>NW_025333530.1:1297500-2595000 GCF_019186645.2 Phyllostomus hastatus
TTGTATTTCTAGATAGGCCCTGGATTGAGGTTAGTGTGGTTTCCACTCCCTCCCTCACCTTCTTTTGTTGTTATCTGTTAGTGGATCCTTTGTTGTTGGGCTTCCTCTTCCAGTGGGTATCTTGGTGTTCTCCACTTCCACCTACTCTTTTTTTGTGATCAATTGGAGGGGGAAGGCAAAATAGTTTAAGACAGCAAGAGAGTATTCTATGATGTTTACAGTAGTAGCCAATAGAGAAGAGATAGGAAATCCTTTGGCTATGTATAGTGTTAACCATGATTTTCCACCCAGCTAGGTGATTTTTAGGAAGGTGGAAAAATGATAAGACTCTTGTTGGAGAAGGAAGGATTGTGAATTGGATCTAGAAAGCTGTGCGGTTGTGGGAGGTTTTATTCTGAGGTAAGGTGAGAGTAAAAGATAGTAAATAGGTGTAGTGTGTGAGAGAATAGAGTTAACCACTACAGTAATAAAGTTCAGAAAACTTTGAAATGGGCTAAGATCTGGGAGGGGTGTTGTGAAGTATTTACAATTGCATGGAACAGCTTTTATTTATGATAATATTAGAGCAAGAATCATGTGACAGAATCTATGAAATCTAGATAACAAGAATAGGGAGTATAGAACCTTGAGTAGTGTGCTAATGTGACACAGGTGAGGTGAAGGACAGTAAATTAGCAATACACTATGAAAGAGATATCAGGGGAAACCTGTCAGGTCATACGATATAACCATCCTAGCAAAGCAGACTATACAAAAAGGAAAGGAATACAAAAATACTATTAAAAAAGATGTAGGAATACTGGAAAAATAATAATAATACAAATATGCAATAACTTGCAGGTTCTCTAATAGCAGAGTGAAATATTTCTCACTGTCACAGCTGTTGTGATGCCCCTTCTTTGGGTTCAACTCTGGTCTTTTCACAGATCCAGGCTTTTGTCTCACTTGTAGATATTTAAAAAAAATTAAAAAGGCAGGTGAAGGAAGGAAGAAGAGATAAAATTGGAGGAAAGATAGGAGGAAGGAATAAAACAAGAAAGCAGGAAAGAGAGGAAAATGAAATTAAAAGGGAATAAAAATAATAAAAATTAAAAATTAAGAATTGTTAAAAAATAGAATAAAATTAAGAAGTCTCTTCATTTCAAAGCAGCCAAACTACTTTTTCTGGTCTTGCTGGCTTAGGCAGGCTGAGGGGTGATTGGTATGGCTTTTCTTCCTTGGTCAGCGGTATGCACTGTCTGGGAAGCTATCGTGGCTCCTCAGCCCTGCACTCTGGGTGTGGGAATCAGGCCTTTCCCCAGGGTTACTGCTGTGGACTGGGGTGTGGGGATGCTCTCCCCCTCACATGTGCCCGGGCACCCTCGGCCAGACTGCCTCACCCTTCCCGGTGCTTTGAGGGTGCACAGGGTCCTCTACAGAAGCACACCTTCCCTGCAACCTCAGGATGGCTGCCCAGCTGGGTGGCAGGGAGGCCTGGAGCAATTGCTTTAGGAGAATTCCCCAAACAGTGTCTGTCTTTTCACTCCTTCCTCTTGAGAAATTCCTCCTATTCAAGCCTACCACTCCATACAATGGCCTGGCTTCTCCCACTGCCCAAAATCTCCAGCCAGACTGGTCACCATGGGGATCAGGGACTGCTGTGTGACCCAGCCCCTCCAGTGTCCACAGCCTCCAAAGGTGCTCACAGGCCTTGTGTGTTTGCTAGCACCTGGACTCCTCCCAGTGCTGCTCAGATCTTGTTTGGCTGGGGAGGGAGCAGCTGTCCCAGCTCTCTCCCAGGGACTCTGTGGCAAACCCAGTAGCGGGCCCTGGGCCTGGGGCTGCAGCCTCTGGACCACATGCTGGTCCGCTGGTCCTGGGGACCCTATCTTGTTGCAGCACTCTTCTTAGGGTCCGGTTTTTCGGTTCAGCCACAATCCTTGGTCCCCTATTTTCACATATGCTGAAATATGTTGGTTGCTTGCTTCTCGACTCCATAGATCGGTCAGGATTTTCTCCTGTGTGCAGAGGGAAGCCAAATCTGCTCCCTCCTACTCTGACACCATCTTCTTTCCCCTGACAAGCACGTTTTAAGGAGCCTTTGAGACAACTTTGAACATAGCAACATTCACGTCACGGAAGTGCCCAAGGAAGACAAAAGAGAGCGAGAAATTGAAAACTTATCTGAAAATATAATGATGAAAAACTGTTGAAAGAAGTATACATTCAAGTTTAGGAAGCACATAGAGTCCTAAACAAAATGCACCCAAAGAGTCTCACACCAAGTAACATAATCAAAATGCCAACATTCAAAAACAAAGAGAAAATTTTAAAAGCAGCAAGAGAAGAGTACTTAGTTATCTATAAGGGAGTTCTCATAAGACTGTCAGTTGATTTCTCAGCAGAAACTTTAGGCCAGAAGGGATTGTCACAAAATATTCAAAGTGATAATAAGCAAGGACCTACAACCAAGATCACTCTCTCCAGCAAAGCTGTCATCTAAACTTGATGGCAGATAAAGAACTTCCCAGACAAGGAAAAGTTAAAGAGATTCATCACCACCAAACCAGTATTACAAGAAATGTTAAAGGGTCTTCTTTAAGAAAAAGAAGAGATTAAAAAGTATGAATGATAAAACTGGGAATAAATGCATATCTATTAACATCTAATTTAAACACAAATGGTTTAAATGCTCTAATTAAGAAACATATGGTGGTTAAATGGATAACAACACAAGATATCTGTATATGCTGTCCTACAACACACTCACTTCAGATCGAAAGACACACAGAATGAAAGTAAAGGGATGGAAATTATATTTCATGAGAATGGAAACAAAAAAAAAGCTAAGGTAGCTATTCCTATACTAGACAAAATGGACTTTGAAACAACGGCTGTACCAAGAATCAAAAAAGTCCCGGCAATTCCACTACTGGGTGTTTATCTGAAGAAACCCAAAACACTAGATGGAAAAGGAATGCATCCATATTTTCATTGCAGCAGTATTTACAGTAGTTAAGATGGAAGCCAATAGGTGCCCATCAAGAGAGAAGCAGTGGTGCATAGATACAATGGAATATGATTCAGCTCTAAAAAAAGTAAAGAATGAAAGCTTACCACATGCAACAGCAAGGATGAACCTAGAGAGTATTGTGCTGAGTTAAATAAGCCAGATAGGGAAAGACAAACACTAAGATTTCACTTATACATGGAATCTAAAAGACAAAATAAACAAACTAGAAAAACAGAAAAGTATCATTGATACGGAAAATGTTTTGAAGGTTGCCAGAAGGGAGGAGGGCTTGGGGAGGGTGGGTGAAAAAGAGGAAAGAATTTAGAAGTACAAAATGGTAGTTATAGACCATTTTAGTAGTCATGGGATGTGAAGTACAGCACAAGGAATATAGTCAATAATATTGTAATAACTGTGTATGGTGTCATATGGGTGCTAGATTTATCAAGGTGATCACTTTGTAAGTTATATAACTTTAATTTTGTGATTGCACACATAAAACTGATATGATATTATAAGCCAACTATAACTAAAAAATTTAAAAAACATTTTAAAAATAATTTCAGCCCCGGCAGGGTAGCTCAGTTGGTTAGAATATCATCTAGATACACTAAGATTGTATGTTCGATCCCCTGTCAGGGCACATACAAGAATGAACCAATCCTGCCTCTCTATTTCTAAAATAAATAAAAAAATACTTAATGTTTTGTCCATTAAAAAAGTTAAATCCAATATTATGATTTTCCATGTACAGTTTATTTAAATATGACTATTAAATATCAACCATTGCTTTGTTTTGACTAGTGCTGGTGTAGTGTATCTCTCCATCCTATTACTTTTAATCTGGGTTGTTACAGGCTGCACAACATGTGGTTTCATCCTTCTTTTTTCTTTAAATCCATTCTGACAACTCCATCTATAATTGGGGTATTTAGGTCAATTAAAATAATTTATGATAATCTATTTTACTATCTATGGTTTAGAAAGAACTTTCAACTGAGTGAAACTAATATATAAAAGATATATGTTTATATGTATCAAATGTCTATATCAAAATTCTATAAACAAAGTGAAACTAAATAAATTACAATGCTTATATGTCACTTAAAGGGTACATATATATAATTTTTAAGAAGTTCTTATAATTGATTATTCTAACAGAGCAACATGAAAATGCTAAGAATAGACAATTCAGAAAACAATAAAATGGTGCAAAATATGTAGTAAGGTGCTCCACTTCTAGAGAAAATACAAATTAAAGTGACAAATAGATGTGACCTTATAGGGTAACATTTACATTTGGTAGTTTGACAAAATGTTGAAGAAAATAACCAAAAAAGACATTGCCAGATGACTTGCAAGCTAGCACCTCACTCCTCCCTTGTCCCTTGAATGTATGTTCTTCCCCGTTTCCTTGGGGGGTGGGGGTCCATATTCAAGGGTGCAGCCTAAAGGATGCAGCCTTGAGTGAGCAATGAGCTATTGGGTTCATCTGGACTGAATATGATGCTGAACCCAGTTAAAACCGCTACATAAACTTTTAAGATTCTGTTGAGTAGGTGCAGAGATGTATCTTGCATCTGCCAAGAGAAGTCTCCCAAGTTCCCTCACTCTTTAAACCTGCTACCTACCGATGTGGAGTGTCCTGCCTTTAGAGGTCTCTCCTTGCCTACATGTATGGGGGGAACCAGTTTCTATTTCATCTGGGAACCTTCTGAAGCTTTGTGTTGCATTTGCAAGCCAAAACAAAAATTAAAGAATAATAACACTCTGTACTACATAAATTATAGAGTACTAACGCTGTACTGACAAAAAATGACACTTATACATTAATTATGAAATTAAGTATTGCTGCAACCATATTCAACAGCAATCTGGCTACATCTATTACAATAAAAGCTCCTATATAATTTGGTGCAGCAATCCAAGTCCTATGGTAGCACCCTGTAGGAAAGAGTGCATAAATTATATACAGGAAAATATTGATTGTAGTATTTTTAGTGTTAACAAACAGAAAGGGGATAATAAAGGAAGGAATGGAGGGAAAGAAAGGCTGGCTGTAAAGAAAATGAATGGTTACATGAATTATGGTACTTCCATACAACAGAATGACAGGTCTAGAGGGGTTTCTAGCCTTTTTTCCGAAACCTAGAAAATCAACATTCATAGACATCAATATACAATTATTTAATTTCTGTAATAGAAACTCAGAAAAAGGCCTGTATGTGTGTATACACACACACACAGACATGTAGACTAATATGCATATTGTATGTATATATTATATACTGCACATGCATATGCATATATATACAGTTTATATATAACATATATGCATGCATATTTGTGATAAAATACATATTTAGAGAGAAGATAGGAGGATTCAGACCAGGTTATTTACTGTTGTAACCTAGAGTGTAGTTGGAAGTGTAGAGTATGGGATGTGGGGAAGAGAGAGGAAGAGGGAAAACAGCAAAATATAGTTGACCATTATAAGAACAGAACATATGATATATACTTAAATTTATGCAGTTATAAGTAATTCATAAATAGATTTATGAAAGGATGTTCACTAAAGTGTTGATTATTATCTCAGGAGTAGTCAAATTTTAAGTGCTTTTAAAACTTTTTTCTTATATTTTATGTTGTATAATTTTTTTGCAAAATTTAATCCATTTTCAATTAATTTAATTCCATTAAATTTTGATTTGTACTTTGGTTTTTCTAATTAGTTAAATAATATTTTTAACTTTCAGATTACATGGCCAGGGTTTTACTAATAACTGATTAATATTAACAGCTGTTTAATGATTGAAAAATTAAAAAAATAAAACTTTCTATTTTCCTTTTGTTTGGGTTCCTCTGTTTATTTGATGACATTATAGCATCCTGATATAGATTTTCTGAATTAAACAATTAGTTTTTAATACTTTTAAAGTGGCAGTTATTTCCATAATTTAAGCTTCTTATTAACTTGAGCTTTAATTATATATGTTAAAGAATTCAGAAAGAAAAATTAGTCAAGTTAATCATTTTCTTTCTCCAAAGTTGAAAACAAGCAAAATGATTCCACCTAGCTTAAGTGCAAACTTTAAAAAGTCAACTCTGTACTTTAAAGTATATTTCAATTTTATAACTTTTTATTTCAGAGAGAAAATAAGATAACAAATATTTTAATTTTTTATTTCTAGGGAGAGGGCTGCATAGTGTCTGAAAGACACTATCTTTGAAAATAGAAGTGCACATGAATATATGATCAGTTCTTCTTCTGTCTTGTTCTAGCTTTAGCCTATTGTAGTGTTTAATCCTATCATACTAATATCATTGCTAGACTCCTGATTCTGATGAATAATACGTCATTTCACCTCCTTTCTTTAAAATTCTGCTTTATGATCATCCCTTTGGCAATGGTACATCTGAAAATATTTCATCTGTTTTTAGTTGCATAATATTATTTAAGGGTTAAATTGAGGATTTCTGTATTTGGGGAGATAGAATTATTACTATGACACCACATCAGATCTATGTTAGACTTTATATGCCTAACTTATCATAACTATCACTAGAGACAAAAACTGTGCTATAAAAATGATTTAAAGTAATTATCTCAAGTCAAAGGAAGTCACAGCATCATTGTTGTGCCATCCATCTTGAAATCTGACACCTTTGCCTGAACACAACCATCAGTGTACTGAGCTGCTTCAGTTCCACAGTGACCAGAGCTCATGCACGGGGTAGATAAACATTTTCATTTATTCAGGGATTCACCGGAGACCCTGTGGAGCAGAGAACAATTAAGAAACAGATACTTGAGCAGTAATAAAAAATTTGGGAAAAAAAGAAACAGATAAACCTAAGGCATAGAATAAAGAACACAAGCATCAATGATACAAATGACAGGTTGTTTAAAATGCCAAGCAGTAAAAATCTCTTAATTTTCTTTGAATTTGGATACCTTTTTTTCTTAAGTGTAATCTGTTAATTCCTGCATACATATATTAAAGTCACCATACTGCTGCTAAGTGTTCAATACTTTTATTAATTCTTTGATGTCAGAGTGTCTAAATGGATTTATCTAATGTAGTGAAATCCAATGAATAATCGAAGCAATGGTGAATTCACATAGTTATTTTGTTTATGTGTGTTGAAATTGTGATGTAATAATATTATGGTCTGGAAATGGAAAAAAGCCACCCTAATATTACTATTCTAACAGAGAAATACTTACTTTTATATATTATTTTCAATATATCTATGATCATTATAAACATTGCCACTTTTACATATTCTGCTGTCATTATTTTGGATTTCTGTGGAGTTCCTTTTGGGTTGGTGGAGATTACACTCTCTAAACATGGTTAAAACAATGGACTGTTGAAGAGAGGAGCTGAAGGGGCAAAGTAGCAGCTGGAAACAATAGCAGAGAAAGCCAGCACAGCATACATGACCATAGTCCCTTATTTAATTCTTATCAAGACTCTTGATTTACATGAATGAGACCATTTTCCGGCTAATGAAATGGCTTAGGAGATATTTCCTGCTAATGTAGCAGTAAAATATGTGATCAATATTCACATATCCATTCTGAGCAACCTCTCTTTATTTTGCATTGTTTTTCTTCAACTAATGCTATAAAACAAATATCAGTGAACTAAGTGAAATAATAGATTCATTAACATACAGACAAAAATTTTGTGATTAAAGATCTCTAACATGTGTACTTCTGTGTCTATACAATTATTTTTACCATGTTCACTTATTACTTTCAAATGCAAATCCACCATCTACTATTAGATGACTTGTCTTCTTATTTTGATCAAGAATGCCTTTTGGTCACATACTGGTATCAATAACCACAGTTGCTAAGAACTAGTAATCATGTTTGATATGGCCTTCTGACTATATACAAGTGTTTTCTTTGAACATGGATAAGTATTGCTCATTTCCTTTTCTTACTTTCCTCCATTACTCTTGTACAGCAGGCACACCTTTCAAACTCCTACACTTATTTATCATTTTTGATAATTTCCTAGTGTAAATTTAATTGGTCTTATTGAATATTGACTGGTATAACATTACTTAGATTGTATAAATCGATCAAGAACCCAATTTTCAAGAAAATCCTCTTTTAGAATAAAATATGATAAAACTATTAAATCCATTGTGTTCAACATTTGATTTTGAAGTGGTATTCCCTTATCATCTGTAAAAAAGAAAAGTTTCCAAAGTAGACATTTTCCCCTGACTTTGTGCTTTTAAAACATCGGGTTGCTAGTGTACAGGACATTTTTCATTATAAAAAATAGTAACAAAAATTATAACTTATTAGTACTACCTTTTTATAAAAATTTAAGAAATATGGGGGGGAGGGAGGAAGATGGTGGTGAAGTAGGAGGGAGTGGATTCCACTTGCTATGGTACAGAAGGAGAAGAGCAAGGGACAAAAAAACCTATGAAAAAGTAATGATGGAAAACTCCCCTAATTTGATGAGAGAAAAAGTGACACAAATCCAGGAAACACAGATCCAATCAAGAGGAACCCAAAGAGGCCCACTTCAAGACACATCATTATTAAAATGTCAAAATACCAAGACAAAGAGAGAATCTTAAAAGCAGCAAGAAAGAAAGAGGAAGTAATATAAAAGGGAGCCCCGATAAGGTTAGCAGCTGACTTATCAATGGAAACACTTCAAGCCAGAAGAGATTGGCAAGAAATATTCCAAGTAATGAGAACCAGAGGTCTGCAACCAAGGCTACTTTACCTAGCAAGGCTCTCAATCAAGATAGAAGGCCAAATAAGAAGCTTCCCTGACAAAGGAAGTCTAAAAGAATACACCTCCACCAAACCAGCTCTGCAACAGATGCTAAAGGGCATGCTTTAAGGGAAAGAAGGAAAAGAGAGAGAGAGGGAAACACAGGTACACAAATGGCAATGAATAAGTACCTATTAGTAATAACCTTAAAGGTAAATGAATTAAATGATCCAATCAAAACACACAGAACAGTTCAATGAATAAGAAACCATGACCCAAGCCTGGCTGGTGTAGCTCATTGGATTGAGCCCAGGCTGCGAACCAAAGTGTCGCAGGTTTGATTCCCAGTCAGGGCACATGCCTGGGCTTCAGACCACGGCCCCCAGCAGCAACACATTGATGTTTCTCTCTCTCTCTTTCTCCCTCCCATCCCTCTCTAAAAATAAATAAATACAATCTTAAAAAAAAAGAAAAAAAGCATGACCCACACATATACTGCTGACAAGAGACCCACCTAAGGACAAACAACCTACACAGACTGAAAGTGAAGGGCTGGAAACAAATTTTCCAAGCAAACAGACAGGGAAAAAAAGCCCTGGTACCAATACACATATCAGACAAAATAGACTTCCAAAAAAGGGCCATAAAGAGAGACCCAGAAGGTCACTTCATAATACTCAAGGGAAGAATCCATCAACAAGACATAAATATTGTAAATATATATGCACCCAACATAGGAGCACCGAAATACATAAAGAAAATCTTAGAGGACTTCAAGAAAGATATGGACAACAACACAATTATAGTGGGAGATTTTAACACCCCACTATCAAAAATGGACAGATCTTCTAAACAAAAATATCAACAAAGATATTGTGGCATTGAACAATACCCTTGATGAAATGGACTTTACTGATATATACAGAGCCCTCCATCCAAAAGAAGCTAAATATACATTCTTTTCAAATGTACACAGAACATTCTCAAAGATAGACCACATGATAGGACACAAAGCAAGCCTCAACAAATTTAAGAAAATTGAAATCATACCAAGCATTTTCTCAGACCACAAGGGACTGAGACTAGAAACCAACCCCAAGGGAAGAAACCCGAAACACTCAAAATCATGGAGATTGAATAGCATGCTATTAAACCATGAATGAGTCAAGAATGATATTAGGGAAGAAATCAAAAGGTTTCTGGAAACAAATGAAAATGAACTCACAACAAGCCAAAATTTATGGGACACAGCCAAGGCAGTCCTGAGAGGGAAGTTCATAGCAGCACAGGCCTACTTAAAAAAGATAGAAACATTTCAAACAAACAACCTAAGCCTACACATACAAGAACTCTAGGAAAAACAACAAAGACAGCCCAGAGCAAGTAGGAGGAAGGCAATAACCAAGATCAGAGCAGAATTAAATGACATAGAGACTAAAAGCACAATTCTAAGGATCAATGAATCCAGGAGCTGGTTCTTTGAAAAGATATACAAAATTGACAAGCCTTTAAGCAGGCTCATCAAGAAAAAAAGAGAAAGGATTCAAATAAACACAATCAGAAATGAAAAAAGGAGAGATTACAAGTGATACCACAGAAATACAAAGGATTGTAAGAAATTGCTATGAAGAACTGTATGTCAAGAAATTTGAAAACCTAGGTGAAATGGACAAATTTCTGGAAAAATATAATCTTCCAAAACTCAATGAAGAAGAAGCAGAAAGCCTGAACAGACCAATAACAGCAGATGAAGCAGTAATCAAAAACTCCACCCCCTTCCCCCCCACATAAGCCCTGGATGAGATGGTTTCACAGGAGAATTCCACAAGGCACTTAAGGAAGAGCTAACCCCTATACTTCAAAGACTATTCCAAAAAATCCAGAATGATGGAAGACTCCTAAACTCTTTTTATAAAGCCAGCATCATCCTAATCCCAAAACCAGATAAAGACACAACAAAGAAAGGAAACTTCAGGCCAATATCGCTGATGAACATAGACATCAAAATCCTCAGCAAAATATTGGCAAACTGCATCCAACAATACATTAAAAATATCATACACCATGATCAAGTGGGATGCAAGGATGGTTCAATATTTGCAAATCACTAAATGTAATACATCACATAAACAAAAGCAAAGACAAAAACCACATGATCATAGCAATAGACTCAGAAAAAGAATTTGATAAGGTACAGCACCCATTTATGATAAAAAACACTCAGCAAAGTGGGAATAGAGGGAGCATTCCTCAACATAATAGCGTCCATATATGAGAGACCTACAGCCAACATCATACTCAATGGGCAAAAACTAAAATCTTTTCCATTGAGATCAGAAACAAGACAAGGTTATCTACTTTCGCCACTTTTATTCAATATAGCATTGGAAGTTTTAGCCACAGCAATCAGATAAGAAAAGGAAATAAAAGACATACAAATCATAAAGGAGGAAACAAACTGTCACTGTTTGCAGATGACATGATAGTGCACATAGAAAATCCTATAGACTCCACAGAAAAACTGTTCAACTTAATAAACGAATTTAGCAAAACTGCGGGATACAAAGTCAATATCCAGAAATCAAAGGCATTTTCGTATACCAACAATGAAACAGCAGAAGCAGATATCAAGAAAAAAATCCCATGTGATATAGCAAAAAGAAAAATAAAATGCCTAGGAGGTAAAAGATCTGTATGTAGAAAACTACACAACACAGAAGAAAGAAATTAAGGGAAGATACAAAGAAATGGAAATATATACCATGTTCATGGATTGGAAGAATTAACATCATCCAAATGTCCACACTACCCAAAGCAATTTACAGATTCAATGCAATACCTATTAAAATACCAATGGCATATTTCACAGACATAGAACAAGCACTTCAAAAATTTATATGGAATCATAAACGACCCCAAAATAGCTGCTGCAATTTTGAGAAAAAAAAAGCAAATTAGGAGGGATCACAATACCTGATACCAAACCTTATTACAAGGCCACTGTAATCAAAACAGCCTGATTCTGGCATAAAAACAGGCACATGGGCCAATGGAACAGAACAGAGAGCCCAGAAATAAGCCCAAGTCTCTATGATCAATTAATATTTGACAAAGGGGGCAGCAACATAAAATGGAGTAAAAACAGTCTCTTCAACGTATGGTGTTGGGAAAACTGGAGACCTATGTGCAAAAAAAATGAAACTCAAGCACCAACTTACACCATGCACAAAAATAAATTCAGGGTGGATAAAAGACTTAAATATAAGCTGTGATACCATAAAAGTCCTAGAGGAGAACATAGACAGGAAAATCTCAGATATTTCATGCAGCAACATTTTTAGTGATATGTCCCCCAGAGCAAGAGACATAAAGGAAAGAATAAACAAATGGGATCTCATCAAAATAAAAAACTTCTGCATGGCTAAAGAAAACAGTATTAAAATAAAAAGAGAACCAAGTGTATGGGAAAACATATTTGCCAATGATACCTCAGACAAGGGTTTAATCTCCAAAATATATAAAGAACTTACATGACTCCACTCTAAGAAGACAAGCAACCCAATTAAAGAATGGGAAAAGGACTCAAACAGACACTTCTCTAAGGAGGACACACAGAGGATCCAGAGACACATGACAAGAGGCTCAATGTCACTAGCTATCAGAGAGATGCAAATTAAAACCACAATGAGATACCACTTCACACCAGTTAGAATGGCCATCATAAGCAAAGCAACACACCACAAGTGTTGGAGAGGTTGTGGAGAAAAGGGTAACCCTAGTGCACTGTTGGTAGGATTACAGACTGGCACAACCACTATGGAAAACAGTATAGAATTTTCTCAGAAAACTAAAAATGGATCTGCCTTTTGACCCAGCAATTCCACTGCTAGGATTATACCCTAGAACCCTGAAACACCAATCTAAAAGAACCTATGCACCCCAATGTTCATAGCAGCACAATTTACAATAGCCAAGTGTTGGAAGCAACCTAGATGCCCGGCAGTAAGTGAAAGGATCAAAAAACTATGGTACATTTACACAATAGAATTCTATGCAGCAGAAAGAAAGAGGGAGGTCCTACCCTTTGCAACAGCATGGACGGAACTGGACAGCATTATGCTAAGTGAAATAAGCCAGGCAGTGAAATGTAAATGCCATATGATCTCACCTTTAACAGGAACCTAAACAACAAAACAAACAAACAAGAAAACTATAATCAAAGACACTGAAATAGAGTACAGACTCACAGAGTCCAGAGGGGAGAGGAGAGGGAATTTCAGGGGAATTTCAGGGGAAAGGGGAATGGTATACAGGAACAAGTATAAAGGACACGTGGATAAAAACTAGGGGAGGGGGGAAATGGGAGGGAGGATGGAAGTGCTGGTTGGGTGTGTTGGGATGGGAGTAAAAGATAAAAAAATTGTACTGCAACATCAATTAAAATAAAATAAAAAAAACAACCTTATACAGAATTCAAGTAAAAAAAAATGCTTGTCTGATTGAGCCTGTTCTGTTTCCTTGTCTTCTAAATCACTGGTTTGATTTTCTGCTTTATCTTCTCTACTGTTGATTTTCTATAATGTATTCTCTATTTGAGTTATTATATTTTTTGTTTCTGATTAGGTCTTTTTTGTGTTTTCTAGTTCTGTTTTGATTTGTATGTTTCTTATCTCTTTGTTGAAGTTCTCAATAGTTTCCTCTACTCTACCCTTCTGTTCATGGAGCATCATTATAACCAGTCTTTTGAAATAGGCATCTGGAAGATTGTTTTTCTTCCATTTTGTTTGTTTTTTTTTCTGGAGTTTTGTTCTGTTCTTTCCTTTAGGACATGTTTTTTCGTTACCTTATTTGATCGCCTATTTGTCTCTATGTGTTAGGAAGAGCTGTTATGTCTCCCAGTCTTGGCAGAATGCTTTTAGTAGTAGGTGTCCTATAGAGCTCAGTGGCACAGACTCCACAGCCATCCAAGCAGGTCACTCCAAGTGTGCCCCACATGTGGACTATGTGCACACTCCTGTTGTAGTGGAAAATCCCCTGCAATGGATTTTCTTCTAGGTTGATTGACTGCAAGGATTGGCTCGGACCACTGTGGAGGATCTGCTGTCCAGGGCTGACCCCACAATGCAAGATGCCTTAGTGGGGTTCTGGTGACCTCTAAGACCACACATTAAGTGTGTTGCTTGTGGAGTCTAAATCTCTGCACCAGGTGTACTTGCTCTCAGACCTCTTTGGAGGTACAGGTCAAGGTCAGCTGCTACCTGTGCCTTGCCCAGAGACACACAGAATGAGGTACAAAGTGATCTGCAGATGGCTTCTACTTGTGCTGGGCTCCAGGTGCTCATGAGTGGCTAAGCTGCAAACCAAAGCAGGCTGCTGCTAATGCCAGGCTTGGGGCCACTCAACAAGTACAACTCACACTGAGGCCAGGTGCTGCTTGTTTGAGAGATTTTAAGAAATTCTGAAGACAAGACAAGCTGTTTGTATGGAAAAGCCACTGGAAGTGGCTTGAATGGGCTCATAAGTTTGGCGGAGTTGCTCATCAAGGAATCACCAAGACAGGTTGAACAGCATTAGCCAGGTTGGTGGAGACTCAGATACAGTGTCCATCTACCAAGTCTGTGGGGAAAGGGCTTATCAGAGGAACGATGACCTCTGCCACTTGTTCTGTCTGGGAGAAAGGTGATCCTCCAGTTCTTGCCCTGATGCCAGACAGTTCATTTCCTCCCTTTCTATCACTGACACTTTTAGAGCTGCTGCCCCTGTGCTGGAGTTCAGAGAGTGTGAATCTGAGTAAATCTCTGTATTGGCCCTTTAAGCAGATCACTTGGAACTCCAGCAACCTTTTATCTCACTCAATCACAATCTCTCTGATTTGCTAAAAGTCCCAGGGACCTCTCTTCCTGGCTCTGGAACCCTCGGCTGCAGAGCTTGGTACAGGGTTGTGACCCCTTGCTCCCAGGGGTGCAGCCTCTGCAGCTGAGATACTTCTCACAATTTTTAAAAAATATTTTATTTACTTATTTATTTTTAGAGAGAGAAGAAGAGAGGGAGAGAGGGAAAGAAGCATCAGTGTGTGGTTGCCTCTCATGTACCCCCAAATGGGGACCTAGCCTACAACCCAGGCATATGATCTGACTAGGAATCGACCAGCAACCTTTGGTTCACAGGCCTATGCTCAATCCACTGAGCCACACCAGCCAGGACTATTAATAGAATTTTTAAAGATTAATATCAACATTCATTACAGCTAACAGGTGGTCTCATGAATATCAAATGCTACTGTGAAGGATTATGACAGATTTAATGTTAACTATTAAAATGAATTTGACAACAAAAAAATTATTTCATAAAATGTCTCCTAACAGATCAAATTTTTATTGTGCAAGTCAATAGGAAATCAGTCAATAAACTGTTTGGGTTTTTTAAAGATTTTATTTATTTATTTTTACAGAGGGCAGGGAGGGAGAAAGAGAGAGAGAGAAACATCAATGTGTGGTTGCTGGGGGTCATGGCCTGCAACCCAGGCATGTACCCTGATGGGGAATTGAACCTGCGATACTTTGGTTCGCAGCCCATGCTCAATCCACTGAGCTATACCAGCCAGGGCTAATAAACTGTTTTATAAAATGGTAATATAAATATTTTATGACATATTTAATGTTCTACAGACAAATGATAATGTTATTGTAACATGTGCTTAGACTAAGTTCAAGGGACTATGTGGCTTAAAATTCACCTGATTTCAATATAGAGCTTTGAGTAAATTTCATAGTCCTTCATACAGACAGCACAAGTTAGTATTACCTTTCTGTAAAAATAATTTAACATTTAGTAATGCAGGCAATATTTTATCTTCTAATATGTTATGAATCTTCTTATAATACTTTGAGTGTGTGAATTATTGAACAATCTCTATTTTGGCATACTTTTAAAGTCTGGTCAGAACAAGAACTAAGAATTGTTTCATAAATGAGACATATATTATTGTTATTCCCAGAGTGTTACCAAATTCGTGAATATGATCAAAAGATGTTTTTTTCTGATTCAGAAAGAAAAACACATTATATTTTTTAAAAAATTTTAAAGATTTTATTAACTTGTTTTTAGAGAGTGGAAGGGAGGAAGAGAAAGAAACATCAATGTGTGGTTGCCTCTCACATACCCCCTACTGGGCACCTGACACACAAACCAAGAATGTGCCTTAGGCTGGGAATTGAACCCATAACTCTTTGGTTTGCAGGTTGGTGTTCAATCCACTGAGCCACACCAGCCAGGGCAGAACACCACATTATATTTTTAATTTTAGGTATTTCTTTACAGTCATTTATATTTGGCAAACAAAATTGTAGGCTTTTTTAAAATTAGCAAACTAGATATTGCTGTGTAAAATATGAGGAAATGATTATTTGAAACTCATTTTATATAAGGTGTTTTATACATATTTAAAATGATTTAATTACTGTGGAAATAGACTAGTCTTAACTAAATCCTCACATCACTGAATTCCTACCTTTGTTGTATTTACTGTCCTGTATCTTGTACCACAGTTACACAAGACACACATGTCTCTCAGCAGAGCCTTTGTATATATTTTGGAATTCTCCCCAAAACACAACATCCTATATTATTATAGGTGTCCAATAATGATATGAACTTTTGTCACTGTATAACAATGGCTGTAACTCTTTCTTCTTTAGGTCCTAGTCTTTATGAAGAGGCTCCTGAGTTCAGTATTGGACAGTGTGTGTTCTGCATCTAGCTACCAAGACAGCTCATGAATTCTTCCTTTGCTTTCAATCCCTTTCCTTTCCTTCATCTAGGAATAAGATATTTTGCTATGTGCTGTAAAGCAGAGTTTCGCAACATGTCAATGTTGCTCTGTGAAAGACACAAATATGTCCTAAGATACTGACTTCAGTCCTAAAAGTGAACAAGTAGGGCTTAGAAATTTCCAGAAACTCCTTGAACAGTATTTACAGATTAAAGTAGACTGGCCCCTGACTTCTCTAATGAAGACTGGGAATATACTGTCAAACTAAACTATACTTAGAGACTGTAAGCATACTGAAGATAATGAGTACTCACTGCTCAGCTACTAGGTATTGAAGACAACCACTAAGGCATTCTATCACATGGCAGTCTACCCTAGCAGCCAGCTGCACAACACACACTCTACTACAGAACAGGGCCTGTGGAATTTCTCAAAGAATTCCTCTTCCCAGGGCCCATGGAGCTTGTCCCTCAGCCCAAGGTACTGCCAGTGGGGGCCAGAGATTGGGGAAGTAAAGTGTGGCTCCTAACAGGTGACACTTCGGGTGGCCACTCCCAAATTTTGAGATTACATATGCTTGACATTTGTGTCCCTTTGCAGTTAATGTGTCTTGCACTTGGCTGTGGAGTGGCTTCTCCAACAATGCATGGGAATTCTGTAACTCAAGGATCACTATTTTGCAATGAAAAACTTTCAAACCTTTCATGTTTTATTTAGTATGAAAAACTTTGATTATATCTAAAATCCATACCAATGGTTACAAGAAAGTTCAGTATAAAGTTAATTAAGAGACTTAATAACATCAACTTGGGAAAAGTATTAAATTATTATTAAATAAACGGCTCATGTTTTTTATCATCAACCTCTAAACAAAGTGTCTCAAAGATGACAACTAACAAAACTGTAAAGAGATCACATCTAAAAGTTGTGAAAATTTGCATTTAGTCATTCAATGCATAAAACCTGATTCTAAAAAAAATAATGTTTGCAAGAGATCGGTTTTCTCTTTTACGGAGTAAATATTATTTTGAAGTTTGATATAATTCATAACATAGTATTTTCTTTACTACTCCATAGTTATTCTTTTTTAAAGGATTTTATTTATTTATTTTTAGAGAGAGGGGAAGGGAAGGAGAAAGAGAGGGAGAGAAACATCAATGTGTGGTTGCCTCTTACATGCCCTCACCTGGGGACCTGGTTGGCAATCCAGACATGTGCCCTGATTGGGAATCAAACCGGTGACCCTTTGATTCACAGATAGGCACTCAATCCACTGGGCTACCCAGCCAGGACTAATTATTCTTTTTTTTTAAAGATTTTATTTATTTATTTTTAGAGAGGGAAGGGAGGGAGATAGAGAGAGAGAGAGAAACATCAGTGTGCGGTTGCTGGGAGTCACGGCCTGTAACCCAGGCATGAACCCTGACTGGGAATGGAACCTGCAACACTTTGGTTCACAGCCCACGCTCATTCCACTGTAATTATTCTTATAATTATTTAATTTATTGAAGAGTTGATCAGCCTTTTATCAAGTCCACTATAGACACCTTCAAAAAGTGGGAGGGCCTGGTTCAGTGACACAGAATCAATCACTGGTGCTCTAGCTTTGAAGGATCTTCACCTTTCAAATGTTATGCAAACATAAACTGAAATGTCTGTAAGAAGGTATGAAACTAGAAGCACCTGGGTGCTATAGAGATGCAGATAACTGAGCGATTGCTTTCAGCTTGGGAATTAGAAAAAGAGTGAGGATAAGGGGACAAAAGTCAAGGGAAAAAACAAATACAGAAGAAGAACAAAAGCCTGCTTTAGATTTTTTTCTTAAATAATGTACTTAAAAACATAGAAGTGGGCATTACTTTGTCCATTTCCACTGATTTTCATGCCCTCACTTTTTATTTCCTCTCAACCCACCAAGACTGGTTTCTGTCACTCACTGACAAGCTAAAACTTCTTTTGGAACTTTATGAATAGCATTTCACGTCTAATGAACAATTTTCAGACTGTAAATTTTTTTTTATCTCTGTAGCATGTGACACAGTTATTATTATTATTTTTTCATTTGAAATCCATGACACCATGTTTCTACTGGCTGTCCTCTTAGTCTAAGTTGTCTTTATCATCCATGGGCTTTTTTCCTTTATGCATTCTGTCTCTCCAAACTAAGTTCTCAGTCCTCTTTTCCCTCCATGCACCCTCTCTGAGTTTCCTCATTTATCCTATGGTATGAAATATCAGAGTTAGGCTGATTTCTCCTCAATTTCCCTGTCTGACCCAGATCTCTCAGCTGAGCTTCACATCCACTATACCATATTCCACTGCCAAGTGAACATCTCCATTATGCACCCCTCAAGCTGATCAACATGTCACACATTTTTTATCTTATAATTCTTACACTGAAACACATAGTCATAAACCCATTGACTCAATCCAACAGACATATTTTTTTTCTCTTAATCTCTAAATTCTGTTCCCTCAGTCTAGCTTGTATTGCAGTTCTACCAATATTATCTCTGGAAATTTCTCTGTTTCTCTGTGCCAGTTCAATACCTAAAAATGAGAAAAATCAGTTTATGGAGGTTTAACATATTGACTTATATTAGAGGGTAAAAATACAATCCATATGCTAGCTGGCCATATGTCCATTCATATTGCATGTATTTTTTTAGAAAATAGTGGGATTTATATAGTCTCAAAGGGTGATGGATTACTATTAGTGATGCCATGAGTCATTGCTTTGTTCTCAGCGTTTTTGAGTAGCTTACATGCTATAAGAATCTTTCAAGGTGGTAAATTTTCTAAAAACAAATTCTTTAAATAGAATATTTCCAGTTCTTTGTAATGGGAAAATGACTGCCTATACAAATCTTTAGTATGTCACAGAGGTTTTGTTATTTATTTAGAGAAAATTACTTTAAAGGATTGGAAAACATTTTTTTAAGGGCAGTGCTCAAAATTTGCTGAGCAGTTAGATAAATTGTTGTCATAGGATATTACATAGAAGATTAAAAAAATATTTTTGTACCAACTTTTTAGACACAATCAATTCATCCCTTTAAAGTATAGATAACATTTCAGCACTTGAGAAAGCAACTGCTTTTTGAAAAAACAACTACACTATAGAAATATAATTTAGAAAATTAATGTTTTAGTGTGTTTCCATGATCATTTGGGTTGCTTAAAAATGTGCCTGGGTTTCCTACAAGTCAAATTTACACATTTGAAAAAACTCAGGAATATAATATTCAGATAAACAGTCTCTATGTATTTTAAAGCTATTGTAAAGCAAGGCTTTTATTAGATTATAACTTAATAAAGGATTTCAAAACATAAACTTTGAATAATTAGTGGATTGGATCAAAAACTAAATATGATGATTTATTTTTTGTGACTTGTTTATCCAGCATTCCATCTGTACCTGTAAGTCTTCATGGTGCATCCTCAACTTTGGTGGCCATGAAAACCGGTACCAAAGCAAACCAATAGTATAAGCAGATCTTAAAATACTTGCACCATAAAGTATTAAAGCAAAATTTCAAGACCAATAAAGCATATTTGTCACACTACTCTCACAAAAAAGTCAATTAAAAATACAATAATATAAAGCACATAATGTTATTTGATTTTTATTAACAGAGTATAAAAATGGTGTTTTAGGGAAAAGTGAAATATTTAACTGATCAAAATAAAATACACTTGAAATATTCATGTTTTATCTTTTAATTTCCATATTTTCATGGTTTAATGCCCAAATACATTAATATATTGGGGTGATAAGAGTAAATAATTTATAAATTCTACTAAATACATATTGGAGTGTATGCTGACTTTTATTTTACTAAGAAGGGTACATGAAAATTTGCATACCACTATCATGTCTATGCAATGTTAAAAATCTTTCGTAAGCTAAAGGTGTACACAGGATAAGTGTGGGTTCTTTGTCTATAGTCTCCCTCACCCAAATTCCAGCTTACACTGTGCACATAGAATTAACAACCCAAGAAGGCACATAAAGTCTACCATTAGAAAACATACAACCACTCTTACTCATTTTTATGGCTTATCTGATCCTCAAATTTTTCTACCCATCTGGTGTGTTCCTCCAACGTCTGTCTTACCAAAGATTTCACTTAATATGGATTCTACTCCAACCAAGACATTCTGCATGCTTTTATGTTTGTTTTAGATGTTTATGTTTGTTTTAGATGTTTATGTTTGTTTTAGATGTAGATGTTTGTTTTAGATGTTTTGGTTTGTTTAATTTGCATACTTTATTTCCTCCATTACAAAGCAAATTTAATTTTCTTCACTAATCTATTAATTTTATATAGGGTGTGAAGTAATTTTATATATTATATACATAGTTTTTAATTTCTTAGAAGATATTTCATCTTCACTTACTTGTGGCTTTATGAAAGGATCTCTCAAGTAAAATTTTACATTGAACAGAACAATGAAGTATTTTACTTTTGTATAGTGCATGTCTATACCAATAAAATCCCTATGAGAAATCTAGTTTTGAATTTAATTTGTAGCTACACTCCACTATTTCAGATAGTAAATAAAGGAACAGTAGATATTGTTAATCTATTTTCTCATAAAAACACATGAAAGTGTAACAAATTTGATATAGTATTAATGTGCAGGAGTAAACAAGGCAAAGATTTTACCCCTGTGATTTGAAAATGATGTCTTTATGCTTATTTTTAAAAAGCATAATTTTTAAAGCAATTTTTTAAAGTTTAGAAGTACATAGATATGGGAGGAAATAATGGGGGCAGGGTGGAAAGGTTTTCAAGAAGATGTATAAAGGACACATGGACAAAACCAAAGGGGTGTGGAATCAGGGGAGGGAGGAGAGGATAGCTGGGGTGGAGGGGAATGGTGTGGGGAAAATAGAGACAACTGTACTTGAACAACAATACAAACGTTAAAAAATTAAAAAATGCCAATTGTATATTATCCCACATTCACAAATAATGATGAAAACTACTTTTGTTGAGATTCATCTAATTTTATATGCAAAATTATATTATATATGATGCAACAATATATACTTTCCTACTAACACTATTTTTGTATTTTTCTAGAATAAAAATAAAGATATTTAATAATCAACTTCAACAGTAAGTCTGGAGATGGTAGTGGTAAAACACATAAAAGTTCATCTATAATTTCTTCATTGTATTAAGAGGTGTGCTGGGTTGGCGAGCAACACATTGCACAAGAAAGCAGATAGGTCTGTGAGCAGAGTCACCTTGAAAGGGAAGTTATTGCAGCTCCATGTGATTTTGTTAAAAATGCTATGCAAAATATATTGTCACAGCCAAGGATATTTTCAAGGGAAGGCAGTTGGATAGGATATGATGAAATACACACAACTCAATCCTCTTAGGTGCTAAAAAGGGAAGGAAAACATCAGAAAACAGGAGAGAGGATATCCAGTTTAGGACTTCAACCCAACAAACTGGAATATATATGATTAATAATGGGGAAGAGAGTAACTCTAGTATCAATAATTTGAGTTGTGTTAACTATCAGACGGTCACATAACTAGAGTGTCTGCTTGTATTTCCTTTTCTTTAGATTTTCTCCTCCCTAACCAAAAATACATCTACTTGTTAAATGAAAGAAATTAATGATATTGACCTAATTTTGCTACCATGGCATTTGTGTTAAATTACTCAGTCAATACTAACATTTCTACAAATATGCAAATGTACTTAATATTTATTTCATTACTGGTGTATAAGCTTTAGCATAAGTCAGAGCCAAGGCAAAGACAACAAGTGCAAATCAATTAAAGGAAATTAAATAGAATAGTCACAAAAGCCTAGGCTTTAAGCCAGAATGATGTTGCTTTGAATCCTGCTGCACCATTACTACCTGTATGTCATTGACCTGTTTACATCACCCAACCTTCATCTTCTCATCTCTGAAACAATGCTAGTACAACTTAAATTGAAGAACTGTTTTAAGAACTAAAAATTACATTTATATCACAGTAGCTTAACAAAGGAATATCATAACTATCATTATTATATTGTGAAAAGTCAAATTAAATTTTAAAATACTGAAAAAATTTAAAATATTGAATATGTATTTTATGAATGTGTTTAGCATAGCTGCTTAAACTGTAAAGCTCAGTCTAATGTCTACTTTCTTTAACCTGAAATATCATTTTTGAAAGGTTCAATTATCCAAGTAATTTCATAAATTCTTCAGCAACTACCTATACATGCACAAAGTTAAGCAAAATTGATTATGACTTCACTATTAGAAGAAATTCAATAGTTTTTATTAATAAATAAGGTAGAGGAAAAATATGTATCTCAAAACTCCATTTTTTGTGTCACTTGCTAATTTATTTACCAGATATTTATTTAATATTTACACACATAAGGCTCTTTAGTGTCTGTTTTTTTTTCAAACTTCTGAGCTTTTCTGGCTACTAATTCATATCATGATTCCAGTCTCTGGGCTACTCATTGCTTCTAATGCACATCCACTTCTTTCCTGTCTGGAATGCTCTTAACTAGTGAAAACCTTCCAGTGTTTTATAATGAAGCTCATATATTTCCCATCATGCTTTATGTGGCCATTCCTATCCTAGAGCTAGCACTGATGTAGGAGTAAATTAATGATCTCTGCCTTGAAGATCACAGGGTATGCAACATATTTTTTGTACTCACTTGTATGTATGTGTTTATGTACATGTGTCTGTTTGCAGTTCTTTAAATGTAAGGAACAAAGACCATAATAGATAAAGTACTTCTTTTATTCCCTTATGATATCATGATCCCTACTCAGTGCTCTACAAATATATGGTAAATGAGGGAAAGACTGCCAGGTCCTACTTGGTACCTCCTTTCAATTACAGTGACCCCAGTGAGGAATGAGGAACATAAAACAAAGAAAGGAATCTTTTTGGTAATGAGGATTCTGTGGTCCTGGAAGAGAGAATTTATCAGCATTAGAGTCACACACAGTGTTAGTTTCATGGGAGGACCATGTTGGATAGGTAGATGACAAAACATTAGTCAAACAGTTGCCATAGGGTAAGATTAGTGTGCTGATTTCAAGGTTGACAGACTAAAAAGGTAAAGTAATGCACTCCATGAGGTACTAGGATATTCTTCCTATTGCTGGAAAGTGCAGCAAAATGTGTGAAAATTTTAAAAATTGTCAGTTCAACTGGGGAAAATATAAATACATTGAAAAAACTAGGTCATGCCAAGAAATGATTTAGCTAATAAATACATAAACCAATTTATTAAATCATTAATATTATTCTGGGTAATGCACTGGTCTCTTACAGAGTAAATGCCGTAAGTATTGTCATCTATTTATATGAATGTCTATATGGAAATCAGTGTTTTCCAGGCATGCAGATAATTAACAACAGACATGGACTTTCAGTAATCCCCAATGGTTGAAAACAAAAATATGGTACCAACAATTCTATTGTTTCTGGAAAACTTAAGGTTGATATCATAAATAAATGTATTTTACTTGATTATGGGAGAACCAAATTTACCACTGTTGAAGAGAAATTATGAGATGTTCTCATTACATAAAGGAGAGCAATAAGGCTTCTATCTATATTTTTAAAATCATCATTGTGTTGGCATAAATTTAATAATGATGTTTTCTAATACAGTGCAGCTATTACTCCTTTTGATACCTGAAAAGATAAGCAAAAAAGGAGGCTAGAATTAATTTTGTAGTGCAGAATTTGAGTTGCAGTTATCATATCAACTCATGCTTAGTTGAATACATACATAGACAGTGAAACAACACAGATGTGTATATATACATAAGTTAGTATACTATTTTTGTCTTATGTGAGAACCTGAAAGCAATGACAACCCAGTAACAATGAACAAACACATTGTCCAGATTTTGATTTTTAAATGACACTCTCCAGCAAAAGAAAACAGGACTTCTTTAAGTATCACACTAAGGCTAAAACAGAAAATACACACGATGATCATACTTCATGACTCACTTCCAAGGAAGATAATAGAGATACTTCATGAACACATTTTAACCAACAGATGGATGTTATCATAACTGATGTCAATGGAAATAGCATGGATCCCCTTGGAATTAGATGAAAAAGACATTTAACGTTTATGATATTATTATCAAAAACTCATAACCTCAGTCTAAGCATGGGAAAAGGATCTAGCAAACTTAAATTGGAAGACATTCTGCAAAATATCTGACCAATATTCATCAAGCTCTTAAGGTAATGAAAACAAAGATGATGAAACTATTTCAGGATAGAGGAGACCAAAGAGATGTGAAAAGCAAATGCAAGGAAGTATCCTGAGTTGGATCCTGGGACAGAAAAATATGCAAATTAAAGAACTGATAAAATTTTAAAAAAGTTTACAGTTAAGTTGAGAGTACATGCTAGTATTGGTTTCTTGGTTTCAACAAATGCATCAGAGTAATGTAAGATGATAACATTAAGGGAAATTGAAATTAGGTGAGGATATACGCAAACATTCTGTAGTATCTCTGAAAACCTGCAAACCAAAAACTGTTCCAAAATGGATTTTACTTTTTAAAAATTATGATTTGGTTTCTTAGCATACAAATGAGCCAAAGAGGCTTATGCCTTTTCAAAATTATTATTCTGATGACATGGATTTAGTAGTGACTGGTAATAATATATTACAGGTATTATTTCTTTTGATATCTCAATTTTCTCAACTTTAGCCTATCTCCTAGTTGGGTCCTGAAAATGTTTGACATAATCTTAGTATTTGTAATAGCTTTCTTGTTTTCTGTTCTTTCCAAAAATTTTCCAGGCACCTTACAATTTTCTTCCTTGAGTTGGAATGAGTTATTTTTCAAAGGAATTCTAATATTAGTCTTTCAGTAGGAAATTGTATCAGATACTACAAACTGTGTACATGCAGTGCTTATTTTCAATATGTTATTCATCTTTTCTAAGCCTTTAGTGTATAGAACCAAGAAATACATATTTTATGGAATATATTAAATATACTAAAACTTCCACTTCAAATTCAGAATTACCAGGCTTTTTATTTACCTTTTTCAATCTTAAGATGTATCATCTTCCTCTAATGTTTTTTCCAACAAAACAAGCATAATAATTAATTTGCTTTACACCATATACACCTAACAATCTCAAAATAGCAATATTAATATGAGTACCAACAGTATGATTAGTGAACTCAGTGTAAGTTGTCTTTTTTGTGGTTAGTTTTGTCTTTAGGAGCTATCCCACTTGGGAAGCTAAACCAAAATTTTCTTTTTTAAAATATATTAAATAGTAAAACTCTGAATAGCTACAGAATGTTTGTTTCTTTTTTTCCACTGTGATTTTCTGTTCCTCAAGGAAATACTTCTCCTTTTAGATAAATACTAGTGTGCCACACTCTTGTCTCTACCTTGTTTTTTCTCATGTAATGTGTCCTTGAGATCACCCTGTCATGGTATACAGAGGCACTCCTTTTTCCTTGAATAGCTATACAGCACTCCACTGTGCAGATACACCATAGCTTAGTAAGATAACCTCCTTTCAATGGACATTTGGGTTGTTTTGTGTTTTGCTATAATAAATTGTATTGTAATAAAAAGCTTTGTGCATGCATTTTCATAATTCTGCTAGTGTATATTGAGGATAGAAACCTACTAGTATGATTTTAGGGTCAAATAACTTGTATTATTATTATTTTTTCACATATTCATTTTTAACCTAGAAAAATTTCTTCAGTTTCCAAATTTTTCTCCCTGTCTCCATCCTCACTGTATATCATTTACCACATTTATGCCAAGATTTTGGCTCTAAAATAAAAATCTGATCATTTTCCCCTGTTGCTTATAGACTTTTGTGATTTCTCTGTCTATGTGAGTTGAAGACAAAACTATTGAGTGAAATAGTTCAAAACCATCTCTCTTAGCTTTCTAGCCACACTTCCAGCACTTCCTTATATAACTTTAACTCCAGCTTTACCAAACTTTTAGAAGCTCCCAAATGTTTTATACATAATTTTCTCTGCCTCATAATGGCTATACACCAATAAAAATTTAGCTCAATTTTTTCTTTGTGAGTTCTTCCTGAATTCTCTCAAAGTCAGCATTAAACTTCTTATTTTGCTCATATGGCACTCTGCACCTCCCTCTACTGGAGCCTTGATCACATTTTTAGCAACTCTTTATTAAAAAGAATTGTCTATGATGTGCCAGAGCTGTGCTGAAAGTTCACACATATATATATTCTATCAGAACAAAAAAAAAATAAGTAACATACACAGGGTACAATAGCAAGGAAGGCAAGGGCCTGTATAATCTGAACTCATTTGTTATTATTCTAAAACCTTAAGACATTTCAAGTAGACCGCACCATTTTTCCAAATGTTGTGGATTTTTCCAGTTTACTTTTCAACTTCCAGACCCCTCACTGCACCTTCACCTCATTAACTCAACAGATATTGATAAAGACAGCATAGTCTCTGAAATCAGACAGGCTTGAGTTTTATCCCTAGCTCTTAACCTTAACATTTTCTAATAATAAAATCATGAACAAGAATTTTAACCTTCAGATGCACTTCTTAATCAACATAACAATATCTAAATTCTTCTGTAGCTCAAGTGATATACATATATATATATATATATAACCTTAGTGTAATTCTTGGCACATTAATGAGGGTACATAAACATCAGGGACCTTCTAATAATAACAGGGATTTTTTGCTTTGTTCACATTTATGTCTTAAGCACTTAGACAGTAAATACATATGGTAGGTGGTCAGTATATAACTGTCTGTGTGTGAGTAATTTAATTAAAAAAAAACTATTCCCCAGAAAACTTGCTATTCTTCCTAAGTTCTTTTTCCTAATTCAACATACCACCAACCTTCTGATCACTGTGGCTTCTATTCAGAAAATTAAACTTTCTTTTTTTTTAAGATTTTATTTATTTATTTTCTAGAGAGGGAAGGGAGGGAGAAAGAGAGAGAGAGAGAGAAACATCAATGTGTGGTTGCTAGGGGCCATAGCCTGCAACCCAGGCATGTGCCCTGACTGGGAATCAAACCTGCGACACTTTATTTCGCAGCCCATGCTCAATCCACTGAGCTACGCCAGCCAGGGCAGAAAATTCAACTTTCAAATGTGGAGAAACCACAGACCCTAAATATAGCCACACTCCCCATGACCCCCAATCAGCTGGTGAATATACCCTATCTGTTTTGTCTCAGCAATCTTGTCTCCCTCATCTTGTCCCCCTCAAATTCTGTCTCTCTCATTTTGTTTCTTTTCTATGTCTTACTCCAGTCCAGTCCCATATCACCTGCTTTTCTGAAAGGCCTGCCTATAAATTAGTCTTGGCTTCTGCCTTTCCTGGTCTACATAACCAGCTCATCCCCTCACTTCCACTAACAAAAGGAGCCCTTTTACATACCTGGATTTCCCATCAAGATGGAAGCATAGGAACACACTTGTCACCTCCTCATACAACCACAAGAACCATAACTAACCTCAAAACAAAAAGCTCCCAGAACTGTGAAAATCAAACTGTATGGAAGTCAGACAGCCAAAGATTTAAAGAAGCCATATTCATCCAGATGGGCAGGAGGGCTGGAGTCAGGGAGCCAGGGTGGAGAAGATGCACTGTGGTATCAGAAAGGTGGCAGTAGCAGGGGAACAGGCAGTCCCACATTCATATGTGGTGTAAGTAGTTGAGGAGATACCTTAGGAGTGAGGGATGCCAGCCCCAGGCCAGACCATGTAGCCAAGGGTTCCAGTGCTGGGAAAATAAAGTCTCATAACTTCTGGCTGTAAGGATCAGTGGGGATTGTGGTGGTGGAAGAAACTGCCAGTCCCTTATGAGAATCTGTTAAAAGGACCCAAGCTGTCTTGGAACATATGCAAACCCACCCATTCTGGGGGCCACCACCAGACCAACAGCTGGAAGGGCACCAGTTGCATACTGGAATTGGGTGAAGTGAGTGGAAATAGGGCTAGTACTGGGCTGACCTCCAGAAGCCAAGCAGGGGCATTGTCCCCTCTCCAATCCCTCTGCCACACACACAGCCACAGAGCAGTGAACAGTTTGCCTTGCCCTGGCAAATACCTAGGGCTCTGTTCCTAACAAGTTAACAGGTGTGCTAAGACAGGGAGTCAAAGCAGCTCCACCTAAAACACAGAAACAAACACAGGGGAGTGTCAAATTAAGGAGACAAAGAAATATATTCCAAATGAAAGAGCAGAACAAAACTCCAGAAAAAGAACTAAATGAAACAAAGATAGCCAACCTATCAGATGCAGGGTACAAAACACTGATGATCAGGAGGCTCAGAGAACTCACTGAGTACAGCAAAAGCATAAGGGAAGAAATGAAGGCTACCATAAGTGAAATAAAGAAAAATCCACAGGGAACCAACGGTGAAGGGAAGGAAACCAGGATTCAAATTAATGATTTGGAATATAAGAAAGAAATAAGCATTCAACCAGAACAGAATGAAGAAATGAGAATTTTAAAAAAGAGAGAATATAAGAAGACTCTGGGGCATCTCCTATAGTGCCCACATCCAAATCATAGAGATGCCAGAGGGAGAAGAGGAAGAACAAGAACTTGAAAACTTATCTGAAGAAATAATGAAAGAAAAACTTCCTTAATTTGGTGAAGGAAATAGACATACAAGTCCAGGAAGCACAAAGAGTCCCAAACAAGTTGGAACCAAGGAGGACCACACCAAAACACATCATAATTAAACTGCCAAAGGTTAAAGATAAAGAGAGAATCTTAAAAGCACCAAGAGAAAAGCAGAGTTACCTATAAAAGACTTCCCATAAGACTGTCAACTGACTTCTCAAAAGAAACTTTTCATACAAGAAGAGGCTGGCAAGAAGTATTCAAAGTGATGAAAAGCAAGGGCCTACAACCAAGATTACTCTATCCAGCAAAGCTATCATTTAGAATTGAAGGGCAGATAAAGTGCTTCCCAGACAAGGTAAAGCTAAGGGAGTTCACTTTCACCAATCCCTTATTATATGAAATAATAAACAGACTTATCTGGAAAAGATCAAAACTATGAGCAGTAAAATGACAACAAGCTCACAATTATTAACAATTGAATTTTAAAAACAAAAACAGGAGCAGAATCATAGATATGAAGATCATTTGAAGGGTTATCAGGTAGGAGGGGAAGGAGGAAAATGAGGGAAAAGGTACAGGGAATAAGAAGCATAAGTGATAGCTACAGCATAGACAGGGGGAAGTTAAAAATAATATAGGAGATGGAGAAACCAAAGAACTTATATTCACGACCCATGGACATGAACTAAGGTGGGTGCAATTGCTAGAGGGAAGGGGGGTGCTAGGAAGAGGCAGCATGAGGAAAGAATTAGTACAACTCTAATAGCATAATCAATACAATATATTTTTAAAAACAAAAAAACAGGAAGTATCATACCTGATTATACTATTAGCTTCTAATATACATCAGACAGTTCCCAACAAAATAAGGTTCAATATCCTAAGCACTTTTTTCAATTTGCTTCATAAGGGTCCAACCTGACTTTCTGTTCTTACTATCCTCTACATGCTCAAGTTTGCACTCTGGAACACACCAGCAACATGTACTTTACAACTTCATACCTTTGGACACCTTTTTTTCAACCTAGAAATCTCTCTCTCTCTCTCTCTCTCTCTCTCTCTCTCTCTCTCTCTCTCTCTCTCTCTCTTCTATCTCTTCTTACTTAAAAATCTAGACAAAGCTCTCTCTAGTGCACTCCATGTGCTGTTTCTCCTCTGCTCTTTGACAGTGATTAACTGACTCTATGTGATCATATTCAGCTAATTATGTGAGAATTTTGAGTCTGAGGTTGTGGCATGTTCCTTACAGAAGCCCCACAGCATTTGAGCCTTCCTCAATGCAAAACTGCCAAATGTTCATTGAATTGGATCAGAGGTTTGGGGAGTTCTAACTTAGAGATCTCTGGTACGATAACTTCATTCAATATATTAGAAACTGGCAATTCAGAAAATTGTGAAAACATTCTCTTAGAATAACATAAAAGCAATAAATTAAAATATATATGTCTTTGGTTTTTTCACTGTAGGAATAATTCTTTGAATTTTTATACTTATGTAGCATGATCTTTTACCTCTCCCTTTACAGTTGCTCCAAAGAGAGGCTCAGGTCATTGTTTTCTGTATATAAATTCACAGTTGAGGATAATAGGAGGTACAGCACAAGTCACATTTATAAAATGGTTCAGAGGACCATACATGTTTGTTGTACCACTACTAACCACACTTTTATTCTTCACTGTTTTGTCTTCAGCATTGTTTATTATTATTTGGTTATTGATGAATGCATATAATCTACCGCCAGCCTCTACTTGCCTTCCTCGCTACACTGACTCCAAAACTGCGTCATTTTTGGTGTATGTAAAAGACAGATATGACATAAGGAGATTTCTATAGAGATATTCAGAGAACGGTAACAGAATTATAAAGTAAAATGGAGGTTTTAATAAAATAGAAAATTGGAAATTCCAAAAACCAGAATACTGTCTTGGAAAAATACAGGTGTGCCATTTGTGGTCATATTAGCTGAGGTATCATCATGGCAATTAGACAAAAAATAAAACTAGTCTTGCATTTCTCTCAATGGTGGCATTACACCATATAAAAGTTCAAATCTTTCAGTTTGGAGAAGAATAAAAGGCAATAATTACCTCTGTGCATTAGGCAGAACTTCACTACTGCCCAAAGAAGTGATGAGTTTAATGATTTGGTGGGCTTTGAAATTTTAATTTAACTTAAATTCAACTTGAGTTTTATGTGGCCTATTTTATTTTATTATTTGATTAAAAAATAGAATGACATTTCCAGCCTTAGTCTTTACACTGACAAAAAGAAAACATTTCAAGTCCCATTTGACTTGCAAGACTAAACCGTTATAAGCTGAAATGACAAATGCATGATTTGTTTAATCCAATTACTCAAAATTAGGTTTTTTTGTCATAACAATCTGTGGTGAAATGTAACAGAAAAGTGAATAAACAACAAAAAAAAGATGTGATTTTAAGAGCAAAATTCAGAACTTGGAAAAACACTCTGAGGAAAAACACTCTGAAGTTTTAGTGGGGAATATTAAATATCATCTGCAACTACAAATACATGTGATATCTAATCAAAAAGGAAGCTTGAAAGAGTAAAGGTAGTACATGTTTCAAAAAAAAGTCTACCAGGTCAGGCACATGTAAGACTTCCACATTAATTGATCTATTCTCCACCTTGCCCAAATGTTACATCACATAAACGTAAGCACTAGCTGTCTTCCCACTCTAATGATTTCTCAGAAGCTTGTGTTGAACTGATGCAACCCAACATTCTGGGCTTTAAAATGACTTGATGCAACCAATAACACCCAAAGAACTGTAAAGATTTAAAACACTTTCTCACAGTTGAATGAAATTAAGGACTTGTAGCTACTGTCTAAATCAAGAGACCTCAGATGGTAGACAGGTACAGAAACCTGTCTTTCATTGCTACCACAGTCATGTCACTCTGCTTTCGGACTCCATCCAACACAGTCAGGTGAAATGAAGTCCTAAATGTGACCTGCAGAGGATGTGACATCACAGCTCCAAAACTTTCCAGCATAGTTAATATTCTACCCAGTCAGAACAACTATTGACATCAATGTGTTGCTTAAGTCTTCTAGGAATGGTGTGGAGTAGAGTATTCCAGAGGCCCACCTAACAAAATATGTGTGCATTAAAAAATGCCCTGGTTTTTTCTATCAGACTCTGTACCTACTGTCTCAAGCACTAGCCATCCTCCTTCCTCAGCCCCTGAACTGAGTCCCCAGACTCCTAAAGTGGGCCACAGAAATAGAGAAAAATTGTCCTCCTGAACTGGAAGCAAGAGTTTTCAATTACTCTTCCTATTTGACGCTTCATGCTGTTCTTATTTCTACTTGTGTTTGATGTCTGTCAAAGAATATGTTACAGGAACTCAGTTTTCATTTCTCGGGTTCTTTCACATCCTGTTCACTTCCCTAAACTTTGCTATTTCGAGTAATTTTTTTCTTCCTTCCTCCCTCTGTTCCCTAGGATGTTTCAACTTCTCTGGTTGTCTTCTCTGGCCTTACCTTCTCCAATTCTTTCTTCCTGGGTACCAGCCCCTTAGACCTGCCCAGGCTGCCCATTGCCGCCTTTTCTCCTCCTCTCCTTTCTTGAGCCCCTTCACCTCATCCGTTCTGTTTCAGGCTCTCCAGAATCTCGGGCTGTTTGCTGATGAGAAATCTGCTGCAGCGCGGACCTGAGTTCCCCGCGCGCAGCCCAGTGGCAGAAGAGGGCGAGGCTGAGAGAAAAGCGAGGGCTGTAGGGGAGGGAGGCAGCTGGTCCTCCCCGTGAGCCTGCGAGAATGCAGCAGGGGGCCGGGGGCCTGGGAGGCACGAACTCCCCTCGCCCCTGAGCCCGGCTGCACACCTGGCTCACGGGCCAGTTTCGTGCCAAGTGCAGTCGAGAAACAGGCGCCAGGAAAGCAAAAAGAGGGGGCGCTGAGAGTGTTCATCCCCAGAGCAGGCCCTTCTTCGGACAGGGGAAGAAGAGAAGAAGGACCCAGTGAGTGGTAAGGAGACCGAAAAACCCGTTTCCAGAATGGTTCACCAATGTCGGGAGAATAGGGCACCTCGGTGAGCACCCAGAGGTGCAGCCCGCCGAGCAGGGGGCCAGGGGCGCGCGAAGGCAGTGCGGCTCGCTCAGGGAGGGGACTCGAGGAACACAGCGATGCTCGGGGCTGCTGCAGGCTTGGTGGGCATGCGAGGCTGTTTGAGCGGGGGAGCGCGTACAGCGGCCGCGGTGCCAGCGTCCGTGTGTATGTGAGAAAACGAGGGGCGAGCGCGAGTGTGAGAGAGGCAAAGAGAGAGCGCATGTCTCATCCCTGCAAGCAGCCACTAGACGCTCCACCACCATCTTTTGCATGTGCAACATTTGCAGCCGGACAGCAAACCTCTCCCAGGGCTATGGAGACTGCGGGAAAAATCTGGCAGCTCGCGATGGATTGCTAAAGGGAAAGAGTCAGAATTAGAAACCACCCAACCTCTCTCCTCCCCTCCCCCCTTTTTTTGTTATTCTTTTTAATTTTAGCGCCATCGTTTTCAATGCCTCTCTGAACAGCCCTTAGGAAGAGTGCGAGAGAAAGAGCGCGCGCCAAGGAGAGGAGACAAGAAGATGAGGATTATTTGCAGACAGATTGTCTTGTTATTTTCTGGATTTTGGGGACTCGCCATGGGAGCCTTTCCAAGCAGCGTGCAAATAGGTAAGCTCTGCTCCGATGGGGTGTGCCTGTGGGTAGCTGTAGCCGATATCCAAAAGTGAGTTAAATGAGTTGCTGATAAGCAATTCAGGGAAACCTTCAGTGGTTCCCTTCCCCTCTGCTCTTCTCTTTTCTCCCCTTTACAAGAAAAACAAAACAAAACAAAAAACGAAAAACCCCTGCCTTTTGGTTCAGGTTCAGTTGAAATATACACAGAACTGCCCAACTTCCATCCTCTCAGTCTGTGCTCTCCATTTCCACCTTTGGTTCAAGTCACTTAAGCAGAATTGGGATAAGTTGGAAAAAACCTCTATGGGGTATGATTACATTTTATGTGATTTTTTTTCATCCATTTCTCTAGAGCATGAAGGGATATCGAGTTTGTTTTTAAAAATACACTTCTTTCCATGCTTGACTCTGCATCTTTCTCTCTATTATAGAAAGAGACTGTCAGGAGAGAAAAAGCATTTCCACCTGCAACCCCTGCCTTTGCTTGCTACCGGTTAACCTAACCAAAGTTAGATCCCTTCCCCCGAATTGTCTCTCATTTTATTTTGTTTTCTTGTATCTTTTGCCATCTTATTCCCACATATCGACTCTGTTTCTGGTGAACTATCCATCTTTGTCTTTCTTGCCATTCTCCTCTTCTGTCTTAATGGGACGCAGCTATTGAATTCCTTCCAGCTAAACCCAGCCTCAACACTGCATCATTTCTCGTGGACTGTGCACAAAACGGAGCAGAGTAGGCTGAGTCCACCAGCTGCAGAAAAACAAAGTTCATGTCTCCTTTCTGATTTCCCTCTTCCCTGAATGACACCACATCCTTTCATTTCTGTATTTTAATGCAAATCCTCTTTCTGTTCATCTGCATGCATCTTCCAGAGAAATGCCCCAAGCTGGCTGATGTAGCAGTGTGCTGGGAATCATGGGGAGGGTGAGAGAGAAAAAGGAAAACACACTAAATGGTCTCAGAGGTCATTGTGATCATGACAAATTGGGACGGGAAAAGCTGAGGTGTCCTAGAGATTAAAATACTAAGCATGTATTTTAGTCTTTAGTCTTTAGGACCTCAGGGACAAAGGCCAGTCTCCCAAGATGTGGCAAGGATAGGTCCTTAACTGTATGGGCTGGGGAATGGCAGTGCATTTGACAGTGTGTGAGGTGGCAATAGCATTTATAAGAGGAAACATTGAATGTGCTTTTCTTGTTGTTTTTAATAGGTGGTCTCTTCATCCGAAACACAGATCAGGAATATACTGCTTTTCGATTAGCAATTTTTCTTCATAACACCAGCCCCAATGCGTCGGAAGCGCCTTTTAATTTGGTACCTCATGTGGACAACATTGAGACAGCCAACAGTTTTGCTGTAACAAATGCTTGTAAGTAAAACATAAATTATGGATAAATTAGAAGAGAATTAAAATGAGGCAGTTGAGTGCCTTTCCGCCTTATTTTTATCATTTAATTTTTTTTGGAAATAAATTCAAGTGTCCCACATGTGGCTGATTCCAGTGCAAATCAGAGTTAAAATCAAGATTTTGTCTTGAAATATTGAGATCTTTCTTTCTTTCTTTCTCTTTCTTTTCTCTTCTCTTTTCTTTTCTTTTTCTTCTTTTTTTCTCCCTCCCTCTCTCCCTCCCTTCCTTCCTTTTTTTTTCTTTTCAATTTCTAGTCTGGATAATTCAAGTTAATTTCTCCTTTAATATTTCAGTGTTATTCCTTACACTTGAATGTCAAGTCAGTGAAAATTGTACTCAGTCTTGTTTTGGTTCTGTTCCTTTGGTTTTTCTTATTTGTTTTTCACTTGAGTAAGCATATATTTTGCTGTTAAGGTAGACATATGCTCTCTTACCCTGATGAAAGCAATGGAAGGCTTGCTAACAGTGAGAAAGAGAGGGAAGCAGTGATATGGAGGATGTATATTTTCGACCGTTGGCTGACGCTGCAGATGATCTGGTGATGTCACTGGAGGCTGCCCTGCCCTTATATTCTGGGTTGTACATGTCTCTTACTATCACGCAATGCATATATCCTGTGACTATAACTGCATGAATCCTTACCTTGGTGCCAAATCACATTAGTCTCCAATCCACCTGAATTCACAAAACACATTGAAACTTTAATGGGTGACCTCGCCAAATGCTGTAATGAGAGTTGTACAGTGCTCCCCTACCAAAACACTGTATAACTTAATGTAATGAAATTATAATCAACTGTGGGTTAATTAAAAACTCTTTAAAATATGATCAGTCAATATAACATTTACATTGCATTTTCACTGTTGAAGGAAATACATGTTTCAAATATCTCCTCAGCTTTACATGCCAATTTACTACTGCTTAAAATTTATGTGTTAAAATAATGGTTATAGATTACATAAGACATTTAGGAACAGTTCCAACATAAAATTTTGCACAAGTGTAGTAAAATGTTTAATCTGACTGTAGAGTATTTTTATTATATCAAGTTGATGTACTTTAATTTTAAAAGCTTTCTCTCAGTTCAAGAAATGGTACTGAACACATAAGTGAAATTGAAAGCAAAGTTTTTAAATGTTTGGAAGATATCTGTTTAATTTATTTTAATTCATATTTATTTGCCATTATTCATATCAGTAATAGTGTGATCATTGTTTTCTTAATTTTTGGTATCTAACCATTATTTTAGAATTTGGTTTCACAAGGAGGTCAAAGCATTTGACATTTTGTGAAGTGACAAACTTGTATTATTTTGCAGGAATGCTATAGTTCCTATGAATACAACTTAATTTAGAAAAGTCATTTGCTATTTAGTGACAAAATCAATATTAAATTATAGAAGTAGGGAGTTAATTTTAAGCATCAATGAACATAAATTATACCTAGGTTTGTGGATTTTCATTTTTGCAAATTTTACAAGTTACTAGTTTTGTTTCAAAAGGGATGTCAACAATTCAAATAATTCTAGGTATAAAGCATTCTCCTTTGTATATAAATATTACATGTTTCTTTAAATTTTTTCTCATGTTTTCCTGATATTCTATGGAGAAAAAAAAATTGCTAACTTTGAAAATGGTTCGTGATCCCAGTATATGTAAAGGGATTTTGTCAACAGTAAATTACTATTTAAACATTAATTTTTGTTATTTTTTTGAGATACATTTTTAAAAGTGACAAATATATTGGTTTTGCTTTGCTTTTACAAATTAAGTATTTAAGTATTCTAGAATTTGTATTTTTTCTTTCAGCTATATAAACCATAAAGTAATAATCCTTTTTTCCTCCTTATCATATTTTAATATCATTCAGGATGATTTTAATTAGTATTATTCTATTTATGTAATGAATATATTATATAAAACGAAGTGTTACTACTAACACTTTACAGGAAGCTGCGCACAGAATGAAAAAGGTATAAAATATGGATAATATGCTACTCTTTCACATTTAAGGTTGAGAAAATTGAAACTAAGTAAACTTTAAGTTTGCTTATTTTGAATTCAATTGTAATACCGTGTTAGGGATACCATATTTTTTCATAATCACATTAATTGATTTTGCATACATATTTAAAATATCTTTTTAAAGATGCATAAATTTTAAGAAGACAAAATCTATTTTCTAGTGACTAAAATGAATTCTGGGGGTGAAATGGATACGTTGAATGTTTGTAAGGCAAACCTAAGGTGAATTTTGGAAAAGTCAGTTATCAGAGAGCATGGGTCAGGTGACTTGTGTTTGTTAAATGTTCTGTCCCAGATCATATACAGCCTGATTTCCCAGCCTCTTTAATGAGGAAATGTGAGCAGTAAGTAGGAGACAGTGTTATATATCAAGCTTTATTCCTTTGGGTACAAAAGGATAAAAATAGTATTCTGGAAAATTAACATGGTAATTATTCTTCACAGTGATACAGACTGGGTTTTTAGATTTTTGTGCGTTGTATTAAATATAAACATAACATATGTGACTGGCCAGGTTTATTTGAATTGCGATTTTCCTGCAGTGGGTTCTTGTATAACTGCAGGATTTAGTCTGTCTGAGAATTAAGACCATTAAAAAGGATATGTTTTTGTTATGGAATGAATAATCAAAGACAAAAAGCATATTAAAAGATAAAAATTATTGGTTATCTATTAGACAGATATAATTTAATGCTTGTTCTTCTGCCTCACAATTAATTTAGCACTCTAATATTACTCTGGGCCATCTAAACATTCTGTGATAGAGTTTATATACTGCTTAAGACTAAACCTGATTAACACATATTTACCACTTTTGGTATAATTTCTAAGAATCTAAGGGAGTAAAATAATTTTAGTTCATAGTTTTAATTCATTTTTAACAATATTTGTGTAAGACTAAATTCAAATGTTTCTAAATTATTAACATTATTAGAAAGTCACACTTTGCTCAATGTAAAACTAAAATACAGGAAATACAGATAATATTAAATTATGACCTATTTTAATAGCAAAAATAGGTGTAATAAATAGCATAAGTGCTAAAATTTCAAAGTATAACTAAAGGTATACATTTCTTTGCTGTCATATATCCAAAGTATGGGGAATAGAAAAACATATATTTTAAAAATAAATTCAATATGGTCAATTTTCTTCAATAAAACACACAATTGACCCAAGATAGCTATCTTTGCAAACAAACATGTTGTTTCAATTGGATATGTCTTCTGCAAAATATTTGAGACAACCTGAAAGCAGACTGTCTTCTTATAATTTTCCAATAATTAATTAATGGAGATTTTTTGGAGGACAATGTATATTAAATTTGGCCAGAAGTAAAAAAAAAAATACTAAAGTAGTCTATCACCAAATCTTCTAAAAGATAAAAATAATAGAGATATTGAAATTATCAGTTATTACAGTTCCATTAGAAATCTGTAAAATAATCAGTTTTTTAGTAAGACAGCCCTTCACAATATAAATTACAAATATTCAGTTTCTGAAATAGCTTTTCTAAATTTCAGAGGAGCAACAGAATATACATAATAAAGTAGATTAATTAATTATGTATTGTCACTTTGGTGAAATAACAGAAGCATTTTATGGAATATTTCCATTTTTTTAACTTGAATAGGAAGAACCACATAATTAACAATTGTGGTTTTTAATGATGTTTTTTCCTTTCCTTTTCTGTCAAAAATCTGCCAAATCAGTGGTTTAAAAGATGATGAGTTGGAAAGTTGTGTCAATCACAAATAGATTGGAGACTGAATATTATATCCTAGTAAAGATGAAAAGTATTTTTTAAGTTAAATATCAGTTCTATCTGTACTCAGTTTACTTGTCAACTCTAAGTATTCATGATGACTATTAACTTATAAAAGTAAGTTATCTAGTTAATCTAAATACACTGAAATTTTGACACTGTATCAGTAGGTTCTGTGCATTTTCCCACTTACATACTTAGTAAATCCTTGAATATAATGGTGCTAAATACTAATAATCTCCTGGCTTTGATTAAAAAATGTTTAAACATTGTACATATTGTCTTTCAGAAATGCAAAGTCATAAAAAGACATTTTAAAAGTTTACATGGCTGATATAATAATTTTAAACATGCTAAAAATAAAATTCTGGTGGTTTCACTTACAAATTTATTAGAGATACATTAGAATTAAATATTGTTTGGCTTTTGACTATTTTTAGGAAAATAAGTGTTGTAACTCTACTGAAACTCTCATTAGGCTTCCTTATTTTGAACTGATAGCAAGATTCTATGTTATTTGAAATAATTTTTTAGTTTTATTATATTCTCCCTTTCTCTTATTTTCCATTGTGAAGTTAGTGACAAAGATGAGTCATATTCCTGTGTTTTTTTCCTCTCTAAAATGGTGGGATGATCTATAATTTGTATTGATATATTTCAGAATTATCACAAGATTATTACATCTTTAAAATTATTAGAAAAATTCTTTAAACATTTGTTTAATCTGGATTTTTCCAAGTGGTATTAATTTTCTAAAGAGGAAAATTTTTACTTTCTGATATAAATTAGAAAATATGTATGTATCTTATTTACAGAATTGTATTATATAAATAATACAATGTATTATGTTCAGGAATTTAAAATGAAAGATAAATATACCTTACATTTTATGACAAAATGTAGTTTTTAAATGCTTTCATGTACATTATGTTATTTGACCTCCAACTGATCTTGCAGCATGACAGTCTGAGAAGAAAGTCATTATTTTGTAGTACAGCTGGGTTTGGTTCAAAGGAGTTATTTAACTTCCCCAGGACTGTATGGCTAATAAGCTGCAGAGTCAGGGTTTGAACCCAAGTCTTCTATTTTTCTAGCACTTTTATCAGTAGACCATAGGGTGTGAAAAATACATCTATATTGATATCACTTGAACTAAGAAAGAAAAAAGCAGAGTTGTCATTAATCTTTTCTTCTAATTTAATTGCAACATTTTGAACAAAATAGAACAAGACTTTTCTGGGCAACTTATTCATTAATCATATGACATTGAGTGATATAGCAAGGTCTGAATTCATATTACGTAATGAATTTATCCATTCATTCACTAGATTAGATAATGAATGTATCCATTAATCATTAAACACACTTATTAAGGGTATTTAAGACAGTATGCTAGAAATGAGAATCTGAAAACTTATAAGAATAGTTGCTGCCTTCAGGAGCTGATAGTCCAGTGGCAAACACAGACAAGTTAGTTATTACAAGTACAGTAAGATTAAGTGCCATGATAGAGAAACAGAGGGCTGTGACTAACATGCACACAGGAGGATAATAATGCCAAACTTGGCATGACCTCTTAGGAGAGATGTCACCTGATCTGGGTGTTAAGGATCTAGTTGAGTAATTGGAAAAAGAGAGTAGAAGGAAAGCATGCTTCACCAAGAAAGCAACATATGACAGGCACTAAGGTGTGGGAAGGCCGTGTGTGTCTGAGCCACTGAGAAAGATTTAGTCTGGTTGTAGATTGAGTATGAGGAGGAGAGGTGTGTTAAGGGGTGAAGCTTTGCAGATACACAAAGGGTGTTGTAGCTGCTGTAAGGAGGCTCTTCTGAATTAAAAAAAGGGACCCGTAAATAATTAAAACACGATCGGATTTATATAATACAAGGAACAGGCTGGTTGCAAAAGGGAGAATGAATCAGGAAGGGAACAAAACAGGAAGAAAAGGACCAATTAGATGAGTCTTGAAGTAATACCATTTAGGGCATTAGGCACTTAAAAGCAGAAGCATGGAGGAGAGAGAAAAGCACCTAGACACAAGAATGCAGAACTGTTGTCAGAACTTCATGATGGATGTAATGTCTGTGTGGGAGGGTGGAGAAGAAGTGTAATAAGAACAGAAGATGATTTCTCACCTGGCTAAATGGCTTGGTAGTGATTGCACCGATTAGGAAGGGTCACACAGGAGAAGATGCAGATTTCAGTGGGGAAGGTGACTTTAGTGTGAATATACTGTTTGTGAGTTAAGAGACATCCCAATGTAGATATGCAGTGCAGAGTGTTGGACTTGTGTATCTGGAGCTCTGGGGCTCAGTTTGAACTAAAGACAGACATATGGTGCTGATTGAAGCCATGGATATGTGTGAGATTGCCTGGAGAGAGCAAGAACTTCTGAGGACAAAATCCCAGGAAATACTATAACTTGAGAGACAGAGAGAGAGAAAAGGAGACTAACAGAAAATGGGCCCTGGAGTTCAGAGTAAAATTAGGCAAGAGTAATTTCACAGGACCAGGAGGTGGGGAGAATTTCAAGTAAATAGTGATCAACCTTGTAAAGGTTGCAAAATTTAAAAGAATGAATGCAAGGATAATTGTAACATCTTTAACTATCATTTCTTCTCTTTAGAGTGTTCTTTTGTGTTTTGACAGGGCGGGGAAAGAGTATTGATTAATCCCACATAAGTTCTATGAATATATGCTCTTGTGTATATTTTGGCTTAGAATATTCTTATCTTTTTATTTAGTGCTAGGAAGAGGGTGTCTTTTTTGTATTTTTGAATGAGATGGTCTTGAATTTATAATCCAATTAGTTGGTGAGTCACTTAATACATTTGAACCTCAGCTTCTTCATCTTTTAACCCAGGGAAAAAATACCTACCACACATGCATTTTATGAATATTAGAAAAGTGTTTGGAAAGTATTCAGCATACAATTCAATTAAATTCAGTTGTGTTACATTTTCTGTGCCATATGGAGTATTTCTTTCCAAGTCAATTGTAACATTTCAAGAGTTATTTTTATTTTTTGCTTGTGTTTTTAAAAGGTAATTTATGTTTTGAATAAATACATTTTGTTGTTATTTCACAGGAACTTTTTTGACCTCCCACTGAGTTTTTAACTTTAAGTTATGTGCATGAGTCTAAATTATATTTGTCAAAATTATTTCTAAATCCTAAAGAGGACAACTTTATCTGGGATTTATGGGCCATTCAGGGAAAATTGTTTCATGAACAAGTTAAGGAGGGTGATGACTTCTACCTGTATACAAAATTTGTTGTGTGTGTATATGTGTGCTTAGAGAGATGGTCTAAACTTGTAAAGGGCTACTCAATGAATTGCAATCACACAAAAAGGTCCCCTACCACAGTCCTAAAGAAGCTACACCTAAGTTAAATAAACAAACAGCACTTCATTCCCTAACTTCATCATTTTAATAGAAGCAAATTGAATTTTTTCCTTGTAACCAGTCAGGAATTTTTATATAAAACCTATCTTCACTGGATTCAGTGTGTCCTCACTGGCAAAATCCTTGGCTTGGTCCTCTGCCTCTCAAATGGTAATGTTATTATAGGTGTCCCTTCTCTTACTATCAGATGTTCTACATATTCCACATCAACTAATTCTATTTTCATCATGAATTACCTTTTCCCTTTCTACCACTTCTCCTGGAATGTTGTGTTCTTGAAGGTCATCAGTGACTTAAAAATTAGTAAATCCAATTGTTCCTTAGTCCTCATGGCATTTTCATAGTTTGCAGGATTTGACATTGGTAACAAATCCCTGTTCCCTGAAACTTATTTCTTCTCTAATAATAATAATAATAATAATAATAATAATAATAATAATGGCTACTAAAATGGAGCACTGACTATGTACCAAGGGTGTTTCATCACCTCAATTCTCACACAACTCTAATAAGCATATATTATCCTTATTATTTTATTTGTGGAGAAAGTGAAGATGTGTCATTAAGAAAATTTGCATAACCATAAATTATCCAGGACATCAGATCCTAAAGTCAGATTTGTCTGCCATTCTGCAGAATTTTGGTTAGTACGGGATCCACAAGATACCCATCACCTGGAGTGACAGCAGCTAGGTAACTCTTAATCTAAACAGAAAGATATTTTACTCAAAGCTATCTCTTTAACACTTCTCACTTATGCATAGCATTTTACATTGGATGTCAGTTCTTCTATATGATTTGTAATACAGCACAGACACTTAAGAATTCTAAACAATGACACTCCCATCACTTTATATTGACAAATTCTTGTCATATATACCACCATGTGGAAAAATGACTAAGTGACTTTTTTAAATGTTATGCAAACAGCAATAGATAGTTCATTAGTTGACCAACCCACATATTTGTTATAGAAATATTATTTGATTTCAGAATGACTACAGCTATTTGTAACAAATTTCCCCAAATGCTCTTTACTTTAAGACTTGCTTAGCTGTCAGTCAATCTCTTTCACATTCCCTTTAAGAAGTTTTTTAATTAGTATTTCAGGACTTTTAGGGGACACTTTCAGTAGTGGAAATGCCAGGTTAAAAGGCAGTTCCATTTTTAGTTTTTTTTGAGGAAATTCCATACTGTTTTCCACAGTGGCTGCACCAGTCTGCATTCCCACCAACAATGTACTAGGGTTCCCTTTCTCCACATCCTCACCAGCACTTGTTTGTTGATTTGTTTATGATGCCCATTCTGACCAGTGTAAAGTGGTAGCTCATTGGGGGGGGAGGGGGGATGGGAACAACTGTAATTGAACAACAATAAAAAAATTAAAATAAAGTGTAAAATATAAATTTTTGGATTCCAAATAAACATAGTAATGACTGTTGTAAAGAGCATCACCTTCAATAAAAATTGTTCTAGTTTTTAAAATGTCATCACTTGCCTCCAACTTAACAAAACTAATGGTGTCATCAATTAAAAGTTTAATGTTATCTTAGAAACCAAAAGGGAAAAGTTGAAATTTAATACTTTCTTTGAATAAGTCACAGTATTTCTGCAGATACAGCAAAAATCCCACGAGAAGCTGTAATCAGTGTTTGCTTACTTTTGTTACTCATATGCCTGTTCCAAAATAAGTAGTTTTATCAGTAACTTTAAATATTTTATGCAATGTGTTATTTACATTTTTCATGTTCTTATCTTAAAAAATTAACATATTTGTGAAAATTTCAAATAATTCATAAATCTTAACAAGTCAAAATATTCTGCAATCCCACATTTTAGAGATAATCATAGTTAACATGGTTTATAGATCTTTTTAGACTTTTTAACAAATCCATATAGACCTACATAAAGAGTACTATAAATATAAGATACTAGTATAGAGAAATAAAACTATTTATTAAAACTGCCCTGGCAAGGTAACTCAGTTAGTTAGAGCATTGTCCTGGTATGCCAAGGTTGTGGATTGCATCTGTAGTCAGGGAACCTACAAGAATCAACCAATAAATACATAAATAACTGGAACATTTAAATGGAACAAATAACTGAAATTGATGTTTCTTTCTCTCTCACAAAAAAAAATCAGTAAATAAAAAGTGTTCAATAAAACTAATACTCAAAACCTATATTATATCAATGTTTTGTTACACATTTTCCATAAAAAGTTTCCTGTTGGTATTTAAAAGCTATCTCATCTTCTTCTTCTACCACTTCATATGTCACTGTACAAAGGAATTATGGTAAATATACTCAATACCTCTTGATCAATATTTAGGTTGTTTCCACACTTTGAATATTACAAAGAAAATAGCAGTAACACTACTTGTGTACCTGTGTGAATACTCCTGTAGAAGTAATTTCCTGAGGACAAAATAACCATATCAAATAATGAAGATTTCTCCTATTAATAGACATTGTGATTTTTTTTCTCAAAAAAGAAATAATATTTAAATTTACAAATACCAAGATGTGACAATAATGGTTTTTTTTATGACCTGACAACACTAGCCATTATCAGTCTCTCGAATCTTCACTTGTCCTGATGGGTGAAAATGACATCTAAAAATCAAATTGCTTATTTTTGACTAATAGTGAAGCTGAGAATATTTCCTTATATTTTTAAGATCAGTGTTCTTTATTTTCTTTGAACTGTTTTTCTTTTTCTTTACCAATGTTTTATTCCTTATTTCTGAAATGTTTTATATACTATAGAAATTAACCTTTTGTCATTTACATTGCAAATTATTTTTTCATTTTACCTTTGGCTTCCAGCTTCATTTATGATGTCTTTTGTTATATGGACACCTTATGTAGTAAAATCTGTGAGTTGTTTTTATGGCTTTTGAGTTTTGGGCTATGCTTATAAAGATAACCTTATTCTTAAAATTATAAAAAATATCCCATATTTTTAATACTTTTGTGATTTTTAATTTTATATTTATTGCACTATCTCTTTTGAAAATTTATTTTCTTATGTGTTAGGAATTAATGTTTTGCTTGTGTGTACCCACTATTTATTTGAATAAGCTGCTCTTTTACATGTGCTTTGAACTGATAATGTGAACTGGTAAGTTTTGCCCTTTCTTAGCTGAATTTAATCTTGGGCAGAAATTCCTCATTTGATTTTTCCAAAATTCTCCTATATGCTGTTCTTCATCTACATTTTTCTGAGAGTCTCTAGTATATACGCTACTAGTTTTTACATTTCTATCATCTGCTTTCTTATTCCTTCTGTTACTTTCTAAAAACTTTTCCTTAGTGTCACACACCATCTGACCAAGTTCTCTTTCTTCTAGTTCCATTGTTACCATTCTGGATTTTTACCGCACCATTCTCGTCCAAGTCTATTGTACATTTCTATAACTTAATGATTAATTTCCTGCTTCTACTTATTACCTCTCTCCATCACTTTATATACTGAACCTTAGGGCATCCCTCTGAATATGTAAATCAGAGACTGAGGCTTCCTTACTTGAAACCTTCCAATGGCTTTTCATTATCTTTAACATGGTCCTTCCTGATGTGACTCTGTCCTACCTCTTTGCCTTTTTCACAAGCTAGAGTCTGCAAGGTCTTTTTGATTCCTAAACATGTTTAACCCTTTCTTTTCTCTATGTCTTTGTCCTTGACATTCCCATTTTTGGACTCCTCCAATCCAAATATTTGTTTGACTAGTTCTCTCTCACTCAGGTGAACTTTTCTAGCCAACCCTCCTAGAATAAGCCCTTCCATACCCAAACACCAATTACTTTACCAACACCATGATCCTCTTAGCTTTTATGACAATTTGTGATCATTATTTTAAGTATTTTACTTATTTATCATCTATATTTCTCACTAGAATATAAACTTCCAGAACATGCAGCATGATTTGTCTTGTTAAACAATGTATTGTCATAACCTCACAAAATGCCTGATACAAAGTAAGAATTGGTAACTATGTTTGTATAATGAGCTAGAAATATGTGATGAGTTTTCCCTCATTTTGGGGGCATCCTTAGGATATTTAACACCTTCTATGTGTTATCTTAAATAAAATCAAAGAGAATCTATGAAGGCAATGAGGTAGTGTATCCAAAATAAATGCTATGTAATTTTATCTTAAGCATGTTTTATTCTCATTTTTTTTGTTAAATTCAACCTATAGGATGGTGTAAGTAAGGAAGAAAATAAGCCCTACAAGGAAGAAGGTGGGACTGTTAATGCAATTGGCATGCATTGTCCTGGCCAGATTGCTCTTTGATAAATTTAAATCTGCTAGAAGAGAACTTCTAGGTGCTTATAATATGTGGTGACTGCCAACAAAAGAACTAGAAAATGCTGATACAATGCACTTTCAAAGTAGGAAAAAGACCATTGGAGAAGCCCAGGTGAATTACTAAGCACATTCAAGAGAACCCCGTCTGTTCAGACATTGACTGCTTCCTTAGCACTTCTTAAAGTTCACGGAACTAGAAGAATTGTGGAAAAGGGAGGTTGGAGTCAAATGTACCATGTTATTCCTGTCAGTTCTAGGTTTTTTACATTGTACCTTCTATAGCAAATTTCACAAACAGTTTGTGAGTTTTTATGACCCTTTATCCCTCTCTCTTTTGAAATTAGATTATATTTGCTTAAAACACTTAATTTTGACTACATAAACAGTCTTTCCTAGGCAGATTGCAAGGCATTTTACCACTCTTTGCTCCAAATGTTAAAATCAAGAGAAATATTATATTTTATTTCCTGGAAAAATATGTATACTTCCTTTTTTAAATGGAAAATGTGTAAATCAATATATTTCCCTATTTGATCCAATAGCCAGATGTCTCAATTCCATATTTACTATTCTGTAACAAATTATTTCCCTTTTAAAACATTTTACATTGTTTTATATATATTATGTAAATACTATGCATTACATAAACATACCTTATAAGATTACACATTATTTTAGGACACTGGGTCTGAATGAAAAGTCTAGATGATATTTCAGTGAGCACAGATGTTAGTCAGCTTTTGCTTGAATAGTCTTATAGATAGATAGGTAGATAGACAATCTGTCAACCCCATTAGACTGTGAACTCTTTGAAGACACAGATAGTACTTTATTAGTACTTCTATTCTGGGGGCCTATCACAGTGCCTGGAACATTTATGTTCCACACTCAATAAATGTTTGTTGACTGATTGAGAGAAAGGAAAGAAGAAACCCACTTTTTGGTTGGGTATTTATAACAATTAATTCTTAGCCAGAATTGAATAAAACAACACAAATCTAGCTTATTTTCTATATGACTCAACCCTTTCATATTTTTTAAAATAGTTATCACATGTCCTCTTTGTATATTTCCAAGTGAAATAACATTCATTTTCTTATGCAACATAGTTTCTAAAACTTTTAACATCCAAGTTCTAGCATTCTAAATATCCTCTGGCTCCAAATTTACCCCATATTCTTGTCATGATTGGTACAAAATTAAAATTCATTAAACTTCACATTGATGACACTCAAGACCATGATCTGATGTGATCTGTCCTGGTGAGAACATTAATTCCAATGACTTAAACATTATACATTGTAATTAGTCAGTTGCATCACTCTGTTCATGTTAAGCTCATAGTCAATTAAAATTTAACAATTAGCTCTTTCTTTCCACATGGATGGCTACCACACAACCTCTCCATAGAGGTTGTTTTATTTCTTTAAATAAAGAGCCTATAGACTTTTATTTTTTAATTCAGAATGAGAGATATTTACATGTATACAAATTTCTACTTGTTTGGAAACATCAAGACTATCTTAATTCATTTAGTTATAAACTATTTTCAATTCCAAGTAACTCTTTGCTACATGATCGTCCATATTGATTATTAAAATTAAGAACAGGCTGTGACAGTTTAGATACAGGATGACACCAGGTCATGAACCAATGCTTTTTATGTATGTGGTCAGTTAAATGTGTATTCTGCTAAAATAATTTATTTGAACAAATTTCTCCATATTGTTCATAAAGACTGTCATTTCATAGCATTTTCACTTTTTTAACACTAAAAGAAACTCAGAAGTAATCAATTCTTGAGAAGGTATCTTATGAAACTATACTGGAGAAAGGAGAACATGTGCACCTACACACACATGCATTTGTCACTGAGATGGAGAAGAATGGATGAAAATTTTGCAACAGAAAATTCATATTGGAGGAAAATCTAGTAAACAAAATGTAAAATATATTTAACTGATCAGAGAAAAACAAATTACAAAGAGATATATAGTTTTACATAATAAATTAGCTAATATTGGTGGTAAAGATAAAGAATTTTAAATCACTCTAGGGATGAAGCATTTAAAATTGATAGAATGCTTTTGAAAACAATTTTTTTATGATTTATCAAAAATAAAAAATGTGAATAATTTGAATCCATGAAAATATTCATTGAAGTATTACTTAATCATGCTTAATTGTGGAATGCTTAAATTCATTAAAGTCCAGCCAGATTGTTTAAGAAAGAATGTCAATCATGAGAGTCCTCTAGCTGACATATGCTAACAGTTCTGAGTTAAAAGAGTTTCTCCTATGTATCTTAAGACTCTTTATTTTTTCTTTATATCCTATTTTTTGGCAGAAAAGCCAGTGTCATAATAGGGGGAAAAGTGTCTAATTAATTATTATAATTAATTGTTTATAATTAATTATTATAATAATTTATGGGGTTGATAGAGCTAGTTGAGTGATATTTTTAAAGAATTCATTGTTTGGAGGAGCTTGAATTTTCCACAGCAGTCCTGGCTAGAATTGACTGGAATTTAGAAATTCTAGTCAATAAATGATATGGAAAATCACTGTTGTCAATTTTGCCCCAACCTCTTCTCCATTCCTTCTCTTTACTTCCCATCCTCCTGAACATGGGTGTTTTAGGAAGATTAGGATAATGTGATAATCCATGTGAGTCTTAAAAGATGCATGAGATTTTGCCATGTTGCAAAAAGAGATAAAAATATTCTAGGCAAACAAAAGAGCATCATAAGAAAAATGTCAAGGTGTACAAACAACTTTGGGGATCAGTGGTGCTGCAGGAAAATGGAGGCAGGATGGGGCTTGGGGTCTGTAGAGTGGAGGACTAATGGGGAGGGGTGAGCACACTGCAGAGGCAGGGGGAGCCTAGCAGACAGTCTTGTAAGCCACGATAAGGGTTTTGTTTTTTATTCTGGGTCAGAAAACAAGAATCATTTTAAGCAGTTTATGACATAATTATGTTTGTGTTTTAGGAAGTATTCTAGCACCACTGTTCATCATTCATACATATAACAAACCATGGTTCCTTTCCCATACCAAATGTACTAAGAAACCATTTTCTAGATAAGGAATGCCATTTGCTACTTCAGTGCTGTTTGTACAATCCATTATTGTATGTAATTTGGCTTACTATTTTCCTTTGAAAGTGGTTCCTTCCAGCAAAAAATACTCAGTTTATCATCTCAACCACATATCTTAAGACTAAAAACAAGGTCTTTTATGATAACAAACAGGTTGGAAAAGAGCTGGTATTGGTGGCAGAAAATAAGTAAATAAGCAAGCATCTTTATAATTCATATAAAGGCAATTACATTTCCTTACAGATTAGTATGATTGCTGGTAGAACACTACATATTTTATTCTGAAATAAATTTCAGATTATCATTTTTTAAAGTTATTGCTCTTGGTAGAAGTTTACTATTTAATTTAGTTGGCAAAAATAAACAGGTATATTAAAATTCTGATTTTCCATTCAATCACATAATATAGAGTAATAAGAACTAATTTAATAAAAGTGAGTTCAACAATTGTAATACTAGAATAGTAATTAGTACAACTACCACCATATATATGTATGTATGTATGTATATAGATAAATAAATGCATAGGGGCATACACACACAGACACAGACTTCACCAGAGGAATGTATGCACAGGCTTTACCAAAGGAAAAATATGATGAAAAAATAGAATATATACTTTGTGGGATACGTTTTTTTCTTGCCTTCAAAATACCGAAGTATGAACTTTCATGTACATACTTTTCCCTAATACTACTTACATATTTATTTATTTTTTGAAAATAAAAAAGCAGCAAATATATATGTCAGAATAACTTTGTAAATAAATTTATATTTGTTAGTTATATAATATGGTATGTACTTTAGAATCTGTTCTATGCATATTGAATATACATATACATACGTGCATGCCTTTAACATTTATTGTTGCTTTGTTGCTGTTTTCACAAGATTTGGTAATGATAGCATGTTATGGAAACAAGAGATTCTGAAAATAAGCTTCATTTTACAGAAATAATTAGAAACCAAGTATGAATATTTTATCGAGAGAGGAATTTTGCTGAAATGTTTTTATTTTAAAGTAATAATGCTTTCACCTCTCCTATACTTTACTTTATCTGTTTTATTTCAAAGAGAAATTATTCATTTAATGTTAGTAATACTCATGCTTTTTAATCATTGTACTACAACCAATGTACTATCTCTCTGGAAGAATAGTATTTAACTATAAAACATCATGATTTATGGACTTTTAATATACAAGAAATATATAAATATAATGGTGAGAGAAGAAAAGATAGGTTGTCTTAATTTTTATTTTGTAAGAACTATAATGTATGAAAGAGATTGAAAAGCCTATATCAAAATGCTGATAGTGATTATTTTTCTTTAGTATCAAACAGAATTTTTATTTTAATTGACATTTTCTGAGTTTTTTACATATTTCCAAAAATATATATATTTGTACTTTGCTTATTAACAATATATAAAGGAAAAAATATAGTAATATTTTTCATTGAATTTACTGAAATGACATTGCTTAACAAAACCATACAGGTTTTAAGTATACAAGTCAATAAAACATCATCTGCATACTGCATCATGCTCTTGCCACCCAAAGTAAAGTCCCTTTCCATCCCCATTATCTCCCCTTTGCCTTTTCTACTTCTCCCACCCCCTTTCCCTCTGGCTATCGCCATGCTGTTGTCTGTGTCTATGTGTGTGTATAAAATATATAAAAATAAATACACATACTATATATTTATATATTTTATATATATAAATATTTTTGCTTATTTTCACCCAGCCCCTTTCCCCCCACTCTGAGAGCTGTCCGTCTGTTCTTTGTATCTATGCTTCTGTTTATATTTTGTTTGTTAAATCATTTTGTTCAAAATGTAGTAATCCTACCACCATTGAGTTTGTCTTGCTCTTTCCAAATGGGACAGATGGGAGATCTTTAGACACTTGAGCCAATATCAGGACTTGTTGTTAGAATATCATGTCCACTTAGCAGTTGTCATGTTTGATCTCTTTGCTTACATACTTCCATTATTTTAAAATGAATATGTCAACTTTAATTAAAAGTATTAAATTGAGTCATTTTATTTACTTATTATAGCTCACTTAAAAGAGCCAAGAGAACGATTGGTAATGACAAGCATTTTTCATTGCCAGTTGAAATATATAACTTACCAAGTCTGATTGCATACATTAATTTTAATTTTGTAGAAAGCGTAGTAGCTGCAGAAGGGAGTTTGTGGCTGTTGAATATCTGGTCACTGTCTCTGGGTAGTCTTTTGTGACCACCTCAAACTGGCTTAAGCTCTATTTTGCCATAATCCTGTGGCACCTTGAGCTTACCTTGTCAATAATATTATCACATATTTTCCTGGAATGTGAGCTCCTGGATGACCAGGTACCATTGAATTTGTGAGCAAATCCCTAGTGCTTGGCTCATGGCACAATGCTTGACACTAAATTAACATCTGCTGAGTATATACAAATGTGAGAATGGAGAAATTTTGGAATTGATGGTTAGATATTAGAGTTTTAGTTAATATTTTGAGCATCCAGCAAAGGACTTGTTTTAGATTCCTTATTAGTGACTGTTGCAACTATAAAAATAAAAAAGAACAATTCTTATGGATTATATATGAGTAGGTGACTGATAAGGATTATGAAGAGTATTGCTCATTAAAACACATCCCTTTGGGGTTTAGAGGCTAGAAGTCCAGTTACGAGAGTCTCCAAGTGAGAAAGGGCAGTTTTACAAGCTGCCTTCCATCCTTCCTCTCAGTTCAATGTCTCAAGAGGATTATGTCACCTGAATGATGACACTGCCAGGATGCTAGCCCCTTGATAGGGACTCCACAGCTCTCCATTTAAAATTCTGATTCAAGCATCAACATTTCTCATTTCTACCCCCAACCTTGTCTTTTACACAGCAACTAGACCCACTAAAATCCTTTTTATTTCTATCTAGTTGCAAAGGACATTTTTGTACATCTACAGCACCAAGTAGTATTCCACTTTGGGGACAGAGGTTTCTTTGTTCTTTTTTTTTTTAAGATTTTATTTATTTATTTTTAGAGATGGAAGGGAGGGAGATAGATAGAGAGAGAGAGAGAGAGAGAGAGAGAGAGAGAGAGAGAGAAACAACAATGTGGGGTTGCTGGGGGTCATGGCCTGCAACCCAGGCATGTACCCTGACTGGGGATCGAACCTGCGACACTTTGGTTCGCAGCCCGCGCTCAATCCACTGAGCTACGCCAGCCAGGGCTGGTTTCTTTGTTCTTAAATAGCAGACAATCCAGTGATTACTGCTGAAAATTTTAGGGCAATGTGACAAATGCTATGGATATATTGGGGAGGAGGCAACTAGCTCTGTTTGTGTTAGTGTCTTTGTAATGTACTTCCAAAAGCATTTTCTTTTTGCTGTCCTCAGGAGCCAGAAAGACTGTTTGATTATCCCTTATTAGGCCAAGATAATAGGTTAAAGAAAAGGACTCTACATTACCCAGACTAATTTGATTAATGAAGTATGATTGGGTTAATTTTACTTGGAGGATGAATTTATATGGAAATAATGAAAAATAAATTCTTTGTCAGACTCTGGTTAGACTCAACATCTATGAAAATCCCTCATAGAAATCGAATTACTTATCATTTGTATATTCTATATTCATCCATGTGTTTGTTACTAAGTTATTCAGCTCCTACTAATATTCAGTGTTCCATTGTCACTTTAGTTAATTGAATATTCATTTGGCAGCCATCTTGCTTCCTTTATTGTGTCACACACTTTATTGAAAAGAAATATTAGATGTGATGTTGCATGTTTAAAAGCTTATAATCTGGTAGAAATGCAGAAGTAATTTAATATGAAATAAGAGAATAAGTTTTAAATTAGAAGGTACAGTGTAATCACCAAAGAATGAGTATCAGCAGAGGCCACACTGCATAAACATAAACCTTAATAAAGTAGAATTTAATCTTGTCATAAAAGGAATGGAGCGGAAAGGAAGAGGCATAAAGAGTTGCACAGAGCAAGCACAAGCACTAACCTGAAAAGTGGGGTGGAATGGCACAGCTAAGCATCTCATTGGATCTGAGAAGAATTAGAGTGAGGGGAAGCAGGTATAGGGAGGACTATTATAAATTCAGGACTATACAAACCAATAAAATAATTTGATAACTAGGAACATTTGAAAGTTTAGGCAGGGGACTAGTATTATAGAAAGTGGAACTCAAGGGCCATTATTCTGGCATCGGTATGAAGGATCAACCTTGAGAGAAAAGAGGGAAGATGTAAAAATACAAAATGAACCCCACCAAAGTCCCACTCATCTCTCATTTTGCCTCATTGTTCTGCATTCTATGGTTTTAACTGATTTCTTGTCTTATCTCTTCAGAAGAATATGCTCTTTATTTATCTCTCACTTTCTAGCCTCTGCTGTTTCTCACACCCAGTATTAAAGATAATAGCACTACTCTTGCTGGGTGGCTCAGTTGGTTGGAGCATCGGTCCACATACCAAAGAGTTGTGAGTTCGATTCCCAGTCAGGGCACCCACCTAGGTTGTGGGTTTGGAGCCTGGTTGGAGCGCACATGAGAGACAACCAATCAAAGTTTCTCACATCGATGTTTCTCTGTCACATTGATGGATGCTTTTTTCTCTATTTCTTTCTCTTTCTCCCCCTTCCTCTGTCTAAAATCAAGAAATATATCCTCTGGTGAGGATTAAAAATAATACTAACAAAAATGATAGCACTGCTTTAAGCATCTTTCTACCTTCTTTCCACATGTAGAAACACTTTCACTCTTCCAAAGCAAACTCATTGGTGAAAGGAGAGAACATAGGCTGTGGAGATAGACCCAGATTCAACTCCCAGGTTTGTTGCTCACTAGCTATGTGAATTTTTGGCAGATTAATGAAATCCTTTATGTTTCAGGAGTCTAAATTATACATTAAAGAGGAAAAATACTTAGCTTGATCTTAATGCAAAATATGTAAAACAATATGCATTAAAATACACCATATAAAGTGTGATAAAGTATTGCCCTCTGAAAATTAGTGTAACCACAGTAATCATGGATATAATTAAATAAATCATTCACTCAGCCTCATGTGTACAAAATAAAATATAGACTTTTATGGCTGATGGAAGAGAAGAGAAGGAGGTCTCTAGCATTATGACTTAAAACATAGTGGAGTATGTATTATAGAGATATGGAAGGAAGATGGAACAAGAAGTCCCAAAGCAGTATTATGCATTCATTTTAAATCTAATTTTGTTAGAAATTTTTGTCTAGTGAAGTTCTATACTTAGTTGAATATTCAAGTAACTGTAGAAATATCTGGGATGAAGATATGGCTTTTAGAATTATCAGCATGTAGATGACATTTAAAATCATGAACAAGAAGATTGTCAGAATGTATACATTTCACATCAAAAAGTAAGATTTCTGGGGAAGATAACAGCATGGGAAGGAAACTACAAAAACTGTGTATTGTTCGTTCCACAAGATTTTAAAAATTAATTTGTTTCCTTCTTAAAAATGAGTAGCTTGTACATAAAATTTTGGATCTCTGACTTTTCTAGAAAATTAGAAAACCCTTATTGCAATAATCAAAATTTCCTAATGTCAACAACTGGTTAGAGCTTAGTAGGTGGCCCAGGGTTAATACACAATGGAATACTATACAGCAGACAGAAAGAAGGAACTCCTGCCTTTCAGGACATCATAGATGGAACTGCAGAATATTACATTAAGTGAAATAAGCCAGGTGGTGAAGACAAATATCATGTGATCTCACTTATAAGAGGAAGCTAATGAACAAAACAAACAAATGAGCAAAATAAAATCAGAGGCATGGAAACAAGAAACAGACTGCCAGCCACCAGAGGGGGAGGGAGAAGGGATAAGCAGGGAAAGAGGAGGAAGGACCTAGTCAAGGAACAAGGGAACAAGTGTAAATGACCCAGGGACATTGACAAGAGGGTGGGGATTGACTGTAGGAGTGGGAGTGAGGGCTAGGGGGTGGGTGGGGCAGGGGAGAACAATGAGGAAAATTGGGACAAGTGTAATAGAATAACAATAAAAAAGTCACCAATGAACAAATAAATAAATAAGGTCTGTTCTCTCTAGCTGGGTCTTAGAAACCCGATGCCTACTTGCAGTGTTTTTATTTTCTATTTAGGCCTGTAAGCATTTGACTTGGTGATCCCTGACAAAAGGAACAAATTATGCAAAGAATAGTTTTTCAGAAGTCACCAGAGAACACATGACTCTGGAATAGGCCTCAGACAGGGGTGGGAGGTAAGGACTGAAGTGTCTTTGATTAGGGGGAGATTTCACAGCTTTTAAAATATTTACTGAGGCAATGTCCCACTATTACCTTGCAGTATTTAAAACAAATCAGAATATAAACATAGAAGCTCCTCAAGGATAGTAACCCCACGGTGTTCTGTCTTACATTTTCTATATTATGAGGAACTGTTCCATAGTTGCTTAATGGTGACTAAATGACTTTAATACATTGATACACTTTAAATAAAGGAACTTTACTATTCCATTTATATGTATTTCTGTTTGAAATAGGCCTTAAATTTAAGATTTTTTTATGAATGTGCTTTTTGCAACTGACAATATTGTCATTTACTTGAAGTTTTATATATATATATATATATATATATATATATATACATCTAAAGTATTATTTTTTACTGTCAAATTCAAAGTATCTAATTTTAAAGTATAAGCTTACAAATTATCCATAAATTGCAAATCTGCTCAGTAGACTATAAGCAAGCTTCTTAAGGACATAGTCCCCATCTGTTTTCCTTGTATCCCCTGAACATAGAACACAGCATAGTGTGTAAAGCATAATAAACTCTGAGTAAATGTTTCTGGATGTAGATTTGCATTATTATTCAAGCTGTGGATGCACAGATCAAGTATAATTGCACTGGCATTTAGACACTATTAAGAAAAACAAACTTATCTGCCATGACAATGCTTTCTTACAAGTGATCTCTAGATATAACTTATTGAACTAATTGAAGTCAATAATTGGAAATCTCTTGGACCACAGAAATCCAGATTTTATAAGTCAAAAGAGCCACATTTCACACTTAGTTCAATAATAAAATCAGAATCCCAAGCCTGGAAGACACTTTTGGAAATCATAAATAACAACCAGTTTATCATTTACAAAACCTTTTGTAATAACCTATGTTATTTGATTCTCAGTATAATCCTGAGAAATAACTAAAAATATTAGGTTGGAACTCAAGATTCTAGCAATAGCTTGGTGCTTTGTGTTCTTAGGTTACAAATGGATTCTGCCACATTCTAGACATCATGATCTCAGGCAGGTTATTGAACCTTTGAGTCTCAGTTTTCAGAAATGCAAATCAGGGACTATAGTAGTAACCCAAAGGGCTTCTCTGAGCTTTGTTTGAGATCTTGCCTGTGAGGTGTCTGGTGCAGTGCCTGCTTCATATATGTATCAATCAGGCTATCACCAGGGCTGCTTTGCTACTTGCTCAATGTCCCCCAGCCAGGAAGGAACTTCAAATTCAAATGTTCTTTACTTCAGTTTTCAGGTTGTTTTCCTTATTTCATAATAGACTACATATGCTTAAGAGTTGTTACTTCTTAGTGTCTCAGATTCTGACATTCCCCAAATTCCTAGGTAGCCTACACTGACTTACTATGTAATATGTGGACAGTATCTTCTGGATTGGCTGCATGATTGTGATAATAACTTGTCGGTTATAGTCTTTGTGTAAATGAATGTTGGACATGGTTTTTTAATCCATTACAAAAAAGTATACACACTATAGAGTATGCATCAGTATTTATTAAGTTATTTTGGAGTGTATAATTTTGGGGTGGGATTTGACAAACATGAATGCCTTTGTCTGTATACCTATGATAATAATCCCTCACACACATACAGTGTTTCAAAAATGGGACATTAAGAAATTAGATGACATATAGGGTTGCTGACGTCTTCTGAGAGTTAAAACTATAATTTGTCTCTTTTTTATCTGCAATCAAATATGGGAGTCTTATATTTGAATATTCTGTAAAATAATGTTACCAGAGACATCAGAAGTAAGTTATTTTTAATTTTTTTAGAATGCAAAATAGAACTGGGGAAATTAACCTATTAACCTCTCTGTAGAAAATTAACTGCATAAAGGTAAAATAAAATGTTAGTATTTGAATTACAATTATACTTAGAAAATTCAGTGTAAATATATAGTTTGTGACTTGGGAACAAGCACCAGTATCTGAAAAGGAGAAGGCAATACAAAGATCTGTCATAGTGCTGATAAATGACAGTTCCACAATAAGTGTCAAGCACAGAATATATGTGATAAATTTCACTGGTTTTATTTTAAGAGAAGTGACTAAGTAAACTTGATATTGGAATTGTGGAAATTACATTTTTGACAAAGGAAAATACTATGAAGGACATTTTTTAATTTCTGTGAGACTCACAGGGGTGAATCTTGTCCTGGATTCATGCCATTTCACAGATCATTAGACACACTAGATGACACTGCTCCTTCTCCCCATAAAAAGCCTCCCAGCCAAATGGTCCCCTCCAGTGACCCTCACTATCACTGCACTTGAAATTTCGTTATGGTTAAGAGAAGACTTTGCCTTGAATATGGACCAATATGAACTAATTCTCATATTTTAATTTATAACTTAATTATCACAGTAAACTCTAACCTTATTTATTTCCATGATTCTGCATAAACTCAAATCCTAAAAGAAACATATATATATATATATGAGCATATACTCAAGGTAGTTTGGAAACAGGAAGGTATTGAAGACAATCCCTGTAGTCTGACATGGAATGTCGCTGGAAGACCCAGCAGCTGAGTGTTCACATTAACCCAGAGGTCACTCCTCCTCACACTTCTGTTACTGTGCATGTGGGCAACTCTAAACAGCTGGTTTTGATTATTGAGTGTATTTATAACCCATTACATGTGAGTCAGTTTTAGAATACAACCTGAGCAGCTTCCAGTGCTAAAAAAAGACAAGTGCCTTCTTGCTTTTCATCAATTCAGTTTTTATTACTGATTTCCCACATAGAATGTTGAATAGTATAAAGTCCTCATGTCACTAAAGGCAGATAAAAATATTCAAGAAAAGTACATATTAAGACAATGGTGAACAAAATTTGCAAAAGTGTAGATAGTGAAATTTTTATGTTTTTCTTATAATTTCCTGTTCTTATCCCTCAAGGATTCTTTGCCATTTTTTTGAAGTTTGGTCTTTTAAAGTTCAAAGTGGCTTTTCATTGAGTCACATTTTCTTTTGTTACCCCTCCTGACCCACATACCAAATCAAAACATCCTATAATTTCATCCTTTTTCTTTCTCCATAGATATAGTACATTACTAACCCCTGCTTATCAAGGGTAACACGGAAAAGGCTAATGTCCCCATTTTCCCTAGTATCCCAGGATTCAGAAGTCCATGTCTATAGTCTAACCGCTTGTTTTAAAAGATTTTTATTTATTTTTTTAGAGAGGGAAGGGAGGGAGATAGAGAGAGAGAGAGAAACATCAGTGTGTGGTTGCTGGGGGTCATAGCCTGCAACCCAGGCATGTACCCTGACTGGGAATCGAACCTGCGACACTTTGGTTCGCAGCCCGCGCCCAATCCACTGAGTTATGCCAACCTGAGCGTCTAACCGCTTTTAATGCATGGGGTGATGCTTCCTCACTGTTATGATGCCATTGTAAACATGCTTTAGGGAAAATGATGCTTATTTAATCCATGAACTCTTTTTAAAGAGCAATCGTAAATCAATGACAGTATCTCTCAACAATGAATCATATCAAATAAAGAACAGAGGCAGAGGTGCCTCCTTCTAATTGAACATGGCTAAAATTGAATCAAGATACTAACTGTCACAGCCATCAAACCATCCTGTTCCCCTTGGGCTGATGTATTTGAATCTTACCACACAATGATTCAGTTTCTTGACTTTTCAGCTGGTATTACTAGAGTAGTGACCTCAGCATGTATTAATACAAAAACAATGTTTTTTAATCTGATATCTTAAGTGTAGAGACAGAGAAGAATTTAGAGCATTTGTAAGATTAAAAGCTGTACAAAATGCTATTTAACTTTGATATTCATACTCCCTATTATTGTAGAGAATATAATCAATCATTTGGAAATATTTTCCATGAAGCTAGCTAACCTTCATAATATGAAGAATAAAAAAAGTTTTGTTGTCCTTAATGTTAGAAATGGAAATGCATATTTAATTTTAATGCATGTTTTAACAATAATATTCTATGCCTATGACCTTTAACAACCCTTACAACAGCATAATATAAAAACATTTATTTTAATATCATTGCTGTTTTAAAAGTAATTCTTTTAAGTTGGACTGAATTTCTCTGGGGAACATCTCTGCATTTTGCACATATTGTATAATATGAATCATCTCAGAAAAATATGCATTTGTTAACACAATTATTTATAAATATTTACTGAATGTCTACCAACTATATTATTCCATAGTAGGCACTATGGAGGATTCAAAGACAACCAGATACTCTGCCCTCATGAAGTTCAAAGTCTGAGAGGAGAAATAAAACATGTGAATAGGTGACCATCATATAAACTAGATGGCAGTAAATAGCACATATGCTCTACAGGTTCTAAGGACAGAAAAAAATTCCAGCCAGGAGAATAAGGCACTTGTCTAAAATTTAACAGGTGTTTAACAACTCATATTTGGTGTTTTTACAGCATATGGTTATTCTAGAATATAGGTAAAATAAAATGCAGATTCAACGTGAAGATTCTCAAAAACTAATCCACATGAAAATGATCATGAAAGAAATGGTTCATCACCAATGAAGTACTAGTTCCAATTAATGTGGATATCTGACATTCTGAATCTTATAAAGGTTTCGCTTTGCTACCAAAGCATCATGCAAGTTTGGACTGATTTTTCAATGTCACTTGATAGATGATATTGATTGCCTGTTCTGAAAGAACTAGAGTAGCTCTTATGCTGAGTTCTTGTGCAAGAGTGAACTTGTGAAGAGCTTCCCCCAAAGAAATCCTGCAGTTATCCATTGAAACACAAATAAAAGCTGGGCAATATTGACAGTGATTGATGTGAAAACAAAGCAGCAGAAAGGTCATGCTGCTATGAACAGGACCAGATGCTGTGGAAGACATGGATCAGAAACATTGTTTTACTAGAGGCTATCACGCCCCGGGGCACCTACAAACAATACCCAAGAAACAAAATGTATATGCAGCTCCCTTGAATCTACTGAATACCTGTTGCTCTAAATCACATTATTCTATTCCATCAATAATACATATAGTCATTTTTAAATAAATTTGATGAGTATATACTAGTGATGTTATCAAGTGCTTTTCAGGAATCTGTACTTTCGAGGATGTGTTTTTCATCCATGTTTTATTAGTGTGTGTAATTTGTATCCCTTTTTAAATAACATGTTTGATAACATAGCCTGTTTTTAAATTAGAAAGCATTATTCTTGCCCTGGTCAGTACAGCTCAGTTGGAAGAAGTGTCATCTCCCATGCCAAAAAGGTGCGGGTCTGATTCCCAGTCAGGACACACACCCAAGTTTGAGAAGGCAACCAATTGATGTTTCTCTCTTACATTAAGTTTCTCTCTTCTCTCTCTTTCTCTCCCCATCCCTCCTCTCTCTCTAGAAGCAATAAAAAAATATCTCAGGTGAGGATTTTAAAAAATCACTATTCTTACCCTAATATTTCATAGTGTCTTTGTTGATCTGGGGTTCTTTACACTTTTACCTCCATTGGATACCTTAAGTTTATCTCCTTTAGAGAATTGCTTCCTTCCTTTATTCATCTTTCTTTGAGTTATCAAACTCACCTTCTTCTTCTAACTTTCCAGGATAATATTCATGCTTCCTTTCCCTTTCCTGTCATCTTCAACCTTTTTTATTAAGTGAAGCTGTCTCCATATCCTTTTCTATTATCTATTGTCAGTTTCCAAACCAGTGTAGTGCATATAGTAAATAATCAATGAATGTTTACATAAACTCAATATTTCACTGTTTTCTCTTAAAACAATAAACCTACCAAGAAAACAAACACATCAAAAATCAACATAAATAAATCAGTAAATACATCTTATTTCCCTCTTACTTGGAAAGGGGATATTCATCTAGTCATATTACCTCCGTGGCAGGAGGGAATATATATGCCATGCTAAACTTAATTTTGTGTTCCTTCTCTTTCTATCTCCAAGTCAAGTACTGTTGCATTCATTAAGTCCATTGATTAGCTTTTGAAGAAAAGTTTTTTTCAAGTTTACTAGTTGAATGAGTACTTGAATAAATAAAAAAGTGTATTTTTAAATTCTGTTTAAACAAATGTTACTAGTTTTATGGATGAAGTGCACTTCTGGCATCTTTCAGTAGCTATAAGAGGGACCAGAGGCCTTCAGTCCTGTGGAGGTTTCAGCATCATGTCACAGTCATATGCCCTGTTGATGCCAGAGTCAACAATTTCTGTGATTCACAGTCTTCAAAGTATATAAAAAGTATATAAAAGTAAGCAAAATAATACTGTATGAAATAATTCAAAGAAATTCTTAGGAAAATTGAGGACATCCCTCAATTTTACTTCAAAATCCCTCAGTATTTTACTTCAAAATTGTATAGTATATACTTCTAATTTATAATCATGGTACTATCATATTTTCCACAATATAACCATGATAATCAAAAGCCATTAAATTGAAAGGGAACTATAAAATGAGGCAGTTTCTTTTATCAGGAAAGCCAAATGAACTTTGTTAAGTCACATGCCTCCTTCATGATACAACTGGGATTATTTGTCCATTTCTCTTTAGTTAGATTCCAAACTTTCCCCACTGTTCCACAGTAACTTACTAATATAAAGATAACAAAAAATCATAAAACTCGAAGATAGTTATTGGATTATGCTTTCTATGCCCTTCAATTTGCAGATTGCATTTTAATCTTCATTTAAGTATGGAAAAGAAAATGAGTACGTGTCTCCTATATTGGTACACGGCTTTCATCTTGTGCAGCATTTGTCACCATTTGATTTAATGTGATTAACAATGGCTACAGGTGTAAAATGTTTAACATTTCATAATTTTAAAAAATATTAGAATTATTGTAATAAATGATTAGTGGAGGATATAGGTAGAGAATTATTTTTATTATTATGAGAATTTTGACATTATATTAGTAAAGAACTATGGTTCAGCTTTTGCATTGTACTCTGAGGTTTATCTGTGATGAAAGGTCTGGTGCAAACTGATCCCTAACATACTGGAAAGGAAAGAAAGAAAAGACATTTGCTTTTACTTAAGAAGTTGGGTGCTTCATAAGAATTTCAAAATGATAAAAATGCAAATATAATTTACACTCTCCTTGCATTCTCAGAATTCCTTAGCAACACATTTATATTTGGTGCTCTTATTTTGACAAATATTTTAATTGCAAAAGTTATGTGACTGGCAGGCAATTTGAAAAGTGTACTTATAACAGACTAAACTGTTAAAAGCACAGTAATCTTGCCACTGAAAAAAAATATAAATACTAGTTTTACTTTTATAAAAACACTTATTTTTAACATTTGTTGTGCTGTTTTGGATTAACATTTTATTTTAGTCTTTTCCCGAAAATTATTAAAAATACTATTTTAATTTTTCATGTAATAATTAAGTTTATGGGTGTTAATAATTTAGTAAATTATTTTTAAAATTGTTTTTGTTTTTTCCAATGTTTGACAATTGTAAATAACAATTTTATTATATTTTTACTTATCTCCATTGGGTATGTTTCTAGGAGAATTGCTGGATGAGGGGCAGGGGTGTTTTAAAGGCTGTTGCCATACACTGTGAAACTGCTTCCCAAATAAACATACATGGTCATTGATACTGAGAGATGATGCCCTTTTCATCACACTTTGTATTAATTTTTATTCACTTTTAATTAGATAGATGACTAGTTACAACTATTTGTTTTCATTTTGTTTTGCTTTTGTACTAACATTTCTTAAAATTATATTTCTTTTGCTTATTTTTTACTTTTCTATTCATTTAGCATGTAAAAAGCCCCAAACAGAACATGTTTTGTAGCATTATTCTTACCTTAGTTGTTATAATTATTGTAAACTGCTATGTTTAAAATCATGAACATTGCTTTGTAAGATTTTAATGAGCACTTACAAATGTTTATGAGAGTGTGAATTTATCCAATATCTGTTATGATAATACTGAATTAAGTAAAAGTAAAACAAAATATGACTTTAATTTACCATTTTAATCTGGAACTTTATTAGCACATAATGAATAAGTAATACAAAAATAATTATTACTTCTATAGTTTAATAAAATTCTGAATTTAGCAACAATATTAACTTTTAATCTGTGAGTTATAGAGTTTAGATCTAGTGGTAGTTTAACCTAAATTGCTCTATTATATTAGTCTTTTCCTCTCTACTCACCTTAGTCATTATCCTTTCTTCAGATTTTGTTGCCCAGCTCAGGCTTGTCATTGATGTGCATTTTAGAACTTACTTGAGCAGAAAATTGAGGAAAATATTTTTGTTTAATGACTTAACTAAGACTAGTATAGAGAGCATTTAAATGGCAACAGACTTGACAGGTAAGACATTTCTGATTTTGGAGATTTTTTTTAATCTCTCAAGAATCCTTAAGTGTAACAAGATAGAGAGTATTTTCAAGCATATGGTCAACCATATGATATCACTCTACATCATTCCTAATTTTGGTCATGTGGATCCCAAAGGACCTTTCATGTCATTCATCACTTTCACTGAAAGCCCAAGCCACCGTAGCCACCTCTCTGTCCTCCAGGACCTTGTTGGAGGAAAAACGCTCTGCAATCCATGTTAAGCAGTGTTACCTGTGATCTGTTTCTTATGAGACATGAAACTGCCCTTTACAACCCTTCTGTGCTTGCACAGGAATCCACATTTGAAGGAGGAGAAGTGGGCAGGAGACATGCTGGGAACACACGTCCCACTGAACTGAGTCACTCATGGAGACTCATTATTCATGAAACAAACTGTTCACCTTAACTTTGTTAAATATTATGGTGACACTCTATCCATGCAGTCAGGTCATATTCAACCCTACTTAGAAAGTTAAGGGGTGACCCTTATTCCTAAGACTTAACAATCATGTAAAAGCAGCAAAGGTATTAACAGGACCACTGCCAACATAGCAATTCTGCAAATATCTAGCTGGTACTGGAAGCCTTTCTCCCCTATCCACCCAACTGCTAAAGTTCTAAGAAAAAAAAATATGTCTAAAGGGACCTGGGCCACATGTCCTATTTCCTAAGGAGATATCATTAGAGCATAATGGCATCAGATAAATATAAAATAAAGAATTTTTTTGTGCTGAAAATAAGGAAATAGCAACCCATACAACAGAATCATAACATGTTGCAGGTATTACTTTACCTAGGCAAAAGAGGATGAATGCAACCCTTGATACATGTCACCCAAATTGATAGGAAGGTGAAATGTATAAGAAACATGCCATTGTTTCTAGGAGCCTCTACTAACAAAATCTATGTAAATCTAAGTAAGGCCTGGGGACTAAGCAATGGGGTCCCCCAGAAGAAACAAGACACTCCTAGTTTAAGACCTACACGCTACACCAGCCAGAGAATTTCAGGTGCATGCAGCAAAGCTGAAAGGAGGCAATGTGGTTATACTATTTTGGTTTGCAGATTCAGCTTCTTAATCAGGAACTGTAGCATGAAGGCAAAGCCAAGTCAGAAAAGATACAGCCAAAAAGAAGCAAGGGAATAAAACTTTGTAGCTGCAAAAAAAAAAAAAAAAGGACTGCACAAGTCCAGTTAAAGAGGATTTTGTGACATAATATCTTGCTTGATTGGCTAACTGTGCCAAAACTGAAGGATGAAAAAAAATCCAGATATGCTCCTGTCAGATGAGTCAACTGATTTGGGAAGAATATGGGCAGAAATAACAACTGGAATGCAGCTGTCCTTTGCCTGAAGCCCTGCTTCAAGCAATGGGGTAACTAAATAAATCCCCATTTTGAAAGAATAAGGGAAAGATTCCAAGAACATCTGTTTAAAAAGGGAGCAGAAATAAATGACAATCCATCGACACTATTTTGGGACAATTAACAGTATTGGGTGGAACTTCCCAGATTCAGAAGTAAAGAATATAAAAACAACAAAAGCAAAAAAATACCATGGTAAATCTAAATTTTTTGGTTAAAAATACATGAAAGGGAATATAGCATGCAAAAGACAAATGAAGAGTATGTATTTAAGTGTTATCCTAAAAAATTAGAAAACATTCTAAAAGCAAATTTTTGAATTCCTAAGAAAATTACAGACCATGAATTCTGTGAAATGAATTACAAATAGAAACAAGATACTTCAAGAGATCAAAAGAAGTAGGCAAAATTAAGTAAAGCACTTGATGAGAAAAGTGAAATCATTTCAAAATGTAACCCATATTAGCAACATCAATGAGTAGCTTAGCATTTTTAAAAAGCTGCATAAAATATCAGACAGTGGAAAAAATAACACACAATATAGAGTTACTGAACCTAAGTAATGGTGGAGTAGATATTATAGCTTTGAAAGATTGTGTTGATTGAATACATAAATAAATGTCATTCTTGAATACAGGGCAAAAATGCAATAATTGGAATAAGAAACTGTATCTGGGGCAATATTCCTAAGAAACTATTTATGTAAAGAGCTTGTTTTTTAAAATATATTTTATCTATTATGCTATTATAGTTGTCTCTTTTCCCCCTTGCCTCCTCCACCTAGTACCCCCCATTCTCTCTGGAAATGCCCCTCCTTACTTCATGTCCATGGGTCATGCATACAAGTTTTGACTGCTTCATTTCCTGTACTGTTCTTAACATCCCCCTGCCTATTCTGTACCTATGTATTTGTGCCTCTTAATCCCTGTACTTTTCTCCCATTCTCCACCTTCTCCCTCCCAAATGGTAACCATCCAAATGATCTCCATATCTATGATTCTGTTTTTCTTGTTTGCTCAGTTTGGTTTTTAGAATTCAGTTGTTGATAGTTGTGAATTTATTGCCATTTTAATATTCATAGTTTTGATCTTCTTTTTCTTAAATAAGTTCCTTTAACATTTCATGTAATAATGAGTTGGTGATGATGAACTCCTTTAGGTTTACATTTATCTTATCTAGGAAGTACTTTATCTGCCCTTTGATGCTAAATGATAGCTTCACTGCATAGAATAATCTAATTAATCTAAGTAGTAGGTTGTTGCTTTTCATCACTTTGAATACTTCTTGTCAGTACTTTCTAGCTTGCTGAGTTCTTTTTGAGAAATCAGCTGATGGTCTTATGGGAACACCTGTATGGGTAATTATTTGCTTTTCTCTTACTGCTTTTAAGATTCTCTCTTTATCTTTAACATTTGGCATTTTAATTATGATATGTCTTGGTGCAGTCCTTGATGTTCATGTTATTTGGATTCTCTATGCTTCCTGGGCTTGTATGTCTACTTCCTTTGCCAAATAAGGGAATTTTTCTTTCATTATTTTTTCAAATAAATTTTCAATTTCATGCTCTTTCTCTACTGGCAACCCTGTGGTTCAAGTGTTGGTATGTTTGCAGTTGTCCCAGAGGCTCCTTAGCCTATCCTTATTTTTTTTATTCCTTTTTCTTCTTGCTGTCTTGATTGAATTCTTTTCTTCTTTGTATTCCAATTCATTTATTTGATTCTCAGCTGCATCCATTCCACTATTGATTCCCTGTAAATTTTTCTTTATTTCACTTAGTGTAAACTATATTTCTGCCTGGGCCTTTTTTTTTAATCCTGTTGAGGTATGCAGTGAGTTCCTTGAGCATCCTAATAACTAGTGTTTTGAACTCTGCATCTGATGGATTGCTTATCTCTATTTTGTTTAGCTCTTTTTCTGAAGTTTTGATCTATTCTTTTATTTGGCCATTTATTTTTATCTCTTCATTTTGACAGCCTCCCTGTTTTTCTTTCTATGTATCAGGTAGAGCTGTCTTGACTCCCTATGTTAGTAGTATGGCCTCAGGTAGAAGAGCACACCTGTCAGTTGAATAAGGTAGAGCCCTAGGTAATCAATGGGGAGAAGCAACCCATATAAACCAGGAGATGGAGTCTCGGATATGGTGTTGCTTCTCTTTGTGGGGGAGGGCTCAGAGAAGGGACAATGGTTGCTGCCTAGCCTTTGGAGTTTTTTCTTGGATGGAGCTACTTCCCCAGCACTTGCCCTGATGCCAAATACTTTAGTTTCTCCCCATATTCCACTGGCGAGCTTCTAGCTGCTGCCTTAGTGCCAGAGCCTAAAGGGAGTAGGTCTGTATAAGTCCTAAGTTTGCCTCATACCCTGTAAGAGGAGACTCCTGAGAATCCCATGGTTTCTTTCACTTCCATAACCCCCACTGATTTTTACAGCCAGAAATATGGGGATTTATCTTCCTGGCACTGGAACCCTGGGCTGGGGGGTCTGCTGTGGGATTAGAATCCCTCACTCCCAAGACATCCCTACCAGTTTTTATCTACCACACATGGGTGTGAGGTCTCTCATTCCACGTCTTGGTGTCTTTGCCCCTCCCTCCCTTCTATCTGAGTGAATGTGATTTCTTTAATTCTTTGGTTGTTAGACTTCCGTACAGCTTGATTTTCTGATGATAGTGGTTTTGTAGTTTAGTTGTAATTTTTGCTGTGGTTTTTTGAGGAGGCAAGCCATGTTTACCTACACCTCCACTTTGACTGGAAGTCCAAAAGTTTGTTATAATTTAAGCAAATTTAATAGACAGTGGCTAAGAAATGCTCTGGTCAACATTTTGAAGCTGGGGTAAAGAAATATTCCTATCAGCCATGAGGAAAAATGAGGGAGGTTATCTATAAGAAAAAAAGTATCCCAGGTTAGTCTCACACATCTTCTTACCTATATTAGCTATGAGAAAGCAATGTGACATAATCTACAGGTATTGAGGGAAAAACTGTTAGTTAAGTATGTGTTACCAAGCTATGTGGTTACTTTGATATACAAATCATATCAAACATGCAATAATTCAGGACATAAATGACCAGTTAGCTCTTCTTAAAAGCAATACTAGAAAATAAATTTCAATAAAGTTTTATCAAGTACTTAAACTTAGTAAGAAACTTATGGTATTGAAGATATGTTGGTAAATATAATTATTTAAATTACATTAGTCATAAAGCTCTAATAATTATTGTTGAAAATTGAAGCATGTTTAATTCTTGAAATATAGTAAAACAATTAAAGATATTTCACTATTACAAAAAGACAATAAGTTTACAAAAGTGAACAACACTATTACAAAAAGACAATAAGTTTACAAAAGTGAACAACAGAAAGAAGATGACAGAGTAAAATATGATAAAGACACTGTTAATGACTCAAGTCAATACACTGAGAAATAAGCATGTTATGTGGAGTTATAAAGGTAACTACCAGTTCATATTTCCTCCAGGTTACTAGTCAGGAAAAGTCTAAAGAGTATATAAATCATAAAAAAGATAGAAAATATTAACAGAACCAAGGAAATAAAAATAGATAATATGAAAATATAAACTGGTCATTTGTATAATAAAATATTATATATTGTCAATTATTATAAGCTGTTTCTTATAATGTATAAAAATAGTGTTTTATACTGTGCATAAGACAATGTATTCAAATACCTCAGAGAGTTCAGAAAGATAATATTTGAAAAAGTATCAGGAAATGCAAAGAGAAGCCAAGAAAGGGAAGATGGAGGAAGAGAGTAAAAGATTCTGGAGAATAAAACGAGAAATAAGGAGGGTGGAAGGGAAACAATTAAAAATTATAACATGGAAAACCAGCATGGACTCATCACTTTTGTAAGCTTTCAGCCTGTGCCTCATAGCTCATTTAATTCTTTTTACTCCTTGAATAAGGACTATTATCACTGGCATCTTAAACACTGCAGAACAGAAAACTAACAAATTTGCCTAGGGTGTCACAGCTAATGGAAGGCAGGGCACATGTCCACTTTAGGCATCCTGACCCCACCACTCCTTGATCTTCATTGCTTTGCTCATGCTATGATGGTTTTTAGACAGAGTTGGTGTTATTGCAAAATAGCATTACACAAGATAAGAAAGGTCCAGTGAATTCCATCAGAGGTGGAAGCAGAAAGCAGGCCCAGAGAGCCCTAACCCAGTGAACCTCTACCACCTGCCCAGTTACCAACCATCATGCTTGAGAGGATCCACTGCCCAAGCTGGTTAGAGTCACCACCACTGCAACCATGAGCAGCTAAGTTGCGACCCAGCAGCCACTCAGCCTCCAACCTCCATGCCTGCATGGCTCCACCCTCAGCAATGAGACATCAGGCCATGTACCTGTGGACAGCAGGAAGGGACTGGAGGTTAGGGGGCTTCTTATAACTCATATGTGGCACCTGCTAGGATTAGAGGGGAATGAGAGAGACAAGATGTTCATTGAAAGGCAGGATTTGGGAACAGTAAAATGGTTTAATGTAAGAAACAGATATAGTTTCATCAACAGGGATGACACTAAGATGTATTTGTGCACCAGACTGCCATAAAGAACAATCCCACAAAAGTACCTTGTAATGTAGCAGATGAAGAGACTATGAAGTTTGATGTTGTTGAAGGAGAAAAGAGTGGAGGCAACACATTATGGGTCCCAATGGAGTTAGAGTACAAGGCAGTACATATGCAGCAGAATGCAACCATTACAGATGCTATGCATGTCTGCATGGGGTCCTCCTCCCAATTACCAGTAGAATTCAGAATTTGAGAGTAGGGAAAAGAATGAGGGTTTGGAGAATGTTCCAGAAGCCCTGGCCGAAGAGCGCCAACCCTATGGCAAGTGAGGGTTCCCACCTAACTACATGTGGAGACCCTATGGTAGTCCACCACAGTATTCCAACCCTCCTGTGCAGGGGGAAGTGATGGAGGGTGCTGATGACTAGGATGCAAGAGTACAAGGTAGACCAGTGAGACAGTATATGTGGGGGGCTATAGATCATGTTCCACAGGGGCCCTCCTCACCAAAGACAGCCTAGAGGGGATGGCAATGAAGAAGACAATGAAAAGGAGAGGAGGCCCAAGGTCAGCAGCCACCTCAATGTCAGTACCATGGCAACCTCAATTACCTATGCAAACCCCCAGGACAGAAAATCCTAAACCACAAGATGGCAGAAACACAAAAGCAGCTTATTCACCAGCTGAAAATTCATCCTTTCCCTAGGATGAGCAAGGTGAGGCTGAGTAAATGCCGGTTTACCATCTCTACCATTATCTGGTTTAGTCATCCAACAAGAATAACTTAATATGAAATTCCAACAATAAGAAATTAACAAAAGATTGGAGCTGGAGGCCTTAAGTGCTTGCTTTTTGCCCGTTGACCGGGTAACTAGAATTATCTGCATTATATTTGCAGCATGAGTTTTTTTATTATTTTTTACATAAAAAAGTCTCTTTTTGGTAATGACATTTTGTTTTAAAGTCTGGTTTTTCTCAATGCACCTTCAAAAATTTAAAATTTTTACACATGTGGTCAAGTTCAGATTTTTAAGAATCTTATATTTAACTTGTAATAAAAGTTTACAACTTGAGTTTTTGTTAAAGTGAGAAAACTGCAAGCACCTGTTAATAAGTCAAAAAAAGATAAGAAAGGTTGCTTGCTAATTAGAACTGTATAAATTATGTCACAGTGAAGTTCTTCTAAATCTTCACACACCAAACATATTATTGACATATATAAATAACTATAAATAAATTATAAATATTAGTAATAGTAAATCATAATAGATTAGAAGAGGAATAAAGCTATAATATATTTAGAAATAATGCATTTAAAAGTAAAGTATAGTAAAGTAGTAAAGTATTTAATGTATTTATATGTAATGTAAATATATATATATTTTAGCTAAGTATCTCTGAGACTGTTTAGCATTTACATTTATAAGGTTTTTGAAAAACAGGATAAAACTTAAATTCATTTAGAAAATAATGTGTGTCATTAAAATTATTTCATCCAATTCTTAATCTCTGATTGTATTTTACTAGTGTTTATTGTTATTTCATTGGTCTGACAGTCCTATTTGACAGACAAGATTTAAGACAGAAATAAAGTGCTTTGGCTTTCTTTTTGTTATACATTAACATTGGCCCATGAATGCGACCTTTATTTTTTGTCATGTAACTAAAAATAGCCTATGAAAAGGCACATGCCTATTTATAACAAATTAACTAAATTCAAAAAAGACTAAACATTAAGACTTGTGAGATTTCATACATTGGCTTTATCATGCACTAATAGAGAAAGTTTAAATTGGTTTCAGCTTTCTGAAAAACAATTTTATATATCAAGAAATTTTAAATATTCATAGCCTTTGGCCATAAATTACTAAATACTTCAACAACATGGAAGTAGATTTCAGCATTATTTATATTATTGAAAATTTGAATGCAACCTAAAGGTACAGATATAACAGAATGACTACTGAAATAATGAATCATCCACACAATCAATTCATATGAAAACACTGAAAGGATACCAATAATTTTGTATTATCTAAGAAAATAGCTCTTAGAGAAAATATTAAGGTAAATATGAAACTCAAAAACATGTATATAACATTGTCTCAACCATATAAATGATTACATGAGGAGAAGCCTTTTAGGAAAAAATGCCAAATTATTCACTCAGTCTTTCTGAATGTTAGGACAAGAAGTAAATGATGTTTCATTAAACTGTTCTACAAATGTTAGAAAATTGTAATTTGAATATAGTGAAAATATTTTTTTTGTTTTTGAAAGTTTCACCTTTCTGGAGAGAGGGACTGACTGTCAGATAAAATAAAGCAGATTGTTCTATTTCCATGCAGTGGGAATTCCAAGCATCTACAGTGCCTTTTAGGCTTCCTTATATTTAAAGTAATTGCTGAGAATGGAAAATAGGACACCAATTATGAAAATGTATAAGATTTTAAATATTTTATTATGTAACAACCAAAAAGTATAAAACAAGTTTCCATTATTGAAAAAGACAACAACATAAAACTCTTAAACATCAAGCCAAATAAAAATTTTACAGTCTGACCAGAGAGTTTCAACTTTTAGTATACTTAAGAATCTCTGGATGGAGTGGAAAGACACTTTTTAATCCTATGAATTCCTCAACTTAGCCTCAGGTACATTCATTCAGCTGGTCTGGGATAGGGCCCAGGATCTAGAGTTTTTAATAAGTATGTAGACCATGTATTCAGATGGTGCATGAAGCACATTTACTTTAAACTTTCAAATTACAAGCTAGCTTTTCTTGTAGAAATCTTTAAAAAATATTGTATGTAAATATCTCACTAAAATTAGACACTGTGTGAATAATACACAAATTATCTTCAACAGACCCTTGAATAGCAAAATCATATTAGTCAATATGATAGACACAATCTGGGAAAATACATGGCTATTAGGGCAAAAATTTTGCAATTTAACTGACTGAAACCAGAAATTTATAAGAAATCCAAATCTTATAACTTTTATATTTTAAAACTCAAATTTCAGGCAGATCAGTAAATACAAGCAGAAAAAATTCTTAGAATTGGTATACATGGAAATTCACAAAATGTGAATTTTAATGCTTAACTGATAGTCAATGAAAATACTATTCGGCAAAGACATTTTAAATACGACTTCCTTCAAATAATGCCACACTTTGAATCGGCACGCAACACCTTTGCAACACACAGCTGCATTGAGTGAACTAAAGCATGTGTATTGTACACTTATATTCTAAATTTGTGTTTCCCAAACATGCATCACAACCACCTGAGATATTTATAAAAATACACAAATATATCAATTCAGAAACATTGGTGAGGAAACCGATGGAAGGAAGGAGAAGGACACAAAACTCCTTTTTAGAAAAACTTCTAGATAATTTGGGTGATCAGTCATGTTTGAGAACCACTTATCTAGATTTAATTTGGTGGGATGTACTTGAACCATTTAAGTCCTTCCCTAAAGAAGACCCACATTTTGGCTTCCTTGTGTACAGACAAGTTTCTCAAATTGTTTATGACACTTGATAACACTTTGTATTGTTACCATGTCACTGCAATGTTTTCATCAGCACACTGCTGTTTGGGGTTGCATTAATTTGACTCAATAGATAGTTAACAATTTTAGTAGCCTGTTGTCATTTATCATTCCCATATCAGCTTCTCTGTAATGTGAATTGCTATAATGCCAAAAGAATGATTAATGCTAGTCCCTGAGCTAATTAATGGGAGTGTCACTTTAAGTCCAATATAGTAATTAAGTATTGCTGATGAAACAGGTCCAAATTTTACACACAAAGTGGGTCATTTTACCAACCTTTAACTTAATTTAGCGCTTCAAATAATATTGATGTCATTTCCACAAAGGAGAGACTGTCTAGATAGTTTAGTTATTATTAGGCATAAAAATTCCTTTTTTGTAAGGTACACTAAGACAATTACTGAAAAATTCTATGCCCTTAAAAATGAATTGAGATGTAGTGATATTTTAAGAGCTATATTCAACATCTCGTTGTATTGAGAACTCAACATTTTTTTTAAATTTTTTTATCCTAATTCTTTTTCATTATTGTATTTTTTCCATTATCATTTAGTCACCTTATACCATACCCTGCCCAGCAGTCACCACACTGTTGTCCATGTCCTTGAGTCTTCTGTCCTTTTTGCTCAGTCCCTCCACTCTCTAACTTCCCTCCAACCTTAGCTGTCATCATGCTTGCCGTTTATCAACTTGTCTCTATTTTCCTTGTTAGTTCAGTTTGTTGGTTAGATTCCACATATGAGTGAGATCATATGGTATTTGTCTCTCTCTGACAGGCTTATTTCACTCAGCATAATATGTCGATGGTTTTTTAGAATCAGTCAAGCATATAGCACATAATGAGGTTTCAGATCATTCTAAGTAGAAACAGGAAAGAAGAGAAGAAAAAAGGAAAATGGGACAATTAAATGACAGCATTCCTGGGAAGACACAAACAATGGAGAGAATATCACTAGGGCCTGCTCAGGTTCCTTATCTAGGCTGAGCTTCTCAAGGACTTAATTTATACCTAGATGCTTTCCAGTTTAATATAGACTTCTAGTGTAACTAGTAATATGAGGACACCTGCTCCTAACTCTGAGGAAGTTTTTTAAGTATATGTTTCTTTATTTGTACTTAAGCTGAATGTGAAGAGGAATAGACTACCCACCCAACAGTTTTAGAAAATTGGTTCTCCAGGTAATGTAAAGCCTCCTCAATTCTGAGAACTTCAGAGAAAATAAATGGGCTACTTTTTTTTATAAATACAATATTAGGTCATGTTTATTTGTACATGAATCCATGGTATTGATTGATTCAATATTATGCTATACTGACAAACCAACCAGGTCATATTCAGTTGAATGTCCATGAGGGCTTTCCAGAAAAATCTTTCTGGGTGAACCTAATATTGTCAGTGCTATGATAGAAAGGTATCCAGGGTGTGAAAATGCTTGGATGGAGGAAGAAAAGTTAAGAAGCATGATGGCAGGCAAAGCATCCTAGAGGATATAATATATTTAAGTCTTGGGGAATAAGTAAAGACAGGTGGGTTAGATAGGTGGTGAGTGAGAAGTGTTTTGAGTTGTTCTTTGTTTTCATTCCATTTTCATTTGTTCATTTCCATTTTGTAGAAAAAAATGATGGTTTGAAAACATTAAGAATAGTAAGAACAATAATGTTATGTGTTAACAAAACATTATCAACTATATTGTTCACAGTGCTAACTTCTTTCTCTACTTATTCTAGCTTTTGGGGGGGTGGATTTAGCAGTGAGAAGGAGGGCAATTATGACATCAATTTGGTAAAGTTGCCAATCACCCAATTCACACATCCCCAATGTCCTAGTCCAGGTTTTCTTATGTGAAGCAATAACCACCAGATAAACCAGCATGGACTGCGTACCTTTCTTACAAGGACTGAGAAAACCCTCAGGGCAAGTGACAGGTCTGAATATCTAGTAAGTTCCAGAACAACAAGGCTCAGTACAGATGCGTAAATCCAAGCTCAGGAGCACTGCCCTCTGTCCTTGTCTGTTGTCCCACTCACAAACCCCTGATAGACTCCTCCTGTGTCTTCTCCAAGGTGGAGCTATCTAGATCATTTATACTTCCTTCCCTAATATATTTATTTAACTTCTACTTGGCTTTTCTCTTTCTAATGTCATTAATAAAAGGATGTGTGCTTGAACATGGCAAACAGCAGGGGGTTTGTGCAAACAAACTTTGTAGAAATCTTTTTCTCAACTTTAACAAGGGCAATATCCACACATTTAAACCTCTGTTTATTCTGTCCACATTACTATCACTCTTTCCCCTTTCTAAATAGGTTTTTATTAATAATAGAAATATAATTTACAAAAGACTTCTTTTTATATATACAATTATAATTAGTCTTTTAATATGAGTGTGTTCTTGATTATTTGGGTATTACCACATGGCAAATTACTGGGTAAATGACAGGAATTACTGTGGCAGGAATTATTTCTGTATTATGAAGACTTTGGTAGTCACATCTATTCTTTTGCACAGTAAGAGACTATTTCTTTAATACTTTTAGATTGTATGCTTGAGTTATTTCCCTCAAAGTCAAAGTTTCCAATTACTGTAGGTATTGAGATTCCTCATTGCAATTAGTTTATCAGAAATAGGTATGTGTTTACTGTTTGTGATGTTTTCTTTAAAAAATAATGTCCATATGTGTTTTATATTGTTAATCATTCAAAGAGGAAACAACCTGATTTACAAAGAAAAAAATTATATGCTGGACTGAGTTGGTGGTGGAAGACTCTCTATCAGAAAATATGTGCTTATTAATTCAATAATGAACCAGAGAGAAGAATGTTTACCCTAAGGGTACACTGATAATTGAATGAAATGGTTTAGAGTCCTGAGTATAAACTACCATTTGATCTGTACATTTAAGGAAATAGGTTTACATATTCAGGAATAAATAAAGCAATATAAATTAATGAAGTGTAGGCTTTAAATCTTAAAGGCTAACAGAGGCTGTAGAAAATGTACAGAGAAGCAAGGAAACAAGACTGGTGGGTGTGGCTACCCTCAGTTCCAGAGCTTAACTCCAAAATAGACAAGTCTACCCTAAGAAAATAATTATTAGTTGATACAAGCTTAAGTTTTTCCATCTCTCCTTATTTGCAAGAATTTTAGTATTAAAAAATATTTTACAGCCTTGGCTGGTGTGGCTCAGTGGATTGAGTGCCAGCCTGCAAACCAAAGGACCTCAGGTTTTATTCCCAGTCAGGGCACATAACTGCATTGCAGCCCAGGTCCCCAGTTGAGGGCACACGACTGGGGAGCAAGCAACCACACATTGATATTTTTCTTCCTCTCTCCCTTCCTTCCGGCTTCTTGTAAAAGAAATAAATAAAAAGTCTTTAAAAATATTTTACTGAGCCCTGGCTGGTGTAGCTCAGTGGATTGGGCGCAGGCTGCAAACCAAAATGTTGCAGGTTCGATTCCCAGTCAGGGTACATGCCTGGGTTGCAGGCCATGACCCCCAGCAACCGCACACTGATGTTTCTCTCTCTCTCTCTTTCTCCCTCCCTTCCCTCTCTAAAAATAAATAAATAAAATCTTTAAAAATATTTTACCAATATTGAGATACATTTTTCTGTTCCTTAGTTAACAAAGGAATAATGTGGTTCTTAGATGTATTATTGACCTGTTTATTTGCCTTTAGTATTATTGGTTAAGAACTGCTAACCCTAATGTTAGAAATGATCACAAAAACCAGAGAATAGGTACAGGGTCTCATCTATAACACTGCTGGAAAAAGCCATTGCTAAGGCCTTAGTTACTATTAAACCGTCTTTCCAAATCCTTTGGAAAATCAGCTCAGATATGTCTCAGAGTCTTCTGATTGCTGCAATACTAATGATATCTAGCAGTGTTTCTAATTCTCATCAGGCTGCCTGAGACATAAAGTTTGTGAGCATATATTGCCCAGAAATGTATCAGGTAGACACAACAATCTGAAATCTAATCAAAAGAACAGCACAAGGCTTTCTATCTGTAGCACTTTAAAGTTTAACACCACCACAGATTCTGGGAAAAAAAAAACAAAAGAGTATTATGTAAATAAATAGTAATAGATTCTAATACTATAAAGATAAAATCTTCAAAGTGGATTTTATTTATTTAGGAGATATCTAGTACATTATCACTGTGGGAGTATTGACATTGTCAATCAATTTGACATAACATTTTTATTATGAACTTGCAAGAGTCAAAAGTCTTCACATTTTGACTTTGATAATTTGTTTGCATGACTAAGATAATTCAGTGAGTAGAATTATGTTCCACGGTTTCCTTCCATTTTTTTTGCTTTTGTTTGTCTTCACAAAGATCTATATCTTACAACTTTGATATATTCATGAGACTTTCTACTAAATAGTAATTCATAATTGCAGAAAATTAGTCCATTGATTCCAGTCAACAATAGTTATATCTTTCATTGGACAATTGAACCCTGTCACCCAAGTGACTCAATGGCAATGTGAACTGAGAACTAGAATTAAGAAAAATGTATCTCATGTTCAATACATACAAGACAGTTCCCTTCTTCAAGAAAGAGAAAACTTCATTTGATTATTTATGTCATTTTCAGCATTTTTCTCCTGGACTTATAATTATATTTGAAGAGCAAAATAGCTGCTTTATCTGCTTACAATGTGTAAATACTGACATTTTGTCACATAGAGTTGCTTCATATTCCATTTTGTAAAACTCACATTGAGAAGTCATAGTGTATTTCAAAAAAATATATGTATCACATCCTAATTATAACACTCCCACGTGTTTTGGACAGCCACAAAGTAGAAGACAGAGAAAACCACGAAACAATGAATTAAGAATATACAGAAATATATGGACTTCATTTTTATGAATATTAAAACCTATTTATTATTTACTGTTGTAAAACTCTTCATCTATAGGAAACTTTTACCTTCAAAGGCTTTAGATTAGAACAACACTTAAGGAATAAGTGATTAAACAGTGGCATGTACACTATGTGGTAGGTGAACAACATATGCTGTTTCATATTAGACTTCCTAATTGAGGTTTGGCACGAGCATCTATTTATTTAAGTCTCAGTCAGAACAGTGTATCTGAAAAGATGTATATGAAAAAAATATAACAAATATGAAAAGAAAAAATAATATTCAGATATTAAAAGAAAGTATAAATAGAAATCATTTTCTTTTTCATCAAAAATAATTTTAGATTTGTATTGTCTTTGAAGATAATCAACTCTGTTTACAACTATCTTATCATTAAATAGTTTCTCATTTTAAATATTATTTTAGGCAAGATGCTACCTAGCATATTTCATAGATATTGTAGAATATAAAAAGTTAAAGAATATTAATGTGAATGTCACATAATCTCAACTTAAAAAATGTTTGAGTATCTTGTCTTTCCTAGTTGCTAAGTAATCACTAGTATTACTGGAATATGCATAGAAGTCAGTATGATATATACATTTCAACATACAAATTATGTAGTGTACATTGTCATCATGTCCCAGAAAAGATTAAACTTATTAAACAATTTATTCTGTTAACTAAAGAACTATTTCTAGTGATGTAAACATTGTTGACCTGTTTGAAGAAAATCAGCAAACCTAGTATACAAAAGTACAAAACATTCTCCAATTTTTTTTGAAACTATGTTGAATTTATTATTTTCAGCACTTAGGAGTATAGAAATGTTTTAAAAATTACACTTTATGCTGTGCATGTATCTACAAACCTGAAGCATTTGTGCAGTGGGAGGTAGCTGAGCTTGGACTATTATCCTTTGTAAAAGAACATCATGATTTTACACAGAGGAGTACGATTCATTTTGCAATAAGGTATTTCAATAAATTACAAATATTGGTTCTTAATATTTAAGTACCACTTTTTAGGTTTACGTCATAGTAATAGGAATGAAATATGACTTTAGATCAATTAACTTCTTGCTGTAAGTTTATAGAATAAAGATGCACTAAGAACTGAATTTTTATTTTTCATACTGGATATTTTTTTAAAATCTGTAGTCTACACTGTAAAAATAAGATTCAGAATAACAATTAACTGGACTTTAAGCAGAGTATTTCAAATAGCCTGGTATTTATAAAATAACCTATTTTATCACAAGGAAAATCTGTAGAATGTCTAGAAAAAGAAAAGAGAGTTCAATCTTTTATATAAAAAGACATAGACATAAGGTTAAAAGGGGTGCTTTCTGTTGGGATAAACAGGTAGAGGTCTATGAATCCAATATGAATAATTTCATGCAGAAAGAAATGAGGGCAAGAAGGGAAAATTACTCATAAATTAAAAAACAGGTGAGATAAATTATTTTGGTAATGACATTTGACAATGTTGGTACAGGAAAAAATTTACAGGAATATAAGACTCAGGTGTGATATGAACAAAGACTTTCTTGCGCCATTGTAAAATTTTATGTGGAGCTTTCTAAGGGATGTTTCTATGGAAAAGTGTAATGAACTCATAATTTCCTCCTTAAACATTAGTTATAAACATATGTGAGTAATCAAAACTGCTATTCTAATTGAATTCTGAACTTCCAGATCAAAATGATAGACTGAGTTCACACATTAATCTCTTCTTCAAAAACCGTAACAAAATCATATTCATGACATAAATTCACATTAACGAAGATAATAGGAAAAAGCCATCATTATATCTTATGGTGTTCACAGAAACAAAGCCAAGAGCGAGACAACAAACTCAGCTGAACTCTAAGGAGATTCATGAAACAAAAATACCTGGGAGTTCCAGAATATTAGTCGGTTCCTCATTCAACCCCCATTTGATGGCTGCAGTGGGTTATTTACCTCAAAATCATCTACGACCTCTCCAGCTTTTGCCTGTTGGCAGGGTAGGGTTTGGCTGTCACCATCAAGGCTTAAGGTGTCCAATACTCACTTTTGAAGGCTCCTTATATCTTGGCAATGAGTGTTTCACCCAACCCTGAAAAATAAAATGTGATGATGTCTTGAAATACTTCTGGAAAAAGTTTATCTAAGGTTAAAAAAAGTCTTAGAAGGAAGCACCCTTTTTCTTCATCCTATTTGTCATGTCTACATAGGATACCTGGAATTTTTATAACCATTTTTGAATAAAGGACAAGCCTATGAACCTCTACTTTAAATAGCACCATTGAATTTATGAATTAAACTTGGAATAGCCTACCTCCATGTCTGCAGATGTTCCACACTGTTTAAGCCACTTTGCTTAATTATTCTGCTATCTGAGGCCAAAAGGCTTCTGACAGACAGCCTCAAATAAAGCTCGTCAATTTACAAGCTCCTACTATGTTCACTGAGACCCAGGATTATGTTCTTGCCTATTTTTAAATATGAATAGGAAAGCATCACCAGGCTTTTGAGGAAATCCTGTAACATAAGACTGAAAGGAGAATTGGAAAACTTACCGTAAAATAAAAAGGGATAATTCAGTGGAAAGAACATAAATTTAAAACTAAAGGCTCTAATTAGGGAAGAAGGGATTAAGCAAAGAAAAAAAAGAAAAGGCTCCTTGACACAGACAACAGTATGGCGATTGCCAGAGGGAAGGAGGGGTTGGTGAAGGTGAAGGTAAGTAAAAGAGGGATAAATGCTGATGGAATGAGACTTGACTTGGGGTGGTGAACACACAATACACCATACAGAAGATGTATTATATCTGTATGAAGATATAATAAAATTGTATACCTGAATTGTATATAATTTTATTAACCAATGACACCCCAATAAATTCAATGAAAAATAAATTTAAAAATTTCATTACCTTTAGAACATGTCAAAATCAAGAGACTGAAGACACAAAAAATTAAATGTAATGTGTATTATATGGATATTGCTTGGGTTCTGATTCAAGTAGCCTTTTGAAGTAAATAGGAAAATATGAATATGGGCTGAATTTAAGGTGAAATCAATGAATTATGTTAGGTAAGATAATGGCATCATACACATAATAAAAATTTTCATACTTTTTAAGGAAATTCATGCTTAATTCTTTTTAGGGACTGGTATATAATATAACAAAATAACATTATTTGGACTTCACTTTTAAATATAGTCTAGTTGATACAGGGTAAGAAAGAGAAGGGAATGGATAAGTAGAATAACAAATTTTTGATAACTTAAATTTGGGTGATTGATATAGGGGATACAATATTTCAAAAAAATGACACAGATTTTTAATCATTATAGGACTTTCTATATTATTTGATTTTTGAAAAAGGCTTGTATATTTCTATTTTAAAAACCTTAATAAATTACTTGTTACAGTACAACCATTAAGGCACTATAAAGTTGAGGTAATATAAAACTTTCAGCCATGAAAAATGTGTGTGTGTGGCAAATGAACGTTAAAATAACTACTCAGTAGTTAACAAGGGTAAAAAAATGTGATGTGACAAGTTAGGCAAGACTTAACAAAGGAGATGAAATTTTATTTGAATCATAAAGTAATAATGGGTCATGCACATATTGGCTACTCTATACTTGATTAGAAATTTGATGATCAAATATATCACCTTAATGAACCCTTATAAATATCAATTTTATGATCGAGAAAACTGAGTCAGGTAAGTTGAGTATTTGCCCAAGCTCACTGATCTCCAAGTGGAACAGGAAGTCAACCCTAGGTCTACTTACTGACTTGTAACCGCATGCTTTTTCCAATACTAAAATAATCAAGATAAGGAATGGAGAGCTGCATTTTATGACAAAGCATGGACACACACGGTGACAGAAATGCACCTAGCATATGGCAGGGAGTGGAACAGGGTGGGAAGTAAGAAGGCCAAGAGACCCAAGTGGAGAGAGGTCCAGATTGGGAGGAAATGGGAATCTATCGGAATTATGGGACAGAGCCACAGTGTACAGGGCCATAGTAATGTGAAAGTACTGAATTTGGGGGGATAAAAATGTTTTTCCTCATTCATTCTGAAGTATTATTTTCAGAAAGATGGGAAACATTACATAATAATAAAGCAAATGCCACCTAACAAAGAAAGAATCCATTATAGAAAGATACTTTGATAAAAGTAAGTGATGTGAGAGAAAGTAAAATATCTTTTAAAAGATGGTGGTTAAAAGCAGTTCCAGGCTGAGGCAGAAGTTTTGTGAAAGTCAGTGACAGGAATGCTGGACAAGCCCTCTGTTCTGTAAACTCTAGATATACAAATCACTGTAGCGTCACTCATACTATAGCTCAAGCCATATTGCCTGCTACTTTGTAGCTATGACATAGGAAACAAAACACACCTGATAATAATACCTAAAAAGTTGTGAACAAAAGCAATTTTGCCAAAACATTTACATGGCAGATATTCAAAATATTTTTATACCTTTATAATGAAGCATTGTCATATAATACCAATAATTATACTCATGCCTCTGAGAATAAAAATATTTAAAAAGATAACTATCTAAAAAACAAACTATATCAAGTCCATCAGTTTACTCAAACAATTTTTAATATGTAAAAGTTTGCATAGTATAATAATGCTGACATATAGATAGGTATATGATATGTTATAATGCTGACATACATATGTATATATACATATAATTTTCCTCATGTACATATGTGAGACACGTTAGAGGGAGTTATTTGTGCAGGCTCTGGAATCAGACTGGTTTAAATCTTCACCTCAGGAAATATTAGCTGGGAAAACTTAACTTCCCTAAGCCTCAGTTTCTCCTTTTGGAGATAATTAGAGGCCTACATTCAACAGGCTATATTGTTATGTAAATGAGGTGGTCCTTGAAATGTACCTGGTGTGGAATCTAGCACATAATAAGTGCTTAGTTAAGCTTAGCTGTTATAATTATCATTGGAATCAATCCCTAGAGTTGGACTTTCCTGGAACAGCATCTTTATCTCTATAAAGGTGCTGCCATTTACTCTCCAGTAATAAAACCAAGCTACACTCTCCCTGAGAATGCCATTTGATGCTGACCTTTACTAACACTGGATCTTTTTTTTTCTTTTTTTGTCAGTCCAGTAGGAAAAAAAAGTTACTCATTGCTGTTTTAATTTGCATTCTTGGATTACTAGCATGACCTTTGATTTTTTTGGTCATTTGTATTGCTAAAACATAATTGCTTGTTCATCTCCTTTGTCTTTTTTCCTTTTGAGTTTTAGATTTCTTCTCTAGCTGTCTGTGCACATTTAGGATGTTAAACCTTAGTCTAATATATATAATGCAAATGTTTTATTCTAGGTTGTCATGTGCCTTTCAATATTTTAAAGCATCTATTGTTTTTAGAAGTGCATATTTTTCATTAGTGAAATTTGTGAAATTCTTTTCTTGTGGCTTCTGGATTGTGTCTTCTTTAGAATAGTTTTTATTCAGGATTTCTGACACACATTTGGGTTTTCTGTTCAGAGCTGGGTCACTCCTGGGTTTAAGGAATATATGCACACTTCCTCTTGGACATTGTTACTGCTGTGCCTCCCAAGAGCTCTAGCTGTATTATATATATTTTCTAGCTTTGATTCACATTGCCAATGTTATTACCTGGCTCTCTTTTATGTGACAGAAGCAGTAGTAGTCTTTTCTGTTTGTAAAATAACTTGCTAAAATATCCAGTTAACAATCTTATTAGTTAAACAAGTGATTCAGTTTGTCCACTATTCTGGCCAGTTCAGAAAAGAAATTATTGCAGGAACAAGTACTTGTATTGGTAAGATGTCAAAGAATCTTAGACACAATTATTTTTGTTGGTTGAAAAATAATCTTATTTTAATTTTTTAAAATATGCACCTCACAACTGAATCAAATTTAGGTGATTTTCATTTTGTTTAATGATGCCCCAAATATCCAAACATTTGATTCCATTTAAAAAATGATAAGCAATTATAAGAACCACTTTCAATTAATTTATTCAAATTTAAACTGGCACTATTTGGGAGATAATTAGGCAAAATTTGGGAGATAATTCTAAAGGAATTAATTTGGGGTAGTGACAAAATATCTGCCCACAAATTAATTAAAAATATTTTTAACTTTATCTAGCAACTTCTAAAAGGAAAAATATACTCTGATATTTATAAAGAGAAATTTTTGAAATTTTCTGTCATTGATTTTTTGAGAGTTAAATTATAATATAAGACAGTTTAATTGCTTCTTAGTCATTTTCTCAGTATCAAAAAGTGCCACCTTGGCATTATTAGAGAATTAATGATATTTTGGCTACTTCAATATTTTCATCTTTTTATTTTCTAACGCATCAGTATGGCAAATAGATTCTTTGCTGTAGTAAACTTTTGTTGTGTCATTAAATACAGGTCAATAATAAGAGTATCAGCTTACCAAGGGAGGTAGTAGGTGATTATATAACATTTATATTGTAACCTGTCAGTACTTAAAAAGAAGGTCTCTTGGCCTCCTCTGACTCACGAACTTTGCTAGAAATGTGTTCCATTATCTTAAGAAATAAATCATTGACTATTATCTTTTATACATGCAAATAGGTAAAATATATTCTTGTGAATTCTTTATCTGAATACTTATCTGGAATAATAATGACTAAAAACGATATGGTTCTTACTGTGTACCAAACATCATTTTAAGTGTTTTACACATATAAACTTAAGACTCACAACTATCTTATGAGATATTTTTATTCCCATTTGACATAAAGAAACTGAGCCTCTCTGTTTCAGTAACTTGTCCTACTGGTACATGTATTAAATGGTAGAGCTGAGGTTTGGACCAAATATGCTGGCTCAGATCCCAGGTTTTTAACTAGTAGTCTATTCTTGAGGAAGGATTGGCTGTGGAGAATGGGACAGGTGGCAGACTTTGGGGGACTCTGCAAGTGGCCAGGGCATAGTGTAAGGTGCTGGCAGCTGGAAACAGAAGGAGCCCAGAAAGTGGGAAGCACAGGTGTGACGTGATTTTGTCAAGTATAATATATAAAGAAAGCTATGACTTCATGTGTTTAATAGAGCCAAAATAATATATATAATGTACTGCTACTATCCCAATTCTCACTGGAATTTAAAAACTCCCTTTTGAGGAAAAGTTTATGTAAAAATGACCCCATGGGTATTTGAACAAAATTAAGAATATATTAACACAGCATACCTATTTGTGATACACTTACTACAATAAATTTAATGTTGATAAGACATTTCCACAGAAAGAAAGTAGCTCAAATTTTGTCTCCAGGCCATTTTTCAAGGAACATTTATGCTTACTTGCATACAGGTATGTGATGGATGGCTGCTGTTGGCCAGGAAGGATTCTGGTCATAGCTTGCACCTGGACAGGGAATAATAATTAGTGATCAACCAAATGAAATGCAGTTATTCATCAACCAAGTGCTGTTCCAATCTTTATATATGATTTTAATGTTTTTTTCTGTATAAAGGCAAAGTAGTAGCTATTAGAGGGTGAGGCTGTGTATTGGATAATTTTGAACCATATCCTGAGAGGTTTTTAAATGTAGATATTAATGACAATATATTAATAATGGTTGTATCTCTACTTAAAAGGAAAAAAATTAAAGAAACCATTTTAGTTAAATTTAGATCTCAAAGAACAATTTATTATTTTTATTTATTCTACCTTACTTTTTCATTATTCCATTTAAATATTTGTTGCATATCTATTATGTGCCAGGTCCCATGTTATTGCAAAAATTTATTTCTCTAAATATTTATAGTTTGTTTCTCTGACTCTCTATGAAAAACTGGGAGCAGAAACTAGAGATGACAAAAATTAATTATATTTTATCAAAGAGTCAATCACATAGATAACATAAGTGCATTCCTTCTTGATTTCTTTTTTTAAGTATTATTTCTTATTTTTTTTACTTTTGAAATTTTTAAATTTTTTTAATGAATTAGAAGTCTTTTTATTTTAGGTATTTGACAGGCAAGATGTAAGAGGCAAAAGAGTAAAATCTTTGGAATTAAACTTACATGATTTGCCCTTTGGTTTTTCTACCCTCTTGTATGATTTTGTGAAAATTTTTTTAATGTTTTTTGTTTGTTTTTGTTTCTTTGTTTTTTAATTTTTGTTTTCATTGTTGTTCAAGTACAGTTGTCTCCACTTTCCCACCACCACTTCCACCCTTTGGCTTTCTTCTGAATGGGTCCTTTATACACGTTCCTTGATGACCCTTCCCTTTCTTTACCTTTTACCCCTTTCCCCCCACCCCTCTGGTTACTGTCAGTTTGTTCTTTATTTCAATAACTCCGGTTATATTTTGCTTGCTTTTTTGTTTGGTTGATTAGGTTCCATTTGCTTATAGGTGAGATCATATGGTATTTGTTTTCCATTGCCTGATTTATTTCATTTAGCATAATGCTCTCCAGATCCATCCATACTGTTGCAGAGGGTGGGAGCTCGTTCTTTCTTTCTGCTGTGTAATATTCCATTCTGTAAATATACCAGATATTTTTGATCCACTCATTTACTGATGGTCACACTTAGGTTTCTTTCAGCATGTGGTTGTTGTAAATTGTGCTGCTATGAACATTGGGGTGCATAGGTTCTTTTGAATTGGTGTTTCAGAATTCTTAAGGTGTAATCCCAGCAGTATTTCTTTTTAAATATTTTATTGTTATTCTATTACAGTTGTCTCAATTTTCCCCCTTTGCCCTACTCTGCCCAACCCACCCCCTGCTTCCACAGTCAAGCCCCACATCATTGTTTATGCCCATCATGGGTCATTCATACATGTTCTTTGACTAATCACTTTCTTTTCTTTTCTCTGTTATTCCCCCTGCTCCCCTCTGGTCCCTGTCAGACTGTTCCATGTTTCCATGCTTCTGGTTCTATTTTGATCATTAGTTTGTTTTTGTTCATCAGGTTCCTCATAGGTGAGATCATATGGTACTGGTCTTTAATTGACTAGTTTATTTCACTTGATCCAGTGATTCCTTCATGATCTCTGAATTGACTGGAAAACCTAATTTTTTATATGAGATAAAGCATATATCTACTGCAGTGGTGTTTAGCACAGAATAAGCTCTCAATACATTTTTGCTGCTGTTCTTTGTTGGCATTATTATAATTGTATAACTAAATTACTGAAGAGAATTCTTTTGGTATGTGTTTATTTTTTCCACATTTTTTATTTAGCTATTCATAAAAGAACAGCTTAGTAAACACTGTGGTTACTTTACCTAAATTATACTGGCTTTCGTTATTTTGTTGTTGTTTGTAACTTCTTACACTGATCATCTCTCTTTGCCTTACAGTAAACATTATTTAATTTCCACCTTTGGTTTTACTTCTAAACACTGCTTAATTTTTGATCATGCTTAAACTTTCAAGCCCTTAAGTGTCTCTCCTAAATCAGTTAGGTGCTTTCTTCACTGTGTATGGAAATACATGGTGCCAGGATCCTTTACCGTCTTCATTCTCTCATGTGGCCAAACAAAAGACATGAAGTGATTCTTACAATGGGCTTCTCTAGCTATAGTGCAGAGACTTTCAAAGCCACATAAGACAACTGCACACATTCATAGCTACTTCAAATACCCATACCATAGATAAAGTAATGCAACTTAATATTTTTAATTAAGAAAAGCCCAAGGAACTGTATGCCTTGTGCTGCATTTTTCTTGCTCCCAGCAAAGGAAACGGTAAAGTACCATTTATAGAAATGTGCTATATTTATCTTCTCTGGATTTAATGTTTATTAGAGGTTATGATATAAACCACTATAGTGATAAGCACCGTGTTGACAATGGGAAAGGCTGTGAAAGCCTAGAAATCACAGTGCTGCAGAGTGAAGATGGAGGGGAAGCTGTCAAAGCCAAGCCTAACCCCTATCATCTGAGAAGACTGCTTTGAAAAGTAGCTCAGAAAGAAGTGGCCCCTTGTTTTGTTTATTTACTATTTTGAATTATACAACTAATCCTTTAAAAATTTTTAAGTATCAAAAAATAACTAACAGTCATTTTTGAGCTCTACCACATTCTAGTTTTCTCTGGGTCTCCCCAAAATTTGTTGTAATTTTTGAGTAAAAATGAATTTATGAAATAACTTTGATAGCACTATTGCTCTCATAGAAACATGTATTAATTAACAATTCATAACCATCACTTTGATCAATTCTTGATCTTTTGTGTGTATGTCTGTGCCAGCCAGTGTGGTTAAAAATGTAAATAAGAATTCTTAATCCCAAAATCTTTCCTGCAGCTTCATTCATCTGTTTCCCACCTTTTGCTGAACGTTGCCAACTAGAGGTCACAGGCACCACAAAGTCCAAAAAAATTTACTGTCTATCATTTGCTGCTTTTCTTAGAGTTTGTGCATTTCAGCCACATATATCAAAAAAAAACTTGGACTCACTTTTATAATGTCTCCCACACTTGCCCATTTAGTCAGTCACCAAAGCCTGATCATCACTGCGATGTCCCTATCAGTCCTCTCTTATGCTGTCTTCCCACTTCCACTCTTGCTTTACACTAATCACTTTGGACCTTAATGTACTCTCTGTACCAGTTAAATATCTAATTTTATATCTATAATAGTAATATTATATTAATATATATATAGTCTTATACATATAAGATGATATATATATAGTATCATTACATATGTGTTTATACATGGATATAGTTTGTTTGCCATACCATTACTTTCAAAATTATTTCATTTTCCTCTTTAAACTCAGGCATACAGGATGTGTAGTCACACCATGGTGCCTTTATTCATGTTGTCCTTTCTGTCTGTAATCCTTTAACAAAACTTTTTTTTAAGGTTGAGTTTTTTTTTATGGTGATGTGCTCTCTGGGCTTAGAGATGCAATCTTGAAGAGTTGGGTTGAACTTTTCAAGGGACTGACAAGCTTGGGATCCTGGCTGTTGTCAGGCCTCCCACAGTGTCAACTGGGGTCAACCCTACTGAGAGGCAATAGGGAGATGAGGTAGGGAGGAGAGGTGGGAATGTGGGGAGAGAGAAGGGAGGTGGTAGAAATGGGAGCAGAAGGGCTGGGGAGTGAGGGAAGGGAAGAGAAAGGAAGGAGTGGAGGAGGAAAAGGAAAGCAGGGCCTGCCTGGAGCTGAAGCCAAGCTAGAGGTGGTCAGGTTGGCAGCAGGGGAGGTGATCCTCTTGGGAAATACAGGAAGCCACGAGGGCCTGTTTCAACTGCTAGTAGGTAATGGATATCACCATGTTCCAGGAACCCAAATGGAGAAAGGAGGGCATGAATCCTTTGTAGAAGGCTCAGGGACCCTCATTCTGGAGCATGGTGAGGGCACAGTGGCCAGAACTGCTATACTGGTCCAAGGCAGAGTTCATATATCTTGTCCTGACTACATCCACAGGGGAGGCAATGATGTGGAATAAAAGCCTGCCCCAAAGGCAGAAGTAAAGTGAGAAGGAAGGCCATCTGTCATGAGTTTGGCCTTTAGGAGGGCATCCTTAATGAGGTTGTAATCACCAGCTCAGCACAGTGGACAATAACATTATGAGCAATATCAGGAGAGATCCCTTTCCAAAGTTCCTGGAACCCTTCCTCTTGGGCAGTGGTCTTCTAGTAGGCATCAACAATTCTTTGGTATCTGTAGCTATCTCCAGCCTGGGCCTGAGCCTGGAATGCGACCTTTACCACAGTCAGGAGCTCAACCACAGCCACAGCCAAGGCACCTGTAGTGCTGGTGGTCAGGAGGCAACTCCCAATGCAAGCAGCTCAGAGTCCTTGGTGTAGAACCGTTTGACAAAGACTTGGAGGCCTATTTGTACAGAGGCAAAGCTCATCTGCCACTGCAAACTGGCAGCTAGCTAGTTGTAGAGGCTGCAGGGGCAGTCAGTGTGCACTGTGGTCATGATGGTACCACAGTACTGGACACTGGCTGCACTTTCACTGCCTCCTGCTTTTCATCCTTGGATCTGCAACTTGACTTTAGTGGTATCCAGGGAAAAGGTGATGAGATCTACAATGCAGATAGCTGTGCCAGCCACCAGGAACTTCACAATGGCAGTAGGGGGCACATCTGTGGCCTTAAAGCCAATCAAGCAGGCTGATTTCCTGCTACCTCCCAGGAGATGAAGAAAAACTGGACAAGCGTTTTTTCTCCTTTAAAAAAAAAGGTCATTTTCCTCTTTAAACCCAACTATACAGAATACACAGTCACACTTCTGTGCCTTTATTCATGCTGTCCTTTCTGTCTGGAATACTCTAACAAAACTCTTAGACAAATAAAATTGCATACTTTCTTTCACAAGACCAGCTGCTCTTCTTCACACAGAATGTTTTGGTCATCTGTCACAGGACTAATCACAATGCTTGTACTTAATGGGTCACTTATTGGTCTCCCCAACTCTATTCTCTCATCAAACTTGGAGATCAAAGACTTTGCATACATGTGTATGACATACATTCTTCTGTATGCCAGGAACCCAGTAGACTTCCAGGTCATAGCAGGGAAGTACTATGTTTGTGAGTAAACAGTATGTGTCAAACTGTTTTGTATACCACTTAATTTTGTATTGTTCATCTCTAGTCATTCTTAAAGAACTTTCTCTGGTGAGGTCTAAAATTCACATTTTGCAAAGTTGTTTCCACAGGCCTCTGAATATGGATGAATACACCCGTTTCACCTATTTTAAATGTCTATTTTTCTATACCGAAGAGAATTGTTGAAAAAGCACCCTGTGGACTCCCAAATAATCACCTGTGTTCCCTTGAGATGAGATAGTAAATATAAGGCATAATACAAATTTAAGACAACCTCCAGAAAAGTTTACTTCTAGACTCTGAGAAGGAGATTAAGAACCTTAATATGTATTGTGCCTTTGTATTCAAGTATACTATGCACATAAAATCCTTCTGTTGTGTTTACACTGATTTATTTTAAGGTAATTTAATTCCCATGGATAATTTACTATAATATTTAAGCATGTTACATTTTCAGAACATTTTAAAGTTCATATGCTGTCTTTGTGTGTATTGTCTCATTTTAATCAGAGCCCCTAAAGATCAAGGCTCTGCATTATCATATTGATCTTCCAAATGAGAAATTATGTACACAGAAAGTGGAAGTTTGTGGCTAAGACCACCAAAACTAAGGTAAATGATTAGTTCTACTTTTGATTAGTTCTACCTGTATTAAAATATTTCAGTTTCTCAGCAGTTAACAGTGTATGCAACAAACATAATTTTGACAATAAAATCTTCAGTTCTAAATACCTTTGTTTAACATGCATTAATGCATTTGTTATAAATCTCTATCAACCTTAGCTAAAATTTTAAAAGTTGAACTGGTAATAACTATAACATCTTTTTTTCATGACAACTACCAGTCATATCAGTATCTGTATTCTAAATAAACAAACATAGGTGAAATCAAAGCCAATGCCTTCTATATTTATTTTCTATTTCTGCCATGACAGGCTATCATAATTATTATTATAGTTATATAATATAACTATATTATAATTTGGTGGCTTAAGACAGCAAAAATTTCTTAAAATTCTTAGAGAAGAAGTCTGATAAGGGATCTTACTGGGCTAAAAATTAGTATTTCAGGAGGTTCTCTCGTCCCTTCCTGGCAGCCCTCAAGAAGACCTGTTTCCCTGCCTTTTCCAGCTTCCAGAGACCACCTGCACCCCTCAGTTCCTGGTTCCCTATTGCAGGTTCAAAGTCAGCAACAATGCATCTCTTTGCACCTTTCTTCCAAAGTTATATCTTCCTCTCTGACCACATCTTCAAGTAAAGATTCTTTGCTTTATGGTTTCATGTGATTAGATTAGGACCATCTGGCTTATACAAAATAATCTCCTTATCTCAAAATTGTAATCGTTTTTGCAGGATCCCTTTTGTACTGTAAAGATAAGATATTCACAATCCCCCGGGATCAAAATATAGACATCTTTGTGGAATCATTTTTATATCTACTATTCCTTCTTATCAAAATAGACCCAGAAATGGCTTGGGGAAGAGTGAGAAGGAATTTAAAACACCATATAGAGGAGATAGTCAAAAGAGCTTTCATGTTTCACTTTTGTAATAGATCAAATGAGGATCAGAATAAGAATTTAAATAACTTCAGAATTAGTCGTATAGTTAACATCATCATATTAGGAGAAGAAAAGTCAGACAAGGTAATGGTTGCAATGTAACCTATCCTTTAGGAAATATTTATTAATATTAGTACAATTGGTATTGAGGGGCTCTGTTAAAAATGTACATCCTCAGACTTGACCCACCACAGAAGCTTTAATGGGGTTGAGAATGTTGCTGTCTAAGGAGAGCATCAGCTGATTTAGATGACTGTGTTCATTTACCACCACCTGTCAAGATATGCTGCTGTAGTGTTTATTCCTCTACCACTGGAGAGAGACAGCTTCATTACTCTACCTGGAATTTAAACCTCTGACTCCAGTGAACATATATTTTTCAAAACTGATATTTAGTAGGAAATAGCACAAAATGAAATTTTAAGTTAGTGTAAATAGAATGATTTAGAGTTATGAATAACACAATTTTCAGATTAGTTACTACAATTCTCTTACCGTTCAGGTGGGTATACAATTAGAAAATTCAATAATCATAAATTTTGCCTTTTATTCAAATCTAGTAATTCACTGTCCACTACACTCACAGGCTGGGCCAACTGCTACGAGATGATCAGATGTGTATTCTCAGTAGTCACATTTTTAAAATGCGTATTTAGTCTTATCCACTCAGCTTCAAAGCTAAGAAAAAAAGATGTTCTTTGTTAGTGAAAAATGAAGTTAATTACCAAAGAAAATACTTGTTTTAATACTACTATATTTGGTTTACTATAAATATAATACAAATTGAAGGACACTTTCTAATGCTAAAAGCCAACTTTGAAACTTTTCCAAACAGACAAGTCCAGTAGCCCCAAAGAAATATGTTAACTTTCTAAACATAAAATTGAGAACAACTTCCCAGTGCAGAGCTCACTATTAATCTGTAATGCCAATGATAATGGCTTCCTCAAATTGAAATATTTGGGTATAATTTTACTTTACTACATTATCACCAGTCATTTTAACCCAGAGATGCAGCCATCACCCCAAGTTAGTTCACCTGGAGTACTTTAAGAAATAATATATAAGTTAATTAAAGAACTCATTATTAGGAAAATAAAATTACTTTTGTCAATTTTATTACTTAAACAATCTAAAATATGTGTTTTTATTCTTATATTTTCTTATAAATTTTTCAAACATACACATACATGAGGTATGTTATTAAATACCAGCATTCATTCAACGTTTTATTTTTTGAGTAGGTTGCACATTTTCAAATAGCTAAATTAACTTTCTTAATTCAAAATCATATCATACACTTTACTTCCTTGATTGAGCTGTTCTAATCTACCTCCTTTGCTTTTAGAATAACTCTAACCTGAACATGGCTAAAAATGACTGTCCTATCTGATTCCAACTCACCTCTCCAGCTTTACTGAATACCATTTACCTCCAGCCACCTGTGTTCTAGTCATTAGAATTCATTTTTTCGATGCCGTGTTCTTGTTTACCATGCCTGGATCTATGTGTATGCTTTTGTATGCCAAGAATACTCCACTCTTTCTCTAAATCTTTCCTGTTTACCTGTCACTCAGGATATAAAGGTCAGGACTCAACTTTGTATCCTTAAGGATACAAAAGCCCTCCTTGCCACACCACATCCAGATTAGGACCCTACCTGCATGTTCCCATGGCCTCAATGCAACTGCTCACATTACCTATCTCACTGTATTGCACTTGCCTATTCTGCCCCTACACCGTAAGTTTGTCGAAGATAGAAACCAAGAATAAATTAAGTGAAAGTGCTGTCCCAGGTGCAGGAGCTATAGAGGTTGAGACTAGCCTTTCATTTGGAAATTATTAAAAAATAATGGTAACAACAATAATAATGTGAAAACACACATTAAAGTGCCAGATTGGAAGTGACATTAATAAAAAACTATAAATACATAAATATGATATATAAATCTAGATAAATTTACTGACCTTCGCATTGAAGTTGGGAAAATATAAAATTAGCAGGAACCCCTTTTTTATTTTGTTTTCTGTTTAATTTTAAAACCAGTTTCATTTTTTTAAATAATCTTCACATTGAGATAGATAAAGCATAGAGTCTTATTTGATGTGAACATTAAAATAAGACATCGATTTTAATCCAAAGAATACTGAGGAATTACAGGTTAATCAAGATTAAACATTAGGTTGGAGGAGGGTGACAGTTGGTGTGGCCACATCAAGTAAAGGCTGTGCTTTCATTTTAACTGCACTTCCTCCAGCGTGCTCTGAGCAGGGTCTTGCTGACCTCTCCCTTGGAATGCTTTTCTTGATCAGATAAAAACATTGTTCATCCTTGGAAGTCCCTTTCACAAACTGCTTCCCTGTGAGTCTCACTCAACCTCCTTCCGTCGGGGGCTCCCCAAGAATGGTGAGCTGTGATTGTAGTGTTCTTCTTATGGTCATGTAGCTAGTTGTAAAACTGTCCTCCTTGCCACGTTTTAATTTCTGCGAGGACAGAGAATATTGCACACTCTAAAGTTCTGGGGTTATTTTTCTACAATAGAAGTAATATATACTCAATAAATGAAAATTTAGAGAAGTGCAGAAAAGTTGAAGTGAAGAATCTTTTCATTGATCCATTGCCCTAACACAGTCAAAGTTTAGAAGAATCTGAGATAATTCATTCTGATGTTTCCTGGTGGATAAATAAATGTTGAGTTGGAAGACATTGTTGATGCCAGAAAGTGTGAGGCAGTTTTACCTGTGCACTGGAAAGATGTGTTGCTTACACGTGGAGCACAAACCTTGGCAATTATTTACCTTGAGAAGGAACCCCTTCTTAAATTGATACAAAGATGAATGCTTCAGTCTGTATAAATAAAAGCAGTTTTACCCTTTACTCTTACTTTCTGTAGGACTTGGAAAGGGCTTTATCCATTCACGGAGAATTTCATTCATTATGACAAATGGCAGCTCTTATCTTACCAGTCTTATTTTTTTCCTCCTCCATCTCACATGAAATAACTTTATTGCATTTATTTAGTAGTTATCTATTTTACTTAAAAGATAAAATATTTAAAACACATGTGCATAAAGTATTTATTAATATATTCAGAAATTTTATCACAGATAAGACTATTTCTTAAAGTTATCTACATCAAATTGTCAGGTCAATTGAATATAATTTTAAACACAAAAATATTAAGTGAGAAAATTATACCTAACTTTTTACTGTTACTGGGTTTTATTGTGTTCCAGGTTTTTTTTAATTTACAGAGATTTAAAGAAAGATATTCTTAACAACCATCTACATATGCAATCAATTTTAAGTTCCATTTTATATCTGAAGTACAATGGGTTACTTAACCTGAGAGGCACCTAAAATGTGGAGAATGCATGTGAAAACAGAACATTAGCATTCTTAATATTTATTTATTTTATGTAATGGTGAAATATTCTTCTAATTTATTATAATCATGTTTATGAAATGTGCACATACTTGATAACCTGTGTATGTCATGGTATATTAACATTTTACAATGCAAGTAAATTAATTTTGTAGTTAATTTTAGCAATGTTGCTTTGGAATGAGTTTAGCAAAGTAGATAATGTGTGTGTGAGTGCATGAAGGGGACAGGTTGATTTTTAACTTTATTCCAGTAGTCAAGGTCACATCTCTGTAACATAATAGCAGCTAGATGACTTAAAAACCCATATGCCTTGGATAATTTTTCTATTATTAGTTGAATGAAAAAGGACAGAGCAGACAACCTCTGAAGATAGCAGTAAGACTGGGCAAATATAGGCTATAATATAGTTATAGACAGAAGCAAAAATTGTGAACTTCTATGTGGTTGGATGATATGGCTTCACTATGCCAGCAAATTTGAACTTACTGGCATAAGCAGTAACCTCAATTATTCTAGCCTTTCCATTAAGATAGGATGTCTGTATACATTGAACCATAGTTATTACTACTGGAAATTAAAAATGTGCATCAATGAGAAAACCCAATTTTCAAGTTTAAAAAAGGATTATGCACAAAAAAAATAGAAGGTTACTTTAGCATCACTATCTGGTAATATAGAACAAAATTTTTACCCCATGAAAAATAAAACAAATGTCGATCAGGCAATGAGTTCTGTTGTAAAATCAAAACCTCAGTGGCACTAGGCCAACATTTTACTGATTAAAGTATTAACCCTCTTTTCTTAACCTCAGAGACTTGTAAAGAATTGAAGATATAAGTGCCTATGTAAAAAAGGAAATCTCTGCCTGGAGACCATTTTTCAAGTACTGAAAGAGCTCCTCGGGGGATTTGTTCTTCCAGTAGCTGACAGGCAGAAGGTTCATGTTCTTTTCAGGATGTTCATTACAGCTGAAACTCAGGAAAGCAGTCAATTAATGGCACAGTTTTTGAGTTGCTTTTTACTTTCAAATATTTAAGTATGAACTGATGACGATAGAGAGCAATTCTCAAGAATCGTGGTCTCCCCTTGTGCTTTGTAAAAAGCTATCTGGATTTATGTATAAGAAAAATAGAAAATTGGCGTGAAAATTTGTGAAACAAATTTTCTTAAGTCTTCTGCACATTTTGAATTCCATAAAAGTGTAATTATTTGAGCCACCTGCCTAATGACTTGGTCAAAGAAGAGTACTTCTAGTATTTAGGATTCAAACCATAGTTAGATTATTGACCAGTAAATTTAATTAATTTTTAGAGTTCCTTTTTTGCTTAATTTTTAATAGAAAACTTAAGTAACATAATTTGACCTTTAAAAAGTCTATCTCAGATCACATTTTGCCCCAAGAAGAATTCAATTTTATCTTTGAACTGTTTTTTTTAAAGAATAAGATTTATAATGATCTATATAGAAAATCAGAGCATTACCCAGTTAGTTTCAGGGTTTCCTATAATCTTGAATTTAGCCAATCTATGTCTGTAATGCTCGATTGTTTACAGTAGTTGGTAGGAATGATTTATGATGAGTTGTATTTTATTTTTTTAAAATCCACAAACTATTTTTAAATATTTTGTGATTACAGTTTTTGACAAATCTGGTAATTTACATATTCTGATCTTTATACTTAATTATGCAACTGGAAAAATGAGAAATATAGAATATAGACATATTTCACATATTTTAAATCATTTTATTTGTTTCTTGGCTAACTATAGTGACTTATAGGATATAATTACAGTGCCAAATATTATCTATAAAAGTTGATTCTTTCACATTAAAGGTCTCACATATATAGATCTATTAATTTATTCAATAAGTATTTAATGAACACCAGTGAGCCACGTAAAATATATTCGGCATAGGGGATGCGTTAGTAAATAAAACAGAGAATTCTTTAAATGTAGTATATTATGAGCATACTAAATATTGGAATGAATAAGGAAGTAGGTAAGTGCTTAAAATACTGATGGATATAAAAATTGTTATAGCCGCTGTTTAAAGATATTTTTGTAGTAAATAACATAATTAAAAATACATGCATATCCCCTAGGGACCAGCTTTTGATGTCTATTCTAGAAAAATACCTACATAAGTCCACAGAAGGCAGTTTAAGTATTTCACTGCAGAATTGTTTGTATTAGGAAAAATACAGAAACAAACCAAATGCCTTTTCATCAGAAATGGCCCAATAAATAATTTCATACTTTTACATTGAAATACTATGCCACAATTTGAGTGAATAGAAGTTGCTTTTAGTTCATAGGAAAAGTGAATTAGATAGCATATATAAAAATATCTACAAAAACAGATGAAGGTTTCTATAGGTTATATGGGTGTGTATAAGTGCATAGGAAGAAGTCAGTAATTGTATACATGAACTGGTAATAGTTACTTGCAGAGAAAGAAATGGGTATGTGGGTGATGCCAAAAGTGGATTTCAGCATTCTTTTTCATATGATAATGCCATATTTATGAAGTTAAAAATAAATAGCAAAAATAAAGCTTAATGTTATTAATTTAATTATAGGAGCAAAAAGGTTTAACCTGAGTGCAAAACAGAAATTAACTAATTTTGAAAGCTCTAGAGAAAAGAAATACTTACATTACTAGTACAGTAGACATTCAGTAAGTTCATATATAACTCTATATGTGTTACTCTCTACAATATCTGTTAACAATTTACATTTTTTAAAAAATTCATTTTAATGGTTTTTGAATTTGTGTCTTTGAAATTAAATTTATGGTTCCAAAGTTTTTATTACTAGGATTAGACTATTAAACTTACTACAAACTTGGCCAAAATTAGAATGAAGTATTTTATTTGGTTCTTTTTTAGGTTTTTGTTTTGTTTTAATTTATTTCATTTTATTTTATTTTTAATTTCACCCATCACCCTGATTTACCTCTTTTTTGGCAACCATCAGCTTGTTCTGTTGTTTTGTTGTTTTGTTTTTGTTTTGTTGTTTTGTTTATTTGTTATTTGTTTGTTTGTTTATTTCCAAAGCACTTTTTTATTGTTATTCTATTACAATTCTCCCAATTTTCCCCTTTTGCCCTCCTCCACGCATCCCACCCTCTACTCCCACAGTCAATCCCCACACCATTGTCCATGTCCATGAGTCATTCATACATGTTCTTTGACTAGTCCTTTCCCCTACTTTCTCCCATTATCTCCCTTCCTCCAGCCCTCTGGCTGTTGTCAGTTTGTTCAGTGTTTCTGTGTCTCTTGTTCTATTTTGATAGTTTATTCTGTTCATTAGATTCTTCTTACAAGTGATATCATACAATATTTGTCTTTCACTGCCTGGCTTATTTCACTTACCATTATATTTTCCAGTTCCACCCATGCCATTGCAAAGGGTAGGAGCTCCTTTTTTCCTTCTGCTGCATAGTATTCCATTGTGTAAATGTACCATAGTTTTTTGATCCACTCATTTACTGATGGGCACTTAGGTTGCTTCCAGCACTTGGCTATTGTAAACTGCACTTCTAGGAACATTGAAGGTCATAGGTTCTTTTGAATTGCTGTTTCAGGATTCTAGAGTATAATCCCAGCAGTGGAATTGCCAGGTCAAAAGGAAGTTCCATTTTAATTTTTTGAGCAAATTCCATACTGTTTTCCACAGTGGCTTCACCAGTCTGCATTCCCACCAACAATGCCCTAGGGTTCCCTTTTCCTCACATCATCACCTACACCTTTTGTTTGTTAATTTATTTGTGATGGCCATTCTGACCAGTGTGAAGTAGTATCTCATTGTGCATTTAATTTGTATCTCTCTGATGGCTAGTGATATTAAGCATCTTTTCATGTGTCTAGGAGCCCTCTGTATGTCTTCCTTAGAGAAGTGCCTGTTCAGATCCTTTGCCCATATTTTAATTAGATTGTTTGTCTTCCTGTTGTTGAGTCATATGAATTCTTGATATATTTTGGAGATTAAACCCTTGTCTGATGTATCATTGGCAAATATGTTTTCCTGTAGAGTTGGTTCCCTTTTCGTTTTTATTATGGTTTCTTTACCCATGCAGAAGCTTTTAAATTTATTTTTTCTTTTATTTCCCTTGCCCTAGGAGACATATTGGCAAAAATATTACTACATAGGATATCTGAAATTACTACATGGGATAGCAGCCAATTTTGCTGCCTTTGTTTTCTGCCAGAATTTTTATGGTATCATAACTTATATTTTATTCTTTTATTAATTTTGATTTTATTCTGGTGTATGGTGCAAGTTGGTGGTCTAATTTTGATTTTTTGCATGTATGAGTTCAGTTCTCCCAACACCATTTTTTGTAGAAACTGTTTTTACTCCATTGTTGCTTTGTCAAATATTAATTGGCTATAAAGATATGGGTTTATTTCTGGGCTCTCTATTCTGATCAATTGATCTATGTGTCTGTTCTTATGCCAGTACCAGTATGTTTTGGTTATAGTGGTTTTATAATTTAGTTTTATACCAGGTATTATAATCCCTCCAACTTTATTTTTCTTTCTCAAGATTGTTGAAGTTATTCAGGGTCTTTTTAGTTTCCATATAAATTTTTAGAGTTTTGTTCTAGATCAGTGAAATATGCCATTGGCATTTTAATATGAATTGTGTTGAATCTATGGATTGCTTTGGGTAGTACAGACATTTTAATGATGTTACTTCTTCAAATCCATGAATAGGGTATATGCCTCCATTTATTTGTATTTTTTTTCAATTTCACTCTTCAGTGTTCTAAATTTAACAAGTACAGGTCTTTTACTTCCTCAGTTAAATTTATTGCTAGGTACTATTTGTTTTGTTTTTTATATTCCACAGATAAATGAAATCATATGGTACTTGTCTTAAGATATAAATTGTAGCAATTCTTATCCTAGTTAAAGTTTTCATGGAGATATGAAAGAAGGTTTGTACCTTAGGTATTGTTTACCTCAGTCTCACATAACAGATTCTAGAAATCTCTCCCTCTCTACCAACCTGACCCTGCCCAAGCTGCTTCCTCTTTGGCACCAGGAAGGAAATTCCTGGTCCTGTGACTCTCATACAGCTAAAATATTACAGCTACTGTACATGACCTTCACACAACAGTGTAATTTGGAGTTAAGTATTCTATCCCCTAACATGCTACTTTCCACATACAGAAAAGCTCTCTCTGGAATTCTGGATGCTGGGGTAGTTCACCCTGTTATACATTGTATGTACTAAACATTGTGCTGGCTGAGGGGGCTACCAAATGAATCAGATGTAACCCATCTTCAAGAAACTTTATTTTTAGAAGAGGGAAAGAGACATGTCAATAAAGAACTAGAATAATGTTGTGCAAATATATAGAGAGAAGCACGTAAACAGGATACTGACCACAGAAGAAAACAGATTTAAATGACAAGGATGGAAAAGCTACATATAGAAGGTGACATTTTAAGTGAACTTTGAATTAGTAAGTGATGCTTTTTCTGGGCCCTGAAGCATGAGCTGTATGGTTCAACTCAAAGGAAGATATAAGAAAGATATTTTAAAAGCCACAGAAATGTTCAAATACTTCAGTATTGCTAGAGAAAAGAAAGTCTTGAGGAGCAGAAACAGAGGAAGGTGAATATTTCCCTTTTCATATCTGCTACTGAATGCTCAGTTACTACAAATGAATAAAAATAACTTGCTATGTCACATTTTAATAAGAAAACCTGCATTCAGTTTTAAAAATTCAGCTATACTAAGTACAGAATATATAACAGCACAAAAGTAGCTTTATATAATGTTGTCAAATTAAAATACATGTAAAAATCATTAGGATGAAATTATTGCTTTTGATATTTCCAAATAAGTGACAACCAAGTGATCAAATTTTTTCTAACTTTTATGTATCTTCAGAATAGTCACAGATTCATAATTAATCTATAAAACCTTAAGGATAAAATGCCTTTGAGCAGTCACTGGAACTCTCTGGTGTGCCCTCTGGTGAACTAAAGAGAAGGACAAAGTGATAACCACAGTCAAGCAATTCACCCCTGAAACTTGTAATGTTAATTGAGCAAGAGGTTAACTGACCGAAAATAAATTGGTATAACATTGTCCTAATTTTTCTGCAACAGAAAACATTGCTAATGAACTATAGGACCAGTTCCTAAAATAACAAAAAAGAAGATGCTAAAAAAAAAAAACAGAAAGTAGGCACTGCAATAGAAATAGTAATTATTTTCAAATGAATTTACAAATTCAGACAAAGAGGTTTCTCCAGGTATTTCCTCCCTAAGGGAAAAAAAAGCAAAACTTTAATTCAGAACATGAGAAAGTGCTAGATATTATATCTATCTTGTCTAAACAAATAATTTAGTCTATAATAATAATTTAGTCACCTGTCAGACTTATCTTTTCTACCTAGAACTTAAAAAATAGCACAGTCATACAGGAATTCAAGTATGAAAAGAAGATAACTTTTGAATGGAAACCTAAATGAACAGAAGGAACTAGCCACGCAAACATCTGCATAAAAAATTCTAAGTTCAGGGAAGAGCCTTTGCAAATGTCGATGTGGCTAGTGTGCATAAACAATGGGGATATTCCTAAACAATCAGGTCACATAGATTGAGTGTGTAACTATGTGTAAATTATGATAAGGACTCTGGATTTGTTGCACTGTAATCACCTACTTGTCTGCATCTCCCATTAGCCTGTTTATGAGTTCTATGAGTGCCAAGGCCATGTCCATCTCCTCTCCCGGTATATCACTGAAGCTCCACCCTGTGCCTGCCACTAGGTAGATACTGAACAAACATTGGATAAAATGATAAAGGAGCAATCTCTCTTATTTAATTTGGTGCTTGCATATACACTTCCTATTTGAGTATGCACTTTTAAGAAAACATTGTAGCATATGTAATTCATAGCCTGGGAACAACCTCTACTTAAGCTAGGGGTTGGGTTCCTAACAATAATGGAAAAATCCTCCTGAGTATATGTAAAGTTCATGTGGGGACTCAATAATGCCTGTGCATTATAATTAATCTATTTCAGCATTTATAGCGATGCTCCCCTTTTCACTGAGAACTTTAATGGGCCTTACCCATTATCTTGAGCATTACTGAGCAAACATTTCAGGAGATTAAAGAGAGTAGTAATAGTTGAAAATTGCCTCACTTGTTTTATTCATTGTAATTTTATATTTAATTGGAGAAGCTAATGCTTTTCTATTTCAGCTTTCTATTCTTAATTGTTGCCCCATGAATGCAATATGGTTTTGACACCTTATGAACGCAGCACTGATTTTGTATTCTACACTTATTTAAACAACTCTTATAACCTTTAGAGATTACACACAGAGCGTAAATAAACTCTATGTGTAATCTCCAAAGTTTACCTCTGGATTTTAGTTTTTGAGATTAATTTCTAAGTGTTTTTCCACAGAAGACTCTCTGTTAAATTGCCATTCAGATTGTTAGTAAAGCACATCAAGAAATTATGATCAGAGAGAGAGAGAGAGAGAGAGAGAGAGAAATAAAAATGAAATATGACTAGAAGAGATCCTGAATAAGCCATTCCGAGATAATTTTATCAAAAATGTTTGAGCTAAAAGCATATTATTTCCACAAAAGTAAAATGAAGCTAGTAATTCATCATAGAAGGTAAGATGTGGGGTCATTGGGAACAGAGGTCATAAGTAAAGGGAGAATTGCAGTTAATTTTCTGACTTGGACAGATTCCAGCTCTGTGTCATCAGAATGCTCTGGTGAATATTTATTTAAAAAAGAAGAAAAAATAATAAAAATAAATTAAATTTATGAATTCCACTAAAGAAATTCTGATTTGGGGGAGATATTAGTCAGGGTTCTCTAGGGAAACAGAACCAATTCTAAGGAATTGGCTTATTACAGAAGTAATCTGCTTGACACAAAGTCCATTGATTTAAATGTTAATGTCATCCCAAAAAACACCCTCAGAAAAAGCTCCAGAATATTTGACCAAATATCTGGGTAAATGGCCTATGCAAGTTGTCACAAAAATTAACCATTACAAATTCACCCCATGTCAACCATGCACCTATATGCATCTCCCAAACCACATTTTAGTCCTGAATAAAGATAATAAAAGGGTCATACTTCTGCCTATCATGGTACAACTATCCTGCATACAACTGAAAAGACAAACCCTTCCTGGAGAAAAGGATGTAAACATCACTTATGAGTTGTGTTTCTTCTTCTCTCTGATATCCTATTAACTTAAATTTTCTGATGTAAAGATAGCAACGTTTGAATATCATGATAGAAAGTCAATGATTCTTATTTTACATGATGAGAGGGTATAAGAGAACAGAAAACAAAAATACTGTATACATATAAATACACAAATATGTATGCACAAATATTCATAACAAAATAAAGAGAACCTCATGACAATTACAGTCTTTGTTACTGTAACTGGTCCTGTGGACCCAGCAAATACTTACCTCAGCAAGCACTTCAACTAGTTGTGATTCTTCACCTGGTAGGGTGACCCACACTGAAAGAGAAAGAAAAGTTTAGGTGACTTTATTTTCAGAGAAAAAGTAAGTTAAATGATGTAACATAGAAAAAAATCAGTCTTCCTTAATCTTATTTCAATAGAGAAAGGAAAGAATCTGGTTTATATAATCCTCATCTATTCTAAAGATAGATGCTTTGCAATATCATTATCTCTTTAAGAATTGCCATTATTGTTTTCATTGATGCATTACTATTTTTAACACACTAGAGAACAGTATATTGACTGATGTTCACATAAAGATAGCATATTTTAAAAACATAATCAATCTTACTAACTTTAATTGTAAAAATGACTTAATACTCAATGTAGCTTTGTTTCCCATAAGTCATGTGAAGATTTGGAATTTTAAATAATTATATGTATTGATTCCTTTTGTGAGTAAAAAATAATATGACTGGTCTCCTGGATATAAAAAGACAATATTCTTAGTATGCCTGGATGGCAGTATTTGGGATTAGATAATACATCTATTTTTTGATTACCTGCTACCTAGATTACTTTGAATTAGTGGATTTGTCACCAAAATCCTGGTTAGGTAGACAGAGAATAAAGATGAGTTCCCCTTCTTCACACACCTAGAAGATGGAAATATGTCCACTGCCTGCATGATTTTCCCCTTAAAATGCAATAGAGTTTTAGCTGATCATTAATGTTTCTACAAATGTTTATAGTCACCTTTATCAATTTTTAGTTCTCTTTATTTTCTCTCTATTTCTATCATAAGCACCAAGAGATCCATTTGTTTTTAAAGAAATGATATTCTTAGTCACCATCCAAGAACTAATTCATGTGCAACCCTAAGTAGAGAAGAAACTGGCCTTATGAAGAAACCAGGTAGTCCCTTAGGCTTACTTTCATCCTAAATATTTATCCCTCTCTCCTATATATAAGACAGAAAATATATGGGATGCAAATGTATACATCTGATACATTGAACAGACCTTCACAGTCTCTGGTAAAAAATAAGGAAAGTATGATGAAAATAAAGTGAAATAAGAAACAAATCCATACTTTTGCCAATGTACATCAAGCCTCAAATATTCAACAAGGTTATGTTAAGTGCTAGAGATGCACTGGTTAATCAAATAGAAAGTCACATTCTCATGGTGGTTACAATCCATTCATCATTCTTGCAGCACAGATGCATTGCACACATCTGTTATGAGAAAGAGTTTCTGTTAACAGGGAGTAGATAGTAAACATAATATACATAAAATAAATATTAGCAAAGATGGTGGGGCTCAGAAGGAAAACTCAGATAATGTTTATATCGAGGGGATCTGACCTAGTTTAGGTGATCTTGTCTAATGAAGAGACATATAAGCTGACACCTGAAGACTGACAGCCGGTGGATAAATTGTGGCCAGAATATTCTAGGCAGATAAACAGCAAGTGCCAAAGAGTGAGAGAGACAGGGGATAGATGTGTGATTTTCTCCTTATATATGGCATTATTCAAAATATGATTATTTGCTACCTCTAATCAATACATGCATTTTTTTCATGAAAATGTTAAGTGGCTCAATTGTTCATAACCCTGGTTATTTGGAGGGCCACAAAGGAGAGATGGAATTTGATGAATTAGAGACACTGTAAGAAAAAAGGAAGAATATATTAGGTTAGGGGACAAAACTTCTCATTTAAGATACAATGAAAAGGCCCAAGTGACTTTCTACAAACCCTTGCCTGCTCTCTAATGCCAAATTTAAACCTTTGTGCCCTATTGAAAAGCAAATTCACCAGTAAAGTGTGTGAATTGTATATATCCTTCCTGACCTATTTTATGACCCAGAACTTGGTGTCTCAATTCTAGTGTAAAACCACACAATTTTTAATTAAACTGAATTTCAGATTAATTTAACCCAATAGTATACTTCTCTTATTGTAAACAGCTTTCTAAAATTCTCACTGTCATAATTACATTTAACTGCTTTTATTGTTGCTCAAGTACAGTTATTTTTAAGCATATTTAAAATTGCATTGCCAAGGTATTATCCTATTACTCACAGAAGTAAGCCATAATACATATCAAGAGAGTACCACCTTCCAGAGCAAAGTCTTCCAAAAATATTGAACAGAACATTTAATTTTCTAATTAAAAATGCTGGTCTAGTTACACCTCAGTTACAACTGTATTTTCTTCTTTTTTTTTCTCAGTGTCAGCAAGTCATGTGATATAATCCCCCTCACAATAAACCCAGAACCCTGTTTTAAGTCCAGCTTCTCCAGCAACCAGCTTTTGCAGAGTAGGACCTCTTGAGGTCAGGACCTGTAGATACTGGAAAGCACAATTATTTCTTAACTTTGAAGCTTAGTCCAGCTTCACTGAAAAGCCATCAAGTTCCTGCAAGCAGCTCCTGGGTACAAGTTTTTAATTAGCGCTTATCCGTACACCTTAGCTAACCTCCTTATCTAGACTGGCCTGCTAGCCCTGGCAGAAGGATCATTTTATTTGCATTTTCCCTAGCACTAGAGCCTATCCTTACATCTTTTTTCTTCAAAGTCAAAAATAGATGGAGAGAGAGAGAGAAGAAATGCAATGTCTCCATTCTTCTTGATCCCTTGTCTTTTCTGCTGTCTCAAAGTGAATATAATTTGATGTGTATGGCAACCCCACTGTTCCTGCAATTTTACATTTTAGCAAGTTTACATTTTACTTTCCCTTATATTTAATAGAGTTGACACTATTTTTTAACCCAGATCATGTTCATTTGATGACAGAAGCTACTTTTTAAAAAATATCTAACAGTTTGTGGGCAACTTTAACATTTGACCAATCTACAATACATATGTGGTTAGATTTGCTCTGTGTAGGTTAATATAGAGTAGTAATCAGTCACTTTTATCCTAGTAGAAATTAACAAACTCCAATAAGGTTACTCTTTATAGAATTAGGGGGAAAGAGAATCTGAATAGGGTTGAATAAAAAGGTAAAGGGACTCATGGACATGGACAACAGTATGGTGAGTGCTACGGGAAGGGGTACAAGGGAACTAAATGGTAATGGAAAAATACAACAAAGTTTAAATTAAAAAGCATATTTCTGAAATAAGTGCTTGAAATGAAGGGATTAGGGTTGAACATAAAGCTTACTTCACAATATTCTCATGACTTCTGTGATCAAAATATTTCAATGATAGAAATACATAACTTTACATGTTTCACATCAGAATTTTGAGGGTATTTACCCACCTACCATATATAGTCATTTTCTAGCCAAAGCTGGAGATTGATCTAAGTGAGACTTTCCAGAGATTAAAAAACCTTCATATCAGCCATGGCTGGTGTAGCTCAGTGGATTTAGCGTGGGCTGTGAACCAAAGTGTCACAGGTTTGATTCCCAGTCAGGGTACATGCCTGGGTTGCAGGCCATGACCCCCAGCAACCGCACACTGATGTTTCTCTCTCTGTCTCTCGGTCTGTCTCTCTCTCTCTCTCTGTCTCCCTCCCTTCCCTCTCTGGAAATGAATGGATAAAATCTTAAAAAAAAAACCCTTCATATCCTAAAACCATTCATTTTTAATAAAAATGAAGTTATGAAAGAATAATAATCAACTCCAAAATTAAATATTTAAACTATATGGGTAAATTATTTTGCCTAACAGTTTTTTCTTTATATTTCTCTGTGTGAGTGTGTCTCATATTCAATTTACTTCCTTTTCTTTTTTTAAAGGTTTTATTTATTTATTTGTGGAGAGAAGGGAAGGGAGAGAGAAAGAGAGAGAGGGATGTCAATGTGTGGTTGCCTCTCGTGTGCCCCGCATTGGGGACCTGGCCCACAACCCAGGCATGTGCCCTGACTAGGAATTGAACCAGCAACCCTTTGGTTCACAGTCTGGCACTCAATCCACTGAGCTACACTAGCCAGTGCTACTTCCTCATCTTTAAATGACAATGTTGAATTTTTCATTGGATCCTGAAGTTTATATGGCGATCACTCAGAACTGGCCTCTTATGACATGGTGTGTGTGTGTGTGTGTGTGTGTGTGTGTACATGTGGGGAAAAAATCATTGTTACCATTTTTATATACAAATAAATCAATTTTCTTCAAAATAAAGAATTTTCAAAAATTAGGCTAGAAATATAAATAGATGAATACATATCTTGGGTGAAGCATGTCTTCACTGTATGCTAGTTCTGTACTTGAACAGCCAAGGACAGAGAGCTGAGATCATAAAACCAGTTGGTAGAACCCTGAGGGAAATAAGCTAACTTACATGCTTCCTGGAGATTTTGTACTGACTCAGGAGAAAACAGTCATGGTGCTAGAACAAAGATGAAAGGAAAATCACGTTCATTGGAGATTTTATTTTTCTAGTTACTTGGTTGGTTGGTTAATGGTTGGCTAGTAGTGGGTTCTTTGGTTTAAGACCAGGATGCTGGGAAGTGCAAACAGGCATGGATCTGTGATACAGATTTTTATAAGTCAGTTACAACATCCCAAGTAGATTGATGTAGGTGTGCTGAGGGTGACAAGATGAGTAAACAAATAGACACACACTGGTGTTTAAATATAGAAAATAAAAGTGAGGGAATAAAAGCAATACACAATACAAAATTTTTTAGAAATATATATAACATGTTAATATTTTCCTTCTATAATTTAGCCAGGAGAAATTACATTTTTTATGAAAAATCAAACTTAAAGTCTATAAAAGTGTGTTGATAATAAACAGTTTGCTTGACTTTAATTAAAAAGCTTTCAATAACTATATCTGAGTTTTCTCATCTGTAGAATGAACGTAACAATAGTACTCACATCATAGTATTATTTTGATGACTAAGTGAAATGTCATTTCTACTAAAGCATAGTTTGAAATACTATTACCTACTGTTTAATAACACATGTATAAACACATATTGCTAGACTATAAAAACATGCACTAAAACATACCTGAGATTAAAACAAACTGTTATAAATTTATCCCATGTGCTGACCTATTTGAAAGATACAATGATCCCTAAGATATAACAAAATTTAGGAACTGTATAAATTTGTTGGTATTGATGATGTTGATGACGATGATGAAGATGGCAATAATGATGAGAAATAAAATGTCACCATTTGGGGAGTTGGATTTGTTTTAGAAATATTACATATGTAATCACTTATTGTTTTTTTTAAGTTGACATTTATAGTGATTTTTAGGTCTAAAGCTCCATAACAGACATTATTTTTGGGAACACTAAGATTTCAATGGAGCCTCTGCCCTCAAAGAACTCAATGCTGTAGCAGAGATATGATATGAACTGGGACAAGTTAAATCTCAATGAAATTTTCTGTAGCTCCATCCCTTTGACAATTAAAATAATGCTATTTTTTAACTCAGATCAACCAGAAAAATATCCATCTTAACATGTTTCCTTTGAAAACTAAATTGAAAATATAAAATATCATACATAGCCCTGGCCGAGATTGTCCTGACATGCAAAGATCGCAGGTTCAATCACTGGTCAGGGTGCACATAAGAAGCAGCAAATTAATGCATAAACAAGTAGAATGACAAACTGATGTATCTCTGTCTCTTTTCATCTCTGTTAAAAATAATTAATTATAACACTTTATCTTATTAATAGTTTATGTTTCTAATATTTTCAATCAGTCAACTATTTAAAAAGATCAGAGTCAAATCAAGTTATTAAAAACCAGAGTTAAAATATAAGTAATAAAGTTTGTTACTTAACTCTCTTGCAAACTGAACTACTTGTGTGTGCTATGATAATAATGCTTACACAAGACTCTATTCTTGCATCTGATTAATTTCGTTCATCAGCAAACTGGCAGATGTCATCTGGCCAAGGGAGGTGGAGAGACATTGTTTGAGATTTAGGATTTCTAAAATTGGTAATTGAAAGAATTCAATCAGTGGTTTTGATTTTTAAAATAGAGTAAATTTTTAAATGTTTGATTCTAGGGCAACCTAATTGTTTTTTTTAATTTTTATTGTTTTTCAAATACAGTTGTCTCCATTATTCCTTGTCCACTCCTCCTCACCCCACCCATCCCCAACTCCCACTCTGTATCTTACCCCCTTTGGCTTTGTCCATTTGTCTTTTATACACGTTCCTTGATGACCCTTCCTCTATTTTCCCTATTATCCCTCTTCCCCCTCCCCTCTGGTTACCATCAGTCAATTCTTTATTTCAAACTCTCTGTTTATATTTTGCTTGACCATTTGTTTTATTGGTCAGGTTCCACTTGTAGGTAAAATCATATTGCATTTGTCTTTTACTGCCTGGCTTATTTCACTTAGCATAATGCTCTCAGATCCATCCATGTTGATGCACAGGGTAGGAGCTTCTTCTTTATTTCTGCAATATAGTATTCCATTATGTAAATGTACCATAGGGTTTTTTTAAAGATTTTAAAAAAATATTTTATTTATTCATTTTTAGAGAGGGAAGGGAAGGAGAAAGAGAGAGAGAGAAACATCAGTGTGTGGTTGCTGCGGGCCATGGCCTGCAACCCAGGCATGTGCCCTGACTAGGAATCGAACCTGCGATGCTTTGGTTCGCAGCCCACACTCAATCCACTGAGCTACACCAGCCAGGGCTGTACCATAGTTTTTTGATCCACTCATTTACAGAAGTACACTTAGGTTACTTCCAACACTTGGCTATTGTAAAAACACTTTGGTTCAAAGGCCCATGGTCAATCCATTGAGCTACCCCAGCCAGGGCCTGACAGTGCAATTTTGATGATTATAAGTGTTGTATGAAAAATATCTACAGCAGGGGTCAGGAAAATAAAATACATGTACAAAATCCAGACTGCCACTTGTTTTTGCAAATAAAGTTTAATGGCAACACTGCCATGCTTATTTATTTATGTACTGTGTATGGCTATTTTCACATTACAAAGACAGAGGAGTAGTTGTTACTCTATTGTTCACAAAGCCTAAAATATTTACTGTCTGGTGTTCAAAATAGTTTGCTGATCTATGGTCTACAGAATAGGAGAGACTTAATAACTGGTAATTACATTAAATTCTGAATATTTGAGTGACAACTTATTTTGCATAGACCAACATTCTCTAACAGAAATATGAGACTCATGTTTTAAATTTTCTAGCAGATACATTTTAAAGAAGAAAACAAGTTAAATTAATTTAATATTTTATTTAACCTAATATCATTTTAATGTGTAAAATATTATTTTACTATAAATCAATAAAATATTTTTAATAAACCACTTTACATTGTTATACTAAATTTTCAAAATCTGGTGTGTGTCTTATACCACCTGCACATTTCAGTTCGGATGCTGAATTTTCATGAGATGAAAATTTTCCTTTGTGGCCAGTGGTCACTGTATTGGACAGAGACATTTTAGACAATAGATTTTAATTTTTTTTATAATTAAAGTAACAATAATAGCTACCATTAACTAGCCACTTACTATGTCACAAATTCTAAACAAATAGGGAATCTAGGTACTAGCTTTAACAATGTAACTTGTCAAGTTCCAGGTATGAACCCAAGATCTTTTCTCATCTTTCCTCCAAAGATCAAACGCTGAAGCCTCCAGTTTATGTATTACATGATTAAGCACATAGTTTTATTTGAACTGAAAATCTCTAGGAAAAAACATATTAACCATATATTTCCCAGTTGTGTATCAATTTTGCAGAGAACTGTATTTGGCATCTCAGATTTTTCAGTTTTGTTTTATGTTGTTGGTCTTGCTTTTGAATAGCCCAATTACAGACCTTTTATATCTGCCATCTATTCCAAACCCATGGTCCTATTTTTTGTGATTATCTGCTAGTCACAGCCCCATCAGTCTTCTCCAATCCATGGAATGACTTCATGACCAATGTTATTGCTGCTCAGCTGCATTGCCTTCTTCTGTTCTGTTTAGGTCCTTGTGTTTTCATCCTGGGGTGAGGGTGCAGAAGAAGGCTGGGCTGGGTGTAGGGTGTTGAGGGGGTAGGTCTTTTCTTCTTGCTAGTCCCATTTTTCTTACTTTATTTTGAAAAGTGTGTTTTTTCCTAAACAACACCAGTTAATTGATGTTACTTTACCAAACCACAGGGAACCAATCTATAACTCTTTGGAACTTAGCTATAAAATCCTTTACTCTTTACAGTCACTTTTATTTATTTTTGTTTGTTAAATCGCTATTTATATGACAGGAAATAGGAATTTAGTTTAAGAGTTTTATTTCACTTATCTTTTGGCTAGGAGATATTTCTTAGACCTAAAGATTACAGAATCCAAATTCTAGAGGCCTAAATTCAAACTACTTTTTACTTGGCTATTAATTTCTAAACACTTCAAATATTGAATAGCATTGTACTCTTGTTACCACTTTGTATCCCCTCATTTAAAAATCTTTAGTAGATTCTCATTTGTCCTCTGAATAAGGGGCAAGCAAACTCTTTTAAGTGGCATCAAAACTGACTCCTTTATCATTTTAGTTAATCTAAAGAAATACTTTGTTCCTTGAAGGTGTCAACCTGCCTGAAATGTCTGGACTTTATATTGGCTACTCCTATTTCTGGGTACATTGATTTCTAATAATCTTCTCTCCATCTTATCTCCCTTGAGTCTGTTTTACTCACACTGGCCAACTCAGGAGTTTCTTCCTCTCTGAAGATTCCCATAAGCCCCCAAAGACCTGTTAGGCTTTTGATCCTGGCTCCCACAGCACCCCAAGTGCACTTTCAGAGTAAGATGTCTACTTTGTATTATTATTGCCTGTGTCTACCACTGGATGTAACCTTGAGGAAAAGGTTGATGTTTTATTCCTATTGTACCTCAAGTGGAAGATATACTCCAGAGCATAACAATGAAGAAAGACTTCATAAATATGTATTGAGTTAAGTAAACTGTTTCTCTTTAATGTGAAAAAAGGTTCTGTTGAATATAGTCATATCCTATTTGTAGGCCTTCTAAATGAAATCAGAATGTACCAAATGAATTTTGTCTATGAAAGTGTTTAAAATTTAATAATAATAAGCACTCTTTAGTTTAAAGGATAGTACATCTTACTAAAATTCAGTTAATTGAAATGCTTGTACCCAATAAAAAATTTTAAAGTTTCTTTTATTCTGCACAAAATGCAATAACCAAGAGAAAAAAAATGTTGTTTTATTGTTGTTATTAACCTATTTCCTATTCTAAATAGCTATTGTTTATATTTGCTAGCATACTTATTACTTAATTATTTTCTGGGAGGAAAGAAATGAAAACAAGCACTTGGAAGAACACAATGAGTAGCACTTTGTTGATATGTGAAAACACATTTAAAGGTAGTTCTTTAACTGTGATGGAACACAGCACCTTTTGAAAAATTAATGAAAGCAATACACATTTTCAGCCAGGATGGAGGCATAGGTATATACATTTTGCATCCTCACACAAATAAAAGAAAGACAACAAACAATTTACAAACAAAAAAATAATCAGAACTGCCAGAAAATCTAACTGTATGGATGTCTGACAACCAGGGAGTTAAAAAAGAAATATTCATCCAGACTAGTAGGAGTGGCAGAAATGGGCAGTTGAGGTGAAGAGGATGCAGAGCAAGGCTGCATGCAGCTGGAGGACTGAGTGGGCACTGATTGTCCCACATTTTCGTGCAGATAAACTTTGAAGAACAGTTGTGGAGCAAGGCAGACCACATAACCCAGGGTTATGCACAGCACATAATGCAATACAGAAAAGTAAAGCCTCAAAATCTCTGGCTATAAAAATCTATGGGGGTTGTGGCAGCAGGAGAGATTCCCTGCCTCACAGGAGAGCTCACTGGAGAGACCCACAGCATCCTAGATGTGCACAAACCCATCCACCTGGGACTGAGCATGGGAAGGGCCAATTTTCTTGTGGGTAGTGGAGGAAGAGGGCTAAGGTAGATGACTAAAAGCAGAGGGCCACACAGGGCATTGTTCCCTCTCTGACACCTGCCCCACAAACAGTGCCACAATGCAGCCATGTAAGTTACCCTGCCCTGTGAATTCCTAAGGTTTTGACCCTTACAATGAAACAGGTGTGTCAAGGCAAAGAAATATGTCCCAAATGGAAGAAAAGATCAAAAGTCCAGAAAAAGAACTAAGCGATGAAGAGATAGCCAGCCTATCAAATGCGGAGTTCAAAGCACTGCTAATCAGGATACTGATAGAAATGGTTGAGTATGGTTGCAAAATAGAAGAAAAAGTGTAGGCTATGCAGAGTGAAATAAAGAAAAATATACAGGGAACCAACAGTGAAGGGAAGAAAACCCAGACTCAAATCAACAATTTGGAGGAGAAGGAAGAAATAAACCTTCAACCAGAACAGAACTAAGAAACAAGGATTCAAAAATATAAGGAGAAGCTTAAAAACCCCTGGGACAACTTTAAACATTCCAACATCCAAATCATAGGGGTGCCAGAAGGAGAAGAGGAAGAGCAACAAATTGAAAACTTATTTGAAAAAAATAATGAAGGAGAATTTCCCCAATCTGGCAAAGGCAATAGACTTCCAGGAAGTCCAGAAAGCTCAGAGTCCCAAAGAAGTTGGACCTAAGGAAGCACACACCAAGGAACATCATAATTGCGTTAGCCAAGATTAAAGATAAAGAGAGAATCTTAAAAGCAGCAAGAGAAAAAGAGACAGTTACCTACAAAGGAGTTCCCATCAGACTGTCAGCTGATTTCTCCAAAGAAACCTTGCAGGCAAGAAGGCACTGGAAAGAAGTATTCCAAGTCAGGAAAGGCAAGGACCTACATCCAAGATTACTCTACCTAACAAAGCTATCACTTAGAATGAAAGAACAGATAAAGCACTTCCCAGATAAGGTCAAGTTAAAGGAATTCATCATCACCCAGCCCTTATTACATGAAATGTTAAAGGGACTTATCTAAGAAAAAAAGATCAAAACTATCAACAATTAAATGACAGCAAACTCACAACTATCAACAACTGAATCTAGAAACAAAAACAAACTAGGCAGACAGGACAGGAACAAAATCACAGGGCAGGAGAACAGGGAAAAAGGTACAGGAGATAAGAAGCATAATTGGTAGGTACAAAATAAAGAGGGAGAGGTTAAGAATAGTATAGGAAATTGAGAATCCAAATAACTTATGTTTATGACCCATGGACATGAACTAAATGAGGAGAATGCTGGTGGGAGAGGGGTTGTAGGGCAAAGGGGAATAAAAGGGAGAAAAAGTGAGACAACTGATAGCATAATCAATAAAATATAGTTTTAAAAAATTAATGAAAGCAATAGGCTCTCTCTCTTTCATCCTTTCCAAAGAAAAAAAATGTCCAAATGCACATATGCCCACCCTTGCTGCCTACAATTGTAAGAATCTTGTGTTTCATTCAATAGAAGTAGGCTATGAAATTCTCGGCTAAAATCACTTTCATTCTGTTCCATGTTTCCATGACTGTGGAAGGGACTAGACAAAGAACATGTATGAATGACCTACAGACATGGACAACAGCGTGGGAACTGACTGTGGGAGCTGGGGGTGGGATGTGTGGAGGAGGGCAATGGGGGAAAATTGTGACAACTGTAATAGAATTACAATAAAACATGATTAAAAAATAAAAAGACATACTTGGGAAAAAAGAGAAACCCTCGGCTAAAATAAGTCCAAATAGAACATGGATTCCACTGAGAGGTGGAAGGAAAAGAGTGTTAAGGATGGTCAAGAAGCATATGGTTCAGAAAAAATGTGTAATGCTTTCTAAACCTCTGTGAAGTACTAAGCAACCTGAATATTCCCTAACAACATGGTTCAAACTGTTTGGAATAAAAACACTTTTGCTCATTCCCTTACCCACCCATTCAACCAAGAAACATCTATTTGGTTTCCACTATGTACTAAGAACTATGCTAGGAACTAAGGAAGTGCAGGCATGTGCAATTGTGGAAGGATGGTTATTATTTTAAACTAGCCAATTCTTCTGTGTTTCTCACATAAACTAGCAAATCATGCTACAAATAAGGAAAATAAATCCATTTATTTATAAATTTCTGCCTACAATGCACTAACTTTATACCCAATAACCATTTTTCATTCATTATTATTATTGATATTATATGCAGTAACTGAACTTTTAATGGATTCTAGAACCATAAAGTATAATTTAATTATATTAATAGTAAATTACTGTAATGAAAATTATTAATGTGGCATATAATCAATGCAGTGCCATAATAGTCTTAAGGTTATGGTTTTAAGCATCATAATGGTGCCAAAAATAGGATGAGTATTTTCAGAGAAATTTAGTGAAAAACATGGCTTTATTGATTCCTCTGAGGTTATTTATCTTCATAGGAAAGTCTCCAAGTAAGGTAACTATCTGCATATCCAGTCAAACTCAGGTGGTGGGAGGTAATTTCAATTCTCTGTGCCATGCACTGAGACTCAGACTCAGGTCTGTTTCTCTAGTAACATGGATCTCCTTCACCATGAGCCACAAGGGGACACTTTGATCAAATCAATGTAGAAGTAATCATAGCCTCAAGTAAACTCCAGTGAAAGCATGAAAAACTTTTTGTATATAGTCTGTCAGAAAACCAGAGAAGATATGCATAAATAGTCATCCTGGAAATGAGAACACAACACTGTGAGCATATGATAATGTTATCTGTCATACTTGGGATGACACTAGACACTAATTGTGATCCATGTGCAGATGTGGCTTAAAGACCTGTTTGTGAACAAGGGCCTATTCACTCAGCACATGCCATCATGATTCTTTTGATTTGCAGCTGCAACAGATATGCACAGAACATACTGTTGTTTGAATGGCATCCATTTAAAGATGAAGGTGATCCCAAATCTGCAAAAAAGAGCCTCTTGGTTCCTGCATATATGTCATGTCATTTGGTCTGTTTTGAGTTATCCTAACTTCCTACACTTATGTCATAATTTTGAGGGTATATACAGAGCTTTCTCAAGTACTCTACCCTTTAGTAATGCTGAAACTGACAAGAGTTATGTTTTCATGAAAACCACTTAAATCCCAAGCATTTGCTTTCTCTTCCTCTATCCATTTATTTATAAAATAGTAGTTGAAGACCTACTGTGTCTCTGTTGCTTTCCATATACTACATGCTAAGAATAGAGCAGGAAGAAAACAGATAGCGTCCCTGCGCCCTGTTGATTTTAAAATAATCTGTGAAAAGGTTGATATAATTGCTCAGTAAACTAGGTGTGCTCTACAGGGCAAGATCGTATCACGTGGTAATGGTGAAACTTGAACATAACCATAACTTCAGGTATTGTCAACCTTCTATGTCATGTGGATGTGGATACAACCTTGATGTCATTTGTACTCCAGTTCTTAATCAGTGTTTTGTTTCTCAATCAATTCTTCCAGAAATAATATCATAACTTTTTCTTTATATTGACACCTTCCATTTTCTATCACTCTATTTCCTTTATTAAGGTATAAGATTCTTGAGGGCAAGGGCTATGTTTAATTCACCTTCACTTACTTTGTCAAATCTTGCACAGAACCTGCTACTTATATGTGTATATATAAAACTTCTTGCTGTTCCATGCCCACAAGAATAGGTTTCCTCTTTGAGCCTTTAGAGCCTCTTCACTTGCTCTTCCCTCTACCTAAAACACTTGTCCCATTGATATCTACATGACTCATTCCCTCAGCCCTTTACTGGGCTCAAACATCACCTTACTAGAGAGGCTTACCATAACCATTTAGCTTAAATGAGAAACTAGACAACTCTCTTATCCCACCACTGACCATACTTCCCATATTCCTTACCATGCCTTATTGTTCTTCACAGAGCACTTATTATCATCTGCCACATTTATCATCTCTCTTCAACAACCAAAGCCCTGTGAATATAGAAATAATTATCTGTTTTATTTCAAATGCCCAGGGCCTAAAACCTAGCAGGACACTCACTAAATATTTGTGGAATGAATGTTATAAATCCATACATATTATATACTGCCTAACAAAGCACAGAAATGTGATAGTTTATTATATGATACTGGTACTACTTAGAGAGTGCACGTAGATACTCTTGTAAGTGTCCTTCTGGAATGACAACACAGCTCACAGTAGATAAAACTTTTTTATAACTATTTACCTAAGGTGAAACATTAATTATGTAACTGCAGAGAGAGAGAGAGAAAGGAATGAATCAGTTCATTACTGGCGTAACAACTAAATCTTGAATTGATGAAAATATTTTCAAAATTCTACCCTATCATCTTGATCTTCCTTAACTAGTGAGACAATTGCTTTGGCAATTGCAAGCTGATACTAGGCACATCTTGCAAAACCAGAGTAGATCACTGCTGCTAGTAGTTCCAATCCCATGTGGCTTAATTAATTTCCTCAATATTTAAGCCTCACTGCCAACAAAAGTGCTCTAATCCCATGTGACAATTAGTTAGACAGATCTTGGCAAATTTTCAATGACTCTGTCAAATGCCACATTCAATCCCTCTTTTCCTTTTCTCTCATTTGTCAGCAGATGTCTATACATTAATGGTAACGCTCATTTACACACCTACCCAAGCCAAAAGTTGGGGTGTCATCCTTGACTCTTCTCTTCTTCACTCCTACAAGCCTGGCATGCAAAATGTCATGCAGATTTGTCTTGAAATTGCCCCTTTCTTCTATTTTCTAATGACATTAAATTAGTTTAAGCCACCATCACCTCTTGTATAGACTGCTGCATTAGCCCCTCATATGTTTTCCTGCCTCTGGTCTTGTTTCTCTCTTCTGCATTCTCCTAACAGAATACAAGGTCTTTCAAAATTTGTATTGTTTCTCATTATTTGCAGAATAAAGTCAAGTTGTTCAGCATAGGATGAAAGGCCATTCATGAATAAACACCAACCTCATTTTCCAGCTCCCAACTACTCCCAATCCCTCTGAGCTCCAGTCATGCTGAGTTACCTAGGGAATCCCCAAAGAAGTTTTGCCGTTTCTCGACTCTCCACTTTGCACATGGTACTCCCTACACTTGGTAAAATTTTTTATTCCATTTTAGTGGGTTTTAGTCCCTCGCCTAGTTTCAGCTGGAAGACTACCATATCCAGAGAGTTTTCTGGATCCCCTGAGACTGAATTAGGCATGTTTTACCTGTGTTGATTTCTCATGCTGCTATCGTTCTTATCATCAGATTCATCACACAGTGCTGAAATTGCTTCTCGCCTTCCCCTCTACCCACTAGTATTTTCTCTGTGCTCAACAAAGTGCTTGGCAACCAGTAAGTATTCAGCATTATTTCTTGAATAAGTCCTTGACATCAAAGGAGGAGTATTTATGTGTCTAGAGATGGTATAGGGTATGTCTTCATATTATGTCTTATAAATAAGTCACTCTTAGAACCTCACAGATCCCTGAAAACAGGGAGTTTTAAAATATGTACCTATATGATGTTAAAATATAGCATTTCTTTATTTTGAAACAGGATGTACTAATGAATGTGATCAAGAATTTAATTCCACAATTGGAGAGACTGTGTGTTCCTATGAATAAGAAATGAGGTTTATTTAAGGTATTGGCTGGTACTTTCAGCAGGTGTGAGGCAAACATACATTTTAACCTCCTTAAATGCAATTAAACAGTGTGGGAAAATCATTGATTAAGATTGCACCTTTACTTAGGCTCTTCCACCTGAAAAGTGTTAATTGTTGCATGTGTGACAGCAACATAAAAAGGAGAGGAGAATAAATTAATAAGAATAATACACATTCAAACCGGATACTATACAATGTCAAAGTGACTTCCCTTAAGTTAACATGCATAACAAACTGTTATTTTTAAACTTATGTTGTTTGTTGAATACTTTATCACAATATGTTGATTTTTCTTCAATCACTCTTTAAAAATAATATCCAACTTATTAAAGTTACAAGTGTTAAAAATACTAGCTTTTTCTTAGGTTTAAGTGTAGCTCACAAGTCTTATTTTTCAAAAGAAATTGCAATTTCTTTTCAGGGATATTTGACAAATAAAAGTGCTTTTGTACTTATACCAATTTTTTTGTAGTTGTTGAAGAAAAGTTAACTTTATATCTTTAAAGATAAACTACAGTATATTTCAATTAATTGGATAGAAAATAAAACAATTGAAGATAGAATTCTATATTGAAAGCGAATGAGATGAATCTGGAGAAATATAAAAAATACAAAGGTAAATTGATACATATAATTGTATGAAATTTTAAAAATATACTTATATCTATATAATTAAAAATAAAATTAAAATAATAATAATGCTGAAATAATAAGAAATATCAGAGAATGAGAAACATATACAAAATAATGGGTGACAGAAAAAGGAATGAAAAGAAATCCAGATAAAAATAACTTTTAAGTATTAATAAATCTCAGTAATAATAAATAACATATGCAGTGTTTTTTCATATGCAGGGTTTTTAAAATTTATATTGAGGGTTTATAAAATTTATACATGAACATCTTTTCATGTACCTGTTGACCATTTGAATGTTTTCCTTGGAGAAATGCCTGCTTAGTTTCTCTGACCATTTTTTAATCAGGTTATTTTATTTTTGTTATTCAGTTGTATGAGTTTCTTAAGTATTTTGGATATTGAACCTTTATCAAATACATGGTTTGTAAATATTGTCTCTCATTCCACAGGTTGCTTTTTCATCTTGCTGATTATTTCTTTTGTTGTGCAGAAGCTTTTTAGTTTTATGTATTTCAATTTATTTACTCATTCATTCATTCATTCATTCATTTTTACAGCTTATGCTTTTGGTGTCATAGTTTTAAAAAAAAATGTGGCCAAGACCAATATCAAGGAACATCTTCCCTATGTTTTCTCCTAGTTTTATGGTTTTGGGTCTTGTGTTTAAGACTTCAATTCATTTCTAATTAATTGGGCTTGCCTGCAGACCTGGTAGGGAGATCTTCGGGTTAGGTACTCCCAGAGACTGACTCATGGATGGAATTCCTGCTGAACTGCTGAATACAATCAGTGGGAACTACTTCCTTCTAGTGCCTTTTGATATTCTTATCTTCACTTCCCTTATACTTTCCTTCTTCCTAATAACAAAGGTCACACTTCAGTATTCTGTGCGCTGCTGAGGTGAAATGGGTTTCTGCAGCTGCACCCCACACCACCAGAGTAGCTGAGCTCTCACAGCTCTCCTTTTCCCCTGTGGAAAAGGTCACCACTACTGATAGTCCAGTCTCTGAAAGTATTATCATGTTACCTTGGGAGGGAAGGGGATAGCACTGGTAAAGTTCTTACCATTTCCGCTGCATCCAAACTCATGTATACACACAGGGATGGACAAAAGTAGGTTAATACCAGCCATCGTTACTGAAGACATAAATCATAAGTAAGGATACAAAATAATAACAATAGTAAGAAAAGAAATAGGACAAATAATATAAATAATACAATAATTAATAAATAATAATGTAAGAGTAAATAGTGTTTCACCTACAACTGTAAACTTAATTTGCCTACCCATGTGTGAATATACAGGGTGGGAAAAGGTAGGTTTACTATTGTGAGTACAAGAAAGAGTTTATTCTCACATTATTATTTATTATTGTGTTATTATTATTATTATTGTTAACCTACCTTTGCCCACCCCATGTGTATGTGTGTGTGTATAATTTTACCTCCAGTGGTGTTTCAGATTCTTCATTAGGGATGCTGGACTTTGTGATTTCTTTCTCATCTGTGGGTATCTACCCATGTGAATACTCTCCAGGTTTCTTCTCAGCCACAGCAAAAGGAGCTAGGTCAAGTTCACTGCTTGGTTAAATTCACTGCTTACTGGTTCCACAACCCACACCTGGATTTGTCTGCCTATTACTGGATTCACAAGAGGGCAAGACTCCTCATAAGTTTTCACTGTACTGGATTCCAAACTCTCACAAAGGTACTTTTGTTGGTAGGTAGGTTTCTGACTTTTTGTTGAAAAGGAGGGGACAAAAAAGAAAAATCTTATGCTGCCATGATGCTGATGTCACACATATAGGGTTTGCTGTATGCCAGGAACTGTTCTAAGCACTTTACATATATTAATGCACGTGATCTTATACAATGTGATATTATTACATGGCCAAAGAGTCTGTATGGTTCTTTTCCATAAAAATAAAAGACGTTTTTTGTTTTCCCCAGTTACTTTATTGATTTGGATATTTTTCAGTATGCCAGCAATCTCCCACTAGGTATAACATTGACTATTCTCAATTAATATCTCGATTTGATCACTATTAACTTCAACTGGTCTACCCAACCATGGACTATTGTCTAGTGAGAAATCTCCAGCATGAAACTTTATACATTGCTTGTGGCACATTCAATCAGTCACAGCATCTCTTCCATACACTGCACAAATCTTTTTTTGCATTTGTTATATTTTTGCCTTTCTTGAAATAATAAAGCATAATATGCCAAAAATGTTTCATATTTTCTTCCTTCTTCAATATTAAAATGACTACACAAAAATTCACCAATTTTGGTGTTTCTTTTAAAATGCATGCTGGCCCTAGCTGGTGTGGCTCAGTGGATTGAGTGCCAGCCTGTGAACCAAAGAATCACCTGTTGGCTTCCCAGTCAGGGCACATGCCTGGGTTATGAGCTAGGTCTCCAGTGGGGGGTGCTCAAGAGGCAACAACACATTGATGTTTCTCTCTCTGTTTCTCCCTCCATTCCCCTCTCTAAAAATAAATAAAATATTTTTAAAAGTAAATAAATAAATACTGATATGACAGCTGTCACAACACAATCTAACAAAACTGTTTCTAGTGAAGTTAAAGACAACTAAAGACCACTAGAGCCATCTTATAGGGAAAAAATGAACTTTTTGGCAAATCCAATATTATTCCCATTGAAAGATAAGAACACTGAGGAAAAGTGAAGATAAATGACTTGTCTGATGAAAACTAGCTAGAGAATGACAATGTTCAGATTTAATGTAGACAGGGATTCTTTTTCACTTCCAATTAGGTATTTAGAATAAGAAAAATCAGACTACAGACCCGACTGGTATGGCTTAGTTGATTGGATGCAGTCCTACAAAGCCAAAATATGCCAGTTCAATTCCTGGTCAAGCACATACCTGGTTTGCACATTTAATTCCCATTTGGGTCATGTAACCAACCAAAGTTTCTCTCACACCTTGATGTTTCTTTCCCTCTCTTTCTCCCTTCCTTCCCCTCTCTCTAAAAATAAATAAAATCTTAAATAAAAAAGAAAAATCAGACTTCAAATGTGAAAAAACAGTAGTGTAAAATGACAAGAACAAATAACTCATTAAATAGTGTCTTCTTATAATTTTCTTGGAGAATTATTTGATAATAAAACAAAAGTATTTTATTTTACCCTGTGATTCATAATGTCATTTCTTATAATTTATTTCAAATAAATAATTTAAAAATGAAATAGTTTTGCACAAGGATATCATAGCATGTTTGGATGTGGAGGAGAGTCTGGCAGGGCTTGGTAGCTGCAATACTTCTTATAAGGAACCTACAACAACTGAGGAATAGTGAAATAGATTGGAGATGTTATATACTGCCATATAAATGATGCATTTCAAAATACAAAGCAATACTGAAACACATTTAGGAAAACACATTAAGTGACAAGACAAAATACAATTTTTTAAATGCACTCTTATTACAACTATGTTAAAGCTAAATATTCCAACAAATAAATATCAGAATTAAAATAAAAGCAATAGTTATTTCACATTAGAGATAAAATGATAAATTATTTGAAAGGTGTCCTTTTTAATATTTTAAATTTATTTTGAAAATAAATTATCTTTTTGATACATCTACAAACAGAAAATTAAATTAAGACAGTGGTTTTATTTCACTTTGCTAAATTATGAAACCCATTATACCTTGTGTACATTATGCATTAGATTCCAAGCCTAATGTGATAAAGAAAGAATGGAGAGGTTCTTGCAAATTTTTAAAGGGTTAATCTACATCATTTTACATTTAGGCCATGGTACACTCAAATGTTAGTAATTCTTTTCTATGAAAATAAAATTAAAATCCTAGTTTTTATTTTTTATATTTTTAATAATTTTTCATCTTTCAATTACAGTTGACATACAATATTATATGTTTCAGATTTACAACCAAGTGATTAGACATTTATAACTTACTACGTGATCATCCTGATAAATTTAGCAAACATCTGATCACACACATGGCTATTACACTATTATTGACTATATTCCCTACACTGTACTTTACAACTCTGTGACTATTCTGTAACTATCAATTTGTACATCTTAATCCTTCACCTTTTTCACCCATACCCTCAATCCCTCTCCCATTTGGCAACTGTCAAAATGTTGTCTTTATCTTTAAGTTTGTTTCTGTTCTACTTGTTCACTTATTTTGTTTTTTAGATTTGGTTTTAATAGGTATATATTTATTGCCATTTTATAATTCATATTTTCTTATTTTTTCCTTTTTCTTCTTAAAGAAGTTTCTTTAACATTTCAGTAATATTGGTTTTGTGGTGATAAATTCCTTTAGCTATTTCTTATCTGGAAAGTTCTTTATATGTTTTTAGATTCTAAATGATAGCTCATAAAATTATTTACAAATATATTGGCCATAAATTCTGAAATATGTAATGTGTGTAATAGAATTTAGCAATTATATTATAAGTATTAAAAGCTAGATTACAAATAAGAAAAAAGGCAGAGGCTAGATTGACTTCTCTGGTGTTGGACTGAAATTAGAGGTATAAGTATGAACCCATTGTTTTTAATAAATAAAAAAGGTTTAGATATAGAAATAAATATAAGTGTGTATGTGTGTGTGAGTGTCCATACATATATTTTCTGCCTCTGTTTACTGGGAGGGTTTAGAAGCAAGAACATCCTAGCAGTAATAAACACACCTGGCATCCAGATCTTAATTTCTGAATGCCATTCTCTAATTAAAGGAGACAGTGAGCTCTAGAAAAATGACTAATTAAAGGCTAAGTCAGGGAAAATATAAGATGAGACAGGATTATTTTGTGGTGTCAGAAAGTAAGGAAGTGTTTATGAAATGATTTCGAGAGGCATTAGGATTCAAAAGCCAACTTAAATAAGTTATCAATGGCCAAATCTGGGACAATGTAGGTGAAAGAATAAGCAATGGTCATAATGAATGATAACAATAAAATAAATATCTATGTGTCCAACAGATAAAGATGAATAATCAAAAAAATAAATAAATGGGGTGAAGAAGCAGGTCTTTCATACAATAAAGTTGCAACAAATAATGTAAAAAGAAGGATGGAAAAATCACAGGCAAACAATAGTCATAATTATTTAGGGAAGACTAACTGATGAATGTTAAAGTCAATAGGTAAAAAATAATATATTGAATAGTCTCAAAGCATTTCTGTACAAAATACTCTTTGATTATTAAGGAAAAAATTGTAACTTGACAGTGGAGAAACCTGACAGACACCATTTTAACCAAGTGATTGAAGATAATATCCTCAGTAGTGAAACATATCAATATCATGTACCTTGTCACTGAGAAGGGCTCAGCATCAGTTGCGTGGTATATCTGCCACATATGTAAATATCAGATACCCAATTTAGGAAACATTCTAGAAGAAAGAGAGAGGGAAAAGAAGGGAGGAGGAGAGGCAAGAAGGAGGAAAAAGAGTAACTATTGATGATGTTTTGGATTAAGATGTTTGGGTTTGGATTAAATGGAGATAGAGAGAGGTGGAGGGTGAATTAAAAAAATTGTGAGTCAACATAACTTGGTGATCAACATAGGATGTGAAGTGGTGGACTCTCAAGACAGCAGAAGGAGACGTAAGGCTAGATGTCAAGATTTGTGGGTCTCACAATAGATGGATGATTTTACTATTTATTAACTAGGGTATATTGGAGGTCAAGTTTTAATGGGAATTATCCACTAACTTGGACAGACTGTCAATTCATTAATACTGCCATTCCAAATATGTACTATATCCTTACTAATGATGTATTCATTTTATTTTACTTATTATTATTTTTCTAATTACACCCATGTGAAGCTAGTTTTTGACTGAGAAATTTCACACTGGCAGGTGAACTCACCTCGGAACATTTACCCTTCATGAGGCCAGAGGCCAATGCAAGTGAAGCCCTATTCACCCTGGTTTATTCTTTAGTAAAAAGCACCACTTTTTCTGCTTCTCTTTGTTACTTCAGTAATCTGTAGGAATCATTAATGGTTTCAGTTATGCCATGTACGATTCCTCTCAAATTAGTTGTGGTCTCATAGTATAATATCAAAAAAATACCTGACCCCCGAGCCCACCACCTCAGAAAGTTTTCTTTCTGAAACATATGAAGGAAATGTTGACCAAGATAAAAGTCCTTCAAGACAAGCATTTTGAAACTTTGAAAAAAAATTATTAAAAGATTGGCCGAAGAACATATATGCATATATGGATACTCCATATAGCCCATGGATGCAGACAAAATGTGGCGAGGGCTAGTGGGGTAAGAGTTTTGGGGGAGGGGAGCAAAGCGGAGGAAATGGAGGATACCTGTTATAGTGTCAACAATAAAAAATGAAATAAAAAAAATAAATAATGATTAAGCTGTTTAAATCAGAAAAAGTTTCAGGGGGTTAAAAAAGCTTTTGCTGGAACTTCCAGTCAAGATGGCGGCATAGGTAAAGATGGTGGCATAAGGAAAAATGGCTCACCTCCTTACACAAGCACATCAGCAGTACAACTAAGACATAGAGCAACCATCACTCAGAACTGTCAAAAATCGAGCTTAATGGAAGTCTGACAACTATGGAATTAAAGAAACTACATCCATCCAGACTGGTAGGAAAGGTGGAGATGCAGAAGGGGCTGGTCTCACATCCACATGTGGTGAATAAAAATTCTGTAGGGATATCCCAGGAGCGAGGAGTTTCAGCCCCACACTAGGCTCCTCAACCCAGGGTTCCAGTGCCAAGAAGATAAGTTCCCACACCTTCTGGCTGCAAAAACCAGCAGGGATTAAGTCAGTGGAAGAAACTTCTGGAGTCCCAAGCAATTCTCCTTAAAGAACCCACACATGGACTTAGGCAGACTCATTCCCTTTGATCTCCAGCACTGATATAGCAGCTTGAAAGGCACAGTGGCACTCAGGGAGGAACTGAAGTGTCTGGCATCAAGGTGGGAGCTGAGTGACAGCTTCCATACAGAGAGAAAGGTCGGCAGAGGCCACAGTCTCTTTTCTAAACTGGCCCCACATATAGCCACAGAGCCAGCAGGTAGGTGCAATATCTGAAATTCCATATACCTGGTTAACACTATTTTCCCCACTCTGAAGATCCCCTAAGACTCTGTCCCACCCAACTTGTGAGCCTACCAGAACTGTTAAGGATAATTTTTCCATATGAATAGCTGGTCTTGGCTCATGCTTCACAACTTTCTAAATCCTATTAAACAAGCAACAGCCAGCCTTAGTAAGTCCCCAGCCTCTCTACCACTTGCTAAGTGACCCCAATCTCAGCACTAACAGCAGTCAGCCTAGATTCACAACTTGACTTCCTCTAGGAATCTCCAAGACCAACACAAATAGCAGCCACCTCCAATTATTCTATACCTCATGCAGGGTGGCCACAAACACACAGGTAGGGGCTAACCTTAACCCACACCACCAAGGAAACCCCAGAGCCTGCACACCCAGTGGGCAGTTAAAGACCATTTTGCAGTACTGCTACCCTGCCCCTGCACAGCTGATCCTACAGATGGTGGAGGTTGGTAGTCAATGGTCACAGACTATACTTCTAGCTGACTAGACTGAATAAATCCCTCCCATTGACCTGCCAACTGCAATCAAGGCTCAACTACAAAAGGAGGGCATACTCAGTCCACATGAAGGGCTCACTTGTGTACCAGCTTGGGTAATAGAAGAAGCTTTGCCACTGAATTCTACAGGACACCTAGTGCATTAGGCCACACTACCAAGGCAGGGAGTCATAACAGTTCTCCCTAATACCTAGAAACAAACACAGGGTGATGGCCGAAATAAGGAGACAGAAACATGGCCCAAATGAAATGACAGATTGGAACTTCAGAAAAAAAAAAGAAACAAAATGGAGACAAGCAATATTTCAGATGCAGAGTTCAGAACACTGGCTATAAGGAGCTCATAGAAATTAGTGAGGGCCTCAACAGCATAAAAAAGTTCCAGTTAGAAACAAAGGATACATTGCCTGAAAGAAGAATGATTCACAGGGAAATAACAGTAGAATTGATGAAGCCAATAATCAAATCAATGATTTGGAACAAAAGGAACCAAAAAAGAACCAATCAGAACAACAACAAGAAAAAATAAAATCCCCCCAAAATAAGAATAGTATAAAGAGCCTCTGGGACAACTTCAAGCATATCAATATTTGCATCATAGTGGTACCAGAAGGAGAAGAAAAAGAGCAAGAAATTGGAAATCTATTTGAAAAAATAATGAAAGAAAACTTCCCTAATTTGGTGAAGGAAATAGATATACTAGTCTAGGAAGCACAGAGAGTCCCAAACAAGATGAATGTAAAGAGGCCCATGTGAAGACACATCTTAATTAAAATGCCAAAGGTTAAAGATAAAGAATCTTGAAAGTGGCAAGAGAAAAGCAGTCAGTTACCTACAGGGGAGTTCCCATAAGACTGTCAGTTGATTTCTCAAAAGGAGCTTTGCAGGCTAGAAGGCACTGGCAAGAAATACTCAAAGTCATGAAAAGCAGGACCTACAGCCAAAACTGCTCTATCCAGCAAAGATATCATTTAAAATCAAAGGATAGATAAAGAGTTATATGCTTAGTCATGTTTTGTCAGCCCTTTAATTTATTTTTTTAATCTTATTTGTATGAGAAAATATTTTAGAACTGAAAAAAGGGTAAATAATGCAAAATTTATTCCCAAGAAATCAAAAATTACAAAATCAATTAAATCTACTTCTCAATAAAAAGATTACCCCCACACCTCAGCACATCTTATTTTCTGTGCATAATTTAAAAATTTCATTGCTTGTCCCCTTTACTACACTTAGTGAATCTTTTCCACATAGTATTTTTTCTTAACATTGAAATGGCTTTGGATGTATTATCTATGAATGAATCACTGCAGTCCAGATTTAAAAGTACATTTGACATTGTGCCACTTCTTACAACTAGTCAATAATGATCTAAAATTGTGAATATAATGGCAACAGATGGAAACTAAACTTTCAGTGGTGAGCATGGTATAGTATATACAGATATTGAATTATAATGTACACCTGAAACATATAATACTGTAAACTAACATTACCTTAATTTTTAGAAATGTGAATATAGTATTCAATAGAGAAGAAAATATTTTTTTAAAAAGAGCACTGGAAAATGATTTTATAAAGGGAAACCATATATTAAATTTAATTATATTTTAGAAAGGTAAATGTTAATATTTTTGTGTATGATGAGACTGTTGAATTTCATAAGAGAGATATAAAAATAAGCACTTATATTTAGAAATCTAAGCAGAACTCTTCTTTTTTTTTAAAGATTTTATTTATTTATTTTTAGAGATGGAAAGAAGGGGGGGAGAGAGAGAGAAACATCAATGTGCAGTTGCTGGGGGTCATGGCCTGCAACCCAGCCATGTACCCTGACTGGGAATCCAACCTGCGACACTTCGGTTCACAGCCCGTGCTCAACCCACTGAGCTATGCCAGCCAGGGCTAGAACTCTTCTAGTAACAATTTCTACTGCAATATAATATAGAAAAAATTTGAATACCTTTAGTGTGTACGTATGGACACTCACTCAAAGGAAATGTACATAATGAAATTATGTGTTTAAATGATGACATTATTCAATCTTTTTTCAAATTTTTCTCTAATGCTTTCATAAATAAAACCCTGCTTAATTTACAAAAACACCGTCATGCATTGTATACTGCAATTTTACCTACAAGTGTTTGTTCTTTCCTGCATGATCTTTGAAGGAGAGAATTGTTCAATAAATTTTTGGCTACTTGATTTTCTACCTTGTACAAGAAGGTTTTTAATTTGGTATTGTTGTTAAATTACTCAAGGAAAATATTTTAGAGATTATTAATATGTGTTAATTGAAAGAAAAAATATCCTAAAGATGCACAACCAGAACCAGAATGGAAGTTAAGAGTAAGTAGTTTAAGGCCATTGGAGAAACAAAAGGACAATTTAAAAATTATTAGTAACTGACCCGGAGGACTAGTAGTGGGTACAGCTGCAGAGAAAGAATTACATGTGCACTGGCAGGCTTTGGACCTTGAGTGGTACTTCAGGGAGCACAGCTGTGCAAAGCTACCGTAATTTTGTTTGTTACCATAATAAAATAGAAACTGCTAAGTTTAGAAAGGCCTTGATACAAAGACTACAAGATTAAGTTTTCTTTGAGCTTCCTGCATGTGAGAATTATAGAAATTATGCTTCAACTTTCAAATTTAAATTTACAGAAACATTATTATTTTGAGGCTGAATTTGGTATATAAACTAAAATTAATTATGCTTGCTTTTTAAGAATTAATTATCTCAAGCTTATTTTAGTAATGTTTAAACTGGAATTACAAAAATTAATTGGGAAATACTCTAAAATTTTAAGAACAAATAAAAATGAAATAAACATATCAAGACAAAGTTATCAGTGTAATTTTATATAAATATATTTTTCTAGAGAATGTCATAAAATTAGACTGTATTTAGTTTCTTAAAATTTTAATGATCTGATGCCACTTTTATGTAACCTGATTGATTGCTTCCCTTACAATAAATGGGTGGACAAGTCCTCATAATATAATAATTAGCAGCAACCTCAATAGACAGTTGATCCTGGTACCTAAATGTCATCAGATGCAAGACTAGTATAATCTATTTTATTTATTTACTTTTAGACAGAGGGGAAGGGAGCAAGAAATAGAGGGAGAGATACATCAATGTGCAGTTGCCTCTCACACTCCCCCGACCGGGGACCTGGCCCACGACCCAGGCATGTGCCCTGACTGGGAATTGAACCAGCAACCTTTGGTTTCTCAGGTCAGTGCTCAATCCACTGAGCCACACCTGCCAGGGTAGTATAATCTATTTTAAAATAACATCAATCATCTTACAAAATGTAAATGGTTCGTATCTAGTAAACCCATTTAAGAGATGTATTTTTTAAAATTGTTTGGGGTATACCAGGAACCTATACTACTCTAAGTAAACATAACAATGTGGATAATAATTGAACTGCAGTAATAACATCTGCTTTGGAAATGTAATAAAATTATGCTTTATAGAATAATTTCCATCTTAAGCAAATTTTAGGCTAAGTTGGAATAGACCCAGAAATTCTGTGTGTGTGTTTTTGTGTTCATGGCCATTTCAAAAGGGGTCTTTGAGGGCTTTCTATTAGTAAAGAATCTGGATTAGGTTCCCTAATGTCCAAATATGGAAACAGTCAAACCATCTGCTTCTAGTCTCCAGTGTAATGAATTGGTCATCAACCAACTTGTCATCTAGGCCAGGCTCGATGAAAATCACAACTAATTGCCATGCAATTCTTATTTTTTTTAATCTAATGCACATGTATTTTATGAAGAATTTCCAAAATGTGTTCTATCAAATAACTATAAGCAGAATCTTTAGATTGAAGCAAAAAAAAAAAATTACATTTTTACAACATATTACCTTGGCACCCTGGAGAGTTGCCAATTATCGCAATGCTTATAATCAAAAGATACTATAGCTCCCATACTATTACATCTATTAATTACATTTACTCTAGGCAGGTTATTGAGGACATTTTTAAATATATCATTGTCTTCCCTATATGAAATTCCATGTTTACAACATCTTTTAGAATTTAACATTAGAGAAAGCTTTTCTCCCCCCCATTAACTGGTACATTGTTTTATCTCCACTGGAAATAAGAATATTTAACTGTACATTTCCCTTTTTGTTTTGGTGGTCAAAAGGCCTACAGACAGGCATTTTGCTCTCATTAATAGTCAACTGATTAATACAGGATATTCAACCAGGAAAAAAAAAACCATTCACATTAAGATAAAAGAATCAAAGAAAACTGCACAAAAGATACCAAATTTGAGCTAGTTCTTGTATGATATACATTTGGTTATTAAACAGCCATAAAGGATTCAATATAAGTCTGTTCTAGTTATAATAAGCCCAGCTGCACTAACAAAAAGACACAAATACTTACGAATCAGTAAGAGAGAAATTTTAACTCTATAGTGAATTTTCAAGTCAATGGGAGAGGGGTTTTCCCCCACTTGGTCTTTGGGGACCTGGGATCCTTTCATCTTGTGGTGCTTGCATCCTATAAAGCATCCCTGTCATCTGCCTTCAGCTGGCAGGCAAAAAGTAAAAGTACATAAGGGAGATAAAATGTGTTAAGCCTGAAAATGGCTCATATTATTTCTGCTCAATTTCCATTGGGAAGGGCTTATCCACTCAGCCACCAATAACTGCATGTGAGGCCTAGAAATGTAATGGACCTAAGTGCCAGGAAGAAGAGGAAAACCTATGTTTGTACACTCTGCCACAAATATTACAAACAATAACAGAATAGTCAGAGAACATATATAAATGACCCATAGATATGGACAACGGTGTGGAGATGGACTATGAGAGTGGGGGACAGCCTGGGCAGAGTGGGCTAAGGGGGAAAATTGGGACAACTATAATAGTATAAACAATAAAATATTTAACAAAAATTATAATAAATTAAATTTAAAATACAAATAATCTTGGTTATAGTAAAAATCATTTTTATTAGGCAATGACTATAATTTTGCAGTAAATCTCTTATTCATTATAACTATCTCTTTTTCTACATATGCAAGACTTTAGTTATACACTAAAGTTTTTGGTGTCTTTTGAAAGATCCTAGATTGACAGGACACCATTCTATACTGTGGGACATATTTCAGTTATGATTAAATGTATATTTCAGTTACAGCATAGAAGAGAGACAATAAAAACATCCTATTTGCATAATAAAGTAAACATCTTTTGCTACAGTTCTTTTGGTAGTATATACATTTCAAATGACTTTCAGAGGTTTTATTTATAAATGGATTCTCAACTTTCTTAATTTTAATAATTTTAAGTGGCCATAAAGTGATTAAAACAGAATGGAAAAATTGAGTTTCTTAAATTAAAATTATAGCAGTCACTGAAAACCTAAAATGTCTGTGCCATAACAGAACATGATGTATGTGACTCTGGTTAGAAATGGATTGGTGGACAGCTCCCCCGAGGCCTCTGCACTGTGTATCTTCACTGTGCAGACATGAGCATTCTGTCTGCACATTACTACCAGCATGTCAGTGAACCCCAGCACAACCCCCTAGAGAAGAATGTTTATGACTTGAATGCTTCTTTCTCTAGACATGTCATATTATGAGGTTTTATAACTCAGCAGAAATTTCTGTATGTAGCAAAAGACAAAAATGAAGTGAAACTGAGGACCGAATGAAAAATTCACACACAGATGGATTGTGAGTCAGTACTGAACTAGAGAAAATACCATACTATAATGTAAATTACCTCGCTGCCTAACTTAAAAGAGCAAATTGTTCTCATTTTTTATTCTATAAAATAAAAATCTCTGAACCTTTGCTTTTCCCTCCTCTCTGTAACTCTCATTATTCAGTTTTTATATAGATGTTTATTTTAGCAAAATCTCCATGATAACTTATTCATTAATCTATGGAATACCTAAAACAAGTGATTACTTTCCTCATTATTTGGAAAATAAGGTTGATATTATCTTTAATCCCATAGAAGGAGCCACTACAAAATGAAGACTAGAGCTCAGAATTCCAGAAATGCCAGTCCAAATGTGTCCAATCCCCTAAGCCACCTTTTTAAATTTTATTTTCCATACCAGACCACAGCGAGCTCCATGGCAGATGATGTTTCTATGTGACAAGAAGAGAACATATTTACCTAACAAAAGGTAAAAAGAAAAAATATGTAAGTGGGAATTCTGTTCTTCATTCACTAAGCTACTTTAGAAGTTACTTTATGAAAGAATCCTTAATTATATAAACCTTTAGAAAATGTGAAAGAAAGCTAAAGTTCACTCCCTCCCAAAGCAAGGTTCTGCCTAAGAGAGGTGTTCTTTAATTAATCCAATGACATGTTCTAGATTCCTAAAAAAGACATCATTACAAATTAGGTTCTTATCTTGGAAAAGAGAAGTAGTCATCCTGGGGGAGAGAAATACAAATGCCAATGATAACATATTTTCCCTGTCCACAAGCCATCTCACTGAGACTCACAAAAAGAGGAGATATAAAATGGAGTAGAGCTGACTGAGGTATTCAAGTGCAACCATTATTCTCCTGAGAATAATGTACAATATGGTTTACCCCCTATATGAAAAAAACAAATGTAGTCTTAAGACATTAAAGGATGACAGTACTTATGAAACCAGTGTACAAAATTGTATCATTAAACAAGTATATAGAATACATATGTTGTAGTGACTAAGGGGAAAATCAATTGAGCTTTGCCAAGATTTCACTAGTGCAATTATTTAAAGGGGTGTGATTGGATCCATGGCAAGTTCACAGATGCCTGCACTTTGTACAAGGCTCCATGCAGAAGTAGCAACCATATGGTACCATAAGTACAATCTCCCTCCCACCTCAATTGTTGATGCTTTGCACAAACCAAATGTCAACAAATTTGGTTGATTGGATGGATATTCAGTTCAATGCTTGAGTCAGGTGAAGAAGATTTCAAAGATTTTGAAACCAACATAAATAATAATAGAAAACTATTGTTGAACCATAATAACACAAAATGTATCATTAAACAAGCTTTTATCATGTATCATGTATCATGTATCATTAAACATGCTTTTCATGAAAAAAGCATGAGGAAACTGGTCAGTTCACTGCAGATGGAACAGTTACCTAAAAATTGCCTAACATGCAAACATGCTTCTTAAGACATATGATGCAAAGCATATATTAACTGTCAATATTATCTTTCAAAGAAAATATGGAAGATTCCACAGGTTATAATATGGCAGAGTGCCATTATTCATAAAGATGTATAGTTAGAATCTTCAGAAATAAAATATTTGCCTCTTTGAGGGATTATCAATTTAAAAATGTATAGGTAACTCTATTAAAAACTCTTTTGTATACTATCTACTACAATGAGAAAGCAATTTATTAAAATAAAATAGATAGCAGAGAACTAAAACAACCAGCCATGTGAAATGGAATTGATTATTTTCTTACCACTGCTTATGCATATTTAAAGTCCCAATGAGGTCTCTTGTTTTTGGTTTTGGTAGTAGTGGTTATTTTTTTATCTAGTTATCAAACACCTCCTAAAAGAAGCTAACCTGGAGGCCCGAGTTTACTGTTAGCATGGGTGCTGATGGCAGGAGAAGGAGTATGTGAGTGCCTTTCCTTCCCATTGGCAGCTCATTCCTTTCAGCTGCCAGGGTATTGAAATGGAAAAGGTTTGTGCTTGCTGAAGCTCCTGGAGCAGAATTCTTGTGCATTTTAATCAGCTGTCTACTTAGGAACTTGGAACCAGCAAGGGGGAACAAGGTGAAGAGTTACACATGAATGAGCTTCTATCATAGGTACAACTTTGAGCTTCATATCTGAGTCATTTACAGTGTTGTAGCCCTTATTCTCAAAAAGTTTATCGCTCTCCTTTTCTTCCTCTCTCTCTCTCAAACATCTCACTATCTGAAGAATTGACAATTTGAGTCATTATTTAAAAGAACACTGTCTGACCACAGTTCAACTGCATGGCATTGATTTCTGAAAGCGACAGGCTGAACCTCTTTAGACACTGATATCTGGTCTTTGTACTCTACTTTCAAATAGTAAATTTACAAATGCTATAAACAGTGCTGGTTTTCATCCAAAGGGTAGGAATGACTAGGTAGAATTCTCCATTTCCCCCGTTATTCATTGTGCTTGTGGGAGGGAATTGTGATCGGCATTAGGTACTACCAGAATGATTTATGCAACTATAGTTTTTCCACAAGACGCTATATTTTGGGAAGTTAGACTTCTTGGTCTGTGGTGGACATAACTCTCACCAAACCAGTAACCCTTTGTGCATATGCCTGCTTTTAAGTTTTTGTAAATATTTGAAACGTCATTGAAGAATCCTGAGCAGACAAATGCATGTGTAATTATGAACCACTTTAGAACAAGAATTCAGTAGGCCTCAGGACATGGCATAGTGGGCAGCAGACAAATAATAGGCATACAAGACAGAGTGTATTATTTAAGTAGAGTCCTGGCCAGGTAGCTTATTTGGTTAGAGTGTCATTGTCATACTCCAAGATTTGTGGGTTTGATCCCCAGTCAGGGCACATACAAGAACCAACCAATGAATGCATAAAGAAGTGGAACAGCAAATCAGTGTTTCTCTCTCTCCCCTCCACCTCCTCCTTCTCTAAAATCAATAAATAATTAAAAAAAATAAAAAAATACATGTATGATCAGTTTATACTGAAAACTAATGAGGACACCTTCATCACTCATAAGCTTTGTTTCTTGAGGTCCCTGAGTAAAGAGATATAAACATGTACCATGAAGTTATTTCACTTTTTCTTTTCAAGTGACTCATTTGGGTTTTGGCTAAGTGGGAGGGAGAAAATTGATGGGCAAAAAGAACATGACTTGGCATGGATAATATTCCAAATAATGACTATTAAACCTACAAATGTGGAGGGTTTTCTGTTCTATACTGTATTTTTCACAGCAATTAAACTCCTTTAAAATTGCATTTCCTCAGATTACCATAAAAATCTGCCAATTAGTCTTTTACTCAGATTATTTCATCCTAAGACTCCTCATAAGAAATACTATTTTACTTTGTTCTTTTAAAATTTATTTTAGATTGTATTTTCTCCATTACCATTTATCCCCCTAATGCCTTCTTCCACATTTACCCACCCCCTCCCCCTACAGTCACCACACTGTTGTCCATGTTCATGAGTCCTTTTTCTGTTTTGTTCAATCTCTCCACCCCTTAACTACTCCCCAGAGCTGTCAGCCTTTAACGTGTTGTGAAATATATTAACCTTCCATCTGTGAAAAGAACCTCCTCTGATTTTGTATGCCAATGATGCAAAATTATTTCAATGTGCCAAATTTGATTTCCAGATTTGTATTTTCTTTAGCCAACAGTATTTTTTAATTTTAATTATGGGTTAATATTTTTATTTTTTATAATCGGCAGCATTTTCCCCTTGAACTTTTTTTAAAGATTTATTTATTTATTTCTAGAGGGGGAAGGGAGGGAGAAAGAGAGAGAGAGAGAGAGAGAGAGACAGAGACAGAGAGAGAGAGAGAGAAACAACAATGTGTGGTTGCTGGGAGCCATGGCCTGCAACCCAGGCATTTGCCCTGGCTGGGAATTGAACCTGAAATGCTTTGGTTCACAGCCCACGCTCAATCCACTGAGCTATGCTAGCCAAGGCTAATTATGGGTTAATATTTTTAAATTGTGAGGTTTCTCATAAAATTTCAAGTTTCTGGAATTTGCCAAAGTATTTTAAGCTGCAATGTTAATATTGCTTATATATCTGCATAAAAAGTCATAAGTCACAGCAAAGTAGCATCAAATGTCCTCAGACAGCCAAAACATTTTCCAAGAGGCTGGTGCCACCAGCCATCTTTTTACAACTGTGTGTTTCTTAAAGTGAACTGGAAAATGAAATGCTTCTTTTTTTCACTTTTAAGTATATTTTATTGAGTATGCTATTGTAGTTGTCCCATTTTTTCCTCATCTTTATCTCCCTCTGCCCTGTACCCCTCTTCCCAACTGCACCCCCACCACTTTAGTTCATATCCATGGGTCATACATATAAGTTCTTTGGCTTCTCCATTTCCTATACTATTCTTCACCTCCCTCTGTCTGTTTTGTATCTACCATTTATGCTTCTTATTCCCTGTACCTATACTCCCCCCTCACCCTTGTTGCTGATAACCCTCCATGTGATCTCCATTTCTATGATTCTGTTCCTGTTCTAGTTGTTTGCTTAGTTTGTTTTTGTTTTCATTTTTGTTTTAGGTTCAGTTGCTGATATTTGTGAGTTGGTTGTCATTTTCTTCTTCTTCCTTCTCTTAGATAAGTCCCTTTAACATTTTATATAATAAGGGCTTAGAGATGATGATCTCCTTTAGTTTTACCTTATCTGGAAGGCACTTTATCTGCCCTTCCATTCTAAATGATAACTTTGCTGGGTAGAGTAATCTTGGATGTAGGTCCTTGCTTTTCATGACTTTGAATACTTCTTTTCAGCTCCTTCTTGACTGCAAGGTTTCTTTTGAGAAATCAGCTGACAGTCTGATGGGAACTCCTTTGTAGGTAACTCTCTTTTTCTCTTGCTGCATTTAAGATTATCTCCTTATCTTTAATCTTGAGTCATGTAATTATGATGTGTCATGGTGTGTTCCTCTTTGGATCCAATGTGTTTGGGACTCTCTGAGGTTCCTGGAAATGCATGTCTATTTCTTTCACCAGATTGGGGAAGTTTTCCTTCATTTTGTTTTCAAATAAGTTTTCAGTTTCTTGCTCTTCCTCTTCTCTTTCTGGCACCCCTGTGATTTGGATGTTGGAGTGTTTAAAGTTGTCCCAGAGGTTCCTAATCCTCTCCTCATTTTTTTTAATTCTTATTTCTTCATTCTGCTCTGGTCTGAATGTTTATTTCTTCTTTTTGTTCCAAACCATTGATTTGAGTCCTGGTTTCCTTCCCTTCACTGTTAGTTCCTTGTATATTTTTCTTTATTTCACTTTGTATAGTATTCAGTTCTTCCTTTATTTTGTGTCCATACTCATCATTTCTGTGAGCATCCTCATTACTAATGTTTTAAACTCTGTATCTTTTAGGTGAGCTGTCTCTGTGTCACTTAGTTCTTTTTCTGGAGATTTGATCTGTTCTTTCATTTGGACCATACTCTCTGTCTTGGTGCACCTGCTACATTGTAAGGGGCAGAGCCTTAGGTATTCACTAGGGTGGGGCAACACACATGGCTGTGTTGTGGCACTTAATGTGAGGAAGGAGTCAAAGACAGAACAATCCCACTTGCTCCACTCTCGTCCCACTTCCAGTCACTTCCCCCACTACCCACAGGCAAATTGGACCCTTCTGCTGCTGATCCCCAGGTGGGTGGTTTTATGTAAGTTCTAGGATTCTATGGGCCTCTCCAATGGATTCTCCTGTGAGACTTGGAGTTTCTCCCCACTGTCACAACCCCCACAGATTTTTTAGAGGGAGAAGTTTTGAACCTTTCCTTGTCAGCACTGGAACCCTGAGTTGCACAGTCTATCTCACTCCCCAGTTGTTTCAGTTTATCTGCACGTGAATGCAGGACCACCCAGACCACCAGCCACTGCCTTTCCACACATCATCTCCATCCTAGCTGCTTCTCTCCACCCCTCCTACCAGCCTGGATGAATGTTTCTTTTTTAACTCCTTGGTCATGGGACTTCCATAAAGTTCAATTTTCTGGCAGTTCTGGTTGTTTGTTTGTTTGTTTGTTTGTTTGTTTGTTTAATTGGTTGTTATCCTTCTTTGAGTTGTGTGGGGAAGTGAAGCATATGTACCTACACCTCCATCCTAGCCAGGAACCAAAGTGAAATGTTTCTTATAACTATGATTATATTCAACATGATAATAAAAAAGATAAGGTCCAGGAAATTATGAATTTTTTAATGTAAAAAGGCATGTATCTTGGTCAAAATGAAGAATGTGTAAACAAAATGCATCTGCATCTAAAGAGAACATTTTTGCTGTCATTAAGGACCAAGCAGAGTAAAGAAGTTGGCTGATTTGACTCAAAAACAAATTGCTTGATTTACTCTGTGTGCTAGGGTCTGTTAAGCATATATGTTTTAAACTGATTCATTAACATAGATCTTGGTCCATGTGCTGTCACATAGCTACTCACATTTCTGAGAAGTGTGCAAAAAATTGGGTAAATAAAACTCCAATCTGTCATGTGACAGAGATACTGCAGGAATGCACATCACAGATTTGGGCTGAAGAACAATTGGAACAATTTGATGTATTGTCCTAAGGAATATCAGGAATAAACTATATCCGAGGATCACCTGGCTAGAAGTTATTTAGTGCTCAATAGCCTCCAGTTTTAAATAGAAAGAGATGCCAGTTCCCAAAATTCAAGTGAGAATGGACCCATCTTACTTGAAGAATAGTTTCACAGAGTGTATTGTGTGGTCCTTCTTGAGAGCAAAGCCTTATTCCTGGAATTTGAGTTTTCATCTAGCATTAAGAAGATTGGGCCCTATGTTTAGGTAATCTCCTTTCCTAGCTAATGGACTCTTTGAGGTTCATTTCAAAAATGATCATTTTAAAAACAGGTCACTATTGAAGTTAAAACAGTTTTAAAGAGGGAGAAAATTCCAATTCTTCTGTTCTTCTGTTGGTGGTTTAGGTTTATTTATGAGTATCACCTAACAACCAAAAATGACATTGTCCCCTCCTATTCCAGTCTGCCTGAATTTTCATTTCCCTTTCACCTCTCTCCTTCATCCTCACAAACTGTCTAGGGAAATAACCAGATTCAAGGACTGTTATAGTTTAATTTCTATTTTGGCATAACATTTGGACTCATGTGTCTGTTATTTATAAAAATAATCTATGAACCTAGACTCAAAGAGAAACACTAAGGAATATTCTATAATTATATTTATGTCATTGATTCTACAAATGTTTATTAATGGTGCAAAGTGTTCTATATAGATTTCTGCAGATGTGCCTGCCCTAGTGGGGTTTACAACCAAACAAGAAAGAAAAAGTTAATTAAATAAGTAATTGTACTAATTACTTGTACAATTATTAATCTTGACTGTTATCATTTTCATCCTTCTTTCTGGAACATTCTGCCTTTAACTATTCCCCCAGTAGACTAAATCTCATCCTCCAAATCATCAATAATGAACACAAAGAGCTTATGTGTCTCAAGGTACACAGCCTCACTGATGGTGGGGAGGGTTTTAGTCTTGAGATCAAAGATTGTTTACTCTTTGTGAAAGAACCAGTCATCATATTAAAAGTAAAACTTTAAAAAAAACTTAAAAGATAATGAATGTCAATTATAGTAAATGGTATAAAGTGGAAATTATAAAAGAATATATTATAATTGTATATACTTGTTTCTCAAAAACAAATTTTCTTGATATCTTGGCATTCTTCTACTCTTTTCTAATTGGAAATCATATTTTATATTCAACCATAAAATCTTTCAGTATTATAAAATTAGGTAGTTTTCAACTTTCACTACTGCTGTATTATTGAAGTGAGACAACTTTGTGTTAGTCTTTTAGGATGGCTTCTGAGGAATGATTTGGCAAGAATGCTTTTAAGACTTTTTACTGGTACTCATATATTGTGTTCCTTCTAGGTTATACAAATTTATTGGCAATAAACACAAGTTCCCATCTCATCATGCCTTTACCAATATTGACTATTATTATCCTTAAATTGTCTCTAATTTCAAATGTTAAAATAATATTTATTTTGTAATCCTTATAATTATATTTTATAGTTATCATAGCTGTATACAATATTTGTATTTTATTACTGTATAATAATTGTACCACATGTCCATTGAATTATACACCTAAAAATTTAGTTAAATAATTAAGAACCTAAATTTTCAACTAAATTTAGATGTGCAAAGTATTTTCATAATGAAATAATATCACCACTAAACAAATATTATAATCACACTCTTAGAATCTGTCACTTCTATAAATCAACTTATTAAAATGAATATTTATTCTTTTTAATGATTTTAACTTAATTAAATATTAAAACTTTTAGAGATTCAATAGCTCAGCTTTAGTGACCCCATAATTCACTTTCAGGAAGAAGACAACCGGGCACTGGAATCAGTCAATGAAAAAGGTTGAAGAGATAGACTGTTTACCAGAGGAAGGGAGAGAAAACTCTCCTAATTACACACAAATGTCTCAGCAGTGAGCAATTATAAGAAAGGAAATGCTGGAAAAGTACTTGACATTTAAATGTCAATTTAATCAAATCATACATTTTTAAGAATGTGGCTGAGTGTAATAGGCTCTGAAAATTGTTTAAATCATTCCTTTTTCTAAAATGGCCCATGGACTGATCATTTCATTGCTTTAAGTTGTCTTTTGAACTAATATCCTTAAAGAATGACTTACTGAATTTTATCATACTTTTAAAATAAAATATTAATTTTACATTTTTTCAAGAATAAAACATGTCAATATATCTAATGAAAAATAATGACTGGTCAGTGTGTATAGTGAGTTAATAAGATGGTGTTCCCCAGTACAAGTTCAGAGAGTTGAGGTGCATAAACTTTAAGAAGGAAAAGTAGCCATACTATGAAGAAGGCAGGATACAGTGTCCTAAATTTCCCTTAATTTTAGTGGTAATTGAACTTAACCCCAAATCCCTCCTCTTCCTTACTCTAGACCATTCACTGGACAGAGAACTAATAATTATCCTACACAGACTTCCAATATATCAGTTTTTTGTGGAACTATGAGAAATCGGTAGAAAATAATCAGGAAAAGGTACCCAGTAAAATAGTTGACTCAGTTTGGACCCAAAGCTCAATAAAATTCAAACTTTGGATCTGAATTCTAATGATACAGAGATTGTTTTTTTTTTCTCTAGCTCAACAGTCAAATATAATTCCTAAGTTGTAGGGGAAAAACACTGAATAAAATCTGTGCTTGTTCATATTGCTGTCACAAAAATAATAAAGAGGATGACTGTAGATGCAATTAAAAGCACCAGAAGTCAGTGTCTGGATTTTACTATCATCTCTGCTACTTAATCTTGAGAACTTGAACAAATCTTTTCTCTGAGCTTCAGTTTTCTCATTTGTAAAATGTGGATGATCAATATAGGATATGTATGAGGATTAAATGTAATAATACATATGGAATAATTAGCACAGTGCCTGAATCGTTTAAGCTTTTTTTCTTTTCTCTTTTTTTTTCAAGTACAGTTGTCTCCATTTTCCCACCACCACTTTCCCCCACCCACCCACCTCCACTTCTCATCCTCAATCTTTCCCTCCTTTGGCTTTGTCCATGGGTCCTTTATACATGTTCCTTGAGACCCTTCTCTTTCTTTCCCTTCTTATCCCCCTCCCCCACCTCTGGTCACTGTCAATTTGTTCTTGATTTTAATGTCTCTGGTTATAATTTGCTTGCATGTTTGTTTTGTTGATGAGGTTCCACTTATTATTATTTCTAACAGTGTTCTTACTAGCAAACAAAAGAAACTAAGATACTAATTCCAGTTTACTCAAGTCAAAAAATAGATTAAAAAGTTACTAAATACTAAGGACACATGGACAAAAACTCGGGGGGTGTAAATGGGAGGGAGGTGGGGAGGGCTGGGGGATGGGCTGGGATGGGAGTAAAAGAAAACTGTACATGAACAATAATTAAAATAAAATTTTAAAAAACGAGAATAGCTAACACACACACACACAAATTACTAAGTACCTCTCAGAATTTCCAGGAGACCTAGTTGACTAGATCTAATACAAGAAGACATGAACACTGCAAAAATTGACCACAAAATCATCCAGTGAGGACCCACAAGTCATTGCCTCATTTGAACCCTGCACACCACCCACATGCAACCCCTTGCACAGGAACTCATTAAGGCTGAAACCTGACTCCGTCACCGGAGGCATCATGTGAAGGCTGCTTCAACACATCATTAATACCTGCTTGGATTGTCAGAATCCAGATCATGGTCTGTATCAGTTAGAGTCTAATCTGAGTCAGAAACTACACAATTTATTTGTGGGGCTGGGGGTTACTATAAATAATTATTGGTAGGAGGAAGTTAAGAAGGAAGTAGAGTCCTTATAAGAAGATTCTAAGGTTTTTAGAATTAGCAAGTTCAAAAGAATAGCAAAGATCCAGTGACCAGAGGGGAGAGGGGAGGGAATTTCAGGGGAAAAGGGGAAGGTTTTACGGGAACAAGTATAAAGGACACATGGACAATAACAAGGCAGGGGTGGAAATGGGAGGAAGGTGGAGAGGGTTGCGGGGTGGGCTGGGATGGGAGTAAAAGGCAGAAAACTCTACTTGAACAACAATTAAAATAAAAAATAATTTAAAAAAGAATAACAAAGATCCCTAGGTTGGCATAGAGTGAACATTAGGAATCCCCTACCAAGTGTGGAATTCAGACCTCTTTGAAGAGAGTGTAGCTACCACAGGAAACTGCAGCCTGAAGAAGGCAAAGAAACTTGTCAGAGGTCACAGGCCATTGCTAGTATGCAGAAGTGGCAGAGTAGGTATGTTGAATGGATGGTGTGAGCCAACAGAATCAGATTTCCAGAACCATTCGAAGTTGCTGTTGTGTGGAGGGTACTCAAATTTATAGAAGCAGCTGTGGATTACTGAAGGGTTCTGGTGGGCTGGAGAAGCTTCGAACCTCTGGTGGAGAAAATGTGGCCTGATGGGGCTACCGGAGCTCTTCATAGAAAGCTGCTGGACTCCTGAATGAAAAAGTTATGTAGGACCAAAGTCCAAAGGACATGTCTGCCTGCTATTATCACTTTGAAACTTAATTATGGTGCCTTCTGTTGCTCTAACCTGGTATTTCATCAGCTGGCAAAGGAGAATAGGAGAATATTCATAATACAGGAACCAGCACAGGTATCACCCCCTACCCACCAAAAAATTAGGCTTGGAGCTGAAAGAGATGAGTTAATACCTGACACATGATTTTTAGTCTTCAAGATGTAGGAAGTGGTAAATTCGCTAAACCTAGGAAGTATTTCTGGTATCAGGAAATAAAAAAAAATTAAAATTACTAACATCCATTATATAGTACTTTACAATCTACACATTGCTTTCATATTCATTATTTCATTTGATGTGTCTAAATTTTCAAATTGAGTAGGTCACACATCAACATCCTTTTATACCCCATTTTATACTTTCATTTTTGTGTCCAAATCAATGCTAATGAGTAAATTCAGGACATGAGTCAACTATCTTTGTCAGATACATCATGTACCTTTAGAATTTACAAGTTCTAAACAGTTAACATAACTACCTCATTGTTCCTCAGAAAACAATGATAACCAATATCCTCAGTATCACACTATTAGATGAAACACATTATTTAGTTTGCTGCATATATATATGTATGTACATACATAGATATAAAAAATAGAAATGAAAACCACATATATATGATACATTATGAAACTGAAGTTTCTTTGCAAGTAGACATTAATTGATTCCCATATAATGTTTAATTGATGCATTCTTTGTATCATTAAGGATTTCTTCCTCTCATTTATTGGTTTCTCTTTGGTCACCAATAACTTCTTTTCCTGCACTGCTTGATGTCCCACCACCACCTCAGCAGCATTTGATAGTAATGACTTCCTCTTTGTTTTGAAGCATTTTTTGTGTTGAATTAAATGATATCAGATTATGCTGTTTTTGTCCTTATTCTCATACCTTTTAGTCTGATGCTATTTTGCTAGCCTCAGTCTACATGTTTTCCCTAAATGTTTGTTTCTGCTCCTCTAAATTTATTTTTTTATAAATCTAAAATGTACATACTCAGCTATAGTTGATATACCAGAGGGCCTAATTGGCATTTCTCTTTTAACTTTCTCCAGGCACCTATAACTCAATAGGTACAACCTGGCCTCTCTAAACTTCCCACTTCTTTTACCTTAGTGAACAGTGAACATACCCATAAGCATTTAAGCAGTTGCTTTAGTGATAGACTGAGACATGAGTTTTGCCTAATGCTCATGTGTACATAATTATTGAAACCTATTAATTTACTTGATAAATATGCCTTGAGTCCATATTTGGACTTCGCAACCTCTGAATTCTAACCCATCAACTGTTCTTGCCTGGACTACTACAATACTGGCTCTCAAGTTCTTCAGGATATAATAATTGCCCTGTTTAATTAATTTTCCACATAGCATCTAGGATCCTAAAAACACAAAGCAGATTATTTTAGAATCTGCTTCAGAATAGGAAAATGGCTTCCCATTGCTCTTAGGATAAAGTCTAAAAACCCACACTGTTCTGTTTTTTTAATCATTTTTTTATTTTTCAATTACAGTTGACATATAATATATTAGTTTCAGGGATACAACCCAGTAATTAGAAATTATATAGCTTACTTAGTGATCATCTGGATAAACCTTGTATCCATCTGACACTATACATAGTTATTAGAATATTACTGACTATATTCCCTGTGTTGTACTTTATATCCCCATGACTATTCTGTAACTACCAATTTGTACTTCTTAATCCCTTCATACTTTTCATCAGTCCCCTCAACCACCCTCCTATCTGGCAACCATCAAAATGTTCTCTGTATGTTTGAGTCTGTTTCTGTTCTGTTTGTTTTAAGATTCAGTTGTTGACAGATATGTATTTATTGCCATTTTATTGTTCATATTTTTATCTTTACCTTTTTTTCTTCTTATTCTTAGAGAAAACCCTTTAACAATGTAGGTAATACTGGTTTTGTGGTGATAACTCCTCTCTTTTTCTTGTCTGGGAAGCTCTTTACATGTCCTTTAATTCTAAATGATAGCTATGCTGGATAGAATAATCTTGTTTGTAGGTCCTTGCTTTTCATCACTTGAATATTTCTTGCCAATACCTTCTTGCCAGCAGTGTTTCTGTTGAGAAATCAACTGACAGTCTAGGGGAGCCCCCTCGTAAGTAACTAACTGTTTTTCTCTTGCTGCTTTTAAATTCTCTCTTGTTCTTTAACCTTTGGCATATTAATTAAAATGTTTCTTGGTGTGGGACTCTTGGGGTTCATGTTGTTTGGGTCTCTCTGTGCACCCTGCACTTGTATGTATATTTCCTTCACTAGGTGAAGGGAGTTCTGTCACAATTTTTTCAAATAGACTTTCAATTTCTGGCTCTCTCTCTTCCTCTTCTGTCATGCCCATGATGCAAATGTTGGTGTGCTTGAAGCTGTCCCAGAGGCTCCTTACACTATCCTCATTTTTTTGGATTCTTTTTCTTTTTGTTCTTCTGATTGGGTTTGTGTGTGTGTGTGTGTGTGTGTGTGCGTGTGTGTGTGTGCTTTATTTTATTTTTGCTACCTTATATTCCAAATCACTGATTTGATTCTCAGCTTTATCTACTCTCCTTTTGATTACCTATAAATTATTCATTTCAGTTAGTGTATTTTTTAGTTCTGACTGGTTCTTTTTATGGTTTCATGCCCTTTTTTACGCTATTGAAGTTCTAACTAAGTTCATTACTGCTCCCCTAGTTCATTGAGCATCCTTATAACCAATGTTTTGAACTCTGCTTTTAGCAGATTGCTTGTACCCATTTTGTTTGGTTCTTTTTCTGGAGTTTTGTTCTGTTCTTTAATTTGGGACCTGTTAGGGTAGATATTGATTGTACTAAGCTTAGGGCTACTTAGCAGGAGTTACAAGGCACTCTGAGGCCAGATGTTGCCTATTTGAGAGATTTTACAAAAAGCTGAATATGAGACAACACAGGTAATTTGTATGGAAAAGTCACTGAATAAAGCTTGCATGGCCCCACTAGTTGTGTGGAGCTTGGTCTTCTGGAATCCCCAGGGTGGGCCAACAGTGTTATCCAAGTTAATGGAGACTCAGATATGGAACCTACCTGCCAGCTCTGTGGGAAGATGGCCCAGAAAAGGAACAATGGCCACTGCCAACACTTGTGTCTGGGAGAACACTTTCCCTCCAGCTGTTGCCCTGATGTCAGGTAATTCAATCCCTCCCTATATGTTCCTGGAACCTTTTCAGCTGATGCCCCAGTGCTGGAGCTCAGACAGTGTGAATCAGACTACATTTGTGCATGGGCCATTTAAGAGAAACTTTCTGGGACTAAAGGAACCCTCCACCTCACTCAGCCACAATCCCTGCTGGCTTTTATAGCCAGAAGTTATGAGGACTTTATTCCTGCCATTGGAAGCCTATGCCAAAAAGCCTGGTATGGAGCTGTGGACCTGTGCTTCTAAGGGGGAACCTTTGCAGAACATGTCTCTTCCCCTCCTACCAGTATCAATATGGCTTCTTTTCTATATCCTTAGTTGTAGGACTTCTGCTCATCTAGATGTCAGGCAGTTCTGAATTATGATTGTTCTGTAGTTTAGTTATAATTTTGATGTGGTTATGAGAGGTTCTGAGTATTGCATTTAGCTGTATCACCACCTTGACTGGAAGCCTTGTCCACAGTGTTCTCCAAGATCCACACTCCTTCTTCAGCCTTATTATTTACCTCTCTAGGCACCAATTAAAATAGTCTTTCTTCAATTTCTTTAGAGCTCTTTGTAATTTTCAATTGTTATATCTGAAATAGTGTTTCCCCACTTTATGACTGGCATACTCTTAGCTAATACTCAGATTAAATATATGTGCAGTTAGCATCCTTACTTCTCTCTTCTTTTATAAGCATTTATTCCACTTGTTACCATTTTTTCAATGCGATGATAGAAATCACATAAGAATTATTTGCTGCAGTGTTCTATAGCAACTAGCACATTAACTAACTCAGAGTAGGTACTCAGTATTGTTCACATGTCCTAATGAAATTAACTACTCTACTTTTTTTTCTTTTTTTTTTACTTTTTTATTGTTTTTCAAGAACAGTTGTCTCCATTTTCCTGCCACCACTTTCTTCCACCCCATCCACCCTCAGCTGCAGCCCTAAATCCTGCCCCACTTTGGCTTTGTCCATGGGTCCTTTATACAAGTTCCTTGATGTCCCTGCCCTTTATTTCCCCAGTTATCCCCTTCATTCTTACCCTCTGGTTACTGTCAGTTTGTTCTTTATTTCAGTATCTCTAGTTATATTTTGCTTGCTTGTTTTTTTTGTTGTTGTTGTTGATTAGGTTAACTAACTGAAATTAAATGAAGTTCTAATTTTTCATATTATCAAAAATAATGACTATATTTACTTATTTTTGTTGTTTCAAACTCTAAAATAGTGCCTGAACATAATATACATATCAGATATGCTGAATTGATATAGATCTTAAACACAAAATACTATTTTAAATAATTAGCTTTTAGATTAAATCCCTAGACACTTTATCTCATTACATTTATGAGCATTAAGACAAAAGTAAAAGAACTCTGCATCTGATAGGTTGGTTATCTTTGTTTCATTTAGTTATTTTTCTGGGGTTTTGTTCTCTTCTTTCATTTGGATCATATTTCTTTGTCTCCTCAATTTGGCAGCCTCCCTGTGTTTGTTTCTGTGTCTTATGTAAAGCTGCTATGACTCCCTGTCTTAACAGAGTGGCCTATTGTAGAAAAGCCACCTGCAAATTGTGTGGGGTAGAGACTTAGGTAACCACCAGGGTGGAACAACACGCTTCACTGCTTTGTAGCTCTGTTGTTGGAGAGAGCTCAGAGAGGGGACAATGGTGCTGCCTGCCTTCTAGAGGATTGCCCAGAACTTGCACCATTTCCAGTCACTTCACCTACATCCTATATGCTACTTGTGCCCTTCCAGCTATCACCTTGGCGATGGGTCCCAGTGTGGGTAAGTATGTGTACATTCTAAGTTTGTGTGGGTGCTGTAAGCCAAGTGTCTGGAAAACTGGCAGTTTCTTCTGATGTCCCAACCCCCACTGGTTTTTATAGCCAGAAGTTAAAAGAATTTATCTTCCCAGTGCTGGAACCCTGGGCTGTGCAATTTAGCCTGAGGCTGGGGAATCCCTCACTTCCAAGGTATCTCTCTCAATTTTTATCCACCAAACATGAATGTGAGATCATTCACTTCATTGCTGCCACCACCTCTCTGTGCCATATCATGTCTCTGAGCCTCTGCATGCCTCTCCACCAATTTCTATGACTCTGCCCTTCCTTCCTGTCTGGTGATCAGGATGCTCAAAGGACTAATTGAGTATGCCAACAACATAAAGGAAGAATGAAGTTTACACTAAGTGAAATAAACAAAAATCTACAGGGAAATATCAGTGGAGGTGAGGAAGCTGGGATTGAAATCAGTGATTTGGAACATGAGAAAAAATAAGCATTCAATGAGAACAGCAAGAAGAAAAGAAAAATTTTTAAAAAGGAGGATAGTATAAGGACTCTTTGGGATATCTCCAAATGTACCAAGATCTGAATTATAGGGCTGCCAGAAGGAGAGGAGGAAGAGCAAGACATTGAAAACTTATTTGAAAAAACACTGAAAGAAAATTTTCTTAATTTGACAAAGGAAATAGGCATACAAGTCCAGGAAGCACAGAGAATCCCAAACAAGTTGAACCCAAAGAGGACCACACGAAGACACATCATAATTAAAATGACAAGCAGCAAGAGTAAAGCAGTGAATTACCTACAAAAGACTTCTCATAAAATCATCAACTGATTTCTCAAAAGCAACTGCAGCCAAGAAGGGACTGGCAAGAAGTATTCAAAGTGATGAAAGGCAAGGAACTACAACTTAGATTACTCTATCAAGAAAAGTTATCATTTAGAATAGAAGGGCAGATAAAGTGCTTCCCAGATAAGGTAAAACTAAAGGAGTTCATCATCACCAAGCCATTAGTACATAAAATGTTAAAAGGATTTACTTAAGAAAAAGAAGAAGACTAAAACTACGAATATTAAAATGGCAACAAATTCACAACTATCAACAACTGAATCTAAAAAACTAAGCTAAGCAAACAACCAGAACTGGAAAAGAATAATTGACATGGAGATCATTTGGAGGGCTATCAGCTGTGGGGAGAAGGGAGAGAATGGGGTAAAAGCTGCAGGGATTAAGAAGCATAATTGTTAGGTGCAAAATAGACAAGGGGATGTTAAGAATATTGTAGGAAATGGAGAAGCCAAAGGACTTGTATGCACAACCCATGGACATGAACTAAAGGGGGAATTGCTGTAGGTAAGGTGGGTACTGGGTGGAGGGAGGTATAGGAGAAAAATTGGGACAACTTTAATAGTGTAATCAATAAAATATATTTCAAATACAAAAGTAAAAGAGAAAAATCAATTGTAAAAACAAAAATCTGCCTAGAGACTCAATATATTGGACCATGCTTATTAGTCTGTCTGTAAGTGAATAGAAGAAATAAGGAACCCATTTGTCTTAATCAACAGAAGAAAAAGGAGAACAGTTCATATAGCATAAAGCATTACTGATAAAATATTTGAGTAATTAAAACGTGCTCAGACATATAATTAAAATTTATAGAAGTATTTATCATATTTTCTGAGCTCAACAATTTCATGAAATACAGTTTAAGTAATACCAGAACACAGAATTGTATACACTTTCTTTGCTCATACATATTTTCCCCAGTATGTAATGAATAATACACTCTATACCTTCTAGATATCTATTATTTTATAGGTTGTATCTGACTATTGAATTGTTCCCCTCATTTAAATAAACTTTGTAATCTCTAAATTTTATCCAAGCTAAGGTTGCCTACTTTACTTTTTCTGTAGCCTTAGTGCCTTAGGCAAGTGACTTTATGTCTTAGAAATTCATTTTCCTCCCATGTAAAAGAAGATAATACATCTGGATGGTCTTTAAGTTAGCTTCCAGCCACAAAATTGCATAATCCATAAAAGATATTATCTCCTAAGTACTAAATATATACACACTTTAATACTTACACATACTTTTTAATACCACACATACTTTTTAATGCCGACAATAAATAACTCAAATTGAAGTGCATCAGGTTAAAATGAACACAGAAAATTTAATTTGGCAATATAGCATTAAACCTAAATGAACAAATGGCAGACATAGTTCCAAAAAACTGAATTCTAGGCAATATATTGCCCACAAATAAAATGTGACTTGATATAAATCATGTTTGAATTGGTGTCTGACATTTAAAAAATGAGCAGAATATCCACAAATATTTATTTATATGCTGTCAAAAATTCAAGATTCCCAGATACATTGGGCCATTAGTCCCTCTTGGCAATAATCACTTAGAGATGAATGTAGCTAGCCCTTTTTGGTGGCTAAGCACTCTCAAGTTCATTGCTGATGTCACCATCCTTCCCTCCATCTGGTTCACCCATTCACATGCCCTGCCTAACCCTAGTGGGACTGGATTTTACAGTTTTCATTTAGAGGAAGTTAATGTTAGGTGAATGATCAGGTGGCTGATGATTCATACTGAAAGGAGACTCATTAATTCTAGACCTCTCTAAAAAAGAATAGTTGGATATTTTAGAAAACAATTCTATTTGAAATGTTTATTATTCTAAAAATTGTGAATTTTAATGTTGTCATATTATTTCTGAAATCTGTTTCTTTCAAAGTATACCAAATAATTAAGTTGTTCAGAAAAATGTTAGAATCACATTGTATAATCTATAGTATAATACACATGTCTGTCAATCTCTTCAATACTTGATATGTTACTTTATAAACATAATGAAATTTAATATTAAATATTTTTCTTTAGATAGAATGAATAAACTTCTCTTCATTGTATTTGCTAAGAAACAGATATACATAAATTTGATTTTTTTTTTCAAAATCTATGTTCTAATATAAAGTCTTTTTTGTTATAAGGGATTGTAACTATTCTAAAACTGTTATTAGAAAAAAATGCTCTTTGGGTGTAAAAGCAAGGAAATATATACTTCATGTTTAATGTTTTTAAAAGAATTGTGATTATAGTGATTACTGCACAAAGGCATATTCTAATTATACAAAACCGAAAAGCACTTCTTTTTTCACCACATTCAGATGTGCTCAGTTGTACACACAGATGTAGTCAGAGCAAGTTATTAACAGTAGCTTCTCAATAAAGAATTGTGGTTTAATATCATCAAGAATGAAACATCATTTTTATTAGGCATCATTCTGTTTCATAATATCCTAATAATTTATAAGAAAGAAGTAAAAGGCTTTATAAATCAGAGTTTATTTAACTATGAAAATTCTGGTAATTGAGAATTCAAAAAGTTTAAAAATATAACTTTGACAATGTAACTAGAACGGCTCATCATTTCTATTTTGTGTTGTCTTCCCTAATGTACAGTCTGAATGTTTGACAATTGCTCTTGACATTTGAATGTAGGCAAAATAATATACCACAATGCACAATTAAACCAGCTATTTTGTGATTTTACTAACATCTAGCTAATGTTTCTAATATTATTTTTGGAATGGAAAAGTTTTTAGTACCTGTTTTTTATCTATGAAAAAGCTAAACCATGCAAATGTTAATATTTCCATCTAGTCATGGTTACCTGTAAATTATCTCAGAATTTTGAGCCGTGTGTTTTATAGGACACAATTACACAAGCCCAAAAGAAATTGAAACACTGGATACAGCAATTTTATTTGTCTGAGTTATACAAGTATTTATCCTTTTTAAATTGATAGCTAATACTTTGTTTGCTTTAAAAAGTGGCAATTTTAACAAGAAATCTATATTTCATAATCCCTTAAGAACTGCTTCCATTTCCATGAAGTGTAAGTATTCTTATAGTGCCTCTTCCAGTAGCAATAAAGGTATAGTGGTTAATACCCCTTCAACACAGCAGGATGGAAGAAGTGCTTAGCCAGTAATTTTCTTTTCAAGTGATAGAATGAAATGAGCACAGCCTTTGAAATCAGACTTGGGTTAAAAATGGCTTTTTGCCCATTTCAATGTATAAACTTATACAAGTTGTATAACCACCATTTTTTAAAGAAAAAGAGAAACAAGAATGATACCTACCTTATAGAATTATCATGAAATCTGAACAAAGTAATGACTATTATGGAGCCTGACACTCAGTAGGTATTTAGTAATTGTTTCCTCCCTTTCCCCTTTCCTAGGTAGCTGCCTGGATAGCTCCCTCATGCTTAGGACATGTCATTAGAGCATTTGTGTGTGTATCCTTAGCCTACACCCCAGAGCAGGCTATCCCATTAAAAGTATGTAAGTTGTGAATTCCAAACAAGTTGTATATAGAAATTAACTTTGGTAAAATTGTGTCATATTAAATACAATGAAGCATTATCTTTTGTAAAATGTTTACACTTGACATTTGTTTCAAATGGCTGCTAGTTTCATTCAAAAGATTAATTAGGCCAAATATCTTCACAAATCTCAGATACCTTTCACACATGACCTCTTTTTTGCCTCCAATATACATGCACAATGGAATACCACTTGGCCATAAAAAAGAAGGAAATTTTACTTTTGCAATATTATGGATGGACCTGGAGAACATTATGCTAAGTGAAATAAACCACTCAGAGAAAGACAAATACCATGTGATTTCACTCATATGTGAAATCTAATCAACTAGCAAGCAAAATAGAAGCAGAGTCATAGACAGCAAACTGACAGCTCTGGAATGGGAGTTCAGGGGTAGAGGGATTGAGCAAAAAAGGAACAGGACTCATGGACATGGACAACAGTGTGGTGATTGGTAGAGGGAGGAGGCTGGGTGGAGGTGGAAGAAAGTATAAGGGGGATAAATGGTAATGGAGAAAATACAATAAAATTTTAAATAAATAAATAAAACTATTTATTGGCTATAAATCTGTGCTGAGCATTACTCTGGATGCTGAAAAAAATGTGATGATTATGCCCTGACAGGTGTAGCTCAGTGGGTTGGTGGTCGACTCCATTCCAGGTCAGGAAACATGCCTGGGTTTCTGGCCAGGGGGCAGCACAATAGGCAACCCATTGATGGTTCACTTGCACATCAATTTCTCTCTCTCTCTTTCTCCCTCCCGTACTCTCTCTCTAAAAACTAAATAAATAAAATATTTTTTAAAAATATTGTGATTAAGGCAGAGTGCTTCTTCTCACAGTTATGTCTAATAGTATACACAGATATTAAACAAATGTCACAAATTCTGTATCCAAAATAAATGATGACACCTGTTATTCAGAAAGCCTAATATTCATGAGAACAGTTGTTTCTAAACCCACTCAGATATCTGCCAAATATTATTTCATTCCATTTTTAATTGATGTTATCCACTTTCATGATATATTTAAATGCTTTTCAGGAAGACAGCTGCATCTACTCTGATGAAGAAAAACTTTCAACATATTATTTAGACTTTTGAAAAAGTGTCTCTCTAGCATAAAAAGAATCCTACTGCAATTGTGATGCAGTTGTATAGTATATACAATATAGGTGATGAATTGAATGTTTCCATTAAGGAGCCACTTAAAGATAAAAATATACTCCAAGGCCTTGAATGCTAAACAGTAAATCTAGTGGTACCTTTCCCTCCACACTGCTTCATGATTGGAAGTTGACAAGGAAAAAAAACAAACACACACCTGTTACAATTTAGGTGCTTTTTAGAATTGGTTTCTATTCTCCTCTCACCTTGCTTCCTCCTAAAGGCTCACTTGTTGGAGTCCTTATGTTTATATATTAGCAGTAAGAAAGAATGATATGATCTTTGCAGCCCCCAAATTACTGCTGGGAAAGCCAACTCCACATTGAATAGAATTTTGCTTTTCATGCCGAGTATTGCAAATAGCCTTCTGCTGATTCCTTCATAGGCCTTGGAAGAAAAATGAGCCATGTGTTTCCATTATGATGGTCTGTCTCAGGAAAGAAATGTGCAAACAAGCCTGTATATTTTTACCTAGCTCTCAATTAGTTTAATTGAAAATTGAAATGTGATTTCTAGCTGAGATGTCATAAAACTGAAGGGACACATGTGCAGGGCTGTGCAAGTGCTGCTCGTGATGGTATCTTATTGTGATCCTAGATGGCTTTGCAGAGACCAGAACATCTTTGGAACAGACATCTGAGAAAGATAAAGTACTTCCTTGTGATAGAATTAAGGAGAAATTTTTTTTGTGTAATTTGCATTTCAACTTATCATTTATGGTGATTAGCTTCAGTAACTTCATGTACTATAGCTAACCACCATTTAGGAATCTAAGAAAATTAGCTTTTACATATTAATAACCTATGATAATGCCTTACAGACATAAATTAATGAATTCTGGGCTCAGCATGTTCTATCCACCATCTGATTGAGCCTTTTCAAATCTGAGCATGAAGAGCTTATCATTTAATCAGGGAAAGAAAGAAGATGCTTAACTAAAACTTCCTGACTTTGTAAAGATTTCAAATAAATTGTTGATATTTTTAATATAATTTATTTAAAAAATCTATATAGGTGATACGATTTTTTTTACAAGGAAGGTAAATGGCAAGATTCTGAAAATTAACAGGTATGAATTAGATAAATATAGGGTAGAAAACAACAATCATACAACCTAGGACCAGAGACTGTGTGTGCAGTGGGGGGCTGTGCAGTGGGGAGGTATGCAGTGGGAGGCTGTGTTGTGGAGGGGCTGTGCACTGAGGAGCTGTGCAGTGGAGGCTGAGCAGTGGGGGCTGTGTAGTGGGGGGCTGTGCAGTGAGGGGCTGTGCAGTGAGAGGGGCTGTGAAGTGGGGAGATATGCAGTAGAGGGCTGTGCAGTGGGGGGCTGTGCAATGAAGGGTTGTGCAGTGAGAGGGGCTGTGCAGTGGGGAGAATATGCAGTGGAGGGCTGCTCAGTGAGGGGCTGTGCAGTGGAGGGGCTCTGTAGTGAGGGGTTGTTCAGTGGGGGGACTGTGCAATGGGGCACTGTGCAGGGGAAGGCTAGGCAGAGGCTAGAAGACCTGGAATTAGCATTTCACATGCAGCTGCAAACTATGTTGCTGGATAAACTCACAGCTTTATCATATTCTGTGAAAATTAAGTATATAAAAAACAATATAACATCATCTTTATAAAAGTATAAAATATGGATTTTTTCACATAACAAAAATAATTTTTTCATTGCCTGATTTTTAAATTGTTAAAAAATTAATACAAAGTTATGAATATATTTGATTTTTCTTATTAAAAATCATTAAATTTCTATGCAACAATAGCTGGCAATTTTCAGAAACTGAGCTCTGATTAGAATCTAATGGTGAGATGGTGCTTAGTTGAAATGGGATGGAGGAGAATACACAAAGAGACAGGAGGAAATTGCCTCTACTCTGGGTGGAAATAAAAACTTTAACTGTCAGAGAAAGTTCAGAAACCCAAAAGCACATTTTTGTGGCTTTCAGACAGTCATTCTACACTCTTCTAGTATCTCTTCTTATTTTAGAAATGAAGTTTCACCAGAAACTATGATTTCATTCATTGAACAACTATTAATTGAGCACTTTCCTAATGCCGACTTTAGAGCCTGAGAACACATTAGTGAACAAGCTGGTCAGATTCCTTCTCATACCAGTGGAAGTGGTTGGGTTTACAGCTTACTGAGGAGTGCACACTCCACCATAAAGCATTCATATTCAATTAAAACAATTTCTTAGAGATAAATAAAATCATATTCCCTAAATACAGGGTGTCATTTGGTGATATCCACTATAGATGTAGTGTAACAACTCATAAATCCCTTTACCTTAGCTTAGAAAATGGCAACTCAAACATGCCATATACATTTACAGATCACACACAAATTATTATGTATATATGTGTAGATATTCATATATATAGTATAAAATATAATTTAAAGAGTTTTAAAAGTTTGCTTTCCTTTTCTGTTCTGCTCTCCTCATTTCCAAGACCCAGTGTGACCATTTGCCATACATTAATTACACTGTTAATCTAGGTCAGGCTTTGCATTGTGCTTTAGTCTGTATTAATTCCATCCTATTGACACTGTTTCCACCTGCAGTTTCTAGACATGTTTCTGTTGCCATAAATATAGTGGATTTCAAAAAAGGAAGGAGTGATTAAGACATTTTACCAAAAAATCCCACAATTTTTAAAAAATTGTATGTACTTTAGTCCAGCCAACTCAACAGGAAAAACAGAGCAGGCACACAAAAAATAATTTTAAATGTTAGATAAATTTCTATAACCTATCTTTTCATGTACTAAGAAATAAAATTTTTTCTTACAAAATGTAAGTGTTAATGGTACAATGATAAAATAACAATAATAATGAATCAGGTAATATATGTATTCTTTCTGAAATATAAATATCTATATAAAGGAATGATGAGTTTTTTTTAATCTTCTGCCTACTTATTCAAAGCTTTCCTTAGTGGCAGAAAGGGCTAGGGAAATTATTCACAGCAGTAGACTTTCACAGCTGCTAACAAATTGAACCAATTTTCCAAAACCATTAAAGCAGAAGAATGTATTCACTTTTGAGTGCTAACCCATTTGAACAGGTGAGGCAACATATAAGTCCTAAACATCTATTATGTTTATACTGAATAATCCATGAGAAGGGAGATACAATAGACCTGCAGTAGCAAAATAATATACCCAGCACTACACCTTTTAATTTCCTTTACAATCCTTATACATGTACCTATATTGTGTACAAACTCATCTCAAACTCTTCCCTATTTCTATCTGCAAAATGTAGTTGCTAGTTCACACATTGTTCTAATTACCATTTTTAACATTATTTGCATTGGTAAAATATAAGGAGGAGGCTTATAACCATGACGACTAAGAATTGAGCCTGTGGAGTTTAGTCTACATTGAAACTTTTGTCCAACTTCATCTAATTTTAATGTATTCTTAGGTTACCTCACTGCCCTAATCATAGGTACATTCTGTAGTTCCCTCTCTTCTAGCTTCCTGCTTGTCCTTAGTGTTTTCCTGACTCTTTTTCTCCTGAGTTTATTGACCCAGTATATTCTATTTCTGGTAACTAAAATTAATTCATTTCCCTTCTCCAATATTAATAGACAAAATGTTTTATTAATAGTACCTAACTGTTGCTATATTTTGAAATATATATTTTTTATTTTTCAATTACAGTTGATATACAATATTATATTAGTTTTAGGTGTAAAACCACATGATTAGACTTTATAACTTACAAAGTGATCACCCTGATAAATATAATACCCATCTGACACCATACATAGTTATTAGAATATTACTGTATTCCCTATGCTGTGATTTATATTTCCATGACTATTCTGTAATTTTCAAATTGTACTTCTTAATCACCTTTCTCACTCATTCTCCCAACCCTCATCCATTTGGAAACCACCATAATGTTCCCTGTATTTATTAGTCAGTTTCTGTTCTGCTTTTCTATTTGTTTTTTAGTTTCCACATATTAGTGAAATCATAGAGTATTTGTCTCTCTCTGCCTGACATATTTCACTCAGCATAATACCCTCCAAGTTTATCCATGTTGCTGAAAATGGCAAAATTTCATTCTTTTTTGTGGCTAATTTTTCATTGTACAAAAATATATATACTCTGCTTCTTTTTAATCCATCCATGTACTTACAGACACTGAGATTGCTTCCATATCTTGGACATTATAAATAATGCTGCAATAAACATGTGGATGTATATGTCCTTTTGGTTTAATGATTTGGGTTTTTTCAGATAAACACTCAGCAGTAGAATTACTGGGTGCTTCATTATTTCTTCTTATAGCCTTTGTTTTAAAGTTCAGTTTGTATGGTATAATTATTGCTACACCAGCTTTTTTCTTTGTTTATTTGCATTTTCATAAAATACCTTTTCCATTCCTTTACTTTCAGTTTCTGTGTGTCTTTCAATCTAAAGTGAGACTCTTCTAGACAGTATAGGTAAGGGTCTTGTTTTGTTATCCATTCAACCACTATATGTCTTTTGAGTGAAGCACTTAAGCCATTTACATTTAAAGTTAATGTGATAGATATATATTTATGACCATTTTATGGTTCATATTTTAATCTTTTCTTTTTCTTCTTCTTAAGGAAGATCCTTTAACATTTCATGTAATACTCATTTACTGGGCCTGAATTCTAGGTTTTTCTTATCCAGGAAGCTCTTTATATTTCCTTCTTAGTTGAAGGTCATTGCTTTTCATCACTTTGAATATTTCTTGCTAATCTCTCTGGCCTGCAAAGTTTCTGATGACAATCAGCTGATAGTTTTATGGGAACTCCCTGGAGGTCGCTAACTGTTTTTCTCTTGAAGCTTTTAATATTCTCCCTATGTCTTTGGCATTTTAATTGTGATGCATCTTGGCACAGGCCTATTTGAGTTTGTCTTGTTTAGGCCTCTCTGTGTTTCCTGGACTTGTATGTGTATTTATTTCCTTTACTAGGCTAGGGAAGTTTCTGAATTATCAGTTTTTAAAATAGGTTTTCAGTTTTTTGCTTTCTTCTCTTTCCAGCACCCCCATGATACAAATGTTGGTATGCTTGAAGTTGTCCCAAAGGCTCCTTAACACTATTCTACTTTCTTTAGATTTTTTTTTTCTTTTTGCTGTTCTGATTGGGTGTTTTCTGCTTCCTTATCTTAAAAATCATTCACTGATTCTCTGCTTCACCTAATGTACTGTTGACTCCTTGTAATATATTCTCCATTTCAGTTAGTGTATTTTTCATTTCTGACTGGTTCTATTTTATGTTTTATATCTCCATTTTTATGTTTACTATCTCTTGTTGAAGAAGGGTATAGGATAAATTCCTATACCCTTCTCCTAGGTTCATTTAGCATCTTTATAACCAGTGTTTTAATTCCGTGTCTGGTATATTACTTGTCTCAGTTTTGTTTAGGTAATTTTCTGGAGTTTTGTTTTGTTCTTTCATTTGCAACATTTCTGTGTGTGTGTGTGTGTGTGTGTGTGTGTGTGTGTGTTTTCATTTGGCTGCCTCTCTTTGTTTGTTTCTATGTATTATGTAGAGCTTCTACATCTCCTGGGCTCAGGAGAGTGGCTCTGTGTAGTAGGTGTCCTATAGGGCTCAGTGGTGCAGCCTCCCAGGTCACCCAAGGTATGCTTTCTGGGTACATCTTCAATATAGGTATGTGCACCCTCCTATTTCAATTGAGCCTTGAAGGCTGTTGGCACATCAGTGGGAGGGATTTATCCCCAGGTTGATAGATTGATGACTAGCTGGGGCTACCATGGAGGATCTACTGTGCATTGTTCCACCCCATGAAGCAGAACTCACTTTTAGGGGCTCAGGTACCTGTCAAGTTCTTACCTGGAAAGCATCACTTATAGATGTGGTTGGGGTGTGATTGGAAGACATTGGTCTGAAACTGTCCACCGAGTGTGCTGGCTCTGGGATCTCTTGGGATGAGCTACAAAGCAATCTGTAGATGGCTGCCACCAATGCCAAGCCTGGAATCACTTACCAAGAGGTATAGTAAAGCCAGATGCTGCATGTTTAAGAGATTTTACAAGAGTCATCAACACGAGCCAAGATGAGCCATTTGTATGTAAAAGCAGCTATAAAAGAATTGGGTGGACCTGCAAATTGGGTGGGATATGGTGAGAGAATCACTAGGGTGGGGTGAATAGTGTTAGCCAGCTTGATGGAGACATAGATATGGTGCCCTTCTGCCCACTTTGTGGGACAAAGGTTCTGCAAAAGAACAATGGTCTCTGCAGCACTTGTGTTGGGGAGGAAGCTGTCCCTCTTCATGCCAGACAATTTAGTTCCTCCTCATAAGTTCTTGATGCTTTGTTTTGAGCTTCTGCCCCAGTGCTAGAGCTCTCAGCCAGTGAGCCTGGGACAGACTACGTCAGCCCTCTGGCTCACTTATCTACAATCTCTATTGTGTGTTTGTTTTTTAAATTATTTTATCGTTCAATTACAGTTGTCTGCGTTTACCCCCAACCATCCAGTCAGAAGTTATGGGTACTTTTCTTCCTGGCACTGAAGCCAGGGCTCTGGGGGTTGTGAGGAGGGGTTGGTGTGGTGTTGAGACCTCTTGCTCCTCAGAGGGACCGTCCACAGTCAAGATAACTCTCCTGATTTATAACTACCACACATGGGTGTGGGACAGGCTTGTTCTGCATCTGTCCTTCTTACCAGTCTCAATGTTGCTTCTTCTTTGTATTCTTAGATATAAACTTCTTTTAAAATAGATGTCTGGTGGTTTTGTAGGATAGTTATTCTGTAATTTAGTTGTAATTTTGATGTGGCTATGGAAAGTTCCAAGTACCATATTTACCTATGCTGCCATCTTGACCAGAAGCTCTGTAATATTTGTATAAACATTTATGTAATCTCTAATCTTAATTGTATATATAATCATAGTAGTTAAGTGAGAAATAAGTAGTTTTATTATAATACAGTAATAATATTAATAAGATATTGAAGTTTCTGAAAGAATAATATATAAGATTAAATAAAATTACAGTTTTAAAAAATATTATTGTAAATTATTCATTCTCTTGTTCAGTCAGTAAATATATGCATTAGGGAATGTAAGATGAATAAACCTCCAAGAAACTCATGGCTACTGCTGAGGAGAGACAATATAAAAATAGAAGAAAGTACTTCTTCTAAATACTTTCCAGTTCCAAAATTATTACTGACTCTATAAGGATATTTTTTAAAAAAACAAAGTGACATTTTAAAACTGCACAACAAGTTTAGAAGAAAGTAAATGCCCAAAGGATATAACTAAAAAACTGAACACAGTTATAATTTTAAATTCAGAGTGGATACTATGGCTTTCCTTGGGGGCATTTGACTTAACATGATTTTCAAGTCATTGGATCAAGAAGTGGCGTGAAGTTGGAGCTGAGATTACCATACAGACCATGCTATAATCAATGAAAAAAACATAGCCTTACTGGCTTGCCAGGAGTTCTACACACAAAAATAATAATAATGATCAGTCATGAGAATTTTTGCATAATTGTCTACTCTCATGTGAATTTGGTGTACAAATTTATACACTCTGAATTTTCTAAGAGCCCATAGCACACATATGCACACCCATATCACACACAACGCAGTGGGGTGTTTGGCAGAGTGAATGCAAAAATCACAAAATCACTTTGGAGAAATATTTCTCCAAAACGGCTTTTTATAAATTCTCATAGGTAAACTTTTCTAAAATGAGCTCACAATTCAAAATTATGAAGCAAATATGTTGATAATCAACATGCATCCAAATTAACATACAAAAAGGAGTGTTAAATTACCAAGGATTTCAGATTATGGAAATATCCAACAGAGACTATACTTACTTAAAATGATTAAACTTATATGGAACTACAATATTGGACAATAATAGCACATATTACAGGAAGGCAATTTCTAAGGTTAAAATGCTTAAATGCCCTTGCATTATTCAGATGGAGTGTGGAGATAGTTATCAGTATTAGAATATCATGACTAAGATGCAGGGTAGGAGCCCCAGACCTCTGTCCTCCTATAAGGAACAACAATTAGACAGCTATTCACAAACAGAATAGCTCTGGAAGACCTCAGGAAGCCACTAACAAAGTTTCAGCGACATGTAGAGTAAAAAAACCTGAAAATAACCACACAAAAAAGAGTAGAAGAGAAAGTTAAATTGTGCCTGCATTATTCTGTATCCCAGGCTGGCACAGTTAAGTTCCAAGAGAGAGCTCCTTAGCCCCGACACAGTTCTCTTGTCTTGGAAAAGGAGCACAGGGTGAGTCACCAGTTTTGCCAGCCTTTCCAGGAACTGCATGAAAGACCCAGTTCAGTTTCACCCTACCCAACGCCAGTAAAGCTGAGACATCTAGAAACCACTAGGAAGAAGTAAGAAGGAAAGGATCTACACAGTATCAGCCATGCACAGAGATGAACTTGGTTTCCAGTAGCTTCGTTGTCAGGGCACCCCAGTATGTTTCACTGCTGTAAACCTCAGCAGCTCTTACCAACACTTCAGGCCCCCACAACTTTCGTCCCTGAGGACCTTGTGAGAACCCCAGCAGATGGCTCCATAGAAGACATTCCTCTCCTAAGAAACCAACAATTAGAGCAACCACCACAGACACCTACTTAAGTTTTTGTCTTACAGATTTTCACATTTGCAGATGCCAATAGTCTGAGTCCCTCCTTCCTTTCTCCTTCTGCTGGAACTCAGGCTCTGCATTGACAGGCAGTCCCAATCTCTGCAGCTATGAACATGTAAAATGCCTACGTAGGTCCCTTCAGTCATTCCCGCTGCTGTATGCATGCCCATTATCAGCCTTTTCAGCCACACACACAAGTGCCCACTTGCAAGCAAGGCCTCCATAGCTGCTTATGGGCCTGCATCTGGCACTGACCACTGTCACTGGCTGGCACTGCAGTGCTCACTATATCTTGTCCCGATAGCTATGAATCTAAATGCCACCAGTCTTGACTACCATTCAGCAAAAAAAAAAAAAAAAAAGACATGATGAGAGGAACTTTAGGGCATTATGCTAAATGAAATAAATCAGAGAAAAGTACTATAGTGTAATGTACAGCATGCTGACTATAGTTCACAATATTGTATTATATACACAAAAGTTGATCAGAGAGTAAATTTTAAATATTCTCACCACCACATGAACAAAAATGCTAATTATGTGAGGTGGTAAATGTGCTAACTAACCTTAAAGTAGTAATTATTTCACAATATACATGTATCAAGTCATCATGTTGTATACATTAAACTTATACAATGTTGTATGTCAATTACATCTCAATTAATATTGGAAAAATTTATAAATTTATGACAAGTAAGTATATAAAATTAGAGACAGGAATAAATTGAAGAATAAATGTTGCATATATAATTTTCTAAATACTAGAGGGGAGCAAGGACAATTTTTAAAACTTGTTTAACCAAGTAGTTAGTATACTATTAAGAGAGCTATAAATTAATACATAGTTGTGAAAAGAAATTTAGTGATATTTACCAAAATCCTTCAAAAAGATTCATATACCTTACTTCATAATTTCACTTCTAGCAGTTTACCTTAATGAATAATCAAAGATTGTTGTCATGGAAACAGTCACAATAGCACAAGATCCAAATATTCAATATTAAGATTTCTAAAAATAAACATTGACACAAATATCAAAAACATTTCTTAAAACTTTCTTTATAAAATATTTATTGAATACTTATCACATGTAGGCATACCCCTAAGTACTGGATGCAAAGATTGTTTCATTTATTTCCTACTATACAACAAATTATCTCAAGCTTAGAGACTTAAAATTATAGTGATTTATTTTTCTTATGCTTTTTCATTTGGGGCAAAGCTTATTCTCCATCCCATACAGCATCAGCTAGGGTAATGTAACTGAGGGCTCAAATATCCGTATCCAAGGTGATTCCTTTATGAACCGTGAAGTTCATTTTGACTGTCAGCCTGGAACTTGGTTGGTGCTGAGGGACAAGAATAGTGGTTCCTTTCTATGTGGGCCTCTTCATGTCATGTGGTCTTCCTCACAGCATGGTGGCTGAGTTTTAAAAAAAATGTGTTTCCAGAGAGAAGTAGCCATAGTCTCAGGAGTCACTTATAATCACTTCGTCATACTTTATTAGCTAAGGCAGTTACTGAAGCCAGCTCAGGTTCAAGTTGAAAGATCAGACTCCAGTTTTGAATAAGAGAGTATCAGAGTTCTGGAATATGAAGTGAGATAGGAACTAAGCTATAACCATTTTAGAAAATCCGTGGTGGCATGGAAGTGATGAAGTTAGGGATGTAGATCTGGGGTTCAAGAGAAAGATTTGAAGTAAATGGTACAATTTGAGGGTTCATGATTACATGGGTGGTAATTAAAGCCCCAGGACTGGCCATTTTCAGTGGAACTGTATTGAAAGTAAAAGGAGAATTTTAAGGTTTACCAACTATAAAGGAGCAGAGGGAAAGAGCAGTTCAAAGACACAAACATTTTGAGAGAATGGAAGAAGACTAGAATGTGGTGTTAATAAAGCAAGGGAAGGAAGTATTTGAGAGACATGTTCAAAGTTTCAAAGACATCAAAGGATTACAGTAAGACAGGAGCTAAAATGAAAAATTTAGGATGCAGTTGGTCATTAGCAAAATTGATGAGTGGTTTTGGTGGCTGGGGAGTATAGGAATCAGATGAATTGGGAACAGAGTAAGTAAAAAATGCCTTTAGTAAAAGTGACTGAGAGTGGGTAGAAAGAGATAGGAAGCATTGGATCAAGAAAGTTCTATGTTTTATAAAATGAAAAACAGTTAAGCTTGTTTAAAGTATTTTGAGAAGCATTTAGAGAAGAGGGACATTGAAGTGTAGGGAGAAGGAAAGGGTGACAGATAAACAGTGGCCTGTTCCTTCTGCCCACGCTGCAGTGGCGATTGCTGTCAGGTCCACACCTTGCTCTCCTGTCCCACAACTTGAGAAACTCAGCTAAGACCATGTCACTTGATTTGTGTGTGCTATGGAGCTATAAAGTATCATAAACTAGACAATAATTTCACTTGGTTTGGCATCTGAAATATAGAATATGGAATGAAACTGGGTGACTGCTTGATGAGAAGACATTTAATTATATGACACCACCAAGTAAAAGATTATTACCATGATTTTATCATGGGTTTAGTTGCATTATACAGGGTCCAAGTGATCTTGTTAGTAAAGTAGAATATAGAATATGCAATTAAAATCATGGTTGGATTATTTCACTGAAAGTTTTATCTTGATTAGTGTTTATATCCCATATCCCAAAATATGTATCTATCTGATATTATTACATCTATTTGGTGACCAAGCATTAATTCTTGTTTATTTTGTTCAGCTAAGATTCAGTTTATTCCCTTTTTGTACTCTGAACACACTGATATTCAATTTAGCTTATTCTAATTAATTTATGTATACATTTATATAGTTTAAGTTGCATTGTTTGAATAACTATTTGTATGATAAAACCAGTAAATGCGTAAGATATAATCAAGCAAATTTTGAGTTGAGTATTTTCAAATCTAGATTATAATACCAAATATGGAAATAATTATATTTCAAAATGTAACCTATTGCACTAAAGAAGATACTGTCCAGGGTATCACATTGAGATAACATTGGATATTTGACTGACAACCTATTTACACACATAGGAAATTCAATAATTCTCATGTGTCAAGCATATAATCTAGATTAAATAGGCCAAAAATAGTTCAAAAGGATAATATTAAAACTCATCATTTGCAAAGGGCAACTAAATTGTGAGTGACATAGGATAGCCAAAGCAAAGTTATTAATCTAATACTTACACTACAGTTTCAAAATTAGTTTATTAAAGGCAAAATAGCAGCTATAAAAAGAGAAGAGATTCATATCTATGGTTATGCTCATGAATGAAAGATGATTAAATATCATCAAAAATTAAGTTGGTTCAGTATCAAATATAATAAATTAAAAATCAGTTAAATAGTATAGCAAGCACCAAAGTAGTAGAAAGTCATAATGATATCTGAAAACACTACAGTAGGAACAAACAGTAGAGAACTTTGTATAAGGCATATCAGTTATTTCTGACCTTTTATTAGAAGTGCAATATTTTTTACACATCAAGTTTTATATTGGCTCAATATTTGAAACTGATGAAATCAGAAGCACTGTTGGGGTTTTGGGGAGAGAGACATACTGAGTGAAGGGGTCCACAGTTGCCCACCCAGTCCTGCCTCACCAAGGTTCTCATGCAAAGCTATGCAAGTCCTCATAGAGAATTTGAGGGTTCCTAAAAACTCACTATTTGAACACCAAAATTTGAAAATGGTAAGCCCCATAACAGAAAGGATTGTAAAAGTTCATTATATGCATGAAAAAATTAACTGACTTAAAAATCCTGTTTGCTTACTTGTACTTGAAAAATACTAAAATCTGTGTGTAGTATCTGCACCAAATAGAAAGTGGGCATCTTAGATAAAATTTAAATTCTTCCACTTTATTTTTTTAGTAAAGTAAAATAACATTTAATTGAAACATTTACAGTGAAACATTGTAAAGATTATTTACAATGTAAAGGTTGAAAGTGGCCCCTCAATTTGCATGAAAATCAAAAGAACAAGAAATATGACAACAAAGAGGGGCACCTTTAATTTTGATAAATGTGTGGCACTTACAGAAATGCATCCAAATTCTTGATAAAACACTCACAAGGGTAAGGTCCCATCCAGCAGCTTGATTTATCAGGTTATTTAAGGTACAAAACTAAAGTCACTTGAAACCTAAGATTCCCAAATGTTACACTATAATATCTCTTATATCTTGCAAGGAAATTATAGCCACTCATACTGCCTGATTAAATTTCCCAGGTTGGTCAATACACTCAGGTGATCAAATCCTAGTTCCTGGGTGAGCATAGAACATATACAATATCTCTTCGAGCACATCGTCTAATGAAGACCAACAATAATACACTTGTTTTCTGTTCTTTGTTAACCTCTAATGTTCTAATTACATTGCTTAGACTCTATCCCCAATTTCAAGAGACACAATAAATAAGAACAAAAGAAACACCTCCAGGTTTTATTAATTTCTTATTTAATTATGCTTCATATTTTCCTAAAACCTCTTATTACTGTAACAAAGGAAAATCTAATTTCTTTGTATCACTATAAATTACTCTTAAAATATATACCTGTAGTTTATCCAATATTCTAGGCTTCTTCATGAATTTAGCAATTACAATCAATAACCAAAATCAGAAAACATAAACATTTTATAAAACTAACAACTTCTTAAACTAGCTATAGAGGCCAAGGAGAAATAAGACCTTTAGCCAAGTGATAAACTACAAGAATTTGGAATACAAAGAGTCTTAATTTATGTGTAAACAGTAAAAGAGTATCCCCTAATTCAGGTTTGTATCCTTTAAAATGTAAACTAGAAAAAGTCACCCAAATTTGAACTAGAAATCAGTCATATCAAAAGAGTGATCAAAATATGACTGGGCAAGAATGTTGACAAGCACTTTTTCCCTATGAATTTGCCTGTTGTCCTTGCAACAACAAATTGGAGGGTGGAAAAGAAAGGCAAGATGAAACTGGTCACCTGTTTACCTTGGGTTCTCTTACTTCAGGAGAACTTGGTTCAATGGGGTTTGAAAGTTTCACTTTATGGCCTACCTAGAGGCTGTACAAGTTGGCCGCAATTTCATTAAGCATCTAGGATATTCCAATAAAGATTTTCTGGACAGCATAATTTTTATTTTCAAAAATGATTCAAGAGAACTCTAAGGTTGTGATAAAAAAAGAAACTAAAGGGTTTTCAGGAACACGTATAAAGGACACATGGACAAAACCAAAGCCGGGTAGGATCAAGGATGGGAAGTGGGGGTGGCTGGGGTGGGGGTGCACGGTGGGGGGAAAGTAGAGGCAACTGTACTTGAACAACAATTTAAAAATGTGAAAAAAAAAACTGCAACTGGGAAAAAATAATTTATGCTGAGTAGCAAGCAAATGCGGTCCATTTCAAACCAGAGAAGATAAATTTATAGCTTCCAAAAAATGGCATGTTGGTAATTTAAATGTTCTTCTAAATATACTTAAATTTTTTCAAAGTAAAATACTACATTTTTACATGTAAGAAAAAGATACAGAGAAAAAATTGAACTTGTCACACTTAAAAGGTCTCTCACATAAAATTTGCCACATTACCACAGAACACCATATATTACTTATTTCACTTTAATTTAAATTGGCTTCTTGAGAAAGGAAGCATTTGGCCTCAAGTTACCCCAATTAATTGTACACTTGACTTTTACTCTTTTCTTATATTCTTGACATACCATTATTCAGAGATACCTTTTTATTTCACAGGCTGTAGGTGTGGCAGTTAACAATTTTTTAGTGTGTTAATGTTTTTTTCTTTCTTTCATTTCAGTCTGTTCCCAGTACTCTAGAGGAGTATTTGCCATTTTTGGACTCTATGATAAGAGGTCAGTACATACCTTGACCTCATTCTGCAGCGCCTTACACATCTCCCTCATCACTCCAAGTTTCCCTACGGAGGGGGAGAGCCAGTTCGTGTTGCAGCTAAGGCCCTCCTTGAGAGGAGCGCTCTTGAGTCTGCTGGATCACTATGAATGGAACTGTTTTGTCTTCCTGTATGACACAGACAGGGGTAAGTCGCAATTCCACCTCTACATAAGTAAAACTCTAATTTCAACCTGAAATGGCCTTGTATACTTGTGATTTAGCAAAATATTTTAATTCTTAACATGACTAAAAAACAGAAAATAGTCAGTGTGTACTGTCAATACTTTTTTATTTTGACTCTGGGAGAAATTTTCTATTAAATAAGCTTTAAATTCATAAGGTTACTTGTAAACAAACTATGTTTGGTTACATAGTTGAAATTAAGAGAAATAATTCTTTAGAAAATTCTGTAATGATATTTCAGGTACCATAAAATAAATAAGTCTTTTACTTCAAATGCAAATGATTTAATGTTTTGGAACATCTAAAAATAAATTATATCGAGCCATGGCTTTGAGTTTGAAACATAAGACTTTAAATGAGTAATTGAAGGATACTAACAATGACAATGAATTTGCTAATAAGCTTCTGTTTGATGGCAACCTTTCACTTTGTCTTTAGCTATAGGCTCTAACAGTTAATAAATGATATTATAAGACCCATGTGTTGGAGAAACAAGGTTGATAACTAACATTAAATTATTGACAATTCATATATTTTTCTACAAAGTACTTTGATTTTTAAGTTGGAGACATAACTTAAGGAGTTCCTACTTTTTTCAATTCTGTTTTTTTTAGTGACTAGAATAATGACAACATGTTATATTTCAAAATAAACATCAGGGAATCACCTGTGCAGTTTTGTCTGTGGTCCTTTTTCCTTAAAGTGTAAGATGTATGAGAAGACAGGAAGCTAGAATAAAAATTGGAACAGGCAACATTTTAAGAACATCCTTGAATAAAATTCTGTCTTTGAAATGAGTAAAACAATAAACAAGCAAGACAAATCTTTTGAAGATATAATTACCTTCAAAAGTCCAAAGCATAATTTTCTATACTCAGATATGAAAATTCATTAAAGGAATTTACCTAATTAAAATTCACATTTTAATCAGGTGGGAACAGTATGTCATATAAGATGTCTCATCAACTGTGCTCTTAGCACATTACTCATATTGGATACATGGTAAATTTGATTTTCAGAGACAAGCTCAGAAAATTTATATTATGAATATATTTTATATGTGAGCAGAGCATACTCTAATTCACACTTGGAAGTATAGGAACCTGCTTACATTTTACAACATTACTTTCCAATAACTAACAATCCAAAGCATAGTAGAGAATGTTTTACAGTTTACAGATACATTACTCTGTTTATTTCTAACTTTTGGAAAAATCCTTAAGAAGAAGACACTAAAATTTGAAAACACAAATTAAAACAGTGAGATACGACCAGATGTTTATTAGAATGGCCATAGATCAGATTGTTGACAACACCAAATGATGGTAAGGATGTGGAGTAACAGGAACTCTCATTTATTGTTGGTGGGAATGCAAAGAGGTACAGCCAACTTTACATGTTCTTATAAAACTGAATATATGACTAGCATATGATCCAGCAATCACTCTCCTTGGCATTTACCCAAAGAAGCTGAAAACGTATATCAACACAAAAACCTGCACACAAAGTGTTTGAACACTATGACGCAGCTTTATTCATAATTCCCAAACCTTGGAAACAACCAAGATGCTTTTCAATAGGTGAATGGATAATTAAACTGTGGTATATTCAGACAGTGGATTACTATTCAAAGCTAAATAATAAGGACTATCAAGCCATGAAAAGATATAAAGGAACCTTAAACACAAATTATTAAGTGAAAGAAGCATGTTTTAAAATGCTTCATACTATGTGATTCCAACTACATGACATTCTTGAAAAAGCAAAACTATGAAGATAGTGGAAGAATCAGTGACTTTCAGGGGTAAAGAGGAAGGGGGGGGGTGAATAGGTGGAGAATAAAGGATTTTTAGGGCAGTGAAACTGCTCTGCATAATACTATAATTATGATTAAAAGTCCTTATTATACATTTGTCCAAAACCACAGAATGTACAACACCATGAGGAAATCCTAATGTAACCTAGGGATTTTGTGTGACTATGATGTGTCAGTGTAGGTTCATCAATTGTAAAATATGAGTATCAAATGCAAAACAATTACACTTCAGTAAATTAACTTAAAATGATTTTAAGAATTAAATCATGATGTCAAGAATTATGCACTGGGATGTAGATGAAATGTTTATTCCTGTGGTTCATTACAATATAGTTCAGTTTGCCACTTTAGGTAGAAGATCCTTATTTTGTAACATCTGCCTCTTAGGTTTCATAGAAATACTAGTGGGACTGCCATCTCCCTCTTTTCCTCTGCTCTTGTGTAAACCAATCTCTATCAAGGAGAGAGTGCAGGCATCTGCGCATCAGACTCCTCACTAAATGGGGATTAAACGTGATGTGTTGCTTTTGTGCCGGTTTATACTTTTAGGGTCCTCACTCCTGCATAGCAAGTGAGACACTTAAACCCTGAGCCACTTCCCATTACCTCTCACCCTGGCTTCTCTCTAGTATAAACAGACATACTGCACATAGTATTTAAAGACTCTTTCTTTTGGTTAAATTCCCACCTTTAAAGTTTTAAGCCCATCATGGTACAAGCACTATTTCTTCTAATACGACATCTTGTAAACTTCAATCACTTACTGACTTGCTACACAAAGCATATTTTTTCCTTGTTATCACCCTAGAATGTAACTGTTTTGCTTCTAACTGACTAATGTAAGTCAATCTAGAATTTCTTTGGTTTCTCCAATAATTGCTTCAGGATGACTAACAAGTCCTTTGTATTGCCTTCTGTTACACTAACCCAATCCAACCTTAAAATAAACACTTTTATTTCTAGGGGTAATTGCATGAATGAAAAATAACATGTTAGGAAAATGGCCATTTCTTGATGCTCAGATGGTTCACCCGGCCATCAAACCACCATGCTTTCTAATATTCTGGGGTTTAATGAGATACTTATAAAAGATAAAAATAATTTTTCTCTTTTTAAAATTGTTGTGTTCATTTTACAAGTTTAGAATAACAGGTTCAATTTATTCCCTCTTAGATACTATGCTGAATTATATACCATTATCATTAACTGATGTATAACCTCAATTATGAACATAGGATTAACTTCCATCATAAACACAATTGGCTAAGAGTAATCCATATTTTCATGTCATGAAGAAAAAAGAATACACAACATTAAAAGTCAGAATATTTTTAATGTACAAACCCAAGTGTAATGAAATAAAATAATATAAAATATTTTGATACTTTAATCTTTTACTGTTACCATAAACTGCTTATCAACACATTTTTCTTATTACAAGTAGCTGCCATAATTATGACCCTGAATTTCTCCACAAAATTTAGTGGAATAAGTTATTTCATTCATCCACTCAATTATTTCTTAAATCTTAATCCCTGTAGTAATATAATGAACTCTTAAGATACAAGAGCTTTATTGTCATAACTTAAAATAGTGTTTTTATGTTGAATTACTGTCAATAAAAGGAATGACACTTTATTTCTTCTCACATAAGACCTGTGTTCTAGTCCTGGTCTGCTATAAAGAGCTGTGTGAATCTGCCTATATTTTTGTCCACCAGGAAGGAAGGAAGAAAGGAAAGAAGGAAGGGAGGGAGGGAGGGAAACAGAGAGGAAGAAAGGAAGGAAAGGGAGATGGGAGGGAGGGAGAAAGTTGAACTTCACTGTCTTTAAGACCCATTCAATCTTTATGGGTTTTTTTAAATTTTATATTCCAAATATTCTATTCCTTCCCTGGAAATGTTGGACGGAAAGATAGCAAGTGGCATAAGTGATACCTTTATCATTAGGTGACTCCCGCTTCTGTTCATTTGACTGCTTTCAAAGAAGAAAAAAACAATTTCATTTATTTAATTCAATTTATTTATTTAGCATTCAATAAAAAATTTACAGTTCACTTTGTATCAGGCACTTTGATAAGTATTATGAGTACAATGATGGACAAATCACTACTGAGCATAAATGTACTCATTTGGTATGACTTTATTAGGAAATAGTACACAACACTCTACTTGACAACCAGAAAGTTGCCTTTGATACATAGCTTAATGTTTTTACAATTTTAATTTGAAACACAACTGTTTTCCAAGTAGATCAATGTCTCTGTGGAAATAGATCATTTAAATACAAATAATAAAATTTTTGAGTTGATAAATATGAAGTACTGAATGTGTGAAATGTGGTTCATACACCTGAGGAATTAAATTTTAAACTATGTTTCATTTTACTTGATTAATTTAAGTAGCCACATTTGCCCAATGGCCACTGTATTTGGACAACACAGCATATCTAACCACTGAACTTATATGAAATAATATATTTCACTTTTCATGAACTTTCCAAATCTCATCTTAACTCATATTTACTAATAAGTAAGAAAATAAATTAGAGAACACCCTGTGCATAATCTTTTTATAGTCATTTTCACATTGCATTTGTATACATTGACATATCTTTTCTTCCCCCAGAAACAAGTTCTTCAGTAATTATTGTATCTTCTCACATTTATACCTTTTGTGTCTAGCATAGTGACCCCTGACAGGCATATTATATAAATATGGAATGAACTGATGAATTAATCAAGTGAAGTTCTTGACCATAGGTATCAATTTTAGTTCTCTAGTAAACAATCATATAATTCATTTGGAATAGGTATTTTTAAAGAAAAATATTTTTACCTGTGTCTGTTGCCCAGAATTTTGAATACTCATATGTTTATGGCTGTACCTAACACCACAGGTAACAAGGTGAGTTTACGATCCAGGAACAGATGAGAAGATAACAACCTAACATTTTTAGACTTCTAATGATCACTGTCATTTTTTTCAAAACTGTTAACATGGCCAGAAATTTTGATCTCATGTCTAGAATAAGCTACGGACCTTGTTTTATTTCATCTTGCTTCCTTTTAATGTTTAATGCTCACTATTTTACTCAGATTAGTGCTTTCCAGGATTATACTGTTATTTCATGGGTTGCTAAATACCTTATAACCAATATCTTAATAAGTATAATATGATACTAATTGTTCTTAGGAAAGATATATTTGGCAAAGCATAGAGAAAAAAATGTGGCGTATTTTGGCTTGTTTCCTTTGATCTATTTTTTTTCTATTTAGCATTTTTTGTTAACAAAAATATTGTACATATCTCATAACATATTTTGAGAAACCTAGGAAACGATGTTGCAGAAAGCATAATATGTATATTCTCCTACTCCATGCCGAAGTCAGTGGGAGAAGTGATAAAGGGATGGAAGGAGGAGTGCATTGGGGGTGAGAGGGAGGGATCTTGCTATTTTATTCCTACTTACTGAGCCTTACTGCATATGTGCCTTTTATTTTTAAACTGTCTTAAATCTTTTGCAAAAAAGACTTGAGATTTAAATAACAGACAAAAAGGAACAAATGATTGAGAAAAGGGTGAAACACCTTTAAATGACATCTCCTTTTCTCCCAATAAATAAACTTGTATTAATCACTCCAGAGAATTCTATCTTCCTTTTCTTTTTATATTGTGCCATTCCATTGCTCTTTCCCACTTTCTCTTCCTTCCCTCAAAACCTAGAGTGGGTCTCAGGTGCACTGGGAATCTTAATCTTCTCTTGTTCATTACCACTTATGGACTCCTAAGAGTTTCTTAAGTTCACATCCATGAATAACATAGGTGGATGAGAGAGCAGATAACTCTAAGGAAAATACAACATGATGAATTCAATTCCTACCGAAGTAAAATTACTGATATATCTGCCTCTTCTTTGAAATCACTTTCAGATAGGAGTGGTATAAGGAGGATCAGGGGTACACCTGTCAACTGGACTTGGAGCGCCTTAGAGAGGAGCACTCAGTGTCTAGAGGGCTGACTATAAGCATTTTTTTTTATTTCCTTGCTCTCCCCACCTCCAGTTCCTAACTCTGCCAACACATATCTACTATTGACTGTGCCACTACAATGCTTCTGAATGATTTTTTTATTAAAAACAAAATTAGATGGCAAGAGCAAAACAGAGTTAATTGACATACAAATTCTTCAGAGGTAAGAGTCTCACATTTTAACCTGTATTATCCAAGAGGGGATGAATAATTTTTCTTTCATTCCAGATAGTATTAAGCCCTTATTTTCAACTTATTTCTTACCCCTGAAAGAAAAAATGTTAAGTCTAAGACCCCTCACCAGAATGAACAGGAGTCCCCTTTTTGTAAACCTCCCATAATGACCCTGAGGCATTATCAGTGTTTATAGTGAACCTATTAAGACTTAGACTATTTTATAGTTCATTCAAATATATTTGCTTACTGACTTTTATTACACTTATGGTCAAGCTGACAAGGCCAAATATTTACTTATTGTCAGTTGCCCAGTGTGAGCATAATCCAGTCCACTGGAAGGACAACCTCACTTAACTAGATCTCTCAAGCATGTATCACTGCCTTCTTGCTGGAACTAAAACTATAGAAGAGCAAAGAAAAATACAGGTATAAAAACAACAACAGATCTTTCTATGGAGATTCTTACTTGTAATTGAGGGAGTCGTAGTAATCAGCTACAGGCAAGACAGCTCCCACTCCCTTCACAGCCTCTCTTTGATATCAGTGCAATGCTTACTCTCTGCCACAGGCTCTTCCCACTGTGTGTGAGAGCTAAGGGGTGATTGGATAGGACAAAGGAGCACCAGTGGGTGTGTTTATGAAGAGGCTTATATGTTGGATCCCTTTAAGTATGGTGAGAGGAAGCAAAGGGAAGTTCATGTCTGCTACTTCCCACATTCCCTCATTACAGAATGAAGGATATGAGGTCAATGCTGGAAGCCATAGTCATATTCCAAAGGAGTGCTGAAATTGAGGAAGGAGAGTGAATCAGAACAGGACTGCCAATTGAGGAGATTAATAAAAAACGATGATGTGAAGCTAGAACAAGGGTAGTCAAAGAATATACCAGAACAAGGAACACTGGGCTGCCAGAGTGAACTGGAGATAAGTAGAGAAGCCTGCAGTTGCTTTGGTGGTGCCAGCAGCTTTCCAGATTTTCATATGAAAGCTGGAAGAGGCCAGAGTGTGATGGCAAGGAAACACACTATGCAATTCTCCATGAGTACTTGTGCAGGGTTACTTTACTTGTCATTTAGTAGGCACTAGACACACATTGTTTACTGACCGACTGTCTGGATGCTCTTCCCTCCCCATTTCTTTCTCACTGTCAGTGTTTGGTCTCTGAACAAACAATAAGGGCAGATCTGAGTAAGACCTATGGAGGCCCTATCCACTGGAAAGGTGATCGTGTGATCATACCCTGCCCTATGGAAATTCAAACAAACAAATTATAAAATAAGTGTATGGGAGTCCAGCAGATTTCTGATTTCCCCCATGGTGATCATTTCAGTCCTTGATTTGAAAATACTAAATTTGTATAAAAAATATTTGCTATGATAGAGTCTAGGTCATGTGCTGACACTATCAATGGAATTATTCTGCCATGCTTAAGGACCAAGAGGCAGAGGGGGAGCATGTTTCTTGAGAATCATTACATGGATAGAATGTGGGTATAATGTTTAGTGATTTTTTTTTATCCAGAACAGACAAATGGAAAGGTTCTCACTGGTTTCATTTTTCAGTGACCCAGAATTTTTTTAAAGTAATGAGCTTTCAAATGACTTACAATTTCCTGACAACTTCTTCATTAAAAAATAAAAAAGTGTTGCTTATCTGAAGATCTGGGGGAGAATCTCTTTTTAGAGCTCTGATGAACATATTGCCTAAAGATAACTTATATTGTCTCAATGAATTTCCCTACTACTATAAAAATGGAACAAATGAGTATGTAATGGCAACACACAATTAAGGTTGAAGTCCTGGGTTGTGACAGGAGAAATTCCCCACCTCACAGGAGAGTTCATTGCAGACACCTACATGGTCCTAGAACATACACAAACCCACTCACCTGGGAATCAGCACCAGAAGGGCCCAATTTGATTGTGAGTAGTGGGGGAAGTGACTAAAAGGCAGCTGAGAGCCCAGCAAGCAGCATTGTTCCCTCTCTGACCCCTCTGCCACAGACAGTGTCACAGTGCAGCTACGTGGGTTGCCCTGCCTTGGCAAATACCTAAGGCTCCACCCCTTACAATATAACAGGTATACCAAAACAAAGAAATATGACCCAGATGAAAAAACAGATCAAAACTCCAAAAATAGAACTAAGCCATGAAGAAATAGCCAACTTATCAGATGCAAAATTCAAAACACTGGTAATCAGGATGCTCACAGAAATGGCTGAGTATGGTTGCAAAATAGAGGAAAAAGTGAAGGCTATGCAAAGTTAAATAAAGAAAAATATACAAGGAACTAACAGTAAAGGGAAGGAAACCAGGACTCAAATCAATGATTTGGAACAAAAGGAAGAAATAAACATTCAACCAGGACAGAATGAAGAAACAAGAACTGAAAAAAATTAGAAGAGAAGCTTAGGAACCTCTGGGACAACTTTAAACATTCCAACATCCAAACCATAGGGGTGCCAGAAGGAGAAGAGGAAGAGCAAGAAATGGAAAAGTTATTTGAAAAAATAATGAAGGGGAACTTCCCCAATCTGGCAAAAGAAGTAGACTTCTCAAGAAGTCCAGGAAGCTCAGAGAGTCCCAAAGAAGTTAGCCCCAAGGAAGCACATACTAAGGAGCTTCATAATTACATCCCCCTAAATTAAGGATAAGGGGAGAATCTTAAAAGCAGCAAGAGAAAAGGAGACAGTTACCTACAAAGGAGTTTCCATAAGACTGTCAGCTGATGTCTCAAAAGAAATCTTACAGGCAAGAAGGGGCTGGAGAGAAGTATTCAAAGTCATGAAAGGCAAGTACCTACATTCAAGATTATTCTCTCCAGGAAAGCTATCATTTAGAATGGAAGTGCAGATACAGTGTTTCCCAAATACGGTTAAGTTAAAGGAGTTCATCATCACCAAGCTTTTATTATATGAAATGTTAAGGGGATTTATCTAATAAAAAGAAGATCAAAATTATGAAAAGTAAATGACAACAAATTCACAATTATCAACAACTGAGCCTAAAACAAAAACAAAACAAACTAATCAAGCAACTAGAATAGGAACAGAATCACAGAAATGGGGATTGCATGTAGAGTTATCAGTGGGGAGGTGGGGAGAGAATGGGGGAAAGGTACAGGGAATAAGGAGCATAAATGGTAGGTACCAAATAGCCAGGGAGAAATTAAGGATAGTATAGGAAATGGAGAACCTTAGAACTTATATGTATGACCCATGGACATGAACTAAGTTAGTGGAATGCTGGTGGGAAGGAAGGTGCAGGGTAGAGGGAAATAAAGATGAGGGGAAAAATGGGACAACTGTAATAGCCTAGTCAATAAAATATACTTTGAAAAAGGTTAAAACTGTTACAATGAAAAACTTATGTCAAAGGTAAATTTTACTCAACTGATATGTTTTATAGTTTATTCTCTATATCATATGTGACATGAGGGCTATGGAAAGAAAAGCATTTACTTATTACTTGATTCAAAGTAAAGGAGTTCTTAAATATAAATTCCTTAGAGTTGTAGCTATGGCAGCCCTGCCATTCTTTTGATCGCCCAAATAGAAATATGAAATTCCCACATATTTTCAGCTCTGTAGCTCAGATGTTATCAGTGGAAGTCAACTATACTGTTGAACAGTTAGCTATAAGTGATGGGATGCAAATTCCAGCTGTACCACTTATTACATGTTTGACTTTGAGTAAGTTCCTGATCATTGCTAGATCTCAGTTGTCTAATCTAAAAAAATAATGTTAATAGTCAAATCTACCAGGTCATTATGGTTTAAATGTCAAGTGCTTACAAAGTTCTTGGTATACAGTAAACTATATGTTATAGTCATTATCCTATATGTGTTATTGTTATTATCACTATAATTATCATCATCCTATGTTTAAACTCCAAAACAATATTTATTATTTTAAAATTATTAATCATGAATCAAAAGTTTGGTTAATTTTTATATAATGAGAAACAACCTTTCATGACACACAGACACTTCTAGGTATAAATGCTAAGTTGATGAAGAAACAAACTTAAATTTGATCTTTTTTATTCTTACTTTCCTTCATAGACCATTCTTCCTCTGACATCTCTTAAAATACTGGCATTCCGCTTGGGCTCTATCCTCAGCCACTTTGTCTCTGTAAATTTCTTAAATGCAAACCTGTCTACATCCTATTCCTGATTAGATTGATTTCATGGCTTTTTATTACTTTTCATATAAAATCTATTCTTATATGATGCTCCACAATTCATCTCTTTTTTGTTGTATTTTTGGGGGCACAGGTTTCATCTCTTGATTGCTTCTCCCATCTCATTATATAGCCCACTTCCTCTGAAACATCAAGCCCCAGGGAAAAATGACCTTTCTAAAGAGTTTGAGCACACTAGATTCTCTCACTTGCCAAGATAGCTCTGCAAATGCCTTTCTCTCAATATCAAACATTTAGTGCACATCTCTTTTACCTGGAGTAACCTATATTCATCCTTCTGAGCAAATTTTCCTTCAAGAAGTCTTTTTCTACACAGTTACACTCCAGTGAGTTAAACCCCCTCCTGTGTGTTCCCATAACAGTCTGTACTTTCTCTATCAAACACAGTATTCCATTTGTTTCATTCTATGATTCTGTCATCAGACTCCTTTAGTTCTACAATAACAGGGACTATTGCTTAAAATTATGTGTCACTATGATGATAACTGAATGTTGATACTATTGCTAAACACAGTACTTGCTACCATATAAAAGATTACATTCTATTTCCCAAACTTTATTTTAATGGTTTTATCTTGTTTTGATAGATGCCAGATTAAGATCATAACAAGTAAGCATTCTTCCCCTGCAGGAGAAAAACTACATAAGTACCCATCTTTATAGCAGTCTGTCACTTTAAATTGAAAAGTAGAGAAAATAATTTTGTAAGGCTTATTGCTTTCTGGGCCTTTTGCATTTTTGCCAACCTATACACTGCCAAAAAGAATTCTGTGTCATAGAGTAATTTACATGAGTGCACATTTCTCTCTCTCTCTCTCTCTCTCTCTCTCTCTCTCTCTCTCTCTCTCTCACTCTCTCATTCACTTTCTGTCCCCCCACCCTTTATTAGGAATAGCTTAGCTTTTTCAATGTGAATTTTAGAAAAGGATATTTAAGAGGTATATTTCTATCAATTCTAACTTAGGGAATGTTTGAACTATGACTCACTTAAAAAGTTCTTCCATTTGTAAGAATCTTAAAATACCCCTGAACACAATCTTAAAAGGTCAATTCAGAAATAGACAATAAATAGAGTATAAAATTAAAACTTAACATTTTGTCACTGACAAATCCTGAAGGCATTATTTTTTCTGTCTTTTCATATTAAACTTAATGACATATGTTAATTCTTACGTGCATTTTACCTGAATGTATATTATTTGAAGTATTTTGGTTACTTTAGTTTATGAATTTTATATTATCTATAGTACATTATCTAAGTTTTTACTCAAGTATTTAAAAAATAAATAGTATATAGAATCATAGCCTCCATATTCCTGCTAAGTCTAAAAATACCCTTCTAAAGTAGATTTGTATAAGAAAGAGTTTTTCCCCCACAAAAAAACTGGTGTACATAGGAACTATAAATAGTGTATCAAGGAGTAAGCAGATTTTAAATGGCCAAAATAACTATTTAGCTAAAATGACAAGTTTGAGAGTAAGTTGTGTTCTTCCATATGAAGTATATGTTGCCTTCATATTATTGTAGTCAGGGAAATGCAGGTTGTTTTTAAAGAGAAAACTTAAAGAAGAAGACTTAAAGAAAGGAATTTTTACTTTATTAAAACAGTCTTCTTTGTAGCATCTGGAATGGAAATCATGGTTTCTTGTTTAAAAACATGGAGCAAAATTGGTTTATATTTACTAGATCCAAGAGACCTGTTACAGACAAGCAGTTTTACCCAATGGGCCAGATGTTACTAAGTCCAGAGTTCAGCTCCACGCAGTATGTAACCAGTGGTGCCTTCTATGACTATAAAGAATCTAGGGCCCTGGCTGGTGTAGCTCAGTGGATTGAGTGTGGGCTGTGAACCAAAGTGTCGCAGGTTCGATTCCCAGTCAGGGTATATGCCTGGGTTGCAGACCATGACTCCCAGCAACCACACATTGATGTTTCTCTCTCTCTCTTTCTCCCTCCCTTCCCTCTCTAAAAATAAATAAATAAAATCTTTAAAAAAAAGAATCTAAAATATTCCCTGTGAAGGAGAAGACCATGAAAGAAGTACAACCTTGAAAAGTGGATTCAAAGAACATCCTTTGTTAGCAAAGAATATTATGCAGCTAAACTCAGTACAGATTAACATGGGGTGCAAAGTGGAACAGGTTATGGAATAGTCAAGATTTTTCTGGTCAAACATAGAGAAATACTTGTATTCAGCAATGTAATTTTGTACTCAGATGTTTAAATTAAAAAGACATAGAGTCATATTTTAAAAAAAAAAAAAACAATGATAGAATTTTAATGAGTTTCCAGTCAAGATGGAAGCATAGATAAATGCAATATTTGAATCTTTTCCCAACCACACCAAAATTAGAACTAAATTACAGAACAATCATCATTCAGAACCAGATGAAATCTAGCTGAAAGGATGTCTACAGCTAAGAATATAAAGAAGAAGTCACATCAAGACTGATAAGAAGGGCTGAGACAGGCTGGCCCCATACCCATGTGGCAAATTAAAATTGGGAGGGAAGTCTACACTGTAGAGGTCCCTCCCAAGGAGCAAGGGGTCCCAGTACCACACGAGAACCCCTATCCCAAGGTTCCAGTGCTAGGAAGAGAATTCTCCATAACTTCTGGCTATAAAACCCAGCAGGGATTGTGGCTGACTAAGACAATGGCCTCTGAAGTCTCAGGCATTCCTCTTAAAAGGCCATTGCACAAGAACACTCTAGCACTGGGACAGCAGGTCAAAAGGGACCAGGGACATAAAGGGAAGAATTTAATTGTCCAAACAGTTTTCTCACATACAAAAGTGCTAGCAGAAGCCATTATTCCTTTGGTAAACCCTCCACCAACACAAATATACAGATGGACACAATATCTCAGCCTCCATCAACCTGACTAATACAATTTGCCCCATCTTGGTGATTCCCTGAGATCCTGTCCCATCCAACTTGCAGGCCCACCCAAGCCCTTTTTTGGTAGCTTTCCCATATAAAGTGCGTCACTTGACCCATGCTGCAGACTTCCCTAAAACTCATACAAGCAGCATCTAGTATCATGGTATCTCATACCTCTTGCTAAGTGGCTCAGGTCTGTCAATAGTTGCAACCAACCTCAGTTTGGACCTTGGCCTCTCCCAGACACCTCCAAGCCCAGCAAAAGTAGCAGCCATTTGAAGAATCCTTTGTAGCTCATGCCAGGTGGCCCAGGGGAAGGGCACAGACAGTGGAAGACCTTAGCCTGCACCTCCTGGGAGACCCTAGAGTGAGTGAAACCAGTAGACAGCTTCAGACAATGCCAGATTACATCTCAACCCTCTCCATGAGCAATATGTTCCAAGGGTGAACTTGGTTCACCCTTTGCCCCACTGAAGCCATTCCTGCTCTGTAGAGACAGCCTTTGAACAGAAGCTCCTCCAATGCAGTTGCAGCTGGTTCTCACAGGTGATAGGCCTGGAGATCAGTCTTTCCCAGCAATCTGCCAAAGGCAATCAAGGCTCAACTACAACTGGAGTTTTCACACAGCCGACCAGAGAGGGAATGCGTAGGGGAAGCCCAGCTCAGATAACTGGGGAGGCTGTGTCACTGTCCCTACAAGATATCTACTACAAAAAGTTACTCTGTCAACACCAGGAGACATCACAGTTCTATCTTATATGAAGAAACAAATGCAAGGAGGCTGCCAAAATAACAGGACAAAAAAAAAAAAAGCATTTCCCAGATGAAAAAGCAGGAGAAATTACTAGAAAAAAAAAGAATTAAATAAAATGAACACAAGCAAACTCCCAGGTAGAGTTCAAAACAATGGTTATAAGGATGCTCAAGGAACTTAGCAAGAATTTCAACAACATAAAAAAAGGACATGAAAACAACCAACTGAAATGAAGACTATATTATAGGGAATCCGCAGAAGAGTAGATGAAGCAAAGGATCAAATCAGCCATTTGGAAGATGAAGAAGAAACAACCTAATCAAACCAGGAAAAACAAGAATAAAAAAAAAGAAGACAGTGTAAGGAGCCTCTGGGACAACTTCAAGTGTACCAACATTCATAACATGGGGGTGCCAGGAAGAGAAGAAAGAAAGCAAGAAATTGATAACCTATTTTTAAAAAATAATGACAGAAAACTTGCCTAATATGATGAAAGAAAAGACAGACACATCTGGAGAGCACAGAGTCCCAAATAAGATGAACCCAAAGAGGCCCACACCAAGACACATCATAATTAAAATGCCAAGCTTAAAGACAAAAAAACAATCTTAAAAGCAACAAGAGTAGAAAAAGTTAGTTAACTATAAGGAAGCTCTCCTAAGATTGTCAGTTGATTTCCGAACAGAAACTTTGCAGGCCAGAAGTGATGAAAAGCAAGGACCTATACAACCAAGATTAATCTACCCAGCACAGCTATCATTTAGAATCAAAGAACAGATAAAGAGCTTCCCAGGTAAGCAAAAAATAAAGGATTTTGTCACCACCAAACCACTATTATAAGAAATGTTAAAAGTCTTTAAGAAGAAAATGAAAAAATAAAAAATATGAAATATGAAATGGCCATAAACACATATCACTTAGTTTAAACACAAGTGAGTTGAATGCTCCAATCAAAAGACATATGGAGGCTGAATAGTAATAACACAGGACCCTTACACACACTCTCTACAAGGTACCCAATTTAAATAGAAAGACATAAATACACACTGAATGTAAAGGGATTGAAAAAGGTATTTCATGAAAATGAAACTGCTTCTTGGCCAGAGGTGGCTGTAGCAGCTACTGCCCTTGTCCCTGCTGCTGCCTTTCCAGCCCTTCTGTGATTACCCTTCCAGCTGCTAAGCACCAGCAAGAAAGGGGAAGAAGCAAGAAACTCCTACTAACAAAGACAAAGATCCAAGATGGCTGAGGACTAAGTTGAAGCCACACTAATCTCCCAGGACCAATCTGGAATTACAACTAAATTGTAGAGAAATCATCCTAAATAACTAACTGAACTCTAGCTGAAGAGAAGCTATATCCAAGGACAGACAGAAGCAAACACTCACCACAACCAGAATGGTAGGGAGTGCAGAGGAGGCATGAGAGGGCTGGCTGGGCTCCCACGGTTGGTAGCTGAAGTTCCAGATGGATATTTTAACATCCAGGGCTTTCCCTTGAGAAACCCCAAGCTGGGGTCTCCAGCCTACAGTACCAAAGCCAGGAAGGAACCCAGATAACATCCAGCTGAGAAAAACAACTGAGTTTCTGTCTGCCAGGGAGAGACATCTGGAGATGCAAAGAGCCGCTTAAAGGGACAACACACAAAATTTCTATTGCAGTCACTTACCCTGGGTTCCAGCTGAGGAAAGGCAGAGTAGAAGAGACTGTTGAGGAGAGTCTGGGGTTGGTGGCTCTGGGAAGAGAACTGAACAAATAGCCCGCAGGTTCCCTGTTGCTAAATCATACAGCAGAATCCATCTCTTTCTGTCTGAGCACTTCTCTCAAAGTGACATCAGCCTGAGAGAAAGCAATAGTCCCACCCAAAGAAATTACTCTACTCCATGCTGTGGAACTTAATCTGGGATGTTGATTACAGCTTGATCAGTTTAACAGCTGATTGATTTAACAGACTAAGGTGGAAAAAAAACAAAGAAGCAGCCAAAATGTGAAGACACTATGTAATGCTAAAGGGAACAATCCAACAAGTAGATCTAATGTTAGTAAACATTTATGCACCCAACATAGGAGTACCTAAACATGTCAAGAAAATCCTGATGGGCATAGAAGGAGAGATCAAAATCAGTCATAATCAGGGATTTTAACACCCCATTGACTTCAATGAATAGATCTTCCAGGCAGAAAACAGCAAGGAGATAGCAGCCTTAAACAACACACTAGGTTAAATGGATTTAAATGATATCTTCAGAGCATTTCACCCCAAAGCAGCAGAATACACATACTTTTCATGTGCACATGGAATGTTTTCTAAGATAGATCACATATTACATCACTACAAAACAAGCCTCAATAAATTTAAGAAGATTGGAGTTTCCACCAAGCTGTAGGTGTAGGTGGGAACCTTTCACTTCCTTGCACAACCAAGAGGAAGATAACAACCAGTCTAAAAGCAATAAACAATCAGAAGTGCCAGAAAATCATACTTCATGGAACTCCAACAAACTAGGAGTTAAAGAAACATTCACCAGACCAGTAGGAGAGATGGAGATGGGCAACTGGGTGAGCGGAGAGGACTCTGCAGCAAGACAGAGACCCTAGGGGGCAAAGTGGCAGACCATGTGAGCAAGGCATGGCTGGCTTAGGGGACCTGCAGCACCATGCTAGACCTCATCAGTGAGGCAGCTCTGGCTGAATAGGAAACTAAAGACTCAAACTAGCTGTAAATTAATGCAAGGGTTTCTACAGCAAGAGAAACTTCCAGTCTTACATGACAGAGTTCAACGGAAAAATGGGGCCAGAGTGAAGCAATTGAGCCGTGTTGTTCCCTCTCTGACCCCTCCCCCACAGACAGCACCACCATGCATCAAAGACAGTTGCCCTGCACTGGTGAATACCTAAGACCCACTCCCTACAACATAACAGGTGCACTGAGACAAAGAAATGTGGCCCAAATGAAACAACAGATCAAAACTCCAGAAAAGATGCTAAGCAAAGAGGATATAGCCAACCTATCTGATGCAAAGTTTGAAACACTGGTAATCAAGATGCTCACAGAACTGATTGAGCTTGGTCACAAAATGAAGGAATAAATGAAAGTTACCCAAAATGAAATTAAGCAAAATATACAGGGAACCAACAGTAAAGGGAAAGAAACTGGGACTCAAATCAATGATCTGGAGCAAAAGGAAGAAATACACATCCAACTGGAACAGAATGAAGAAACAAGAATTCAAAAAAATGAGGAGAAGCTTAGGAAACTCTGGACAACTATAAACATTACAACATCTGAACCATAAGGGTGCCAGAAAGAGAAGAACAAGAGCAAAAAAGTGGAAAATTTATTTGAGCAAATAATGAAGGAAAACTTCACATATCTGGTGAAGAAAATAGACTTCCAGGAAGTCTGAAAAGCACAGAAAGTCCTAAAGAAATTGGACCCAAAGAGGAACACACCAAAGCACATCATCATGAGGCTACCCAAGATTAAAGATAAAGAGAGAATCTTAAAAGCAGCAAGAGAAAAGAAGAGAGTTACCTACAAAGGAGTGCCCATAAGGCTATCAGCTGATTTCTCAAAAGAAATATTACAGGCAAGAAGGGACTGGAAGGAAGTATTCGAAGTTATATTAAGCCAAGTACCTAAATCCAAGATTCCTCTATCCAGCAAAGCTATGATTTATAATGGATGGGCAGATGAAGTGCTTCCCAGATAAGGTCAAGTTAAAGAAGTTCATCATCACCAAGCCCCTGGTATATGAAATGTTAAAGGAACTTGTCTAAAACATAGAAGATCAAAAACTATGGACAGTAAAATGACAACAAATTCACAACTATTAACAACTGAACCTAAAAAAAATAAAACATGAAAACAAAAACTAAGCAAACAACTAGAACAGGATCAGAATCAGATAAATGGACATTCCATGGAGGATTTTTAGTGGGGAGAGGAAGGGGAAGAATGGAGGCCAAAAGGTATAGGGAATAAGAAGCATAATTGGTAGGCATAAAATAATGAGGAGAGGTTAAGAAAGGTATAGGAAACAGATAAGTCAAAGAACTTGTATGTACAACCCATGGACATGATCAAAGGGGCGGAGGAAGCTAGAAGGTTGAGGGGTGCAGGGCAGAGGGGGGACAAAGGGGAAAAAGTTGGGAAAACTATAATAGCATAATCAATTAAATATATTTAAATAATTAAATATACTTAAGAAGATTACAATCATAACAAGCATCTTTTCTGACCACAATGTTATGAAACTAAAAATCAATCACCAGAACACTGAAAAACACACAACAACATGGAGGCTAAATAGCATGTTATTAAACAATGAATGAGTCAACAACAAGATCAAGGAAGAAGTCAAAAGATACCTTGAAACAAATGAAAATGAAAACACAACAATCCAAAGTCTGTGAGACACCAAGAAAGCAATCCTAGGCTTGTAATTCACAGCATTACAGGCCTACCTAAAATAAATAAATAAATAAATAAATAAATAAATAAATAAATAAATAAATAAATAAAACCCTCAAATAAACAATATAACTTCAAACTTAAAGAAACTAGAAAAAGAACAACCAACAAAGCCCAAAGTGAATAGAAGGAAGGCAATAGTAAAGATCAGAGCAGAAATAAGTAAAATTGAGTCTAAGAAGGTGATAAAAAACATCAGTGAATCCAAGAGCTGGTTCTTGGAAAAGATAAACAAGATTGACAAACCTTTAATTAGACTCATCAAGAAAAATAGAGGACTCAAATAAATAATTTCAGAAATGAAGGATGAAAAATAATAACCGACACCAAAGAAATACAAAGGATTGTATTAAAATATTATGAACAACTATATGCCAATAAAATGGACAACCTGGATGAAATGGATAAATTCCTAAAAACGTGCAATTTTCCAAAACAAAATCAGGAAGAATCAGAGAATCTGAATAGGCAGACAGATTATACCTGGTGAATTTTAAACAGTAATAAAAAAAACTCCCAACAAACAAAAGCCTGGACCAGATGGCTTTTCAGGTGAATTTTACCAAACATTCCGAGAAGAACTAAGCACATCTCCTTCTCAAATTATTTTATAAAATTCAAAAGGAGATAAAGCTCCCAAACTCATTTTATGAGCTCAGCATTATCTTAGTTCCAAAACCAGATAATGACACTACAAAGAAAGAAAATTATAGGTCAATATCATTGATGAGCATAGATTCTAAAATCTTCAACAAAATATTAGCAAAGTAAACACAGTAATGCATAAAAAAGATCATACACATGATCAAGTGGGATTTGCTCTGGGAATGAAATGTTGGTACAGCATTCACAGATCAATAAGTGTGATTCACACATAAACAAAATGAAGGATAAAAACTACATGATAATATCAATAGATGAAGAAAATGGGTTTGATAAATCCAGCACCCATTTATGATAAAAAAAATCTCAGCAAAGTGAAAATAGAGGAAACATACCTAAACATAATAAAGGCTATATATGACAAACCCATTACCAGCCTCATACTCAATGGACAAAAACTACAAGCATTCCCTTAAGATTGAGAACAAGACAGGGATGTCTGCTTTCACCTCTCTTATTTAACATAAAACTGGAAGTCAAGGCTACAGCAATCAGATAAGAAGAAGAAATGGAAGTCATCCAAATTGGAAATGTACCAGTAAAACTGTTTTTATTTGCAGATGACATGATACTGTATGTGGGGAATCCAAAACATTCCACCAAGAAACTACTAGAACTGATAAATGAAGTCAGCAAAGTAACAGGATAAAATAATTAATATCCAGAAATAGTTTCATTTTTATATACCGACAATGAACTAACAGAAAGGAAAATTAAGAAACCAATTCCATCCACAACTGTTTCAGAAAGAGCAAAATACCTAGGAATAAACCTAACCAAGGATGTAAAAAGCTGTACTCAGAAAATTATAACACACTGAAGAAAGAAACTGAAGAAGACACAAATTAGTGGAAGTACATACTGTGTTCATGGATAGGAAGAAATAACATCATTAAAATGTCCATACTACCCAGAGTAATCTGTAGATTCACCATAATTCCTATCAAGATTCCAATGACGTATTTCACAGAACTAGAACAAATAGTTCAAAAAATTATATGGAACCACAATAAGCCCCACATAGCAACAGTGATGCTAAGAAAGAAGAACAAAGTTGGAGGAATCATGCTATATAATATCAAACTATACAATAAGGCCATCGTAATCAAAGCAGCCTGTTTCTGGCATAAAAACAGACACACAGATCAGTGGAACCAAATAGAGAGTCCGGAAATAAATCCACAACTTTGTTGTTATTTAATGTTCAACAGATGAAGCAAGCTCATGCAATGGGCTAAAGATAGTTTGTTCAATAAATGATGTTGGGAAAATTGGACAGATATGTGCAGAAAAATGAAACTAGACCACCTTCTCATACCACACACAAGAATAAATTCATAATGGATCAAAGACTTAAATGTTAGGCCTGAAACCATAAAAATCCTAGAAAAAACATAAGCAGCAAAATCTAGGACAATGTTTACAGTGATATTTTATGAAATCTATCTCCCTAGGCAAGGGAAACAAAAGAAAAAATAAACAAATGGAACTACATCAAACTAAAAAGTTTTTGCACAGCAAAAGAAATCATCAGCAAAATTAAAAAAAACACACAGAATGAGAGAACACATTCACTGATACATCTGATAAAGGGTTAATATCAAAAATTTATAAATTACTTACAAACTCAACACTAAAAACAAATATTTCAATTTAAAAATAGGCAAAGGACCTCCTTCTCCAAGGAGGACATACTGATGGCCAATAGACATATGAGAAGATGCTCAATGCTACTAATCTACAGAGAAATGCAAATCAAATGATAACCATTCTGATAGATGGTATCTCACACCTGTCAGAATGGCTATCCTCAGTAAATCAACAAACATCAAGTGCTGGTGAGGATGTGGAGAAAGGGGAACCTTTTTGCACCATTTGTGGGAATGTAGATTCGTACAGCCACTGTGGAAAGCAGTATGGCAATACCTGAAAAATTAATAATGGATCTCTCTTTTGACCCAGTGATCCCACTTCTGATCATGTATCTGAAGGAACGCAAAACCCTAACTTGAAAGAATGTAAGCACTTTTATGTTCATTACAGCGTTATTTACAACCACCAAGATATGGAAACAGCCCTAGTGTCTACCAATAGATGAGTGGATAAAGCAACTATGGGACATCTACACAATGGAATACTACTCACCTACAAAAAAGAAGAAAAATTTACTCTTTGCAGGAGTATGGATGGACCCAAAGAACATTATACTAAGTGAAATAAGCCAGTGAGAGAAAGACAAATAATGTATGATTTCATTCATATGTGGAATCTAATGAACAAACAGAACTAACAAGGAAAATTGAGGGACTCATAGATAGAGAGCAGGATGACAGCTTGTTAAGGGGGAATTAAGGGAGTGAAGGGATTGAGTAAAAAGGCAAAAGGACTCATAGACAGAGACAACAGTGTGGTGATTGTAAGAGGGAGAAGGGTATAAGGGGACTAAATGGTAATAGAAAAAACAATAAAGATTAAAAGTATTACGAAAAGATGAAATGGAAAGTAAAAAAAATTCTGAGAAAGCAATACTTAGACAAAATAGACTAAAACAAACTCTCTAATAAGAGATAATAAGTACCCAGCAATTCCTCTACTGGATATTTGTCTGAATAAGCCCAAAGCACCAAATTGAAAAGACATATACATTCATATGTTTTTTGCAGCATTCTTTTCAAGCAATGATAAGAAAGCAGCCTAAGTGTCCATCTATAGATGAATGGATCAAGAAGTGGTGCATATATATAATGGAATATGAGCCATAAAAAGAATGCAATCTTGCCATCTGCAACAATATGGATGGACCCACTGGGTATTATGCTAAGAAAAATAAATAAAACAGAGAAAGGCAAATGACAGATGATTTCACTTATATATGGAATCTAGAAAACAAAATAAATAAATAAGCAGAACACAAAGAGACTCATAGATAATGAGAATATTTTGATGGTTGCGAAATGGGAGGGGGACTTGGTGGATTACTGTAAACGGCAAAAGGATGTAGAAATACAAATTGGTAGCTACAGAATAGTTGTGGAGGTATAAAGTACAGCATAGGGAATATGGTAAATAATATTGTAATAACTATGGTTTCTGGTAGATACTAAATTTTGGGGGGTGTTCACTTTGTAAACTCTGTAAATGTCTAAACATGTATTATGTACCTGAAACTAATATATTGTTTGTCAACTAAAATTTAAAAATTAAAAAAAGAGCTACATTTTGTTACCAAAAAAAAAAAAAAGACTTGCTTCAACCACCATAGTAGGAGTAAGGTATTGATAATTCATGTATATTAGACAAATCAGAATGTGGGTGGAGAAGCGCTGGAGACAGCACTTTGCTAAAGAAATCATTGATGAGAAAATGAACTACTTAGTAGAAATAAAGGTGGAACAATGATTCTGAAGAACATAGGCAGGACCACATCTGAGAATTGTGCCAGTGAGCACTCATAATAACTAGAATTGACCAGTTACCACAAATTCTCATAAATTTAAGCTTTCCATTCCTAGCCTCTAGATCAGAAGTTAGCAGATTACAGCTGATGAACCAAACCTTTCCAAAAAAAATTTGTTTTTGCAAATAAAGTTTTAAGGGAATACAGCTGTACTCACTTGTTTATATATCATCTGTGGCTACTTGCAGAATACAGTGGCAGAGTTGAGTAGTTGCAACAGAAACTCTAGGACTACCTGACTCATTACAGACTTGCCAACCCCTGCCTTAGAACTTTCAATGAAAGTTGATTACTTCAATTGAATCGTCTTATCTAAAAAAGATATTTAAATTTGTGCTTATTCTATGTATGCTTTCATTGCTAAGCAAACTAAATTTTCATACTACACAAATATAGTTTTAAAATTATTCATAACAGTAAATCAGTATTTGTGAAGTTGATTTGTCTGTATAAGAGTTTGACTGTGAGTACCATGGAAATAGTATTACTATATGTCCGCGATAGCATGAACACAGATACTTGCACCTGACACATTACTGACCTCACAAATTCTTAGTTTTCCTACCTTTCATAATGATGATGAAGCATCCCTTTCAAAAGAACTCAAGCTTTTCTATTTATAAACTACTTCCCATTCTTGAGGATGGGATACCTTGGAATCAAGGCCTGATCAAAGTCTCTAATGCAGAATATCAAATTTGAGAATATGCTTAATGCCAATTGTTTGTTTGCCTTTATGCAAAAGACATGTCCATAGGGGAGAAAAAATTATTTCCCAAGGGTATCCAGGTGTTTAGAAATGTTTGCTGTTTCTCTCTACATGGTAGTTAAAGTGAAACTTTACAAACTATGATCTTTCATTTATCTCACATCATTTTAAGGTTGGTTTGTTTTAAGCTGCCTTGTATTTTATCTTTACTAAATAGTAGATATGGACTTTGGAAGTTAAACTGGGAACCACTATAATATAAGTACACTTTTAAGTTTAGGGTAAATTTAGACATTTCCAAATCCTAACTGGGTCTGTACATATGGCTTAATTTTGTTTGATGACTTATATAATTGCTAGCTCAAATAAAAAATAGATCAAAGGCAGAGGCACCATCATCTACTGGATAATTACCATAGCATCTTAATTGATTTCTCTGCTTCTGTCCTTACCCAAACCTGTACCTTCATAACACAAAAGCCATAGTGAATCTTCTAAAACATCCCCTGCCCAAAAGCTACCCAATGGCTTCCTACTGACTCAATGTAAAAGCAAAGCTCTTATGATGGCATTCCAGGCACATGGTATCATGCTCTTTGTTGTCCCTGGAATACTCTCTGCACATGTAAAAAGACCTCACTCCCTCTCCCCCTTCATGTCTTTTCTTGCTATCACTTTTTCAGTGAGATCTTCTGTGACAACCTTCATTCTTCATCCGAACACCCCCTTCCTTATTCTCCTTTCCTGCTTTATTTTTCTCTAGCACATTTTACCACTCTACATTCTACACATTTTATGTATCTTGTTTATTTAGCATAGGCTTCATTACAATGGGACCTTTTGTTTATTTATTCACTGCTGTACCCTAGAGTCTAGAAATGTACCTGGCACATAGAAGATGTACTATGTGTGTGTGTGTAGTGTGCCAAATGAAATTTTATAAATAAATTGAAAAATTGGCAAGAATGATAATGAAAGTAATAAAGAACTGGAGCATGCATAATCATCTAATAGTTATCACAGGAGAGGGTGCTGGTCTAGAGTTCCTGAGGCCCAGTAATAAATGATTAGGAGTGTTTAGCATCTTACATGTATGGAATTCTTGGAATATCTGACATCCCTGTCACTTATTTAGTTGTTTATACCTGAATCAGGAGAACAATTTTAATTTTAGCCCAAGTTGTTACTATTTACATAAGTGGTATAGAATGTTCTTAAAATATTCTAAAAAGGAACAAAAAACCCTCTATGTTTTGTTCTAAATTCACCAGGGTGAAGCATAAGCCCAGCATGTTTTTGATAACTCTTATGCATTTTTTGGATAAACAAGAAGCATATGCCACAAAACTGCGCATTACAAAAGAAAACTATGAACAAGGAAAGTGGCTGATCATAGATATTATGAAAAAGATAATTTCAAGTGGTATCTGGGGGTTTTCATGAATTTTCAATTTAACAATACTAGCAAGCACTCAAATAGTGCTTCACCTACAAAAGTATTGTTCTAAAAGCCTTATATGTATACACATAAATTCATTTTATCTTTATAGCATTCTGAAGTAGATGATATTATTGCTCCCATTTTACAGATGAGAAAACAGAGGCCTCAATGAGTTAAACAACTTGTCCAAGATCATACAACAAATAATTGGCAGACATAGGCTTCAAATCAGGGCAGTCTGACATCAAAATCTCTTCTTTTAACCAATACATTATGATACCAAGGAGAACCTCCACCATTATTTGAGTCAGAGATAGCCAAAGGAGATTACAAAATAATCAGACCCTACACATTTGACATACATCACTATGTAGCACTGGGAAATCCCAAAAGTTCCTGAAAGACTCAAAAACAGAACCAGTCACAGATCCAAATATTTCAGCTTCAGAAATTTATTTCAGCATGGGTGTCTGAGCCCTGCAGCTGCTGTGTATGGGCTTTTGTGTGGTCACAGGTGTTGGCTGTACCACCAGAGCACTTAATGGAGGATGACAAGGCAAGCATAGTGGGGACTGCCAGCCCCAGGAGGTAATGCCAAGTTTAATACTGAAAGTCAAACATATGCATGTGCCAATTTTCTTCTAAATGCATTTTTATTGAAGAAAACAAAGTTGTCTTCTAAAAAACATCATCTGTGGATGGATAAAGGAAGATATTGGCATAAAAATAGTAGCACTAGGAGGCTTTAAAAATTAAAAATTGGTTTTAAAACTGGAGATGATAGAAGGATGAAATTAGACAATTATATTAAGAAATGAGCACTCAAATACCAAGTAAACAACAATCAGAACCTACATGTTTCAATTGTAGGAAGTCAAAGTGTGGCTACCTCTTAATGTAAAAATAATATTTAGAAAGCAAAGAAATAAGCCATACCCAGAGCCTTAAAAAATAATAGAGCTGGTACTTTCTATGAATGGACACTTCAATGAGCATAATAAACAATGCATGGTGAATGATGACTAGAGCTTTCCTTATATGAGTTGAGTCATTAAACCGAATTAAACAAATGTTTGTGGACAATCAGTTAAGTGTGCCATAGAAGATAAATATAAACATAAACTATAAATTTTGATACTGAAGAGAAAAAACACAGATCACTGTAAAAAATATATACTAGGTAAGTAACACAAGAGAATTACATAGAAAATTTGGGGATTCAAACAAAGAAGATCCCATAGCAGATTTGGGACTAAGAATGGACCCCAAGGATAAGGTAGAATTTGAATTGGTGCCTAAGAAGTTAATGTAGCCTTTCAACAAACAGAGAGGAAAAACATTCCAGGGAGGAGAAATTGAATGAATAAAGAGGAAGAAATGGGAAGGCGATTTTCAATACAAATGGTGAGCTGTCTACATATTTTAGAGCCTAGTAAGGGATCTGTGAACCAATGGATAAGAAATAAGTCTTATTCTAACTCCCTAGACCTCACTGAGTGACTGACATATAACAGGTGTTCAATTAATATTAAATGAAATGAAATTGCATGTAGGTGAAATGGAAAGGCATGTTAGTGAAATGTAGATGAAACACAATGTATGTAATGGTACCTATGCAGATAACCATTACACCATGTAAACCATGCTCTAACCGAGGAACATAGAAGACTGTACAGAGACACAGAGAAAGCAAATCATTTTGTTTAGAGAGTCAGGGAGGCTTCAGAAGGGATAACGTTAGAGCTGAGTAGATCTTTGAAAAATCACTAAGAGATTTTGAGATGAAGTAGGCAGAGAAGGGCATGTCTTGGAGGTAACAGTATGTCCAAGAGTATATGTCATGCAAATGGTAAGTCACTCATTACAGCTCAAGAAGAGAGAGAATGGGAGATAACTGGCAAAGAGAACAAGCTGATAAGATTGTTTAGAACAGATGAGACAGATGAAGTTGAATTGTGTAAGCCCCATCTAAAAATTTGGATTCTATGCCTTAGGTGACGAGATGCCAATAGTTATTTTAAAGTAGAATACTGACATGATGAAGGTTTATGCTTCAGAAATATACACTAAAGCAGTATGGAGATGAACTGGAGGTGGTGAGATTTGGCAGGCAAGAAAAAGCAACCAAGAAAAGTACAATGTGACACATAAACAAGAGAAAATAAGCATAGTAAAACCTATGTGCATAAATGCTAAGAAAGTGTCAAATATATGAATCACCAGAGTAGGCTGATTTTAGTTAAAGTTTATCACTTGAGATTTGAGGCCAGATCTTATTTTAAAGATACCCCACTCTCCCCATTTTAACTGAAAAGTAACAACAACAAGATTATAAACTACTGTGAACTTTTACTCAAAGATTTCTGCATCTACTATTTTTTCAATATGTACTAAAGATACTAGTAATATTACCAATATAAAATTTTTCTTTGTCATAATACATTATTTACATTACTATTTGGTATATTTACATAATATAACTTGGAACATAGATGATAGAGTGCTCTAGTTTGTTATAAGTTATAATACATCTAACTTCCTGATTCAAGCAGGGTTTAATCTGTGGTGACATCTTCCTTATATTCAAATGCCCCCTATTTAGACACAGGCTTTAGTTGTGAGTCTCCTGATTTGACTGTGTAGCTCTGTAAAATTTTGCAGTTTTATGAAAAAAATGAATTCCTTCTCAAGGCTTTTATTTAATATAGAAGTGTTTTGATCAATATAATTTCCATTTCTGATAGTATATTTTTGCCAAGTTTTATGTATTTTTCTCCTATTTTTTCTAGATAAATATTTTCAGCTCTTTCACCACCTACACAAGTTTAACTGTTTTAATACATCATTTAAGAATAGCCCCCAATGTAATATAAGTTTTTAAATAAACCCGATCATCCAATTTCTTCCTATTTCCAGGCTGCCAAAGCAGTCCTGGAGAAAGACATAAAATAGGGCCTTTTTCTTTCATTACAAATGGACCCAGACCCTCATTTCTACTGAGCAGTTCTACTTATCTCTAGTTAAAATCCCATTTGTTTCCTCAAAGCTCTTGTTCCAAATGTTTTTCCAATCCTTCCAATAACAAGGTGGACTTTTTCTACTCCCTTAATTCTCTGGAGATCAAGATACATTTAGCATGAGCTCCCTCGATATTCTAACATCAAGGTGCTCCAAACATTCATTCTTTCCTCCTCTGTTTCCTGTCTGCCTTCAGAAAATATCCCTTGCCTTCAATCAGGGCTAACCCTCCAAATGAGCCCATGTTCTCTTTCATACTAAAGCTGTTTTTCTTCAAGCATCTACACTTCCTCTTTGACCTTCAGTTTCTTCCCCTGTTCTGCCTATACACATAACCAAAACTTTCCCAAACTATAAACAAATACTCAAATATCCTTTATAATCTGAATTTCCCTGAACCACTATTCTGTCTTTCATCATCACATTTACTGACCCATAGTACACAAAGATCCTGTATCTTTACTCCTCATCCTTTGCATTTTGGGTTCTACCTACCTCTACTCTACAGCATTTAACCCCTTCAAAAATTAACCTTAAGCTCTCTAACTCCAAAAATGTTCCTAATATTACACATCCTTAAATGCTTCTTATTCTTTATCCTCTTAAACTTCTCTGTAGTATCCGAAACTATTTTGTGTTTCTTTTTGAAACATTGTGTTTCCATGATCATCTTTATTGCTGCATGGTGGGCACCTTGTATACCTGATCCTCTACACATACTGTTCTCTACATTGAGTTCTCTACATTCAGCTCAGCTTTCAACCTTCTTTCCAGAGCCATTGCTATTTTCTGCCATTGCTCTAAAATTTTGATTTGAATGATTGCAAAATCCCTACTTCTACATAAACTCATACTAAAACTTCAGTCCATTATTTGAACAAGTTCCTCTAAGAAAGTATGATTAAATTTTCTTAATAAACCAGATATGGATTTACACAACTTGTGTATGTGTCTTGATAATTCTTAGACAATAGCATTGAAATAATTAGGAGTAAAGAGTTATGATTTATGCATTGTGCTTCAGGAAAAGAAACAAGTATATATTGCCTATGGAATATATACAATGTGTATTTCAGATTAGATAAGTAAAAGATAGATAGATGTATTTGTGTATTTGTATGTGTAAAAAGTTAACAATATGTTAATTTGTGAAAATGGTATAGGGATTTTTCGTGTATTTTTCTCAGATATTTCCATAAGTTAAAATTATTTCCAAATAAAAATTACAAAACTATGTGGAATGTAACCAAAGTTTTACTGAGAGGGAATTTTATAGCTTTGAATACATTTATTATAAAACAATGAAACTGAATATAAATAAGCTAAGTTTTCAACTCAATAAGCTTTAAAACACAGACAAACATCATAGATCAAAATTAAACATGCAGAAAAAATTATATAATTTAGACAGGGCAGAAATTAATATATATGATTAATAATAAAGCTACAGGGAATTTTCACCTACCCATTGATTGCTAAATAGATCCCATTCCCTCCTTCACCTCCCTCTACTATTTCTTCTCCTCATCCCTTTATATTAGGATAATTAACTATGCTCTGTGTTTGTTAATGAAATTGCACCATCTTTAAAGTACAAGGCACTAAAAGACATACTAATGAGGAGATATGACCTAGTTTGGAAATTAAAGACAGTCTTTTCTAAGGCACTGAAGTGAGAACAATCATTTAAATAATGAATAAAGATTCTCAAGGCAAAAGAAGAAATGTGGAAGACAAGCGAGTGTAAAAGTTTTGAAATAAAAAAGTATATTCTCAAAAAGTAGAGCAAAGAGAGGAAAAAGAAATAAATTTAACAAAAAGTAGCAATAATCAAAAAAAGGGTAAGGTTGAGCAACAATTTAGAAAACCAAACAAAAAATAGAAGGTGTATATTAATTTTATATAAAGCAATTGATTAGACTCAAAAATTTAAATGAACAAGTGTTATAATAATTGAATTTATAATTAATATAAAAAATAATGGTGTTTATTCAAAAAATAATACAATATCAAATTAATACATAATCAGAAAGCTATAAAAATACAGAGTCTAAAATATTACTCTTCATTTTATCAATAACAATAAATTTTAAAATAGAGAATTTGATTAATATAATGTATTTTTGTTTAAAAAACAAAATTACTTTCACTATGAAAGAACACATTCTTTTATTTTCTTTTATAAATGTTCATGGGTGGAGTAGAAGAGCATGGTGGGGGGAAACTGTACTTGAAAAACAATAAAAAAATAAATGTTCATGGAACATTTATAAAAATAGATTATATATTAAGCCCATACATACAATGCCAATTAATAAATTTCAAAAAATTATAGAAGCCATAATTGTTAATACACTGTATAAATACATAGGTATACTAATAAAAACTTAAGATTTAAAAATCGAAGTTTATGTAAATTTATAAAATAAAAATTGCAAAAAGAACTTGTGGCAAAGAGAAAATAAAAAATTCAGTGTCAAACTATCAGAAATAATAAAACCTTAAAGATGAATCAGAACTATACTGAGATGTAAATTAGTAAAAATAAAAGATTAAAATAACTCTGCTACATATAAAATTCACTATATATAGAAAATAACAGTGCAGAAGAAAACCTAGAAGCACAAAATAATAAAGATAAGAGCAGAAGTTGAAGAAGTGGGAAAAAAGTATAACTTAATTTCAAGAACTGGTTACTTCAAAGGAGCAAAAATGTTTTAATACTCATCCTGAGGTAGTTTTAATGTTTAAGGCTAATGAAAAAAATTTAGAGTATTGGCTAGTACGAAAGAGGTTGGCAGGAAGTAGATGCCTCCTTCTCAGATGTTAAAGTTTGTAAGGATAAACTATTCTAAATAAACACATCCCTGAGTCAAAATATATAGACACGGCAATAAATGTGAACATTATATGACAGATCAATGGGTTTTTGAAATATTTTCAACCTCAGTGTTACCAACTAAAATAAAATACTACATCAAATTAGAAACACACATCAAATTAGAAAAGGTCTTTGCTAACATGATACCTAGCTTTAACAGGAAAGAAGCCTTCTTAACCATGTCCATTATAGTATTAATTTGCACAAATCCTACAGTACAAAGTTACTTTAGAAAATCTGGCAAAGCGATCAGAATTTGATAGTATGGATCAAAGCCTACATTTAGAACTTTCACTTGTCAGAATTTTCTAAATTGCAGAATAATTGAAATTCATATAAATTCATCCTAAAATGGTGATGTAAATGAGATATGTATATAATTATTTAATAATAAAAATGGGTATAATTTTTGAATCCTATAGCACAGGCCAAGTTAGCATCTTATGAATAGTATTTAATAATTCTATTATAAAATTATTATTTTCCCATTTTAAAGATGAAGAAACAGACTCAAGCTAAGAAATTTGCCCCAAATCAAATGACCTCTAAAGAATGAATCAGTGATCCAAGACTCATATAGTCTGACAATAAAATCTGCTCACTGAATCACGATATTAAGATATTTATCACTATTTATAACAGAAAAAATTCCCTTAAATATGCAATACCAGGATTTAAAAAAATCATATTGTATCCACATGCTTGCTATGTAGAAATGAAACATATTTTAAAAACATATTGAACTCATCTCATTAATATAAAAAGTGAATTGGTAAATCAGTATATTCTTGTGAAATATATATGCATATTTTATATACATATATATGAGAATAGATAAATGATAGATGGTAAAATGAGAGATTTATAAGCCAGAGAACCAATGCCTGAATTTGAGGTCTACCCCTAACCAGATAAAGACTTTATGGAAATTTAGTGAGATAATTCATGTAAACTGCTTAGCAGAATGGCAGGCACATAGTAATGCTCAAATACACTTTCTCTGGTACCCAAAGTCTAGATAAAAGTTCCTTGGTGTAGAAAATTGCAATGAGTTTTTAAAAATCCCTGAACTTAAGAATTTTCTGGCTCCTGCATGCACCCTTCCATCCTTCCCACATGGCAGCCAGCCAGATGTGAAATTCTATCCTAACAAAACATTTGTGAGCAGAATTTGCTGAAATGCTTGGGGTCATAGAGAGAGAGAATATCAAGCACCACTGGTTTTAAACAATAACTACTGTCCCCCTCTTTTACAAGGTATCACTGATCTGAAATGGTATTTTGGACATACCTATAGCAAATTTACCACTACTAACACACCAGCAAGGGGCTATCTTGGCCCTGCATCCCTGTGATGCCCTGTGTCATCTCCGCAGACCAGTGTGACCTCTTCCTAGAAGCGCTAGTGCCATCAACACCTAGCTGTAAACACCCCCCCCGCCACAAACACAGAATGTTGTACATGAAAACTATGTCCTGAACATCATTAATGTGATTTGGTTTTGGAATTAAGAGTATAGGTGATTTTATTTTTTTTCTTTATATGTATCTTTATTTCACAATTGTTCTTCACATATATTGCTTTTACAACAAAAAATGTTTTAAAAGAAAGAGAGGTGGTACTTAATAAATTTAAGAAAATGTTCCTTTGAAGTATATGTTTTTATTTAATTGTCCTTATGTTTTGATTAGCTGACAGTTTTTACTTACATGGAAAAACTTATGAAATAAAATAACACAATAATTGCAAGCAAATGACAATTCTAGAGGGTATCACTCCCCATGGAGGTGAAACATTCTACCTAGTATCCATATATCTTGTCTTATACTCTCATATTTTATATAAATAAAACCTATATGTACATGATAAAATAAGTCTCCATTTTAATCAGTGACTATTCAGGAAAATCTTCAAAGTTGTTTCAGTGGAGACCAAAATAACACATAATTCAAATAATAAATTTTAAAAATATTTTGGTGATTCAAGAACCATTGGGATGAAGCCTAAATTCATGGAGACATGAGAGAGGGGAGGGCCTGGAAAATTTTAGCTTCAAGAGCGCATCACTGGATTATGGTAACAGCTATTCATCTCAATCAGTTTAATGAAAGGAATAATGGATGTACATAACTCCAAAAGTCTTAGTTTTCTAACTTTTCACTTGAAAATAACAGGAAATAACTACAGTTAGCAATGTGGGAGTGTCTGATCCCAAGGGCAAGAATGCAGAGAGGATTGGGGAAGGGAAAGGGATTAAGAACTGAAAAGCTTGACAAAGCCAAGCCATAGGATGCTCTTCTGCTTCACCCATATTTTCAGAGTTTACCATATTTCAAGGATAAGTCAAAGACAGTTACTCCACAGCTGCTGATTCATGAGACTGAGCCAGACTGATACAGGTTAGGTCCTCTTGGTTTTTACTCCAAATTTTTAGAAAATAGAATTTAAGTTGGGCCTAGATTTGGTAAGGAATTCCACCTACTCAAACAACTAAACACCGAGGTATCCTTGTGTAGTTTTCATTCATGGTTTTAAAAGCCTTCTCGTTTTGTTACCTAACATTATTTCAATATAAAGTCTTGGGAAAGAGAATCATTGTGTGCTATGCTGAAATTTCTAAAGACAAAGGTATGCATATCTTTAACAAATGCCTTTCCAATTTTATTAAGTGAATATAAGTAAAATCTTTAAAACACTAAATAAAAGGGAGATATTTAAGAATAGCAATCAAGCATAGGAAGATATTATTAAAAATCCCATCAATGTTACAATGTATATATCTCAGCTCATGCTGCATTTATATGATCTAGCAAGCTTTCTATAGAAGACTAATATTCACATCTGTATACAGTAGCTCCCATTTGTGGATATGCCTTTCAATTCAGTAGCAGTTTTTGGAAAGCTATAGAATGTTTGCTTGGGTCATCAACTGACTCAAGGAATTGCTTATAAATATAAAAGTATTAGGATGACGGTGTTACAGAACACAGGCTAGCTCTCAAATAGGTGAGCGCCTCTCATCGACCCTGACTGCCTGCTACAGGGTCTCCTCATGTGTCGTCTTCCCCTTTGCTGTAAAAACCTTTTGGTTTTCACTGTCTAACCTTTCATTATTGGGAATATACAATTTACTACCTACCAAGAACAGGGAAAAGAAAGCCAAGTTTATGGAACACCTTTATCATTTTTGTGTGACAGAGGCTCTGTTGTTTGAAGAAGAAAGAAAAGCAACAGATTTAAAGAAGGTAAACATTAAGTATTTCAGGAACTTAGGATATCTGGTAATCTAATAGTTTATTTGTAACTTCTATTTTGTGGGTAGGAACACTATTCATATTGCAAACTGGATAGTATATGTTTCTTTAATGTAGATATAAACTAAAGGTGAAAACAGTTATTGTTAGAAGTTGAAAGCCTCATTGAGAGTCTTTTTCTTTTTTGTTCTTATTTTCAAATGAATGTGTTAATTTCTATTACAAGTTTTACAAGATGAAATAAAGGAAAAAATATAATCATAATTTAATAGTGAAAAAGTCTATACTTCATTATAAAGTATATACTTTAATAATGAAAAAGTCTAGAGGAGTTTGGTACACTCAAAACACTAACATTTGCATGCCTTTCAAAAAGTTAAGCATCCAATTTCTATAGATCTGAACACTAGAAAATGATGAAAGGAAAACACAAGAACACTGCTTGGTCACACTTTTATTTTCACATCCACATGTCACATTTGAAGTTCAGCTTCTTATTCCTGTCAATATTATCTAATTCAAATCATCAGTAGCCATTATGTTTGACTCAAGTTAAAAAATGAAAGACAAAAATAATGATTTGATTTCTAAACAAGTTAAATTCAATCTATATTCAAGTTGCTAATAACTGCTGATCTTTGTACTGATTTAATCACAGTAATTTTAAAATTGACATTTATCCTTTCTAAATTTAACATTTGCCACAAACCCTTTGGAAATGTTAACATTGGTCAGACATGGTACCTGGTTTCTCCATGACAGATTTCATCATTGTTTTGTTTCCCTGGAGTGTTGACGGTGCCCTATTACAACCTGAAACATGCACACAACACTCCCATTACTGCCACGAGGGTGTCATAGCTGTGTAGCTCCTGGTTCTGCTACTACTTTTATTCATACATACACACTTCAGTTCTTTTCTGTGCCACAAGTTAAGCCTAAATTGTGTTTCTATCAGAAATAAAGTTTCTAAGCCCTGACTGGCGTAGCTCAGTGGATTGAGCACGGGCTGGGAACCAAAGTGTCCCAGGTTGGATTCCCAGCTAGGGTACATTCCTGGGTTGCAGGCCATAACCCCCAGCAACCGCACATTGATGTTTCTTCTCTCTCTCTCTCTCTCGCTCTCTCTCTCTCTCTCTCTCTCTCTCTCTCTCTCTCTCTCTCTCTCTCTCTCCCCTCCTTCCCTCCCTAAAAATAAATAAATAAAATCTTTAAAAAAAGAAAGAAAGTTTCTAGAAAAGCAAACCGCATACCTAATTTCTTTCTACTTTTATTCCCCAATTTCTGGGCTACATCTTATTTTATATTGGTGATTATTTTGTTGTTCCTGGAAAGTAAAAGTTAATACCTCTATATAGAATTAGTTTTAGTCCCTGAAGGCAAAGCTAGTTTAGTATTGATATTCTTTCCATTTATAACTAGGTTTAATTCAACTCACAGTTCTTTTCTTTTACTTATTTTTTGTCTATGAAGCTGTTTTTTGTTTGTTTGTTTTTGTGTATTGCTTAATCCCTTCATCTTTAACTCACAGTTCTTTTGAAAATCACATATAATCCCTACAAGAATCAGACAGACAATAATATACAGTATAATTTCTGCTTACTTTGTTCTATGAATTCAAAGGTAAATCATACTCAGGGGCCCAGAAAGAATGGTTATAAAAAGAATGTCCCCCACCTTACCAAAAGGGAGGAATTCATTTATTCCTTGTAATTTTTTATAATTAACAAAAACATGTTACACTTTTTAAGGAATTTTTGCTTAAAGAGGAAACAGTGCCTTCTTGTTAATTGTGAAATAAACAAATATGAAGCAGAAGAATAAATGGAGGAAAATCCACTGTGTTTTCAAAATCATAGGTGAAAGCTTGCACACTATTCCCCTTGATGATTTTAAGAATTGTTATAATCTGGTCACAAGAGGTGCATTTGAGTCAGAGTTCTTTTATCAGTTCTTGTATCAACAACCTTTGATCTTCCAGTTTAGACTCCTTTCCCACAGGGAGACTTACCCAGCCTATACTTCATTCCCTCAGAATTGTTCTAGGTATTTACTAAATAATCTCACAAATTAATTGGTGTTTTTTAAAAAATATTTTATTTATTTATTTTTAGAGAGGGGAAAGTAGGAAAAAAGAGAGGGAGAGAAACATCAATGTCTGGTTGCCTCTAGCATGCCTCATACTGGGGACCTGGCCTGAACCCCAGGCATTTGCTCTGACTAGGAATCAAACCAGCAACCCTTTGGTTCACAGGCCAGCACTCAATCCACTGAGCTACACCAGCCAGGGCCAGTGCTAACTTTTTAATGAATGATTCTCACTAAATATGTAATCTGTATTACATTATATAAAATATAATGTATGTATGTGACATTAACAGAATTATTAGAAACAAAACTTTGTATCCCAATGTTTTCATACTAAGAAATTCTCAAGTTTCTATATTGAGAAATTCTCAAGGTTTTGTGATTTTTAAAATGTGCACTTTCATTTCAATAATAACAAAAACTTAATAAAGCCTTGTTAGATAGCAACTTATGTCCAAGTAGTGCATGATTTCCATGTGTCTGTCAACACATGAATTTTTGTTCTGTGTTACATTGGTGTCAAACCATAAAGCAAAGATATAATGTTAAGTTTTAAAACTGGTGTTTCTAACATTACAATGTGAGGTCCTGGAGGTCTGAAGATACATTTAGCATCTGTGTCTTCTCGAGTTTGAGAAACACTACTTTAACTCGAAGACTGGATCCAATGAAGAAGGAGGATATGGCCATGACTGGCGTGGCTCAATTGGCTTGGCATTGTTTCACAAAGTGAAAAGTTGCCAGTTTGATTCCCAGTCAAGGGACATGTCTAGGTTGCAGGTTTTGTCCCCAGTTGGGGAATGTCAGAGAGGAAACTAGTCAATGTTTTTCTCTCACTTGGGTGTTTCTCTCCCTCTCTTTCTTTCTCTTTCCTTTCCCCTTTCTCTAAATAAATGAATTGATAAATAATGTTGTTTTAAAAGAAGGGAAGTATGTATCTAAGCACTATTGTAGGTAGATCTTTGTGTCTTTTCCAGATTACACCAAGGAACTCCCACTCTTCCTCTACACGAGTGCAGCATGACTGTTAACAAACAGAAACAGCTGTGCTAAGGTGCTGTGGGAAGGTCACAGGGCTTAAGGTTCAAATAAAACTGTCTAGGTTTGGGTCCTGACGTTAGCACTTACTGGCTGCTTAGTCAGGTAGGGCTCAGGACTGAGTGAGATAATAAATGTAAAATTATATCACTAATAAATGTCTGGCTCAGAGCAGCTGTTCAATAAAGTCTGTGTCCACCTTCATCAGAAATGAGCTTAAAACTGTGATCTTTTCACACTAATCTTATGCTTTAACTTTTATAATGCTGTACTCCCCTGGAAAATACATCAAGATTAAAATACTTCAGGGAGAAATGTCTTTTACTGTCCTTTTTCCCCAAATATATGTACTAAAAGAAAATATATGTATTTTCTTTGCCATTTTTGTGGATTAAAAAGTATTTTGAGCTCATCTAATATGAACATTTAATGTCTGCTGTTCCCAAACATTTGGGAAAGTTTAAATACAAAATTAAAAGAACACAAAGTCACACAATCTCCTTGTTTCCAGAGTCACTTTCAGTCAGCCCCACACAGCTGTTACACTGGGAATTATCCAATTGCACACAGATAGATCTCTTTCCATTCATTCAGATAATTCTGAATTCCTTTCAGAGGAAGCAGAATGCCAGAGCAGAAGTACAAAGACTCAATAACAGTCACCCTAAGGAAGGATTCAACCAACTACAACAGCTGCTCATCAGAAATGTTGCAAAGCTTCCTTTTTCATCCATATGTTTCTTCCTGACAGTTGAAATTTCAAATTATATTGAATACCTTTTGTTCAGACATCGTATTAAAATATTTTCTGAATTATGCTATTCAAAATATGCGAGTCCTTGAAAAAAGAAGAGGTAAAACAGCTCAGGTTGTTTGTGCGTGTGTGTGTCTGTGTGTCATAGATTAAAATTCTCACCACTCTATTATATAATTGAAGGTACTATAAGGTACAAGGTCAAAAGACAAACTTACTTTGAGAATATGCACCTGCATCTAGCTTCCTATTTCAATGTAGTTGAATCTATTTCAACTACATTGAAATAGATTCATCATTTACATGACGATTTAGAAATAACAAAATTATTAGAGCATAATGGACTTAAATGCAAGTCTACCTGGATTATATCCTGACTTTACTTCCTGTTTTCTGTCTGACCTTGGGTTGCTCCCTTCCTTAAACCTCAGCCTCATATGCCAAATAGAGACAATGATACTACCTTCCTTCCTTTAGAACAGTTATAACTGTTCTAAAATATTAATTGAGTCCATTTATGAAGTGTTTAGAACAGTACCTGAATCATCATAAGCACATCATAAGCATCATAACTTATAGTTGTCATTATTAGTAATATTAATATTATCCCAGAAATATATTCCTATATTGTTTAAGAAAATTTATTGCAAAACAATTTGATGGTCTTGAACAGGATTAATTTGGAGGGTATTTTAAGCATTTCCTTTGGACATCTCAGCATTGCTATAATTTATATACAGTCTAGATCAATAGCTATTAAAATTTTATTTTTATTAATAAATATTCAATTAAATATTAATTCTTAAATGTAAGCATTTCATTCTTTATATGGCATGATTACAGAGGTCTGGCCTATCTTACTCATCTTTGTAAACCTGGTAATTAGTACACTGCTAGGCACATAGGGGTATCAGTCCTCATGCACTAAATGAGTGTGAGCTATTTGGTCAATAGTGGGAATTGTCTCACTTCTTGAAATTTCTTATGATTTTTTTACAAGTATTCTTTCTGCCATAGCACAACAAAATATCAATTTTCTATAAAAGCTATGCAAATTTTTAACTTTATAAGTTTTTCTTGCAATTAAAGTTCTAACCATCCTCATTTTGCTGACATAAAAAAGATTTATATTGTTTTTTAAAAGGACCTGTTAAAACCAAATATAACTTCTTTTGCAAGGAAAAATAATTTTTTAAAGAAGGCCAGTATCACTATTAAAAGGACTTATTGGAAGCAATGACTCTCAATCAGAGATTCAGATTCAGTGAGTACGGGGTGTGTCTCAGTCACCCTCAATGATTCTAGACACCATGCGTTAGGAAACATTAAAGAAGCAATAAATACTAACATGTTTGAGCCCATGCTTAATGTTCTAGCTACTGTCTAAGTGCTTTATATAAGTTAACTAATTTGATATCCTGACACATGCATGTACCACAGTTCAAACCCAGGAAAGTCTGCTTCAGAAATCCATGCTTTTGCTATTGAGTACTGTGAGATACCAGGGCTCAGATAATCCAGGAAATCAACACTAGTCTTTCAATCTCTTCACTTACAAATTCAAAGTTTATTCATTTGGGTGAGAAATACATAAGGTAAAATTCATCAACACATGTTTTAAGTGTTTTGTGTATACAAAATATGTATATATTAAATAGTGCTATTAGATCAATCACATCAGTCCAAAAGACAAAATTTTGTTACCAATATCAAGTGAAGAAAAAGAAAGATGTTACTAGAGGAAAGAATTTTAAAAAGATAAGCAAAAGAGCATTAGTTAAGATTGATTTAATTTAGTATCAAAGAAGTGCAACTTGTTTCTTGGAAAGGTGGGACTGATCAAAATCAGACATTTCTCAGATATCTTACAGTTTAGCTATTCTTCAAATTATAGTCCTTCCCATGAGAAACTTACACTATAAATCAAGCCATGCTCATATCTCTAAGGTTATATGACAATAAAAAGTCATTTATTTCATATTTAATATCTTATAGCTAATTTTTCTGAACTGTTGTTACCTATTTTTACTTTAGTACTCAAATCAAATGATTGACACTAAAGGAAATAATAGAGTACCCTTGCCACTGGTGACAATTGACTGGGATAGTGTCCATGCTTAGAATTAAATATTTGCTATTCACCCGCAATTTATAACAATGTCTTGAAATATAAATGCCCTAGTTATGACACTTAAGATCACATTATTAAGTTGAATCTTTTATTATAATCTTTCACCTTAAGCCATGATGGAAGTAAGACAAAAAATTGTTGTTTCTTTTTAGGTTCATTCATGATAACAAATTTCAAAATCTAATCATTTGAGCAATCTAGATTTTACTTCTCAACATATTATTGATTTGTGAAGCATTTATATTTATGATGCTTGAATTTCTCCCCATGTGACTTTTTTAGGTTAAAGATAGCATGTTAAACAGAATCCAAGACTGTCATATAATATTCATTAATTCACTTAACCAGATGTGGCCATGTGCTGGTATTTCATGGGCTAGTTGCTGAGGATTAAATGATAAATAATATAAAATGAATACTCTACTTTTTCTCTTCTAATTCAGTAGGAGAAAAAAATTTTGCCCACTGGCAAGGTTTTTTATTAAAAGAGGCTCTTTTCCTTTTTTTGTAAGGTAAGCTTAAAAGTAATGTTGCTATTACTCTGTAGGAGAAGCCTGTTAGAATCTTTAATCTACAAAACAGTGCTTTTAATTGAACCACGAGCAATTCCACTGTGAATTAGACTGTAAACATGTTGTTATGGGTATCTTGGACTTTCAGAAAAGAGAAATGGACCCTCATACAAAGAGAGAACTCGCCTTCATTTCAGAGTTAAACAGAAAGCTATCAGAGCCAATATTCACCCCCAAGGGAGATAGAGGCATTGTTTTTGACTCTTCAGGTTCTTCTCAGAAAGCAGAGCTGGAAAGCAATCTTCCTCGGTGCATGTTTTAAATGTTACAGTGATTTCCATTCCTGCTATTCTGGTGAATAGAACAGAGAGAATCCTCTGTGATAGTTTAAGCCAAAAACAATTATATTGAATATTGACCTCAGTTCATTTCATGACTTTTCAAAATCTATTTTTCTGTGTACAAAGGCATTTGACTCTATGATTAGCTCATACTCAAAATAATTAATAAATGATTATATAAAGTTTCTTCTGTAAACTTGAGGTGCCTTAGTAAATGAGCAATGCTGATTATTTTTCCCCAGTCAATTAAAAGTACATAAAGCCCCATTGTTTGTGTAGTTCTGTATTAGACTTTCTGAAGCATACATAAAGCACAAAATATTGTCCCTGTAGTTGGACAGTTTAGGGAAATCTAAAGCAAGGGAAACATTATGGGAACAACACAATACAGTCTATAAAAGGTGAAGAATTCTGTACATCAACCTGTTTTACAAGTTCAGAAATAGTAAAGCTGATGAAGACTGGGAGAATTATACAAATATTATTAATATCATGAAAGTTTAATACTTTAAAATGTCGCTTAAGTACTACATGTAAAATAAAAAGATGAATTGTGACAGTGCCCTTAGTTTGTTTTATTTTATTTTATTATTTGCTTTGTTAGTATTAGCAGTAAATAGAACATTTTTGATCTGCTACTATTTATGAATTGGAATAGATTGATTTTCCATTACAAAGAGGAAATTCTCTCCCCAAACCAAAGAAAGAAAAGTACATGGAATTAGTCTATGTTTGTTCAGTAACATAATACTAAATACTATTTGACAATAAAATATTTGATTTAAAAATTGAAATTGAATGACCTGCCAAAACTATCATTTTAGAAATTGCAACATGTTATGTTTAAAATAGCAATTAATTCTAAACCAACCCATTAAACTCTATGTGAAGGTTCTAAAATTTATAGAATTAAGATAGTCTACAACATCAGAATTACCCTCAAAGAGCAGCTGCAAATATCCATGCAAATAAATGGTAGGAAAAGAAAGACTTTCCACTGTTCATCAATATTTTGAAGACTGGTTGGGTTAAAAACTGGAAATCAGTTACTTAAGTAAGTACAATCTACTAAAGACCTGAAAAATTCTCATAGTTCTCACAATAATATATTCATATAAAGACTACACAATGACAGGAATATTATGCTAAGTTGCACCATGAATGCTGGAATTCTTGACCTAAAGAGTTGGGGCTTAGGACTAAGTTTCTACAATTAATGTGGGAGGTGAACATTTCTAGCCACACAGAGGTAGATGAAGGCATTTTTAATAGGTTCTTCTTCATTCTGAAGGTAAAATCTGACTGAAAGTAAGCATTTTGGGGGACAAAGAATGTAAGCTTTGTATGATTATAAAATGAAATTCACAAAGAACAAGAATGTGTAAAAGTCATGCAAAACAAATTAAGAAGTTAATTCCTTGATGTGATGAAATATAGATCTACACACATAGTAATAGGCTTCTAGTCTAACCAGTTGCATCTATAAAAGGCACTGAATATAGAATTTTACCAATGGTTCAAGGTTTATATTTAATCGCAGACTGCTGACGAAGCTTTAGCTTTCCATGACTACTCAAGACCCCATTGATTTTTTCCTCTGAATTCATCTAGTACATGAATAATATAATACCAATTGTAGCACATGTGTATGCCAAGTAAAGTGCTTGTTTAAACAAATATTCCAAGTGTTCAGAGATGGGGTGTGTCTGCCCTACTGATCCTGCAGCGTTCTTGTAACTATTCGCCTCCCTGCAGACTCCCAGGGCCCTTACCTAACTTGCCCTAAGGCCATGAAGTGGAAAACTACCTTTTCCAGCCTTTTTTTTTTCACTTGGGAAATTATTAAAGTCAATGATATCCCTGGATCATTACAATTCCAACAACCCAAGTTCTGTTATCTTATTTCTGTTGACATTACTTAAAAACAGAAATTAATGTTTGAACCAGTTAAAGTGAAATTTAAGCTTTCATAAGCAGATTCTCTAAATCAATGACTTTAATTTCATTGTAGCTCAGGGTGACTTTACTAACTAAAAAGAACAGCGCAAAAAATAAAATTGCTAAGTGAACTCATTGTGGTATTCTTAACAGTCCTAAATGCCAATTTAAAGAATAGGCTGTTTCTTCTGAAGCACCCCTATTTAAAACAGAGTGGACAGCAACATTGATGGATGACCAAGGCAGTCTGAGTCACACAAGGGGACTTTATCTTTCTGCAAGTAAGGAATAAAATGCAGAATTTTTTTCTATCATTCTCACACAGCTATGAAATGCTGTTAGCTATTCAAAATGCAGAACTGTCTACCAAAATCTGAGAGTAGATAAACCACTCTTTCCTTCCACCTGCATTGGTAAGAACCACAGACTGGGTGGGAACTTCTCCAAATTCTTTATTCTGTCTCTCTTTTTACATCCTTGTACTATACAAACTGTTTTCTCTAGCTAACCTGTCAGAGAGACATCTGTTACCTTTATAGAAGCCAATGCACATGGGTGTGTGTCATGGTTTGGTTATTCAGTGCCAATATTCTGGAGCAAATCTTTTCACCAAGCTTTGTCTGGAAACTCTGTTTAGCTCCATCAGGCCCTAGAGGCACATATATTGCCCACCCTCAACTTCAGGCACCAGGTAGCAGGTGGTCTATAAGCTTAGTTATTTTCACCCATGCTGCAAAAATGACATGTTGCCTCTATAGCTCTCTTGGCAGTTTTAAACTGCCCTGTCAAGCACAAATAATTTAGAAAAAAAAATGAAGCATCCCTAATATAGCCTTAACACCCTTGGGTACCATTCTTCCATTACTTTTCACCTTTCTGTCTCAAGCCAAGAAACTAAAAGGATTAGATGTAATGCTATAAATTGGAATATGTGGCAGTTCATAGAGGCCTTACTGCATATTTGCAAGCCAGAGAATTATCATGTTACTACTAACACTTTAAATTCAATGCTTTGACGTATCAAAAGAAAAAGGTTTGTGGGTTTTGTTTTTTTGTTTTTGTTTTTGTTTTTGTTTTTGTTTGAGATCCAAAGATGGTGAGAAAAGCTAAGGCCTGAAAAGGCAAGTTAACATAGTGATCACTGCATGTGAAATCAGGTGTACTTCCATTTACTTTTTATGCAGCTTTATCATTTGCAGGCTTTTCTGCCCCAAAGAGCCTTCACTGTTCATTGCAAAACCCTCTTCACATGGACAGCATTCTACCCTATTTATCATCACCCAGTGTCTGTGTCAGCAGATCTAGTGACCTCTGTGAGTGTTCCCTCCCCCACTGGGTGGATGATGAGCTCGACTGTTCCATCCTGAAAGTGCTGAGGGAGCTTCCAGCCCAGATGGCCTTCTTGCTGATGATGTCTAAGGGTTGTGCTATTTTGTTATGTTTTTCTCCTAAGCTGGCTCATTTAATACAGGATACATCTGAGGCAGTTTGGCTGAGCCAACAAAAAATAATAATATAGTTGACTTATGAATTACAGTGCTGCCTTACAAACCAATGACAGTCACCAAATTAAAAGTATTTTCTCTAGTGTTACAGAGAAAAAATGTGGTATGTGCTCATATATATCAAAAATAAAAGGTCAAAGTGAAGTCTGCTTTGTTGTCTGGTATTAAAAACAATGATTATGCATTTAATACATTCTTTGTTTCTGTAGAATGCCCTGGGATTGCTTTTCTAATTCTCTTTTTAAAGGTTAAAAATACTGCAGACTCAATATACACATGAGGCTGCCACTGTCATTGTTAATGGAAGGTGCCCCCATTTCATTCCTCAGTTCTGAGTGGTTGTTTTCCTTCAACAACCACTAAGTGTGCCTTGGAGTGCCAAGTTCTAGCCCTGCCCAGTCTTCCCAACTACCTGACATGTGCATCTGCCCAGGAACTTGTTCCTAGTATTATTAGCCACCCAGTGTTCCTTTGAACTGTGCAAAAGTAATGACTGGCTCAGCTCATAGAGAACCTGTTGTCATAAAGAATGCAGGTAAATCTGGATGTCAAAAGATGCTACAGCAATATGAATTTGCTATCAGTTGAATATCCATTTGAAATTAAAATTAGAAATTTAATTCCAAAATGAATTACATTTGAACAATATCATCAATGACTTAAAACATTAAAGCTTAGCAAAAGAATTTATCTCAATATGATCCCTAGGAGGTAAAGACTGCTGAAGAGATTCTCAAGGAATGTTATGTAAGAAAGTTGATTCACATGGAATTGATCTAATTTTGGCTGAAATGAAAATAGACTGAAGCAGCAGCATCACTTCCCCTTAGGTAGCTGAATGCTTTTAAAATATTATTTATAAATGCCATATGTTAAAGACACTAGAAAAAAAACTTAGGAATGCCAAAGAGCAAAACTATACTGAGTTCTTCTCATATAAAAAGCAGCAAAAAATTGTACTAAACTGCATATTAAGTTTATAGGATGAAAGTCAACCCCAGGCTGTGAAATATGAAAAAAGTAAACATAAAGTAAACAAGAAATAAAGCAACATCAAAAGCTTAAAATTGAATTGTTTTAAAAATAATTTAAATTTATTTAGATACAAAAAAGTAATTTGTAAGGGGAGTGGCCATGTCAATTATGCAATTGATTTTGTTTAATTTATCCAGAGTTCCCATGAGAGAAATTTGACATTAACAGTGAAAACAAAATTCTTGCATCTTATAATTAAAATGTTTGTAACAAGAAGGGAGGGGGAGGGAGATAACATGAGAAAGAAGGGGAAGGGTCATCAAGGAGCATGTATAAAGGACCTGGGGACAAAGCCAAAGGGGGGATGATGGAAGGCAGGTGGATGGGGCAGGGGAAAGAAGTGGCAGGAAAATGGGGACAATTGTACTCTATCAACAATGAAAAATAATAATAGTAAAGAAAAGGAAAAGAAAAAGAAAAAAGATGTTTGTATATTTATATCATAAATCTATTTAGAGACATCTTGTCAAAAATGAATTATGTATTTTGTATATGGAAAATGAACACAACCCGTAATCATAACTTTGATATATGTGTAATCTCCACAATACAATTTTGCATTCATTGTCTGTATTTTGAAGATGTAAGTTTTTAAACTTATGTTTAACATGCCTGAAAATATTTCCTTAGTTCTTCCAACAATTATGAGTAAGAGGAAGGCACTTATGGCTGTACATATAATTTTTTGGATCTATCAGTTTTAATTTTAATTTTCATTTAAATACCTTATCTAAACTGTTTTGTTCAATAATTATGATTTCATTGGTTAAGACACTACCTTCAATATGGTTTATAGTCCAGAGCAGGAGACAGACACTAAATCGATATTTCAAGTTCTAGTCGGGCGTGTAGTCTGGTCTAAGCCAGTTTGTCCAACATGCAAAGATAGGTTGAGTGTCATCTCTATTGTTTGTTTGTATGAGAAATTGAAGTATTAAGATTTTAAACAATATAGCCAAGGTCATATCAGAGTCTCAAAGTTTCCCTTCATTCTCTTATTTAAGGAAAAGTTCTCAAAAGTGCACGGAGAAACAAGTTTTTATGCCAACAGGCTTATAAATCCCATTTTATTAAAATCACTTTGGTTCAGTTCAGGAAACATTAATAGACAACTGCCATATCCTGGGCACTGTTAACTCCTGGAGATGTTTGTAAGACTACACTACTACTCCATAGCGGTCCTAGGTTAGACAAGTCAGATATAAGTACGGTCCAGAAAGTCTCATGAATGTGTATCTGAAGCCAGTGCCTTCATTTTAAAGATATTGACAGCAACCAGGATACCACACATACCTTGTCCTAACACTTCCTCCAAGGTAAATAGAAGAAGGCTGATGATGCAGGTGAAGTATTGAATATTAGGATCACCATATCTAGACACAGTCCCTGACAATTCTTTCTCCTGTGGAGAGCTAGCCCCATAGAATCCAGCTGTAGGGAGCTCAAAAAGTGCATATAATGCCACTTTTGAAGGGTTTTAAGAGCTCCAAAATGGTACTATGCTACCTCTCTTAAAATTGACCTTTGAACATTCTTAATAATGCAAAAATGGATGTTCTCAAACTTAGAAGCCTCTTGTAAGGTTTTCCTTCCCACAGAGAATTTGGAAGTAGTGTTTCAGTTCAAGCAATGCATCTGCTTGCTGAGGCCATTGTAGCTCTAGCAGAGACAAATGGTCACAGAATTTAAGGAAAGGAAAATGAGGACATGAATACACAGGCAGATAACTTCACTCTTGCCTGTCAGCTGTCCAAAAACAGAGGTATGTCCAAAGTGCTACCTGAACACCAAAACAGGATTCCTACATGCAGGAGTGAAGCTTTGTGGAAAGGAAGGGAGAGGTACCTTCTCAGAGTGATGTATCTCAGTCTTTAAAATTTAGGAGTTTACCAGGCAATAAAAAAATCAGTGAAGGAAGAATTACATTAGTAAGGACATGGAGATGTAGGAATTAAAGTTCTGTGTAGCAAGGAGCCCTACATATAGCAGGCAGTTATGAAAATGTATATTTTGTATATTTTAATGGGCAATAATCTCTCCCAACTTTTTAAATTATCTTTTGATTATCAGCCAATTAATTAAAAACTTCACTACCTTATCCTTAAAAGAACTATTACTGCAGGTAATCAGAGGCACTTAACAAGATTTTAGAAGAGGACAAAGCAATAGACATTCAATTTCACAAACAATATGGGGGCCTGTGATTAGTTGGGCACTGCTTTTCCCTCCCACTGGAATAAAAGCTCCATGTCACAGGGCTTTTGTTTTATTACCCACAGTTTTATCTCCAGCACCTAGAATAAGAACTGGTATATACATAGTTATATATATATGGTTATATAGTAAAATTTGGGATTTAGTGATAAGCAAGACAGACCTGGTGTCTTCTTTCTTATGGAGCTGATGTTCTAGTACAGGGTTTTAACTTAGGAGAGTCAGAAACTTGTATGGGGAAAAAATTAAATCTTTATTTTTTCAACCTGTAACTAAAATTTTAGCATTAAATTTAAATATGAATATAGGCCATAAGCCGCAGAGGCATTGGCAGTCTCTGTAACTTTATCACCATTAGTATCACAGATAATTTCATACCACTTTTTAGTGTTGCAGACATCTGAAAACACCGCATTGCTCATCACGACTTGTAAGTTGTTTGCTGTTGACATGCCATTAAGTTTTATTACCTAATACCTTAATGAAAAAGCAAGTATATTAATATGTTGTAAATTTAGATTTAGTGAAATTATATTTCAATATAACTCATTTTTTGTTGCTGTTATCCCAAGTAATTTATCTAATGTATTTAAAACTATTGTTTTGAGAAGATAATTACAGATCTCAGTAGAATGCTAACTAGGTTCATTATATCAAAAATGTTAAGGACATGTCTAGGGGAGAAATGAAATTAATTAAACAAGTTTTTATTCTTTGATGATTAGGAAAGTGCTCTGATAGAGGAAGAATAGGATGCTGTCATTCCACACACATAGAAGAGATGGGGTGGTCTTGGAAGGATTGCCAGAGAAGTCATTCCTCTGCTCCCCTTGAAAAATTAGTAGAAGAGTATGTCGTGTTCAAAAACCTGAAGGAAGTTTGTCATGAAAGGAGCTAGAGCATGAATGTGTGAGTGGAGGAGACTGCTGTTTGGGGGATGAGATGAAATTGCAGAGGTTACACTTGGACCAAGTAAAATAAGACTCAAAAGCGTTTGCACTTTATTCTGAAGTTAATGGGAAGCTATTGATGAGTTTTAAAAACTGAGAGTAAAAAAAAGATCACTCTGGAGAGAATGCGTTTCAGGAGGGGCAAAGCAGGGAGAGCAATCTCCATTCTTACAGTAACTTGAAGATTGTATGAGACAAGCATTGTTGTTTTAAAAAATGCAGAACTAAATAAAATCAATATGTTACTAGAACATCAATGTTTATTATGTTTTCATATTTCACCTTATTAGGATCACTTTGTTATCCATAGCAGAACTTTATTCACTGTTGCTAATGCAAACCATTTGCATTTCTTTCAGTGGTTTATGTAATTCAAAGTGTGTTAGAGGAAGTAAGGTAGGAGCTTCAACAAAGGACAAATGACACTTCTGTTGAGAGTCCATGCAACAAAACTGCCAGCCACAATCATGGACTGTGGGACCCATTTCTAATCAATATCCTAAGCTTCCAGTTTTGACCTAGTGATTTCTGGACAAGCTATTATAATTTTAAAGAACATTTATGTCAGTTCCTTCTATTTTAATTTTATCTTTAGCCAAATTCTCTCTTTTCCTTACTGTTTGTTCCCAAAGATATAATTTGGTATTTTCACTGATTCTGTCCAACTTATCCATTATCCTAAAACCAAATGTGGTGCATCACGTAGCAAGATTGTCTGAATTTTTGTCCTTTCCAGGATGTGTTCATTTATGTGGGTCCTTTCTGTTGATTAAATGTTAACCTGTTGTTTTCTCTCCTTCCAAACCATTGAAGCATGATATAACTTTGATTTTTAACATATGATTATTTTATATTTTATATATCATTCATATATGATTTTTAATTACTATCTTGGAGACAATGAGTGATGAGATACAGAAACTGTGTAAGCTGGCCTCATAAAGCATCTAGTTTCCACTGTGACCAGCCGCATGAGTGCTAGTGCTCATTGTCATACCTTTCCACATTTGATAAATATGTGTTTCACTCCATTTACCTTTAACTAATCGTTTAATGTGGGAGGTTATTTCCATCAGTGTTCTGGTTCCTTCATCATCCCATGAGGTATAAGAGAAGATGATTAGGTAACAGGTAGTTATCTATAGTATAAATACATAGGAAACTAAAAAAATAACAATATGAAAAAAATTATCTTTTTTATAAAATAAAGTAACTTTTTAGTAAATCAGTAGAACCTATTTTCCTTTGAACATTTCCATAATACTTGTACCAAACTTACACTGGGCAATAAATTCTTTTATGGCTATTGATACTTTCGTCATATAAAAATCTCAGAGGTTTTTGTCATTTGCTTTTCTTTTCCATACAATACAAACTTTAATATCTTATTTTGGTAATGAGATGAAAGAAGGCCAAAATAAGTTAAAGACTATACAGAAGGTACTATATCCAGAACACAAACATAAAAAAAATACTAAAGAATTTGTGCTTAGATAAAAAACAGTACACAATGAAGCTCAAAATCAAAGCATTATAAAATAAAGGCTTAATAAATAGTATACAGCTTTTAGAATAGAATTACAGTATATGTGGAACAAAAAAGCAAAGTATTTTGGTTCTATAAATATGAACAATCAAGAAACCTGATTACATAGTAAGCTTTTGTGTCTATAATTACACTCTCTCAATTTACCACTGCATAAAGTTTCAACTCTCCTGTATTTTTCTTGGGATACCACCACAATATTATAATTTATTCCTCAATTTTACTTCTAATTTATTGTAATTAGGTCTGCAATGTTCTTCTGATCTAACTAATGCTTTGTTCCCATAATCTGATTAATTATCATGCCATCACTCAAATCAGTTTAATCACACTACCTTTTTAAAACCATAATGGATTCTTTTATATCTTGTTCATTTCCTCTTCTTAGGATTTATATCCTGCACCACACCATTAGCAGTTAATTGTAGACCTATTTTTGTTATTTACTCTTGGCTTCATCTGCTCTCCAGCAAGAATGTAAACTCCATGTCAGCATGCATTCTAAGGCACAACACAGAGCTCAGTGCATTTATTTAGGTGACTGTTAACTAAAACTCAAACCACAGAAATTACATAAATTTTTGGAGCAATATAATTCCAAGTCTGAATTCTGCTTCCTCTATGTATTTATTTGTTTATCAAATATTTATTGATCACCCACTATGTGCCAGGAACTATTTTACATTTAGCACTAGAAGCAAGACAAGTCAATCACAAACACAAAACCACACACACACACATACACGTGAGGCAACACTACCTGTACTCACTGAGTTTACATTCAAATGGAATAGGTAGAGTAGACAACAAAAATGATATTTTATGTGGCAGATTGACAAAGAAAAAAATAAATCAAGGAAGAGAGATATGAAATGTTAGAAGGAAGGTGGAGTCACCTGTGGAGATAATTATCAGGAAGGCTTGAAGGAAATGAGGGAGTTAGTCTTATGGGAAAGTATTCAAGCAGGAGGACCATAAATTGCAAGTACCTAAGTGAGTAAGCATCTTCTTTTTTAATTTATAAATGCAGTGCCTATCTATTTTTATTAAATTTATTGGAGTGACATAGGTTACTATGGTCACATAGGCCTCAAGGGCACATCACTACAACACATGATCTACACACTACACTGTGTACCCCCCACCTGAAGTCATCTCCCATAACCATATATTTGGCCCCCTTTACCCTCTACCATCCCCCAAATCCTTTTCCTCTGGTAACCACCATTCTGTTGTCTGTGTGTGTCTCTGAGTTTCAGTGTTATATCCCACATATGAGTGAAATCATGTGGTTCTTAGCTTTTACTAACTTATTTCACTTTGCATAATATTCTCCAGGTCCATCCATATTATTGTAAATGACAGTACTTCATTTTTTCTTATGGATGAGTAATATTCCACTGTGTCTGTGTACCACATCTTCTTTATCCAGTCACCTATTGAGGGACACTTTGGTCATCTCCATGTCTTTGGTCATCATCATGAATAATGCTGGAACAAACATAAGGGTGCATATATCTTTGCAAATACATGCTTTTGTTTTGTTTGTTTTTTTTTCAGATAGATTCCCAGAAGAAGGATTTCTGGGTCATACTGAAGTTTTTTAAGAAACCTCCATACTGTTTCCCACAGTGGTTGTACCAGTTTACATTCTAACCAGCAATGACTGAGGGTTCCTCTTCCTCGACAACCTCTCCAACATTTGTTATTACCTGTCTTGTTGATAATAACCATTCTAACAGGTGTGAGGTGGTATCTCATTGTAGTTTTGACCCCAAAGACAAGGAGAGTAAAGGCAAAAATACATCAATGGGACTATATCAAACTAAAATGCTTCTGCACAGCAAAAGTAACTGGCAACAAAACAAAAAGGCAACCAACTGAATGGGAGATGTTATTTGCAAAAAATCAGCTCAGAGAAGGGGCTGTTATCCAAAATATATAAAGAATTTATACAATTCAATACCAAACAATTCAATTAAAAAATGGACAGAGGACTTGAACAGACACTTCTCCCAAAAAAACATACAAACAGTCATCAGTTATATGAAAAGATGCTCAACTTCACTAGCAATTAGGGAAACACAAATCAAAACTGCAATGAGTAATCAGCTTCTTTAGAGTCTCTGAGGGATAGTGAAAACCCATGTGGCTAGAAAGAGAAAACAAATAGGAGAATGAGAAGTTAGCTCAGATAGTTACACACATGAGCCTTTGCAGGTCACAGTAAGAATTTCATTTTGAAGGAAAAGAGAAATGATATAACCTGACTTACATTTTAACAGGCTCTCTCTCATTACTGTTAAGAATGGGAGTGGAAAGAAACATGGAAGCTAATGAGGAGACTGTGACAATAATCCAGGCAAGAAATGGTTGTCAGAAGTGGTCAAATTCTGGATGTATTTTGTAGGTAGAGCCCATAGGGCTTGCTATTGTGCAGTGTGAGGGGAAAGGAAGAATCAATGATTACATCAAACTTTTGAGCTCTAGCAACCAGAAAGTAGAATTATCATTACTGAGATGAAGACAAATAGAAAATCCTTGGTGAGAAGTGGAGGACAGCTTAGATTTTAACATGTTAATTTTAAGGTGATTATTGTTACAATTCTAAGTGAACCTGTTAAGTAGACAGATACGTTGGCCTGGAATTCACAGAAAAGGACCAGGACAACTTAGAAATTATTAGTATTAAGATGGCATTTAAAGCCATCTCTAGAGAATGTCAGCACCTAGACAGTGAGACTAGAAAAACAAGAGAAATTCAAGTAATGAACTCCACCTAAGGGCACTGTAATCTGTAGAGATAAATGAGATGAGAAGGAACTAGAAAAGATACAGAAATGGATGACTAGAAAGATAAAAGGAAAACTCAATAAGTGTGATAGTTTTAGATGCCAAGTATCAAATGGTTTCAAGGAAGAGTGATCAATTGGGTAAAGTACTATTTATAAATCGAGTAAGATTAGTTCTGAGAAATTTCCATTGGATTTAACATGTGGGTCTTTGGTGACCTTTACAAGAGCAGTGTCACAGGAGGGGGTAAAAACCTAATTTGAGTGTGTTCAAAGGAACAGAAGGAGAGAAATTGAAGACAGGAAGAATAGAGGACACTTTCAAGGAGTTTTGCTGTAAGAGAAGAATAGAAATGAAGCAGTAGCTTTAGGGAAAATGGTTTCAAGATATGAGAGAAATAACAGCACGTCCTTTAGTTAATAAATGATCACTAGAGGGGGAAAAACAGTGATGCTGGAAACAAAGGAGAGAATACTGCAAATGTCATTGTGTAGTCAAGGGCAGATAGGATCCAGGGTATACATAGAGGACTTGACTTTACCCAGGATCACAAATCATTCACCCATAGTAACAAAAGAAAAAGTAGAATATTTTCACACAGAATAAGATGCATAAGTAGATACAGTGATAGAAGCTTGTGAAAATTCTTTTCTGAAAGCTTCAATCTTTAAATAAAGCTAGTTAAAATCATCTGCTGAAACTGAGAATGTGGAAAAGTTGTGGTATATTTGAGGAGACAGAATAAAAGATTTAAAAATCATCTAAGATAGTAGGAAAAAGAATCAACTAGGGATAGAGGTGATTTCCAGAAACCATGAAAAGGAAACTAGCAGTTATGGTGAGTTTTTATCAGCCACATTCAGTTACGTGGATATAGCCTCAGACTAATGAAGAATTGAATGTAATCTGGGTTATAACTTTGTCACATGAAAATGGTAAACTGAAGAGAGGTAAAGGATTTGAGTAATTATGACTACCTATGATGAATTTTAAGCTGGTTTGAGAGGCAATAAACCACATAGCATAAAAAAGTAGGATGAATGGATTTATGGTTCTAATGGGGAAAAAGGATTTCTGGAGTCTGGCTTTCAAAGGAATTAGTAGAGGGACAGGAGGTAAAGTTTAGAGGGTGACTAATTGAAGTTGAGATTACACAGAGTTTGCAGTTTTTGTCAGTGTCAAGACTATAACCATGGGAGTGCATAGACACAGTGTGACTGAGTGAAATCAAGATCATGAAGAAAAACTAACGAAACTGAGGTAGCTAATTTAGTATTGAATTACAATTTACTAACTATAACTTTTGGCAAGCTACTTACACTTTCTGAGTAACTTACAGCTTTTTTCCCGCAATATTATTTTCCATGGCGAAAAACATCTGTTGATTGAAAACTTTGAGTTATAAATAATAATAACAGCTATTATGTATTGTCTGTAATACACAAGCCATGGTGCTCACTGTTAGTGAGGCCAACTAGGGAAAAAACTATAGGAAGGTGAATTTTGACTCAAAGTAAGAATGAACTTTTCCATAGTAAGCGTAATTAAAATGAAATGGACTTCCTTGGTAGATTGTCCTTGTGAGCACGGGAGTTGTTCAGGGAAGATTTCATGAGATCTGAATAAGATTATAATACTCAGAGTTCGATATCTAGGTATGAGTCACAAAGAAAAAAGCAAGGTTGAAGAAAAGGCCAGCATCTGTAATGTCAATTCAAGCTAAACAAGACAGGCAATTAGTGGAGATCCAAGACAGGGAATGATTTAACGAAGGACCAGATGGGCAGGTGACCTATCTGGGTCCAGATGGACAGCTGCTTCCACATCAAGGAGATTCATCAGTTTGATCAATGACCCAAAATGTACTTACAAACCCAAGGTTTGAAGGCTCTGAATTCCAGAGACTGGCAGTGGAGAATGGAATATAAGGACAGAAATTAGGAGAATGAAAATGGCAGCCAATTGGTGGAAGCTGAGTCCACTTGCTTTCACACTCAACTCAAACACTTGGCCAACTTTCCAAAACATAAACTGAACATTCAACAGAATCTTAGCTGATATGAAGTTTGGAAGCCAAGGAATTCAAAAGGCACTTCACAATAGGTGGTAAGGAAATGTTATAGCTGGAAGGGGAAATACACCTTGTGTGGCACCTGCAGCTGTAGAGAACCTGGTCAAAGATCACAGCTTTGGCAGCTCCCTCCTCTCCCAGGGCAGGGAATCCCGAGACCTGTGCCAGGAGTGACTTGGATACACAGTCAGGGAGTTACAAGCTATACACATATTCAGTGAGCAGTGCACCAATAGCAGCAGTGGCAAATGCCAATGAGGAGAGTGCGAGAGAGAGAGGGAGAGAGAGAGATTGATTATCTGCACCTGGGTCAGGAGGAGGAGGCTGGCTGCAGCCAGCTATGATTGTGAGAGACTCCGGACTTTTGGGGAGAAGTGCTGTGTAAGGAAAGTCAGACAGTAACTCAGTACTACAGTGGGAGTGCCCAGAAAGACTTTTTAAAAGGGGAGCCAAGGAGTGTTGGACAGGAATACAGTGAGCAGCTGCCCTGATAGCATGGGGAAAGGATTGAGAGTGCAGTTTGATCCCACTCAGTGCAACTGGGCAGACTGATCAGAAAGGTGCAAAGTGAGGGGATTTCTCTGCCCTGGCCTACTGCAGCAGACATAGCACATGTTGTGCAAAGTAGAGAGTGCAGACCTCTGTGTGCTGCAAGGGGAGTGGGCTGGCAACTGTGCATCTGAGATTATTTAAAGCCAGACAGAAACCCCCTCCCTAGTAGAGCCTTCAGGAAGGTTTCATCCCACCCACACCTCCTGCAGGAGCAGGGAAGATCTGCAAAACAGCCAGGGCAAGCTCAAGAACCTTGCAGGGTGCATTTCCAAGAAAAAAACAGCAAGAGGAATGCCTAAAGGGTCCATTCTCTCAAGGAGACAAAATACACCTTTTTCTAGGGTCTTGTTTCACTGAGGCCAACAAAGCAGGGAAATCAGAAAACAATGCATCAGGGGGGAACCAGGGCCCTGCCCAGCCTCAGCTTGCACATGGAGATGCCATGAACACCAAGCAGGAGAGAGCAGACCCTCTTACAGAGATTCAAATTGCCCCTACCCCCATGAAATGGACAGCTAATTAATCAGAAACTATACATTATTGAAAATAAACTAGGACAGACCAAGATTTGTGGGAGGGGGTGGGGGCAGGGGGAACACATCCACAATTTTCTTAAAAGACTGAACAGTGGCTCGCAGGGGAGACTGTGGGTCCCACCCACTCATTTGCAACAGAAGCTCCCTCTAGAGGCAGGTGAAGGTGATACAGGTGGTGTTGCCAGAAGATGGACAACCCACCACAGGGCCTTGAGCTAATTAAAAAACCAATGGTGGATCCAGAGAAGTCAGAAGGTGAACACCAAACACCTGAGATGAATTTCACCTTGCTCTTCTACAGAATTTGTGTTTTATTTTTTTCTTTTCATATAGCCTTTTAATATTTCTTCTTTTGCTTCAATTGTATTCCAACTAATGTACTCTTCTGTCTTTTATTTATTCTTTTTATTCAGATTTTATATCACTTTTATTTTGTTATTTCAAATTTCACACAGCACCCTTCCTTTAACTTATCCCATTTTGCCTTCTTCCTGTCCTTTCTTATTTTCATTGTAAACTTTATTTTCTCCCATGCTATGCCTCATTCATATTCCTTAACCTTATTATTTCTCCTCCCTCTGACCTCTCAAAAGCATTCTTTCTTCCTTTAGTCAGCTCGCACTCTTTTTTCACCCTCTTATAATATTATCATTTCTTTTCCACCTTTATATATTTCAGCTTATTCAGCATGGATATTACAGTTATTGCTATTCCTCTTCAACAGTATTCCTATTTGTTCACTATTTTTATTTCAAATCTCATAGGTTAGTCTCCCTTTGTCTTGCTCCATTTTTCCTTCTATCTGCTCTGGATTATTTGAATTTAGGAATTTTTTTTCCTTTTCTTAGCTTGGATTCTACTCCTTACTCTTATTGTATTTCCTTCCCCCATCCTCTCAAAATCATTTTTCTTTACTGTAGACATCTCTTATTCTCTTTGATGTTTTGTATAATATTCTTATCTCCTTTCCACCTTTATTAATCTTTGCTCAGCTGTCATTGATATTGACCCTGCTATGGTTTTCCTGCAATTTTGTTCCCTTTGGTACACTACATTTTTAATTTTATTTCAAATCTCATAGTATACTCTTCCCTTTCGTTACTCCATTTTGCCATCACCCTTCCCTGTTTTACTTATGTTTTAAATTTTATTCTCTCCCTTTCTTCAACTTGTTTCTATTCCCTACTGTTACCATTTCTCCTCCCTCATCCCACTCAAAAGCATTTTCTCCCCTTTAGTCATCTCATATTCTCTTTTTCCTATCTTATAGATTTCTTAGTCTCTCTCCACCATTATTAATATCTGCTCTACTGCTATTGATATTGATGATGTGGTAGGGGAGTATTTTTGTGGTATGGGTTTGGTTTTCTGGTAATATTGCTTTGTTAACCAGAACCTCTACAACAGCATACAAGATATGGCAGGAGTTGTCATTCCCCATCAGCAAATGAGCCACCAATAATCAAAGCCAAAATACAGCAAGAGAGCCCACATAAACCAAATAAAAGGCAAATCGATAGCATCCAGATCAGGAGACCAAAGGGACTGCACCATTGAGTCCCACAGAACTCCTACCACAGAAGTCCACCCCATGAAAGCAGGCAGTCAAAGAAGAGCAACCTGAGATGCAGAAACAAACAAAAAAGTCACCTAACATAGGGAAACAGAGAAAAAACCTCCAATCAAAATGCATGAAAGAATCTCCAGAAAAAGAGCTAAATGAAATTGAGGCAAGCAATCTATGACATGTAGAATTCAAAATAATGATTATAAAGATGCTAAAGGAACTCAGTGAGAAATAGAAGGAACTTAATGGGAGCTACAGCAACATGAAAGAGGTAATAGAAACTATGAACAACAAGGAAGAAATAAAGAACACAATATCTAAAATAAAAAAATACACTAGAAGGAATTAAAAGCAGGCTACATGAAGCAGAGGACTGAATCAGTGAGCTGAATTCAAGGTAGAGAAGATTACCCAGCCAGAGCAACAAAATGAAAAAATATTCAAAAAGAATGAGTATTTTAAGAGAGCTTCAGGACAACATGAAATGTAACAACATCCACATCACAGGGATATCAGAAGGAGAAGAAAAGGAGCAAGGAATAGAAAACCTGTTTGAAAAAGTAATGATAGAAAACTTCCCTAACTTTATAAGAGAAAAAGTCACACAAGTCCCGGAAGCAGGAAGGGTCCTAGTCAAGATGAACCCAAGGAGGTCTACTCCAACACACATCATAATTACAATGGCAAACTTTAAAAACAAAGAGAGAATCTTAAAAGTAGCAAGGGAGAAGCAGCAAGCAACATAAAAGGAAGTTCCAATAAGCTATCAGATGATTTCTCAACAGAAACACTACAAGCTAGAAACAATTGGCACAAGATATTGTAAGTAATGAAAAGCAAGGACCTACAACCAAGATGACTCTATCCATCAAGACTGATATTTAAAATAGATGGTGAAATATAAAGCTTCCCAGACAAAAGAAGGCTAAAAGAGTACATCTCCTCCAAACCAGCACTGCATGACATGCAAATGGGACCATTGTGAAAAGGAGAAGACAGAAAGATAGAGGCAGAAACAGAGACAGAGAGAAGGAGAGTGGAGAGAAACTCAGGTAGGGAAAAATGGCAATGAATAAGTGCCTATCAATAATAACCTTAAACATAAATGGATTAAATGCTCCAATCAGAAGATATAGGGTAGCTGAATGGATTAAAAAACATGACCTGCACATACGCTGTCTACAAGAGATCCACCTCAGAATAAAAGATCTACACAAGCTGAAAGTGAAGGGATTAAAAATATATATATTCCAAGCAAATGGGCATGAAAAAAAGCTGGGGTGGCAATACTTATATTAGAAAAAACAGACTTCAAAACAAAAGCCAAAAAAAGGGACAAAGTAGGTTACTACATAATACTTAAAGGAACAATCCAACAGCAGGATATAACCCTTGTAAACATCTATGTACCCAATATAGGAGCACCTAAATATGTAAAGAATATCTTGGAGGACTTCAAAAGAGATATCAACACTACTGTCATGATAGGGGATTTTAACCCCTCACTGTCAACAATGGATAGATCTCCCAAACAAAGAATCAACAAAGACATTGTGGCACTGAATGATGCTCTAGATCAAATGGAATTAATTTATATGTACAGAACCTTTCAACCAATGAAGCAAAATATATATACTTTTCAAATGAACATGGAACATTTTCAAAAATACGCCACATGGTGTACACAAAACAAGCCTCAGCAAATTCAAGAAATTTGAATTTTCTTCTTGAGATAAAAAAAAAATCAAAAAGTATCTGGAAACAAATGAAAATGAACACACAGAAACCCAAAACTATGGGATTCAGGAAAGTCAGTACTGACAAGGAAGTTCATTGCAATATAGGCCTACTTAAAGAAGATAGAAAAACCTCAAATAGTCAACCTAAACTTACATCTAAAAGCACTAGAGGAACAACAAACAATGAACAGAGTGAGTAGATGGAAGGAAATAATAGAGATCAGGGCAGAATTAAATGACAGAAAAAAAATTCAAAGGATCAATGAATCCAAGAGCTAGTTTTTTGAAAACATAAACAAAATAGATAAACCTTTAACCAGACTCATCAAGAAAAAAGGAGAAAGGCCCCAAATAAATAGGATCAGAAATGAAGAATTACAAGGGATGCTACAGAAATACAAAGGATTGTAAGAAATTACTATGAACAACTATATGCCAAGAAATTGGACAACTGGGTGAAATGGAAAAATTTGTAGAAACATATAATCTTCCAAAACTGAATCAAGAAGAAGCAGAAAGCCTTACTAGACCAATAACAATGAGTAAAATCAAAGCAGTAATCAAAAAATCCAGGTGCACATAATCCCTGGACAGGACAGCTTCACAGGTGACTTTTACCAAATATGTAAGGAAGAATGAACTCCTATCCTTCTCAAACCATTCCAAAAAATTGAAGTAGAAGGAAGACTCCCATATTCTTTTCACAAGACCAATGTCATCCTAATTCAAAACCAGGTAAACACACAACAAAGAAAACTACAGACCAATATCTCTGATGAACATAGATGCTAAAATCCTCAACAAAATACAGGCAATCGGGATTCAAAAATATGTTAAAAAGATAAAATACCACAATGAAGTGGGATTCATGCCAGGGATGCAAGGATGCTGCAAAATTCACGAATCAATAAATGGAATACATCACATAAACAAAATGAATGACAAAAACCACATGCTCATATCAATAGATAAGTATTTGATAAAATTCAGCAGCCATTTATGATAAAAACACTTAGGAAAGTGGGAATAAAGGGAGCATACCTTAGCATAACAAAAGCCATATACAAGAAACCTACAGCCAATATCATACTCAATGGGCAAAAACTAAAAAACTTTCCCCTTAAGATGAGGAACAAGAAAAGGATGTTCACTCTTACCACTCTTTTTTATGTTTTTCTTTTTAAAATATATTTTGTTGATTATGCTACTACATTTGTCTCATTTTCCCCCTTAACTCCCCTCCACACTGCACACCCCCTCCCACCCACATTCCCCCACTTTAGTTCATGTCCATGTGTCATATTTTAAGTTCTTTGGCTTCTACATTTACCATAGTATTCTTGCCCTCCCCTCTCTATTTTCCACTTACCTTCTATGCTACTAATTCTCTGTACCTTTTCCCCATCTCTTCCCCTCCAATTCCCCTGTTGATAACCCTCCATGTGGTCTCCATTTCTGAGGTTCTGCTCCTGTTCTAGTTGTTTGCTTAGTTTGTTTTTGTTTTACATGTGATTGTTAATAATTGTGAGTTTGCTGTCATTTTTCTGTACATTTTTTTATCTTCTTTTCCTTAGATAAGTCCCTTTAACATTTCATATAATAAGGTCTTGGTGATGATGAATTCCTTTAACTTGACCTTATCTGAGAAGCACTTTATCTGTCCTTCCATTCTAAATGAAAGCTTTGCTAGAGAGAGTAACCTTCAATGTAGGCCCTTGCCTTTCATGACTTTGAATACTTCTCTCTAGCCCCTTCTTTCCTGTAAGATCTCTTTTGAGAAATCAGCTGACAGTCTGATGAGAACTCCTTTGTAGGTGTCTCCTTATTTCTCACTACTTCAAGGATTCTCTCCTTCATTTTAATCTTGGCTAATGTAATTATGATGTGCCTTGGTGTGTTCCTCCTTGCGTCCAACTTCTTTGGGACCCTCTGAGCTTTCTGGACTTCCTGGAAGTCTATTTCCTTTGCCAGGTTGGGGAACTCCTCCTTTATTATTTGTTCAAATAATTTTCCCACTTGTTGCTCTTCCTCTTCTCCTTCTGGTACCCCTATAATTTGGATGTTGGAATGTTTAAAGATGTCCTGGAGGTTCCTAAGCCTCTCCTCATTTTTTTTTTGAATTCTTATTTCTTCATTCTTTTCTGATTGGATATTTCTTTCTTCATTCTGGTCCACTCCATTAATTTGAGTCCCTGTTTCCTTCCCATCACTATTGGTTCCCTGTACATTTTCCTTTATTTCTCTTAGGGTAGCCTTCATTTTTTCATCTAATTTGCGACCAAATTAAACCAATTCTGTGAGCATCCTGATTACCAGTATTTTGAACTGTGCATCTGAAAGGTTGGCTACCTCTTCATTGCTTAGTTGTATTTTTTTTCCAGAACTTGGATCTGTTCTTCCCTTTGGGACACTTTTTTTGTCTTGACATACCTGTTACATAGTGAGGGGCAGAGCCATAGATATTCATCTGGGCAGAGCAACCCAGTGGCTGGGTTGTGATGCTGTATGTGGGGCAGGGTTCTGAGAGGGAACAATGGTGCTTGCTCTGCTCTCTGCTAAGTTTGAGTCACTTCCTCTGCCTTCCCCAAGCAAATTGGGCCCTTCTGGTGCTGATTCCCATGTGAGTGGGTTTGTGTATGTTCTAGGACCCTATGGGTCTCTCCAACAAACTCTCCTGTGAGACTGAAAGTCTCTCCTAGCACCTCAACCCCCACAGGCATTTTCAATTGGTGTTTTGAGGCTGTATTTCCCACACTGGGACTCTGGGTTGCGCAGTCTGTCTCACTCCCCGGTTTTGCCTGGTTTATCTGTGTGCAAATGTGGGACCACCTGGTCCACCAGCTGCCTTGTGCACTGCCCCCCTCTGAAATCCACTGCCTCGCTGTGTCCACCAGCTGCTGCCTTGCACACCTGGAGTCCTCCAGCCACCACTTTGCTACGACCCATCTCCGCCCAGCCACCCAACCCCAACCCTCCTGTTGGTCTGGATGAATGTGTCTACTTTAACTGCTTGGTTGTCAGACTTCCATACAGTTCAATTTTCTGTCAGTACTGGTTGTTTTTTGTTTCTAAATTGTCATTGTCCTTATTTTGGTTGTGTGAGGAGGCACAGTGTGTCTACCTATGCCTCTATCTTGGCCAGATGTCCGACTCCTACTACTCTTATTCAACACAGAACTAGAAGTTCTAGCCACAACATTCACATGAGAAAAAGAAATAAACGGCATCCAAATTTGAAAGGAAAAGTAAAAATATCATTTGCATAAAACATAATAGTGGACATAGAAAACCCTATAGTCACCACAAAAAAAACTACTTGAACTAATAAGTGAATTTGACAAAATAGTGGACACAAAGTCAACATTCAGAAATTGATGGCATTTTTGTACACCAATAATGAAATATCAGAAGGAGATTGGGGAAAAAAATCTCATTTACTATAGCAACAAAAAAAAGTACTTAGGAATAAATTTAACCAAACAGGTAAAAGACATGTAATCAGAAAATTACAGAACACTGAAGAAAGAAATTAAGGAAGACACAAATAAATGGAAGCATATATTGTATTCATGGACTAGAAGAATTAACATCATTAAATTGTCCATACTGCCCAAAGCAGTGTATAGTTTCAATACAATTCCTATTAAAATACCAATAACATATTTCACAGAGCTAAAACAAATATTTCAAAAATTTATATGAAAAATTTATATGAAAATTTATAAGAAAGACCCAAAATAGCCTTTATTCCTATTAAGAAATGGGAATAAAGTAGGATGGGTCACAATACTTGATATCAAACTATATCACAAAGCCACTGTAATCAGAACAGTCTGGTGTTGGCAAAGAACAGACACGTAGACCAATGGATCAGAATAGAGAACCCAGAAATAAAGCAAGTCTCTACTACAGCTGATTAATATTTGACAAAGGGGGCATCAGTATACAATGGAATAAAGAATGCCTCTTCAATAAATGATGGCAGAACTGGACTGGCACATGCAAAAAAATGAAATTAGACCACCAACTACACCATATACCAGAATAAACTCAAAATGGATAAAAGACTTAAATATAAGTCATGACACCATAAAAGTACTAAAGGAAAAGATAGGCAGGAAAATTTCAGATATTCCATGTAGTAGCAATATTTTGCCAATACATCTCCTATAGCAAGGGAAATAAAGGAAAAATAAACAAATGGGACTACATCAAACTAAAAAGCTTCTGCACAGCTAAAGAAACCAAAATCAAAATGAAAAGGAAACCAACTGCATGGGAGAACATATTGGCCAATGGTACATCAGATAAGGATTTGATCTCCAAGATATAAAGAACTCATACAACTCAACACCAGGAAGACAAACAATCCCATTAAAAAAATGGGCAACAGATATGAACAGACTGTTCACCAAGGAGGGCATACAGATGGTCCATATGCATATGAAAATATACTCAGCATCACTTGCCATCAGAGAGATGCAAATTAAAACCACAATGAGACATCACCTCACACCTGTCAGTTTGGCCAGGATTAATAAATAAACAAGTGCTGGCGAGGATGCAAATAAAAGGGAACCCTAGTGCACTGTTGGTGGGAATGCAGACTGGTGTAGCCACTGTGGAAAACAGTATGGAATTTCCTTAAAAACTAAAAATGGAACTGCCTATTGACCCAGTGATTCTGCTGCTGTGTATACACCCTAGGAATCCCAAGGTGCCAATTCAAAAGAGCTTATGCACCCCTATGTTCATAACAGAGCTATTTATAATAGCCAAGTACTGGAAACAGCTTAAGTGTCCAGTAGTAAATGAATGGATGAAAAAAATTGGTTATGTATACCATAGAATACTACATGGCAGAAAGAAAGAACTCTGACCTTTTGTGACAACATGAAGTTGAACTGAAGAATATTATGCTAAGTAAAATAAGCCAGTCAGTGAAAGACAAATATCATATGATCTCACAAGTGAAATCTAATGAACAAAATAAACTAAATAACAAAATAGAACCATAAGTATGGAAACATTAAGCAGTCTGAAGGTGAACATAGCTGAGATGGGAGGGGGCCAATAGTGGAAAGAAGGGGAAGGGACTAGACAAATAATATGTATTCATGACTTGTGGGATTTGACTGTGGGAGTTGGGAGTGGGATGGGTGGAGAGCAAAGGCAGAAAAGCTGAGACAGCTGTAATAGAATAACAATAAAAAATTATTTAAAAAAAAACAGAAGTGAACCAAATGGAGGCTGGAGTTCAAGAGCAGGAATTCATGTTCAGGTAGAACACCAAAAGCAAAGCCAGAATGATATGCTAGACAGATGTTGAAACAGAGATTCTTTTTCGCATTGCTATTTAAGAACTAAGACAATCTCTCTTAGATTAGAAGAATATGAGATAACTATGTACTTGCAGAATGAAAACAGGTAGGCATTCATTAGTAACAAATAAAATCCAAACACTTACCTCACCACAGCAGTGTCCCCAGCTGTCAAGATATAGAAAGTAGGAGTTAATTGAACTCTGGGCACAAAATGAGGAAAACAGATAAAATATTTCATCTGTTCTACTCAACAATTAGTGAAGCTATTGAAAGGTTTTCTATATATTGCTTATTAAATCAATTAATTCTTACAAATAAAAATATTGGATATTTCTTTAATGTTGACCAGGATTGTTTTTCCTTACAAACATATTGAATACAATTTTTCCTACCAAAATATACCCTACAAGTTAATTACTTCCAAAGGCTATGTCCTTAAAAAATGAACATTTTTAATTTGCTTTTTTCAAAGTATATTATTATTAATAGTTTTATTTTATTAATTCATATTAGGTCTGTGGCACATAGTAAAAACAAATATTATAAGTATTGTATACCTTTTATAAACATACCACAAACACACACATATACAAGCATACTCACACACACTTGAATCTTTAAATAGTAATGTTAACTATATAATTTAATTTTTTTAGAAGCAGCATAACAAAAGAGTATGATGGGTTTTGGAATTTAGACAGAAAATAGGGTTGAATCCTGGCCCTGCCATTTACTACCTGTACAAGTTTTGAAAAGTTTCTTACCTTCAGTAAAAGTCAGTTTACTCATCTATTAAATGGTATTAATAATTCCTACTTCACTGAGTTATTGTCAGGATCAGTAGCTGATGCATTATGTACAAAGTATATGTCAATAAATTTGAGGTGTTTTTTTGTCCCCTGAAAATCTTCTACAAGGGCTCAGGATTTAAATATATATCACCTTCCTGGTCTAAGAGTCTGTTTCTTTTATTTCCTAAATTGTTCTAGTTCCTTCTTCCTATATATTTAAACCAACTGTTTTTTTTTTAACTTTTGACCTCCTTCCCCTATTTATCCTAGAATTCCACTCTCCACCTCTGCCAACCACCTATCTGTTCTGTGTATCTATGACCATGGTGATGTATTTTTATCTGTATATAAGGGAGATAATGGTATATTTTTCTTTCCTTTTCTGATTTACTTCACTTAGCACAATGTCCTTGAGATCCATCCATGTTGAGTCAAATGGCAAGACTTCATTGTATTTTATGGCTGAATAATATCTCGTTATATATATTATATATAATATATATGCATATTATATATGTATGTATAATATATATGCACATAATATGTATATAATATATATAGTATACACATATATGCACATATACATATTATGTATATATATGTATCTATATATATGCATGCTACAATTTCTTTATTCATTCATCCATTGATGGACACTTAGGTTGTTTAATTGTTTCCAGGTTCTGGTTATATTAAGTTATGCTACAATGAAGTGGTGGTGCAAATACCTCCTCAAGTTAGTGTTTTCAATTCCTTTTGATAACTACTTACTAGTGGATTGCTGAAGCATATAGTTCTATTTTTAATTGTTCAAAGAACCTCCATAATGCATTCCATAGTGGATGTACTAGTTTACATTTCCAGCAACAGTGCACAATGATTTGCTTTTCTCCACATCCTCCCCAACAGTTGGTTATTTCTTATCTCTTCTGAAAATAGACATTCTAACAGGTGTGAGATGAGAGTTCCTTGTTGTTTTGATTTGCATTTCCCTGATGATTAATGACATTAAGCATCTTCTCATGTTGACCGTCTATATTTTCTCTGGAAAAATATTGATTTTTTCATTGAATTATTTGGTTTTTTGCTATCAAATTGTATGGTTTTTTTATACATTTTGGATATTAGTGTCATAAGATTTGCAATGATTTTCTCTTATACAGTAGGGTTACATTTTCATTTTGTTGATATAATTATGTATGGTTTAACATTCCTCTGACCTTACATCACAGTTATTTAGATTAAATTTTAGTCATGCCTTTTCAGCTAAGAAGAAAAGTCACTTACCAGGTCACAGAAAAAATAGATATAGCTATTAGCATTTTTGCTCTTACATATTTGTATTTATTTCTAATTTTTATGTTTTTATTACAGTTTACATTTAATATTATTTTTTACTGGTTTCAGGTATAATCACAGTGGATAAACAATTATATAACTTACAAAGTATTTCCCCAGTATCCAACTGGCATCACACATAGTTATTTAAATATTGACAACTATATTTCCTATGCTGTACCTTACATCCCCAGGACTGTTTTGTAACTAACAATCTGTACTTCTCAACCCCTTCACCTTTTTCACCCATCTTCTCAACGCCCCTCCCATCTGGCAACCATCAGTCTGTTTTCTTTAATTATGAGTTCCTTTCTCTTTTGTTTCTTTGTTTATATTGATTTTATATTCCACACATAAGAAAATCATATGGTATTTGTCTTTCTCTGACTGACTTATTTCACTTAGCATGTCACCCTCCAGGTCAACCCATGCCATTGCAAATGGTAAGATTTTGTTCTTTCTGTGGCTAATATTTAATTTTTACATGTATCACAGCTATCATATCCACTCATCTTTTGATGGGCACTTGGGTTGCTTTCATAACCTGGCTGTTGTAAATAACTCTGTAATGAACATAGAGGTGCATGTATTTTTTCAAATCAGCATTTTGAGTTTCTTTTAATATATACACAGAAGTGGAATCACTGAATTATAAAGCAGTATCATTTTCATTTTTTGAGAAACTTCCATATTATTTTCTATACTGACTGCACCAATCTGCATTCCCACCAATAGTGGATGAGAGTTCACTTTCTCAACATCTTCATCAAATTTGTTGTTTGTTGATTTATTAACAATGGCCATTCTGACTGGTATGAGGTGATAATCTCATTGTGGTTTTAGTTCATATTTCTCTGCTGATTAGTAACATTGAGCATCTTTTCATATGTCTCTTAGCCATTTGTATGTACTCTTTAGAGAAATGTCTGTTCAGGTCCTTCAATCTGAAATGAGTCTCTTATGGATAGTGTACTTAAGGGCCTTGTTTTGTTATCCATTCATTCAGTCATCACATGTCTTTTGATTAGAACACTTACTCCATTTGTATTTAAAGCACTTGTTGATAGATATGCATTTATTACCATTTTATTTTTCATATTTTTTATCTTTTTCCTTCCTCTTCCTAATGAAACACTTTAATATTACTCATAATATTGGATGGGTGGTGATGACCTCCAGCTTTTTCTTGTCTGGGAAGCTTTTTATCTGTCCTTCAATTCTAAATGATACTCTGTTGTATAGAGTAATCTTGGCTCTTGGCTGTAGGGTCCTTGCTTTGAATATTCTGTTCCAATACCTTCTGGCCTGAAGAGTTTCTGGTGAGGAATCAGTGAACAGTCTGATGTGAGCTCCCATGTCCGTAACTAACTGCTTTTCTCTTGCTGATTTTAAGATATTTTGTCTTTCACATTGGCATTTCAATTATGATGTGTTTTGGTGTGGGCCTCTTTGAATTCATCTTGTTTGAGACTTTCTACAATTATGAATTTATATGTCTATTTTCTTCACCAGGTTAGGGAGATTTCTGTAATTATTTTTTTAATAGCTTTTCAATTTCTCTCTCTTCTACTTCTGGCACCCCCATAATCTAAATGTTGGTACACTTAAAGCTGTTCTAGAGGCTCCTTAGACTATCCTCATTTTTTGGATTTTTCCTCTTTTTTGCTATCTTGACTGGGTGTTTTCTGCCTCCTTACTGTCCAAATCACTGATTGGATTCTCTGCTATTGATTCTCTCTACTCTACTGTTGATTCCCTGTGATGTATCCTCATTTCAATTAGTGTATGCTTTATTTATAACTGGTTATTTGTATGGTTTTCATGGCTTTCTTATGTGCTGAGTTTCTCACTAAGCTCCTTGAGCATTCTTATAACCAGCGTTTTGAACTCTGAATCTGGTAGTTTGCATGCCTCTGTTTAATTTAGTTTTTTCCTGGATACTTCTGTTCTTTCATTTGGAAACTTTCTTTCTTTCCTCATTTTGGTTGCTTCCCTATGTTTGTTTCTAAGCATTAGGTGGAGGTTCTGAGTATCCCTGTCTTGGTGAGTGACTTTATGTCATAGGTATCTTATAGGCTCCAGTGACATTGACTCCCTGGTTCTTTAGTCTGGGTGCTCCAGGTGTGCCCCATGTTGGCTGTACATACTGCATAGTTGTAGGTGAGCTTTGATTGCTTTTTGGCACATCACTGGGAGGGATTGACCCCTCAGCTGATTAGCTTCAGCTGTGACAACAGAGGAAGGGCCCCTTTGCAGGGGCCAACCCCATGGAGCAAGACTTGTTTCAATGTGGCTTTTTTGCTCACCGAGTTTTCCCCTTGATGTAGTGCTCATGGGAGTGGCTTGGTTTAGGCTGATGTGGTCTGAAGTTGTCAGTTGAGTTCCCTGCTTGGGGCCAGCCAGCATGAGCTATAAAACAATTGTAGATGGTTGCCATTTGTTCTGGACTAGGAGGTGCCAAGGCAAGGTCAAACTGAAAAACAAGACCAGCTGCCGTTTGTGCAGGGACTAAGGCCACTTAGCAGAGGTACAGGGCACGCAGGTGCCAGATGCTGATGGTTTAGGAGGTTTTAGGAAGGTCTGAAGCATTAGCTAGGTCAGGATCTTTGTATGGAAAAGACATTGGAAACAGCCTGGGTGGGTCCTAAAATTGAGTAGGGCAGAGTCTCAGGAAATCACCAGTATAAGGCAAACAGAGAATGAGCCAGAGTGATGGAGGCTTAGATATGGCTCCCACCTGCTTGTTCTCTGGGCGATGGCTCAGCAAAAAAAAATGACCTCTGTCATATATTTGGTATTTCCTAGATTTGAACAGGTAAATTTGAAGAAGAGCAGAAGATGAGGAATTTGGGCATGAAAAATTAATGAACCCATTCATTTGCTATATATAGAAACTTTATTATAAAATGTATTGCTGCCAACTTATTTTTGATGTTACATATACTTAGTTGTAGACTAGTATCTAGTGATTCACTCTTATACATGTAGAAAATGTTAACTAAACATCCTAATTAACAAATTCTTATGTAACTTCTTAAAATAAATTCATCTAGACTTTTAAAAATATAAGAGGATGGTTGGGGGGAGTGGAGAGGGGAAATGGAGACAACTATACATGAACAACAATAAAAAAGAAAACCTTATTAAAATGAGAGTGAGATTAAAAAAGGTTAGATGTAGAACAATGAAAGAGAGTCCAAATAAAGTTTGGAAGTAGGTGATTATTTGTCTAATAAGATATTAGGGATTTTAGACCCATTATTTAATTTCTGAGTACAGTTTATTTTTCTCATATTTGAAATAAATGTGTTGGAATGGAAAAATATGTAGGCCTGATTATTAATGTAATGTTATTACTGAAAGATATCTATAGTTTTCCCTAACAAATAATCAGATTTTTGAACATGAAGCATTCTTGCTTCCATTTAATTCAAACACACACATACCATACCTCACACATACTAGACCAACCTCAGGAAACCACACATTCCTAATTTAAAGGAAAAAAAGGAGAATTTCAAGCTCTGGCTGGCATAGCTCAGTGGATTGAGTGCAGGCTGCGAATCAAAGTGCTGCAGGTTCAATTCCCAGTCAGGGCACATGCCTGGGTTGCAGGCCACGGCCCCCAGCAACCGCACATTGATGTTTCTCTCTCTCTCTTTCTCCCTCCCTTCCCTCTCTAAAAATCAATAAATAAAATCATAAAAAAGGAGAATTTCCTTCTTAACATATTTTTAATCCATGAATTGTATTGAAAAGAGGTAAAATGAATTCTGGTGGTGTGCACTTGCACAGAAAATGACAGTAGCCATGAGGAGGTCTTCATAAGGATTGTTAAAGATGTCAAGAGGGTAACAAAGTAATAGCCAACTATAATTGGTTAGGATCAAGGAGAAAACTATCATAAAAATAATTTTTACATTGATGATTGCACAATTTTTAAATTCTAAGTGCATGGTAGTAACTGGTGGTATGTTAATGTCTTCAATTTTTCAATCACTTTCCTTCTCCTCTTTGAATGGTTGAAAATTATGCTTTACTTGAAAACTATTTCCTATCAAGTGTGAAGATCATTGCAAAGGTATTTTCAGTTAAATGACAAACACAGTAGTTTGCCTTCTTCCAAGGAGGACATATCTGTCTCTATCAGAAAAAACATACTGCTTGATACATGTGAATATATAATAGAAAAATACACCTCAAAGGCTATCTGTATCTTCATAAGCTAATGCTAATTATTTTAAGAATTTTTACTTTTCAGACACAGAATTTTTACATTTGAGAGCATTTTTTACTGGATTGGAAATGTGGTTGCTAATAATTTAAATAAGCACTTTGTTGAATTGATTGCTATAAGCTGGTCTTCATTCTATTTTTGTAATGGTGACATTATAACATATGTGTTTAGGAATAAGTAAGCGTACTCAGTGTACTGTTTCATAAACAATCCGTATTACTTAACTAACGTGACTCATCTGTGAAAGATTGATCAGAAACAGAAGATAGGGTGAGGACATCATCCAGGACCTAGTAAGACAGCCCACTCAGAAGCAACTGCTCTTTAAAAGGGACAATAAGAACAATTAAGTCTAAAATGGTTTTCAAGTCAACATAAACTTTCAAAATGTCCAAGTAGTGGAAAGCTTAAGTGAATAGGGAAAAATTACAAAAGCAAAAGAAAATGACTACAGAAAGAAACACTCATATCAGAAGGCATATTTTGCAAATACAAGCAAAAAGCACTAGCTAAAATTGAAGCATTGTTATAAAATAAATGGCTCAATTAAAGTAATACAACATAAAAGCCAAAAACAAAAATTCTAAAATGTTAAAGGTCAGTGTATGTGATCAGCTGTACTTCCCTCTGGTTCTGGGCTTTCTTGACCACAGTAATTACTAATAGCTTTAGAGGTTATCCCAACCATAGACATTTACATTTTAATAAGGGTTTGTGATATTTTAAAAGCCTTTTAAACACAAAGTTTATATTCCATTATTAAAGGACAGAATGTCAAACCCTATTAAGATTATTTTGTGGCAAAGAGCTTTCCTTAGTAACTCATAAAAGCAGCCGAACTGGAAACCAAGGTTCTGACTTAAGAGTCAATTCAATCAAGAAATTTAGGGGGAAAATGACATTATCTAAGAGGCAAAGATGAGAAAAGAAGGATTAGGTAGACCTTAAAATAGTACAGAGCCAAAGCAATCTGAAATTACAGAAGACAAATCCAAGGCTTTTGTGATTTTTTATTCTAATAGCTTATTTTAAAAATAGCTTACTTTTTAAGCTATTTTTTCCTTGTCCCCCCATAGGCCAATAACTGTAAAATTCTACTTTTTAAGTTAAAGCATTTAAACTTCTGATTAAATAAAATGTGAATTTATTTCTTTACCACTATTTGTTCCAAAAACCTTACTAAACTGACACTAAAAAAGATAAATAAAAGATGAGGATGTGGTCATAGACCCACATGAACAATGAGATTGGGAACTGCAAACAGGGAAATTCCAAGTATATGACTTATCAGAATGGAGGAAGCTGATGCCTAGGTGGGAACAAGAAGATTGATTGAAAGAAGTACAGTTATGCAGAGCCTGTCAGAAGGTTCAAGAATGGAGGCACCAATTTCAGTGAAAAGATAATACCTGGAGCTGGAAATAGGTATACTTTTTGAAAGTCTATTTCTTATAAAAATTTCAAACTCACCATTTCTTTCCTAAGAAAGGTAACTGGCATCTGCTCATCTTCCACCCCATGCAATTCTGCATGTATACTTTCTAAAGAGAGCAAAGCAAAGATACTCTAGACTTGAGGACAAGAAGCAGAGTTTAGGGGAAACGTGTCATGATGAAAACAGCCAGTGAGATGAAATTCTCGATATTGAACAATAATCCCCTTTTAGTCTTTTTTAATGTCTCACTTGTAAATATAAGCAGACACTCCATGAGGAATTTGAGAAACCACCCAAATGGAAAATTATTCACCCATGTGAAGCAAAACAAAAGAAGACAATTATGGTGTGAAAGATTCCAGTGAAGGGAACCAAAGAATGAGACAATGCTATGTATGAATGAAACAAGAACAGGAGACTATTAAAAAGGAATGTTCAGAGAACAACAACAAAATTTCTTGAAAAGTAAAAATAAGATAACAAAAACACCAATCATACATATGAAAAAGAAATATAATATTAAAGTGGAACATTTGCAAAAAACTCTTAGAAGGTACAACCAAAAGACAAAAAAAGGAAAAATAGGAGTGAAAGACTAAAGAAAATTGAGAATTGGTCTGTAACACCCAATGTCCAAATAACAAGAATTCCTACAAGAATATAGCAAAAAATAAAAATCCTATAGACTCCATGCTGAATAAACTTATAGGTGGTTCAGAACAATGAATGCAGGTGGGGAGGCTCAGTCTTATTTATGTTGCCTTTTAATTAAGAACACTGAGAATGAAAAGCAGATGTTAAAACCTTCCAGTGTAGGTAATAAAGTGGTCCAAATAAATACTTGAGAATAAAAAACACTATATATTTATCTTACTCCAAATTATAATGGTTTTATTAGAAGGAAGAGTTTAGCCCTGGCTGTCATAGCTCAGTGGATTGAGCGCGGGCTGCGAACCACAGCATTGCAGGTTCGATTCCCAGTCAGGGCACATGCCTGGGTTGCAGGCCATGGCCCCCAGCAACCGCACATTGATGTTTCTCTCTCTCTCTCTCCCCTTCTCCCTCCCTTTCCTCTCTAAAAAGAAATAAATTAAAAAAAATCTTAAAACAAAAAAAGAAGGAAGAGTTTGGAGGTGAGTATGTATTGAAGAGAATTGAGGATAGCTCAATCTTCACTTTTCATGGCAAAAAAATCAATAGATAATATTTAACATTGAAGAAAGACCACAAAAATAGTAGTGTAAGTATGAAATTTAAAACTTACATATTTAGATATTTAAAATACAGTCCAACATTGTTAAGAGTTTTAACTGCTTACCTTTAAGGAATGAAAACTGAGGTTAGAGAGGGAAGATCTTTTTTTCCTAGGCTTTGTAGTTGTCTTATTAAACTAGTTATATGCATAATTTTATTTATTTTAATAATTAGGTGTGTTTTGATGTTAATTTTTACTGAAAGTATATATAGAATTCAATAAGATCTATAATATCTGATTTAAGTATTTTTAGCTCTGAAAAGTTGATGGGTTGTTTGTCCTACTCTATTATTCATTATAAATTCTAACTATGCTCATTATTATTCAGAGACTTGGGTTATTCATAAAGTAGGACTCCATATTCTACCCCTCACTCTGATCATCTTGGCTCACAATGTTTTGGATTTTTTGTTTACTTCCTTCATTTTCTGGATATTTTTTTTTAATTTTCTATTACAGTTGATGATTATTGTTATTTTATATTAGCTTTAGGTGTACAGCAGTGTGTTTAGACAATCATAATTTTTACAAAGTGATCCTCCTGATATTTCTAGTGCCCACCTGGTACCATACATAGTTATTACAACATTATTGACTGTATTCCCTATGCTGTACTTTACATCCCTGTGACTATTTGTAACTACCAATTTGCACTTGTTAATCTCTTCACCTTTTTCACCAGTCCTGCAAAACCCATACCATATGGTAACCATTCATTATTTTCTATATCTGTGAGTCTCCTTCTGTTTTGTTTGTTTATTTATTTTGTTCTTTAGATTTCATACATATGTGAAATTATATGGTATTTGTCTTGCTCTGTCTGATTTATTTCACTTAACATAATATCCTCCAGGTCTATCATTATTTCTTTACCCAGTCACCTATTGATGGGAGTTAAGGTTGCTTCCATATTTTGGCTATTGTAAATAATGTTACAATGATCACAGGGATGCATATATCTTTTTAAATTAGTGTTTTGGATTTTGGGGGAATAAATACCCTAAGTGGAATCTCTGGGTCATAAAGCAGTTCAGTTTTACATTTTTTAAGGAACCTCTATAATATTTTCCATAGTTGCTGCACCAATTTGCAGTCCCACCAACAATGCACAAACATTCCCTTTTCTCAACATTTACCAACACCTTTACCAACATCTGTTTGCTGATTTACTTATGATAGCCATTGCGCCATGTGTGAAGTGATATCTTATTGTGGTTTTAATTTGCATTTCTGTGATAATTAATGATGTTGAACATCTTTTCATATGTCAATCATCCATATGTATGCCCTCTTTGGACAAACATCTTAAGTCCTCTGCCCATTTTTTAATCTGGATTTTTTGTTGGTATTGAGTTGCATGCATTCTTTATAAATTTTGGATGTTAACTCCTTATCAGATGTATCATTGGTAGATATGTTCTTTCATTTAACAGGTTGTTTTTTTGTTTTGTTCATGGTTCACTTTGCTGTGCAAAACAGTTTTAGTTCTATGTAGTCCCATTTGTTTGTTGTTCCTTTTGTTTTCTTTGCTGGAGGAGATATAGTTAGAAAAACATGTTATGAGAAGCAAAGTCAGATACTTTACTGCCTATGTTTTCCACTAGGAATTGTGTGGTTTCCAGTCTTTCATTTAAGTGTTTAATCCATTTTCAGTTTATTCTTATATATGGTATAAGAAAGTGGTCCAATTATTTATATCTATATGTCCAGTTTATTGAAAACTGGGCTTTATCCCATTGGATATCTTTGTATCTTTACAAAGATACAAAGTTCTTAATAGTTTAGTTACCCATATTAGCATGAATTTATTTCTATTCTGCTCCATTGTTTATGTGTCTATTTTCATGTCAGTGCCATGGCATTTTGATTTCTATAGCTTTGTGATATAGTTTGATATCAGGTAACATGATACCTCCAATGTTGCTCTTCTTTCTCAAGATTGCGGACTATATAGTGTCTTTTGTTGTTCCATATAAATTTTAGCATTATATGTCTACCTCTTTTAAAAGTTCCATTGGTATTTTAATAATTTCCTGGGTTTTTTACAATTATCTTCTGTATGACTTTGAATCATCCCTACTGCCTGTTATGTGTTACTCTTTTCAGTGTTAATTTCATTTGGTTTATTTCAAATTTCATATTATGGTCCTTGTATTTCTAGTCATATCTTGTTCAATTTTTAAAAACAACTATTTCTAAAATTGATTAATTAGATTTAATTAAAGAGATAGATTCTCCTCCACATTTTTACAGTATTGTCCATCTTTTTATGTGTGTACTAAGAATATTTCCCATGAATTATGATTATTTCTTTATTCACCCACAAGTTTAATTTATTGATGTTTGCTGTGAGTTTCAATTCATCTTGAGGGCTAGTTTAAAACTCATCCCTGGATTCCTGATTGAAACCAAAAACCCTGCCCAGGTCTAGGACCAGTTTCGGGCTGGGGGGGATATAAACAATAAATAGGAAAAACTTTATTATTTCCCCATATGGCCTAGGAGCTCAGAGTCTCTTTTCTCTGGACCCAAGAAAGAAAATTAGGAGAAACTGCAAGTAGAGGTTCTTTTCCACTGGAAAATGTTATGGCACTAAACCCTCTTAGTATTTGTAACAATCTCTATTATTTTCCACTATTGTTGCTTGATATAAAATATTTCAATTTTTATGCAATAATTGAGGAAAGGTAAGGCATTTGCTCATGCGTATAATTCACTCATTTCCCCAGAAGTGTTAAAACCAGATCAATAGACTAACAAATTTGAACTAAGTTGATAGAAATTTTTGATAAAAATATAGTTAACTCACATTCTTCCCAAATATGAATAAATGTCAGTGTCTAGCCTCTCTCATACATAGTACAATAGAGGTTCAATTTATATGCTCTGAAACTTTAAACAACTACTAAAACTCTGCTAGCTAATAAAAATAAAATATGAATAACAATTGGGAATAAAAATAATCTGTGACTTATTCATAATATAACAGCAAATGTAGAATGAGTTCCAAGGGAAAACAAACAGCTTCACAAATATATGAAGTGCACATATTTAAAATTTCTTATTCAGATAATGATCAAGTAAAAGTGATGCTAGATATATTAGGCACCATTTCTAATAGTGTGTAAAGAGCTTGCAAGGTTTTAAGGCTAAGCTTTGTTATCTGATATAAGAAAGTGCAACTCATTGATTTCTACTTTTACCCAGGCTGTTCTGCTGATCAGTCTCTGTTGACCTATAAAAATAGGGTAGGCTTTCATTTGCCTTGCCTTGCACCTTTCCTCTGCTCCACCTGGAGTTCAGCTTTGGGCCTCTCCCATGTTTGAACATTTTGTCTTCTTTGAACCTAAACAAATAATATCCATATGTTTTTATTTTCCATCTGAATTAATAGCAATAATAATAATCATCATCATGAATATTCTAAGATAGGGATAGATTCCTAAAAACATAACTACATGATAAATGCAAAGCAGTATAAGACTTGTCACTAATACTTTTAAAAAAATTAAACATAAAGGCAGCTCAAGAGGCAGCTTTTGTTCTAGGCAAAGAAAAATATTATGTTTGTTACCACACTGTTAGCTAATGAATGAACAGTTCTAACAGCCTGCTGTCATCATATAATTTAGTTTAGTGTCTGGAACACAGAAGACAGCTTGCCATTTGCTAACCGCTTTCTTTCTTCTCAGGGTCAGGGGAAGGGTTGGGAGACAGACCTTGGCCTGACTGAGAGCAGGATATGTGCTATTCTCTCTCTAGCCATCTGGCCACCTACTGAAGGTGATTTAAAGGACCCTAGGCAATGACACCTGCTACACAAATCAATGTAGTGAACCATCATAATGAAAGCCCATCTGTAAAATCATTCCATTATGTCTTGGTGGCATCAGTCCTCAAAAGGTACATACCCTGTACATCCTCCTATAACCAAATAAGGTTTCTTAAGGATGAATGATCCAGGTGAGGAGGAAAAATGCCCTGAGAAAATTTTTCAAAATGTACCTGTCTCCCACCTTCTTCCTAAAGCTTCTCTGAATCTCTAAAGAGGTTTATATAAAGATATAAATATTAAAGCTTGCCCAGATAGATATTCGGGTAAACTTCTCTCACTATTTCCTCAGCACCTTTCAGAACTTCATCTGACACCTGAACATAGGAGATGCAGACTTTTTTTTGTGTGCATAAAACAAATAAGCAAAAAGGCAAATGTTTGTAAGCTACCTTCTTCAAAATTATTTTTATGAGAACGTGTGCAACTCTGTTTAAGCATTTTTATAATTTTTATTATTACTCACCTTCTTTTAAGGCTATTTCTGAAAACATTTTGCATGCACTGCAATACTGTTTGCAATGTTACAACTTTCAGCAAAATATTTACATACAAGATGAGATCTCACAGATTTGAGAAGAGGCAGGAGAGGTATGAATTAGTTGGGAGTGATGAGTTGCAGTTTTGCATGAGTGCAATCACCTCCCCTTCCAATTTTAACATTACCCATGCAGGGATCCTTAGGTGACAAGAGGAGAAAGAAAGCTGTTTCATGGCTGGTGATTTAGAAGGCTGCAGAGAATGTCGCAGTACCACTCAGAGAGTCAATGGTGAGCAAACTGTAAACAAACAAGCAAGCAAAATATAACCAGAGACATTGAAATTAAGAACAAACTGACAGTAACCAGAGAGGAAGGGGGAGAGGGATAATAAGGGGAAAAGGGGGAAGGGTTTTCAGGAACAGGTATAAAGGACACATGGACAAAACCAAAGGGGGTAGGATAAAGGATGGGAGGTGGGGGTGGCTGGGGTGGTGGGAAGTGGTGAGGGGAAAATGGAGACAACTGTACTTTAACAATAAAAATTTTTTTAAAAAACTTTGTAATTTTCAAATTTCCTTCAAGAGTCTTAGACTCTAACAGAGATAGAAATGAAAATTCATACTGCAGCTTATCTGGGAAGCAGAGGTAGGGAAACCTTTAATCCATCTCTTCAGTGCCTTTTTCTCTCACCCCATCTCCTATGTTCATTTTGTGTGTCAGCTCCCAAATGTCATATCTCCAGGGGCAGCCTGTGATGGCAGCATCTCCTAAGCTCTAGCCTGACAGTGAACAAAGACAGGACTGCCTTAAATTGCTCAGTCCAGTGAGGATTCTTAATACCCATCCATAAATGAGACAGTAAATGTTATTTTCAGTGCACTTTATTGTTTATGAAAATAAAACTCAGGTTGAGTTGCCTGATGAAATACAAGACACCCAGCTAAATTTGAATTTTAAATAAACAATGAATAACAATATTTTAAGGTATGTTCCAAATGTTACCTGGGACATGCTAAAAAATATTTTTTGGTTATCTGAAATTCAAATTTATCTTAGCATCCTGTACTTTTACTTACTCTCTCTGGCAACCTTAGACTCAGACCACATTACAAAGGTAGGCTATGAGAAAGCAAGTAAACATCATTCAAAGCTTATATTCACTCACTCTCCTTAAGTGCTTTTGTGAAACTAGAATTAACAAAGAGCAGCATCCTTGTAGAAACCACTTGTTCCTCTGTGTCCCTAGCTCCCTTTGCTTCATCTCTCCCTCCCTCACCTTTCTGAAAGTTTCATTAGTGCACCTAGAATGGGTACCTGGACAGGGAGAGCACTGAAGAGGAGAAAGGAAAACACTCAAAGTAAACTTTAAATGGTTTTGAATATCTTACTATTTTGCTGAGGACATTCACTGTTATGTTAGAATTATATTAGAATTATTCATTTATTCACAAATGCTTTTGAATTTCTAATGTGAGCCTGCAGTCCTTTATTTTCTCCATATTGCTGTCCACTTTCTTCCTCTGCCCTATCCCATGTGACATACAGGGATTCTTTCCAATTTATTTGATGAACATTTATGGATGAACCAGACTTCATGGATACGTTGTGGATAATTGGCCAGTTTGAATGGGACATTTAGAAACTCTTCCCAGCCATCTCATTCTCCATATTAGAATGCTGAGGACAGGCAGTTCTAACGTGTCCTTCCCACCACCCAGTGCTGTCTTCCAGTGTGATATTTAGGACCACACCATGTCATTGCTTTGGGCTCAGTCACACCTGAATTTGAATCCCATGTGGCCTTATGAACCTATTTCCTTCTTTTTGAAACAGTGATAATAATAACCTATTTAGGTTTGGGAGAAAATTAAGTAAAATATGAATATCAAATAACTACTCAATAGTGGGAACTCAGTTTCCCTTTCTGTCCTCTCCTCCCATGTATAAGCATGGTTCACAACCACATAATGTTATAGTCAAAATTACTCTAGCCTTCTGATTCTCACCTTTTCTCTAAATCATTCTGCTCATAAAACAGAGGCAGTTTCATGGATTTGGGAGAAGATTAGGGAAGAGGACTTTGGTTCTTATTTAAAAGATCATTACAAAGAAATTAGGAATGACTAGCTAGTTTCTTCATCTAAGTTAGGAAATAAATACCAGAGTTAGCCTGAAAAGTGAGACATACTATTTTGAAAAGGGGGAGGGTGAAAGAAGAAAGGAGGAAGAATCATGAAATTACATCTGGTCTATTCATATATAGATAATGAATTAATTGGAGATGCTCAATAAGGAGGATTTTATCCATTATGTAATTTGTTTTATATTTAGCAATATTATGGAGAGCTTGAATATTTTCAGGAACTGAACAGTTGTAATAAAATTCATGTTGTTGATACTGAGTCACTAAAGTGCCAAGTGTTCTGCAAAATAAAGAGAATGTCTAGAAGTTGAAGACAGAAACATTACTACTTTATACTTTATAAATGACTAGGTAGGTAAGCAATAAAAAATTTTCCCATGGGGAAGAATGATATGGGACACTGTTAATTAGTTTTAACTCTAACTGGGATATAGGAAAACTCCAAACCAACAAACAGTAAATATACAAGCTCTGGAGTCAGGTAATAAGGCTTCCAATGTGGACTCTGGCACTTACTAGCTGTGCAATATTTGATAATTTACCTAAGCCCATCTACCTCCTCATTTCCTTATTGCCATAAACTCAGAGTCTAATACCTGTCCAGTTCATAGGACATTGTCAACAATCCTCCCATCTTCAGAAAGTGCTGAGTGCCTAGTATGTCTCTGGTCCTGTGCTCACAGTGCTGAGAAAACATGAACGATAGAAGATGGATACTTACACGGAGGAAACAAATAAGAGGACGTGACAGGGAGTAAAGACCAGAGTAGGGAATGGCTTTAGATAGGTGGTCTTAGAAAGCTTCTCTTTCAGGTTGCATTTCAGCCGAGACCTGAAGGCTAAGAGAAAATCAGCCCTACAAAAGTCAATAGTAAGAAAAAAAGACAAAACTTTCCAGAAGATGAAATAGCAAGTGCAAGTGTGCTGAACTATAAAAGATTTAATGTTCTGAAAAATGAACAAGAGAAGGAGGGGTGTGGAGAGAAGTTGGCAAGAGAAACAGAGCCTTTTAACCTGCAACAGTTTGGGTTTCATTTCAGTGCAAAGTGAGTCAAAGAATATACTTAAAAGGAGACGACCAAACCTGATTTATTCTAATTTGTAGTTTTAAAAAAATCATTGTGGCTGCTATACAGAAAATGAATTTTAGGGTCTGTTACATAGTAAGTGTCCAATAGTTGTTAGTAATTAATGTAATTATTACTTATTTAATAATACCTCTATTAATCACTATTGTTGCAATTACTCTAGATATATAATCAGAATATTAGTGACAATGCCATATGTAAAATGACCATTTATAGAAATTTAATGGGTTTCCACCACTTGGTAGTATAAATTCTTTTGCAGTAAATTTTAGCTTTGTGTAGCCTTGAGCAACTTAACCTCTCTGAAAATCAGTGTCTTGATTTGTAAAACGGTAATAATGGTAATGCTATGTAGGATTCAAATGAGAAAATACATAAAATGGCTAGCAGAGAGACAGACAGCAGGCAAATAGCAAATGCTATGTATTATCACCATTTTGAGTGTATACACAAAGGGGAAAAAACAAAATTGGATACATTCTTCAGCCTCAAATCCTTACTTAGGAACACATGCAATATATACAGAAAGGAATGCACAGCAATTAGTGTGAATATCTGTTGTTGAATACTTCTGTCCAGCTCTTCCTTTCAGTCTCTACCAATTAGTGGAGACTGCCTTCCCAGGATTGGGTACACCTTAATCCCCCTTAACCCTAGAGATGAGCGTATGACCCAGAGTTACAAAAACTTCAATACCTCCAGAATCATAGTGATTGGTAGAAGATGGGCATGTGACCCAAGCTTCACCAATTAGGGACTTTTCTGCCACAGCAATAAGAACTTTTTGTTGGGGTGAATAGGTAGATAAGGTGAGCCTGATGCTGTCAATAGTCCTTTCCATTTACTGTGAAATACAGAGACAGTCTTGCTGACAGTGTTTCAGCTTAAATCAAGCAATAAGTAAAGCCAGCCAGCCTTTCCGCTGGACATTTCTGGTTACGTGATTTAATAAATCCCCCTCCTTGCCTAAACTCCTGTCATGAATGGAAGATTCCTATCTAATAGATGACTGCAATTGAGGGCTAGTTCTGAAAGCATACTCATTCATTTTGGACATAAATTTGCTCAGTCCCCTAAACAAATTCTTTACCCGGTTTGGAAGAAGGAATTTAGAAATATAATCAGTGAAGACAAGAACTGTCTCTATTAAGATTCTTTCACCTCACAGAAAAGTAAATGGAAATGTCTTTCATTTCCCAAGGCCCTGCTATCCTTCCCACTCTTCAGCTGTCCTTTCACCTGACTCCTGACCTCCTTCACATGCCAGAGCAGCCCCAGCTTTGAGAGTTCGGGCTCCTTTCTGTTGCCTACACCATCTGCTGATGCTGCTGCTCCAGCTGCTTCTGCTGAGAACTGAGGAAAAAACCTTTAGGTGCACTGGCAGATATTTTTAAGGGATTTGGATGAGTCCTAATAAGATTCCTTCTTTCTTAGTTTCAAAGCATGAGCAGTTAATAATTTGGAAATAATATCTCCTACATATAATTTTTAAGAAATATTTTAGGAAGTCAAATAGCTTCAAAGAGCATATAATTTTAATGGGAAACTGTCATGCCTTTTATAAAATCTCTCAGTCACTTTAAAGTTGTTTGAGTTTGCTAATGTGCCAAGATATTTATCCAATTTTCCACATGTCTCCAGGACTTAATGAAGACACAATTCCTCCTTACCACCCAGGATCCAGCTGCATATCAAGCATACCACTTTGGGTCTGCATGAGACAGCATGATCTAGCAAGAGACCACATAGCATAATGGAGAAAACATAGAATTTGGATTGGCTATGCCCACTCATTATAGGTCTATGACATTGAGCCAGGCACTTCACTTCTCTTTCCGCTTCTTATTCATAAAAATAATACCTGTCCTATAACTTATTTTATACTTAGGAACATTCCTTGTATGATTTCCAAGAGTATCTTACATATAAGTGATCAATAGACATATAATTGTGAAGTTTTATGTGTCTTTTTTCTGCTTAGTTCTAATTTTCTTGGAAACTAATCAAATTCCCATAAACTCGTGAATACATAAATAAAATACGGTCTTTATATCAATGGAATATTATTCAGCAATACAAAAGAATTAAGTACTGATACATGCTACAATATGGATGAAACTGGAAAACATTATGCTAAGTGAAAGAATCCAGAGACAAAAAGTCACATATTGTATGATTCCATTTATCTTAAATGTTCAGAACAGGCAAATCTATAATGATAAAAATTAGTCTAGTGGTTGCCAGGAACTGTGAAGAAGAATAGAAAGTGGCTACTACTGGGAACAAGATTTCTTTATGGAGTGATGAAAAGTCCTGAAATTAGACAGTGGTAATATTGCACAACATTGTAAGTATGCTAAAAACTATTGTATAGTATTCACTATAAATGAGTGAATTTTAGGTGATTTACATTTCAGTTGTTTTAAAAAGATAACATGTTCAAGAATAACAATACAACCACAATGTTGAGATAACCAAAATCTTGTAAATTATTTATAAATTTTACTTTGAAAACACTTATTGCATTCCAATCATATTTAAATGTGTTCAAATAAAGTTAGTTATTTCACTTCTTAAAAATTTTCCACAATAACAAATAAGAAAATTAGGAACAATTATAAAGTCCAACATAGGTAAAACTAGAAAACAACAGAAACTTTAAAACAAAACAAAACAATATTTATGTATTTATTTATGAAAACTTGCCCAGAACATTATTCAGCTGGGTTGTGGTGGAAGGCAATGGGCAATGTAGAAAAGACATCAGGGCTACAGATCTCAGAAGTAGGGAAGATCATGTGTCTTAAAGTCAGGCTGACAGACACAACCTAAAGTCTAAAACTTAATTCCATGTCTGTGACAGTGGAACTCAAGGGTATAGGTAGATTAATGCTGGCAGAAGTTTCCTTGGACTCTGTTTTGTCCCCAGAGGTAGAGGAGATGTGGCTAAGCAAGGACTGACACACAGGTGATGTGTGTTTGCAAGGAGACAAATCCCCATAGCTGGAAGGAGAAGGGGTCAGGTGGAGAGGAGAGGCTTTACGTTGCCAACCATGTAGCATCCGTCTTTTCCCACTGGATGGGGAGAAATAAAAGCTAAGCAAACTGATAGGCAAAACCCAAGCTCTTAAGGAAAATTACTGCTTCCCTAGAAGAGAGTTCTACCCATCTTTTTCCAATACATATTGCCTACAAATAGCAACTTCAGGAAAAATTGATATCCTTCAAAAGTTAATCATCAGGAAGGATAAAGAGGAAGATGAGGTGGATGGAAAGGAATGGTGCAAACAAGCAACTAAAGAATATGTGTCACAGACAAATTGAATGCAGTGAAACTTATGGCAAACATTTTAATGTAATGATGCAATTTTTAAATGAAATAAGAGCACAAAGCAGATACAAATGCTCAAGACTAGAACTCAAAAGAGTAGTACAAGGAAAATAACAGAAATATGGATGAAATTATAAGGATGAAAGAGAACTGATATTCCTGAAAATACAGTATCAGTCACTAAAAGTGAGAAAAATAAAATGGTTAGCTAAAAATTCTCCACAGATTAGAGAGCAAATCGCAGTTATGGAAAACAGGCCTAGGAGTCCACCAGTTGCATATTACAGTCCCAAGAATTAGTTAGGGAAAAAGTGATGTTTCATTTGTAGCCCAGCAAGTTAGAACTGCCATGAAGATGTCCTACAGAGAATTGGAGGTACAGGTTTGTTACTCAGGAAAGAGATGAGTGTAACTTCACAGTTAAATTTTTTCATATTCAGAGAGGTAGCCACAGTTACCTTCCTCACAGGAATGACCTGTATGCCTGGTGATAATTCTACCTATCCTAACCACTGACACTTACAGGTAAAGAGCTAATCTCCATCTTCCTTGCTTTTTACATTATTTTTTCCTAGATATTCAGTTAATATTTTATTACACATAATAATAGTGAAGAGATAGTTTAGATCAGCAATTTTCAAAAGTTTTCATTTCATGGCGCACATAAGCTAATCACTAAAATTCTGTAGCACACCAAAAATATATCTTTCACTGATCTAACAAAAAAGTAGGTATAATTTTGATTGATTCACACTGAACAACTATTGTTATGCTGGCTGTGTCATTGTTTTCTTTGACAATCTAAGGGAAAAAGGACAGTGTACTAGTCAGATATTGCATGTTTTAAAAATTCTTGTGATATACTGGTTGAAAATCACTGGTTTAGATGGATGACATTCTCAAAATGGTCACAAACTTCCTCTGAGTGAAGCTTCAGTCACCTTAAAGCATAAAATGCCTTTGGTAAGCAATTTCCTGACAAATGCAGCTTCCACATCTGACATCTTCCCCTCATGAGCACAGGGCAGGGCATAATGGTGACCAAATTGTTAAAGGGCAGAAAGAGCAGCTAACAAGGGCCCTGGTAATAGCCATACAGAAGTGACCTTTACTCCATGATGCCAGCAGGCATTTTATATAGGCCTCTGAAAATTGCTACAAATTTGATATAGGATTTTAGAAGTCAAATGCTTTATCTTTTCATTATACTTTATTGATTTTGCTATTACAGTTGTCCCACTTTTCCCCCCTTGGTCTCTCCCTCCACCCAGCACCCCCTCTCCCTCAGGCAATCCCCCCACCATTGTTCTTGTCCATGGGTCATTGTATAAGTTCTTTGGCTTCTCCATTTCCTGTACTGTACGTTACATACCCATGACTATTCTGTAACTATCTATTTGTCCTTCTTAATCCCTTCACCTCTTCACCCATTCCCCCACACCCCTCTCATCTGACATCTGAAGCAACCACCATCCAGCAGTGACCACAGAACGCTGCGGATGGCTCATCAACACACGAGAAAAACACACACAGAGACAACCAGGTCCTGTGGAAAAGTAGGAACGGAATGACCACTCTCTCTGGTGGGGAGAGCACCCTGTTCCCCCTCCGGAGAGGCTTTTTAATGGTTCTGTTTGCACAAGAATTCAGGTAAAGCTCATTACTCATTTTTAGGAAGGATCAAATAATAGATAACAAGGAAGTCTGAGGGCCTATTCTGAGTCAGGGTCAAAGAGCTGTAAAAAACTTTAAGGAACCAACTTACTTCTTCCCTGGACCCTTATCATTCAACTGAGAGCATTCTAAACAAAGCAGGTTTCACAGGATTTTACATATTCTTTCTTAGGCCTGATCACCCAGGGGACCCGCTCTTTCCAGCACAGGGCTGCACTACCCTCTGTCATTGTTTCAGGCTTAGGTGGAGCAAGGGAAGTAAGTTAGTCAAGAGATTAGGAGATTTTCTCACAGACAATGAGGACTCAGGCGATGTCAAAGCCAAGGGGTGAGGGTCCATCACCCCCTTTTGCTGTAGGCCCCAAAGTCCTTCCTTGGAGCCCTCCCACGTGATTGTGCCTGTCTTAGATTGTTCCCCCCCTTGGGGAATCTTACCCATCATTGGCTAACCGACCAAGCATTGGGGTCAGTTATGAATGAAACAGCAGAAGCAGCACTCCTGCCAGGGAGATAAGCTTTTGTCTCCCTGGTGACTTATGGTCCAAGGTCACTCCCTCAGCCTTAGCCTTAGCGGGGGTTACAGCTTCTGATACCAGGCAGGGCGGTCCCCAACAGACATCCACCAAAACACTCTCCATACTCATGATTCTGTCTCTGTTCTTCTTGTTTGTTTAGTTTGTTTTTTAGATTCAATTATTGATAGATATATATTTATCACGATTTTATCGATCATAGTTTTGATCTTTTTCTTAAACAAGTCCTTTTAACATTTCATGTAACAAAATTTTTATGATGATGAACTCCTTTTGTCTTTTTCTTTTCTGGGAAGATCTTTATCTGACCTTCAATTTTCAATGATAATTTTGCTGGGTAAAGCAATCTTGGCTATAGGTCCCTGTTTTCATCACTTTGAATATTTATTGCCAATCCTTTCTAGCTGCAAAGTTTCTTTTGAGAAATCACCTGACAGTCTTATGGAAACTCCCCTGTAGGTACTGTTTTTCTCTTGCAGCCTTTAAGATTCTCTCTTTATCTTTAATCTTTGAAATTCTAATTATGATGTGTCTTGGAAAGGGCCTCTTTCCATCTCTCTTGTTTGGGACTCTCTGTGCTTCATGGACTAGTATGTCTATTTCCTTCACCAAATTAGGGAAGTTTTCTTTCATTTTTTTTTCAAATAGACTTCCAATTTCTTGCTCATTTTCTTCTCCTTCTGGCACCCCTATGATGTGAATGTTGAAATGCTTTAAGTTGTCCCAGAGGCTTCTTATACCTTCTTCTCCTTTTTTTTTCAGATTTTTTCTTCTTGTTGTTGATTGGTTGTTTTTGGTTTCCTTATGTCCCAAATCATTGATTTGATTATCAGCTTCAACCACTCTACTATTGTTTCCCTGTAAATTGTTCTCTATTTCAATTAGTGTATGCTTCATTTCTGACAGATCTTTTTTATGCTGTTGAGGTCCTCACAAAGTTCCTTGAGCATCATTATAACCAGTGTTTTGAACTCTGCATCTGAGAGATTGCTTATCTCCCTTTTGTTTAGTTCTTTTTCCAGAGTTTTGATCTTTTCTGTCATTTGGACCACATTTCTTTGTCTCCTCATTTTGGCAGCCTCCTTGTGTTTGTTTCTATGTATTATGTAGAGCTGTTACGACTACCTGTCTTGGTAGTGTCACTTAATGCACCAGGTGTCCTGTATGGTCCAGTGGCACAGACTCCCTTATTACCCAAGCTGGGTACTCATGGTGTGACCTTTATGTGGGCTGATTATAGCCTCCTCTTCTAGTTGAGCCTTGATTGCTATTATGTCTATGGGAGGGATTTACCCAGGCTGGTCAGCTGCAAGGACTGGCTGTGATCACTGACCACCAACCTCCATCCTCCTTGGAGGATCAACTGTGCATGGGGCAGGATGGTGGTATTCCAAATGGTCTGTAGCTGTCCCTAGTGTGTAGGCTTTGGGGTTACTGGGTGGTGAGGGCCAAGGCCAGCCCCCTCCTTTGTTCCCCTATGGCCACCCTGCATTGGGTATAAAGCAATCTGAGATGCCTGCTACTTGTGTTGGGCTTGGATACTCCCAGGAAAAGTCAAGCTATGAATCTAGGCTAACTACTGTTAGTGTTTGGACTGAAACCATTTTGCAAGAGGTATAGGGGCTTGGAGCTTACTGAGGCCAGTTATTCCTTATTTGATAAGATTTAAGAGGTTGTGAAGCATGAGCCATGACCAGACATTCATATGGAAAAGCCATGGTTGACAGTTTGGATGGGTCCATAAGTTGGGTAGGAGAGAGTCTCAGGAGATCTGCAGGGTGGGGCAAACATTGTTAGCCAGATTGATACAGTCTCCGATATGGCATTCACTGGCCAGCTCTGTGGTTCTGTGGGCAGAGGATTCAGAAAAGGGCAATGGCCTCTGCCTACCTTTCTGTGTGTGAGAAAGCTGTCTCCAGCTCACTTTGGTTCTTCTCTATATGCTACTGGTGCTTTTCAAGCTGCTACCCTGGTGCTAGAGATCAGTGTGAGTCTCAGTAAGTCTGTGTGTGGATTCTTTAAGAAGAACTACTTGGAACTCCAGAAGTTTCTTCCACTGACTCAATCCCTGCTGGGGTTTGCTGCCAGAAGATATAGGAACTTGTCTTCCCGGCATTGGAAACTTGGGCTGGGGGCCCTGGTGTGAGGCTGATACTCCTCACTCCCAAGATATCCCTCCTGAATTTTTATTCAACACATGTGGGTATTGGACCAACCTGTTCTGCATCTCTGCCCCTCCTACCACTCTGGATGGTTGCTATTTCTTTAATTCCATAGTTGTCAGACTTCCATTCAACTCAATTTCTGACCATTCCAAGTATGGTTGTTCTACATTTCAATTGTAATTTTGATGTGGTTGTGCAAGCAGGCAAGTTGTGTTCACCTATGCCATCATCTTGGCCAGAGGTCTCCAGAAGTCATAAATTTTAAACCTAAACTCTTCCTCTGTTTTTAATCTAGTTTCCTGTAATTATATAAAAAATCAAGCTATGTGAAATAGGTTACATTTTATGATGATGCATTGTAGACAAAGAAATTAGGACAGCAGAAGAATTTTTTCCCTCCCATTTATAAAGTACATGGATTAAGCACCTCAAAAGCAGCCATTCAAGTTTGTATGCTGTCAGTTCATTTTAGTATATAATTTGTCCCTTGAGGCATGGTGAAACATTTTATGGTTTCAGGAAGAACTAGCGCTGCTAAGGGTAGAAAAAAGGAAACAGCTTTTTCTTTTATGTATTTATCTGCATGCCCTTGTTGAGAGGCATACAGGATAGAACTCTCAAACCTGTGTATAAAGTTATACTACCTGGTTTTCAATTCTGGTTAGCCCTCTTACTATTTATGTGATCCTATGCAAGACAACTAATATCTCTGTACCTCACTTCCCCCATCTGCAAAAATAAAAATGATCATGGATCTATTTCTGTGTCATTTTCCATAAATTCACTCAGACCAGTACTCAGCATGTAGGATGCGCTCATTTAATTTTGTATTGAGACATAATCAATAAGACAAACAAGTGAATGAAATAGAACCAGAGATATGGAAATAAAGAACAAACTGACAGGAACTACAGGGGAGGGGAGAGGAGAATAACAGGGAAAAGAAGGAAAAGAGTCATCAAGGAACATGTATAAAGGATGCATGAACAAAGACAATGGGGGCCACTGAATGTGGGAGGTTGTGGTTGGTAGGGCAGAGGAGAGTAATGGTGAGTAAACGAGGACAACTGTAATTGAACAACAATAAAAAAAATTAAAATTAAAAAATTAGAAAAAAGAAAGAGCTGGCCAAGATGGAGGCATAGGTAGAAATGTTTCACTTATTGGCACAACCATAAGAAGGATAACACCAATTTAAAAACAAAACAAAAAAAAACAACCAGAACTGCCAAAAAATCAAACTGCATGGAAGTCTGACAACTAAGGAATTAAAAAGAAACATTTATCCAACTGGTAAGAGAGCAGAGACACACAGTCCAGGCAGAGAGGACTCATGGCAAGCCACCAGACCATGCAGGCAAGGTGGAAGCTGGCTGACCAGGTGGTCCCATTCACATGTGTATACACTGGGGAGCTAGAGAGTCTGCAAAACCCAGTGTTTCAGCGTGAGAAACTAAAGACTCGAAACTTCTGTCTGTAATAACCTATGGGGGTTGTATAGGAAGGAGAAACTCACAGTCTCACAGGATAGTCTTTGGAGAGGCTCAGGGGATCCTAGAATATACATAAACCCATGCACCTGGGAATCAGCACCTAAAAGGGTACAATCCGCTTGTGGGTAGTGGGGAAAGTGATGGCAAGTTTGGCAAGAGTCAAGCAAGTGGCATCATTCCTTCTCTGACCCCTCCCCCACAGACACCACCACAATGCAGAGAGGAGGGTCACCCTGCCCTAGTGAATACTTAAGGCTCCACCCCTTACAACATAACCTCTGGGCCCAGGCAAAGAAATATGGCCCAAATGAAAAAACAGATCAAAGCTCCAGAAAAAGAACTAATATGGGGAGATAGACAACCTATCTGGTGCAGAGGTCAAAACACAGGTAATTAGGATGCTCACAGGAGTTACTGAGTTCAGTCGCAAAATGAAGGAGGAAATGTAGGCTACACAAAGTGAAACACAGGAGAATATATAGGGAACCAACAGTGACAGTAAGGAAACCATCAGCAATTTGGATGAGAAGGAAGAAATAAACATTCAACCAGAACAGAATGAAGAAACAAGAATTCAAAAAACTGAGGAGAGACTTAGGAACCTATGGGACAACTTTAAATGCTCCAATATCCAAATCATAGGGGTGCCAGAAGGAGACGAAGAAGAGCGAGAAATGGAAAACTTATTTGAAAACATAATGAAGGAGAAGTTCCCTAACCTGGCAAAGGAAACAGACTTCCATGAAGTCCAGGAAGCTCAGAGAGTCCCAAAGAAATTTGATCCAAGAAGAAACACACCAACACACATCATAATTAAATTACCCAAGATTAAAACTAAGGAGAGAATCTTAAAAGCAGCAAGAGGAAGGAGTTCCTATAAGACTGTCAGCTGATTTCTCAAAAGAAAACTTGCAGGTTAGAAGGGGCTGGAAAGAAGCATTCCAAGTCCTGAGAGGCAAGGACTTATATCCAAGATTACTCTATCCAGCAAAACTATCATTTAGAATGGGAGGGCAGATAAAGTGCTTCCCAGATAAGGTCAAGTTAAAGGAGTTCATCATCACCAAGCCCTTATTACATGAAATGTTAAAGGGACTTATCTAAGATATACAAGATCAAAAACTATGAACAGTAAAATAACAACAAACTCACAACTATCAACAACTGAACCTAAAAAAACAAAAATTAAGCAAACATCTAGAAGAGGATCAAAATCACAAAAATGCAGACCAGGTAGAGCATTTTCCATGGGGGGGGGGGAAGAATGGGGGGAAAAGGTACAGGGCATAATGGTAGGTACAAAATAGACAGGGGATGTGGGTAAGAATAGTATACGAAATGTAAAAGCCAAAGAACTTACATGTACAACCCATGAACATGAACTGTGGGGAACGGGGCTGAATACTGGAGGGAGGCAGGATACAAGGCAGAGGGGGATAAAAGGGAGAAAAACTTTGCACAACTGTAATAGCATAATCAATAAAATATACTTAAAAAAAGAAATAGAAGACTTGTGGGCATGGACACTGGGGGGTATTGACCGTGGGAGTGGATGGGACAGGGTATGGCTGAGCATCAGGGAAAAGGAGAGACAACTGCAACTGAACAATAATAAATTTTTTAAATAACAAAAATTAAAATAAATAAAATACTTTTAAAATAAAAATCAATCAATAAATGAGACACTTAAAAATTTTTAAAGTAAAAAGAACATGCATCCATTATCATATGTTATATGTAAACCTCTCAACAATGCTATAAAATAAATAGATATTACTATCTCTCTTGTGAATTGAATTGTATTTCCTTTTTAAAAAATGTTGAAACCTTAATGCCCAGTATCTCAAACTTGACCTTATTTGGATTTACAGTCATTGTAGCTGTAATTAGTTAAGATGAGGTCATACCAGAGTAGAGTGCCCTTAATCAAATATATTTGAAATCCTTATAAGAACAACCATGCAAAGATGGAAACACAAAAGGAGAATACCATATTACAACAAACAGAGAAAGTTAAGGTATGCAGCTCCAAGCTAAGGACACCAAAGACTGTTAGCAAATCACCTGAAACTAAGAAGCAAGGAAAAATTACCTATAGGCTTCAGAGCGAAGCAGCCCTACCAACACCTTGATTCGGGGCTTCTAGCCTCCAGAACAGTCAGAAAATACATTATTGTTGTTTTAATTCACTAAATTTGTGGTACTTTGTTACCACAGTTCTAGGAAACTAATACAATCCACATTTCACAAATAAGAAAATCAGTCGAAAGAGTAAGAGGCTTATCAAAGATCACAGGAATTAGTGGGTAAAAGAACCCATGTGTTTTAGATTCAAGACCCAAACCAACTCCTTGTTTTTTTCCATAATTGTCTACACACACCTTACACTCCAGCCATGCTCCTCAGCTTAGCCTTGTTCAAACAGGGGAAGAAAATATGTTGACAGTCTCCTCCCTGTCAGGTATCACACTGGGCAAATTTGATATGCAGTGTTCTCTCAGCCTGAAATGGATTTTCCTCCATTTTCCATTTATGAAAGTCCATATTTTTCAATGGCCAAGTCCAGTACTCCAAGTTTATGTTTTTGACCTACCCAGTCAGAATTACTACTTTTTTCCTGTTTATTTCCACATCCTATTATTCAGTAGCTTTTTTAGCTCTAATTTAATTCTGTTGTGTCTGTAGGTAATTAGCAGCCTATAGTAGTGTTTCAACCTCACTGAATTTAAGTATTTTACAGTCAGGATAATAAATGTAATAGTTATTTAAGGAACAATAGGCTAAGGCTCTGAAAATTGTATAGACCGCACAGTTCTGAAATGCAGCTTTTGTTACAAATGTTTACCTCATATGTAATCTTTGTCCTATTCTCCAACCCAGGAAAATTAATTAATAAGCACTTAGGGAGAGAGGGGAGACTTCCATGACAGTGTATGAAGTTGTTTTTGTGTTTAATTCACTTGCCATGTGTACCACTCTTGACCTCGTTTCCTCAATCACATGCCTTCTCTTAAATATGAAATTTCACTGAATCCTTAGAAGATTTCAAACTGAGAGCTCACTTTATCTCAGTTAAATTTTGAGATGGAAAACCTGAAAAAAAGTGTTGTATTTTAGAAAATATTTTCAGAAAATAATCTACTACAAAAACAAATAAAAAATTAGAATGATTTAATTAAAACTACAGAAGCAATTTAATTTCGACACTACACACATTCTGAAGTAAATGTAACCAGATCCACTAATTTGAACTCTGTAATTTTTATTTCTTATCCACAATTTCTTTATAAAACTCATGCAGAAACAAACCCTACACACACACACACACCACTAAACACATTAGGTCAGTGGCTGTCACAAACCATGAGCTAACCACAAAATGCAGCAGAGCTATTGCATATTGCAAATGAGCTGCTTGCACTTTTGCTAGTCCTAAAAGTTCCCAGAGCTAGAAATGTCCCTGTACTGTAGAATGATTTGCATTACAAAGAGTGGTAATACCTAAAGCTTCAGTCCAACTGAAATGCTTAATTTAAAGCCAAGCCATTTCTTTGTAGGCGGAATGTTTTTTTTAACTCTTGTAGTTTCTTTCATTGTTCAAGACAATAAGTCACTTGACAAATAATATAAATATAGTTTCATGACTGGTATGTAGTAATAACCAAGGTAAAGTTTAAATGCTATCCAGAAGACTTTGTTAGTGTTACTGAACAAAAGTGGTATTGGGCTGCTCCCTGCCTAACACAGGCATAGGATGAAGGTTGGTAAGGAAGGAAAAAGGTCTTTATTAAAATGTTGCACAATTTGGGGAAGCAGAGGATTGCCTGGCTCCAGGCTCCTTTCTTCTGCAAAACACAGAAAAAAAACATTTGTTTCCAAACAGAATGACACCCGAAATGAAGCCTGGAGATTCCCATCCGTTCTTATCTGTCGTCAGAGTGCAAGGCTGGTAGGCAGACTGCTCTTGGGCTTCAGCCTCCCTCCCTGGAGTGCACACATGTAGGGCCAGTGCAGCCATTGCCATGCTGCATCTGCTTTCCACTCTGAGGACCCAGGGCTTCCAAATGCTGCAGCCAGTTGTACAAGGGCTTTGTATGTGGGGCCCATGCCAGAGGCTGCTAGCACCTCCCTTGGACTAGAAAGCATCCTGCCCACATCTGTTCACTGAATTTAGAGAAAGAGAAGGGGTATAGTCCAGGGCCATCGATGTGGCAGAGAGGCAGCATCTCATGGGCCACTGCTGGGGCATGCATCCCTGGGGCACTGCGTAGCACGTGGGACTCAGCCTCAGTGCAAGCCAGCCCCCAACTGAGCAAGCGAAGGGATGGAGAACCAACAAGTCTCTACCCTTGTTACAGAACATGGGCCAAGGGGGGTATGATATACTATTACACCCACTAGGTTTGCTTGTCCGCCACCAGAGGAAAGATGTCTCTCAATGACAGAGATTTGTGAAAAGGAAAGGAAATATTTATTTAAAGCTATACAGACTTAAAGTAGTGACCTAATGTCTTCATTAAAATATCAAAGTCCTTTAGGATACCCACAGATGCACACCGTCCTTCCTTCTCCCCCAGCCCTAATCTGGGGTATCGTATCTCAGGAAAAGTAAAGGTCCATGATTCAGACTCCCGGCACCATCGGCTGTGTCCCCATCAGGAGCTTCAGTTAATCCAAAGCCATGTGGCACCTTCTCATGACCCTCTAGCAGAAGTCCTTGCACCACTTTTCTTCCAGGCAAAGTCTCCTATTTCCTAAGCCTCATGGCCAAGGAGTGCACCCCAAAGCCTTGAGGTCCTCACTCCCGCCAAGGCCGCATGGTTCTCTTCCATCAAAGTTGTGGGGGTCCCCACCCTGGCGAAAGCACATGGTTCTCCCCTAGCATGGCTGCCGAGTCTGGGCTTAAATCTCCGCATCAATCTTCCTCTGAACCTCCACTTCCGACTCCTTCTACAACCAGTTACACCTGCCAGCATTCCTGTATTATTCCAAGTTTACTGGGCTGCCATTGAGTCTGGGCAGCTGTGGCCCCATGTCATGGAGCCAACCTTGTCCAAATTCTCACACAGGTGCTGTAACCAGGGGACCTGCCCCCCAGTTACATCTTGGGTGGAAGTCCCTTCCATCCCCCTGGCTCAAAGCATGGCCACAGCTATTTAACATATCTATGCAACCAGTTAAATGTTATAGATATGTTAAATGACCATGCCAGAGGTTAGCTGCAAAGCTGTTGCTGCACAAAACAGCTCTGCATGTTCCTGCTCTATGTGTCCCTTCCCCCAATTCACACCTGTGGGGGGAAGGGGTGAGGCCATCCTATATATCTCTCTAATATTTCCTAGACACCTTAAGTTCTGGACCCCATTCCAAATCCCTATTTGGGGTCCCCCTCTGGGCTGTACCCTGTTTCACCTTCACTCTGTCTCTAGACTCAAAATCCCATGCACACTAGAAGCATCTATCTTTCCTAGCCAGTCCATCCTTTTGCTAGGCTAGACTGGTAGGTCTGCACCTCCCCCTGTTCCAGAAGGGAGTAGGAGGTTTTTTTCCCTTTGTCAGTCACCCTTGCTAGCCTGGGCAAACTCTGTGCAAGGTCTCCCTCTGCCACCATATGCCATATCTCGGTTGCTGGGCCAATGCGACGCTGCAGTGCTGGTTTGTTTACCCTTAACCTGGGGGTAGAAAAATCTGTCATGCTCCATGCTGTGGCTTTAGCCCCACCACCTCCAACATTTCCTGTGACCCCTTTATCACTCGGGAGTATGAGAAGGCATCAGTATCACTGGGAATACTGCCCAAGAGTTACCCACAAAGGGAAGCAGAGTGCATTGTTGAAGAAAAGAATCTGAATTCATTGACCTTTCTGTTTCTTTTTGCTTTGACTTTAGAGAATTATTTATAAGTGCTTGAAATTTAGATACTTACTATAAGTGTTTATGTAAGTCAGTGTCACCAAGTAAATTTTAAACTCTTGGGAAGGAAACATATTTTAACTTCTTTTGTTTGTGTGACATTTAGTATAATGTTGGCAAATAGTGTACTCAAGAAACGTGTCGATTTTTCCATCCTAATCTTCCTTTTGCCACATTTGCTCACATTCTATTCTATGTTCTTGTAATCTTTTTACAATTAAAATTTTGTTGTGGTTTGGTAATTGAGTAATTAATTAAAGTGTGATAAATTGGGATTTAATTAGCCTTATGATATGTCTTAATTAAATATCTTCTTAACATAATAATAGTATAATGGCAATGAAAAGAGTGAAATCATCTCACAAAATAGATGGAGTTGGTTACTATGTCACAAAAGTATATGACAAAAATTTATTTTTTTATGGGCATGCATATTTGGGAATTACTAGATACAATAAAATGTTGAATAAATATATTTTTGTTGGTCAGTCCTTTTCTGTTACCTTTAATGCAGTGTTGCTTCTAAGCATTTCCATTTTCAAAATGTTCTAAGTACTCAAGTCTTTTAATTATTTATAGGCTATTCCTAGTATTTTATGTTCTTTGAGGATGACAGTGTGCTAGGAAATATATTACCTCTCAATTCAATCTCATTTCATATTTCCCCATTAATCTCATTTCAGGATTTCTTTCAGGATACTCTCAAATGCATGTGAGAAAGCAGAATTCTTATCACTGTTTACAAAACTTCATTTGGAATCACAACATTTTTTGGCAGATTCATGTATCTCTCCCAAGGGATTTAACCAGAGCTACATTTTAACTTATTTATAGAATACATTTTCAATTACAGAATTATCATTACTGTGTTACAGACCATTACAGTGGATTTTTTCTCTTGGACAAAAAAAAATGAAAAATAACATGGGTAAAAAGCTTGAAGACCTGCTGGTGTGAACTTGAGAGAGCAGGTGGTGCAAAGTGTGTTTTGCAAGACTGAGTGGAAACAGCTGATGAAAATAGGAGGGGTGGCATTCTCCCAAAATACTCTAGTTGCCACTATCTTGCTTGAAATATAGTAAATAAATCTGAAATTAAATGTTATTTTTCAAGTTCTTGCATATGTACAAACTATAATAATGTCTATGGCTATTGCAGTCGGAGCTGGTAATGAAACATGAAGCCCCGGGTAACTATTAAGCTCTATATGGTTTAAATCTGATGGATTTTTTTTGAGGTAGGATTATCATTTGAATGAAACCATGCATTATGAGCTGAACTGTGTCCCCTCAAAATTCATTTGTTGAATCCTTAACCCTAAAACCCTCAGAATATAATTGTATTTGGAGATAGGGCCTTTAAAGAGATTATTAAATTAAAATTAGGCCACTAATGTGGACCCTAATCCAGTCTCACTGGTGTCCTTATAAAAAGAGGAAATTTGGACCCACAGACACCAGAGATGCACAGAGAAAAATGACAAAGAGAAGGGAGTCATTTTACTAGCCAAGGAAAGAAACCTCAGAAGAAATAAAACCCTTTGATATCTTGAACTTGGACTTCCAGCTTCCAGAACTGTGACAAATAAATTTATAATTTTAGACACCCAGTGTGTGGCAACCCTAGACAACTAATAGCATGCATATAGTTTCAAATATCAAACAGTTTAGTTAGGCTTAAATACAGCCTATAATCTCTTGTAATCTTAATCTCTTGTTCCACCTCCTGCTGATCCCAACTTTTATTCTCATAAGGTCATCACCTTCAGCTTTTTTAGTTATTTTTTTCTATTTTTCTCCTTATTTAAAAAAATATTTTTAATTATTTCATAATTTTTATTAGACAATATCTAATAGCTTCCTTCTAAGGGAAATGGGGACTTAGATTTTAGCAGCTTATCCCACTATCACTAAAGATAGCCACATCCACATTTCTTCACTTCCCTTGTATTCACAATATAGATCTGTCCAATATTTGTTTACCTTTCTATGTCTGTTTAAATACTATTCAAAGTTATATAAAACACAGTGATTATAATTGTACAAAGTTTTGTTTTTTCTTAGAGTTAATAATCGCCTCATGGATTGTGCAAAAATAATAGTCAGTTATCCCTCTGGGATGATTTTTCAATAAACAGTTGAACCCTTGTTTTGGAGAGATCTCTGCAGTCACTTCAAGGCTACATGATCTACCATAGGCATTATCTGAAACATTTGGAACTCTTTCTGCTGTGCTCATTCTGTGACGGTGAACGTGTTGCCATGGCCAGGAAGATGATGCATCCATGGAATAATGGTGGCCGTGTGACTGGCATTGGATATTGATTCTATGTGTTAGACATTTGTTTTCATCAAGAACACAGCAGCAAACTAAAAGCTACTGTACAAAAGTATGTACCTGGTAGCTGTGTCAAGTGCACAAAGATTCCCAAACCCTACTGGAGTGTCTCTGGGTAGAAGCCACCTTCTTGCCAAAGGTTTCAATCAGCAAAATTATCAGTCACAGAAATATTTCTCTCAAAGTGTCATTAGCATTGTGGGGCCACAAAGGCACCAGCACTCCTCCAACTGTAGCTCTTTCCATTTGGAAAACCCCCTCTGGTCTCTACAGACATTCACAGTACATGCATACAATACCAATAATATATCCTGCAGTGGAAACCACAAAAATAATACATTAAATTGGCCCAAAAGGCCCTATTCATTTTAACTTTTCTTCCCATTGCTCCCACTGTGAACTTTGTCCACACACAATCAGTGGAATCTGACTGTCCCCTCTCCTGTCAGAGCAGAATAGGATGGTAGACACCTATATCCAACAGAGCTGAAAAAGTTTGAGTCCATTCCCTCCCCAACGTACATGAACATGCACAACATATACATACAGCTTTCCATTCTCCTTAAGGACTGGGAGACCCAACCCCTAAACATTTTTCTCCTTAAAGTTGCTGAAGGTGGGGTGAGGGGGAAGGCAGAAGACGTGGACTGAAGAGGACAGGGCATGGAAGGAGAAAGCAGCTCTGTGCTCGTAAGCTAGGTGTATTTTTTCTCAAACTCTGTTGCTGCTAGACTTTTAAAGTTCTTTGGGTCTGTTTTTTATTCTCCTGTGAGTCACCGGCATCAATATTGTAAACAAAATCCACGGCAGTAAGGGCCCCCAAACTAGTCAATGCCCCATGTCTGTTTTCCTATTGGAGTTTGTCTATCTCAGAGAAATCTACTCTGAAAGACAAAACTCCCTTAGAGCAGCCAACACCCATTGCAAAAATACATACATACATACATACATACATACATAAACAAAGTCTTCCACCTTTTCCTATTTTCTCTGAATATAATTAAGTCTGATAGACTGCAGGAGGTGTTGAGTCCAGTGATGGCCTTGCTGTTGACATTCTTTTTAACAAGCATGCATGCCTTCTCCACCCAATCTTTCAAGCAAACCAGCCAAAGTCATAACAATTCATTTGGTTTCTGACCAGGGCAGTCACAAATTACTCTCCTTTCTATATGAGTCTGAGTGTACAACTCCAAAACTTTTATGCGAAAGGAGAAAAAACTTTCTTCCCACAAGGAAAGAATTTTAGTAGTAATGTTTAGTATAATAGTGCAGATCTGAAACTGATTACCACATCGGCAAGAAAGTTCCCCGACTGGAATAGAGTTAAGGTGAACTACGAAGCTCTTTGGGCAGCTGTCTTTGAAACTATTTCCTGTTATTCAGTCAACCACTACCCCCATTCATTCTCATTAATAGGTAATGGAGGATCAATTATTGCCTGGTTAACCATATAATTTAGTCAACATTTTGCTATTGATTACTATGAATTTCATTCCAGTCCTGTTAATCAGGCTGTGAGACTTATTTTTCCACTTTCAGAGAGCTTATCTCTCCACACCCCACTGTTATGCCACAATTGTCAGGAACTGTACAGGGTGTGAAATTTTAATCTATCTATAAGCAAACTAGTTATCCTACCACAGTTTCTTGTATGCTGGCACAAGTCTCCTTCAGCAAAGACCAAGGACTATTTATTTCTCACAGCAATAAATTCACAGTAGCTAGAGGATCATTTCTGCTCAGTTACCCAAGCCCCAATTTCCAGAGGGTGAAAGGGAGAGGATCAGGTGACAGACACCTGCACACACAGTAGGTTGCATCTACAGAGAGGAACCTGAGTTTAGAAATCTTGAGTCTTTTGTTATCGACAGTAAGCTGTAAACAAACCTACTCTGTCCTCTGGGGAGTCTATCTTTATTTTCCAAGGCTATTGCTATACAAATACCCATGAAAAGATAGTCTGGAACAAAAACAGTGAGTTCTCACAAGGCATGAATAAATGTGAGAGACTGTGAGGAATTATCTACCAACAACAAGTGTGAGATAAACCTTTGTTCTTGAATTAAATCTTCTGAGTAAATTATTTTAATATTCAACCTCTCCATTTCTGGAATGTATTCTTGGTGTTTCTTTGGTAATTTCCTTCTCTTTGTTCTCTGTTTTTCCTTTCTGAAACTGTTATTCAATAAGATTTTCTGGACTTATCTTCTACTTTTCTTATCTTTCCCTTTCTCCTTTTCTTTTTGTTTTACTTTATGACAAATTTTCTCAACTTTCTCTTATTAAATTTTCTGCTGTCATGTTTTAAATTTCCAAAATCTCCTCTTTTATGAAGATTTTTAATGGTTCTTTTCAAAAGCTTACTTTTTCCCCATGGCTATAGCATTTTCTCTTAGTTCTCTAAGCATATCGGTTATAATGGCTTTTTGTTTTCTAAATCTTCTGCTCCTTGCATTACCATGTTTCCTTTAAGTTCTGGGTTTTTCTTTTTTATCTCTGTTTTATTTTATTCATTTTATTTTATTTTATTTTTATTCTTTAAACTTAGAAGTTTTCTTAAAATGTATGATATCCCTTCTCTATTTAGCCTGTTTAAGATTGAAGGCACCATAAAGCTGAGTAGAGGTTCTATAGGAATACCTGGAGCTTGTCAAGTGGTTGGTCTCACTATGAAATAATTGGGCAAGAATCCAGCTATTCTGGTTCCCTAGGTCTTTCTTCTTGGGCTAGCCAGCATTCCAAGAGAAGTATCATCAATCTGTTGCTTGTTTTACATAATCCTGGCTACTAAAATTCTCAGACAAGTGCGGGAGAAAGGGACAGAGGGTCTTCACATTCTAACATACAGACTTTCACCTTATCCACCCTCTTTACTGCATTTGTGCTAGTGCCCTGTCCAGACAGGAACCTACCTGTATCCTGCCAGGATTAAACTGGAAGCCTAATCCATTCTTTTTCTGTTACATAGCCCTACCAATTTTTCAGCCTTCAAAAGTATCTGACATCTCTAAACCCTGAGACATTTTGATGTTTTGTAGCTTTATTTGTCTTGATTCTTGCTTCTCCTACTGCAGACATGTAGCTTACATCTTCCGCTGCTTATCTATGCATGCATGTCACCACTTGTCCATCTGCTTTCCAGCTTCCAATGTTTTGTTGACATCTCTGGTGTGTTCTTGTATCTTCTCCAATTTGCTTTGCTTTTATGGTGTTTTACCTTAGTTTTACCCTTTATAATGTCATTTTAGTTCAATTTCAGGAAAAAGCAAAATTATGTATTTGTATTCAGTCTGCCATGTGTACCAGAATAATGTAGACTTTTAAGGGGAAGGATCTATGGAGATAGAAAAAAGCAGAATAATAAAAGAGCCTCTGTTCCCATAGTCAAAATGGAGGCTTCATATATTATTGTTCAGTATTGTTTGTAAAGCTCCAAAGATGCCAAGTATCAATTTTTTGAGCCCAGCAATTATTTTCAAATAATGTAGGAAAATATCTAGTCTCCCACTTTAAAACATGAAGTGAAAGTGGTTTTCAAATTATTCAATTCCAAATTATTTCCAAATTATTTAATTCCAAAATTATTCCAAATAATTCCAAATTATTTAAAGTATTTACTTGAAATCTGAGTAAGTTATAAAAATATACATTCAAACCATAATAATAAAATAAATATCATAATAAAATAATGATATTTTGTTATATGCAAGTTTTAAAAATAATTAAGGAAACCAATCAATAAAAACAAACTTTTAAAAACATTTCATAAAGTGAGCAGTCTCCAATCACAAGGGTTTGGAAATCTACAACATGGGCACAAGGCAGGAAGTTTTTATAGGATAAAGAACAAGGACCAAAGAAGAGAAAAACAGAAAATGAAGAAGGAACAAGGACATAAGTATGGAACCAAGAGTTGCCTTGGCAGTTGGGGATGGGCTGACTGGACGCACAGTGTTTCTGGGTTCAGAGGAGCATTTCCAGAGACAGAAAAGTTGTCTAGTTTTGGTTTGCTGAGACAGCACAGCTGGCAGGTGCAGCTCCATGCTGGGCCTAGAAATTTATTTCAACATAAAATACCAATGTCAGTGACATTGTTTTACTGGTATTTGTTAAATCACATTGTAGATTGATTACTATTAAACAAAATAGAAAATATTTACAAGAAAAAGAATGAACTTTGTAAATAACATAGTTAAATTTCAATTTCAGAAAATTTTCTCACATTAAAGCAACTTATCTTAAAAACAATCTCCTTCATTTTATAGGTTTACTAAAACATTCTATAATTTTATTTTATATTCAGAAGATCATAGAATAGGACAATGGTGTAACTATTCTGGTACCACTATCTTTCACAAAAGGGAAAGATAATGAGAGCTAAAAAAAAAAGTGGTTGAAATTTTCTTCCATCCATCAGTGCTACAGAGTTAGAGAAATACAGCTATATGATATTACTACTGATTAGTTTATGACTTTTTCATCATCATAAGAATAGAATGAAGATTACTGGGGATACTAAAAGGAAAAATATGCATTTATGAATACTATTACACTGTATAAATATTTTTAATCCACAATTTTTAGTTAAATCAATAGAGCATTAACTAAATTTGCTTTCTTAAAAATGCAGGGATTATGTAATGAATCACAGATTTTGACAGCCTGGTACGTTTCTGGTGTAAAGAACTTCAGTGCACATATGGAAAGACCAGTGCTTCTTATAGCCTGTGCTTTAAGATACCATCAGTGAAACAGGGCTGTTTTTTCAGTTAGAATTTTTACTGTGACACTATTGTTAGTGATTAATAACAGGTCCACCATGATTCCACTCACATATGGAATATAACACAAAAAGTAACAAACAAGTAAAACAGAACAGACAGGAACATGTGCATACAGACAGTGCAATGGTGGTTACCAAAGGGGACGAGGGTTGGAAAGAGAGCAAAATGGATAAAAGGGATCAAATTTATGGTGACAAATGGAAACTAGACATTTTGTGGTGTTTATGCAATAGATTATACAGACTTGAATTTTTGTGTTGTGTACTTGAAACTTATATAATGTTAACCAATGTTACCTCAATTTGAAAGAAAAAATGTTATAGTGAGTTATGCAAAAAAAAAAAATAGGTACAGAAGGTTTTATTTTTACCTGAAAATTAACATCACAAATGCAAATTAAATCAGATTAGTCATTTTTCAATACAAGTAAAGGGGTAAAACTCTGATATTTCAAACATATTACTGTTTCTCCTCCACAAAATTTAATTCAATTCTTAACTGAATTACTGCCTCTAGGCATTTGTACAGCAAAAATAAAATCTCCCAAGCTGTTTTGTTCTCTACAAGAGCCTCTGTATTCATGCTGAACCCAGAAGGATTTTAAAGGTGGACAAATGACATAGCCAAGCATACATTTCTTATGCATGAGAAACTGGTTGGCACAGTAGCCACTCCCGACACTGCATGTGGTATGTACCCAGATGATTCCATATGTTGGAAATGCTACCTAAGCACTGCTGACAATTCCTACCTGAGACAGCCAATGCAGGACACTATCTGAGGCTACCAAAGCAGATTAAAAGTATATTTGGGAGTGCTTGTACTTTCACTCACAATTCAAAATAGAGATTTAAACATGGAATTTTGCCAGCTAGCAGACTTTATAGAAGATGAAAGATTGGTGAAACAAAGCTCAGTGTTTTCATAAAAAGAGTATAGATTTTTTCGATTTTCAATTTTTGTGTGCCCATGATCTGATTTTTTGCACACACTATAACAAGCTTCTTAAAGGGCTGTAACACCATTCTTGAGGAGTAGTTTATCTGGAAGCTCCATAGCCTCATATCTTTATGGCCTCTTGTTCCATGTGGTGTCACAAGATGTGACTTTTGACATCAGATTGCTTATATTCATCTACTTACAATGCTCCAAATATTCAGAGACAATTTTCAGATTTACCTCAGAGAATAGCTTGTTAATGTTATAAATTGGAGACTAGAGAACAAGGAGAAGAACAACGTCCCCAGTAATTCCAAACAGACCTACAATAGGCAAATCCATTATCATAGAATGGCTGTGTTTATTGTGTGCTATGTCAAGTGATGTACACACACATGGCATGTGCACATACACACTCAGGCCCACATATACACATGTAGTCTGATAATCTCTAATTCTCAGTAGACATCATTACAACCCTTTTACAGATGAGAATAATGAAATTCATCAAGGCTCAGCAATTTACGGAAGCTCATCTAATTAGTAAGTAGACAGATATTCAAACTGAGAACATCTCTAAAATGAGGAACCAAAATGTCAAGTCCTTTCTAAGCTGACTCCCAACTTCTGGTGATGCAAGAGCAATCACTAGATATTTATTTTAATTTTATTTTTTATTGATTTGAGAGAGAGAGAGAAAGAAGCATTGATTTGTTGTTTCACTTATTTATGCATTCATTCGTCGATTCTTGTGTGTGCCCTGACCAGAGTTTGAGCAATAACCAGCTCTTTAGCAGGAGCTACATGGAGTTGAGAAATGTCTCCTAGTGTTTAATCTTACTCAGTCAAACTGCTACAAATTGAGAAGACTTCAGAGGCTGAAAGATTTTAATTACCAGCCTCATATTCCAGTGACAGAAGTAGCAATGACTGCTGGTCTCCAGGAACACCCCCTGCAATTGTGTTTGTAGAAAGTGAAGGGACTTTGGCAGGCAGTTTAAATTAAAACATGATCAACTACCCACAGAGAGTTTGTCCTAGTGCCAATAGGACCACTTAAAGTGTCCCAGTTTTAATACATCTTTCCCACTCCATGTTAACATGTGTTAATGTAAGTGCTGATATCTGTTTGGGCAGATGCTTGAAGAAAAAGAAAATAGTTATCCGATCCATTGGGGCTGGTTCCACTTTCTTTAGATAATAGAAATTGAAGGGAGAAAAGTGTTTGATATATGTAAATGTAAGCTTAAAGTTATGAACTCAAAGAGAGATAGGTACAGAGACTGCTGAGTTGGAGACTGCTGACTGTGAGTATGAATTGGACCATAAGCCAATATGCAGATAAGAATGTTAAGGTATATAAAAGACTTGCAAAAAATTATTTTAGTTGCTATGAACTATAACTAGCAGACTGGTAGAGCTATTTAAAAATCCAAAGCAATTAATAAATGTAATATTTAGAGGGTAGAAAAGACATATTTAAATACTGCTTTATTTTACTACCTCCTCAAAAATTATTATACAGTTCATATTCCCTGCTGTATAAAACCCAACCTCCTTAGCCTGACATCCAAGATCTCCCATTATTGTGCTACTAACAGTTACCCTATTCTGTGCATTAAGAAATTCAGTGGCAAGTTTTCCAACTGGGAAGTAGGAAGTCAGATTTGTATTGTAAAAATATCACTGGCAACAGAATGGATTATTAATGGAAGGAAATAGAAACTATAGCCAGCGTAACTATTTAAGAATTGAGAGTAGTGGTTTAGTCTCAAAGTTGAAAAGAAGATGAACTAAAATAGAGGAAGTGAGAATGGAAATGGCGTTGTGCTTGAATTTCAAAATACCGACTAAGATTCATCCAAGTTTTCTCAGCTGCAGAATGTTTTATCTCAGGGTTATTTGAATAAAAATCTGGAGGATCCACATGAGGTAAAGATTCGGGAAAAGAAAAGCAAACTCCTCCATGCTGTATCCTTGCTCCCAAAGAGGTGATGAAGACCCTAGCCCCATAGATTACAAGCTACCATTCAGCAGGTTTTCTGGTCTTATAGACAAGTGTCCAGACAACAGACAGGGTCTCTACATACAGAATGTCAAGCTGTTTGAAGCTTCTTAACCTTAGATTCCATTTACTTACTTCAAGTTATATCTACTCAGTTAGTCATAGGCATAACGTATAAAAGGATAACCAGAAGCTTAGATAATGAGATCCATTTTCCACATTCTCCATCAGGGTCAGGCCCAGGTTTCATATCTGGAGCATTCTTGTCTTGCCTTAACAGATGGTTTTACTGAATATTTCAAGGAATTGTCTTGAAACTATTTCAACCAAAAGTTTACATACCACTTTTCATTAATGGTCTTCTTTGCCTTTATCTTAGACCTTTTAAAGAGGTGAATTAAATACACACTTATCAGTACACATACACACATATATGCACACAAACAGTTTTACTTATCCTTCATTGGGTAACAAACTACCCCACACTTAGTAACTTCAAAAAAGCATTTATTATTCCTAATGACTTTTTGTGGAGATTGACTTGCTCAGCTGGGTAATTCTTCTTCTCCCTGTAATGGTGAATGGGGCCATAGTCATGTGGGAACTTGACTGCACTAAAATGTCCAAGAATTTCATTCATATGACTGGTAGGTTGATGCCAGCTGTCAGGATTTCAGTAGGCTCTATCAAGCAACATGCCTTGGTTCTCCTTTTTATATCTTTCTTAAAACTTTTCAGCTGATTCTAAGAAGGAGTGTTTCAAAATTATAAGTCCTAGTGTGCAAACAGTGTGTTTAAGGCTTAGCAAGTTTTCGGTTGCATCTCCTTTGGTAATATCCCATCAACCAATGCTAGTCACAAGATCAGTACAGATTCAAGGGAAGAAGACAAAAGTTCCACTTCTTTAATTTGTATCTTTTACTGTATTTTTTCCCATTGCCATTTGTCCCACTTATACCTTCCTCTCCTCCAATCACCACACTATTGTCCATGTCTGAGTCCGTCTTCCTATTTTCTAGATGCCTCCACCTCCTAATGCCCATCCATAGCTGTCATCCTGCTCTCTATGAGTCTTTCTCTGTTTTGCTTATTAGATAAGTTTCTTCATTAGATTCCACATATGGAGTGAAATCATGTGGTATTTGTCTTTCTCTGACTGGCTTATTTCACCTAGCATAATATTCTCCAGGTCCATCCATGCTGTCACAAAGGGTAAACTTTTCTTCTTTTTACAGCCAAGTAGTATTCCATTGTGTGTATGGACCATAGTTGTTTTATCCACTCATCTACTGATGAACACTTGGGCTGCTTCCATATCTTGGTGATTGTAAAAAGCGCTGCAATGAGCATAGGGGTGCTTATGTTCTTTTGAATTATTGTTTTGGATTCCACTGGATATATTCTAAGAAGTAGGATCACTGGGTGATCACAGTGATTGCACCAATCTGCATTCCCACCAACAGTGCAAAGGGGAAAGTTCCCCTTTCTCCACATCCTTGCCAGCACTTATTGTTTGCTGATTTATTGATGGTAGCCATTCTGACCAGTGTGAGGTGATATGAGAAGAAGCATGAACATGTGGGCAGAAGGGATTGTTGAGAGTTAACTGTGGAGACTCTACTAAACACACATACACACATATTTGTATACAATGTTTAAATGTTTATGTTTAAATTAAAACAAAAATCATCCTGCATTATAATTTTCACACATAGCAATCCATACTCAGAGTATTGTTCTCTACTTATCAACTAAAGGTAGAACATGATAAAGTGCCATGAATGTGTAAGAGGACCTCTGATAAATTGAGAATTGTCCATAGACTCTTCACTATTGTAGGAAATCAAGAAATTAGTGACTATTGAGACAATGCAGCAAGAGCTTGAGCTGTCGGTAGGGCTGTCGTGGTCAGTTATACAGGTTGCACACTGGACAACATTAGCTTCATTCAGAGATAACGTGAATGGCATCACTTAAGAGTTGTGCCGCATACAACCATCCACCACATCCTTTATTCTATAGTTTCCAGATTGAAAGACTATGCAGATAGTAATGTAATTAACTGAAATAGAAAACCTAGGAAAGAAATTAAGTATAGTGGAGAAGAAAATCAATTTTATTTTGGACATGGTAGATTTGAGGTGCCTATCCACCATCTATCTCTAGCTGTGTGATGGACAGTAGGAAATGTTCAAGTGGAGCAGAGTAGGCAGGGGAATAGATGATATCCTCGAAGGACTACAGGTTTAGAAACAAAAGGAAGAGCTGAAAGAAAACCCTGAAAGGATGAAAGCCAGTGAAGCATTCTGAGAAAGAGCAGTCCAAATGATGTAGCATCCTGATGTGTATCTGCTAGAATGAGACAGATTAGTAAAGACCATTTTCTTACAACAAACCTCAAGATCGCTGCTTAAAACAGTGGCAATGAACTTTCTATCATTGTCTTTATACCACTTTTCTGAGGGTCTTCCAGAGACATGGCATTAATTCACAGGAAAGATGCTTTTTCTTTCTCGCTGCTGTGGCGCATGAAAGATGACCTTAAATAATGATAAAATTGCCTCATGTTGTTATTTAGTTTATAGAGCACGTTCACTCATTTGACCTAATTTGTTCTCTATCATCACCCCCTGAAGTACACAGGACAGGTATTAGTATCCTCATTCTACAGATGAGCAAACTGAAACCAAGAGAAGTGATTATTCCAAAGTGAAATTCCACCCTCTGACTCCTACTTCAGTTCTGTTTCTGCTGAGCCACTTGATTACATCAAAGATCAAGTCTTTGCTTTTCAATTTGGCCCCCCAGATGCCTAAGTTAGGACTGTTCTGTCTTACAGTGATAAGTCTTGACAAGAAAGATGTGGCAGGAGGTGGGACTCTCAGGTGACTGACACCTGTCCTTCTGAATTTTTGAGGCTGTGCATTCCATTTTCTCTCTGTGGCATGAATTTCAGAGTTGATGCTATTTTTTACACTTGATGAAGAAATTTAATTGGTTATCTCTGCATTTAGGAATGCATCTGAACAAGGCTTACAAACAAAACTCAAACATGTTTTTTTGAATCAAATATGAGAAACATCTCTTATTTTTTAACCCCCAAATTTACATAGACATTCTTAACAATTTAAAAATATTCTTTCCTTCAAATATCTTTAAGCAACACCCTCTTTTAGAGCTCTCATATCAAGACTTAGTTCTGAGGGTATCCACTGCTTTTATCTGTACCTTTAAGCAAAGTTTTTTCTTTCTCACCACTCTTGCAACAAATATTTATTGAATTCTTAGCAAGTGTTAGTCACTCTGTACCATTCTTGGGTTATAATTCATGGTAATATTTGCTGAACTTTTTTTGGCTATTGGTGGATAGATAGATATAGGAAAATAGATACTCTCCATATTCCTACTCCATATCCCAATTCTTCCATCTCTTGTAACTTTTTAATTATTCAAGATAATAATTATTGACCTTGCAAATTAATCTATAAAAGTATAATTAAAAGTATATATGGAAATAATTTTACAAAATTGAATTCAAACAATAATGCTATTTTATATATAAAATTAATAATAATTCTACTCAAATTCATTAGAACACAAGGAAATATATAGTTGATGAACCTCTAACAAATTTCTTTATGATAAAAGATATTACTTTCCACAATGTTCATTAATATGAAAAGAAAGACTGAATAATATTAAGAGTCTGGAGACACTACAATTGTTTTTGGTTTTGTCTTAGCTACACATTTCTATCTTAAAGGTGCTGATTGGCTCTATGTTATATCAGATGTGGAAGACATTAGTACCCTTATATTTTCTCCTGCCTTCCAATTTTGTTTGCTATGTTGTTATTTTTGCATGAGTGATATTTATTACAATCATACTGCTTTTCTGTAGCCGTAATTCCTGGCTGGTAAGTCTCAGTCATTTTCAGTGTTCTTCAGAAATCATTTTCTTCAAAAATCATGGCTTTCTAGTACAAAATACTTTATCTTTATTCATATGTTGATTAGTTGTTTGTTTCAAAACAATCAAAAGCATAGTTATAATAAAGTTCAGTAGCCACCCCCATTATCCATCAGTTTGCCTACCATGGTTTCATTTACCCATGGTCAATGATGGTCTGAAGATGTTAAATAGGAAATTTCAGAAAGAAACAATTCATAAGTTTTAAATTGTATGCTATTCTGAGTAGCACAATGAGATCTTATGCCATACCTTCCCCACCCACCTGGGACATGAATTGCCCCTTTGTCCATCATATTCTTGTTACACATGCCACCATTAGTCACTTAGTAGCCATCTCTGTTATCAGATATACTGTCTTGGTATCATAGTGCTTATGTTCAAGTAACCCTTATTTTACTTAATAATGTCTTACTCACCATACTTCACCTGATCACATAGGCATTATGTCACAAGAAGAAGGGTTAGTACAATACAACAAGATTATGTCGAGAAAGAGAGAGCACATTGACATAACATTAATTCTATTGTATTGTTATGATTGTTTTATGTTATTATTGTTACTCTTTTTGTGCTTTAACTACAAATTAAACATTATCATAGGTTTGTATGCATAGGAAAAATAATATATATAGGGTTTGATACCATCTGTGGTTTCAGGCAACCACTCTAGGTCTTAAAATGTATCCCCCAGGGATAAGGGGGGAATGCTGTATGTTAATTGCCATGACTCTGGAATTACAGAATATTATGGCATGGCAGTATGAACATCTAAGAGTAAATTGAAGATGAAATAAGAGGAAGGAGAGAAGAGCTGACATTGTTCCAGAAGTTGCTATTACCAAAGCCAGTTATTATTACCAAAGACAGTTATTATTAACATGGAAAATTAATCAGTGCAAATATAATAGAAGACCAATGGGCAATTATTTAAGGACAGTTGAGGGCTCAGAGCCCAATTATCCCACACATGCTGCCCATTCACCTGGACCCATGCATTACCCCGCCTTGACCATTTCATGTTGAAATCAGCATGGGTGGTATAGGAGTACAGCATCGCTAAACAGGGAGTGACATGCAGCATGCTGTTACACTTGACCCCACCAATGAAATGTGTTTTGAGAGAGCAATGCTAGTGTTCTCTGTAGGAAGTACACTGTTATTTTTAGTGTAAAAGACAAAAAGGGTCCGAAATGAATCAAAGCATTTTTGAAAATTTTTATGTGACTTTCACATAAAAATATGCAGTAAAACATAAAGAGTGACTTAAAGAAACTTTCAGATGTATTACTGTCCTACTACAGAAAGACCTTTTTTAGCTACCATGCTGTGTGGCATGAGCTGATAAGTTCAGTTCCCTGTAGGTTCAAACAGACATCCAGGCCTTAAGCATGCCTGTAGCAAGTTGATGTATGAACAAAAAGAAAACCTATTCAGGCTAACTGTTTAAATGTCAGCCTACCATAGATAGTCTTCAATACATTCTAATGTTGCCTTTGTTAATATAGTTCATTAGTATAATGCACTTAATTCAAGAGTTTCTTCTTAATGTACAGGGTGGGACAAAAGTAGGTTTACAGCTGTTTATGTGGAAAAATAATACAATAATTAATAAATAATAATACAAGGATAAACACTGTGTTTCATGTGCTCACAACCGTATACCTATATTTGCCCCATCCTCTATGTGTAAAATCAGGAGATAATTAAGATTTCCAATTACTTATATTTTGTTATAAAATTTGAAGGAAGCTTATTGGTAAAAATGTTAAATTGAAAATCCCAAAGACCTGAAACATATTATTCTTTATTCCATGTCCTTCATAACATATGTAATAATTTATTTTAATATTTTATTTAATTTTATTATTAAACATTGATTTAATTATTTTAACATTTGAGCAAAACAAAGCAAAAAACAATACATAATATTGACAACTTTTAAGTAGAGAATTTTCTTCATCAGTTAAAATATCCTTTGATTAGATTTTAAAATCTGATTTACACATAAGGAATTCACTATTGCATGACATGGCCTTTCCTAAGATATTTGTAGAACAATGAGTTACAAATTGTATAAAGGTCCAAATTCATGAAAACAGATATAATGATGTAATTTTTATTTAATTATACCATACTGTGGTTTTCTATTCTCATCCTCTACTATAATAAATAAGAAATATATCTATGAACTCATAGTGGGCAAAGTCAAATGTTGATGAAATGCAACTTTGTACATCCAAGTAAAGATCTGAAAATCCATGGCTTTTATTTATTAATTAGCAGTCTGGCTTGTTGGATTTCCAGGTGATACATATTAAACTCTTATTTTTTATGGCTTTTAATCAACAAGAAAAAGTGCAAGTCATTGGATTTAGAAAAGCAGAGACCATTGGTGATATTTGAGAGAACAGGGGCATTAAAGTGGGGCTGGGGTATATAGAAATCAGGCTACAAGGAAATGAATCCAGGAGATAAATGCTTGTCATTTGAAAATATTTTAATGAAAGAAAGAAGAAAATAAGACGATAATTAATAGAGTAAGGCAGATAAAGTATAAAACAGTTTAACAAGATAGAAGAGTCTCAAGTCTTGGTATGTTTGAGGATAGAAGGTAAGCACCAACAAAAGAAGTTGATTTTGGATATCAAGGAGAAGAAGGGGTAGAAGTGATAATAAAAATGTTTTGTGAATTAACAGAATTTCAGTTCACTGATTGTTGCCTTAGCTTTTCTCAATAGCAAGGAGTTTAAGCCCTTGGGCTGGTAGAAAGAAAAAATAAATAGGCATAGCAGCATGGGGCTCTTGAAGTGGCAATTTTGTTGTACTCCTGTCTCTTCCTCTTTCTCACCAGGCCCAGAGCCAAAAGAGGTAGGTGAGGGAGAAAAGTACTGGATGCTGACTTGCTCTATTTGACTCACTTACCTTGCAGGCAGTAGGAGAAGGATCTAATATTGGGACCACCTCACTTAATTTCAGTGTGAAAGCTGTCCAGATAGATGTTTCATTTTGAAGTGTCTGACTCAAAGCTTTTAGTCACTCAGTTGGAAATAATGAGATGATGCAGTGAGATGAGGAGCAGAGACTAGACTAGCTAATGGTAGAGCTCCTATTCTCCCCATCAGGCTATCTGCCCTCTGTTTACTCTGGGTTCCCTGACTTGACAGGTCTTCCTTTATTCTACAGACATTTTTTTCTCACTTTAGGCTTCAACTTTAGAGCACCCATAGCTTATACTATCTCTGCCATAATATTAGCTCATGTCTCTCAAATCTTAGTTCCCATACAAATCACAGTGAAAGCTTATGAGTCCTAAATACAGAGATTCTGATTCAGTAGGTCTGATGTGGAGCCCTGGGATATTCTTTTTAACAAGCACATTAAGTGGATCTGATGTAGATGATCTAAAAATCACTCTGAAAAAAAAAGACTTAAATGATATCTGAGGATGAATATGTGTGTGCATTACTTCTAATACTGGTAATTTTTAATTTCTATTATATACACACATATATAAATTCATACTCCAAACAATATTTGCATGATACTCTTAAACTAACAGCAGGATGACTCAAGTGGCATGTTTAAAATTAGTGCTTCCTACTATTGAAGATGTTCCCACAGACACCTTACAACCACCCTGGACCTTCACCTGCAGGATCCAAGACCACAGGTAAAGTCATTGGCAGTAGAGAGCAGGAAATGTTGTAGCCTCTTCATTATTGAAGAAAGTGTAAGGAGGACAGTGTGCATTCAAGTGTTTGGTAGTGCTTAAAAGTAAAGGAGACACATCTTTCTAGATGTCCTTTACCTTCCCAGTCAGGCAGAACAGAAAGGGCAGCTAGTGAAGGTAGGATCAGTATAGGACAGAGGGGGACTACATTTGGAAATCAAAAAGATAAAGGGAAGCACCCAGTGGAACTCAACTAGAAATCAGTAAGTACATTTCATGCTACCATGAAATAATTTTCCCGATGTGAAGAAATTTTCCAAATCAGGAATTCCTGAATTTTGCATGATTTTTAAGTTCTAGTATAATATTTGTTATATCATCGTTTAAGTCAAAAATATTGCAAACTTGAGTGTTGGAATATTATGATTTCCATACAAGAACTATCACTGTGATGCGCAGTGCTAAATGAGAACATGACAGAGTGATTAATTCTGTTTCTAATACAATCGCTTATCTTCCCAAAACACCCGTAATGGGACTCAAAAGATAAAGCAACTCTCATCAGAAGACACTTTACTTAGATTGGCTTCAAAATTATTGACCTACTTTTGGCAATTTTCAAGTTTACACTAAGGTTTTGATAATTAAAATAAATTAAACTTTGATAAAAAGCTGATTATAGAACTCAAAAATGAAGTTAAAAAATGAGCATTTAACATTAACATTATTTTTCAATAAAGATAAAATCACCTAATCAAATAATTATGGGTCTGTTTCTGTGAGTTAAAGTGTTTTAAGTTTTAATAAATTCTGGAAGCTCCATTCCTACAAATTAAGCAGGAATGTCAGCCCTTTTTCTACAAGGTGGTGCAGCACATGCACCTGCATAGGACCACAGGCCTGTTTCATTCTGTGAAATAAAATAGGAGTTTCTTCTACTGTGGCTTTACAGAATAGCCTATTACTTTATAATTACATACATTATACTCCCCAGGCCCAAGTAATTGCTTGACTGTGAGTTCTGACTCTGACACTGAAGACTGTTGCTAAAACACTGCAGCCAAGGTGACACTCACCTGACCTCTGATACAGTCCTGGGCTGCCTGGGGCAGGAGCACTGCCTCCCACGTCAGCTCAGGGAACTATTGGACTAAAGAAGATGTTGTCTCTCACCTGGGGACAGACAGGTTTATAACTAATGACACACCCTGAAAATTTGACTGTTTCATGAAAATGATATTCGGGCTCCCACTCACACAGCTTTCTTCTTTGGGAACTCCTCTGGTTCTTGCTACTAGCACTATTTCATTGGCTTCCTCAGTGTCTCCAGTGCCACCACCCATTTAGACAGCCAAGGCCATCACCCTACCCAGGCCTCCTCCAGTCTGCCCTGCTGCCATGGCTGAGTTCCCTCTCTTTCTCATGTTATGAAGTAAACATATGGTAGATTCTACTAACTCTAGAAAATGAGACATTATTGTGATGGAACTTTTACAGTAGTGTATTTGGAGATCTCAAATTATGTCTGCTCCTCTCTGCCTTCTACAGAAATTATGTATATGTCATCTTTCCTACTACACAGTAGGATTGCTGCCTCTCCTAATACAGAGTGAGCTGTTCACAGGCATGGCCAGTTTTGGTTCTCTTGTCTAAATCATTGTACCTAAATACAGAAAGGTGTTCAATAAATATGTATTAAAAATTAGCCCTAGAGAAACAAAATTTTCTCAATTCCTGTTTTTATTGTGATAATGAATGGCTTTTTTAATCTCTTTTAGATTGTTTAACCTCTATCATTTTATTTTACTATAAAGTGAAGATGTCACTTTGCCTTGAAAAAGTATTGCATGTTTGGATGAGATGTTATACCAAAATCTTATATAAGCACAATCAATAACTTTTAAGAATAAATAAACTAAAGGTTGAAAATAAAGATCCCAAATTTCACACTTTATCTTAAGTTCACTCCTAATGATTGATACTAAATTCTTACAATCAGCTTCTTTACTTGTGAAATGAGAATAATCATAACTTCCTCCATGCCCTGTATTCAGAGGTGTTCTAAGGATAATTATGCAGGTATGAATTAATATATTTAGTTTTTAAGACTATTTTTAAAGGTCAAATATTGAAAGTTTAGTAAAAATAATGATGATGTACATCCTTCTGATACCTTCAACTTTACTAAAAAAAGGAAACATAAATCAGAATTATAGGACATTTTAGCAAAAATAGTATTTTATGTACACATAATCAAGCATATTCAATAGCATGCTGTTGAACAACAGTTAAGAACAAATAAAATTCCTCAGGAGTCTTCTATAGTATACATAACAATTATTTATAATTACTATAATTATTGTCTTATACAGAAATGTTTCTCCAGTGTATTTTAACCAGGATATTATAATTTTTATAATCATTTTATAAAGAAGTATTTCCAAAGTATATTTTTAACCATGATCAACATTTTTATTTTATTAATGTTATGCTTATAATATTTTATTAATAACTAAGGGAAACATAAACCTGGGGCTTCCTTATCTAAATGTTTTAAAAATGTTGAATTAGTTAAGTATGCAATAAGTAGGTCTTTCTAGATTGTTCATGTCATTATTGACAAAACAAAAATTATCGATCTTAAAACAATTTGATTGTTTGGCAAGTTTTCATAGATGATATTACTATATTTCAAACATTATTTACTTTGAATGGTAGATTAAAATATTTTAATAATCTTTTATTATGAATAAAAGCATGATAGCTTTTATTCATTTTAGGGTCAATAAGTATTTCTTTTTATAAATTGAACTAAAGTTTTCTGCCATATAAACTCTAGGACAGAAGACTTTCCTCATAGATCTATCTGAAATCTTCAATAGTCAAATTATTACCCATGAAAAAGTGGATCATATTATTGACACTAAAATATATTTCTTTTTCCACACTGTATGAACCACTAATAAATGCTCCCAAAGTATATTATTTCTGTTTAAAATGCAAAGACTCTTCCTCAGATTAACAGCATAGTATGGGGAAATTAAAGTATAATGATGGAGGAACAGAAAATTATTTGTTTTGGCAGAAACCTCCAAGTATTTGGCATTATTTGGCATTTTCTAATGCTCTTTTGACATATCATAATGCATTCCATTGTGCTGTGTAATACTTGGTGGTAAAGTGCCCTGTTCCCCTATACCTAGAAGTTTTGAATAATGCAGTTTCTCTCTATATCATAAGATTGTCTGCAGAAGGCTCTCAGACAATTTTAGTCTGGCTTCTTTAAGTTTAACTTTTGACATCAAATAATACAAACATCTTAGATACTCAAAATATGATGTGAAATGTACTTCTGTTATAAAGCCAATCTTATAAAGAAACTGAAATCTGACTGTCTCTTTTAGTGTGGCTGTAGCTTCACAAACTGTCCCTTTTCATCCATTACTAACCAAAAGGTTTGACCTTTTCTTACCTTTGTGGACCTATTCATAATCAATATCTTACATCCTAAAAAACACACTGCTGTACCCCATAACTTGAGGGAAGCTCTAAAATCAAGCAAGGGAGTTAGTCTATGTAGAAATGGCTGCTTATTTATTGAGAAGCTTTACAAATTTGAATTTTATTTTGGGCTTCTGTAAGATTCTAGTTCACTCCATGGCAAAATTTCAATTACTAACATTCCTCCTACATCTTTTAATGATTTTTTTAAACTCTCATTTCTCAACAATACAATTTTTTTTCAAATAAGCCAGCATTCAGGCACTTGAACTGAAGTTGGTGTACATAATAGGTATTCCCAAGAAAAGTTCTTACATCTTTTAAAATTTTTATTCTTGTTTCTGTTTCTACATACAAATCTTAACCCCAGCACTTTTTCTTAAACCCATTTGTCTTTTGATGGCAAAATGAAGGCACGGCATTGTTCTCTGTGTGGCCTTGCAGATGGAGGGAGCTGGCTATGCCTCTGGACATTGGGACTCGTGCACAGCAGGAGGGCAGAGCTGGAGTCCAAAGCCCAGATTTCTTAAGAATCCACCTTCCAGAGTTGGCAGGAGAAAAAAAGCAATCAGGACAGTGGAGAGATCTTTCTCTGAAACAAACTTTTCAATTTGAAGAAATGTTATTTATCCTGATTATATTTTCTTACTCTTTTACAATTAAAATGGCTTTCTTCTTTAAAAGTATACAGATATAGATGGTGGTTATAATATTTTTGTGTATTTTTTTAATCATCTTCACTTGTTAAAATAAAAACTTGGAAAATTCAAATAGGTGCCCCCATTTCTGTGTTTACTGTTATTCCAAAAACTGCAGAGCCCTTGAATTCAAAGTCCCTCCCACTCTGAATATGCAGCCCTCAAATCTGCACAAATGAACTTACTCTTCCCAAGAGAAGCTAGAGACAAGGAGAGGTGCCTAATGCTGGTAGCTGTGAATGTCACAGCTGATGGGGACACCAGCCACTGTCCTTCATTCATGAATTAATATTTATTGAATACCTACTATGTACTAGGAACTGGGGATACAGGTTTTACTATTTGATTTAACTTTTTAAATTTAATTTTTAAATGTGGTTCTCAGCAAGGTCTCACTGAGAAAGTACTATCTGAGTGAAATTTGAACCAGGTGAGAAAGCTCTATGACTTTCTGGGGGGGCAGCACTCAAGGTAGAGGGAACCGCATATGCAAAGCCTTAAGGAGAGACTATGCTTTATATAACTAAGGAGTAGCAATGAAATCCATTTACTTGAGCAAAGTGAGCAAATTGAGCAAATTAGTGAGAAGAGGTCCAAGAAGTGTAAGAGTGGGAGAAGAGTGCCATTGAAAATCTTCTTTTTCCCCTTAGTGACATGGAAAGCTATTACAGGATTTGGGGCAGAGATGTAGCATAACATGACTTTCAATTTAGCAGGATCAGTCTGCCCACTGTGATAAAAATAGACTGAAAGGAAACCAGGGCCTAAACAGAAGGAGCTGTTTGCAGGCTATTGCAACTGCTGAGGTGAGAGATGATGATAACTTGGATCAGAGCAGTAAAGGAAAAGATACTGAGAAGTTTCCACATTTATTTTGGAGGTAGAATCAAGAGGAGTTATTGTACAAGATCTAACAAGGTTAGGTCATACTTTCCTGGCATATATGGATAAATGACTTCCTAGGTTATTCTACCAAGAAATACTGTCTCTGTAACTTTCTCAAGCTGGTCATGAGATAATCACATGATAATTCTGAGTCCACACTGAGGGTTATCTTTTTATCTTTTCAGAAGATGTTATAGCCACTTATTTAAAAGAAGTCAAAGACTGAAAGCAATGAAATACAATGGAAAGTAGAATTTTAGTTCCACTGAGTCTGAAACCAACCAATCATTAAAGGATTGAAAAATTCTTAATGTCAATCCATTCCTAGAACACGATGCTGAGGAGAAAGACAACCAAACTTTTGAATAATCCTTAAGTGCTTTTTAAAAGGATTTATTCTAATGGCAACTCAATAGGCATAGTTTTGTTTTGTTGTTTTTCTTCATTTGCTTTGTTTTGCCCAAAGCTTTTGGGAGTTTATATTCTCATAAAGAATGTCAAGTTCTCAGCTTTGCCCTGTCCAGATTTCTCCAAGGACAAGTACAATGTTGTCAGAGACACTAGAAAGGACTTTGTAGACCCTTCTCTGCCACTAACTAGCTCTTCCCATGACTAGCTTTCAGCTTTGGACAAGTCCTGTAACCATCTGGTTCAGGTTTTCTGTCTACAGTATGTCAGAAGTTTGATTCAATTCCACAAATTCCTCCCAGCCATAAGTGCTTTGACTCCACCTGATTAAAGTTCAAAGTGGAATGTACTTACTTAGTAGGACCACTTGATGTTCAAATCTACCAGTTTATGCTGTTTTGTAAAAAAAAAAAAAACCTATGATGTTTATTTGTTAATACTTAAATAGGTTTGAAAAATATAAAATATGCAATAAATAGGAAAATTCAATAAATAGTGTATTAAAGTCTATGTTTAAATACTTTAATGTGTCTTTTTACAAATAGAATTCATTGAACCCATTTGGTAACCAAAAGCAACACTGTTCAATGTCTTCCCAAACCAAGAAACCCTGGTTTGCCTTACAATGGAATGCCAATGAAATTCCAATACCTACAAACACTGGGCATCTGGAATTCTCTGATCTCAAACACTAGCTCCTGGTTCCTGGCACCCCAGCTCCAGACGCCTCACAAAATTTCTAATATTATAAGGTTCTGAGGTTTAAAAAATTGAAGTGTTGAGAGGATCATATGTAACTCCTCAGAGACATGGATTAATTAACCTTTGGCCAGATAAAAACAAGTAAAACAATGAGGGAGAGTCTGGGAAGCCCGGGCAACAAAGATCTTTTCAGAGTAATGCCTTTGGACTTTTATATGACCATTGGTCACTTTTTCTGGCATTTTTTATTTGGTCAGTTGTCAGTTACAACATAGAAGGAATCTGAAGATTATGAGCTATTTGCAGGCAGTGCCGTATTTATTTCTGTTCTTCCGTCAGGACCTAGCCTGGTCGCTGGCCTATACATCTTGGTTTGCCTACGCAGTCCTGTTTTACACCTGATAGCCTAGTATAATGTTAACAATGCCCCCTTTTACTCTTGAAAGTGCCTCAGTTCTTGTGATAAATTGCACAGTCACTCTACTTATAATAAGCAATCAAATTTAAATATGTTGAGCTAAAAACATAATGAAATATATAAGCTCCCCTTATAATTCTTATAAAGTAATCAATGCAGTCTGAATGAGTTTGAGAGGTCACCTTCAGCCATGCTTGAAAATATTTCAGATTATTCTATGGTAAATAGTCTATTATTAAACATGCCCAGTGGTTTTCTTGTTTATATTTTTCTCTGACTTCATCAGACTCCAAGAAGCCCTTCAAATAAAATATTGAGATCTAGAAATTATGAATTCTAATGAGAGTTATGTTTTACAACTGTAAATCCCAGACCCTAAATGCCCTTGAAGGGAAGAAAATAAGAATTAATGAATGGCAGAGCAATCATAAAACAGGACCTTTTGTATTAAGAACCAACTATTTAGTAGCAACTTTTAATAAGCTAATTATTCATCCATAGCATAACGTAGTCTTTGTAACTTCTACAATTTACATTACAGTGAAAACGCATTAATGATACAGAGATTTCTCTGAAGACATTAAAAGTTAAATTTTCCATTACCTAACACTTTTTGAAAAAGAGTACTCACTGCGGGGTTACCCAGAGAAGACGAGCACCACTGCTGCTGCTACTGTTGCCGCTACTGCTGTAGCTGCATCTGCTCCACACACATCATCCCACGTATCCATATGTAAAACCTGCACACCACGGTACAGTCTGTAGAGGGCAGTCGATAGGATGTAGTGTGCTGTAATGATGAAAAGCGCAGGTGATGAAGTAGGACTATCTACATACGTGTCCAGCCTCTCTCCACTAGCTGTGTGACTGTAGTCACTCTTCTGTTAACCTATTGTTGTTTAATAGCCATCGTTGTATTACTGCCTGATATGGTTCTAGAGGTGACTGGGTAGCACTGAAGTGATCTCAAAGGCTCTGTCCCCCAGAGTCTGGTGGATGGTTGTGGTTGTCAGCAGGAACTTTATGTGGGATTGTCTTCTGTTAGTACCTGCATGTTCCCTTTGCACCGGCTGCTTAGGCTTCCTCACACCATGGTATTCAGTTTCAGAAGTAAGCATTCCAAGGGAACCAGGTGGAGGCCCCATAGACTTTTATGATTTAGCCTTGGAAGTCACTTGCCTGTCTAGATTCAAGGGGAGGAAATTGGCCCCACATTTCAGTGTGATAGGAGGCTCAATTTCACATTGTGTGAAGATCTATGAGAAGGGATATTTTACTATACCTATCTTGGAAAACACAATCTGCCACTAAGTTTGCCAATTTTGTTTCTTCACCTGAAAAAAATGTAGCCAAATACCTATTAAATTGAATTGTATTAAAGATTAAATAAGAAAAATCCACATGAAGCCCTTAGCACAGGACACCATAAGCACTCAGTAAATGTTCATGCAGTTCCTTCTTGGAATGCTTTCGTTTGTATAAAAACATTCTGAAGACAATATATGAATATTCTGGAAATCTGTATTAGCTACTTCTTTTGTATATAATATCTCTTTATTAATTATAAAAGTTAGAAAACATACTTGGAATTTGGAAAACAAAGTCCATTTTTAATTACTGATTTTTCTAAAGGTTGTTGCTTATAAATTGTTTTGAAAATAACCTTAATTAACTTGGAAGAAGAGAAGTGGAGAGGTATTGACTAAAATAACCTCAGAAACTACTCCTATATGTATTTACACCTTAACTTTTACAAAATGGAGCTAGGTTGGTTTTACAGTATAATGATGGACTATATGCATGATATACTGTAAAATTCACATTTAAGGAATTGATGTATATCTGTAATTACACACATATGTATATATGCACTACACGTATATCTAAACACTAAACACACCCATATGTAAATTATGTTAAAAGAAACAGAAGTCAAAAGCATAATGAAGAAAGAAAAATACGCAAACACAACTTTTTAAACAATTATAATGAACAAATGTAATATTTGCCTTGACCTGCCTGCTACTCAGTGGGGGATGAGGGAGAGGACATTACTGATTGTATAACTCCTGTTACCACAAAATATTGAGTACAAATTTCCCTAGAAGAAAAATTATCCTGATGATGAAGTCATAAAGAACGGTTAAATGTGAGACTTTATTTGGAGGACATTGGGTAAAAAGTATTTTCTTTAAAGATATTTACAACAAATGCAGAAACTGTCTAAATAGCATTGCCTATTGTAAAGACCTTCAATAAAAGTTGAAGGTATAGCATTACAGCACAGCTCATGCACACAGATAGTTCTGCAGGTGATGCCGAGCAGGTGCCATCTGATAACCTACTTTAGCACAGACTGCAAAGTAGGTAAGCAACTAAAGAGGAAGACTCTCTTTTCCTCATCAGCAACTGGATGACAAAAGGCTTTGTCTTTTCAGACCATATTCGTCTCATACAAATGATGTACCACTAAGAGAACGGAGAACATTTGCTTATTATTTATTATAAATAGACGTCCTAAAATGTAAAAGGAATGCGAGTTTATTAAGGTACAACCCCAAAATAAGGAGGACCAGAATATAACCTTTTTTGTACTCTTTGAAGTTGCAAACTATTGTGTTACATGTTAATTTTTGAAGCAATGTTGAAATGCAGTATATTTGGAAGTGGTGGCATCTAAGGACATAGCCATAGGCTTTTTCTGATAATGGAAAGAAATGCTAACACAGTGAAAGTTACAAGCTGTCTCGTGCAATTTATGGAATTTGTATTAAAGTGAGAGATATAACAGGATAGGTAGAACAATTACACCTTTAAATTTCTTCTACCAAACAAGTATTTTGTTGGACTCAAATCTACCTCTGTTTTGTTATGCCCATGAGAAACAAATGGCACACTTTAACTGGGTAATTGCCAGGGTCTAAATGTTTGTGTCCTCACAAAATTCCTATGTTGAATCCTGACTCCCATTGTAAAGGTATTTGGAAGTGGAGCCTTTTGAAAGATGACTAGGTGATGGTGGATCCCTCATTATTGGAATTAGTACCCTAAATAAAAGAGATATGAATCTAGAATTCCCATATCTCAAACTGTCTATCTCCCTCCCTTCTTACTTTCTCTCCCTGTCCTCTCTGTCTCTCCCCGTCCATCTTTGATGATGGTTTTCTCACTGTAACCTATAACCTCACGTGGTAAAAGGAGATGAGGGGTCTCTTCTGGGTCCTCATTTTGTGCATGACTTTTTATACTCTCTGTTCTTCAGATACTTGTTTTTCCATTGACTTCTTGAGAAGTATCTCTCATTTACTCTCCCTAAGATTAAGTTTTCTTATCTGTAAGATAAGATTTGAGTAATTCTATCTTTAAACTTTTATGATTGTTAAATATGATGATAGTACTCAGTCATATTCAATAAGTACTCAGCCATACTCAATAATTTTAAATTATTTTCCTATAGGGCTGGTGCATCTGTAAACACACTTCTCCATTCTCCACTCTGACACACTTGTGACAATTAACTTACATTTGGTAACATAGTAACAGCTGCCCCCATTTAGGGCAATAATATGGGGGAAATGGCATCATTAAGCAATAGAATTATATTTATCAGGGAAAGATACACCTTAAATCTTCACTTTTATCTTTCTTGGATTCAAAGGAAAAAACGAGATATAATTGGCAAGACATATATTCATGTTATCTTACAAAAGGATCTAAATTAGGAGGATCTGGGTTAGGATCTTGGTTAGGAGAGACAAATTTTTTCTCATTCTGCATTATAAAAGAAATTTATCAGGAGGTTCTCTCTTATACACAAGGAATATTAAAACTTTATTGTTACTTTGCAAAATATCTGATTCTAAGGTCTAAATAAATAAATAAGACTTATGTCTGGGAATTAGATCCTTGAAGAATAACATATTCTTTAGATCACCTTCCTCATATATACAATTGATGGACTTGAGTTTTTACTAGGAACCAGAGACAGTGGTATACATGAAAGTATACTTGTTTAGGAGTCAGGAGACATTTGTTGAGGTCTCTGTGTCATCTAGCATTTATATTCTGACAAGTCATTGGGGAGGGTGGGGTATTCATTTCCTCTGTTTAAAAAGCAAGAGAATCCTTAAAGTCTCTTTGGGCTGCAAATGGTCAATGAGCTTTCAGATTTGCTGGGGGAGTAGGAATGTGTCAGCTCTTCATTCTCTATTGCAGAGAGAGTCTATATGCTGTAAGTAAAAGATGAACAGATGGTGAGCTGACATTCTGTTAAAAAATTCAGAAACCCTGCTTACACTCTCTTCTGGATACAAGATCACCTCACAGCTACAAAGAAGTGAGTCCAGGGTAAAATAAAAATCCTTTGAACTCTGGAATTCTTCAGTTTCATTTATAGGAAAAACTATTTTTTCTGATTACATTGAAATAATGCTTAAGAACAGTCAACCTACAGCAATTGCTAGACCCCTCAAACATGGAAAGGGGAATTGCATAAAAAGCAGCGCATGCTTCAGGATTAGCAGAGTTCGGGGAACATCCCCTGTGAATATTCACTTCACTGTAAGCATCTGTATGCAAATGGGCACATTTTCAGAACTGGACTAAAATATATTTTCACAAATACCCAGCACTAAAAGCTTCTCAGAACAAAGACAATGGTTGACTTTAAGTTTTTTATAATTACGCTACTGACATTACAACCTTGAGGAAAGAGTTGGAGATTAAAATAATCAGAGAACATAATTAAAATTTTACATTTTAAAAAGCACGTACAAAGAAAGTTGTTATAATTATACAGAATGTGTCATGTGATCATAACTAAAAAATAAAATTCAAATTTACAATTTGATAGTGACATTGGTTTCATCAAAATGAACCTTGAAAATCGGAGTTTCAGTCAAGTTGTCAGTGGCCCCAAATGTGGACTGTTGATTTAGAAAGCAAAGCAGACACAGATTTACTGACTTACTGCCTTATTATAAATATTTTATGAAAAAATAAATAGTTTCAATTGACATTTCATCCTAGTAATACAAACATGGCTCAAATTTGTTACAATTATAAGATTGTGAACAAATGTTTCTATATCCATTATCATTTTCAGGCAAATTTATCTGATTAAATGTCAAGTACCCCTTGATTTTACTATCCTAATTCCTGTTCAGAGAACTCCCCTACATTAACCCCTGCATCAGCAAAAGCCATTCCATACTGTGATTCAAATAAAATTTTTGAAATAGTCCTGTAGGGTTTTATGACTCTTTCTAAAAGAGAAAAACTTGGGCAAGCATATAAATAGATTTAAGTAGTAGTTCAAGAGCTTTCTACCAGAGGTGACCTAATTCTATGATTTAATGTTTGATATCCTGACAGAGAGAACTTGACCATGGGGCAGCGTTTGCAGGCTATTGTGAAGGAAGAAACTTTGTTCATTATTGTATGTTTTCAGTGGTTGTGACATTTGGACCAGATCTGCCAGAGACTGTTGGGGAGTGGGTGCTGAAGGGAAGAAGGCTCTCGCCCCTGTGAAGCTGCAGTTAAAATGGCCAGCACATCCCAACAGGAAGAGCAGAGCCACAGCTCTCCTCAGAAATACCTACAGCACCCAGGAGTGCTTCACCACCGGAGATGTTTCTGCGTAAAAAATTCATTCTTAATAGGGGAATATAAGTAACCCAAACAGGATGGAATTTAGTGTTCATTGTATTATAGTCCATATTACAGAAGAATATAAAAAGTAGACTTTAATGTCAGACAAAATAAAGCTCTATCAATTAATAGCTAAATGACCTTGACCAAGTAACACCATGCCCATAAAGCACTCAATGCAGCACTTCTTTGGTAGGCCTTTAACAATTGTTAGTTATTTTAATTATTATCTTTATAGTTATAGGATTGATCAAATGGGTGGTTAATATTAAAAAGGCAGGATTTTTTACCCTTGCCATCTAACTTAATCTAACTCTTATTGAACTTATTCTTTTATTTCTGTTAGGAAAAAAAAACTAAAGAAACGAAAATGACTAAGAAGTCATCTCATACTTTAAAAGGTCTAGGCAAGTAAACTAACAATTAAAATTACTATAGTTTAACATATTTGAGATGAGTTACTGACTCACTATGTACTTAGTACTTTCTAGAGTGCCATATAGTACCTACTTGATAAATAATTTAATTAATTTAGTGAGACATGAGCTGTAATTGTGGTACAAACAGTTAGCTAGGGGAATATAAAGAAAAAAGTCAACTCAACATGAGGTCAGAAAAGTCTTCTAAAATCACCTAACACTAAAGCTAAGGTTTAGAGTAAGACTGGAAGTTGCAAGTGAGTGTGAAGAACACAGATTTTCTTAGCACAGGGTAGTAGCCATTGCAATGCATTAAGGTGAGAGAGAACATGGTTTATTCACTGAACTATGAATCTTCAGTGTGACTTGAGGGGTGCCTACCTAGGACAGATAGAGAGAGACTGGTGTGGGAAGATCACCACTCCCATCATCACCACCAGGCCTTTCTGTCCCATTCTTTCTTCATTTTTCTTCATAGCACTGACCACCTACCTGTTGTCATTATACTAGCAATGTATTTGTGTGTTTGTTTATGGCCGGTCTCAGTCACTGGAGTGTCAGCTTCATGAACAAAGACACATTTTACTGTGTTTATGATTTCTATGTCTGCAGTCCCTAGAAAAATGGCCTGTCAGAAAGTCCACACTCAATAAATATTCATTGAATGAAAATTGAAAGAAAGTCTAAGTAGGGAGTCGCTTATAAAATATGTTCAATATAATATTTGGGAAGAAATATCAGGATGACTTGGAGTGAGGGTGAAGAAGAACGAGCAACAAATCTGAGAGTATCTCCTGGGTTTCTGACTAAAGAGCCTAAAGAAATGGTTATGAACCACATGGGAAATTTAAGGCTAAGAGTTAGATTTTTGTTTTTGTTTTTTTGAGGGGGTAGGAGAGATTGTTATACATTATGATTTCTCCAGAGTTATGGGGAGGAATTCCCTCACCCACCAAGAATTCCCACAGTGTTTTCCTCAAATGGACAACAGCATTCTGCATTCAGCCTACCATGGGGAATGAATCTGGTTTTTATTAACAGCTATAGAGCAGATTACTATAACTAATAAAATCCTACATTAATCATCTTCACTGCATAGAAGTCAGAAGTAAATTATATAAGAAATTCAAATAACCTGGCTCAGGACCATATTGTTGAATCGAGAACCACAATTTTTGCCACTAAAAGTAACCAAGTTTACCCTGAACCCATCATTTATCATTGGGTGTGCTGTTCAAGAAATCACTCTTTATTCAGGTGATCACCCCAGAGTCATTTCCCACTAAAGAAATTTAATAGTGAGTAATTGAATGTATTCACTCTCACAGTCACTGACAGGAGTTTGCAATTACATCTTGGAACTGAGCTAGCCTCAGTGAGATGTAAAAATTAGGCTAATCATATGGTGAATACTTACTTCATCCTGTGTTTGCTCCTGCTAGGAACAGAAATTATCTCTGTGATGGTATGCAAATACCCTTTCACCAGAACCACCACAAGAAAATTATGTACTGCTACTCCTTTTCTAAAGAAAAGACAAAAGTAACATTTTAAAATATCACTTTCAAATCAACCAAAATGAATGCTTTTGGCTTTGTGTATAAAAGCCAGATCCAAATTAATATTATTTACAGTACACAGTTTGGCATGTGAATATAACAAACTGATACTTAATATGTTGTGAAACACTTCTGTGTGTTTCGTTGCTAGTGATTGCTTTCATGATTAATTAATGAGCTCTACTGGACTCAAAGTTCAACATAGGGTATAATAAATTAATTCACCTTTTAAGAACCAGAATTCTATGTAGAGCACTGGCTATCTTGCCCCCTCAACCAATGGCCCAACTTTTCCAAGTTCACAAACAAGGATTTGTTTTTATGAACCAAAAATATTTCTGCTTTTATCATTTAAAATAGAGTTCTTTCTAAAATTTCACACTTCACTTAATTTTTAGATTTTTTAGCTTGTTTTAGGTTTTATTAATATCTCAAGATGGTTGCTATGAAGATTGATAATGAAAACTACAGAGCAATTTTCACAGAAACTCTAAGGACTTGCTGAGGTGTGTTGGACGGGACTCCTGGTTCCCACAAGTCATGACTTTCGTCTGCCCCAGTTTAGAAGTTTATCTACCACATTCCTTGGGGGTCAAAATGTATAAGTTAAGTATTTTTCAGGCCACTGTAATTCCACCTAACATTCTTTATCATCAGTTCAGAAGCTATTTCTAGGTTAAAACATAAGACATTGTTGAAATTTGAATATTTTAGACTAACAAATATAGCAATTTCATATGTTTCCACCTAATGTAATGAAAAATCTCCTGGCTCTTGTACAGATAAGTACAAAATGAAGGAATAATGATAGAATTTATAATATTAACATTTTTCTTTCTTCCTTTTTTTCAAAATCAATCCACATTAAAGGAGTCATTGCATTATACTTGAATTAATTTTAGTGACCTCTTATTTGGATTATTCCATTTCTTCCTTCTCTTCTAGGTGAATCTATCATTTCCACTAATATTATGAAAGGAATTTTATAAATCTGCTTCTTCACTGGTCCAAAGCCTCCAGTGTTTCCCTGTTGCCAAAGGAGTAAAATTAAACTTTCAGTATTTAATTATTCAGAAGTAGTTATTGAATACCTTTTAGTTTCCAGGCACTCTTCTAGCAGAGTGAATAAAACCAAATCTGCCTTCATTATCTTACATTCTAGTGGGGACAATAAACAACAAACAGTACAGGGAATAAAATGTATATTACATTAGATGGCAGTATTAGGGAAAAATAAAGCATAGATGGGAAATAGGAAATCTCAGGAAGGGAGTTGAAATTTTAGAGAAAGTGGCCTCGGACGGCCTCACTGAAGGGCATGTGGCTAAAGACCTAACGGAAGTGCAAGAGTGACAGACTGTCACAACTGCAAAGAGACCAGTTAGCTGGTGATATTTGAGAGCCAGAGAGCAGTAGGTGAGGTCAGAGGTGTGGGCCATGCAGGCCCTGGAAAAAGGCAATGAGAGAATTTTGAGCTCTGAGTGATATGATCTGCTTGCTGTCAGCACTGCTATTCATAGTCTAAAGGGGCAAAGGCAGAGCAAGGACACCTGTAAGGAGGTCATCGCAATAGCTGGACAACAGGCAGAGGTGGTGTGGGGCTGGGTGGTGGCCATGTAGATAGTTTCTTGATATGTTTTTAAGATAGCACTGTCAGAAAATGCTAAAATAGGAAATGTATTGAGAGACAAAGAGTTGATAACTGCTATTTAAAGGTTTACACAACACAACTTCAACCTTCCTTTCCCATTTCATCTGCTGTTGGCTAAAGTGTGGTGAAAATGTCCCTAGACTTAATTAAGTATAAAAAGCCTGAGTTCAAATTGTAGCCCTGTCACTTATTAGGGTTATGATGGATATATATCACATAACTGATCTCTGCTTCTTCCCTACAAGATGAGGATAATACTTCACAGCACTCCTAAGAGGTTCAATTATATAATAGAACATCATATAGCTTATGAATCTACCACTCCAGCAAACTCATTTATTAATTATTTTTATTGTTTGTTGTTCACTTACAGTTGTTTCCATTTTCCCGCCACCACTTTCCCCTGCCCTACCCACCCCTACCTCCCACCTTTAATCCTACGCCTTTTTGGATTTGTCCATGGGTCCTTTATACATGTTCCTTGATCCTCCCCTTTCTTTTCCTCACTGTCCCCTCCCTCCTCCCTTCTGGTTACTGTCAGTTTGTTCTTTATTTCAATGTTTGTGAATTATTAGGAATATGTTAAGTGTTCCTCAGTCTCCCTGCCTCTCTGCCTTTGCCTTATGCTACATACATAGCTCATCTCTGAAACCTTCCATCTGCTAAAGACCATGTCACATCCCTCCGGTGAAGTGTTTTCAATACAACACTTTTCCTTCCCCAAATTTTATCATGTTGAATACATTTAACATGCAAACTTAAGTCTCATGTACTTTAAATGCTTAATATGAGACAAATATTGTCTAGATGTCTGTTAATTCACAAATGTATATTTTAATCCCCTTATCAGGATACAATGTTGCATTTTTATGCTTTTGAATTGTGAACTTTATACAGTGTGATATCAAAGACAGATAAAATCAGAATTCTGAATTGTATATGGGGTAATATAAAATATTTATGAGAAAAATAATATCTACATAGAAATGCTATACATTTATTCTGATTAGGAAATCACTCTTTAGTTATTTGATTTTAAAGTTATGCAAAATTTTAAAGAATGGCTTTTTTGCATAAAGAAATTATCTTCTATTATAAAAAGATAAAAATAGATACCCACAGTACTGAAGACATAAAAAATGGAAGCAAAAGAGGTTCAGTTTATTCTTAGGAAATATTCAAAATCTACAGAGACGACCTCTAGAAAAATTAATGTCTACAGCTAAGTTAATGTCATGATTTAGCACACTGCTTTGGGCAGTGAAGAAGTTGGCTGCAAGGACTGTACCATCAGGAGTCAGTTGACACCTGAAACCCAAATAGAAAAATAGAGATCAAAAAAGGATTAAGAGACCCTTCCTTCTGAAAACAAAAGCAAAATGACCATCAGTAGCACAGATGTTGGTTATGCACAAATCCTCCTTCTCCTTCTCCCTATGTTTCATCAATCACCAAGTTCATTGAGCCTGCCCCCATAATCTAGAATCTACTCTCACCTGGATTACTTAATTATGGTCTCCTATCTGGTTGTCCCATCTCTTGTGTTAAATTCATGTAATGTAATTTCCAGAACTCAGCTAAATGATCAGGCTAAAACACATTCAGTCTTGTCATTCTCTTTTTAAGGTCCCTGAAGAGTAATAGCAAAATTCTATCAGCAGATAGAGAATGTCATTATGATATGTCCCTTGACTGCTTAGCTCTCCAGCCTTTGAAGTTCTTTTCACAGATGACACCAAGTCTCCACACACCCTCCTTGTGTTTACAAACACACCAGATAAAATGAAGTATTTGAAGTTCCTGAATGTGAACTGACACATTGCTTTTTACTTCCAAGATTTTTAACATCCTGATTCCTCAAATTTCCAATTAATTTATTCATGAATTCAAACAACTATACTGAGCATCCACTGGACTAGGTAGTGAACACAGAAATAGAACTTACCTTCATGAAACAGTATAGTGGCTGGAAAAGACACTAATAACATCATTCAAATGTGTAGTTAGGAGCTACTGTCAAAATATCTGAAAGAAATATATGGAAAGCTGTAAGAGTTTATATGACAGACAAATGATCTACTCAGAAAGTAGGTGATATCTGAGATACAATCTGAAAGAAGGCGAAAGTGGAGGAAGCAGTATCATGTGCAAAGGCACTGTGGAAGAGCTATATGGTACATCTGAGATGCTAGCACATCTGAGAAGGCCAGTTTTGCTAGGTGATAGGAAGGTGAAAACAGTGACATGAAACAAGTCTTTAAAGATGTAGGGGACAAATATAACCATATTTTGCTATGTATCATGAAAGATTAAGAAAACACTGAAGTCTTCATGCAAGGAAGTGCCATTGAGTTTCAGTCTACAAAGATCAATTTAGTTGCTATGTGAACAGTGCATGTATAACTTAATGGGCTCACCCATTCTTTGTACTCTAATAAAATTTACCGGTGACCCAGTTTTAGAAAAGCCCTAAAGACATAAGTAAAAATAATGTTGGGGTATGCTTGAGATGAGCTGCTGAGTGCCTTGAACCTGTGGCAAATAGTTGAAATGACTTGCTGTGTGCCTGTAATAAGAGTTAGGTTGAGTTGCAACTGAAAGAAAACTTTAAAAATTAAAGTATCAAATCCCCTTATATGATGTCAGCTGAGTTACATACGAACACTACAATGTAAGAATCAGGAGACACTAAGTGTTATTGTTAGAAAGTATAAAGGGACTTAAAGAAAAATCAGTACCCAAAAGACCTGTGAAGACAGATTTTCTATTTTTACTCTTGATTATTTGTAGAAAAGAAAAAACTAAAGATATTCCATCTTACCTTAGGTTTAAGTATATGGCTTCAAGCTGTATAAGTTGGAATATCTTTGCTTATTTTCACTATGCCCTTCCTGAACAATGGCTTAAATAAATGTTAGAGTCACTGCTGCTGATAATTTTATCCAAACTACAATGTCAGTTACTCTGTGTGCATGCCGAGACCTTGGAGTACAGACTGCAGTCCTTCAACATGTTATTTTAGTACCTAAGCTGCTTTGGAAACCATCCAAACTAAATGGTTACTATATCTGCTCCACAGTTCCAACACAGTGGCATGAAATGTGGTGAGGACTACAGATTCTTATTCCTCTCTATGGATGATGTTATACACAGCATGAAGTACACTTCCAGACATAACACAACTTTCTGTCCAAATGCCCTCATTTTGGTTGCTGGTAATTGTGTCAGACTGGAGAAATCAATGGTGTAGTGGTGGGGACCTACATAGCAATTTACAAGTTTAATGAGAGAGGCACTAATGGTGAGGAAGTCCACACTGCTGCAATCTCCCTTTGTCACTTCTTTTTAAGCCTGCCGCTCTTCATGAGACCCCCACCCAATCTTCTCATCCAGGCCATCCAGGTCCCGCCAGCCTGATGTTTCTTTATCACGTATCCATCACAATAGCTTCCTCGTGTCCTGCCTTCATGACCCTGATGATGTTCCTTGATAATTTCTCCCTTCTCACTTCTTCTCATTTTCTCCTCAATTTCTCACTCTTGTGAAATATGACTTCTTTACTGAGCATTCCACTGATGCTGCTTCTGAGGAATGCACCAATGACCTTCTAACTATAAAGCATTATGAACACTTTTCTGTTCTTAGCTAAATTAAGTTTCTTTATAGCACACGGATAACTCCCTTCTTTGTGAGATTATATCCACCCTGACATAAATTTCCCCTGATTCTCCTCCTGCACCACTGTTCACAGATAGTCAAATCAAAAGAGAACATCAAATAAATAAGCTCGGCTTGTTGCTAGCGGCCACGGCTCTGGATGATATTACTCATCCGAAATAGGTCATTATCCATGGATGGCACTGAAGTGCTGATGTGTGAGGATGCAGTGGCTCAAGACTGCTTGTATCACTACGATTCTACTGAGCATAATTGATGATATAATTGCATGACAGAAGAACATTTAAAAATATGTGTATGTGGAATTAATAGTGTTCTTTAATAGCTACAAAAAAGTCTCTAACTACTTGTCGTAATCCCACAATGGGATCTTGTATACACTATGCCCTCAGTACTCTTCTAATAAAATCAATTTGGTTCTTTTGAAGTTATTTATACAATATCAAATAACTTGTGTAATAGTTGGTTACTAAGTATCAGTTTTGCTAGACAGATAATTCTTTGTGGAATCAAAATCATCTTGTCATACCTCAGGGAATCTTGGATATAGAAAGTTTTCAATAAGTTAGATGGTATAAAATGTCAGAAAGCATTTTTAAAGAAGACTTAAAAGATACCTTGCAGTACTTCCCATTAGTTGTGTAATATTCACCTAAAACTACAGTATCCATTTTCTGGCCCACAATATTGCATTACATATTGTCTAACAACTAGGAGATACAAATCATAGCCTGATGTAAAATTAGTATAACTTGACTTGTGATTTTCCAGTTTATATAACAGTTAAGTTACATAATCATAGATTCAACAGCAGTATTTTCTGTGATTTACGATGTATTCCCAACTATCTTAGCAAATAAGTAAGACGCACAGATCTGAGTAGCAATAAAAAGGAAAGCATATTAAAATCAAACACAATTTACTACAGAATTCAAGTTCTCAGCCAAGTTCTGATACTGCAATTGCGTGTCATTTGCACTGCATTGAAAAGATGCCATCTATTTCTGATTATGATTAATGGTTCTTTTTAGGCAGCCAACTTTCTTTTCTGTGTAACAAAGGCTTCTGTCTTAAGGTTTTTGTCTTATATCAGTTATAATGTTATTTGTAAATCTGAAATAGCAGAAAACAAAATGTGAAATTTGTAATTTTATTAGTGTAAAAGTTCTATAGGCAGGAAAATAACAACCTGGATGCCTAATACTCACATGAAGCCTGTAAACCACATGATGGGGTCGGTGGGGTGGGGGTTGGTGGAGCATTGACTAAAGCACTGGGCCAAGCTGGGAATGCTCCCAGGCAGCAGGAAGCTACTTTGATGTGTGGCCAATGTTTACTGTTTTTACAACATGCAAAAAAAAAAAAATCAAACAAACAGTCTTTTTTGGTATGAGAATAAGTAAAAGTAGAAAAGAATAGTAAAATGCCAATTGGCATTTTAAAAGAATATGTTAATAGGTGTCAAAATGAACACAAGGAGCATTGCCTCACTTACTACCAGAGAGCAAGTCCCAGTATCAAACAGAATAAATGAGGCAGGAGCATGCACAGTGAGACAGGACTCAGCACCGTCTCACACTCACAGCAAACAGGGAGCAAGGGAAAGAGTGCCAGTTTGGGGTGGGGAGGAGGGGATAATCTAGGCAAGATTTGAAAAGATAATTACAGGCATGCACAACAAAAGGAAAGACTAAGTGGAGCAATAGATACACCAAAATTATTATATAGTAATTAACATGCCCTCTTTACTTCTCTTTGGGGAATTTTTTTTTCATTTAGATAAAAATGAATCCTGACTGCCACAATATTTCATTTGGCAGGATATCAGGTAATTTATATTTCAAATATGATCTCATCATCATATCCATCTGTTGATATTAACAGAACATTTGTAGTGTTTGAAACTCCAACTTATAAAAGACATATCTATAAATCAGAATCTTTGAATCTAAGACTCACACACCAATGAAAAGTGATAAGTGTGCCCTTATATGTGTTTTATAGTCATTTTCAGTCTTCACTCGTTTTTAAAGATTATTTGTTTTAGAGAGAGAGAGGGTGAGGGAAGTAGAAAGAGAGGGAGAAAAACATCAGTGTGTAGTTGCCTCTTGCATGACCCTTCCTGGGGACCTAGTCAGCAACCCAGGCATGTGCCCTGACTGGGAATCAAACCAGTGAACCTTTGGTTTATAGGCTAGCACTCAATCCACTGAGCCATCCAGCCAGGTAGTCTTCACTTTTAATCCACCCATCTCTCCACTCTAACTCCAGGGACCAAAACAGGGAGAAACTGTAGGCAGCTGCCACAGAATGAGCTCAAATAAGTGTTAGACCTTTAAAAAGGCTAGCATATTTTGTATGCCAAGCCACAGTGCAGGGAGGTGGGGAGTGCTGGTTAACAGGCTCTGATCTTAACCAATCCTTGTTGAAGGGCTCTTTGTAGATTCAAATAATATTTCCATTTTCTTTCACATTTCATTTTAAAACTGAAAGCTGGAAAAAGTGAGAGGCCAAGACAATGTTGGTATGAAGAAATACTCTAAGTGCTGGACTCACAAGTTTGCCCCGTTGTCCTTAACCCATACACTAAGACCTGTGACTTCCCTTCCATATTCAGAGAGATCTGGACCAAGTACAAGGTAGAGGCTATCCAATCCTCCCTGGAAGCCTGTCTCCAGCTAACACACCTCCTTCCTCAGCATTCTTGGATGTGCCTTCTCAACCTTCAAAACGCAGTTCAAATTTTTTCTCCTCCATGGTGTATTTCCTTGTCTCATCCAGACAGAATTAACCAAATTTTCCCTTGGATCAACACTTTACCTTGAGCATAGATATCACTGTGCTTTTTAAACTGATGTACAGCTATACCTTTTAATGTCTATTTACTCTACTAGATTGGGTTTGAGTACTCAGTGCCTCACCTAATGTGTCATTTAATTTATCCCCATTCAACATTACTCCCATGCCATAAGAGGAGGAAGAGTTAAATAATGCCTTCCCCATTTACAGCAGTGGGTCCTCCCGAAATACTGTTGCACTGTTGTAACTGAAAACATAGGTTCAGCTGCCTGCAGCAAGGAAATCAAACTTGTGAGACAGGTGCTGGTGCAAAAGGAAAGTGCAGTGCCCTGGGAGAATGGTGGGCTCCTGTTTCAAAGACCACCCCCGTCCTGCTCAAGCTCAGGGATAGGAAGGGGAGAGCTTGGTTCTCTCTCCAATCATTTTTCTAGCTGTCAGCACCCTGGGGCCCTGTCCATCCATCTTTTTAGTTCTTAGTACACTCAGTGTAAGAACCACCCCCTGTGCCATCTTGGCCAGTGCGGGGGACTTCCTGGTGCTCTTACTGTCAACGTAACACTGTTCCTTTTAAACTTATATTCTGCAGTTGAACTAAAAAATTCTCCTGCTACCTTGCCCAAAGGAAGCATCAAAACATATGTTCAAAATGAATTCTATCTAGTATGTAAAATCACCAGAAAATACGTACAAAATTGTTATTGACCGCTGATGGTACTGTATTTGGTTTTTGGTTAATATTATCAAACAATGTGTCTAAAGCAATGTAATATTCCTCAGTAGAGGGAGATTTTGAGAGCTTATTTAAAATAGGATGTTGCTACTTCATTTAATCGATATTCTAAAAGGTGTTGTTGCCCTGAGTAAAACAAACCAAAACAAAACAAATGATTTGCAAATAACCACTCTGATTTTTATATTTCTAAACATCTATTGTATATTTTGAAACATAAAAATGTTGAGACAGAATCAGTGTCTGCACACATTATTAAAGGGAAGTAAAAGGATGTTTTTAGTAACCAGTATGAATTTTTTTACCCACTAGGATATTCAATACTTCAAGCTATTATGGAGAAAGCAGGACAAAATGGTTGGCATGTCAGCGCTATATGTGTGGAAAATTTTAATGATGTCAGCTATAGACAACTTCTAGAAGAACTTGATAGAAGACAAGAGAAGAAATTTGTAATAGACTGTGAGATAGAGAGGCTTCAAAACATATTAGAACAGGTAAGTCCTGGATTTTATGTTATTATTAACCTAGACCCTGTCAGCATCTTCTTCCAACCATTTAGTTTGAAGTGTGTAGTTAGAAAGTTTTCACTCTATGGTTTGTCTCCAACACTAATTTATAATCTTCTATCACCAAACACCATTTGGGTTCTTAAGTCTCAATGCAGGGAAGACCACAATTTCTCAGACATTTTAAAACACACAACACAAACAACATTTTGTGAACCATCAAGACCTCTTGGCCCCGAGTCATCATAAACATTAATTTTGAAGATTAATACCGTCTAAAATATTTGAAAACTGTAATATTTGTGACTGTGTGCTTTTTCTAACCTTTAGAGTAATCGCTACGTGAAAATAAGAACATGAATTAGTAAAGCAATGAAATAAAATGAAATTAAGTGGCATACTGTGCATAGCAGATTTTCTTCTAGATGTTGTGTGTAAACACCTTACCACCACAGGAAAGGTGGTTTTCAACTCACCACACAAAAGAAGATACTTTGAATAAAGCTTTCAATAAATATTTGTTGATTTGCTTGGTAGGAAATTAAAAAATAGAGCTCTGTCATTGTGTTGAGTGATGGGAAAGTATCATCAAATAATGGATAGCGTTTGCCTTCCCTGTAACCTGCGCATCATGATCACGCTTTGAAAGCTTGTATTTGGCCAAATTCACAGTGAATCATCGCCATCTAGTGGTTTTAGAAATGTTTGTTCATTTTATCTATAATAGGTTAGCTAGACAATCAATATCATAACATGATGGGGGGTTTTTTGTTAGTTTGCTTCATATATGTTATCTACAAAATCATATAATTTCATTTGTAGTAGTAAATTTACTCATTAGCAGGTTTGTTTATAAAAATAAATACACAACTATTCCAAATCAACATGTTTCAGATCCTTCTCATTATAGAAGGGCACTAAACCAGAGGCTGTAAGTTTCCTTCCTCAGCTATATTAGATTTTGTAAACATTAAAAGTGAAAAGGAATGTGGTATTTCTTTTAGAGAGTTGGTGAGGCCAGAGCATGCTGTAAGAGGAAATGTCAGTGTATTCACCTTCTGTTAGCCTTTACAGCAGGGAAAAAGCCCGCTTGATTGAAGAAATATGTTAGTATTATATTGGAAAATATTAATTATAAACATCTACAATACTCAGGTTTATTCCTGAGAGAGTCCCAAATTATTAAGGTTGTAATGATTCAGGGTATATGAAATTTTAAAATGTGTATTTGTGGAACCCAGGGGAAAACTCTCTTACTACAAGACGGTCACTTCAGCTCCAACTCTCATTCTTCCTCTCTCCCACTCTTGCCTGTGTCGAGAGTTTGAGTTGTTTGACCTGGACAACTGAAGCTTTGTAAATAATTCCTCATGAATCCCAGACTGCTGTCAATTCTAAGAACTGCCTGGATTGCCAAGTTCCTGTCAGAGCTTGAGTGAGGCTCAGAAAGGCCCTCCACTTAGCACCTGTGCTTAAAAGATTGTGTCTGAAGGAAGCAATTGAGTGCCGAAAGCACACTGACCCATTTCGGAGGCTTAGCTGTTTTCTAAGAAGAAAGTCGGCACACCCGAGTGATTTGGATTAACTCTTTAAATAAACCTTAAATAAGCTCTTGCTAAGGGAACTGTACATTTTAATTTCACTGTCATTTCAAAAAAATATTTTTGCCAGCCTTATTAAGATATGAATTATGTATAACATTGGGTAAGTTTAAGGTGTACAACAGGACGATGTAATACCCTAATAAATGGTGAAGTGATTACCATGGTAAAATTGGTTAATAGGTTCACCACTTCACATAATTATCATTTCTTTGGGTGGATGAAGACATTTAAGGTCCATTTTCTTAGTATCTTTCAAGGATATAATACAATATTGTCAACTGTAATCACCATGCTGTGCATTACATCCCCAAAACTTAGAAAACTTGAATGTCCACCTTTTCTATTTCTATTTCTATATCTATTATTCTTGCTGAATCTGAAAGGTTTCCATCATGACTGCATAGTAATAATGAGACTAATAATAGACCTTTTTCCCTTTAAAATACCTCTCATGTATAAATCTCATAAATTATAACAAAGTCTACTGTATTGTGAGACTATAATGTACTCTTAATTGTCCTATAAAATTTCTCTGTAAGGCTTATTTCTGATTCTGAAATGATTTTTTTACTTTCAACATTTTAATTCATTGTACCTCTAAGCAAAATCACTTTTATTGTTTCGAGTTTTACCCTTGACTCATCTAAATACAAGAGATAATCCAGAATTTTGTCAGGAATCTGTAAATGCATTTCATTACCTCTGTGATAGGACATCTTAAGTAAATGGGGATAACAAAAGAAAACAATTTTAAAGAATCGATCCATTTTTTAAAAAGTGAAATACTAAGGAATTTTAATCAGAAAAATATATCCCTCTCTCAGAAGCTGGTGAAATTATTACAATAAAGATCAGGGGAAATTTCCAGAAGAATGGATGCCCTTCATATTATGGTAGCATGCTGTTAATAAATCCTTTTTTTGATGGTTTAATTTGTATCAATTTTTAACATATAATGTAAATAGCTTACACAATTTTCTCTCAAAATTAATAGTGGACAACTGTAGTTAGACAAACACTGAAATCTTCAGTATATGTTTTCCAAATTATTTTTATTCAATGAACTAATCAGTTCTTTTTTAAATTTGATCTTAATTGTATTTTTTCCATTACCACCCCCAGCAAACACCACGCTGTTGTCCATGTCCATGAGTTCTTTTCCTCTTTGCTCAGTCCCTCCACACCTCTGTAGCTGTCATTCTGCTCTCCATCTATGAGTCTGTCCCCATTTTCCTTGTTATTTCAGTTTGTTCATTATATTCCACAAATGAGTGAAGTCATAAGGTATTTGTCTTTCTCAGACTAGCTTATTTCACTTAGCATAGTGTCCTCCAGGTCCATCCATGCTGTTGCAAAGGCTTATAAATGCATTGCCATTGAAAATAGCAGTCAGCCACATTCTCATTCAAACATTCCAAAAAAATGAGCCTCAAAGCAGGTATTTGAACTTGTAGTTTAAGGAAAAATGGAGGAATTTATGTAAATATCTCTCACTGAGATATTTAAGAGGACTAAATAATAATGCAAAAAATACAATAAAATTAAATTAAAAATAAAGCATTAGAAAATAAAAAACTACATTAGATTTTTGCCATTTTGTTTGCATCAGGCTCCATTAAAACCAACTTTATGTTTGGCTATCTGAATCTAATGGGCATTTTGGTCTACTCATCAGCAAGGAACAAAACTTTGAAAAGCAACTTACAACTAAAAACATTTTTGAGTATTTGTTGAATTGTTGATCAATTATTGAAAGAAAAAATCTTGATTTCTACTAAAATTGATATAATCTTTTTGGACAATGGCATTGTTCATCTCACCTTGTTTTCTTGCTATGAAAATACATCAATTATTTTATAGAATAGCTCATAATAGCTTAATATAACTTGAAGCAAATCAATTGTTTTCATATCAAAATAAGTGGCATATTGTAGGAGACTGTCAAACATTATCTTCACATATCTATTAGTTTTAAATCTGGAACTTCATTACTCAAAAAGAGTCTCTGGGGACTCTATCTAATACCTTATCAATTGAACACTGAAGTACCAGACTTCGATTCTTATTTTTAACCCAGTAGCAAAAAAGCAACAAAACCTTGATATTCATCTTTCTAGCATCAAAAACCATTTGAGCCAAATGGCACTTGAAGGTAACGGCTGCTCACAAGCTCACTCCACCAGGAACACCACCTAAGGGCCTATGGCTGGGTCTCTGTGGCCCTGCTGCCGGGGACACCCAGCTCCCAGGGGCTCAGCTCATCCTCTGAGATCTGCCGTTGTCACAACGTGCAGTGGGAGGGCTTGTGTTCTTCTGACGCGTTCTTTGGTCAATTCACTTATTGCCTCAAAATTATAATTTGTCCAGAAAAGATAAAGGTTTTTACTTTTTGAGGGATGGGTAAGAAATCTTAAATTGTTTATTTTTCAAAAGTGAGTGAATCCATTCACACATGATTCTTCTCCTTCCTTACTGTAAATGAGGAGCATTGGGCTGAGATGATCCAGGAAAGCCTTTCTCACTCTAAAGGTCAATAATGCTATTTGCAATGAAGACTTTCTGATAATTGTGTTCAATCCTGAAGCAATATATGATTTACACATGGGGCATATGCTGAAAAGAAGCATAAAGATTAAACTTCAGTCAAGTGGCCTTTTCTGTATATTCACTCATTGTACAAATATTTCTTGAGTTCCCACTTTGGATCAGGCCCCATGCTCTGCTGAAGTTAAAGTGATGAGCAAAAGAGATACATTTTCTGTTCTACTTAGTAACTCTTACCTGGTTAACTGTGGTTTAAACAAAAAGTATTTACTCAAATCCTACTAAAATATATTCTCTCCTTTAGAAAAATAGCACATAAAAAGTGATCAAGACTCTCATTGCCTCAAGTACTTTGCTCTGAGTTCCAGTTCTTATTGAAGAGGTGACAATGTCAAAGGCATTAGATAGAGAACTGGAACTACATTGGCCTTGGGATATACCATAGATGTATTGGAGGAATCCAACCAAGTAAACCAAGTTGTTACCAGGAAAAGATGTCAAAAAGTGACCTCATTGCACAAAATAGCCGTTTATCAAAGTAATGGAGAAAAATGGCCCTGGAATTGGCTCAAGGATATCTCTAACTGTCTCTAGCACATACCTCGAATTTCATGATATCCCCTTCCCTTCGCCAGCATCTTCAGTTTTGCCATATGAAAGCAAAATTCAGTGTTCTGTCAAACACAATGTGAATCTCAGACAATTAGCAAACCGAGTGACCTTCCCCTACCATTTACAAATTAATCAAAAAAGTTTAAGTCATGATTGACCTCTTAGACCCTTACTGCACCACAAAGGGAAGCCAATAATCCTTCCTCGGGGCACAGTTAGAAAGCAGAAAATTCCTCACAAACAGAAATGTTTCCATTTGCATGTGGGCAGTAAAACATGGGCAGGACCCCAGTTAACTTGTGCTTAGTCCAAGGCGCCACCTAAGTGACATGTGAGGCCTCAGATATGGTTTTTCGCCAATTGCCAAATGCGTGACAGTGCTGATTAGCAGGTAAAGCCTATTTACCTAGAGTCTGCATTTATAAGTTTTCAGAGTTCTCTAATGTAAGAAATTGTACTAAATCTAAAGTTCTACCTGGTCCACGTATGCTTCCCAAAACATATCAGACACTGAATAAAACACCAAAAAGGGCCAAAGGCTTAAAGAGCCTGCCTCTGTGAGCCACATTTCGTTGAGCCATTCATTATCTAGAAAGAAAGAATTATAGTTAATAGCTAATGGCCATAAATTCATTTTTTCCACTGTAAAACATAACAAAGCAAAACAAAAAAAAACCTCTAAAAAGTGTGAAAAAAGATACAGAAGAGACAAAAGGAAGCAGCAAGAGAAGAGGAAACCAGTTATAAGCAGTCATTATAGAGAGATGATAGCTTCAATTGTTTGCATCATCTTCAGAAAGATTAAGCAGCATACACTATGATAGTAGGAATGAGCCACCAGCAGGAGACAGGGCAATTCTGCACTTGACTCCTTATTTATTCACTCAACATCTATGTGCCAGCCATCATCCCAGGTACTGCATGGCTCCATCAAGAGGCGCAAAACATGGACCCCACACTGGGAACTCACAAACAAATCATTACAATCACATGGGTTCAGAGACAGAATTACTGCCAAACGGATCAGGAACCCAGAAGGTGTGGTGACTAAATATAACCAGAATTCTTCCTGCGGGGAGGGAAATGGAAAATGCACTGTATTCTCCCAGTGGAATGGAAAAGGCAAAGGGGGTCTGAAAACGCTCGGAAGGAGGAGATCAGTTCTATGGGATAAAAGTTGGGTAGAGCGCAAAGGTGAAGCTTTAAAGACCAGAGGTAGCAGGAGCAGGGATTAGTGCTTGTATTGCATTCATTTAGCAATCTGCCTTTGCTGTTGAAACTTCTCCATCAAAGCAGAGTGTAAGTTTGTCATTTACCAATTTACTCCCAGTGATATGAAAACAGATCAAAATAATTATTGCATAAATGAAAGTCTGAATGAGCTTCACGTGAAGATAAGCAGGAGAAATATCTCTTTTATGTGTTTCAGGAAAGAGCACCCAGTAGTACTGGAAGTTGTACAGGGTAAGCCCTCAGTCATCTGAGATCAGGAATTTAGGCTTCTAGAGCTTGTTGTATAGGCTGGAAAAAAAGCACAAGAGTTTTTACTGCTATATATTAAAGTAACAGTGAGTGAGATACAATGGGAACAAATCAGATACTCAGATAAATTACTGTAGCAAAGAAATCATATCAGCAATTTCCTGCACTGCAGTACTGGCAGGGCTGGCTGCTTTTACGTCATTATAAAGCTACTTTTGCATACCAAGCTTGGCTGGATCTGGAGCTGCAACAAAGTAAGAAAAAAACTTAAAAGACATGAGATTATGTTTTAAAAGGTGAACTTCACTTCTTCAATCTTACTTTTTTTTTCAGCTTACTTGATTTGAATGTGCAAGTCCCATTATGATGCTCTGGGTTTGTTGTTTTCACAGAAAACAGAAATACCTTTACAGATCTCAGCCAGGCAAAGGAATTGGTGGGACCTGTAAAGGCTTCTCTAATTATCTCTTAGCAACTGTTTCCATGGTTGCAGCTATTCTTCATTCTTATAAAGTAAACACACTAAAATAAAAAGAAGACAAAATATATAAGATTTTTTAAAGAAAAGAATATGATTGTCAGAATAAAATTTATTTTAGTTGATACTGCAAGAACCTTATTAGAATAGTTGTCATTATTATTGTTGACTTGAACATTCAAAAATTCAGCTTCTTAATTTTAAAAAGATAAAGGAAAATCTGCTTGATAATTTTAGATATATAAAAAAGTTAGTTTTTCTTGCTTTAAGTAAAAGTCAGCTACATAGACTTATCTACTAGGGTTTAGGAATAGGTAAGTAATAGTCCTCTTTAAGTAGAAAAAAGAGTATGATTTCATAATTATTTCACTAGGATTTTGTAGCTACTTTTTAAATGTTCAAAAGGCAATGATATTAACAAAAAGGGAGAAAAACATTCAACAATACCTTTGAGGACATGTTTCTGAGTCTTGTAAACATGATAAATACAATTATACTTTATAAATTCTAGAGTATTCATATTAAACAGTTTAGTAATTGAGTGTACAACCTGTTAGTAAATGAAGTGATACATTTTTTAGAAAGATAATGGAACAAATTCACTCCTAATCCTCTCCTTCAGGTTAACCACATAATTGTTCAAGATTTCCTGTCAATTGTCTAGATTTTCTCTGAACTCATATATATACCAAGTTTAAGATCAGATTATAGGAGGATATTAAAGCAGTGTCATTTTTACCAAAATAAGTAAGTTTTACAAAATCACTGACAAATGAAAGAATGATCAAGGCTGTATACATAGGGAATTTACTTTCCCTTTTTTAAGGTTCATATATAGCACATGATTATTTATTCTTCCAAAGTCCAGGCTTAAATTGTCTCTATCCTGGCCCTATGTCCTCCCCTTAAAACTACAGAACATATATTGGAACATATAAATATACATGTATGAGGTCTGTCCAGAAAAAGTTCAGCCATTGTTAATATAACAAATACAGTTTATGTGACATTAATATAAGTAACCTGGGAGCCAAGGAGAGTGGACCAGAATGCACATGTGTAAACAATGATGACTTCACTGTACTAGTCCGTGGGGGTGGTAGATGCCATTGAGTGAGCATGTGTACTGTGTGGCCATCACATTCAAAGTGACTGAGCAAGTAGAGCAATGAATCTGCATCAAATTTTGCATTAATATTGAACATTCTTCCATGGAAACTATTTGAATGATTCAGAAGTCTGCAGGTATGGGCAACTGGTGATTAACAGCTTCATCAAGACATGCAGATGTTTTTGATGAAACATTAAATCACCCAGATGACTCAACCCCACTACAGCCCAGATTTGATGCCCTGTGACTTCTGGCTTTTCCCAAAACTAAAATCACCTCTGGAAGGGAAGAGATTTCTGACCTTTGATGATATTCAGGAAAATACAATGGAACAGCTGATGGTGATTCTAACAAAGGATTTTGCAGAGTGTTTTGAACAGTGGATCCCAGGTATCTACTTTGAAGGACGCTGAAGCATCATTTTAATATATACAGTGTTTGTTGTAGCTTGTATCTTCTTCAATAAATATCTCTATTTTTCATAGTACATGGCTGGATACTTTCTGAACAGACCACATATATTTGAATTTTATATTTATAATTAATTTTTGTTCATTTTTCTGATTATTTTCACATAAACTTAAAGTCAAATATTCTAATATAACATAATATAATGTAATATGTAGTATCTTACAAGTAACACAAGAGAAAGAAATTGTCTTGTCTCTGCCCACCCCACCATTTATTTTCCTTTTTTATAAATGTATTCAACACTCATCCATTTGCTCATTTATTTAACAAATATTTTTTCAATACCTATGGACATTGTATATAAAGTTAAATCAATCTCAGTTCTTCCCTTGAAGAAATTTCAAATGTAAAGGAAAGCAGAGGAACATAAGCAAGTAATACAGCACAATGCGGAAAGGTGTAATAAAGATGAAAGTAGATTACTGAGAAATGAGTTAGAATCCCCTATTAAGAAAACCTGAGAAAAGACATTCAAGGCACGTTCAGAGCAGAGCTCTGGGGGGGAAGCCACCTCTGTAGGGAAAGGAAGTGAGTGTGGCTTGAATATCAAGTGCAGGGGAAATAAGAAGGCAAATTGAAGGCAGGTTGTGAAGGGCCTCGTAGGCTTTACTTAGTAGTTTTAAATTCATAACATTCACATGTCATTGGATGTCTTCAGCATCCTAATGACATTATCAAATTTTTATTTTAAAAAGATAATTCTGATGACAATATAGAGAATGGACTGGAAGGGGGTCATCCTGGTTACTAAGTAGTATAGCAAAAGAGTAAATGTTCTTAATCTTTATACTTTATTTTTCACTTTTACATTTTAAAGTATAAAAATATACTTTATAAGGATATGCCATGTCTAATAAAGTATAACTTCATTTATTTGACACCTATACAACAAACATTTATTCAGTGCTTATTACAAATCAATGTTGTAAGCTCAGTAGAAGTCTCTACCCCATGGAGCTTATATTTCAGTGAGGGAGCCACACAATAAACAAACAAATACGTAATGCCAAATAGTGATAACATTATTTTTACTAAGTACATTTATTAAATGTCACTTTGCAAAACACCATGATGTGCACTTGGGCATTCATAGTCTTTATTATTTTTGTTAAAATTTTGAGAAGTTTACTTGATCTAACTGGGGTTTAAAAAAATTGATAATGTTAACAGTATTCTCACTCATTATGAATAATAGTCTTTAAATTTTCATTGTAACTGTGAAAATATGGGCAAAAGACCTACCCAGTGAAGTTGCTATGCAAATATTGCATACCAACATCAAAAGGGAGAATCCCATTTGTTAGGGAGAGGTATCATGTTTTCTGCCCTCTCTCTGTCAATTATAACCTTTCATATGTTCATTTTTTAAAATGATTTAGGAGTTAATCATTTAAACAAATGTAACGTTTACTCAGAAAAATTTCTATTCCTTTTTTTGAGGCAGGATATCTGTTTATATCTATGTCCTCTTTGAATCCACTTCATAGGAACCTGGCCTCTTGTACCAAACTATTCGAAGTAGAACATACCCATAAATTTAGATGCAAAGAAAGTATTCTATTGCCATAATGGAGACAACTGTACTTGAACAACAATAAAAAAAAAGTAAAGAGAATAATTCTGGGTCCATATGACTTATGTATTCAATCACAATTTTATCTATCGAATATAATTACAAACATGTAAATTTAAAAATTCATGACCAAAAAATTACTAGCTGAAATTACAAAATAGTGAGGTGCTATCACAAAAATTATGGACAGAACTTAAATATGCCTCAAATGGTTTAAGTTGTGCTTTTGCTATGGGTAAAGATGATCAACACTGAGGAGAAATAAGAAAGTACTATTAAAGTAACTGAAGTTTGAAATGTATGTGAAAGTTAAGGAAGCATGTGAGTGAAGAATAATGTTATAGGATGAACTTTTCCTAAATCTTTTTTTATTGTTGTTCAAGTACAATTGTCTCCATTTTCTCCTCACTATTCTCCTCCACCCCACTGACTCCTATCTTTTACCCTAGATCCTACCTCCCTTTGGCTTTGTCCATGTGTCTTTTATACATGGAAGGATGAACTTAAACAACCTTTTAAAATTGTTCTACAGAACTGTACACTATCTGGCTCAGAGATTTTTAGTGTACTTTCTGTTATTAAAGTCTTTAAAAATTCCTACAGCAAAAAAACCTACTAAACCTTATTTAACCTAGTGTTCCCTGCTAAAGTGGCCACAGAACTTTTTTTTCAGTCACCTTTTTACATTTTACTTGCCTAAATATTTTACTCCTCAAATTTTTATAACCCTAGGTATTTTTTCAGTGATGATATATCCAATTAGTTACAACTCAAGAAATAAGATATTCCACCCTGGCTAGTGTGGCTCAGTGGATTGAGTACAGGCTGTGAACCAAAGGGTTGCCAGTTCGATTCCCAGTCAGGGCACATGCCTGGGTTGCAGGCTAGGCCCCCAGTACTGGGTGTGCAAAAGGCAACCACTCATTGATGTTTCTCTTCCTCTCTTTCTCCTTCTCTTCCCCTCTCTCTAAAAGTAAATAAATAAAAATCTTTAAAAAAAGAAATAAGATATTCTGATTAATGAAAGTTAACTGTATATATTACCACTTACGGAATTCCTGTCTTCAAAGGAACATCACAAAATGTATTTAACACTAGTATAGTTAGAATGTATTTGACTATATTGTACATAGTTTAACCTTTAATTATCACTTTGAGCTTGTCTCATAAATAGATTTACTTATTTTATTGAGTTGAATTGGCGTTAAATATAGGATATATACTTGAACTGTCATTTTAAATATACATCTGGTAAAGTACAAGCTGTACAAAATTGATTCTGAATTATTTAAGTCTTTCTGATAATTAGCTTTATTATGAGTATATAAAAAATTTGCACACCTAGACTTGGATGTGTTACATTTTACCTGGTAATTCTTCATCTGTGTGTTCCTGACCCAGTCTAGTGCAAAATGGGATTAGCAATACCTTGCATATATGTTTTTATTGAAACAATATGTTCAGACACAAGATTACTGAAAAAAAAGGAACTGTGTCTGTTTCATTATGAGAAATTTAGTTATTCTTCTGCACAAGTTTGGCATCATCAAAAATCTAATGTCAGAAAGAATGTCATTCTCATAAGTATCTGTTTTATTCATTTTGTTATTATGAAAGATAGAGTGCTATTGAATTGCTGTGGCCTAAGAAAGGCAACAGGGTACCATAAAAAATGATGAAAAGTGTAGTCAAAAGACCTGGGGTGAAGTCCCAGCTTCATCACTTAATGTTTGTATTTATTTAATGCATTTGCTAATGAAAGCACAGGATTAACCTCTCCACCTATATCTCATTAGAATGATTTTTATATTGCTTCTTACAAAATGTGTCTTTAATTAAAGAAGAACATGCTGCTCTCTGGTTCTTTCAAGCTGTTATGTGAGTTTCAAATTAATAATTACAAATTCCATAGAATCTTTTGTGCCTCTTTGCAAATATTTTAAATCACTAAATTAAAATGCTTTTAACTCAAAATGGATCTCTGCTAAGAGATATTCAGAGTCAACCTAATGAGAATTATAATACTATTCAGGATTTGTGGATGTAGAATTTTGAACAACCATAACTGTCAGAGAGAAGGACATACAGGTGTATTCTACCATGTGTTTTTCTGTGGCTATTGGCAGTTACCCTGATGGGGTAGAGAGGCACAGAGTGGAAATTAAACACCAGAATTTCAACACTTGATTTTCACTTATAGTTCTACCACCCTATTCAAATCATATTGCTGTCAGTGTGGGAGAGGTATATATCAAGTTATCTATATTCTTTGATCCAAAAGGATAAAACTGAAAGAATTTTTTATCATTTAGAATAAAGCTGAAGAAAGAAACAATAGCAAACCAGTACTATGCATGGCTATCCTTAAAGATTATAAGACAATGTGAAGGGGAAAATCATGTTTCAGGAATATAAATAATTTATTAAATAAAGATACTAATTCATTCCTATTTCTCTATATAAGAGAATAAACATTTCAAACCGAATTTACATATCCAAATAAAAGTATTTTGTACAACTCGAGACCCTGATTATACATAGAGATTAGGGACTCAGAATATAAGAAAGACAGGTTATACTACAGAGATGAAAAGCTTGGGACAGTCAGTCAACAGAAGTGTTTTTTACATTATAGATTACACTACCATGTTGGTAATTATTTTTAAACTGGAGACTATCTTAGTTTGGCTTCCCCCAGAAGCATACTTTGAGGCAGGAATTGGTGTGTAATCAGTCAGTTTGCTAGGTGAAGAACACACCTGAAGCACAGTGGGCAAATGCAGTCAATAAAAGGTGCAGCATTTATCTAGCAAATTACTACATAAATTACTATGTGTGTGAGAGGGGCTTAATCTCATTTGAAATTAGTGTAAACTAATTACTAGAGCTAGTGTAGAGCATACACATTAGAATCATCTCACCGTGGGGCAAGGAACTTAGATTTTCTATGCACCAGTTCCTGTCATCATTGCACCAGTACTGCTGGGGAAGAGGGCCTTCATCTCCTGACTCTTCTGGCCTGATCTCCCCACCACCACCCCACCCCTAAGGGCAAAGCATGCTCTAGAGACCAGAGGAGACCCTGTGTCATGGAAATGCAGGTGCTGCCAGTTAGAAGTCATAAGCCAGTGTGTTAACATGGTAAGAGGGAAAAGCATGGTGGGGCACCAGCAGCATTTATTACAGTGACTGATGATACAGATATAGAACTTTTAAGTCTGTATAAGATTCTAGAGTCCCAAGAACTCTACCCCAACTTCTTTTATTGATCATGAGTCAGCTTTTGCTATGTCCTTCCAGTGAGAGAGATCATTACTTTGAGAGGTAGCCATTCCCTTTATGGGCAAGTCTCTTCCCCTCCCTTTCTCCTAAAAAACAGTTTGTCCTAATTAGAAGCTTTTATAATTTCTAACATCTGCAAGTATAGAAAAGAATAAAAATATATGCACACACACCTGTGTGTGCACATGGTACTTCTTTCCCTTCAAACATTTGAAGAGAGCTCTCATTCCCTATCTTCTCTCTTAATCTCCTCTCACACTGGGCAGCCTTAGTTTTGTTTGGTCTGGGCTCTTTATTTCCCTCTCCCTGTGTGTGCATCCCATGCTCCAAACTAAAGGTCCTTCTGTTATCTTACAAGATTGTAGTTTAAGTCCACAGTTGTTTGCAAAAATCCCTTGCCTTATATTTTTTTCTTTTTATAGAACTGAAGAAAACTAACTAAACAAACTAAAAATGTGGTATTTATGTATATGAAAATGTGTTGAAGCCTATTTAAAATCAGCATTCAGGGGACATTTGGGAATTTGACATTTCTACAGAATACAAAGATTAGTGAGAGTGACTGCCCTCATTACAATAACTCTCCAACATTTACCAGGCATCAATCGTATCTCTAAAACTGCCAAAATATTGTACTGTTTTTTCCACGTCACTGAACTTTCAAGAACATGATAACTGGGAGAGATATTACCAGCTGATGTACAAAATTTAACTAAAAGGGAAACCAAAACCACTCATATTCATACTCAAGTGTGCCACTGAAGATCTTCAGCTTAAAGACAGTGCTTAATATAACAACCACAGCTTCATAATAATAGTTTCAGGTAATACATATCAGGTCTTATCTCAAAAGACCCCTGAGTGATACATAAAACCATTGCTGATTCATAAAAGACTAACATAAAATCTGATTGTGGATTGAACACTGAGCTTTATTCATGTTCAAGTCTCAAATTGATCGTAATATGCTAGTATTGGTGACATTTATATTCTCATTAACTTCTTTATTCATCCAATCAATATTTAAGAGTATCTATTCTCTCTTAAAAACTACCTTGTTCTCCTAATCATATAATACCACTTCTTAAAACCCACTCTACTCCCCTTACTCTGTTTGAATTGCAGTCATAATAAACATCCTTGTAAGAGCAGCACTGACTTACTTATCTTTATAATCTTTGGCTCTCCTGACCTAAATTTATACATGAGACATTTATTGCACTACTTATTTAAAGGTAGAGGCAAGATGAAAAGGTGTCCTGGACTCATTTTTCTCTAATTTTAATAAATAAACAAAGATTTAAAAGTCCCTGTCCCATTCATAAAAATTGATTATGCCATAATTTGCTAATAAAACATCTACAGTGATGACATCTGGCATTTACCTTATTGAGACACATAAGCCTGATTTCAGAATTGAATCATTTGACCATCACCATGGATGTTGATGAACAAATGTTTATTTTCTAAAAAACAAACAACAAAAAGTATTAAAAGAATCAATTAATCACTTTTCCTATGTTTTATTCTTGTAAACATGTATCATCAGTGTGACCACTGCTCCCTGAGGCCCTGGGCTTGCAGAATGTCCTTCCTAACCCACTCTTCAAACTCTACTCCAGACTCTCAATCATTATTCTTTGTTTAATTTCATCCTGGTTCTTGCAAGAAGATAAAGTATGAAAATGCCAATTTGCTTTTTTACACTTTTTGTCTTTATGAAAAACCGTCATTAATTACTGTAGCCAAGTCCTCATCTAGGCAGTGTTTTCATGTGACAACTCAGTCAAAGCACTTGAGTGAATGTAGTGCTATTTGATATTCATATCATTCACCTCAAGCTGTTTCTGGCCACTCGTTATAAAAGAATAGCATCAGATACAGAGATACAAGGTTTGTTCTACATTTGAATTCCAGTCACTCAGATTTTTTTTTTACATAAGAGAGTCTTTACTTTGGTTGAGATAATGGAAGATGTAAAACAACACCCATGATGTCGATTTTACACAATCATTTTTCAAAAATTAAACAAATAATACTCTATGTATAGGATACTTTACTATGGAGTATAAGCATGATTTTTCCAAAGAAACTGTAATCTAGTGGCGGATACTTGGTAGAAGGACCAAGATCTTGCCTTAAACTGGCCACCCCCAGGTCAGTGCTTATCACAATCACTGCACACATTGAGGCCTTTGCAACAACATGCAGAACCTTCACTTTTCCCCAGGTGGGATCTGGCTCCTCAAAACTGGTACTCTTTCTAGCATCACCAGCAAGGTAAATGAATCTGCAGATCACTGCTCCCTGAGGTCCTGGGCTTGCAGAATGTTGATGCATATCAAACTCTGCAAGGCCTTGGCAGCCAGGATTTTTGTCACTTTTGGTTCTTTGTGGTTTCTCTAAGTCCTCAAGCCCTTGAAAATGTATTACATAACCATTAATTTATTATTGTTCTTTGCCAGGCAATCTAGAACTGACAACAATTTCTTTACAGAATTACCCAGTGAAGAATTTCCACTGATTTCACATATTCCCAATCATTTATACTTTAAAGAGAATTTAAAAGAAAGGAGAGGTTATTGACTGAGGCCACACACAAATCGCAAGCCAAGGGCGTTGAGAGACAAGAGGCAGAATGAGTGTGAGGGCTTAAAGAGAGTGCAAAAGGGCTTAAAGAGCCACAACAGAGAAAGTTATGGTGAATCAGTAAGAAAAATAACAGAGTGCCCAGTGGCAGCAGTGCCTGCTGAAGTCAAAGAGTACAGATCATTCTAGTAAATTGAATAACAGTATGCAGTTTCCCAGCTGGTATCAACCACCGTGTTCCTTGATAACTATCTTGCACAAGTGGTACCTGAGATGTTCCCAAAATAAGAGGGCTTCAAGCTACTCAGTCCATGACAAACCACTCAGGACTGTTTTACCCATTATGATGACTAATTAAGCTATTTCTTTACTGAACTTTCTTTATAAGCCCATCTATTTATTGCTTGTCCTCATCTGTATGGTGAGGTTGTCATGGGAAATTCGTTTTAGATAAATAGTGGACAAGATCAATCTGACAAAATAAAACATATAAAAATGCTATGTAAAACATTACAAATGCATAGCTGAGCTTCTAAGAAAGTAAAGAAAACCTTCAGGGGCCAAGATTGAAGATGACCGCACCAACAGATGTGGTCAGATTGGGGAGCCTGACTGGGAGTTTAACGCTTACCCAGGAACAGAAACTGTGCACTCAGTCAAGGCAATACATTTATACCTTAGATCTCATACTAAGCCAGACTATTGAAGGGTAACACCCCAATAAAATAACAGAAGTCAGCTACCTGTACAAGGAGTCGACTAACTGCTTTCTGACGTGGTGTGGGTTTAGTGCAGTGCAAGAGATATCTTCTGTAAGAATTTGTCACTACAGATTGTGTTTTGAATTTATACAAACTATGATCAGAGAATCTGGAAATGAATAAATTATCATAAAAATGGCCCTACACCAGTAATATCAACATTGCAGTATCTGTTAAAAGCAAACACAAAAACGCCTTTGAAAGGATTTTAAGGGATTTTGGTTGAGAATTTCCCAGAATTGTTAAAGGGCAATCCTCATAGTCAAGCACAACAAATCCTAAATATTATAAACAAAAATTAAAAAGTAAGAATCCAAACTCATTGTGGTGAAACTACAGAAACTTAAAGACAAAGAGGTCTTAGATGGGATCAAAAAGAAAAGATGAGATGAACAGAGATCCCATTTCACCATGAGCCGTATGTACAAAACTGTTTCCCAGCACAACTCTTAGGTTATGGGTTTAAATGGAGCTTTCCTGTATTTCATACACAAGTCAATAGTTTACAAAGAAATATTTTAGAGGATATTAAAATGCTAAACACAATTTAATTTTTTCTTTGATGATGGAAATATATGAAATCTTATGTTGTGTTGTTACATTTGAGGATACCAATGAGGTTACAAAGCTGCTCATTATTAACTGTCATTGGATTTCCTCTAATTGAAATAAAATTTCAGTTTTAAAATAAGGCTTTTAATTTTTAGTGCAGAAATAAAGTTGCATATTTTTTAAAGATTTTATTTATTTATTTTTAGAGTAGGGAAGAGAGGAAGAAAGAGAGGGAAACATCAATGGATGGTTGCCTCTTGTGTGCCCCCTTGTGGGGACTTGACCTCCAACCCAGGCATATCTCCTACACCAGGAATCAAACCGGAGACCCTTTGGTTTGCAGACCAGCATTCAATCCACTGAGCCAAACCAGCCAGGGCTAAAGTTGTATTTTTTTAATCCTATTATTTTTTCTTAAAATTTTGGCACTTCCAATTTTTTAAGGGAAAAAGTGAACCTAACAGAAAGAAAAGTATCTTGATGATGTCTTCTCCTTATTTTCTTTATTATAATAAAATATTGCTATGTCCATAAGTAGGTGAAAATTAACTAAGTATTGTGTGGTATCAGATGTATCTAAAAACAGAGATTGGCCTTAGAAAAATATCACTTGCTGCTCACAATAATCCAATTTACTCATAGAAAAATCTTTCTTACCAGTTGAAGACACCTAATAGTTTATCATGTGTTTCTAAAAATTATCAGTAAATTAAATAAATCTAAATCTTTTGGAACAAAATCATTTAAGCTTTTTATGTTATCTATATTTTCTATAGTAATATATAAACTATTGATTTGTTTTGTAACATTGCCATTCTCTTTGGGAGGGGATTATAGTGTAGTATTTTTTTGAAGGAGGTATAGTGAAATAACTGGCCATTTATATTTACAGTGTGCTTAAAATTAGAGGTTCTTTTTTTACTTTAACCACTTAACTTTTAATGTGGCTTATGAATTTATTTTCCTTAAGATAAATCACTTTTATAAGGAAAACAATATTTTCTCATCACTGTCTATAAGGATTATGCTAAAATAGTTAAAATTCTACTTTTTAAAAGTACAATAAAGTTAAATTGATTTTCTCTTATTTCCTTATATCTTCACAGATTGTGAGTGTTGGAAAGCATGTTAAAGGCTACCATTATATCATTGCAAACTTGGTAAGAACTCTGTATTTTCTAATTTTATAAGAATTTCTCAAGCATTCAAAATTATTTCAATTGTGCCTTAAACTAATGTTCCAATCAATGATTATACTATACTACTTACTAAGCTTTTTATAAGATAGGATAATCTTCTTATTCCAATTATCATTATATTTCTAATGTAGAATTCAATATATTTGATATAGATCAGCTTAATATCTGCCAAAATGACCTTTAAAACTAATTACAATGTTTGTTTTACTATGGTATCACTTGGCAAGTTAAATAATGGCCTTTTCTCTGTGTAAATGATAAATGTGCCACTGTGTGAATAAAGACTGCCAGTACTCAGGGGAATTACAAGAATGTTGGTGCCGCATGTTCTCTAATGTAAAGAAAAGCAAGATAGAAATGGCTATTTAAGAAAGTTTTTATTGTAATTCAAATATTTAAAGTTATGTCAGTTATTCATATATTAGACATAGTTGGATACTGAACTAGATACATGCATCAGTATAAAATTCTTAAAGGCCTAAGGCAAGTGCTTTTAATTCTTGGCAAGACTTTCTAGGTATTTCCTGTTAACTCTGCCACATAGCGGGTAAGCTACCCAAGCAGGAGGCCATTCTCCTTGCTTTATATAAGGACCATCTGCCCCAAGGGCTTAATCTCAAAAGTGGTATATGTTAGAGATGTTCAGAATGTTTTCTTCTTTTTTTTCCCCACCACATATTTCGTTGTTATACACTTTGTCTTTGAAGTAGGAAAAGAACCAAATGCTGCAAAGGGATTGAGACGTATCCACTATAACCATGTGGCAAGTAGGCCATCTTAATTTGAGACAGGAATTTTTCGCTAGTGAATTGGGTTTCACTATGGAGTTGAGATACTGAAATGCAGCAATAGACTATAAAGTCTTATTGTATTGTATTTCTTGAATAAAGTATAATTATGCTACTTAAGGGATTATCATCGAAATACTGAGAAATTTTGGTTTATCTTCTCCATTACTTTTAGTAGGTCTACACTCTGAGTGTTTTAATATAATTTATAAAAATATAAATACATATAAATCTTAAAACTTGTGTATTTTGGTATTAATCACTGTAAGACAAAGAAATCTTATGAGATATCTGCATTCACAATATTATACAAGAAAATTCTAGCAAACAGAGGGTTTTGACATCAATTCTTTCTAAACAATGGAATTCAGAAAAAGAAAGTCAACATGCTATACATTGTCATGCCATAAATGAATTTTTGACATTGCTAAGCCAATAAAAATGGTAATAATTAATAGTTATAACATCTTAATGGATATCACAGCATGTATTAAACAGCTTCAGTAGATGGCAGCATATTAGGTTATCTGTATAATGACTAAGTAACAATGTATAATGTAAAAAAGATGTTGCTTGTATTGCTCTCACTAAAAACAACCAGGCTTTTACCATATGTAGCTGATATTATTATAATACATGATTAGGTCAGTACTTCATACATATCTACATTATAATATAGCTTATTAATATGGATTCTTCTGAAATTCATTTGTCCCGAAAAACTGAGACTTTAAAAAACAGAGTGATTTTTGTTACATTGGGCCAATCAATAGCTACTTCTTGAGAACTATGTGCATAGAATTCCCACATGTGAAGTCAATTCAATATCAAAAGAAAGATTATGTTAACATTATACTTAATGTTGAAAGACTGAATGATCTTCCACTAAGATTAGGAATAAAACAAGGATGTGCCTCTCATCATTTCTTTTGAACATTGTACTGAAGTTTCAAGCAAGTGATATTAGGTAAGAAAAATAAATAAAAGCTGTCAAGAATGAGAAAAAAAGATTGATGTATAGAAAATCCTAAAAAATCTAATAAAAAACTCTAAGAACTAATAAATGGGTTTAGCAGAGTTGCAAAATATAAGGTCAATATAGTAAAATCTATGTATTTCTATATACTAGCAACAAACATTCTGAAAATGAAGTTAAGAAAATAATTCCAACCCTGTCCGGTATGGTTCAGTTGGTTGGATTGTCAACCCATAGACCAAAAGGTTGCAGGTTCAATTTTCAGTCAGGGCACATACCTAAGTTGTGGGTTTGATCCCCAGTTGGGGTGCATATGGGAGGCAAATAATCAATGTTTCTCTCTCACATCAGTGCTTTTCTCTTTCTGCCTGTATCTCTCTCTAAAATCAATAAATATACTTTTAAAAAAGAAAAGAATTCCATTTATAGCATAGCTTACGATTACAATATTCAATTAATGGAGCTACTACTTAACCAAGTCATCAAGACTGATTTAGTTGGAGGGATCAAGATGGAGACATAGGAAGCTCCTGAACATCCTTCATCCCACAGATGCACACATGGAGCAGTCCCTCAGAGAGAAATCCAGAGAGTACCTGACTCGTACACATCAGGCAACTAAAAACATAAACCCATGTCGAAATGGGTAAGAAAGTCTGAGACACATTCTCCATAAACACTATCCCTGGCACAGTGCCGTGCAATTAATTGTGAGAGAATCCCCAGCTTCCAACTTCTCCATGAAGAGTGAAGATTTGGACTACAAATTTAGCACCCTTGCTACTTACAATACAGACTCCCTCCAAAAAAAATATCTACCTCCTAAAGCCAATAAAACATGAATCCAGAAGGCCCAGGCAACTATGGAAAATGAAGAAGCCATTCTTAATGGGTACATGAGCACTCAATGTGGCTATCAAGATGGGCCTCAGGAGGGAGAAGGCAAAAATGCCCATCTCCAGTCTTATCCTGGAAGAGGATTGACTGTTTACATTTAACCTGCTGCCGAGAATCCATCTTCAAGGGTCTAGCTTCATACATTTAGGTGCTGGCTGTAATCCTCCATGGAGCCCAAGGGAGCTGGTGAGCATTTATGCCATTTTCTTTCCTCCAGCTTCCTGTAAATATAAAACCAGGTTGCCAAATTGCCTCTAGCATGAGCTTGTACATATGCCCACCTTGTGCTTATGCTGCCCAAGGGACAACTGAAGCTGATAGCCAACAAAGCTTGCATTCACAAGTCCCACAGGACTGTAGCAAACAATAAAGCAGATCTTGACACATAATGCATGAGAGTACTTGCCAAGGCTATCTCCTCAAGGCTCAGGGTAGAGGTGACAGGCAAAATGCCCATTTTCCAAACTTTTCTTAAATAGGTTTTACCACATACTTTATAAGCTGCTGCCTAAGGGCCAGGCTTATAATCACCTTGTCCTCTCTTTTGGGACACTAACAGAGCTTGGTACAGCCTCAAATACTGGAAGCCACTAAGAACAAAGAAGGCAGCTTGAGGAATCACATAGGTTTCAAAGGTGACCAGGAGCTTAGTCTAGACTAGTCTGCCCAAAAAGAGAGTTCAAAAAAACATTCATAAAGATGCTTCCTGGAGTCAGGAAAGCAACACACACACAAAAATGAGGATTTCAGCAAAGGCACAGAAAATATAAAAAATACCAACCACAAATTACAAAGCTGAAGAACATAATAACTAAACTGCAAAATTCAATATAGGACCAGCAGCAGACTAGATTAAGTGGAAGAAAAGATCAGCTAACTTAAATCCAGGACAGTGGAATTCAATCAGTTAAGCAAAAAAGAAAACAATGAAAAAGAGTGAGAATAGCTTAAGGAACTTAATGCTACACCATCATATGCATTAATATACACATTATAGAGATCCCAGAATGAGAACAGAGAAATAAAGGGGCAAAAAACTTGTTCAAAGAAATGATAGCAGAACATTTTACTAAGCTGAGGAAAGAAACATATATCCAGATCCAGGAAGATCAAAAATACCAAATAAGCTGAATCTAAAGAGGCACACTCTGAGATGCATTATAATTAAATAAAATAAAAACAAAGAGAACATTAAAATAAGTAAGAGTAAAGCAACTTGTTATGTACAAGGGAACCACCACAAAACTATCAGTGTATTTTTTCAGCAGAAATTTTACAAGCAAGAAGAAAGTGAGCTGATATATTCAAAGTGCTAATAGAGAAAAAAATTGTCAACCAAGACTATTTACCTGACAAAGTTGTCATTCAGAACTGAAATAGAGATAGTTTTCCCAACTAACAAAAGCTAAAAGAGTTAATCTTTATGAGTGACCTTACAAGAAATGTTAATGTTTCAAGCTGAAATTAAAGGACACAAATTACTAACATAAAAACATGAACATATAAAACCCAATGGTAAAGATAAATATATGGGCAAATTCAGAATACTCCAATATTGTAATGTTGGTGGGTAAATTACTTCTAATTCTAATAAAAAGGTTAAAAAATAAAGTCATGTAAAAGAATTATAACTACAATAATTTCAAATGGATACACAACATAAAAAAATGTAACATAAAACAAAAGCATAAAATGTAGGAGGGAATATTTACAATTGTAGAGCTTTTGTATGTGTTCAAAGTTTAGTTGTTATAAACTTAAACTGTTATAATTATAATATGTTTTATATAAGCCTCATTGTCACCACAAAGCAAAAATCTATGGTAGAACACAAAAGATGAAGTGAAAGAAATCAAAGCATATTACTACATAAAATCATCAAATCACAAATAAAGGAGAACAAGACAGAAAGAAAGGTACAAAGAACCTGTCCTGACTCGGACCCCGGCCTGCAGTGTCCCCAGTGTTATGGATGAGATACAAGATAAATTCACAGGGACTACAGAGTCCTGTGGAGGAAAAGGGACAGCACAGCTACTCTCTCAAAGGAGAGCACCCTGATCCTTGCCTTGACAGGTTTTTATTGGGTTTCAATTTGCACAGGAATACAGGTAAAGTTCATTAATCATTGTCAGGCAGTAAGGATCAAACAATAGATAGCATACAAAGAACTACGAGTACCTATTCTGAGTCAGGGTCTGTTAGCTAAAGGGCTACAAAACTTTGGGAAACAAACTCATTTCCTGCTCAGACCCTTACCATTTAAGTGAGAGCATTCTTAGCAAAGCAGGTTTCACAGGATTTTACATATTCTGTCTTAGGCCTGATCACCCTGGGAACCTGCCCTTTCCAGCACAGGGTTATACTGCCCTCTGTCATTGCTTCAAGCTTAAATCAGGCAGAGGAAGTAAGGCAGCCAGGATATTAGGAGACTTCTCACAGACAGAATGAAGACTCAGGCTTTGTCAAAGCCAAGGGTCAAGGGTCCATCACCCCTTTTGCTATAGCCCCCCAAGTCCTTCCTTGGGGCCTCCACATGATTGTGCCTGTCTTAGGTCATTCCCCCCTTGGGGAATCTTACCCATCATTGGCTAACTGATCAAGCATTGGGGACCAGTTATGAAGGAAGTAAAAGGAGCAGAAGCAGTGCCCCTGCCAGGGAGATAAGCTTTGTCTCCTTAGTAGCTTATGGTCTAAAGGTCGCTCACTCAGCCTAAGCCATGAGGGGGGGGGGAGGGTAACAGCTTCTGAAACCAAGCAGGGCAGTTCCCAACATTGTCCCATAGATGAAAAGGTCTTGGGTTCAATTCTTGGGTCGGAAACATACCTAGGTTGTGAGATCGATCCTGAGTTGGGGTGCATACAAGAAGGCAACCATTGGATCTCTCTCTTTCTCTTTCTCTTTCTCTTTCTCTTTCTCACTCTCTCTCTCTCTCTCTCTCCCCCCATTCCTTCTCTCTCTATAAGCAATAGGAAAGTGTTTTTAGATGAGTATAAAAATAACTTTTTAAATGGCAATAGTAAGTCAATTTCTACCAATAACTTAGATGTGAATGGATTACATTCTCCAATTAAAAGACATACAGTGGCTGAATAGATAAAATAAAAAAGAGCCAACTATATGCTGCATACGAAAGATTGTTTCAGACTTTAGGGCACACATAGACTAAAAGTGAAGGATAGGAAAAAAGATACTCTATGAAAATGGAAACTGAGGAATGGAGAATTTATACTTATATCAGAAAAAAATTAGTCTTTAAGCCAAAACAAGGGACAAAGAGATTCATTTATGATGATAAAGGAATCAGTTTATCAGTAGATATAACATTTATATTATATAATATAGCATAAATATATATCCAACATCAGAGCATCTAAATATATAAAGCGATTATTAACAGATATGAAAACAGGAAAAGACAGCAATACAACAATAGTTGGAAACCTCAATACCTGATAAACAATAAATAGATGACACTGAGACAAGATATTAGTAAGGAAGCATTGAACTTAAACCACTCATTAGACCACATAGACCTACAGACTTCTATAGAACATCCCATTCAACAACAGCATAGTGCATTCTTCTCAAGCACACAGGGTACTTTATCCAGGATAGAGCATATATTAAATTATAAAACAAGTCTTAATCAACTTAAGAAGTTTGGAATCATATCAAGCATCTATCTGAACACAATGGTGTAAAACAATAAGTCAACTACAAAAAAAGACAATGGAAAAATTTACAAATATGTAGAGATGAACCAAATGCTCCTGACAACCAGTGAGTCAAAAAATATCAAGAGAAATCAGAAAATGCTCTGACACAAATTAAAATGGAAACATAACAAACCAGAATATATGGAATGCAACAAGAGAAGTTCCGAGGGGGAATTTTATACCAATAAATACCCACATTAAGAAAAAGGAGAGGCATCAAATAAATAACCTAACTTTATAGCTCAAGGAACTAAAACAAGAACAAACTAATTCCAAAGCTAGAAGGGAGGAAATAAAGATCAGAGTGAAAATAAATGAAATAGAAACTAAAAAGACAACAGAAATCATCAATAAAGCTAACAGCTGTTTTTTTGAAAGATGAACAATATTGACACACTGTCTAAAACTAAGCAAAAAAGAGAGAAGACAAAATCAGAAAGAGAAGATACATTCCAACGGATACTATACAAATAGTAAGGATCTTAAGAAACTACTTTGTGCAATCATACACCAACCAATTAGATAACCTAGAATAAATGGGTAAGTTCCTAGAAACATACAATCCACCAAGCAAGAATCATGATGAAAATGAAAATCTGAACAGACCAATAATAAGTAAGGAGTTTGAATCAATAACCAAATCTTCCCAACAAAATGCCTAAGACCAGCTGGCTTCATGGGTAAATTCTACCAAACATTTAGAAAATAATGAAGACCAATCATTTTCAAATTACTCCAATAATTAGAAAAGGAGGAATGCCTCCAAACTCATCTTACAAAGCCAGTGTCAGCCTGATACCAAGTCAGAAAAGGACAATATGAAAAAGCAAATTGCAGGCCAATCCCCTGATGCATAGAGATACAAAAATCCTTAACCAAACATTAGCAATCTGAAGTCAACAACCCATTAAAAGGATCATACCCTCTAAATAGCAGAACTGTGCCTCAGGTCTAGGTGCACGGACATGCCCCATCCCTGATTCTTGAAATTTTTCTAAGATTATCACTGCCACTATCATTAACAATTGCATATTAAGAATGAGTAAAATTTACAAGAGATGAAATACTGCTGAACTCTTTCTTTTCTATGTCCTGTTTACGGTTTGTGTGCAGGTGCACATATGTTTTCTTTACACATACCCAGCATCTAGAGGTACTGGAGAAAGCACATGGTATCTCAATAGGTTAAATTCTACTCCAGAAATTTCCAAGAAATGTAAAGTCAGGGAAACTTTATCTATCACTTGGCTCACTGCAGTATGTTTCTCAGAGATTTAAAGAAAATTGCTTCCCTGCTTTGCCACTAGACTTACTCTTTTCCAATTTTCTGTTCACTTTGCTCCCTGCTATTTTTTAAAGAGAGATAAGAATGAGATCATGTCCCTGCTTAAACTATTTCATTGGCTCCAAGCTAAAAATACAGTAAAAGAATCCAGGCCCTTCATGAAAGGAAAAGACCTGTGGTCTTTCCAACCCTACCTGCTAATACTTGTCATCTCACCCATCCACAGAGCTTCTTTCCATTCTCTAAAAATGGCATGCTGCCACTGCCCCATTGCTCACCATCTTCTACTAGAGTAAGCATTTAAATCTAAGTTCCCTGCTGCTAAAATGCATTAGGACAAAGTATCTACACTATATACCTTAATGAACAAAGCCCTGTAACACTTAGCCCTGCTTAACCCCAGAGTTTCTTTCCCACTCCACCTCTCACATGTCCCTTCCAGAAACCAGACTAACCCCAAGGCATTAATACTGCTGCTTTGATCTTCCCAGCTTTAATTTATGTGTTGTCTACACCAGGAGGCACTTACCTTACACAGTTCTAATTAACAGCCACTTCTAGGAAGCTGTTCTTACATGCCTAATCCGCTAAACCTATTATTGGGTTCACATATCACCCTATACAACAATAGTATAGAATGCCTTCATTATTTTTTTATTCATGAAATTACTGGTTTTTTATTTTTTCAATTAATCTTTATTGCACTTTTCCATTACTGTTTGTCCCCCTTATACTCCCTCCAGTAACCACCACAATGTTGTCCCTGTCCTTGAGTACTTTTCCCTCTTTGCTCAATTCTCCCACCCCATAACCTCCACCCCATTAGCTGTGATTTACTCTCCATCTATGAGTCTGTCTCTGTTTTTTTCTTGTTAGATCAGTTTGTTTATTAGATTCCATGTAAGAGTGAAATCATATGGTATTTGTCTTTCTCTGACTGGTTTATTTCACTTGGCATAATGTTCTCCAGGTCCATACATACCGTTGCAAAGGGTAAAAGTTTCTTGTTTTTATGGCTGAGTAGTATTCCACTGTGTAAATGTTACATCACCTCTGTACCAGGTATTGTCTAACATTTTGTGGCTCAGCTGCAATAAGACATTAATACACTGCAGGCTCATTAAGTCAGGAATAATGTCTTTGTTGACCTTATAAAAAGGGCCCTCTCTAGCACCCTGCTTACATCACAGTATTATTTTGTTCCTGTAATTGTTCTAATTAATTCTCAAAATAGATGTTTATTTTACATATTGTAATTTATCCGAGATCCCAGGGATCCTAAGTCTCAAAACCAAGGTTGAAACTCTGTCTTATCTGATGCCAAATAATAAATAAATTTAAATAAATAAATTCAAAATTAGCAAACAGTTACATTATTACAAAGTGACCATACATTTAAACATCTCCTATGCCTTCTCAAGGGGGGATCTGGCCTTACACACGTTCTCTGTATTTTTATTTAAATCTTTCTTCACCCCTCCTCCAGCAGTCAGATGATTTAAACAGCCACCAATAAAGAGCAAGGAGGAACTGTTGACAATTGTTCCACCCGCAAGGCAAATTGTTAAAATTGTGCTATTTAGATTTTCAGTTTTTAAAATATATTCAGTTTACATCTGGAAAACACCTGGATTTGTCATAAAGAAGAATAAGATTATAGAATGCTTATAGTATATCACTAAAGATTAACTAAATCTCTTCCTTATCTAACTCTCACCAAACCACACACAGACACACACATGCACAAACCATTTATTCCTCATTTATAAGGTAGGAAAATTAAGACTGCAGATAGTAAAGTCCTTGTCCACATTTAGGCATCTGGTTAGTATCAAATGGGAACTAGAACTCAGTTCCCAAAATTTGCAGTCTAACACATTTTTACTCAAATGCAATAGCCCCACTTAAGAGACCATGAACTTGAAGACATTGCTTTATTTTTTTTCTTTGTGTTTCTTGTATTTTTCAACTTTTCTTCACTGAATATGTTCTACTCCACCAGCTACCTACTTTGATCTTAAAAAATGCATACATTAATCAACTTCTTAACAACCTATATTTTAAGTGTGAATTTAAGAGTGAATGTTTCTCATTCTACTTGACCTTCTCTTTCTGTTAATTGCACCAGAGCTGCCTCAATGATTTACATAACCAGTGAACCTGAAAGGCAAAACAGCACAGATGTTTTCTGAATTAGATACAATTTATGATATGATGGACCTATGTAGGTTTATATCAATAGTTGTCAGATTATCCGAAAGCCTATAATTCATGAATTTTCTTTTTCCCCTTTTCCCTCAGAGGATATATAAAAATGGAAATTTAAGGAAATCCAAATTGAAAGATATTCTTTCTGTAGGAGGTCACTAACCATTGTGACATGCAAGCTTTGTTGAACATCCCATTTCTACAAGTAGGAAGCCTCTTCCCTGTTGTCCTGGCTGCCAGACTAAGTGGCACTGTTTATTTAGGTACTTAGCCTCCCCTAATGTAGAATTACAATTTTATTACAATGTTATGGAGAACTTTCAGCTCCACAATATTTTCTGGGTAAAAACAGAAATCTCAATGACCACCTCAGTGACTGTTTATGAGAAAACTACTTCACAGTCTAGATCAGAAATTTTCAACCTTTTTTATCTCATGGCACACATAAACTAATGACTGAAATTCTGTGACAAACCGAAATATATATTATACTTTTTGCCAATCTGACAAAAAATTGGTATAATTTTGATTCATTCACACTGGACAGCTGTTGTGTTGGCTGCTGTCATATTTTTATTTGACAGTCTAAGGGAAAAGTAGTCTGTGGCTTCTGACTAATAGTCAGTTATTGCATATTTTAAAAATTCTTGTGGTGTGTGGGTTGAAAATCACTGGTCTAGAGCAGGGGTGTCAAACTCATTTTCACCAAGGGCCACATCAGCTTCACAGTTGCCTTCAAAGGGCTGAATATAATTTCAACTCCTTAACAGTTAAGGAGTAGTTACATTTACAGTCCTAAAATTATTTCGGCTCTTTGAAGGCAACTGCAAAGCTAATATGGCTTCCAGTGAAAATGAGGTTGACATTCCTGGTCTAGATCCTATAAATTTTCTATGTAAAATTATTTAAAGATATACAAAATGAAACAATATCATCTGTACTCAAACAGCCAAAGCTGAAATTAACTGAGTCAGCCACCTTTCATTTAGATCATAACTGGAAGGAGTTTATCATCAGATATGACAATATTCTTTTCTTTTACCTTCATCATAGCCACAGGATGGAATCAGAGAAATGTGGAATATTGTTTATCAGACTGTACATCAGGTGATTGTTCAGAAGGCTGCAGCTTTGCCTGTGCATTTTGCAGCTGTGGGGTAATGCTATGAAAGGAAGCTGGCCAGGCTTTGTATTTTAGCCTCTGCGGAAAGAAAATAAAAATGTCATCAATTAGCAACTAATGCAATAGTTGAATCACTGTGGCTTTTAGAAAACTGAAATCATTTGCTTGCCTGTGGGTTTGCCCTACATTCTTGTAGGAGCAAACAAATGTTTGACTGACATTTTACTAGCTGGAGATTGATGGACAGTGTTTTCCTTATTTCAAAAATATAGATTTGCTTTCTGTCATCTAACTTCTTCCCACTGAAATGAGAATTTTATTGATGAGCTCTCCAAGGAGCTGGCACATATTAGATGTGAAATAAATATTTGTTGAATGAATTAATAATAGTATTTACTGAATTTGAACCAGATGTGCTAACTACGTGAACATCACTATTGTCATTGTCCGTGTGGGAAGGGGACTGAGGTGGGCTCAGAGCCTGGACCGTTTTCCTCAGCATTACCACCCTGCCTCTCCTAGGGATATAATGAAAATACCAAAGTTAAAAACACACATATTTGTATAACAATACACAGGAGCATGGGATTAAAAAGGTAAACTCAAGAGTTATCTTGGCTCTAATATATGTTTGCTGGGTAAACTTGAATTGTGTTGCTGTAGCCCACTGAGCCTCAGTTTCCTTACTTACAATGTAAGGCTTATAATAGGACCTACCTCGTAACCTCATTATGAGAAATAAACTAGATCATTTGGGTAATGTGCTTAGCAGAGTGCCTGATACAGAAACCCAGTGTCAATATTAGCTATTAGTACACACTCCTGGGGCTTTCCATAGCGACATAGCTGAGTTGCTGGTAGACTGGTCTATTTCCTTTTAGGTAGCTAAACAGTAATGTGCATGTATTGGCTAGTAAGGCAAACTTCTTTGTTATTAAAACAAATAAACAAAAAAAACATAAGTTTTCAAAAACATGTGTAGACACATTCGGAGAAGTGGCAACACCAAGTCGTCTTCTTCTCCCTGATTCCTGCACTGATTCCTGTTATAACTGCAAGGTCCCTGCTGCTTATTTTACTTTCACTAAAAAAAAAAAAAAAAATCCAAAACATTTTCTCTTTGTTCCCACAACACAATCAAATCAAATTCACTTTTTCAAAGGAAACTTTACTAAATCTAAGAGAAAACAAAGCAATACAAATACAGGTATAAAAACCCATGTTCCTGTGTGTGTTTACTTGTCTCTGAGCTACTATCTTTGGTTTTATTACTCACCCCCCTCACATGTTTTATTATTTTTTGCCCTCTTCTTGTCATGTTTATGTTTTACACTTTGTATTGCATATGTACTTTTGTAAGTCACCTTAAATACTTTAAGGGGTCAAAACAGGACCAGGTATAAAACAAACAAGATAAATGGTAATAGATAGGTAGGTAGGTAGATAAATAGAAAATAACTTTTCAGTATTATTAAAATTCAGTTAACTTTCTCTAGACCAAAAGAAATAATACCCTTCCTTTCCAGCACCTTCACTCCCCCTACTGGACACCATCTTTTTTCCTACCACACAGGAGTCCGTGAATGGTCAATCTTGCTCTCCTCTCTTCCACTGCCATTTCCAAGAATCTCAAAGGCTGTGGTGACTGAAATTATCAAAGCTTTTACCCTCCCTGGCTCAGATGATCAGTTCTATCTGCTTTTAAACTACTTTGTCACTAAACTGCACTGCTAGACTCATAATACCGTGATACCTTGGCAGTACCTCCACATAGACACATTTCTACCTCTACCCAGAGAGCCATCATGTTCTCAACAGGCAACTTTTTGATGATGTCATATTCATTTCCTATATCTATCCCTATGTTCTAAAAACTGCATTCAGGGGAATTTAAGAAATACTTGTTAAATTAAGTCCAACTGAACTGAAAAGCACTTACATATTTGTCTCATGTTTTAGATTTTGAAAGGCAGAATTTAATAGCTAAATTGACATAATTGTATCATCTGCCTGTTTCTAATCATCACGTTACTAGAAATCTAGTTATATATACATTTGTTATTAATTTGTTATCATTGAAGAGCTAAGATGTATAATAGTGAACTGAACTTAACAAACTGTCATATTGATTTTTATAGGGATTCAAGGATATTTCTCTTGAAAGGTTTATACACGGTGGAGCCAATGTTACAGGATTCCAGCTGGTGGATTTTAATACGCCTATGGTAACCAAGCTAATGGATCGCTGGAAGAAACTCGATCAGAGAGAGTATCCAGGATCTGAGACTCCTCCAAAGGTATTTGTTTGTTTTTATCTTGTGTATGTTTAGTATTTTTAGAGTTTAAAATAAAAAGCTCATGATGCAGTTTTTCTAGTAATATTTTGTCAGACACAGTGTGGCAGGCAGAAGCATTTTGTCACTATCACAATGTTGCACAAGCCACTAATAATTTCTAAACATCTATACTTGAGAGTAGAATTAGTAGTTACTATCTCAAGCAGTTAACTATTATTATTATTATTATTATTATTATTATTATTATTACTTTATATATGAACTTCCATGGATGATATTGTATGCTTTTAAAAATGCCTTTGTTAACTAGAGATTTCAATTTCAACAACATTGGTAACTATACCAACCAGGAAAAGAAAACTGATTTAAGTGAATATATAAATTAGGAAATTGGTAGAATGTAAAATATGCAAGCTTCTCAAAAGTTTATCTTTCAAATGAACAGTAAAAGGCCAGGTTGTTTAATTTTTTTCAACAGATGTTGTAGAAGTATGTTATTGGATTCAGCAAAGGAAGCTGGTAAATTTCTGATCATAAGCACCTTTTTACTCACCTGAAAGGATACATGACTTCCTTGGAGATCGTGTAAATAATGGCATAATATTTCTTAAACTCTATCTCAGTGGTTTTGAGCTCCTACATAATGTCATCATCATTTTAACAATCTTTACTAACCTCTCATTGAGAGTGTATTCTAGTAAAAAAAAATTCAAAAGGAATTCAGAACTTGAGCCAAGAAAACTACAGTCTAGTGTCAGAGAGTCTCAGTTTTTCCTGCCCTATTAACTATGTAATTTCTCCTCTGTAATATAAGAATGTGGCTAGTTATATTATCTTCACTACTCTATAGAATGGAATTTCAAAGCAAAGCATTTACAAAGTGTCCACTGTGTGTCAAGCACCATAATACAACCCTTTGGTTTTATAGATTAATGAATGCAAGATATTAGATGGCTATCCCTGCGTCTAGGACAAGTGTGTGCAATTCCAGGCAGGGATCAGATCACGGGCTTCCTGAGTTGCAGACAAATGCACAGTCCACTCTATTGAACCACTTCTCATGCTCAGATAACATGTATGAAAAACATCAAAAAGCCAAACAGTTTTTCAAGATGAAAATCATCTTTACAATTAAAAGGAACTTGAGTGTTTTGGTTTCTCTATTGCCTTCCAGAGATAAATAATGCCAAAAGCTCAATTATATTGTGGTAATACACAAAGAGAAGATTGTAAAGCCTCTTTTTGAATACCAATCTCGATGGTTTGCTCTACAGCATATTCCCTTCACGCTGTCATCAGTCTGTGAAGAGACTCTCTTCCTCACGAGATACTCTCATTTCTTCCTTCATCACACTTTGTCTTGTCAGACTGTGATTTACATCCGCATTTCTTCTGTAAGCCATCTGTTCAAGTTTTTGTTACCTTTGACCTCTAGTAACTAGAATGGGCTTCAAATTTCTTGGTAGAGTTCTGTACCTCTTTGTGACTATTTTTGATTTCAGTGATAATATTGAGTGTCCACTGTAGTCCCCTGGCCTGGACATTTTGACATCATTAGGCTTCCCATGCCTTTAGCCCATCCCAGTGTCTCCTACTTGTTAACCTGTAACTAGACTTATCTATGCCTCAGCTTTGGGAACTTTTTATATACTGCTATAAATGTATATGATATTCTCATCTTTCATAGCTCTTAGCATGATGCTAGGCACTCAGTAGCCATTAAATTAATACAAGGGTGGGCATAAGTAGGTTTACTGTTGTTCACCTGAAAACTACAATAATCAATAAATAAGAATACAACAAAAATTGTGTTTCATGCACTCACAACCATAAACCTACTTTTCGCCAACTCCTGTGTACACCGGCAGCTCTCACCCCTCATGGTAGTTACATTCTGTGACATTGTGAGGAGCACTGGATGAGTGAGCACTGACCCTTGTTCCGAGGGGAAAAACAACATCAGGATCCTGCAAGCCTTCCAATCACATTTTTATCAACTGATCCACATAGAACACTCCAGTGCCTTCTTGGACTGAGGAACACTAAGACAGAACTTCACCAGCACACTTCCGAGCCATTTTAAACAGTGAAATCACCAGCAAAAAGTACAGAACTGTGACAAACCTGGCATTAAACAGATCACACAAGGACACTTTTTTACCATATGAGAACTGAAACAGGCAGGCAGGTGTCACCTTGTCTGCCTGCAGCTGGGGATGTGTGCATCGGGGAACTCAGGTTCTCACCACACGACACACACCTGCAAATAACCTGTCATGATGGTTGATTTGGGGATCACAAATTTTAGCAAGTAGGCAAACTTGCAAATATGAAATTCATGAATAATTAGAAGTATATGTACTTAATTAAATTATACTTGATTTTTTAGTGTCTTAACTAAGATTCAAAGCACAATTTCTGATCTTTTGTCATGCCCTGCTTTAAAAAAATCTTTTGGAGTAAATATTTTACACAATATATACCTAACAAGTCTTTCCAGTTATATGTCTCTCTGCTCCATTTCTAGTCAGAAAAAAATCAAATTAAATTTTTCTATTCCATATCAGTCCTTACAGTCTTGATTTGTCTCAGCTGTCACCCACCTTTATTTCCACCTGCTCAAACCTTTATCTCAAATTCAGTTTCTCTGAGGCCTTTTTTTAGTCCCCCAGTAAATATGATCCCTGTCTTCTTTGTAATCACCCTCATATTTGATTGTGTACTTCTCACAAAGGACTCACCATGATTATGTCTATTGGGTTGGCCAAAACATTCATTTTCTTTTCCTGTAAGATAGTTCTAGTAGCACTTAGCTGTCCTTAACTTCATTCAAGACAATTTTGTTAGACTGTATTGTGACAGCTGTCATATCAGCATGCATTTTAAAAAGCTTATCAAAATTGGTGAATTTTGTGTGCCATTTTAATATTGAAGATGGTAGAAAATATGTAACAAATGCAACTGAAATGCAAAAAAAGATTTGTGCAGTGTATAGAGAAGGTGCTTGTGACTGAATGAACATGTCAAAAGTGGTTTGCAAAGTTTTGTGCCAGAGATTTCTCACTGGACAATGTCGCATGGTTGGGTAGACCAGTTGAAGTTCATAGCGATCAAATTGAGACATTGAGAACAATCAACGTTATACCAAATGGGAAATAGCTGTCATTCTTAAAATATCCAAATCAAGCATTAAAAATCATTTGCACCAGCTTGGTTACGTTAATCGATTTGATGTTTGAATTCCACATTAGTTAAATGAGAAACACCATCTTGCCCATGTTTCCACATGTGATTTTCTACTTAAACATAATGAAAACATTCCATTTTTAAGACAATTGTGACAAGCAATGAAAAGTGGATACTTTACAATAATGTGGAATGGAAGAGATTATGGGGCAAGTGAAATGAACCATCACCACCCACATCACAGGCTAGTCTTCATTCAGAGAAGGAGTTGTTGTGTGTATGGTGAGATTGGAAGGGAGTCCTCTATTATGAACTCTTTCTGAAAAAACAAACAATTAATTCCAACAGGTACTGCTCCCTTAGACCAGCTCAAAGCAGCACACAATGAAAAGCATTCAGAATTTATTAACAGAAAATGTATAGTCTTCCATCAGGATAACATAAGACCACATGTTTCTTTGATGACCAGGCAAAAACTGTTACAGCTTGTCTGGGAAGTCTGATTCATCCACTATATTTCCCAGGCATTGCCCCTGCAGATTTCCATTTATTTAAGTCTTTATAAAATTCTCTTAATAGAAAAAAATATAATTCCTGGAAGACTGCAAAAGGTACCTGGAAGAGTTCTTTGCTCAAAAAGATAAAAAGTTTTGGGAAGAAGGAATTATGAATTTGCCTGAAAGATAGCAGAAGGTAGTGGAACAAAATGGTGAATATGTTGTTCAATAAAGTTATTGGTAAAAATGAAAAATTTGTCTTTTATTTTTATCTTAAATCCAAATGAATATTTTGGCCAACCCAATATGTATTGTCTCACTTCTACAAGTGTCTGGGCAGTAACCACCTATTATGCATCTTTATAGTCCAGTGTCTAGCACATTTTTCAGCTCTCAAAACGACCACAGGGTTTCTTTTTCTTTTGTGGGGGGTGGGGGGTGAAGGTTGCTCTGTTTTGTGTTCCACAGCTTAAAAGTGTACTCCAGATTCCTATAAAACTATGAGTAGCACAATGAGAATTCATCCAGTTCTTTCTTCTCCAAACCTATACTCTTGCTACTGCCCTATTATTCTGCCCTACTGGCTTATTGTCTACAAACCTTGGTAAACAGAATCCATGTCACCATTCGAACCACTGGTTAAAACAATAAATAACTCTAGGCCAAGACCCAGTCTTATCCTGCCTAAAATGAAGTGTTTATTTAATAAGAATTTTCTAGATGTCACCTAGAAGGGTGTGTGACCAAAATGATTTCTTGAACTTTAGCACAATAAGACCTGTGGAAAAGAATGAAATCCTTTGGAAAGGTAAAGTCAATTTAAACTACTGCTTCTTTCCATCTGTCAACTCAGTGACCTGTCAAAAGCCTTTGCTTCTCCGGCTGAAAGTCTGCTGTGTTCTGCTCTCTCTGTATGATATCTCTTTTCTCTCACATTTTTTTTATTTTTTTGTACTTCACCTGTTTCATAAGAAGGGATAGACTTTTTAAAGCATAGCTAGTGTATTTGCTCTTTGGTGTCATCTCTTCCTAGCTTTTTTCTCCCTATTAAAAAAAGTGACAATATTTTTTAATCTTCTCTTGATCCTAAAATACTAGCATTGTATTTTTATCTTGACCTTTATGTCTTTAGTAAGTTCTACTTTATTTTTTTTGTTTTTATTTTCTTGCTTTACCAACAGATGATTTGAAGGCTCTCTCTATTCAAAGATATGTTGGTCTAAGCAGGGAAGGAAGTATATATTCATCTTTGGTTTATCACCTTGCTATAACACCTTCATTTCTTTCAGCCACCCCATCCCAGCTATGAGGGCCTATGCCAGTCCTTTATCCTATGTTGTCATGTCCTTGAAGAATGTGTAGCTCCGAATTTACATGTCTCACACATATCTTTCTGATGAAGCTTTTTAAATTATATTCTCTACCATTGAAAGTTTATTTGTTAGAATTTGTATTGTCTAGCTTACCTGTGTTTTAGTTCGCTTTCATGGAATGCTGGCTCCTCTGCCTAGTAGTCATTTTGCCTAAGTTTACTTTCTACAATTCAATTTTTAAATTACTTTTCTTTGTTTATTAGCAACAAATCATGGATATCATCTTCTATATTACACAGTACAAAACTACTCCTAGTTCAAGTTTAGAGTGTGTTAATCACGTGGAATTTACCACATGGAATTTCTGAAAGAGATCATGAAGCTTTTTGCCATGATTGGCAGCTGTTCTGCCATGCTTCAAGAAACCAGTGCCATATTTTCCATGTGATGAGGAATTCTATAATCAAACTCTACAAGGATTCCCTGTTTTGTTTTGTTTTTCCTCAAGTTTTCCTCTCTTCCTCTCTTAACCTTAATAACCTTTTATTTTCTTTCTTTTTTTAATTTTATTTATAGAGAGAGGAGAGGGAGAGAGAAAGAGAGGGAGAGAAACATCAATGTGTGATTGCCTCTCATGCACCCCCTCACCCCCGACCAGTGACCTGGTCCAAAACCCAGGCATGCAGCCTTTTGGTTCTGCATGCACTCAACGCACTGAGCTACACCCAGGCTTTAATTACCTTTTCATAAGGGCTTTGTCTTTTCTCAAAGAGAAGCATTGGATGATTTTCAAAAAGCAGACATTCTATACTTCACTTCTCCACTTTGATCCTAAGTTATCATGCTAATTTAGAGAAATGGCTTTACCTTCCTGAGCACACTCAGCGGGCATAAACATAACAATGCTTGTTCCTATTTAGCACAGCGGCCAGTGCAAATACTTTTGTTAAACAAGTAGATGCTTTTTCTGACATCCAATATCTGAATAGCAATAAACATCCCCACTCATTCTTCTGAGGAACTGAATAAAGATATACACTTCACATCAATAAAGATAGATTAAGTCTGAAGGATCCCTGCTAGGCATCTTGGAAGAAGAAAAGAGTGAGATGCCCCAGACCTCCTGGGGCTCAACCACAGGAACCAGCTACAAGACACTTAGCTTCAGATCCTTCAGTGTTTCCCACTTGGGCATAACAAAAAGCTCTTGCCTAAAGGTCTTGCATCCTCTAACTGTTGGAGGACTGTACCTTAGAATTTCTGTTTTTCAGTATCTGTTTTCTCCTTTTTCAATCAGAGTCATAAGATTTGGTATATGGTCTTTGTAATCAAGTAATAATAGAAATTTCTGAAGCTAGAGACAACTAATTATCAGCAATTTAACTGTGCATTAGACAGGCTGGTAATGATAAACCCACAGAGCCGCCAGACTATCCATGGTGCCTGATAAGATTTTAGAATTTACAATTATAATTGCTTTTATTTTGTTAGTACACATCTGCTTTGACTTATGATGGAGTCCTTGTGATGGCTGAAACTTTCCGAAGTCTAAGAAGGCAGAAAATTGATATTTCAAGGAGAGGAAATGCTGGTGATTGTCTGGCAAATCCTGCTGCTCCATGGGGCCAGGGAATTGACATGGAGAGGACACTCAAACAGGTAACTCACAATGTGTTTTCAATTCAATTTGTTTCATACTTCTGTTTAAGTGAGTTATTCCAGAAAACAGAATAATTTACCTGCAAATAAATATATATGATCTCTGTCCAGGAGGTATTCAGCCATGTAATATGAAAAATAGAGATATTTGGTGAAGAAGATACAAGATACAAGAAACATGGTACATAGAACAATGATTCCTCAGTCCCCTTCAAAGTAGGCAATTTGGTACCTTATATAGTTCTCCCAATTGCCATCAGCTGCCCTGATATTTTTCTGAATCAACAGTCTGAAATCTCTTCCCTTTCAAAGGTGATTTTAGTTTTGGGAAAAGCCAGAAGTCACAGAGCACCAAATCTTGGCTGTAGTGGGGCTGAGTCACCTGGGTGATTTGATATCTCACCAAAAAATTCTGCATGAGGCTTGATGCATGAGTGGGTGCATTGTCGTGACAAAGATGCTAATCACCAGTTGCCCATAGTTGTGGCCTTCTGAATAATCTGAATAATTTCCATGGAGGAATGTTCAACTTTAATGCAAAATTTGATGTGATTCATTGTTCTACTCCTTCAGTCATTTTGAGTGTGATGGCCATACAGTACATATGCTCACTCAACAGCCTCTACCACTCCAACTGACTAGTACAATGAAGTCATCATTGTTCATGCAAGTACATTCCAGTCCACTTTCCTTGGCTGCCAGGTTATATTGATATTGTACCAACCATGCTCATTATATTAACAATGACTGGACTTTTCCCAGACAGACCCCATATATACAACAATTGACATTTTAATATATTAAACCATTATCATTTTTGAGATATTTTTAAAACATAATACTGGGCAGAGTACTGGTGTTTATATCCTATATAGATGTTTAGTCAGGATAAGATAGGTTATGTTGTACTAACAGACAAGTTCTAGTGGTTTACAACCATAAAACAGTGCTTTTCTCACACACACACACACACACACACACACACACACACACAATAGATTAGCAGAGACACTGCTTCTTGTAACCACTCAGGGAGCCAGGCTGACAGAGCAGCTACCACCTTGAATGTTACAAGGAGAAATAAAGTTGTGGAGAAGTTTCAAATTGGCAGTTAAACTCGGGCCCAGTAGTAACACTCATCACATTTGTTTACAAATCATTTGTCAGAGATAGTCACGTAGGCCTCACTAATCACAAGGAGTTCAGGAAGTACAAGTTTGGCTGAGGCCCAGAATGGGGAAGAACCAGGAATATTTGGCAAATACTACTAAAGATTATTTCAGTAGATCTTCTAATTGTCTTGTAACCTTGGATTAAATAATTTATTTATTATTGTCTTTTATGGTTATACTAACACTATTTTTCAAATGTTTAATATGTTTATATTTTAACATTACATTTTAAATGTTCTGAAATACCATGGGTTCATAACATGTTATGTAAAAATGAATAAAAAGAAAATGTGGAATAAAATACATGTGAATATTTTCAAGATATATTTATATTTTGAACTTCTTAAATCTTCATTTTAATGTGAACAAGAAGAAATATGATTTGGTGGGGTCATCAGCTCTATTTATTATGTGGATCTGTGGATAAAACTGAAAAGTAACTATAAACAAACCATATTTCTGTTCCTATACACAATACTTCAATACTGAAAAATTACAATGGAAACTTTATAACATAAAAAACAAATGAAACATATTCATCTTCCAGGTATATAGTAGAATTGCTTATATATTCCTTTGATATTTCTTTTTCAGATTCTATCCCAGTAGCTCAAATAGCCCATGGTATTTCAGTGAGTTGCTTACAATGTAAGGTTCCACACCCATACATAGTCATAAGCCTAGCAGATGAAGTTGAGATTTCCACAAATGACGTGGCAAATGAATACATGTTTGTTTGTCTGTCTGTCTGTCTGTTTGTTTGTTTGTTTGTTTGTTTTCATTTACAGGTTCGAATTCAAGGGCTGACAGGGAACGTTCAGTTCGACCACTATGGACGTAGGGTCAATTACACAATGGACGTGTTTGAGCTGAAGAGCACAGGGCCTAGGAAGGTGAGCCACCCTTGAACTGTTTTCTTACTTTGCATTTGATATTTTTCAAGCCCTATAGATGAAAGGTAACTGGTTATTCTACATTTTCAATGTGTGTACTTACAAATAGTACTTTCTTGATAATCTGCACTGAGATAAATTTTTGTGTCATGTGTCATATAACATATTTAATCATGTGCCAAAGCTGAAATAATCTACGTGGTCTGGCACAAATAACACCCCCTTTTTATTACAAAATCATAAGCATGTAATTCTGTAATATAACATATCACACTCAAGCACACCATGTGACATTTTAGGTGAAATGTTCAAATTAAAACTATAAATTACTACACTGATATTGTTACCCTACCAATCGCACTCAAGCAGGCATTACTTCTGCCAGACCCTGTATATAATTTACACACTCTTTACATCTTTATCCAAAATGGAAGCAATATAATTGTTAAAGCCTTAGCAAAAAGAACCCCACAAAACACACGCACACACACACACAGAAAAGAAAACACAGTGCCTCCATGCAACCATTTGTAAAAGACAACAAAGAAAACTGTTTCTAATGGGTGGGCATATTTGGAACAGGCTGAATATTCTTGAAGTAAACAAGTAAACACATTCAAATGAACAAAGGGGAAAGCAGATAGAGGGAAAGATTATTAAGATTAGTGTTAGGCTGAGGAGGGAGAGAAATACCTAAGACACTTCAATTGAGGGGCCAGGGAGGTTGGTCAGGAAGCTGTTTGTGACAGATCCTTGGATTTTAGAAGGTAACTCTGCTTATCTTATAATGTGACTAGACATATTAGCAATCTTCCCAACATCCAAAAAATACATAATGAAGCTGTACAATTCCACCACAGTAATTGGCTATAAACATTTTATTCACGTGTATTTAACACACACAATTTTTAACATTTCATTTCTCTAGGATTAACTAAAACGTTCAAGAGATATTCAAGTTATTTATCTAAAATCTTTATTTGTCTCATCACTTGGCTGTTTAAACAAAAACATTCCCAAATATACTTTCTTCCTTTAATATAATAATGATAGCTACAGTTTATGAAAAGGCTGCTGTGTCCCAAGCACAGGACTTGGTATAATTTAATCCTAACAATGATATAATGTTAGTACTATTATCTCCCTTTTCCAATAAGAAAAATTTGATCCAATAGGTCCTGGTTACTTGTCTTTGGCCCGTAAGTGAGAAAACAAAGTTTTTAATTCAGATATGTCTGACTCCAAAACTTTCTACATCATTACCTTGCTTAAGTAGACACTGCCCTAAAGGAATTTATTTTTCTAGTAGGGTAGAATGGACTAAGTTTCATGTGATAGTTAAAGAGAAGACCTGTGGAAATTCCAAGGAGGAAGAGATTACTTCCAGCTGGAGGAAAACAAATCAAGGAAGGCTGCCTGGAAGAGGTGGGATTTAATGTTAGCTGTAAAGCTAGAGTTTGAATAGGTAGAAATGAAAGAGGCAAGAACCTGATGACAAGTTCCAGAAGGACAATTAGGTCATAAATGGGAATAGTAAATGCTTTCTGAGCTGTGTTTTGCTCCAGTCTTTCATAGTGTGGGCTTCTGCATATTAGTGAGGGAGATTTGGAGCTGCCATGAAAACCATCTCCAGCTGTTCCATCTCTTGTGGCACCTTCTTAAGTTCAAGCTGACAGCTACCACCAAGAGTGCTAGAGCCTGCCTGAGCCAGATCAGGTCAGGCAAGAGATGGACAACAGCTGAGAAGCCAAACTTTGTGTGGGCTCCTTTAAGTTCACTGCCTGCCATAAGGGACTGAGACATATGAGTATTCCAATAAGAAATTTATGGGCTTCCATGTGAGCACTGACTTTACCCACACTACCAGCTGTGGAGCAGACAGAGTACTTCCCAGAGTACAATGTTCCCAGGCCCCTAGAAACATTGGCTAACAGGTGGGCAGAGGTAAAAATAGGCACACCTTCCTGCCACAAACCAGATCTTGAAAAATTAGCCATAAGAGAAGTTTTCTAAAATGCAAAAGGCAAGTCCATGTTTCACCAAACAGTATGTACAAAAAGTAAAATGATCATTCTGTAAAAGAAATAATGGAAAAACAGAAGCTGACAGAAACTAGTGGTAATATCAAGTGGACTATTTATAGTACTGAATCCTGTCACATAGACTACTGAAGCACACTAGGAACAAAAATTAAGCTTTTTTGAAGTAAAAGTTAAATAGTAAATTGGGAGAGTGAAGAACAATGCATCTTCACACTCATCTGACCTCTAAGACTCTTTAAAGAAATATGATGTGGGTCCCTGGCTGGCGTAGCTCAGTGGATTGAGCGCGGGCTGCGAACCGAAGTGTCACAAGTTCGATTCCCAGCCAGGGTACATTCCTGGGTTGCAGGCCATAACCCCCAGCAACCACGCATTGATGTTTCTCTCTCTCTCTCTCTATCTCCCTTCCTTCTCTCTCTAAAAATAAATAAATAAAAACTTTAAAAAAATAGTTTATAAAAAAAGAAATATGATGTGCACAATTATGCAGACTCACCTACCTTCAGTTTTCTGTGACAATAATCAACTCGGGCGTTTGGTCAAATGAGCTACTATGAGAAACACTGTGCTTGTGAGACTCAGCAACATGTCTGAAAAATGAGCAACGTTCTTGTAAATTGAACACTTGCCAGCAAGGGAGTTGTTTTTGGAAATAGATAAAAGTTGATCCATCAGTTTAGTTTGTCTGACTTCTGTTAACAGGGACACAGATCAAGAGTCTCATTAACAGATGCCACAGAGCTCTTTCTGAAGTCCCAGTTCTTAAGTATAGTGGGATCTTCTTGCCATTCTGGTGACCCCCAGAGTAAACACTCCAGGACCAGGCTTGAATGGTTTCAGAAATTCTGAATTGTAAAAATTATATTTCTAGAGCAGGTTATATCCTAGACACAGTACTGGAAAATTAATGTGCATTTTTATAGTTAATCCTCACAACCACTCAAAAATAAGATGTATTGTTCTAATTTGATACAATAGAAAAGGAAGACTAAGAGAAACTAAGTAACCTGCCCAGGGATATTCAGCCAGAGAGAGATGGAGCTGCAGCAGAAACCAATGCTCACCCAGCCCCAGAGCTCACTCTCTTGACATCTAAGAAATATTATGAGTCCCAGGGCCCAGTCAGGTTCTCTGTAAGGTTAGAATTAAGCCATATTTATTAAGAAAAGTCTGGTCAAATCAGCTCTCAAAAAAAACCAACGGTGAGTAGAACAGGGGCCCTCACGGCACCTCAAATCTCACCCTGTTCCTACTTTGCAGGCAAAGTCCACCATAAATATACAGATGCTTACTGTTACCTTATATTATTTTTAGGTTTGCACAAAATTCTCCTTTACAAGTACAAAAAAGAAAAATATTTTTCTGACAATCCTCGCCAGTTTAGTGATGAAAATGTTTCTGTATTTTTGTTCTAGAATTACTATTTTTTCACCCAATTTTCTATCTCTAGGAAAAATGCCTAGATTTCTATCTGGGTGAATGAGATCAGGCTTTGGGAAAGTTCTTGTATATTAAAATATGTTATGGAGAACTAGAGAGAGAAACTCCATATCATGTGAGATTCTAGGTCCAAACTTTCAGATTCTCTTTAGGAAGCGAACCCTGTATCACTGCCCATTCCAGATAATCTTACTTTGCAGTAAGTCTGTGGCCCAACTGAGATCTGCCATTAATTGGTCTCATATCACAAGCCATGGTGCTTTTTTTTTACCACAATTGTAAATAGATATAATGCAAATAGACACAGTTGGGTAAATTTTTGCTTATTTTAATTTGTCAATACTCTAAATCACTTGTCTTTTGGAGGTAGATACTTGTGAACTGACAGGTTGGTTTTAAATGCAAACTGTGAAGGCCTGGCCAACATGTGAGGACTCTCCAGAAGGTGTCCCAGATCTGTGGTTATTCTGCTGTGGGAACTCATTAACAAAGAAAAATCGTCTTCCTAAGAGAACAGGCTGCTGAGATTGGGAAGGTGGCTGCATCTTTACAAGTGCTAACCTCTCAGTCCCATCTGCCTGTCATACAACAGCCACGTGGAAAGGACAATTAAAAGGAAACAACTGACATTTTTTTTTTAATTTTTAAGTACATGTAGAAACGGAGGGATGGTAGGTCTGAAAGGCATACATGTTTTTAAATTTAACTTTTAAATTAATTTAAAAGCTACAAATGAATTCATATGGACAATTGAGAATATTGCTGAATTCATATACACTCAAAATTTCAAAGCACACTGAGAATTACAGCAAGCCATATTAGTGAAAATTATTTTTCTCATCTATTCTGGTGTTGTTACATATACAATATTTGTGAGTAATATAGTGCTTCTTTCTGACATGTTAATGCTTAACTTATCTTAATATATGAACAAATATTAACACAGTTAAGAAACATGAAGGAAACAAGCGAGACTTCCACAACATATTAGAACAAATAGTGAACAGACCCATAAGCCATTACATACATTTTATTGGACACATGAGTTTTATGAACTGCATCCAGAGATTCAAGAAAAAAATTTTGGAAAGTATTAAGAAACACCCATTTTGGGAGGCTGTGTAGCATAATAAAGTATATATGGATCTGGTCTCATAAAGACCTGAATTTTGAATTCTGGCTTCATGAATGTATAACCTTGTGAAAATTTATTTAACATTCTAATATGGGTTCTCATCTTTACAATATAAAAAATAACTGCACTACTACATTTGCTTTGTTTTTAAACTTTAAGATGCATATTTTAAAAGCACTGAGTGCAGCCTGGCCGGTGTGGCTCAGTTGGTAGGGTGCTGTCCTGCAAAATGAAAGGTTGCAGGTTCTATTCCTGATTAAGGCACATGCCTGGGTTATGGGCTCGGTCTTGGTTGGGGTGTATATAAGAGGCAACCAACTGATGTTTCTCTCTCACACTGATGTTTCTCTCTCTCTCTTTCTCCCTCCCTTCTCCTCTCTCTAAAAATAAATAAAATCTTTTAAAAATACTGAGAGCAGTGTCTGTCACAGAGCAAGCAGTCAATAGGTGGTGGCTGTCATCTGCATGATATACAGCCCCCTAACTTTCCCTTAAGACCCCATTAGTTAAGCACTTTATAAAGTACTCACATTCCTTTTGAGCCACTCATTCCTAATGTCTTGGCTACTCCATAATAATAAGTGCTGAAGTTGCCAAAATGTATAATCAAGCAGTATCATTAACATCAAGAAAACTGGCTCATCAACAGTTTTAAAAAACTTCTAAACACTTTTTTATCTACTTTTTAAATTTGTTTATTTTTGTTCACTAATATCACTCATTCCAATAAGAATCAGAGAAAACTCTTCTAAAATGTGTTTTCATTGATTTTCTCTATTTGGCAGGTTGGTTACTGGAATGATATGGATAAATTAGTCTTGATTCAAGATGTACCCACTCTTGGCAATGACACAGCAGCTATTGAGAACAGAACAGTGGTTGTAACCACAATTATGGTAAGTTTCAGTCTGTGCTTCCTGCTATTCCGTTTTGTCCACAGGCAGTTTCAGTTTCCCAGCTGAGGAGAACGGGGCTGGTGAAAGCAGTGGAAACATGGGTGTTCTGATCCACAAAAGTCTCTGAGACTTTAAGTATGTTTGTCCTGAGCTTTGAGTACATTTAGTACTTTTATTTGTATTCTCTCCTGCTTCATTGTTGTTCCTGGAAAAATGCTCAGATGTCAAAAAATGAAACTGTCAAGCTCTAGTTGGAAATGTGTGAAATGCTAAGATTCCAAAGGACAAAAGAATGAACATGGAAAAGATCAACAACCGATAGAATAAAATATCTGGTAGCAAAGACCACATTATCATTGTTATTATAGTTTTAAAACATCCATGTAAAAATAGTTATTGGTGTTTAAAATTATAATTTCCAAGTAGTTTGATCATCAGGTAATGATGTGTATTGTCTGTTTGTAATAGTGGAGATATGAATGTGAAGAATTTAATAAGCATGTTTTATATAACTGGATGCTTTAGAAATAAATTTGTTTTATATCTATTTTTGATGCAAAAAAATCTTTGCACCGATTATTTTTCTCATTGACCAGTAACAAATACAAAATATAATTTATAGGACTTCTAGGAATTAAGAAAAATATGATTGCTTCATTCATTCACATCATAAAATGAAAAATATTTTAAATTTTAAGGCTACTTTTTCAAAGAGATGTTAGTGAAATTACCTTTTAAATAATAGAAAATCTATATTTTTCTGTTCTAAAGTCAAACATGCCCTTTAGAGTCATCGCTAGTCAAAGGAGATCAACAATCGGTGACCTTTTCTATCTAATTTAAAGTCCTATGTCCTCATCTCACTGTCTCATTAGGCAAAACATGGTTTTAATTATTCATGGAGCCCTTAGTCTAAATAAAGTGGACATGTTTTATGTAATTTAATTTTAGCTTATGTAATTTCAGTTTTAGTAATGTTATTTCCAAAATGTTGACATTGAGGTCAAAGCATGATAATGCCCGAGAGAAGTTTTTATATGTTGCAATTAGCTTTATCTGTGTTGCATCACCAGCCTTGAACAGAAGTTTATTATTTTAGAATGAAACCAACCAACAACAGTTTCTGTGCAACAGTGCAAAGTATATGCCTTCCAACTCAATTGTGTGATGTTTGCATGGGACTTGAAAAACAATATGTGTATATATATAGTTATTTTCCTAAAAAAGACACAATAATGGAAAGTCATACTTCAGTACAGTCCTCCTCTTTTCAGCCTCTGATGAAGAATCCTATTTTAAGGAATTGATCAAGAAAGAAATGAGTTCCACGTGGTCCGACCATCCCTAACAAGGCCCAAGTCTTGTTCTCCTGTGTAGTAAATTTAATCTGATTTTTCATGTGAGATTCTTCCGGGATGACCAACTCTGGACTGTCAGGAAAAAAATGTTTTTTAAGTTCTGTGACTTTTCTGAGAAACAAGAACAAAAGAAGAATTAATCCTCATCTTTCCCAAGAAAATAAATAGATGTTGAAAGAGAATCACTTAGCAATTCTGACATATCACTTCCCATAACTTGAAATGAGGTCTTTGTGTGTAAATAATGGAATTATATCAGTCCTAATTCCAAGTACATTCTAAAAGTAAATATCTATGAATCTGTGTTTTGTTTTCTGAATATACAACAATTTCTTTAAAGATTTTTTTTAATTTTGCCTGTTCTGTGTGAAATAAAGTGTTTTAATGTGCATTATAGATATACTGTAGAGAATCTCCTTTCTATCCCTGTTAAGAAAGGGGCCGGAGATATAATTCTTAAAACAAAAATATTGAATTAATTTTGAAAGCATGGCTAGTTTTTGGAAGCATGCTATCAAAAACTAAGGAAAATTGATTTAAAAATCCAACTGGTTCCTATATATATAAAGAATAATCTGTAAAGTTATCATTGTTTGACAGTGATATTATCTATATTTTTGCCATCAGAATAGTGCAACACCAGTATCTGTCTTTTGTATAAAAATGTAATCTTCATATACATAATACCCCTGGTCTTTGCATCTGCATAGTTGTTCAGTAATTCAAAAAAATTTATACCCAAATCCTTTCCCTGTAAGTTTTTCTTGTATTTGCTTTTATTGAAAATGATAGCCTGGGACCTGGGACATCTTTACCACCTCATTTTGAAAAAAATATGGCTCCTTATAGATGAATGAGATATAGGCATCTGCATGTAATAATCCCCCAGATTCAACTGAAAACTCCCAATACAGATGGATTTGGTTAGACATGTAGTACATACCAGGTAGACACCTAGACACAAAAAAAGGCTGAGAGTGTTGTGGCACTGGAAATCATTCATTTTGATTGAATTGATATGGCATTGCTGTTCACCCATTTGTCTTTCCTTTGTGTATGTTTTTATTTATATGTTGCTACACTGTAATGATATATGCTATTGTTAAATAAAATTGATTGATAAATTTATTCATTCATTCATAAATATTTATTAAGCGTCTGCTATGTGCTAGGCTTAGTTAGAAGTCTAGGAATATGTAAGAAAACAAAAAAGACAAAAATCCTGCATTCAAGAAAACATATTTTAATGAGAGAAAGCAAACAAAAGACATAAAAAATATGTTACATATAATTTTCCAATAAAATGTAGCCTTAGTGTTTTGCATTGTTGGAATTCATTTTTATAACATTGTGTACATGTATAATGTGACCTTCATTTTAATGTCTAATTTAGTCTACCTGAATATAGTCATACTGAATTTAACTTAACTAAATCTAAACAAAAAAGTAAAATTGACAATAACATCAAATAAGAATCATAACTACAATGTTGAAAGGTCTCAGGTCTTGAATTTGGAGGCTCATGGGTTTTTTTATCTTAGGCCTTAGTGACTAAAATTTTTATAAAATCTGTAAAACTAATGAGAATGTTGCCATACTGATTTAATTTTTTACATCCAAAACAATAATTTCTACAAACCACCTAAGGAAGCCAAATATGTGTCATGCGGTTTGGACAAGGGCAGCAACTGAGGAAAAGGCAGTTCACAGTAGACCTTGAGGGAAAGAGACGGTGTTTTGCTCCGTAATCTCACTATTTTCCTCGCCTGCTGAACTCTCTGGAAAAGGAAACATGATGCAATGATATTTCAGCCAAACCCGTTTTTCCCCAAATCTTTACTCCTCAAGTTAAATGATGCTTATGATGTATTATTCAACTAGAAAGTATTTCTTTCACCTTCTAAATATAGCAATCTTTTAGGACAATTTTCCATAAATCCAAATGTATTCACTACAGTATCAGAATTATTTTACAAATCTAAAAGCCATTTTATTTATCACACTTGATCCTTCTAAGAGGTTACTTTTCATACTTTATGAGATGTTTGATATTTTATCTTCTCTATGTAGAATTTTGTAGATGTACTATACATAGATACCTGTGCACATGCAACAATCTACATAGCAAATGGTGGGCAAAAATAGTTTTATAACTATGAGTACAGGAAACACAGAGTTTATATTCTTGTATTATTATTTATTAAGTATTGTATCATTTTCCATATGAACAACTGTAAACCTACTTTTGCCTACCCTATATATGTAGAAAATAGACATATTTATTTTCTTTTGTGTGCCAAATATTAATATCCCCCATACATATACATGCCTCTGAAAGGATTATAATTCAATTAGTTTTTAAATGTTATTTTAAATAAACTTAAAATGATGCAGCCATAAATGTATTCATTTATTCCTGAATTTAATAATAATCTTCTAATTTTCAGTTTTAAAATTTTACCCATGGGATAAATCTTCTACATCTTCTAAGATTCTTTGTAGAAAAACAAATAGCCACATAGCAAATAATTTCAGTTGACACTATTGATTTCATTAATTGTTATCAATTATAATGATTATAATCATTATAATGATTATGTTATCAATTATAATTATTATATTTGTGATGTTTAGAAAATTTAAAGATTTTCAATAAATATCTATTTCAAAAGTTTCACTTTTATTAAGTGCAGATAATCCAAGAAACATTTTCTCAGTAGGAAAAGGATACTTCATCAATTAAAATTCATTTTAATTCATTTACACCAACATTTTCTTAAGCAAGCCCCAACATAACATCTTTAGACAGAGATTTTTTTTTTCTTAAATAGCAGAGCAAATGTAGACAATCTTCTATTCTGGAAATTGTAGTAATAAACTCATAATTACTAAGAAGCAATGCATTTAAAATAACTTCTAAGGCATTATTGTCCAACAGGTCAGAGTAGTTGATAATAAAGATGGCAGGTTATACTCTTAAAAATAAGAGGTTATGTTCCACTTCTGTGATCATTCTATTTTTAGTCACAACTGAACACCTGAGACTCCATAAGGCTGCTGCTTATCAAAGATGCTCCACAAATCCCCGTAATGATTAGCTAGAACTAATTTTTTTTATTATATTGAAAAGATTTGGTATTTTTCTCACCCATACTAGCCCCAAAATTCTGTATTAAATTTCCCCAAGTATGCAGTATTTGAAAGGCTACTTGTGGACAAGTTGTCAGATTGGAGCTGGGGCAAGAGGAAGTTGGGAGAGTGTTGGGATTTGCTACTCATTTAGAAAAGGAAACTGAGACCCACTCAAAGGAAATGGGTAGAGCTGAGCAATCATGAGAGCTTTTGGGTGAGGAAAACTGAGCCTTTCCTTCCCTTTGTTCTTCCACCTCAAGTGTAAGTTCCCCTTATTACTCTTGTGCTGCATACATCACTCACCTGAATCTCAGTAAGCATGAAGACCCCCTGTTGTGCAAACAGCTAAATTTCTAATTAGCATCTTTAGTAAACTGAAGGCTCTTCTAACCTTTGTTAGTTTGTTTGGCAGGAAAACAAATACAAAACAGTCCCCTGGTGTCAAAAGGAAATTGAAAAAAAAAAGACACTAAATGCTTTTTAAATTTATGTATACATATGTCTGTTTCTGAAGAGGTGACCTAGCATTTGTTAATGTTTACTTTCTTTTTGAAGACCTGAATCCAAGTTCTAATATTATTACTTTGGTATGATATTCCTCTCTAGGAAGTCCTGATAGATCAGATCTTTATATTTATTGAGTGCCTTGTGTATACCAGACACCACAAGAAGGTACAGAAAGTTTTTATCTACATGGTTTACTCAAGATTTCATATAAAGAATTTCATTCTCTAAAGAAACAAATTCACTTCTTTAATTTTGTCCCTTTTCTTGTTAAACCATATGCTCAAATAATTGCACATATTTTGACAGGTGCAATAACAGTTTCAGATATTTTTAGATATTTCAAAATATAGGTTCAACCCCCACTTCTGCTAGTTCTTTGAAATTGAACAATTTGCTTAACCTCCTTGAGCCTTAAGTTCTATCTGCAAAATGGGAAATGCCTACCTCCAAATGTCCACATGAAAAGTAAATGAAAGAGCACAATTAAAGAACTTAACATTTACCTGACACAGAGTAAGCACTAAATAAGTAAGAGCTATTTATTTTCACTACTCTATTTTATTATTTTCCCCAACCACTCTCACTCTTTCACTCTTACTAAAAAGAATTTAACCTCAATTAATCACAAGAGGATAAGGGGCATGTTTTAATGACTTGTGTACCCTTAGTTCCCAGCAAACTCAAACTGCCCAGCACATAATGGGTGCTTAATAAATGTTTGAGTGAATAATAAAAGTACAGCTTTTAATGAAGCAACAGCTCACAAAATAATGTTATGGGATTTAGCAAATTAAATAATAATACTAGCTAAAGAAATTTCTGCACACAAATACATATATACATACATATTTGGTGGCTAAAATTCATAACTGTTCAAATATTTCCAAACACTCTAAAATAGATCTTTAGCCTTAGTACCAAATGTGAGCCTTAGCTATACTTCATTTGTAAACTTGTTAGTTTTATTACATGAATAGTTATAGGAGACAGCTATATAGCCATTTCAGTTAAAATGTTAAGCATTTTACAAAAGGGTGATTCCTGCTTTTTTCTGCATATTCTTTCATATTTTAATTAACTATTACAAGAAAAAAGAGAACAATTAAAAGATTAGCTCATTTTAACTATTAATATTTTATAGCATATCTAAGAAATTAACAGTGCTTTGCAATAATTTACCAATTTTCATAAACACATTTATAATTTGTAAAACTTTATACTTAGATACTTTTTTGTAAACTAATGGTTTTCATCTATCTAAAGAAGAGACAATTAGTTGCCTTAATTTTAGATGAGTAAACATCCCAGTGTTAAAATATTCATCAAATTCAATGTAGAAGACAAGTAAGAGATATTTGGGTCGCTTAGTCATGTCAGCCTAGGGCAGAATTTAAGAAAATAATACAAAGTCTAATCCTGGACAATTGCCCACAATAAAGTTCTCTAGGGCATCTCTATGAGAATATCATATATCATGTGTTTTACATTCTTATTAAATTTTTATGTAGTTTCCACATTCACAAAGTTCCTCAAAAAACAATTAGTGTACACTGTCACATTATATAAAGTAAATTACCCTCTAAGTCAGAGTTCCAAGAGAAAGTTAAACCTTCACAATTATAGATTTCCCGGGATAAAAGAAAGGATTCATATCAAAATTACTAAATGAAGGTTATCACACAATTTTATAAAATATAAAAACATGATTTCAATGATGTTGTGGCCAAATGTGGTCATTCCTTGTCTGCAAATAACTAAAATTTCTGGGGTGTGACGAGGAGTTCTAGATGAATTGCATATTCCTCAGGGCTACCTTTTAGTTGGTGGCTTTAGGTTCCATTTATAAAATCAAATGTATTTTTGCTAACATCTCTTTTAGTTCACAGCCCTCAAACGGTTTGGATTAGGGGAGTGAAAGTGTGTGTTTGTGTGTGCTTTAACTGAAAATTGTCCAGTTAATATTAGCCACCAGTAAACTTTCATTTTATATGGATTTTGACACTAATTCTTAATCCTATTTTCATGCTTACTTGCTTCAAAAACTAAATGGGACTGTCTCTCGATGTGTGTGATAGTCACAATTCAGGGAAAAGTATTGGCTTCTGTTGGAGACCTATTGTGTAACAGAATAAAAATTCATGGAACAAAATCCTAATTAAATCTAAAATATTGGACAATTTGACAACTTTAGGCCAGCCTATTTAATCCAAATAAGTATACACAATTTTAAGCCATTAATTTATTTCGTCTTTGAATATGCTAGTGCCTGCTCGGAGGAAAAAAGCTTATTGCTAAGTACCAGAAAGAAAAAAAAAAGATCTAGCTCTTTTTGCAAAGGTCACAGTTGACTGTGGCTAAACAAGATGCAGAATATGGAGACAGGTGGCCTTCAATTAGTGTTTTATTACATGAAGTTGACTACTAAATAATCTTTAACTTCACATGATAGTTTGGGACTAATGATTTTATTGCATAAGGTGATAGCTATGCTTCTCCAGATGATTATTAATGGATACATTTCCTGTCACAGTTACAGTACTAGGTATATAATAATTACTCAAAGACAATGATTTTAAAGACCACATCTAGTGTCTAGTATAAAACAATTTAATGTACTTCTAAGCATATTTATATATTCATCTATTTTACTATTGATTTCTAGCCACACAAAATCAATGTGTATACAATACTAAATAGAATATTTTTGTCAAATTCTAGAACTGGAAAGTTACATATTTTTGAATGTTTTATAATTTCTCCTTTACAGTTCTACTTCTCTCATTATAGGAATCCCCATATGTTATGTACAAGAAAAATCACGAAATGTTTGAAGGAAATGACAAGTATGAAGGATACTGTGTAGATTTGGCATCTGAAATTGCAAAACATATTGGTATCAAGTATAAAATTGCCATTGTCCCTGATGGAAAATATGGAGCAAGGGATGCAGACACAAAAATCTGGAATGGGATGGTAGGAGAACTTGTTTACGGGGTAAGCAAATCAATTTATTGAAGAATTTACTTACATAAACCTGAAACTTTTTATTAACTCGGGCACATATCAATTTTTAAGCATCTATTACTTTTTTTAATTTGCAGTTTCATTCAAAGAGATATATATGATGTTCAACTGTTTCTCTATTTCAATAATAATGCAATTCCAAACAATGAGAGAGACTAACACTTGATAACTTCAAAATCAGAAAAGAGATATAAAAATTTAGAATATGATGTCCTATTAAAAAACACTAACTTCAGTATCTGTGATGATTATTCTTTTAAGTTTGATTCTTCTATCCCATAGTTATGTTGTTTGGAGAGCTACAAAACAAATCCAATAGTAATCTGCTAATTGATAACTGTAGGAACAGATTTCCTTCAATAGCATAAAGCTGGACCTCATTTTAGCTAGTTATTTATGCTCCTGTTGGTTGTAATTACTGGTAAATATCTTTTAAGTAGTTGGTGAAGTGGTTACTAAACTACATTAGCATCTATAAAATATTCACCAATAATGTGAGAGTCTTAACTGTTTTGCTGAACACAGTAAACTTAAGCTTTATGCAATGCCATCATTGTTTTCGTACCTAGCAAAACACAAAAGCCAGAATTTATTCCGCAGTGGGCCTCACATGAAAGTATGCCATACCCTACCTTATATGTTCACTAGATGTTGAGTGCACACATTCATAGCCAATGGCAAATTCAATATAGACATTCCTGCCTGACTCAGAACAAGATCGATCTCTTCAGCTACCACAGTAAAGCATCTAAATCAAACCAGCAGTTATCAAATGTTGTGTGAAATTTCCAGTGCAGGAACCCAACGTAGAATAGTAAGTTTTATTCATCAAGTAATAGTAAATAAAAGCCACATACACTTGAAATATATTCTGAAATTTTCTATAGGCCAATTCATATTTCACAAATGTCACCTTCAAAGCATAATCTGTCTGATTCTCATAAGGCCCTTTTAAATGAAGAATTATATAAAAGTCATCCTTCCCCAGAAGAGAATAAAGGTAGAATAGTTTAGAACATAAATGAAGTCTTACACAGAAGTGTACTTTCCAAGCCAGATGGCAATTCAATAGTTTCCTGATTCTGCAACCTGCTTTTCAGACCCCGAAGCAATAAACATTTTCCTCACAGTCCAGTGTAGCAGCTATAATCTCAACAGCAAGAGGAAACTTAAGCATTCAAGAGTAATCAGTTTTATATCTATTTGGAAGAACTGCTGACTAGTTAGGTGCTTTAAACAAGGGGAGGAGAGGAAGCTGTAAAAAATCCAGAAATATTTTACCACTGAGCTCATGCTGAATTTGATATTGAGCTTTAAGTTCCAAAGAAAAAGGGTTCCTAAAACTTGTATGCTTTGGTAATATTTTTAACTTTTGATACAATAAGCTGATTTGAAATGTGAACATTATTCAAGTTGTTAGAACTACTGTAATTTATTTCCTTCAGAAAATATTATTGAGTATTTCATCTAAAAATACTAGATTGCCAATTAGGTATATACGGGAAAACTAATCTGAGTCACTTTCTAAGGCATTCGGACATGTATCTCCTCCCATGTCCCTACCATTTGGGCAGCCCCAGCTCACCCCTTTGCAAGGGTTCTGACCACATTTTATTAGGGGGATACAATGAAAACAAGTGACATGAAGAGAGCAGCACAATTAAAAACAAAATTCAACAGTAGTACACGTCACATGAATCAAAATCTGAAGTTAGGCAGTTCTCAGAGATAATGAATATAACATCCTGGTTATTAACACTCCTTAGATTCATTCATTCACCAGCTAATCTGAGAGTATTTAAATACCTCCATCTCTGCCACTTCAGTTGTCCACCTTTTTCCTAAAAAAATCATTTTCTCTGCCTCTTACACTTTTTGGACACTTGGTACTTTCCATTCTGGAGCCTGCAAAGTCTGTATTTGCTCCGCACGTTCCTTTTCTGTCTTACTGCTGAGACACACACAGACATCCAGTTCCCAGGGCCCTGGATCAAGCCCCGTCCATTCTCTTCCACCCAACCAAGCCTGTTAGACAACAAAATGACTAACTTTGAATTCTTTTTTTTTTCACTTTATTCTTTTCAAACTTTGTTACTGTAATTGTTAGGAATAATTACCTGTGATCTCAGCACACCAGCAGGTAGTGACTCAGAAGCTCAGAACCTCCCTTACACTCTCAGGTCCTTTCTGCCTGTCACACCTGCTTCAGTCCATTCTGTGATCTGGGGGGCACTGCTCCAGGACCTTCTCCTGGTCCCTGCCAAACGTGTGTGTTTCAGTCCAAGGGGATATGTCTCAAAGTATGTACTATAGCCTACAAGTACCAGAATTACCTGTGGTATGTGTTAAAATGCTGGTCCATGAATCTCACTCCAGACATCCTCAAGAATTCAAATACTACCAAGCTCTTGCAGGAGATATTTTACCTTAATTTGGGGAATCACTAGGGTTATGGAACAAGGCACACAAAACACACCCAATGTTAGTAGAGAAAGCCCAGATGTATCTCCTCTATTCACTGGCTTTTTTCAAAACTCAAATTTGAGACCTTGAAAGTGTCCTCATTGAACATTAATATCACTACCTTAATCCAATGTTTGTCTTCCTTTGCATATAATTTTTTAAGCAAGAGACTCTTTCTTTTAAGATTTTATTTATTTATTTTTAGAGAGAGGGAAAAGAGGGAGAAATAGGAGAGAAAGATCAATGTGTGGATGCCTCTCACACCCCCACCACCGGGGACCTGGCCTACAACCTAGGCATGTACCCTAACTGGGAATCAAACAAGTGACCCTTTTGTTTGCAGCCCATGCTCAATCCACTGAGCTACACCAACCAGGGCCTATGCTGAAGACTCTTTTATTTTTCTCCATATTTCTTTCCTTATAATGTTTTTATCCTCATTAGTGGTAACTTGTATAATATAAATAAAAAATTTCAAAATATAGATAGTACACAGATTAAGGTAGTATGTAAAAAGTGACATTTTAAACCAATAAAAAGATGCATTGTTCATTTATTACTATTGAGACAGCTGAACAACCACTAAGAAAATTAACAACTTTGTAATACATCATCATACAATATACCAAATAAGTTATAGAGAAATTACAGTTATAGGTGTTAGACTAAAATATATGTAATTTAAAAAACAAAAAATAAAATATATATGATCGAGATTGATCATATGATATGAGGGTTTTTTAAGCATGAAACCAAGGCTGAAAATACAAAAAGATAATTTTATATTATTTCAACAAAGTATAAAACATATATATTACAGTAAAATACCATAAACTATGATGCGTGGGTCACCGGCCAGCAGTGATCATGGAACGCTGTGGATGGCTCGACAAAACATGAGAAAAAACATGCACAGAGACAGACTAGTTTCTGTGGAGAAGTAGGGATGGAATGGCCACCCCCTCTAGTGGGGAGCACCCCAATTTCCAGTCCAAACCTACTTTTATTGGGCCCATTTTGCATAATAATTCAGATAAAGTACAGTACTCATTATGAGGAAGTAAGGAACAATAGATAACAAGGAACTCTGCGGGTCTGTTTTGAGTCAGGGTCAAAGAGCTGTAAGACTTTGAAGAACAAACTAACTTCCTCCTTGGACCCTTCTCATTCAACTGAGAGCATTCTAAATAAAGAAGTTTTCACAGTAATCTACATGTCCTTTCTTAGGCCTGATCACCAGGGGAATCCACCCTTTGCAGCACAGAGCTGCACCACCCTGTCATTGTTTCAGGCTTAGGTGGAGCAAGGGAACTAAGGCAACCAAGAGATAAAGAGATTTTCTCCCAGACAATGAGAACTCGGGCTATGGCAAAGCCGAGGAGCGAGGGTCCATCACCCTCTTTTGCTGTAGCCCCCAAAGTCCTTCTTTTGGGGGCCTCCCACGTGATCGTGCCTGTCTTAGGTCGTTCCCCCTTTGGGGAATCTTACCCGTCTTTGGCTAACCGACCAAGCTTTGGGGTTCAATTATAAATGAAGCAGCAAAAGCAGCGCTCCTGCCAGGGAGATAAGCTTTTGTCTCCTTGCTGGCTTACGGTTCCAAGGGCGTTCCCTTAGCCTTAGCCTAGGCGCGGGTTACAGCTTTTGGTACCAGGCAGGGTGGTTCCCAACAAACTAAGTAAATAGTTTCCAACTGGTGTCCCACAGCACACTGGTGTGTGGCAAAAGGCACTGATCTCTTTTTCCTTAGAGTATCAAAAGAAAAAGAACTGACAAGAACCAACACAACAATAGCCATCCAGTGTGAATGAATAAAAATTATACTTATTTTTGTCATATCTGCACAAAAATATAAAAATTTTGGGGGGGTGCCACAGAATTTTAGTAATTAGTTTACATGTGCCATCAAATGAAAAAGCTTAAAAATTACTGATCTAAGTTTTGGAAATAAAACAATTAATAAATAGGGAAAATATTTGTAACATACATGGAAAATAAGAGAATATTTTGAAAAGTTTTAAAAGCACTTACAAATTAGTAAGAAAATTAATACCCTGTATGTGATGAAGAGGCAGACTATGACAGGTAATACATTTTAAAAAAGCAAAAGTGGTTATTTGTTTAATAAAAACAAATTTTAGTTGGTACAATGCGATCTAATTTGCCATGTAGCAAACTGGTGGAGATAAATGAGAATAAACTGGGGGTAGACTGGGGGTGTCCAATATTTAAAGCTGCAGGTACATTCACACAGTGCTGATGAAAGTAGAAATTTTGCATAACCTTTCCAGAAAAGTTGGACAAACATATTATGAGTATTAAAAAGATTGTTACCACCCGGGCTAGTGTGGCTCAGTGGACTGAGTGCTGGCCTGAAAACCAAAAGGTCACTGGTTCGATTCTCATTCAGGGCACATCCCTAGGTTTCGAACCAGGTCCCCAGTAGCAGATGTGGGAGAGGCAACCAGACATCTACATTTCTCTTTCTCACTTCCCTTCTCTCTAAAAACAAACAAACAAACAAGCAAACAAAATCTTTATTAAAAAAGAACATTTCTTTTAGAAAAAGATTGTTACCATTTAGACTAGCAATCCCATTTCTAGAAATTTATTTTAAATAATTAAGATATGTGCAAGGATTTGTCTTCAAAGATGTTCACATCATTCATGTTGTAAATTGTATAACACTGGAAACAATACAAATATCCTCTGAAATAATAAATTGAGCAAATTATGATACTTTCACATATTTGCAATCATTAAAACTAATTTAACATGTATTTTGAAATGAAAATGAGTTTATCATATTCTTTTAAAAGGAGAAAAATAATTATAAAATATAATGTTCTGTATTGTCCCATATTAAAATAAGAAAAATATTATTTATAAACAATGTCTAGAAGGGCATATATAATATAAAAATAATAGTAGGAGAGGGGAATGGAAATAACTTCCCATTTTCTAGTTCTAGTTAATTTTCTAGTTCTGTGTTTATATACTAATGTTTCTGTATCTAGTTCATATATCACTTATGTAAAACAGCTATTGGGAAAATATTTAACAACCTCCCAGGAGTGATTCTGGCTTTTACACTTGTGGGCGTTTATGATGTGAACTAGGTTTACTCCCACTTGGAGGCATGCACAGTTAATTCCAGTCACCCCGTAGACAGCACAAAGGCCCGAGTGCCATTGGCCAGACAGCACAATGGCCAGACTAACCATCCAGCCACCCTTTCATCAAACTGCTGCCATCTCATGGAACCAGGGGCCTGAGGATATGCAGGCATGAGTGTGAGAGGCAACCTCTATGTAAGAACATGTATGTCTGGGTATATTTCAAATTCCATTTTAATGGCAAATACTTTCAAACCTTTTTTTTCTTCATTTTTGATCATGTAACAGCTTACAGTTTTTTTTCACCACACTTCATTTCATTTGATTTTAGAGATAGTGTGATTTAATGGAAGAAGCACAAAGTTAAATTGCATCGTAGTCATAATGTGTAAAACTCACTTGAGTGTCAGTTTCAGCACCTAGAAAACAATGAGAAACACAAGATTGTTATGAGGTTAAATTGAAAGCTACCCTATTTTGCCACATACAACACACTCCCATGTGTAATCACACCCATGTGTTTGGCCCAAACTTTCAGGAAAAAAAAATCTTTTGTTTTAATTTTTTAATTTACTTTTTTGTTTATATTCAGAAACAAAACCAATTATCATATTGCAAGGTATTATTTTGCATGCAGTTATCATTATTGCTTTCTAGAGTAACACTTTAACACATAAGCATAAATAAAAGAATTAACATTTATATAGATATGCAAATGAGTACTACACATGTATAATGTGCATCCTTATTTTTCCTTCAAAAATTTGGGCAAAAAGTGCACATTATACATAGCAAAATACAGTATTTAAAAGATTTAGATTAATGTCTATAAAAAAAGATTGTTATGAGGGTTAAATGGGAAAGTATTTAAAATATTTAGATTAGTGTCAGACACATTAGTGTCCCTCAATAAATGCTCATTGTTATTTTATTAAGGCTTTTAAATAAACAATCACAATAATACAATGAGGTAAAAGAAAGTGTTCTCATTTTAGAGATATGGAAACAGACCCATACAAATAGATAAAATTACAAAACAAAAGTGGAAGCTGGTATGTTATGATCGTAATATGGAGAATTGAATCCACTGCTTTCCAATACCTTTTTTAGAAGCTAAAAGTGAAAAATCAAAGTATGTGAATGGGAAGAAACAAATACCAATTTCCAGATTTTTGTGTGTGCACTTAATTGGAAAATGTTATCAAACAGTTTTTTTTCTAGCCTACAAAACAGATTTTATTATAACTTTTCTCATAGCTGGAAAGGAATAAAAAAGAAAGGACTGTTTGAAATTTGCAATGCAGTGTTGAGGGATGGCCAAGTACTGAATCAGTGGCAGCATTTCAAATGAATCAGGAAAGATGGCAACATGTCATTCCTGGCCAAGAAATACAAAAATTCAGCCATATGGAAAAGCTTTTAAGTCTCTTCCTCCTGCTGTCCTAGATCCTTAAAGACTAATACAGTAATTTAAGTTGAAGTTATTTTAGCCTATGTCTACTGTTTCTCCATTTCTTTTTTTTATCTAAGTACTAGGAACAATATAAATAATTTGTGCAATTTAAGTGATATACTACGTCACAAAAACAAGTCAACTGTTTGTATCTATCACTGGCCTTACTCATTGTTGGCATTCAGGAAAGAAATTGTAGAATTGATTGTAACTGGTTAGCTTTGAGTGGTTCAGTCCAGTGCTAATTGCTTGATGACATCCATTAACTTATGTGTTTTCATGTGTCTTTTCTCTTATAGAAAGCAGAGATTGCTATTGCCCCTCTGACAATCACTTTGGTCCGAGAGGAGGTCATTGACTTCTCTAAGCCCTTCATGAGTTTGGGCATATCTATTATGATCAAAAAGCCTCAGAAATCTAAACCAGGAGTGTTTTCCTTCTTGGATCCTCTGGCCTATGAGATCTGGATGTGCATAGTCTTTGCCTACATTGGTGTCAGCGTGGTCTTGTTCCTAGTTAGTAGGTTTAGTCCATATGAGTGGCACACAGAAGAGCCAGAGGACGGAAAGGAAGGACCAAGCGACCAACCTCCCAACGAGTTTGGCATCTTTAACAGCCTCTGGTTTTCCCTGGGTGCTTTTATGCAGCAAGGATGTGACATTTCACCCAGGTTAGTTTCAACAGTTCTTCACCAATTCCCCAGTAACTCTGTGTTGTGCAGGACATCTTTCTACATGTTCCTGCCCCCTCCCCCTGCACAACCCAGGCAGAGCATTACTTGAAACACAGAAAAAAACTTGCAGTTCTCAAATTAATCTAAGTATATCCATAGCCAAATATTCAAACTTAGCATAAAATATGGATACATCCCAATGGAAAATTAACATAAGCAACTCATCAGAACTCTAAAAAATTACTTAGTATTAATATTTTCTTCAATGGTTTTGCAGATGGAAACTAAAATCTAAATTGTAAAAACAGAATTCATGTTCATTGTATCAGCTTTTCAAAATCAAGTGTTTTTGGTTCTGTTGCTGTTCTTAATTTTTAAAAATTAATTTTGCATTTGATTAACATCCCATGTAACTTAAGGGAGATTTCTGCCATGGCATGATCTAAAAACGGAGTCTGCCTGGTAGGTGGCAGGTAAACACTGTTCTGTATGAGAGCACATAACAAGCTAAGCAGTAGGCAATGAGTCAGCAATATAAATACTATATTAGTCTCATAGAGACAACTTTCACTCTCTGGGGACTCATCTCTCGCTTTCTTTGGATGCCACTAAGACATCTTTTTGGGGAGTTGCCAAAAGTACAGCCAATTTCCTATTGCAGAAAAACATTAATTTTGTCCATAGAAAAAGATGAAGAGAGGAAAACTGAGTATTAAATCTAAATAGTGACCTTTATTAGCATTGCAAATATATGTTTTTTTTTTTAAAGAAATGTATAGATTCTCATAAAAAGACAATTTAGCCACAGTATGTGTTTGGAACACAGTTTGTGTTCCTTAAGACCCAAGAAAACTATAAATGTGCTTAAACTCCAACATGGAAACAAATCAATAATTCACAGTTAATCAATTGGAAAAAAAATCAAAGAAAATTGAGTAATGGTTTTTAAAGCCAGAATTAAGGAAATACTAAGTTAAAACAAAGGTGCCACTTACCTCATACTGATTAAGATGAGAGCATTTTCAAGCTAGAAATACCATGGAAAACATGATATTTGTCCTTACATTTAACAAAATATTTAAATACAATTTGTCACAGGAATTTAAAATCTCCGGATGCTCCCGATGAGTGAGATCAATTTTGAATCTGCCCTGAATTTTTCATTCATCCCTTTCTCACTTTCTCTCTGCATTCACAGTTACCCACACATCCCTGATAGCCAGAGAAAGGGTCAGAAGAAAACTTTGTTTTATGAGATTTAGCATCGGCTTTTAATGTTGTTGCTACATATTAACAAGACACAAACTTTGGTCTCATGTAGGCAGTGACAGAGAAAACATTTTTATAGCAGTATGTAAAGATTCTTTAGGACATAACTCATCTTTCACTCCCATAAGCAATGGGTTATCAACAAACCTGCAAGGCCAATTACTTTGAGAATAACCCTAGATCCTCATCTGGTACAGCCCCACCTTGGCATGTGTCCCATCCATCCTGGCAGAGCTCTGACTTAAGATAAAAGCAGAAAGGCATCTACCAGATTGTATCAAATCTAAGACCTCACCCACTCCTAAGACATATTGCTATTTTATGTACCACCAAGAGAAAAACTGCTACCAATTAAGCCATAATACTGTGTTTCATCTCAACTGTAGGCTTCATTCTAGTATCAGACATGCTAAAATGTTAATAAGGGAGGACTTTAAGTAAGCATTTGTATTCTGTACCTAAAGGAAAGGTATTGAGTTTCACATTTCTGCCAATTAAACAATAAAAAGTAAAAGGTTTTCATATTTTCAGTGGCATTTAAACATTTAATGTAGCATAAGCAACATCAACATATACAGAAATACTAGAACCATTGTTGATTAAATTATCAGGAAATAAAATATTGCAAATGCTATTTTTAAGCATATATGGTGAACTGATGGTATTTTTTCTTTCTCTATGTCATTAGAGAAAGGAAAATGTGCATTATCTTATCCATGTTTAGATCCCTCTCAGGTCGAATTGTTGGAGGTGTTTGGTGGTTCTTTACGCTCATCATTATCTCATCTTACACCGCTAACCTCGCTGCTTTCCTGACGGTGGAGCGAATGGTCTCCCCCATAGAAAGTGCAGAAGACCTGGCCAAACAAACAGAAATTGCCTATGGAACATTGGATTCAGGGTCAACAAAAGAATTCTTCAGAGTAAGTTAAGGAAAAAACTAACAATGAAGTGTTCATAATTTTGAAATTCAGGCAATTTTGCCAACAATTATATGATGGGCTCTAGCCATTATAGCTTTTGCATACACAGTGGTAATTGCTATGTTTAATACTAATACTTCTACGTGGATTTTATGATCACTTTAATTTTCAAAAACCAACTGATTCATTCTCATTGCAAGAGGGGCCCTCCCTAAGGAGGAATAACAACAAAAAGGTAATCAAAACAACTTTATAAGATAATCTATCTAACAAAAAGATTCCACTGCTGGTAATGCTGTGATACTGCATCTGGAAAATTTGTACATTGATGTGTGCTTTGGGGCTAAGGGCCTAAAAATAAAAGCAAGGCTTTTTTAAAAAGACTACATTTAACTTCCTATATGTGAAGTCCAAAACCTTAATTGGAGGTTATCCTCCCTATATGAAGTATGTAATTCTATAATCTCTTTGTAACAATGAATTTCCTTTTTTTAATTTTTAAAAGATTTTATTTATTCATTTTTAGAGAGAAGGGGAGGGAGGTAGAAAAGGAGGGAGAGACATCAATGTGTGGTTGCCTCTCATGTGCCCCCTACTGGGGACCTGGCCTGGAACCCAAACATGTGCCCTGACTGGGTATCAAACCCAGTGACCCTTTGGTTGGCAGGCCAGCACTCAATCCACTGAGCCACACCAGCCTGGTGAATTTCAAAGCAATATATGTGCATTCTCACAAGATAATAGAGGCAAAAACTAGTAAGTTCTGGACACCTGTGTAAGACACTATGGAATTTTGTGCTTATTTCTGTACTTTGGCAGATAAAATTGTTCAAATTGAAGTAATTGCACTTTACATATGGATATGATCCCTTTGGCTTGCCATTGGGATGGTAGGTATTTTGTTTTTGCTTTTATTTTTATAGTTGCTTGTTTAATTATGAGGATGAATTTTTTAATCAATAATCTCTATTATTCTAGCTCTATGTAAATCCAGAGATACACACTTGGTAATGTCTCATCAGAGATCAGAATTCATTTTGTGACTTCATTACTAAAAGTTTTAAAAAGAGTCAGAGTAATATGTTTACAAATTTTAACCAGATAATAATGAAAACATTTTGTGTTACTTTCAATTGCTTGAAGAAGACAAGATATATTTTCCTAAGCTTCTGTGGAAAAATGATACCCCTTTAAAGAAAGTTTCATGTTTATATACAGTACTTGAGAGATTACACTTTCATTTTAAATGCATATATTTATCATTTTTCTCACTCGTCTTAGGAATTAAATGCAACAAAATGTTCCACTCCTTAACCAAGCCTTAACTTTTGTGTACTAAAATTTCGGTAAGGTAATTCTCTTTTAAAAAATGACTTGATTATAATATCCTTACATATTACAGATAATGTTTACATAACATTTACATATGTTTACATTTATGTTTCCATAAATCTGAAAACAAATCATTCAAAAGCTCAGTCGAAACTATCACCGAGCATTGTTCTGAAAAGACTCCAGACAGTGAGTAGCGGCCTTGTCAACAGTGTGAGTGCGGCTGGTAGAGATAACATATAATTTATAAGTTAATTACAAATCAGTTGTAGACTTTTCTAAAACTGTAAATAATGGTCATGACTATAAATTTTATTAGCAATATTCTGTGAGTAGATGTAATTGTGCAAAATGGTTTAACTTATTGAGTGTATCCCGGTCTATAAAGCTTAATACTGGAAACAAGCTGTTCTAACACATTTTAGCATAATCTCAGTACCATGCTGGAAATCTGTAAGTTGATAACTGTGTCCACCAAAAATAGGTAGGTAAAATTTAGTAAATTTGCCTAGAAACCATAATCTATACTCACCAAAGCAGAATACAAGTTTGCCTATAACTCATTTTACTGAAAAAGTGATGGCTGATATTCAAGTAAACAAAACATTTATTTGCAGATTCACCATTCTGTCTTGAAAGCACTTCAAAAACATTGATTCCTTGAAACCATTTTTTAAAAACTCACTGTAAAACTCTTTGGCATCAAGCACAATGAAAATATTTATTTCTAGTTTTTATAGAGCTTTAAAAAAACTGCTTAAGTTCTAAAACCTGGTAAGGGAAGTAACAGAATATATTGATAAGAAATAGAAGAATAAGGATACTTGCTCCCTGGATTTACACAGGCTTTCATATAAGCTGCGCACTCACCAGCCCTGTGACCTTTTTGTCCCACCCAAGTTCACTTTTTGAACTAAAAGAGTTTTCTACGAATAAGTATTTATTGTTGCAGGACAGTCTGAACCTTAATAGGAAAAGAAAATTATTTTCCCTTGCAGCACACTTTCGGAATGTATAAATTTGAGCTCTGATAAAAATCTCATTCATTTTGTCCCTGTGTCCTCCCTTTCCCATAGATGATGACCTGGTTTAAATAAACCATTTGTCTAACAGGTTGAGGAAACAGAATGTGAAGGGTATTTTTGTACTTGTCAAAATGTTTTCTCATAGGAACACAGTAATGGTACATCTATCAGCCCCACTCAATTGCCTCAGGCAGTGACCTGTACTCTGCACTTCAAAAAATGTCATAGTTATAACCAACTGTGAAAAGAATTAGGCCATGGGGGAAAATTCATCTGAACTCCACTGTTGCCTTGGTTTTGTCTCATTATGAAACTTGACAGGATCATGTTCAGTGCATCTTAGTTAAGCATAAACGTAGAGGCATTTAAACAGTCTCTACTTGTCACTTAATGGTAGTTTTGCTGTTTAGGTATTTTGATATTATTATATACCATATCTGAATACATTGATTTTCATTTCAGTGTAAATCTTATGCTGCATTTATTTCAGTCTCAGTAAAATTATGAATGCATAAATGAGGTAGATTACTACCTCAGGCATTATAATATTATCAGGTAGGGTGTTGATGAGCTCTTACTCGGTCTTGCTGCTTAGGGAACTGGAAACAGGAAATAGTTTACTTGTTAACAACATAAATATTTACTATAATGAATGTCATTTGTACATACTTTCTATTAAAGACAGAAATGGCTGAATGCTTAACTTAGGAGAAATTAAAAGACAGCACCTTTTTAATACTTGTTCCTAATAATGAAATGGTGCTTTATATCAGAAAGTGTCCCATGTATTGAGTTTAACAATAAAATTGAAATATATAAATCTGAGATTAATTTTCTAATCTCAAAAAATTACTTTTATATTAAGATTGCTTATTTATTACCTTGAGTCTATTACTCTCCAACCTTGATCTTTAAGTAAATAACACAGTTGAAATTTTTAGGGACTTAAAAGTCCCATTGTCATTATATTTATAAGCTTGCTGGGTCTGCAGAAATGTCCTTATTTTAGTCTGTCTTATCAAATTTATAAAGATTTGCTTGTCCTCACCCCTTAGCAAATGCCTTCTTGAAGTCACAGACAAGGTAAAGGGATGTTCCAGCCCTGCACATCACCATGGGAATGTGATCTTATCTAAGCCATGCCTTCAGATCAGAATTTCTAAATATCAACATGCTGATAAATCATGTAAATGTTTTTTTAAAAAATTGTTTTCATCTTTCCTTCATTTTCACTAGGAATCTATATTTTGCCATTTCTTTAATACCTAAGGCCTGCTAAGTTTAGCATTACCACACTGTGAATTCCTCTTCCAGATTTTAGGGTAATTAATTCAGCTTCTTTTGAACTTAAGGTATATGCAATTCATTATATTTAAACAAAGGCAGCAATAATATATAGAAATGGACTTCAAAAAAATATCAATGCCCTAATTATTTCCTTTAATGCTATGCTTCATTCTATAGTTAAATTATTTTCATAATTACTAAACTCTAAAAATACTTTTTTCCATTTTGCTATGTTAGTTTCATTTAGCTATTCCCTGTTCTTTTAATAAGATACTGAACAGTAACTGAGAAATTGTCAAGTAACTAGCATGGTTTCAAAAATATTTTTAAAACATTTCAATTAAAATAATACCCACATTGACCTCATTTCTTTTGTTTTCAACAATGTATATAATATGAAATATACAATATATGTGCAACTCTATCTTTTTGGGTGAAACTCTCAAGTTATAAATATTTTTCAAAGTCATTATATGCATAAAGGATATGTAGCAACTCTTCCTTAAATTAAAGTGATCAAAATAGGTATTTAAGGACAACCTATGTCACGTAACCTAGAGAGTTTTTAATTTTCAGAGAATGAAACCTGCTGTACAATGAAAGAGTTAGTTCTCTGGGACAGAGTGCAATTATCAAAGCTGAAATGAAGAGGCCTGGGAACATAGCCTCTGTAGTAGACCCCATTCTGACCCCAGACACTCCTCTACCCTGGATACACATGGAATCTGCAACTGAATTGTAGTGGTGGCATGGAACTTCCCAATGGGAGGATTTCTGCAGCCAAAAGCAACCTGCCATTATCTAAACACACCCACCCACCGCAGTCTCTGTATCATGAGGAGTTTTTTAAGTGTTAATGACATAAAACATTTTGTAGGACACTATAGGATGCCTATATCCCATCTCTATATTTATCACCATTTGACTATCCATTAATATAAAATATCTGGGGTTTTGGTGGGGAGGGTGTTCAAGTAAGCACATCTCTTATTGTAAGTCACTTATTATATGGGTTTATTGACTTAATTTCCCTCTTATAAAACCAAAATTGTGATTACAACTTTTATTAGCTTCTCTCTTTGTCCACCTGAATGATTTGCTTTTGCACTAAACTATGTATTCTTCAGTTTTGCTATTCAGGATACTTGGTTTTTGAAGATCTGGTACTTGTTGAATTTTATATTCTCGTAAACAAAAGAAGGTCAGTGTAAATAAATGCACATTCTGATCAGGGTTCTGCCTCATGCATAGATTTAAGTCTGAATGAAGTCCTCCTTACTTTTTATCTGGATCCAGATGCAAAATTTCGGCACCTCGTTATTGGACAAACACAGCTGCACCAGATAACAGTCTGCATGTGACTTATAATATCAGACATCAGACAGGGTCAGCCATTTCTATCTGATCAAATGTATTCTTTGGGGATGTTTGTTTTCTTTTGGATATATTTTCATGTTTAAAATGTCTATGTGGATGAAACAATTCTAAATCAATGCAGATAGCAGCAAACAGGCCTGGGAGAAGTAAGTAGTGATGGTAATGCAGATAAAGCCCAAATGCACAAAAAATAAACAAAATTTTTGGCCAAAATCAGGGAGTCAGAATGACTAACTCTCCAAAATATAAAGTGGAAAAACAGGGATCACCTCTCTTTAAAGTTTAATGTATGTTCTATTTGGAGATTTTGTTAGGAAAAGTCTAAAAAGGTTTTGGTAGACTGAGAGTTTGACTCTTGTGTTATGGATATTTGGTCGGTAAACTATAGTGATTCTTCTCTTGGGCTCAACTCCTGATGATAGACTGCACTTTTTGTACACATCGTATAAGAATGGTTTTCATAAAACTCTGAGGCAAGAAGAAAGATAAATAATACAGCAAGTCTTATTTGTTATAATTCAAGTACAGTATCAAAAGGTATTTTACAAAGCTAAAATTAAATTTTACCTGGTCCTTTTCAAGTTTCCATAAATGTGATACAAAATATGATTTCAAATGTTCAACTCTGTTTATGGCTTTCTGCATTTAAAAATAACAAATTGTTCTTTAAGCAGTTGAGTAGGATAATTATTATGACAAGAGGTATCAGCTTATTCAAATATCACTTTTAAATGTCATTTCAGTGATTTCCTTAAAGACCTGTAAAAGGCTATTTTCTAATTACAAAATAATAATGTTATTATGCCAAAATGGAGTTAGAGGGCCATGGAAAGGTATTAAAAGGCTTTGCTCTTATCTTAGTTCTATCAATAATAACATGTTTTCCCTTCTTTCCTGTATTTAATTTTATTTTAATTTTCTCCAGAGATCAAAAATAGCAGTGTATGAAAAGATGTGGACCTACATGCGATCCGCAGAGCCGTCAGTGTTCACTAGGACTACAGCTGAGGGAGTGGCTCGCGTCCGCAAGTCCAAGGGCAAATTTGCCTTTCTCCTGGAGTCCACTATGAATGAATACATTGAGCAGCGAAAGCCGTGTGACACGATGAAAGTGGGAGGAAATCTGGATTCGAAAGGCTATGGAGTAGCAACGCCCAAGGGTTCCTCATTAAGGTGGGTGGAATAGTATAACAATAGAACATGTGTTGTTATAGTATTCCACCTTCCCTGATGTCCCTGAGAGAATTATTTTGTTTTGTTTGTGAACATGGTATGTTTGTTTGTTTGTTTGTTTGTTTTATTTTCCTCCATTTCATTTTTTTGGTCAATAATCAGGTAATTATTTTCTATTGTAGAGTAAAAATCATAGTTGATATATATTTTTTGAGGCCATATAAAAACCAAACTGGTTGAACACTAGCTGTTTCCAGTGGGCCTAAAATATGGGTAGCATATGCTTCTATAGCTCATCAACTTTTTTGGCCACTAATACCTACACTCTCATTGTGTCAGTAATAATTCTACATTTTATCATTATTTTTTTAAATTATGCTTGCCTATTAGTTTTTGAATAAGAAGACATTGACCTCTTCTCAGTAAACTCCTTTTTTCCATTTCAATGTTTCATTTATTATGGCATCTTTATATTTCAGATTATCCTGAGGTTGTATTGGTGCTAACTCTGTAAACACATCTGTTTATAAATGCAATTATGGTCAGAGGGAAAACTGGGCTCTGGTTTTATGACACTTACTCAAGTCACACTCTCGCCTGTTGCAAAGGGAGTGTGGTATAAGTAAGATCTGTAAAATTAGACCCAATGGCAATCCAAAATTATGCACAAAATAGACCCCTAAAATGTGATTCTTGATCAAAGCATTACACATGTAGATAATCCACATGTGTTAAAAGTGAGACTTTTATTCTTATGGAAATGTTGGTGAAATCTGCCCTTTTCACTCTTTTAATCCTGGACATAGAGAATTCACATGTTTATGTCCAGAAGGCAGAATTTCCTATTTTCCTTAAGCAATAAAGGCTGCTATTGAATTACTGGAGCTTGAGTAAAGCCAGAGGTAAAGGCCGTGACTTACAAATTACTCTGGTCTCAGTGCTGCTCGGGAGAGATTCGTACAAAGCACAGATACAGATTCAAGAAGAAATCAGAATCTTTTCTAAAGGACTTAACCAAGAACCTGGTCTTGAAAAATGATGTCTCTGGTAAGCCTTTGAAAAATTAAGGTAATGAGACCTGTATTATTGCCCAGCAGGAATGAAAGCAACATAAAAATTATATGATTGTTTTCATTGGTTTCAAAAAGGGAACTGCAATGTGTTTTGGATATATGTTGGGCAGAGGAGGGGTTGAGACAGATATAAGAAACAAATGCTATTGCTGGCAAGGCTGTGCTAAGTCAGTATTTTATGTTTACAAGCTACACTGTAGTAATTAGTGAGGGGCTTTATGGTATGTTCATAAGGGACAATTTTAAAAAGAGACAAAACAAAATTAGCCAATGAAGACAAATTTGGGTGTGGACTTTGGCAATTCTGAAGTCAGGTTTACATGACTATCCCTCCCATATGTATGTGAAGAAATGTACAGGGAGAAAGCCAAACTAATAAATTATCCATTACAAAATTCTACCCCAAAAGATTTCAACATTCAGAAACTGAAACTGGCACCAGGATATTTGGTCAAAATATACCCAGAATGAGGGGTATATTTTGTATGATATCATGTGAAAACATATAAAGTCAATTGGGCCAACTAGCAAATCAATCTCTATTGAAACAGTAGTTATAAGAGCATCTTGGTGTAAATAATTTAAGAGAAATAAGAGGGGAGAAAGCAATAGTGGTTGATATGTAGATCAGTGTTCAGACTATTGATTACATTCACTGGATGTTGCTTTTGCTCTTAATTAATTCTCTGTGGACGTAGCTGCCTTGTCTTCTGTCTTGTGTCTACTGATAAAGTCAAGTTCCAGGGACTGAATTTGGCCCTCATACACGGGTGTGCCTGACTCGCATTGATGGCGAGAGTTCCCTCTTAAATGTGCCACTTTGTCAAATCCACACTACAGGGATTGTTTGGGGAGAAGCTGAAGGGCTTCATCTGTCTAAAACTGTATAATAATCAGCTATTGGCTTCCCCCTCTTTTCCTGTCCTTCCCTGGATCTTGTTAATGAGGCAATTGTTAACCTCAGCTTCCTGGATGGAGAGTGTTTTTATGTGCTTTGTTTTATTTGTGCCACAATTTCCTGAGCAAGCTGGCCCCTGCATGCCAAAACCAGTCATTTTGTCCGTCTTTGAGAACATTGGAAGGACACTGAAGGCTAACCAGCGTTCACCTAACCTCTTCACTCCCCTGCTCCATCCCAGCTAAGCAAGAAGTTCATTAAGCTTCAATTCTCATTCTTATTTGACTACGATCTGTCTGTTACGGTAAAGGCAGATTAATATAGAGATGGATAATAGGCACCTTCTGATGTAGAGGCAAATTCAAAACAATTGCATTCATCAGAGCAGGATCCAGAAGGCACACCTACCTGCTTGGAGAGAGCCTTTGAAACATTTTTGCCTCCCTTTTTCAGTAAAGGTGAAGTTTTTTTTATTAGATATACCTTTTTAACCAGGTCTTCAGGTTAATAGTTATGCATATAGTGAGACTTGTGTGTTTCCTTGTCATTAATTGTGGTTTTCTCACAAACTCTGCTGTTTTGATTCATTAGGCAACGTGAGGCTTTAAGAAAAGGGAAGCAGTAATCTTTCCTCCTATAGAAGCTTAACCAGAGAAGGCAGATAAATGACTTGCAGTCTTCTGTTCGTCCAGGGTGTTTTAAACTTCTAGACTTTGCTGTTTGGTCAAATGCTTCAGAAAATAGGAAGAGTATGATAATATAATCAGTATAAAGTGTCAAGACTTGGGTTTTAATACAGATTTTTAAAACAAATGCAGTCAAGATCATCATAGAGAGTATTTCTGTGACTGGTTTAAAAATATGACAACAGTGATGGCCAGCACCATTCTTTATGATAGAGAATGATAGTCAGTGCTCTTTATTGTCCAAAGAAGCTATTTTTCAAAGAGACTTTATTTCAGACTAGTGTGTTCTGGGCATATACGATGAAATGTTAAAATGATTGAGCTATCACTAGCAGCTCTCACAGGAGATTAATACTATACTATGTTTTATTGGATTTTGGCATAGGTTCTCCAGTTTTTAGGTGATAAAATGATGATAGGTATATTCATGCTATTACACTTAGTATCTATAGATTCTAATGTTAAAAAATTGAGGTAATTATCAGTAAATGTACAAACTATAAATATCAATGAGTGAAAGAACTTAGATTTTACTGTCAGTGTTACTTATTTTTCAAATTACCTTCTAAAGAAAACTTTCAGGTCATATGAGATTAAAAAAGGGTAGAATCTCTTCTTTTATATTATCTCTCAACTTTCTTCATCCCTTGATGTTTCTTCCAACTCTCCTTTCCATGTGTGCAGTGTAACCTACACGAGTGTCCATGTCACCTCTTTCCTTCCTGTCCCTTCTTCAACATTAATGACAATCTTTCTCTGGCTGAGAAATGTTTAAAGCTTGTGTTAAGTATATATACTTTAGATGGAATTGCAATGGAATGTAAAGTTTAGAAGACAGGGGAAGTATTTATTTTGACTTTACTCTCAACTTTACTACTATATAAATATCTACCATTCGATAGCATTTATTGCCCAGTAAAGTTGCATACTTTACTGTCAAAATACTATATTTACTTTATCACCTGTATTACATTAGCTACTTTACTCTCAACTTTACTATGCAATAAATAAACTGATAAAGGTGGTTTAAAGCAAACCATAATTTAGTTAATACAGATTTATTGACTACTAAATAGTTGTTAGATGAGAATACCCTATTTAAAGATATTCATGGTATCTGGTATCTGTAAGTACCTCCAGGAACAATGCAATGGATCATATCTGAAGACCTTCCCTGGAACTTTGTAAGGATTTGTGTACCTGATCTTAATATTTGAAGCAAGTTTATAAAAGTTAGCCTCCTATAATTCCCATTAAAATTTTGCCTTCTCTAAAGACATTTGTGGGGCAGTGTCTAAAATAAGACAAATGTTCTGTCACTGCCCCCACCCACCAAAAAAAATGATATTGCAAAAGAAAACAGTTCCAAAAGAACTTGATCAGTAGTTGATATGGAAAAAATGAAGTCTCTGGGACTTGCTGATGCCCTTCAGCAAGTTAGCAGGAACCCATGGCAACAGGAGCTGACCCTCTGAAACCATGCACATCCTGCTCAGTTTGTAACAGGCGAGTCAGAGCCCCAAGGTGACAGCCTAACAGGGGAAGGAAGTCTAAGGATGAGAATTAGAATTGCACATCTTTCCCTACACTTCTTCTTTCAGTATTTAACACAATCACTGCCCTCACAGGACACTTGGCCCAAGTCTAAATCTCTATCAGGGTAAGTAGAGTTCTCTGCAGGAAACGGACTTTGGAGGATTTGTTAGGGCAGATGCATTAAACGCAATATTCAAGTTCATGTGTGAAAAAAAAATTATCCCTAAGGAACCACTTTCCCATGTGAAATTTGTGAGACATATTTAGTCATCATTTCAGGTGTACATGGAAGATTTAGAAAAAAAGAGGTTTTCTCAATGTGGTATGTGAGAATAAAGCTGTAGTCTATTTTTAGTGTTAGTAACAAATTAACTATTAATACTTAATGTAGACAACAAACAAAATTACATAGTTTTAAAAATGCATACTTGATATCACTGAGCAGCATTTAGCCTGAAAGTGAATAAACTTATACCTTGTTTTCTGGAAACGAGTTGCAGGTGATTTGTACACTATTTTTATTTTACTTTAACTATTATGGATAGAGATATTCTAGCTCATGAACATTTTTCATTTTTTGGCTTCATATTAAAAGATGCTACAGATAACTTACTTTTTGTGATCCCATTATGTTCTAGAATGTAGTCTATTGGACTAAGGTTAGAAAACCCATACAACACAAAATCAATTGTACCTTTCAGCATACACACACAAAAATACAATTCCCACAGTTGTGTTATGCTGAAACACATACCCAGTTTACTATTAGAGATGCTGATGTTTATTGTGGATACCAAGTATTTTGCATTCACAGACTTAGATGTTCCATAGTAAAGGTGTCAGTGCTACATGTATCCCAGTGGAAAAGAAGCCCCTCTAGAATCCAAGTATTTCATCCTTCCCTTTCCAAATGTTGAATACAATAGAAAACATCAAATTTCTAGTGCCACTTGAAATTCTAGATTTTTCATTAAACTCTTTCCTGCAATTAAAAGATAACTGAAATTACAGATCCCCATGAAATGGAAAAAATGCATTTCCCTGCCTTTCTTTAGGATTCACCAGGCATTTTACATTTTTGCCATTCTACCTAGTAGAAAAAAATAGCTAATATGATTTCCCTTCACTCATCTGCCAATGCATTCAACAGATAGTTTCTGAGTTGCAACTGCGCGTTCACCAGGTAGTTCTTAAGTTGTTTGCTCTGGGGGTGCTCTGGGGGTACTGTGGGTAACGGCACACCTGGGAAATTTCTAAATTCAGTACTTACCTCTATGTCACTTCTTACCATTAGGTTTAGAAGCTGTGTTATAATAACTTGACTAAGAAAATGGGTAAATTTGGGCCATTTTAGTTTTTACTACTTCAAAGAGAATTAAATTTAACAAGATAAAACTACTACAAAAGAAGTTTAATAATTTAAGCTCTCACAAATTGATTTGATGACAGATCTAAGACAAGATACTAATTCTGACTATTCTAAGAAAATCCAGAAGACCAAACTGTTATTCTTTAGTTCCACTAACTGCCTTATAAACAAATTCTATAAAGATAAACAGTCTTCCAAAAAATATCTGTATCCTAAACAATTCAAATTCATTCAGTGTCATCCTGCAACTAATGTGAATGCAAACCTGTAACCAACAAGCCAAGCAGCTTTGATCTATACATACCAGGTGGACTTAGGAAACATAAGATTATATCTAAGGGCAAAGTTCATAATCTGATATGTAATAAATGTGTTGTAGATGAACTTATGTCTACACCGGGAAGTGTATTTAAGAGCTTTCTCCTGGTACATGTCTGGTAGCTAGACAGGTTCCATATTTTGTCATTCATCTTTAAGGTTCAGTTCATTATAAGGAGTGGTCCTCAGAAGCAATTCCAGTGCTAAGGATCTGGTTAAAAGGGGACACAAAGGAGCAGCCAAGCAAGTGCACGAAGGTTCTGTGTGCTTGGATCCCCCTTTCTGGGTTGGTGGGTGGAAGCCCAAATGCAGGTTCTAGAACTAAAGCTAAAATCACCAGGGCTGGAAAGGAAATTCACCTCCTTCCCAAGGCCCTGGCAATGCTGAAATCTAGAAAGAGGCACAACTAAGATACCATAGTAAGAGGATGAAGTCCAGGTATTCAAGGCAAATTTTCTTGAAGAACCTCCATAACAAAAGGACTGGCTGCAGGAGGAAGAGCTAGAAGGGAAATTTATGGAACTGGGAATCCTGGAACTAGGAAAACAGTAAGAGCAGCAGGTTAGTGTGCCTGGAGCTGCTGTTTCTATTTTTATCCTGAACCCGATAAGTTGGGATGAGGCACACGTATAAGGTCTCAGCAGTAGGGCAAACACTTGACACCAGAGAAATTATCCACGTGGGGCTTTCAATGTCCCCAGTGCCGCCTGGCAAGCATGAGTTAACAGAGTGTGACAGCATAAAAAGCCATCACTTCCATGACAGGAAAAGACACTAAAACAATTTTGTGATGTCACTGTAATAGTATATTCAAATCAAAGGCAAAGAATTAATTTATGCATGGAGCTCATGTGCAGAAGACTGAATCCAATGTAGTTTCAAATATATCAGACTTCCATGCTATTTCTTTTCTGTTGGGTTTGTCTCCATTTCCTCCTATTCATCATTCTCAGGACCAATATTTAAATTCTCCCCCAAAAATGTTCTTCTGCTGTGCTTGATGTAGCTTTTGATGGTAGCTACAAAGATGTTCTTTGGCCCCATCAATACTCAATTAATAAATGAAATGTGTCAAGTTAATTCTCTTTCCTATAAGACCTTAGGCTATAGGAGGATGACTTCTATAGTTAGCAAATGCCTTTGAACTTGACAACTATAAACTTGCCTGTATTAAGCTTAGGAGTAGTGTTAATTTATCCTCAGAGGAGCAGCAGAGTCAAACGATCAGGGTTTGGGGGGGTTTTGGGGCTGGGGGGAGGTTGGTGGTTGTTTTTACTTTTTTGTGCATTGTTTGTGTAAGATTGTATTCACTAGATTTACCTTCATAATGGAAAGGACACTAGGAAAATTATAACCCGCTAGGCCTCAGCACAGGCTGCAGGGGAAGGAGCTGTTAACATTCTCAGAGAGGTCATAACTGTTACTATGCCCAGTTCTGTAGGAGCAAGAAGAGGAGCATGATAATCATGCAGACTAGATTCTTACCCCTTATTGTCCCAGGGCCCTCTTAGCTGAGAGTGTGGAGGTAGGGTGGGGAGAGACTGCAGAAAAGAGGGAAGAGAAGGGATTTTCCACTTAGAATAATTAGTTATATAAAGAATCTTTTAGAAAATACACACAGAGAGGACTTTGGATGGAGTATGATAATCAGTTACCATAAAATTCCAAAATACCTATAATAAAATACTACAAAGCTCATTTTATTATGGAGCTGTAATATACTCCTCAATGCAGAATTCTATACAATGCTGCTTTAATACAGTTTTATACTAATAATAAACATCTACTTAAGTACATCATAAGTAAATAATGGTTTTCCATAAAAATGAAAATGTATCCATTACTTTTAGCATAGTATATGAGAAACCACCCTTCCAGAACTTTAGAAATTGTTAGATTCCTTTTGTTTCTAAAGACAATATCAGCCAAGATGGGCTGGTTTATGACTCATGTTTAAGAAAAGGAAAATAAAGTGTTTGGCAGTCACTTGTAATAAGCTGGAAAAATAGTAAGGACCCTGGTTTAGAATTATAGTTTATTTTAACTTAGCTGGGAATAAGAAACTATACCTCATTTACTTTAATTGTTCCCCACCTGATAAATCCCATAACATTTTTGTCTGATAACTTTTCCACAAACACAGAATTATATGCAACTGGCAACACCTGAGTAGAAAAATCACCATTTGACTTTCAAAAATACCCAGTCCTGGCCCCAAGCCTTCTCAGGGCAAGCATTACATTGATTATGAGAGTATTTTATAAATAATAATTATACTAGCAGAAGTTACAAATACTATGAACTCACAGTATAATCTCCTTAATGAGAGAAAAGTGTCTTTCATGATTAAAAGTATTTTGTTTTAAATGGACAGATTTCATACTTTCTAAAAACTCAAAAGTCATTGTTACAACTCATCCACAGAATGAAATACACTTTCAAAACCTTGTGAAGCCATTTCAAAACGCCCCTGTAATAGCACACAGCTCAACACTGAAGAAAAACTAAAGGCCTAAAAACATTCCTACTGTCAAGTGTGCCTTTCAAACTGTGCCACACTCAACCTTGGGAGAAATCTATCACTTTAAATAGCACCGACCATACAATGTCATATCACATCACATTGAAATGAATTAGACTTTACTTAGCTTACTTTTTTTTTTCCTGGGATATTCAGTGAAGAAACTGACACACTGATAATATTTTACAGAAATGTTAAAAATTCTATCTGTTTTCTCTAAGTGTGAAATATTTGGGAGTTAGCCAAAACAAGAATTAAATTGGAGTAAATCAAACAAACGTGACACGAAGAGCCCCTCACACTCACAGAAACTGAGTGTGTGCAGCCCCCTCCACTGTAGCTTCACTACACAGAAGACTGGATAAAACCGCCCAGAACTACACAGGAGACAGGCCTCTGCTGTCATAAAATCCTAGTTGTTTCATATTTGGGGCTGGCAGATAAGCAACTTCTGAAAATCTTTTTTGAAAAGATAAAGGTTCAAAATCCTATTAGTGACTGAGAGACCACATCATTATGTCTCCAGCCCCTAGACTTCCCTCTTTTCAGGCATTTGCAACTAGGACTACAACAAAAAAAATCAGAAAAGCATTATCAGCAAATATAGCTGCTCTGTGTTGCTAGTGCCTTCAGCATAAAAAGAAAAAAAAATACATGAGGAATAGAAAACTTAAAAGGAAACCAAGTATCTAGAGCCCTAAGTCAGTGCCCTAACCTTGGACATGCATTTGAAACTAGTTGGAGATAAAGAGAAGTAAATAGGATCCAAGAAAATCTGACATCAGTTTGTCTCCCAGAATAAAAAGTAGAGATCATAGGCCAAAAAAAAAAAATGCTTTCTATTAAACAACATAGCAATGATAATATCATATACAGCAAAGAATCAGTTAATATAAAATTTAGTGTTCTTTGTAGTTCATTTTTATGAAATGGTGTTTAAATTTGGCTTACTATGAAATGCTAAAAAATACTGAGTAGTACATTCCTAAAGTGAAATAATAATATTAACAATATAATATTATAGCTTTCAAATCATTTCCATACATATTTGTTTACTTGCTCCTTTTAACCCTCTTATAATGTCATTTTATCATAGAGGAAGGCATTATAAGTTAGAGACGTTAAGTGACTTGCCCACAGTCCCACAGTTGAGATTAGAACTGAGGTCTTCTGACTCTCTCCAGTGCTCTTATGGAAAAAGAACTATTATAATATATGTATATATAAAACATATACATTATATATAAATATATATAGCTTACATTGAGACTTACTAAAATATTTCTGTCATTCTTCCATGCTGTAATTTCAGCAACATTGACAGTTTCCAGGCACATTGAAAATAGCCGTATAGAGCTCAAGAAACTGTAATGTTTCATTTATATTAAAAAAGAAATAAACCCTTGTTAAGCTGAGAAAATTACACATGGGGAGATTTCAGGTCAGTGCAAAGAAAGATTTTACAATTAAAAATGGTCCCCAAAATGGGAAAAGTTGGCTATGATCCCCAACCATGAGTTGTTCAGGTAGAAGGAAAGGGGTTTTGAACATCTCTTAGATGGCACACTGTGCCAATGACATCTAAATTCCCTTCCCTCTTTGAGAGTCTGACATTCTGAATTATGCCCTGAACTATCTTTAGCAAAACAACCAAAGAATTTTCTTATACCTCCTTGAAGTTGCAGACAATAAGACTGAGGAAAAATTCACTCCCAGAACTGCAGTAGAAGCTGGTCCAGTTTTGGAATTAAATAAACCACTTCTTAGGTAAATAGCTGCTTTTGTCAGTCTGTCTACATTGTGAAGTGAAAAGGTATTTAAGGAAAACACTTCCCTGTAGAAACCACAGGTCTTGCATGCCCGTATATAGACATTTAAAAGTGTATACCAACATCAAGCTTTTGGCAAGGTAGAAATCTGACAAAATTCATTGGGTTGTATAAAAATGGGAATAAAACAGCACAAGTAAAGCACATGCACATAGAAGGACTTGCTTTGATTTTTAAAATAAAACATATATTTCATATTTAGATATGATAAAAAAGTAGTTCATGTAAACTGATATTCTGTGGTGTTTCAATATGTCATGCTTGAGAGGATGACTTTTAGGAGCACCATAGTAGCACCAACAACTTCAGTGCCATTTAATTTTTTTTTCATTTTTCCCTCATCACAAATAACAATCATTTTATGCCCTGAAGCATGAAGACTGCACAACACTGTAATTTTGCCCAGTCTAGGCAGTGTACACAGTTATTCATAGATTCTCAGATCATTTCAGAAGATAAAGATATATCCTTCAAATTCTGTCATGTAAGTGGTTTCCATGAACAAAGTAGGTGTTTCATGAAACACAATTCACTTTCTTCCCTTTAGAGCACAGCTTTACAATTTCTGAATGTATTTGTTTCAGAAAAAAAAGGAAATGCTCTATTTCTGAATATATTCTTTGGACTTTATAGAGTTTACTAGGTAAAAGTCCGGTTTACCAAAAAAAAGCCACTTTTAGAACGTTCATTAAAGATAATGAATGAAGTCAAAGTTCCCACCCAAGGAAGAACAAGAAGGAAACGTGTATGTTCACAGTTGGAGGAGTTTTATTATGTAACTTCAAGCTGATTAAAGTCTATAGGATGAATGTAACACTAACAAATGGTAACTATAATAGAAATATAACATAGAACCTGACGTAGAGTGTTTTATTCCTGCACCTTTTCATAATGGCCATTAATGATTACTACATCCTTCATTTTGACATCACTGGAACATATTGTGACAACCCAAGGTTCCAAAGTACATCCATTTTCTCACCTGATGTCATTTTACTTGATAAAGAATTTTAATAAGTTACCCAAAGTTAAATAACAATAGCACATGATCTTGTATGGGTTCAGGCTCATTCTTGGTCTCCACTTTCCTTCATGTCTCACAGAATTCAATCAATTGTCTGGTATTTTATTATGGGAACCAGTCACTCTCTCTGAAATTATGCCAAAGGGTAATTAGGAACTGACTCTAAGCTCAATTAATTAGACAGTAGTTTCAAAAGAGAGAAAGTAATTCAAATAAGAAAAGACTATTGGAGTTCACATGAAGGAAAAATAAATAAAATTTAACAACTACTACATAGCAAAAATGTGTATATGAATATACTCCCCCACACACACAACTTGTCATCGGTGCTACTGCCTTCGGCTGGACAGATGCTGCAGCTGAAACCCAGGTCAGAGTACTGCTAAGTAATAGAGCTGGAACAGACGCCCATCACTGTTCAATTTCCAAATCCTTGCTCCGTTCACTATGCTGCCTTGTTTCTCTCCAAAGACATTACGAGTCTTTTCTTTTTAATTTATAAAAATAAATAAATAAAAACCCCACCTTTATCTTACCTATAATTTCCTGTTTAAAAAAATAAGACAAGCCCATAGTTTCTGATAATACCCACCTCTCAGATTTATTCCTAACCCTTCCATCTAATCACCCTTTGAATTTTTTTCGTTTTTATAATGATTCTTGTTCATACCAATTTAGTGCTGCTCCTCCAAACATGTCACTGCTTGTAGCACTACCATATTACCCCAGAGACACAGGGAACAGCAGGGAGAAGAGCTGAAACACCACGGCACACACCCCCCCCCACAAGGAACTGTAGGTGTTCCCCACCATACCCCCCGTGATTGATTCCCACTGATAAATATTGCCCAAACAATACCCTTCCTTTAATTCCCCTACTACTCAGTTCATTCCCCTTTGGCCTAATCCTTAACATGGACTGTAAATTCAAGTCAATGAATGCCCCAGTATACCAGGCGGTTGGTAGTGTCTTGTGAGACCTGAGGAAGGGGTTGGCCAGAACTGAACTTGACTTTAATACAAGACCATGTTCTATTATTGTTTAACTTTGGGTATTTCTCCCCTAGGAGGAGGACAGAGGAGAACTAACCAGCTCCAGGACCAAGGTAAGAGGGGAGTTTTCTTTCAAAAGAATGGGTTCCATCCATTTGAAGGAAACCCCTCCCCCACCCGTTTTTTAATTCCTTTTTCATTATACCTTTATACTTTTTAACCCACCAGCATTAGCAAAACAGCTTGCTATCTGTGTCTATAGTTAATTGAAAATCCACTTACAAATGTTATAGCAGGAGAAAAATATAAAACCTTTGGACAAGTCATTATCAGTTTATGCTAATACATTTATATTTTCCATCACCATCAAATATCAGTGCCAGCCTTCCATTAAAGATTATATTCTTGTATAGGCCTTAGGAAATGGTCATAAACTATTAATTTCTCTGTGTATAGAATATGGATAGTAACTAGCAATCAAATCATAACAGTAATGGGATTGCAAAATGTTAAAACTAAAATCCAATGTTTCTTTGGAAACTATATCATTATAAAGAAAATTTTTATTAGAAGAATCAGCTGACTTAATTTAAATGATATATAATTTTAAAATATAAACAATCAGGCTGGACTTCTGGTGTGAATCTGTATAGACTTAGATTTTTAAGGTACTGTATGAAAACTGTGGTTAGAAAAAAAAAAGAAAAAGGAAGTACTGTTGTCTTGAGCAGTATTTCTTCATGCTTATACATCCTCTTTCTGGGCCTCTTCTGTTGCTTTTAATGGTTTCCATTGTTACCTTTCATGTTTTATGTTGTTGTCCATGGAAATCATCAGTACTGCCTGCCTTCAGTACTCTTGCCCTTCCACAGGAAAGAAAGCCAAGGTCAGAAACAATTTAGGTCATTTAAAAAGTATCCAGAATTTGAAATATCAGAAGAAAGGCAGGCCCTATGGATTATGGAGGGACCAGCTTCCAGATCCCATACAGCTGTAGTTCTTTGCTCTCAATGCCCTCCAAAGAGGCTAGATCTTCTGTGACTGCAATAGGTTTTAGGAAAGCTTTGGACCAGGTAACTAAGACAATCAGGGCTTCCTCAAGAAGAAGGAAATTTTAGGAAGAAGAAGAAATGTGCATAAAATAATGAGAATTAAAGCAATTTGTTCCCAATAAATAGTAATCATCTTTCAGAAACACTGTTCTGTGGTTTTATTACAAACATCCTTACATTTTGGCATCACCTTAAAGTTGGATTGTTGATTTTTTTAATGAAAGAAAACCATTTCAGAAGGGTATATTTTTGTTAAAGACCACTGTCTTCTGAACATTAATCATAGTAGTCATATGAATAGGAACATACATGAGAGGACACATGAAATAGTACGGTGGTTTTCACACCAACACACACTACTGATGTAGACAATGATATGCAATAGTCTCCAAACCCAGAAACCTAAGCACTGAACTTCTTGTGGATAACACATTTCATGGTCAGATGTCAAATAGAACCTAATTTTGACTTTCTCACTCACTGACCCCTTTAGTGAAAAGTATAGGATATATCTGAGGTGCATTGTTCATCCCTGATTTATTCACTTCTGAATCTTAAGAAATCAGATGTACTGATTGTCTAAGCAATCATGCAAGAAGTGTCACAATATTTTTAGCAGACTATGTATTAGAATTTGATATCCATGCCAACATTAGTTATGTCAGGCAGATTTGTTGTGTACTTTAAATTCTTATGAAATATTTCATGGTAATCTCATTCAGGGAAAGAATTGATGGTTGATGCATAGTGTCTTAGTTCCTTTGGGTAACCTGAAATTGAAATGAACACCATTTTCTGTTTTGTTGTGTTTCTCAGTAAAGTAAAAAATTTAATCTTATATTAATTGTATTCAATTTGTTAGGTATATTAAAATAGTTAATGATGGTGGTCAAATTGATTACTTAAGAAGTACCCAAATTCTGAGGAGAAACAAATAACTGAAAGACTATATAATATGTCCTAGCATTAACACTAACAGAAGCAAATATAGGTGAGGCTATTTTAAGAATTTAAATATTTGGTCACTTTTTCTTATTTAAATTGTTTAATAAAAAATCAATGGAGGTTAAAATGTATTTCCATTTTGAAATATGGTTATAAGCCCTGTTACTCTTAAAGATAAAGCAGCTTTGTGTTTCACTTAGAGTGGCAAAAACGTAAAACCTTTAAAGGTACATGGACTTAGAATTCTTAGGCTTCAGCTATTTTCAGAGAGTAACAGAAAAGTGATCTGCTCTCTTGTTATGAGCTCTCTTTGAATGGCAGGTTCAGACAGCTTCATTTCAAGACCCCTTAGCTAGATCCCTAGATCCTTAATACATATTTTTATCACTCAATTTTCCTTTTTATTTGTGCCATTTTCCCACCCATGCAAAATCCACACCAGAAGTTAGGATAGATAAAACAAGATTGATTAAATCTGAAAACTTAAATAAGAAAGAAAAATTGAAAGTTTAATTTTTTCTCTCAAGAACTTGATGGGAAATTTAAAGTATTTGCATATGAAGGTTAACTAGACATTTTTAGAGAATTAAATGCATGTTTAAATATAAAGTAAAATAAATCTTAATCAAGTGAAACCAAATATAGTTGGCATTTAATGTGTGTAGATGATAAATGTAATTTTTAATTTCTAAAAATGTGCTGAATTATACTATTCTAAGTAGTAAATTTCATAACAAAAGTATTTTCTAAATGTGATATATTTTATTTACTGCACATAAGTAGATTAGAACTGAGTTGTAAGTATACCATTATGTGGGAATTTTCATCTTACAGTTTGGTTAGAAGTATCAGATTTTCTTTGACACGAATAACAAATTTGTATTTGATTTTTGCATTTAGTATTCTTTTCTTGTCCACCAGTGCAAACTGAACTGATGGTCCTTTTGTTTTAACTATCTATGATCTCACTGAAATACCTCTTTAGATAATTTTTATACAATGGACCAAATTTTCTGCCATTATTCACAATGATATATCAGTAATCTTATCTCCTTTTTGCCAATGTTTAATAGACAGTTTTGAAGCCTTTTGTTTTTTTATTTTATTTTGTTTTGTTTTAAAATGTTCTTTACACAATATCTTCTCAAAATTCATTAGGTTCAATGGTCAAATGATTTCCTTTCATTGCCCAACACATTATTCTTCCATTTTAATAAGTTACTAGAAAAGTAGCACATTAAGTTAACTCAGAGACATCAATTCTACATGTAGTCATTGCATGCCAACTATATTTCTTGTCCTGCATTAGGATTGAGAATGGTATTAAGTACCATAAGACAAAGTTATTGTCCTCCATGAAAGAGAAAAAAAATGTACAGAGACAGCATTGTAAAAAATATCACTCAGAGCAAATGTGAGTGCTCCAGATAACAGATCACTTAAAGAAACAGGAAATAAAAAAGAATCTAGAGTATCTGGGAAACACTCCATAAAAAAGGTTTAGGAGGACTAGTTAATAAATATCACTTGAATGATAAGTCAATGAGTGATTACTGGAAAATGATAAGAATTTCAGAAAAACTAAGGAAGAAATAAAGGAATTCCTGATGAAGTTTCTATCATTTAAGATTAGAGGCATTTCTGTATAAAATATCTCTGGGACAACAAGGTAACTAGGAGCCTGGTGGGAGGGAGAGAAGGGCTGTTTGGGGAATTAGAGAGGTTATGAGCCTGACTCTATCCAGACCTGGGTTCCAGTCCCACTTTTGTCATTATTAGCCATGTGGATTCAATGAAGATTCAATGAGAATATGAAGAACCTGACAGAGTGTCTGGTTCAATAAACTATAATGAAATTACACTTTAAAAGGTATGTGTAAGCTGAATTGTTGGGAAGTCTTGAATGTCAGAAGAAATAGAATAGAATAGTATCTTGGAGGCAATCATAGATCACTAAAGGTTTTTGGCAAAGCACTAAAAAACAAGCAGAGGCAAAGTTATTCTGATGCTGGGCAGCTGAGAATGAATTGAGAAAATCAGTGGATCTTGACTCAGATGATAAAGCTGTTGACTAAGGTAATACCTGTGTGATAGTAATGAAAATATAAATTTGAGAGACTTTTCAGAAACAGTGTTTTTGATGGGTAATTGGCTATAGGAAAGAAAGAATAATGAAAATTCAAAGATGAGAATGAGCTTCTGTGATTGGCTTCGTTATTTTATTATTTGTTTTTACATTTCTATTTCTTCTGTGAAAATGTTTCTAATCTAACATACTGAAGTTTCCTTATAATGCTATTCTTGGGAATCCATAGTTATATATCCTAAAAGGTTAGAACTTAAATCATCAAGAACCTTGTATGTATCAAAATACATCTATTATGTTTTAACCTTGGAAGAAAACAAATATTATATCCTAATCAAGTCATCTTATAGGTTATATGTATTGTTTTTTAAAGAAAGTTATCTACTATATTTCATTCTTGAATATTTAAAAAGAATTAGATCAGTTGACAAGATTACCTGCCTTTGAAGTTTTGTCTCCGCTTAAAGGGTATTTAGCCAGAGAGAACAGGAATTGCCATTTTACTAGTAAGGGGAATATATGAGTCCAAGCTTAATCAAGCATAACCCCTACCAAGCCTGACAAACTTCTCAGGAAAAATCAAAGTTCCCTTAGAAAGCCGTGGAGGGATGAGTAATAGCTTATTTAACTAGATAGAAAACGGTACTAACAAAAAGCAAATGAACCCTAGGGGGAAAGAGCACTGGACCGGAAGGCAGAAGACCTGATCCCAGCTGGGCTTTGGTGAGCAAGTCACCTAACTTTCGTTAGACCCCGGCGACCACATCTGTAAAATAAGAAAGCAAAAGTCCACCTCTAAGCCACATTTTGACTAAAAAAAATCTAGGATTCTAGTTCTTTAAGGCAATTGATGGGAGTTTCTAAGAATCAACAAAGAATGGAAAGTAGAAACATGATCCATGGCCCATGGAATGGTGTAGAATCCTGGAAATCTTACAGTGAGAATAAGGAGCATGGACTAGGAGATGGAAGAACCTAGTCAGGGAGGGGGGCGGTCCACACAGCAAACTGCGGTTCAGACCCAGGTGAGGCATCTGGTGAAAAGCCCAGCACCGCTGACCAACTCACATTCACTGACTATAACAGACACCAGCTCTTGTATTTTTGGACTTTTATTTTAGAATAATAATAATCACAATTTGTAAAATGAATGATATTCAGAGATAATCTGAAGCACTTCACGATCCAGGTAGCGGTGGTCTCATCTTGAACAAAGCCCTCTTTTATATGATTTGTTCACACATGATGATGATAACAACAGAGTGGTTAGGGGCAGAGACTTTACCCCACAGCACCTCAAACAGTACCCTGAGGTGACCACAAATAAAATAAAATTTATATTATTTAATATGAACAACTACTGTGTTCTAAATATTATGTAATGGTAACTAGAAGAATTTTTGACAGTTTTATTTTTAATTTTTATGGACTTAATGTACAGTCCTTTAAGAAGTCCCACACATCATATGCTTGCAGAATAATGACAAATCGAGGTTAGTACCTGGAAAGTTCCTTTCCACCAAAGTACAGTCTAATGATCTCTTCTCTTTTATGATTCTGGGGCTATCATGGTCATAGAAATATTTTTCTTTCTCTTACCTTTAATAGCTATACTTGAAAGTAATCATTAATTGATTTTAAAATAACTGTTATTAGAATCTAGAGCAGATACTTACCTGTATTCATAAGTGCCCTTCCAAAGTCCATGAATCCCTTGAAACTGTATGCCAGTCTATGGTTTCATAAGTTTGTACCTTTCTTGAAAAAGTACCCATGGCTTTCATCTACTTCTAAAAGAGGTCCATGGCCCAAAGGAGGGATAAAAAACTCTACTCTGTGACCAAAAGTTGACAAAAAAACAAAAACATAAAACTAAACTGCATGAAATATTTGTTAAATAAAAATCAGGCTCCCTGCTAAAAATATAAAATTTTTTATTTGTTACTATCTCTAGCTGGTGCTCAAATTAAATTACTGGCAGGCATCCTCACAAAAATCACAATGTTCCATCAAAGAATCACATTCTTCAGACCTGGTTCTCAAATAGGAATCAGTCAGGCAAATTCCAAATAACACACAACTTAGAGACAATGCCTGGAACCCAGCAGAGTATCTACTTAATTTGTTCAGTTGTCTTTGATTCAACTGGAGTGTGAAACACAAAGATCTCTCTATGCACTAACTTAATTGTTTATATCTCTTATCAAATTGGATTTCAAATGATCATTCTATAAATCATGTTAGGTCTGAATTATCTTTCAACAGATAAAAAATTTCCTCCTAATTTTGACACTAAATTATTGATCACTAGTGACATGTAGGTAAGTCTTGTAATAGCATAAGCAAACTGGAGTGGAAATTTAGTTTCTTTTCTAAAAAAATGTTTGCATAGTAATTTAGCTTAAATTCTGCTTTTGGAAATGAGTGCACAAATCCAATGAAGCAAGAAGAGTCTGGTGCTTGTTTACTGGAAGGAATAATTTGGGAAGAAAAATAATAAGGGAGCTACAAGTTAAGTGGACAATTTGTGAAGCATTGATAATGCTGAGAATTGGTTACTCTCCAGGCTTAAATAGCTGACAGAAGGTAGAACTCTGAACCCAAACACCTTTCCTTAAGATCAGATGTATTTCGTCTTTAACTCTTTATGTCACAGCCTATTGATTTTTATTTAATTTTTATATTTTCTTGATTGACAAAAGTTCTTTTTCTCAGTGTTATTAATTCATTTTAGTCAAAGTTCTTGGGCTTCTTGTAAATTCTCAGTTTTTCTGTTAATTTCTTCCATCCACCTTTTTTGGGGGGAAATCATTAATTCAACCACAAAGGTAAAATCTCATGTGATTTTTCACCTTCCTGCTTGTGTATACAACATTTGTGACAATACTAACAACACAACCTCATTTAAATAACAGAATGAATAGTGTATGTAGGGTTATTTTTTATTTTTTATGAAATTACTACTTTCTTACTAGAGTAGTCCTGAAAAAAACATTCTTCATATATTTCCCTGCCACATAACAAAGTTTAAAACATATGAGTTTTCCAACCTGGAATTTTACTTAAAAAAAAAAAAGATACAGTGAACATGTGGAAAGTCTTCAAAAACAGAATTTTAAAAAATTGTTTCAAAGAATTGAAATACACTTTTTCTCCTGGGATGTCTAACATAGTTTCCAGGCAAGGAATCTCTTTTTCGAAAACTGGAGATATGTACATTATTTGTAATGGCCCACTTAGCAGGACTCAAGTCTATTCACCATCACAATCATTTAATTCAGCTTTAGGGAAAAAAAACTTTACTTCTCATGTGACTATGTGTGAAAACATCAAGTCTCTCTAAGCCACTGAGAGTTCCATTAACCTCCTGCAGATTCTATCTGATAGGGTAGGTCCCCTAATATTTCTCTGCCCAATCTGTTCCCCTCAAAAAGGTAGAACTTTTGTAGAAGCCAAATTCATCATAGTTCCTCCAGCCTGTGGCTAGAGACACAAAACCAAGTGGAACAAAACAAACTACATAATCAGGAACAACGAATGTTTTTCTGAGATTCTTAAGAGTAATTCCTAAAGTCTACTTCTTTCTCAAGTTTTTTAATTGAAAATAAAATATGTATTTTGGTTTGCATAAAAACAATTCTTTTAGACATTATATTATAAAATAATTGAGAGGGCATTTTTTTCCTGATTATTAAAGTATTACTTCTCATTGTAGAAAATTGTGGGTAGGTGGAGAAATTTAAAGAACCAAATGCAATCTAAATTAATTACAATCCTTCCATAGGTACATTTTTCCATTAAAATATATAATATTTTATTATCAAATTAAAATCACAATGATTATACAAATTTGTTTCCTTTTTCATATAACATTATACTATAAGCATTTTCTCTTATTAAAAACTTTTGATAGTTGTAAAACATTCACTCATAAGGATCATTACTGCTTATAAATACTATCACCTAGGGTACTCCATAAAAATGTAGAAATGCTGCTCCAAATTCAGAAGAATTTGATATAGTAAGATTAGTCTCAAGCATCTGTTTTATAGTAAGTGGTTCTGATACTCAAATTAACCTTGAGAACCACTGCTGTGTACCAAAAGCTACTTCTCCCCTTTTGTCAGGCATGTCAATCGCTCCCAATGTTTTGCCATATAAGCATACTATGAGATTTATTATGCTCTTTTGTCAACATCATTGATTAATTTCTTAAGACTGATTCCTCAAAGGTGAACTATTGTCAGTGATTACCAAGGGTAAGAACTGTTTTTAAGCTTTTATTGTATAAAGCCATTATTACTTCTTTCCATTTTTAATTCTATCATCAACGTATGAAGAAACCAGTGTTCTCACTATATTAACAATGGTTGGACTTTTTCTGGACGGACCTCATATATCAGTTCTTTACAATAGTATTCACAAATCCAGGCAATCATAAAAAATACTTTATCAAACTTAAACTTTTATTTTTTTTTACTTAGGTAGACATTTCATCAGATGTAAGCTTTAAAACCTCACCAACAGAAAAATTACACTATTATAAATATGGTCTAGAAGTAACTATAATGAGTATGGCATAAAGTAAGCATAAAAGCATGTTCACATCTATAGATTTTAATGATAAATTATATGGAAAGCTAGAGGGTAAGAGGTAAATATATAGTATGAGTTAACTATGCCTATAATATCTTTATTTGCACTAATTAGTTTACCTAAAATTAATAAATTGAAAAGTTTAGTTCTGCTAGGTCCTCTCCCCAAACTTTTATTTTATGAAGTATTTCAATAACATTATTGGTTACAAAGATGGGTTTCAGATGCTAGGGTAATAAGGCATGGATTTTAATAATCCCAAATTCAATCGAAGAAAATGTTAGGAATAAAAATCCCTGAAAATTTTCCAGAGATTCTGGAATTTGCCCAGGTGAGGGTTTTCTTTCTAGCCCTGAATCGAGTTCTCCATCATCTGACTATTATGGGAAAAACTATAAATAGGTTTGTTTGTTTTTTTAAACCTAGAATTCTCCTGTAGCATAAGACAATGGCAAATAAGTAAGAGACCTGGGTCTTTTTTCAGTCTGTAAAAGGTCATTGTCACTATATGTGGGCTCTTAAATGTGGTTTAACATCTGGCAATAATATGGCCACTTGTTCTTCCTCTCTTCAAATATTAGTTGAAAACAACCCATTTCAACTGAGTTTATTCTGGAAAGGCTGCATTTAGTAGAATAAAAGGAATCATTAATGTAAGAAAGAACCCCCAGTATTTTCTTCTCTTTATCTCCTTGGCATAACACTATTATAGCTTCTCCGATTCTTAATAAGGACAAGAATTTCCCTTATTATCAATATGTATTTCTGAAAACTATGTCTGAAATGCATGAAAGGGATTCCAAAGGGATAAGAAAATGTACTGAAGCAAGGATCTTTGCCCCTCATTTGCCTGACTCCTTATAACTGCCCTAGGCTTGCTTACAATTACTCCTTCAGAGAACCTTTGTCCTTTTGCCTGGATAAATCAAGGATAAAAAAATCTTTTTAATCTATTTTAGCAAAATGAGTGAAGTAAGTTTATTTATTTTTAAAGTCATTTGATGATTCTTATTATTAACACATAAAAGCATGCATTCCATAAAGCAGAATACATGTGCTAATGGTCCTACATACGTGGTTTATGTTGCAGCTTAAATAGCAATTTAAAGAGGCTGTTAGACACAAACTGATTATATTATGAAATTACATCTTCAGACAATTGTAGAAAACAGGCATCTTTAACAAGCAAGGAAATCTTGAAATCCTGAAGACTATCTCTAGATATTAATTACAAAATGCTTTTTATAGACCATTAAAGAAAAGCTAGTTTTATATTTGATAGTATAAAGTGGACTTTCTTGAAGGACCACATTTTCTGGAAGGAAAACATGAATTAATTGTGAACTGGGTAGTGAATTATCTACTGGTCAAGTGTATTATATCAACCAACTACAGACATACATGCACACATACGTGGAGAGCAGTGTGAAACTAAACTGTTTTTACATGGCCTATTACATGATATTAGAAATACAATGTCTTAGAATAATTTTGTAGAAAGCTAATTCCAAAAAATTTTCTCAATGTAAAGCCTTTTTTCTTTATCCATTCCTTTATTTTGCTTTTTTGTTTTCTATTGTACTGTGAAACTGTCTTTGGATATGGCTAATACCCCTGTTAAATAACCCTCTCATGAAATTATTTTAGTTTTATCAAAGGAATGGTCTAAACCAGCACATAAAATAATTGGGATGTCACTTTATTTTTTTAACCTAATATGAATATTAATGCTAGAAAAGTGGATTATAAAAATAATTTTCTCCAAAATAAAAAATTTTAGCAGTTAAGTTTAAATCATTGAAAGGCAAATTTAGTTTCTTGTGAACACAAAAGAAATTAAAACTTCTTTCACCCAGCAGCATTTTTTTAAAAAGTAGATGTTTCCATCATCATCAAATATTCTGCCAGCAGTTCAGTCTGGTCCTTTTGGTGAGTAAACTGACACTCCAATATAGTTTGCTTTAAGAAGTATATTAATTATTTTATGCCACTAATGTGGCAATTATTTGGGAGTGTGGGAATAGCTAATTATTTAATTAGCATTTAGTAAATGGCAGTCTAACTCTAAAAAGAGTTAATACTCTCAAAGTGTGTGGTTTACTAATGGGAAATGTTGCCTCTCCAAGTGGATCAGACCATCACAACATAAGCAGATGAAAAATGAACATTGATTACTTGAAATATTACAAACAAATTCTAAGAGATAAACACATTAATAGGCTGATTATTAGTGAAAGAAGCAACACTTATTAGTCTACTGAATGATCAAGTTCAGATGTTACTCAATAATACGGGGTTGTTATGTTTTATTTTTTAAATTCATTTGGCATTAAGTAATCACCAGACTCAGTATTTATCAAATAACATAGTAGAAACTGTACCCACATTTTCTCAGTATCTCAGTCATTCTCTAAATTTAACAGAATTACATTAAATGCTGGGAAAAAACTCTTGAAAGAGATAGCTTATTTTAAAACTGTAACTTGAAGTAAGAAAGGAACCAAATGCATAGGAGGCAAAAGCCCATGAAAATGTTTTATAAATCCCTTTAGAGAATAATTAGAATATGTTACCTCTATCCCCCTGTAGAAATTAGTTAACATGGAGAAAACCTAATGTAGAGAATTTCTTTTACAAAGTTCACATCACATGCACCATGACGTCCTAGAGTTCAATTACTTAATTTAAGCAGTCAAATTGGCTATATGATTTCAGTTATCTAAATATCATCTAATGACTTTAAGAATCAACACAAAATTCAAATAAAAAACTTTTCCCTGAAAGCTGCCACTACCTTTCTCCTAACTCTCCTGTGACTTCCAGCCAGGACAAGGAACCAAACACGGAAATCCTAGATCCTGAGACCAACTAAATCAAGCAAACCAACTAAGCTCACAAAAGTAATAAAGGGAACAATAATTAAGCCAGACTGTTGTCAGAAAGCCATATGCCATCATGCTTTTCCTTCCGGGAACAAATTTTCATTTCAGTCCCTTTTAGGTCATTAACATTCTCGGCAAAGAAATTCAAGGCCCAATTCTTTCTCAATTACTAGTAAATTCAAGTTATTACTGTTTTCAAAAAAATCCATCTAATTGATTGGTGATGTCAGTTATTTGACAATAGATGAACTGTGAAAGTAAACAGCACTAAATACCACATGTCTAATACACTTTGAAATCAGTCACAATTGCCTTGGTTTGAACTCTGGTGGAAAGGGCTGCAGGATGGCAAAATGAGAGGTTTATTTAGCGTCTGGGAGAAGCTTTTAAGAGAGCTTAAGTCCTCATTCCTTCTAACATCTTAACAGCTGTGCAGTTTCTTACAAAATATGTTTTATCGTTTCAAGAAATGCTGTTAACCTCGCAGTTTTAAAACTGAATGAACAAGGCCTCTTGGACAAATTGAAAAACAAATGGTGGTACGACAAAGGAGAATGTGGCAGCGGGGGAGGTGACTCCAAGGTTAGCCTCAATGTCACCAAAAGCGGGTAAACAGTATGTAAAGTAATAGGTGTATCTGCTGGGAGACTTACAGTTTGGACCTACTAATACCATCAGAATTGCTAGTCAAGTCCCTTCACAACATAAGTATGCAATTACTGTCAAAGCAAAAATATTTGCAACCATTATCAGTTTGGAGACACAATAACAAACTTAATTAAAATAAGTCACCGGAAATCTATAACTCTGAAGAAGTCGTGGATCAAATATTGTAGTTCTATAAACTTTGGTCTTCAAAAATCAGGAAAAGATACAGTTTTTGAAAGAGTAATTTGGCAAAGAGAAAAGAGCAGAGACAGTACATCTTTCTTGTTCACCAGAAGTTCAATGAAATGTTTTTAAGTGATAGCAATAACTTTACTCCACCTAGATCTGTGTACAGAGCAGAAAATTATTTCTCCATCTAAACCCCACAAGCTTCCATTAAATAATAAGTTAAAGAAAATCAAAGATAATTATGTGAACTAGAAATGTTTTGTGTCTTGTAAATATATCAAACCACAATATGATCAGACTATAAAAACAAGAGCAACTCAGCATGTTTTTACTGCCTCAGTGTAGCATTTCCAGCTTCATAAAATTGTGGGGTTTTTTTCATTTCTAAACAGTGTCAAAAGGAAAAAAAGAGGCATACAATGAACAGAACATACTACCTAGTGTCCGAGGGCTCTTCTTCACTACAAATAGCCTTAAAATAGTCCAGAGATGGGAATACACTGACTGAATTTTCTTTTCTTATATACCTCCAATTGGTGTATATAAGAATATTGAAAATATAGAAGTATACAGTCTTGTCTTCCTTTTAAAATCTAGAGAACAGCTCAAAACAAGAAGTCCTGCTTCTCTTCATGTTCTTAAATGGACTACAAATTCTCTCACTTTGCAACCCAACCCACAAAAAAGTATGCTGTTTTCAGGGAGTACTTGCCAGATAGGTGGCTGCTAACTTTACCCTCTTTCACTGCTTCCCCCACTCCCCCTCACTCCCAATCTGAAGAGCCTTTAAATTCAGCTTACTTGTATATATATTCCTATCTAACAACCAGCCTTACTGCAGGAGGAGGAAGGATAAATTTTGCCAAATGAATATTCTGGCCACAGAGGGAGGCATGAAAGCAAAAGAAACAACAGAACTGTGTGGACCCAATGCTGATCATCCATCTCCTTATTCTGAGAGAGAATACTGGAGAAAAAGAGAACAGAAAGGCTAGAGAGAGTTCTTAGAGCTTCCTTTGGGATGGTTCCCCTTCAAGACACCTCCATTTGAGGTACCAAACGTGTTTTTTCTTAAGAGATATTAATTCTTTCATATTTTGGATCCCTAATTTTCCAAAAATGTTTTGATGGTTTCCATAAAAATATAAATAAATGTGTGGACATATATATGTATGCATAGAGAGAAAATTATTCCAATTTACACTAATAATCTATTTCTTCATGCAAATTAGAAATATATAAAAATGGGCTCTAATAGCACCAGAAAAAAACAGAAACAAAGATACCGTATTTCATCAGAATAACTTTACTTGCTAATTTTATTTCTTTGTATCAAAAATAGAGCAGTATAACGCTGCTTACCAGATAAAATTTTCCCCAAAAAAATGAATAATGAAGTCCTATTTTAGTATATATTAAAGAGCCTTTCCAGAGGAAAAAATAAGCAAGCAGCAGCAGAAATGTATACACATAGTAGAAAAATATATGCAACAAAATTCATTTTAATTTATTTAAATAAGGTGGGACAACTCAGATTTTAATCTGTTTGCATCTAACACATTGTTTGGTACCTAATGGACATGAAGTAAATATTTGCTGACCAAAGAAATAAATATGAATTTAACTTTATAATTTTCAAAAATCTAATTGCTTGTTCTCATACGTATTTGGTACACTACTTTCATCAAACATGAACTATAAAATGATATTCTAAAATGCTATTTCAAATTTTAACAAATAATTTTCTAAAATGTTATGAAAATTTAACCTAAAGTGCTCCCCCAAATGAAATTGCCTTATGTTCTATTTTCCCTCAGAAATTTTGTTTCCATACTAAAAAACATTCCTACTAGCTTGTATATTGACATTATTTACCACCAAGATAATAGGTGGTTGCAGTCTAAATGTTAATAATGCCCAACTCTTAATTTGTAATAAAAGGTGATATTTATATGGCTGCTTAACCTAACTTAGTTCAAAGTAAATTAGCAGGAGGCAAATTATTACTTTTTCAGTTTTGTTTTTCACCTTCTTCAAAAAAGGTAAGGAGCAAAGCGCTGACTTAGAACATAAAGAGACTGTAAGCCTTCGTTGAGTGTAAAGCCAAAGCAGAAGAGCCACTTAAATACTGTCAAGAGAAAATGCCCATTCAGAGATCTCAGCACAAGCACCCTGGAATCGGTGTTATCAGAGGTCCAAGAACAGAATCTCCGTAGCAGAAACTAAGGGGGAAACCATGGAAGGCTGTTCCACATGAGAACAGGTTTAGCTTACGAAGAGACAGTTGACTCACATCCAGAGGATTGTAACTGGGGAAGACATGTTCAGCCTTCTATTCAGCAGCAAATATGAAACCTCCATTTTAACTGGTTCATGGCACCAGTATCTTTGAGGAAAAAGAGAATTACGCACTGTCCTTCCCCTTAAGGAACTTACGATTTAGTGTAACCAACAGCTGAACTATTTAGAGTCACTGTGGCCACTTCCAGTCACAACCTGAAGCTATAAAATAATTAGTATCACCTCTCTCCTGAGAGACACTTCCAGGGAATGAAGTTCTGAGCAAGGCAACCCTCAGCCAAGAGTCTTCACACTGAAATTAAAAATTTTACAAAAGAAGCAGGGGGAAATGTCCTATTTCTTAAATGAAATAAAGTGGAAAGGGATGAATCGGGGAGTACTTAGTCATTTGTTCAAAAACTCATTTGAAGTTGTTAATATTATTGCAGTGTGGTATTTTTTTGATGATCACAAGAAATTCATAGTAATTCTTGTGAATAAAATAACGGAAGTTTACTAATTGACAGTGAACCTATTTAAGAATATCATTACAATGTCTAAAACTCATTTTCTCCTGTGATCAATCTGATATGGTTTAGATTGAGCACCAACCACATGCAGAACTGTATGCCAGTTTTTTATGTGAATTGTTTAATCCTAGTTCCAGAAAGAAAATGTGGCAAATGCCTGTATTCACCCATGACCTGTAAAATTGTTGAGTCTTTTGTTTGTTTTAAACTTTATTCTCCTTATATGTATATCAAAGTAGTCACACTCATGGATGTGGATATTCATTTAAAAATCATTTGGTAGGTATAATTACCAAAGTAACACATCCTTCAGAAATTATATTAGATCACATAATACCCAGTTTTTAATTTAGCCCTTTGAAAAATACATCCCATTCCTGACTTTAAAATATGTTATACTCATAAATGGCCTACTTCGCTTCGCCACAGAAAGGGGGCCCAATGCAAGAATACAGAACTTACTATGGAAAATCTGAATTCATAAACAGGGGGAAATGTGGTAAATGAAAACAACTTAGGGGAGCTAACCCTTGGAGAAGAGAAAGGGTCTCCCAGTAATTAATTCCTTGCTCAGTGCCTGACATTCCACCAGTTGACCATTAAGTCTGGTTAATAATAAGTATCTTACATTCTAAATCCAATCTAATCTTACCTCTAAAACCAGGCTACTGAAGTGAACTGCAGGAGAGACAAAAGACACAGGGGAAAAATAGAGTCAGGAAAATTATGACTTGAAGAAACAGAGATAAACTAAAGGCAGTCTTTATCTAATCCTCAATTTTTCCTTTATTCCCCTCCCCCATTTAGAAGAAACTCAGAACTACTTTTATTTTCTCTCTCTTTTCAGCTTTAAGTTCTCCTCCTCCCACTGCACCTATTCAAGGAAGGTAATATAGGCTAATATAGTGTACTTACACAGGTTTGAAAAGGCTTTGGCAAGTTGGCCTGAGAACATAAATATTCTTCCAGTTTCAGCTAAAGGAAAAAGCTTGTTCTGGATTCACAATAATTTAAACTTAGCAACTTTACAGAGCACTTACTCTCCATGGATACCCTAGTAAAAAAACTGTTTTACAAAGGTAAATGAAATGTGGCTTTTGTTTTTGATAAGTTCACAGTTCACCAACCAACCTGAAACGCAGTTTTGTGATAGTCACGTCATAAAGAGGAGGGAAGGGTGAAGCATGGAGACGGAGGTTGTAGAGATAGCCGCTAAATTAACCATAGTCCTCACCCTAAATTAACTATAACCTTCCCCACCCCAAATTCAGCTTTTAGTAGAAAGTGTTAAATCATGCTCATGTTAGATTTTAATCCACAAAACAATATTCCAAGTATGTGGCAAATTCATTATTTAGAAATCAGATAAACAAAAAGAAAAATATATTTTGGAAACACTATCGGAACCAACAGTATAAAATGAATAGGTCTTAACTGTTTAGTTTACCTGTTAACCAGAAAATTCAAATAACCAGAAACCCCATGACCTGAATATTCTGTTGTTAACAGTTTTAACTGCACAGCTAGTTAAACCATTCCTAGTTATGTGAATAGATGGGTTAATCTCTCTGTGCCTTGCTTCCTCATTTGTAAAATGCAGGTGATAATAGTAACTAGACATGTAAAATGCTTTTAGTAATGCCCGGTGTGTAGCAAGTGCTCTGTAAATGTTAGCTACCATTATCATCATCATTGTAAATAGTTTTGCACGTAGGTTTATGGAATTCATCCGTTGGTAACCAAATAAATGCAAGTTATGTTTCTCTGGAGGCATTCAACATTTCCCAGAAGAGAGGCTTTAAGACATATAGCCAGACAAAATGACTGTGGCAACCTTAGAAATGTCTAGAGGAATGCAACACGACTCTCTCTGAATGTTTATAAAACAAACAAAAAAAACCCACAAACAAAAACAAAAACAATAACAACAAAAGATACTAGGAGTTACTGCTTCCCATCCATCTTCTTACCCTTTATTTTGTATACACAGAGGTTAACGTGGGAACGAAAGCAAAAGCAATTCTTAGCTTCCTTGGAACATTGATACTGAGTGATGTCTGACCCTTTTCTCCTTGAGACTCCCTATAAAACATTAGTGTTGAAAGACTCAAAGATAGTAGAAAAGAAAAAAAAAACAGGATTTTATGGTACAAGGAGTTTGCTTGTTTATCAAAATCACATTTACACCTAACCTGTCAGGTTTTTATTGGTAAGACGTAGTAAAGTATATAATAGTCACTTCTCTTTATACTTCAAGTAGATTAATGTGGTCAGCACAAGATGGATAAAAATTGCTTCTGGTGATATTACGTAAGTTAAATACTGAAGTTCAGAATGAAAATATCAGCACGGACTTACACTTTAAAATAATAATTTACATATGTCTGTTTATAAGGACCTATATGAGGTGGAGTCTAGTAACACTTGAATCACCCTCCCCTTTCAGCTGGGTCCTGGATGAGAGAGGTGAAGAAATCTATTTAATGCCGGACACTGCAAGCATCCTTTTCTGCATAAACTAAAATCCCGCTATCTGATCATAAGAAAGATGGGAAATGAAACCAGTCCTATCTAGCTTCTATTTAAATCTGTCTATCAACCTGCAGCCACTTCCATTAATTTTGCAAGAGGAAGAAAGCAGCTCTGGAATTTGAGTAGCTCCCACATTCTTATTGGGAAATTATAAATGCTCAAGAAACCAACCCAGGCCAATAGTTTTGGATTCACAGTAATTGCATACAGTTTATTTAAAAATCCTCCCTAGCAGTATGTGCCTGTTACCTAAAGCGATGGAGCAGGCCCCAGTTTTATGTCTGATTCTAATCCTGGGCTGACACTACAAGACATAGCAACTACTGTGGCCTCTGCTCTGTCACTTTGCCATGCGATTCTAATGTAGTTTTACTTGAATAACATAAAATAACATATATAATGTTATTTATGTTATTTTCCACGTGAAGAACTCCTGTAAACCTTGCCGTTTTGAAACTCAGTGAGGCAGGCGTCTTAGACAAGCTGAAAAACAAATGGTGGTACGATAAAGGTGAATGTGGACCCAAGGACTCTGGAAGCAAGGTCAGTCGCTGCAGCTCGGGGCCTACTCTTGTGTTCACAAAGCAGTAAATGGGAGCAATTGTCAAAAAAGTATATGGACTCAGTTAAAAACTAAACATTTTCCTATACACTATACCTAAATTTGAAACCAATGTCATAAATTTCAGCCACAGGGACAGTCTTTTCCAGAAATTGCAACCTGCTCCCCAATATAAGGCTTTTAAATAAATTTAAATTAACTACAGAAATATATAAAATAATAAAAATAAATAAAAATTGTGTTATTCTCAAACTTACGTACCACTAATAAAATAAATGCTTTTGAGTTAAGGTTTTGATTGTTTTGGAGTCAGGGACCATGAGATATATTATTTCAAGAAAAGATGTATTTTCAAAACAAAAAATGAGAAATTGACGAGTAGTCATTTAGAAAAAGACTTTAAATATTAAATATATCTTATTCAGAAGTTCATTCTTTTGTCACCATATTGCCAACTATTCCATTTTAGTTTGGAGACCCTATTATATTTTTGTGCTGACAAATCAACAGAGTGAGCCTTTCAAATATGTTTTATAAAAATGATTTAAATAAGTCAATATTTATGAATAATAGCCTCAAGTTCTAAGATCTTTTGTTCATAAAATTGTTTCTAGAACAATGCAGGACCCTATAGCCCTGATTCTATTGAAAATAGTACTAGAAACATTTGCATTTTAATTCTAAAGAAAAAAAGTAACTTATCCATGAATCTAAATACTGCATAATTTACACAAATTAATAGAATGTAGTAACAGTGCCTGAAAGCCATAGTTGAGGATTCTTAGAATCTTATTTTTTCTGTATCTTCTTTTAGAAAGAAAAAATAGTAGATAGATAGATAGATGATAGATAGATAGATAGGTGATAAGAGATAGATAATTCCAAGACTAAATAGGTGACTGGCTTAAATGGGAGAGCCTCAATTATTTAACAAAGAGACAAAGTCATGTTAATAGCTCCCTTTTCAGGGCTTATCCCTATATTTCAATCACATCTGTCTGCCTTTAAACCAGAGTGGAATGAAACAAGCTCAGCCAAATAATGACACGGTCATCTCAAATCCTTATGTAAAATCTGAGAAGCGCAAATACATGAGTGACTATTTTAAAACAGGAATTACCCTAAATTTGTGGCCCAATCAGTTGGTGTCATGGTTAGTGGACAGTGTTCACAGTACATCTTTGGAATTAAACTCTCTCCTAATAAAATTATTTGTGTCTAAATCACATTTTGCACAAAACATACTGCTGAGAAGATGATGGCCAGAGGCATCCTTCATGTAGTCTACCAAAAATACTTTTCAAATAATATTATATAATATGTATTTTTATAATTCATTTTAAAAGTTCTGAATTCTTGTTATAATTTTAATATCCTCCAAACATATGCTTGACTATTTCTGAATTTATTATGAGATAATATGTATACTAAGGCTCTGGAGAATAATACATCTCAAATATTAACTAATTAAGTATTTTTAAGTGGAAATGGAATATTTTAAATCAATAAAAATAGTTATAAATTTGTCTGTACATAATTTATTTCTCAGTTGACCATGGTAATTTGTGTATTTTAAAAAGTTATCAGTAAAAAGTCACTTATGTGATGCATATGTAATTATTCCTAAATAGTAGGTAGCATGTAAAATAACACCTTTCAGAAAATTTCCCATATGGATGTGACTGAAAGAACCAGTATGTGTGCCTGAGCACACTATTTGCATATATTTGGTAAACTATTGATGAACAAAATGTGAAATTGCTAGCCTAAAAAAATAAAAGTTCATTAATTAGGAAATATGAAGTTAGATTTATTCAAGAGAAATTTCAAACATGAAAATATGGTTTAATGGCAGGAAAACCAAGAGTTCACCTTTTCATGTAATTGTGTTTTAAGCACATCCTTCTCAAACTTAACAATAAAAAGCCCATTTCTACCATCCTATGTAAATATATAAATGCTTATCATGGCAAATATAGTGGTCTTCGTTGCATAGTTAATCATGATAAAATGTTACAGATTTTATTGAATGTATTTACACCCAATTTATTGGTAATCATAATTTCACTTCTGAGCACTATAAACTTTATGTTTAAATATTAAAGGTATATCAGTGATTTATATGCATATATGATTTCAGGTTAAATTGCACACTTATGTTAATTAGCTGCTTGGATTTCATTGTTCTTTGACCTTCCGGATGTGACATTTCCACAGTTAACGGAAGTGTGTTTATCCCCCACAGGACAAGACGAGTGCCTTGAGCCTGAGCAACGTGGCAGGCGTCTTCTACATTCTGGTTGGCGGATTGGGCTTGGCAATGCTGGTGGCTTTGATAGAGTTCTGTTACAAGTCCAGGGCAGAAGCGAAGAGAATGAAGGTGGCAAAGAGTGCACAGACTTTTAACCCAACTTCCTCGCAGCATACCCAGAATTTAGCAACCTATAGAGAAGGTTACAACGTATATGGAACCGAAAGTATTAAAATTTAGGGGTAGGATTTAGGGCCTACTACAGTGAGTGGGTAATGCATCCTGTAAACGCAGTGTTGTGACCTGTCTGTCCAGTGGTGGTATTGCTTGCTTCTACTTAGAGCTTTATATTTTTGAAAACCTCAGTGCAAAGTGGATGGGTTTTCTTTGGCTGCACTGTTCGAAATTTTATGTTGCCAATAGATATCTGCATTAAAAGGGTCAGAAAGACAAAACAAACCAGAAGAAATGCCTTGCGAAATGATTTAAACAGTATGTTCTACCCAAAATTTAAAAGAAATTGGAAATTAGATCTGGGTTTCCTTGTAAGCTAATATTCTCTGGGACAATCAAATTTTAAAATACACATTAACAAAATAAGCATAAAACCTGATTCAAATGATCAAAGCTTATTGTTTCTCAGATAAGGATTTCTGAGAAATAATATGTGTAAAAGCTCCAAGGCATATACTCAAAGCTCAACAAATTTTAACTCCTATTCTAATTTGCTTTACATTAGCCCTCATTCTATATGTTTAAAGAGTAAAACCCAGCCCTTCACTCATCTGACAGTAGTCCTTGAGCCGGACCTTGAGGCAAGAGCAATCATCAGGATATAGACCACAATTCACAATTATTAGATGAAATTCACCTTTTATGTTCACAATATCACTAAGGCAAGCAGACATTTTAGGTAATATAGCAGTTTCTCCATCACATATGTCAGCAATATATGTATTCTTTAGGAGGAACACAGTAAAAGATAAAAATTGCCATGAGTTATTACAGGTTTTTCTCTATCGCTCTTCAGTAAGCGAGATCAGCCTTACTTCCACGTTCTCGTTGCGTCACAATGAAAAAGATAATTCCAGGCATTTGGTGAAATGCAGCAGATGGAGATCATTTTTTAAGAAACTAAACGTCCACTACTTTTTTCCTGTAATGTTTGAAAGTGGTTTTAAAATAAGATCTAAAAGCTTTTGTTATTGCTCTTCCTAAAATCGGGCCTCTAAAACAGGCCTGATTTTCTAAAATTGTATATAATAGCCAACTAAATAGGATGCTCATTTTGATGAAAATGGCAAACGAGCCTTTAAACCCAAAAGAGACATTCCAAGCTTGATGTGCCTTGAGGTCAAAAACCTAATATAATTTTCATAATAAGATCTATGTAATCTGAGGTTATACCAGGTAAACATGCTTGATTTTAATATTCATTTAGTCATATGAAAGCTATTGAAATATCTATATCTTATCTAATTGCTTTTATCCATAACCTAGAAATCAATGACTGAGTATAACTGCACATAAGTAAGCTCAAAGTGGCTCTTTCTCAATTTTGTGGAAAAGAATTACCACAAATCCCTCAATTCACTCAGATCAGAATGTTTTGAGCATGCTGTTGAATAGCAAAACAACAAATGAGGATGATGTCAAAGTCTCTGGGCCTTTATAAGAATACTTTTATTTCAATTAATAGTTACAGAATTGAGGTTTTCCCAAACTGAGAAAAACAATACCTGACACATTTTCAGAGCTAATTATTTAGATTTCATTTTGAGATAAATTTTATAAGGTGTTTTATATAAGATTTTTAACCAGTTTATTAAAACTAACTCTTCTTTAGCATACCAAAAACATGCCAACCACCATCAAGATCCAAGGGCAGAGAAGAAGAAAGAGAGAAAGAAAGAAAGAAAGAAAGAAAGAAAGAAAGAAAGAAAGAAAGAAAGAAAGAAAGAAAGAAGAAAATTTGGGAAGGAAATACTTATGGATGTCAGTTTATTGCTGACATTCTGGGGATTTGTTAAAAAGAGATGTAAATCCCCAGGTTATGTATATACAATTTACATGTAATAAAGATTTTGGAGTCGGAACCTGGCATCACAGTTCCTCACATGAATGCCTCTATAGCTAGGTTGAACTTTTAAGAAAATAAATCTCATATAAAAATAAAGCATTCATATCCATATGACTTGAAAAAGCTTGATAGAATTTAGGGTAAATGAAATGAGCTGCACCTGTGTAGAGAAGCCTTGAAAGTAAATTATTTTTGTTACACTCTCATATTTAATGGCTTTTTCCTTTCAAAAACTCTATTGGCCACAATTATGCAAATATTTTATAATTTAGATAATATTGTCCCCAAATCTAAAAAAAAAAAACAAAAACGTAAAGCCTTCATGTATGGTAGAATTCAACTGTACAAGGGACCATCCCTCAATGACAACACATACAATCAAGGCCATGGCCATTAGTCACAACATTCCAGCCAGACACAGACCATACAGAAGCTTTTTTTGACCATACAGGAATTTTTAAGAAAGTTCCCCAGTTCGAACGGCCTCAATAGATTCATATCAACATGAACAGAAATGACCTTTTATGGAAGTATTGGATGATACAGTATAGGAAATAAGAATGCTAAGAACTAAGAATGCTAAGATATAAAGAGAAAATAAGGAGTTGACCAAGCTTTATTAACTAACACACTTGGTTGCATTAATCTACAAAGAAGGAGAGTACTCAAAAATATGTGGAATGTTTCCTGCTTTGGATCTTTTCCTTTCCTTACAAAGGCAGTCTAGAAAAGAAAGGAAACAAAAAAAAATTTATGGCAAAAGCCTTATGCAAAAATTCCATCTAAAAAATCTCACTGCTTTTATTCATTGTATTTTAGTATTTCCTCTTCAAAAAATTAAAACAGAAGTAAACTACTAATTTAAAAAAGTTATCTATTTTACTTAATATTAAAGTTGAAAGGGAATCTGAAGAAATAAATTCAGACTTTGGTCTTGGTTTGTTTTAATTTAGCAATAAGTGGGTTTTCTATAAAGATTGTATCCTTATTTCTGATTAGAAGACAGGTATTACTAAGACTGTTAACTAAAGCAGAACTATGATAATAATCTGGTTTTTATCATAAATATGTCATTACCTAGCAATTTGACTTCAGCTTTCTAAGTTATCAGGGTGACTGATAAACCTTTTCATTATAATAGTTTTAATCCAATTATTAATTTTAGTATTTAATATATAATTATTTAAATATGTAAACTTCATGGCAGAGTAAATACAGGATAGAATTTCCTGAAGAATTAAGCTGACTTAAATCACGATGGGGAATTAAGATACATTATGTGCTATGAGAAAGTTATGATCTAAGCCATAACAAATTTAGGGAATATCTTATTTACCTCATTTTCCTCTGAGTTAACATTAAAAGTCAGTTCTAGAAAGAATTTAAAGGCAATGAGGGAACAGTAGATTTACATAACACTACCTGTCTCTCCACTGTGTAATATTATTATCTGCTACCTAATATGACAGAGAACAAGAATTTAATGAGGATTTCAGAAACCTGACCATATAACCTCAATCTGGGAAGTTCCCCAGTGATGACCACTCGTGAGGTATTGAAACATGCCGCCTTTCAGTGCACCTCCTTAAGTACATACAGCTTCTTAATGAGCCTTCACTTGCGTATTAGGCATGGAATGAACTTTATGTCACTAACTGTGCTGTTCTGCGTCATGTCTATAATGGGTGTGAATGAAAAGTGTTTGTGGATAGATCTGAAAACAGGAAAATCTGTCATGAACATTCTATGTATATAGTTTGTGTAGACAATTCATCACAATTTTAAGAGTATAATCCTTGCAAAGGATTTTATAAAACCTTGTAATGACAATTTGTGGCAAGACAGACTCAAAGGAGCTTTTAAGCTGGACTACAAGTACTAGTTAAAAGATGTGTCCTACCCAAATTTACTAAACAAAACCTAGTATGACGATTCTCAAACGAGTTCTTACATAGGAGGACCACACACTCTAGACCAACTCATTCCTCCCTAAGTTGAGCTTTTATTCCCCCAGCATACAAGTTTTCACATGACCAAAAGAATATGGAAAAATGCAGATGTCTAATATTGATATTTTGGTGTTTGTTGTGTCATATTTTGTTGAAGAAACAGAAATATTGTAACACTCCACATTCTTTCTGTTTCCTTTCCATGCAACTCAGCTGACTTTTTCTGAAGCCATAAGAAACAAAGCCAGACTGTCCATCACTGGGAGTGTGGGTGAAAACGGCCGCGTGTTGACGCCCGACTGCCCAAAGGCTGTACACACTGGAACTGCAATTAGACAAAGTTCAGGATTGGCTGTCATTGCATCGGACCTACCATAAAAACCAAAAAAATAATTGAGTGCCTTAATTAAACTGTGTTGGTAACTGACGGGAATGCAGCCCTGAGGGACACGCCTCTCGCGGGTCTTGGCTAATCCAACCAACCCTTCGGCTGAGAGCGGGAAGTACGTCCCACTGCCCCGGACCGTAGCAGCAGCAGCAATGTGTGCATGAGCTCAGCTCGGAAACCCAAACTCGGATTTTATATCAGGAAAACTCACAACTTAGGTTTTCTCGGGGAGTGGGTGGGGGGATCTGGGATGGGTGTATTAACAGCAACAAATTTCACTCGCGAGGACTTAAAAACTAACTAGACTTGTGAGTTAGCACATCAACTGTGAAGTTCTTGCTCAGAAAGGCCTTGTTTCCTCATAACAAGGGGTGAAATAATTGTAGAAGTCAATGAACTTGCTAATCTGTGTCTCCAGAACACCCATATAATCAAGGGAAGACCATCCAGCTGAGAAAACAAATCACTAAACTGTGATAAGAAAATGATAAACAAACATGTAAATCCTGTGAAAAAAAATTTAAAGGACGTATTTACACTTACTTTGGAGAAAAATACTGAAACATGCTTGCTTTTTAACTGATGTAAATTCTGTAGAGGACAACACGATTCTTTTTTCTAACCATCTTAGGGAACAATACATTGCAATAATTGATATAAATGCCATCACTGTAATAAACTTTAGAGACTTTTTTTTAATAAAAGGTGTTGGTCATCTTGTTTGCTGTAACCTTCACTCTTTCACATGAATCAGTGTCCGCAGGTTGCATTTGTCTCACTACGAGGGAAAAAATAAAATGAAGACGACATTAACATAAAATCATCAGTCTGAATGTAGAATCAAGAGACTACGGGTCACTCATGGTATCGATATTATTTATACTCTTGTTCTGTGTACAAAATTGTGGTTTTTGTACCCACCAAAAAGAATAAAACAACAGACATTCTTATAATATCTACAGAGCTTAAAGTTTTTTTCTTATCATTATAAAAGTTATTTGAGAAATTATACAACTATAGGAGGGGTTGTAAAGTGTGGGCCATATTGGAAAATATAGCTAGCCCTTATTATTTTTGCATACTAGATTACCCTCTTTTACAGATTTTTGCCTCATTAGCAGGTTAATGTCAAAGGTGGAGTGTTTGAATTGGGGAATTAACCATTGTCATAACAGCAACTCATAATAGCAACATACTCTGTAATTATATTGAAATTTTACTTGACTGTATTTTGCTGCATAAAATAATGTGTCCCTTTGGGCTTCTGCCCCCATTTTTGTGATTCCATTTAAATCATTTGAAGGCATTAACAATAGTTTGTGGTAAACAACAAATGAGGAATATGTCCTTGTTTTCAAATGGAAATTGTGAAGAAAATTATACCATGTTTATTTACAAAAGGCACCTCATGTTATGAATGGATTAAATTAACATAGAACAAAAGAAGTTGCAAATCATTTGAAATAATAAATAGTACTATAAGACAAATAAACATCACAACACTTAGAGATCATACTTGACAGAAAGCACAAGTTAGGATTATTTTGGAAGTCTGGCCTTGAAGGATGAGTTGAGTTTTCATAGATGGAGAAGGCGGTAAGAGCCTTATGGATGAGCAGTGGCCCAAAGCTGTGCATGTCACTGGCTTGTTTGCTGAATAGGCTGGAGAGAGCACAGGGTGTGTTATCATGGAAGATAACAGCAGAAAAGGTAAAGGACTGATCACCTTGCCTCAGCACTCAAGATTCCCACCCCCCATTCAATCTCTGTGCTGTAGTAAAAGCAATCTGTAAAAAAGTTAAAATCTATTAACACACACAGACACACACACGTATTAGTCCCTCAAAATTCCAAGCTCTTACGCAGAGAAAATGAGTCTCTGTATGACCTAGTCCTTATCTATGTCTTGCAAGACTTTTCTCACCCCTACCAAACCTTTCTCCCCTGCAAATGAACCTCAAAAGCAGCACACGGGACACTGCATTTACTATTTCTTCAGTGTGTAACTCTTTCCTATCTCCACTTTTCCTGATTAACTTGTACTCATCCTTCAGTACTCAAATTGAATTTGACCTGCCCTGGGAATATTTCCATCCACGATCCCTTGCATACAAGACTGAGTTAGGTGCCCTTTTAATGTTTTCTCCCCATTACTGCACTTACCATACTGCATTGTAATTGCCTGTGTACTTGTCTGTATAACTACTAGACTGTAAGCTCCTTGAGGGCAGGGACTGTGTCTATTTTGTTCACAGTTGTATCCCCAGCACCCAGCACAGTGCCTGGCATATTGTAGGTGCTTAATAAAATATTTGTTGAATGAATAAATGAACTGAATTGAATTAATTTGATTAAGTGGAAGCAGAAAGACACCTTTCCTCATTAACTGTCCCTAGAGTGTGTATTAACTATACAATGAGTCAAAATGAAGGCTGAAGTTTGGCTGATTTCATAACCTCAGAGCTACCTCACTGAAAGGAGTAGCTAGAAAGAGAAAAAGAAAGAAAAAAGAAGAAAGAAAGAAAGAGAGAGAGAGAGAGGGAGAGATGACCTACTGAATTTTCTGATGCAATGAAAGAAAATTTATGTAATTGTATGTAACTGTGGAAAAATTTGTTTAGCTATAAAGATTTTCATAAGGTAATTAAATAACCCCAAACAGGGCTTTGGTTTGGTTTTTAGTCATACTCTAAAGATATCTTCCATTTACATCTGAATGAATTAGTGATGTAAAGTTAAGAAATTCTATTTCAAATAGTTTTATTCCTATATTACAGTATTTTATGCTAAAATTTGTACATTCCTTGTAGTACAATTTTTCCAAAAACAAATTTACATTTGATTTTAGTAAAAAGAGATGGCTATCTGAACTCTAGTCTGAGGAAATGCTACAAAGCTAGGAAATGTGATTTTAAAACATTTATGTTTAAGTTAAAAACATGTTAAAATATTTCTTTCCATGAAGTAAAGAACTCAATCACACACTTCCGGCAAGATGGAGGCATAGGTGGATGCACCGTACCTCCACGCACAACCAAGATTGGAACAACAACAATTTAGAGGCAGAATAACACCCAAAACTGATAGAAAATTTATTTGAATGGAAGTTGGACAGCCAAGAAGTTGAAATAGACCCATTTATCCAGACCGGTAGGAAGGGCAGAGACAAGCAGCTGGGCATGGGTCAGGCGCAGGTCTCAGCGCAGAGAGCAGGGAGAGTTGGGTGCACAAGGGAACCCGGAACACGTAAGGCATCTGGGGTGCGCGAGATCACAGAGGGTGGACCCTGAGTATGCAAGCAGTAGCTGGCAGATGGCAATTGTGGAGCAGGGCAGAGCACGCAACCCAGGATCCCAGGGAAGGGACTGAGGTCCTCTGGAGAACAGAGCTACCGCCATTGTTCCCTCTCGACCCCGCCCTCACATTCAACGTCACAATCTAGCGACTGGGGTGCCCAGCCCTGGTGAACACCTAAGGCTCTGTCCCTCGCCATAATAGGAGTGACCAGGCCAAAAAAAAAAAAAAAAGAGAGAGAGAGAGAGAGAGATGGCTCAAACAGAAAAACAAATCAGTGCCCCAGAAATCCTTTTGAGTGACTAAGAGATAGTTAACCTATCAGATGCACAGTTCAAAACACTGGTGATCAGGAAGCTCACAGAATTGGTTGATTTTGGTCAAAAATTAGATGAGCAAATGCAGGTTACCATAAAAGAATTGAAGGAAAATGCACAGGGAACCAATAGTGATGGGAAGGAAACTGGGACTCAAAACAATAGAGTGGACCAGAAGGAAGAAACAACCAAACAGGAAAGAATGGAGAAATAAGAATTCAAAAAAATGAGGAGAAGCTTAGGAACCTCCAGGACATCTTTAAACATTCCAACATCTGAATTATAGGAGTACCAGAAAGGGAAGAGGTAGAGCAACAGATTGAAAACGTTATTTGAACAAGTAATAAAGGAGAACTTCCCCATTCTGGCAAAGGAAATAGACTTCCAGGAAGTCCAGGAAGCTCAGAGAGTCCCAAAGAAGTTGGACCCAAGAAGACACAAATCAAGGCACATCATAATTACATTAGCCAAGGTAAAAACGAAGGGGAGAATCCTAGAAGTAGCAAGAGATAAGGGGACAGTAACCTACAAAGGAGTTCCCATCAGACTGTCAGCTGATTTCTCAAAAGAGACCTTACAGGCAAGAAGGGGCTGGAAAAAAGTATTCCAAGTCATGAAAGACAAGGACCTATATCCCAGATTACTCTATCCAGCAAAGCTTTCATTTAGAATGAAGGGGCAAATAAAGTGCTTCTCACATAAGGTTAAGTTAAAGGAGTTCATCACCACCAAGCCCTTATTTTATGAAATGTTAAAGGGACTTATCTAAGAAAAGAAGATTTAAAAAAAACATGTATAGTAAAATGACAGCAAACTCACAATTATTAATAACCACACCTAAAGCAAAACCAAAAGAAACTAAGCAAACAACTAGAACAGGAACAGAACCACAGAAATGGAGATCACATGGAGGGTTATCAACAGGGGAGTGGGAGGATGAGAAAGGGGGGAAAGGTACAGAGAATAAGCAGCATAGATTATAAGAAGGAAATAGATGGGGAGGGTAAGAATAGTATGAGAAATGTAGAAGCTGAAGAACTTATAAGTATGACACATGGACATGAACTAAAGGAGGGGAAGTGGTGGGGAGAGGGTGTACAGGGTGGAGGGGAGTGAAGGGGGGAAATGGGACAACTGTAATAGCATAATCAATAAAATATATTTAAAAAAAGAACTAAATTACTAAGCAAACAAGATCACCATCTGCTGCAGAATTTCCTGAATATATCAGGCAAAGCCAATTTTGAAGCTATACCAGCTAGTTAAAAGTATATAATGTTCACATTTGAAAGATATAGAGAGTCTCACTCGACTCAATAGCTACTCATTGAAAGTTCCAGCCTCACTGTCCCTGAACTTGCTATGGCATTGCTTCTCTGTTCCTTGGTCTCCATACCTATAGACTCTCAACCCATTCCATTTCCCTAAAGCATAGCACATAGTAGGTCTTCAGTGTATATTTGTCAGTGCATAAACACAACTGTATATATTAAGTCAGTATCAGTGAAAAAAATGTTCAAATAATATTCCCATAGAACAGAATACCCGTATTGTAACACCAATTAAGTGCCATTAGGAATAAGATCTAAATGAAAGTGATATCCAGGAGAGTTTCTGAAAAGACAAATTAAAATTGTGCAGATTTGTTTTCCTTATTAATATGATGCTGCATGAAAAGTGTGCTTTCTCATGCACATTCATAAAGAGGTTTTAATTTCAAATAGTCCAGTATGCTAGAGTACTTAGCGTTTGTAAAACAAAATGCAAATGTAATCGATGGTGTGTTTATATATTTTCTAAACAGTATTAGTAGTTGTTTCAAAAAAAAGAACTATTCTTTTTTAAGAAAATATTTTGATAATTTATGAAGAGAAAGAGATGAGATTTTGACATTGTATCTCAAAAAACAGCAGAGAACTAAGTTACTTTCATGAAATAAGAACAGCTTGCTTTGATTTTGTCTTTTTGGAGGGGGGAATGTTGGCAGAAGAATGAGGGAAAATAAAGTTAAGGGGAAAGATGAGATTAAAAAAGCAGAAATCTTGGCCATAGGATTCCCCTGAGTGGTCAAAAGAATTTGAGAACAGGGATGTTTGACATATGATTTTTTCATTGTTAAGTGTGTAAGGTTTGATTTATTCCTCTTCCTATGACCTGCATACCTCCAAGTTAAATTTTCCTGCATGCCACAGACTGGTATTTATGGCTGGAATAAAGTAGGGAGTCAAGGAAAAAATTCTAAATCCCATGTTTGGGTTGATACTAAGCCAGAAATAATCCTAACAATGTGACTCCTTTCCACAGAGATGCAGAAATCTAGATTGGGACTCATCCTTCTACATGGCAAAAAAAAATCACTTGATTTTTTCTAAATCTGAAGAAGATGGTAGATTAAAAGTAATACAGAATACATAATTGTTTTTCAGCCACCTGTGCTGACTGCAAAGTGCTACAAACAACATAAAAACCATAAAACATAGGTCATTATTTAATGATAAGTAAGATCATTAAATATCCTGTTAAATTATAGTGACTAATTCATGGTTTCAGTGAAGCAGTTATGTAGGAGTTTTATAATCCTGTGATCTCAAATACAGATAATTGGTTTAAGTAGATTATTATGGTTTTCTTCACAGATTTCCTACATTTGACCAACACTTCTAAAATTCCTAAACATTTAATAATGGCTGAAAACTGTAGAAAGTTATTTCTGAAGATGAATATGTCTGTAGTCACTGGCAATCAATGATTCAATGTATGATTGAATGAACTGATTGACTACATGAATAAGGGAATGAGTAAATGAACACCCTCTAAAGAAGTTTGTAATTCTGACTTGTTGACAGTAAATCCTCAATAAAAAATTGTGGAATGAATTTTTAAAATGAAATAAAAAATAAAGGTGATCATTGCCTATATAGAAACTTCTGCCAGTACCTTGAGCTAATTTCCCAAATAAATGTGAATGCTTTCAACATTTTTTAACAAAGAAGATATTTGGAACCATTTAGGTTCTATCTGCTTCCATCTACAGATGTACCTAATCTTCCCTCAGTCACCTAAAACTGTTGCTGTTTCAAACTTCCAGAACATGAGAAATTATCAACTCCATTGGCCTGAGACTTTCTCAGAGCCACACTTCCCAACAATATTCTCTTTTTAATTCTAAGCACAATCAAAGACTGTCACCATCATTAATCGAAGACCTCCATTAGAACTGTTCAGATCTTCAGAATCTTTGGGCCTCAGACCTGCACAAGAACTTTTGACATTTTGACTTGAGTGTTACTTGAAACTTTCAACCCATTAGGCCTATATCCATGTCATTGCTGGTCACAGCCTCACTTTGGAATTATCTCAATAATATTTCTCTCATCCCATATTCTTCTGCCAATATTTTCTGCCCTTCTCATCTCTCTCCCTTTTATCTTCCCACTGCTTCTCTCTCTCCCTGACCTTGCCACCATTCTCCCTATTGCCCTCAATATAAAATAAGGAAATTTCCAACATCCTCAAGCACTCCCTAGTGCATTGTCCAATCTCCTGATAACATCACTCTCTCCTGATTATGTCACTTTATACTACAAATCTCAGGGACAAAAGTAATGGCAATTCTTACAATTATACCTTTGACAAACCCCCCCCCCCCTTTTTGAAGTGCATGTCATCTAAATGGTGTCAAAATGGACTGTCTACTTGTCCATTTGGTCTCCTGACTTCTATCTCATTGCCTCACATGTGTCAAGGACTATGGTACTTGGCTTATTTTTTTTTACACCCTAAGTTTTGTTATCATCTTGAGTGACTTCAAGATCACTACAGTTCCTTGATTCCCCTTGGTCTTTGTCCCTATCTTATTAAGTCACCCATACTAATAGACATGTAGTAGGCCATATGATTATTTACCTTCTCATCTTACTCTAGATGATGACTCAGTTCTCTCCTCCTTTTCTTACCCTAGTCACTGAAAGAGTGGCTTTTAATTGCATATTTGATCCTTCTATTTGGTTCCATCACTTCACCAAATTGTCTTTCCCAAGGCCACAATAAACATCTTGTATCCATATTAACTAAGCATTCTCAAAATGCAACTAAACCAACTGTTATTTTCATTCTTTAGTCTTTCTGCTAGTCCTCTGTTTCTTCCTTCTTGGTCCTTTTTTTGTTCCTCCTTTCCTCCAACAAACTTACATGTTGATGTTACTCAGGATTGTACCTTGTGCCCTTTCTCTTCTCATAGGACATGTTTTACCTGGTTAATCTCACTATTATCAAGATGTCTACAATCACCTATATATTATTAACCCAGAAATCTCTAACTTCTAATCTAGATCTATGCATTGAATTTCCTATTGGTCATCTTTTGTTGACTTCTCAGTTACCACATGTCAAACTCATTTTTCACTTCACATGCCTACTTCTTCTTTAGTTCATGTCTCAGTGAGTGGCACAGTCATTTATCTAATCTTCCAAGTTAGAAAAGTGAAAATCATTCTATGAACCCCTTTTCTTTATTACTCTGACCTCCAGTTAATCAACAGTTTACATTTCTGGTATCTCCCAAATATGTCCTTAATCTGTCTCTTACTTTTCATCCATATTATGGCTGACTTAATTCAACAACATAATTGCTCACTGTTGTTACAATTGTCTCCTAATAGGTATTCTTGCTCCTTGTTTCACCTATTCCCTTTTGGTCCATTTCTTTAATTTTTTCTTTCTTAAGTTATTATTTACTTGTATGTATGTATGTATGTATGTATTTACTTATCATCCTCACCCAGAGACGTTTTTGTTTGCTTTTTTAGAGAAGAGAGGAAGGGAGAGAAACACTGATGTGAGAGAAGTATGATTGGTCACCTTCGTTTGCAACTAAACTGGAGATTCCCACTGGGACTGGGGATTGTACATGTCTGTACTGGGGGTCACACATGCCCGTGTGTAGACTGGGGATGAACCCACAACCTAAGCATGTGCCCTGACAGGAAACTGAACCCGCAAGCTTTCAGTTATCTGGCAACACTCCAACCATGGAGCCACATGAGCCAAGGAACATTTTATTTATTTATTTTTAGAGAAAAGAGTAGGAAAGGAGGAAGAGAGGAGAGAAGCATCAATAGGTTACCTCTTACACACATCCTAACCTGGGACCAGCTGCAACCCAGGCACATGTCCTGACAGGGAATAAAATGGGGCAACCTTCCACTTTGTGGGAGGGTGCTTACTCAACTGAGCCATGCCAGTCAGAACCCCTTTCGGTCCATAATCTACATGGCTGTCAGAGTGATTATCCTAAAGTACAAATACGATCCTGTCATCTTTCTAACTAATATAATTCAATGTCCATTACATAAGGCCTATGTACATCTCTAGTATCTTCTCTTACCTACTTTCCACTCCATTAACATCAAATTAACATTCACAGCTCCAGGTGTCAGAATGCTTCCTATTTTTTTCTTTCTAAATTTTGCCAATTTTTACCTCTACCTGGAATGCCCCTCTTTCAGACAGGATTACTAACCATAACCAACAGAACCTTTTCTAGTTCAGCTAAGCAAAAAGTAAATTTATTAATGGATACTAGACAGTTTTACAGGAACTCTGGGAAAGACAGAGAATCAGGCCTAAAGGCAGAGCCACAAAGAACAATGACCAAATTATGTCACTGATCCACACCCATGCCATGTCCAGTATCCAGTGAACAAATGTATCAGAGCAAGGACACTGAACAAGGGACACTGCTGCCAGTGCTTCTGTTTCTACTGCCTCTGAAGCAGGGTGCCTGCCTAGCAGCAGGCTCTATTACATTCTCGGTAAATGGGTTCCAGGTGTGGCCTTTTTCCGAGTCAATCATTAGGCAGGAGTATCTAACTAGTGGTGCCAAGTCACAGGCCTGTGACCTACATGCAAGGGAGAGAGGGAAATAAAACACTGACTTAAAATAAAGGGAGATATTTGAAAGAAGCTTGAGCAGGCAAAGGTGTGGTATATATCTTATATTCCTTTATACCTAATTCCTATTTATATACCAAGAAGCAATCTAGAAATCATCTTCTTAGGTAGACATTCCTGATTCTCAGTTTGGAAATCCCTCTTTTTAATTTTCCTATGTCCTGTGCTAGTCTTTATAACAGATACTACTGTTACAGGATTATTTCTATAAATTTCTCTACTTTATCTCTCTACACATTAGTTTTGGAGGAACAAGGAATAATGAAAAGAGCTTTAGAATCAGAAAAAGCTAAATATAAATTCTTGTTCTGGCACTTACTGCCTTGCCTCTGGAAAAAGCCTATTGTTGCGTATGTAAAATGGGAACAAAAGTACCTAGCATTTGACACTGCCGTGAAGTTGAGAATGAGTGCCTATAAATTGTTCATCACAAAAGCTGGTAATAGGAGTTCAATAAACAAAGCTGTGTTTACTTCATCTCTGTAGCTATGGGTTTCTGCTCATGCCTAGGAAATAAAAGCTGCAAAAAAAGAGTCACTTTCACCCTATTAATGAAAAAAGCCAAATAATCTACAAAATTATAACTTTCCTTGTACTAGAAGAGAAATGTTCATGATATCATTTTGGTTACACTGAAGTAGTAATTTTACTAAAGCAATCTTTCACAGTTTGCCTGACATCAAAAGTGCTGACATTTTATCAGCACATTTAAAACTGGAAGATAGATTGTTTTTATCAGTTTGTTTAAATGCCTACTCACTATTTCCAACAAAGGAGAGATAATCTCTCCAACTTCTGGATAGATGATGTCAACCAGAAATGTTACTTGCACACATAGGTGATTTTTTTAAAAGTTTAAACTGTTTTTACAACCATTCAAAAATTTTTAACTAAAATTATATTTAAAGGCTTCAAGAAGTCTTTCTTTTTTGTTGACAAATGTCATGTTAAAAGTTCTTACTAAAATGTGAATGGACTTGAATCCTACCAAACTTTTTCATACCAAGTATTTTAAAATAACGATGCACTGTTTTGAAGAATGCACATGCTTTACTGGAGCAGCCACTCTGACTCTGTCTTGGATGCCCTTGAAGAGCATATGTGCCCCAAAGGGATGGAAGAATCTAATGGATGTTTACAAGGACAGAGATTCTTCGCTGCTGCTGCTGCTGCTGCGAGCTCTGCTTTGTAAAGCCTGTCTTCCCACTCCACTTCCCACCCATAGGCACCACAGCAAGACCTTGGGTGAGGTGCAGTGACCTTGGAAATCCCCTGCAGCAGTTTTGGGAGCCTTATGTCTGCTATGGGCAATATGACACTCTTCAGTTGGTTACTAAACTAGATGTTCTAAGGACCAGCCTCCTTGGCTTCATTTATACCAATTAGCAGAGCAGCAGGTGCCAGGTGAATCAGCAATGACTATGGGACTTGTGCTCAGAGATGTCCCTAAGGAAGCAACTCCTGGTTTGAGGCCCTTTGTCCCCATGCCTAGAGCTGATGTCCACTTGTAATCCATTCATGAACACCTATCATGAGTCATTGCCCTACAAGTACAATTATAATGCCAGATGCTAAGAGCAGTCCGCATGACATCCTCTTAAATCCCTCTAACAAATAAAACAGAAACAATGGGAATGGTGGTAATTGCAGACAAAACTGTTATGGTCCTTCAATATCTATTTTTCTTTTGGAATAATTGAACCCAAATCCTTGATTTTTATCTGGGCACATAGCCCACTTCCATGTTCCTTCTGTGCCATGATTCTGTCACTTCACTGTCACTTGAAAAAGTGGATGTCTCCTAAGGACATAGTTTCCCCTGTAGCCCTCTCAAATGAGGCACTTGCTCTCCAGTTGAGTCCAAAGGTGGGATACATGCCTCTCCCTCCTTATTGTTGCCACTAGATCATTATTCCTTTTAATTAGTGTATTTTTATTGATTATACTATTAGTTTTCCCAATATTTTCCCCTTTACCCACCTTTACCCTGCCCCCCAAACCTCCAGCACTACCCCCCCCTTAGTTCATGTCCATGGGTTGTACATATAAATTCTTTGAGTCCTCTGTTTCCTATACCATTTTTATCTCTCCTTGTCTATTTTATGCCTACTAGTTATGCTTCTTCTTCCCAGTACATTTCCCCCATTCCTCCCTTCCCCCTCCCCACTGAAATCCCTCCATGTGATGTCCATTTCTCTGATTCTGTTCCTGTTCAAGTTGTTTGCTTAGTTTTTGTTTTCATTGTTTTTCTTTTCTTTTAGGTTCATTTGTTGGTAGTTGTGAGTTTGTTGTCATTTTACTGTTCATAGTTTTAATCTTTTTCTTAGATAAGTCCCTTTAACACTTCATATAATAATGGCTTGGTGATGATAAACTCCTTTAACTTGACCTTATCTGAGAGGCACTTTATCTGCCCTTCAATTCTAAATGAATGCTTAGCTGGATAATCTTGGTTGTAGGTCTTTGTCTTTCATGACTACAAATACTCCTTTCCAGCCCCTTCTTGTCTGCAAGGTTTCTTTTGAGAAATTAGCTGATAGCTTTATGGGAACTCCTTTGTAGGTAACCACCTCCTTTTCTCTTGCTTCTTTTAGGATTCTATCTTTAATCTTGACTAATTTAATGATGATGTACCTTGGTGTGTTCCTCTTTGGGACCAACTTCTTTGGGACTCTCTGGGCTTCCTAGAAGTCTATTTCCCTTACCAGATTGGGGAAGTTTTCCTTCATTATTTGTTCAAATAAGTTTTCAATTTCTTGCTGCTGCTGTTCTCCTTTTGGCAACCCTATAATTCAGATATTGGAATGTTTCAGTTTGTCCCAGAGGTTTGTAACTCTCTTTTCACTTTTTTTGATTTCTTGTTTCTTCATTTTGTTCTGGTTGGATGTTTATTTTTCTCTTTTGTTCACAATCATTGCTTTGAGTCCTGGTTTCCTTCTTGTCACTGTTGGTTCCCTGAATATTTTTGCTGTATTTTATTTTGGGTATCTTTCATTTTTTTTTAAGTTTGACCAAGCTCAATCAGATCTGTGAGCATTTTGATTACCAGGGCTTTAAATTCTCCATCAGATAAGTTGGCTATCTCCTCATTGCTTAGTCCTCTTTCTGAAGTTTTGCTCTGTTCTTTCATTTGGGCCATGTTTCTTTGTCTTGGTGCACCTGATAAGTTATAAGGGGGCAGGGCCTTAGGTATTCACCTGGGCAAGGCAACCCTCCTTGCTGCACTGTGGCGCTGCCTGTGGGGGAGGGGCCACAGAGGGAAAAGTGCAGCCTGCCTGCTTGTCTTCTCTAGTCCCACTTTCCAAAGGACTCTCGAGAGACTGGAGTTTCTTCCACCATGCCCCCCCCCCCCCCCGTAGTCCACAGTCTGCTCTGACACTCAGTTTTGCCTTCAGCCAGCTCTGCCTGCCTGGTCCGCTGCCTCGCCGTGGTTTTTCTGAGTCAGCCTGGCCTGGCTCATGCGGTCCGCTACCTGTTTTGGTTGTTTTGCTTGTTTTTTTAACTTCTTCTTTGCTGGAGTTCCATGCAATTTGATTTGCTGGTGCTACTGGTTGTTTATTGATTTCAGATTGGTTGTTATCCTCCCTTTGGTTGTGCAAGGAAGCTAAGGGTTTCTACCTACACCTCCATCTTGGCCCAAACTCATTATTCCTTTACTTGCTAAAAATTCAGCTCCATTGGAGCACATGCCTTGATTATACCATCATTACCTCCATTTACTACAACCAACAACCATCTTCCTGGCCACGTCTCATGTACTCAAGAGGTATTTTAGCCCCCGACTTTCTCTTTACCTACATTCTTGTCACGATTCTTAGTAATTCCAGTAATGCACCTAGAGAAGTCACCTAATTTGTGGCATCTCTGGTCCTTGCCCTCATCTCCATGGTCCTCTTTCTAGCACATGGTACTGCTGTAACAGTCATGCAGTCCATGTTTTGCACTCTTCAAAGGCTATAAGGAACACCACACCCTGCAGACTGCCATGGTACTACAGAACAGACAGATGCTGTTTCTTCATGATGAGCTGCCAAACTAAACAGCTGTGGAAATAGCTAACCTTGGACTTCTTGTAGAATTATAAATTACCTTATTGATTGAACCATTTAAGGTTGGTTTTCTACTTAATTGCAAAGGCATTCTAAATGATGCAAAACATAGGTGAAACAGATGTATCACTCAGTATGAAGTAACACCCAAATTTGCATTAATACAAAACATCTTCCCTGGGAATGAAGGATTGGAAGTAGTGCATGAGTTCAAGTGAAACAATGTTGAATTTGGGATAGTGTGTTGACAATGGAAATGAAAGGGTACAGAATAAAATCTTTAGAGGTAAAATACACAAGACAACATGATTGGATTTCTGTATGAAAATCAGGGATGAGTAAAAGATGAATGTCAGGCTTCTAGCTTGAAGACCTGGGAGAAGGATGTTATTATTTAATGAGTTCAAGGTTGGATGCATTGAGTTTGAGGTGTCTGTGAAACACTTGAAAAGAACAGAATAGAAATCTGGGTTAGAGGTTTGACTTGGAGAGTCAGTATATAAACAGTAATTGAGGCCATTGGAATGGTTGAGCATCTAGGTGAAAAGTATGAGCTATAGTTGCCAAACCTCAGTGGGCATGGGAATCACTTGAAGAATATACTTAAAATATAGATTGTTGAATCCCATCCCATTTTCTGATTCAGGAAGTGTGATGGTTAGTTTTTTGTTAACTTAGTGAACAGAATCTGTCCCATGACTCTCTCCTACCTTCTGGTAGTTACCAGGAAGGAAACTACCTTGGCTTACAGTTGCATCACTCCAATCTCTGTATTTAACTTCACACAGGGTCCTCCCCTGTGTGTATTCCCATATCCATGTCTCCCCCTCTCATTCAGATTAACAGTCATTGGATTTAGACTCCACCCAGATCCAGTATGACCTTAACTTGATTACATCCATAAATACTATTTCCAAACATTACATTCACAAGTACCTAATGTTCAAATTTCAACATATCTTTTTGGAAGATAGTTTAACCCACAACACATGGTTTTGGAGAGTGGAAGAGGGTAGACTAAAGAACCAGAGTAAGATTGGCAATGTTGAGAACCCAGAGGGCTTGTGAATCCAGAGTATCACCAATCTGCCTGGATATGTGAATTTGGAAGGGGAGCTGGACTTCAAGTGCTAAGGATAATAAACACCTACAGTAAGCTGGGAGGCTTGGGGATTGTAGTCACTGAGTTGGTATTTGAATTAGTTATTATAGAGGAGAGATGGCTAGACCAGAATACTGAGACAGAACAAGTGAATGAGATGAAGTGGAGAAGGTGGAACTGATTATGAAGACACAGAACTAAGTGGCCAAACCTTTCAGGGATTCTTCATCTGGACACTAAAATTACCTGGGGAACTTCCTAGGGTGACCAATGGTAGACAGATTAAGTCAATGAATGAGTGTGGCTGAGAACAGTAACAAAAAGAATAGTGATTGTGGGTGTCCACCTCAAAAATGCAGGGTTTTTTCTTTTTTCCATAAAGGAATGAAGGAGCGATGATATGGAAATAGCATAGAAAGCAAAGAGAAACTAAACCCAACAACTGAATCTGAGTATCATAGGAGGGCACCAGAGTATACAGTGAATATGTATGAATTAAAATCCTTGTCACTCTTTTTATGTGTAGAATTACCAAAAGAAACATTAGATCTAGGTCAGGACATAGATCATCTTTAATGCCAGAGAATCCTCCAAATAGTAGTTACCTCAGGGAATGCAAGGCCATGCCAGGTTCACTTCTGGTGCAAGGGGACAGAGTACATCCAAAGAAACAGACTCACATGACACACACATGGCTGCCACGGCCACTCCTATGGTTTAGGAGCAGAGCTCAGACAAGTGAGGAGAGTCATAAGCTGAGCAGACTGATGTTGACTTTAATGTATTTATTCAAAAGCTCCCCAAGGAGACTTTGGAAGATATAATACCAGTTTTATATGATAAAATATTCCAACTTTATTCAGCAGAATTCATTTTAATATTTTTAAATTATGGTAGAGAATGGTAGAAAAGATCAAGTTTCTAGATCTGAAAAAGCTTTGCTCTGTTGATTGTCACACTAAGATAGAAATTGGAAAGATCAAGGACGAAAGCAACATGATCAAAGAAAAAGGGAAGAAAAAGTAGTGGAGTAGTTGGAGAGCAGCTCAACAAGCATTTAATTATCTCAGTAAAAGAAAATCTTAAAAGAACCTTTGCACCTCAATGTTCATAGCAGCACAATTTACAATAGCAAGTGCTGGAAGCAACCTATGTGCCCATCAGCAAATGAATGGATCAGAAAACTATGGTACATTTACACAATGGAATTCTATGCAGCAGAAAGAAAGAAGGAGCTCCTACCCTTTGTGACAGCATGGATGGAGCTGGAAAGCATCATGCTAAGTAAAATAAGCCAAGCAGTGAAAGACAAATACCATATGATCTCACCTCTAACAGGAACCTTAACAACAAAACAAAAAATACAAGCAAAATATGGCCAAAGACACTGAAACAGAGAACAGGCTGACAATGACCAGAGGGGAGAGAAGAGGGAATTTCAGGGGAGAATGGGAAGGGTTTACAGGAACAAATTTAAAGGACACATGGACAAAAACTAGGGTGGGTGTGGAAATGGAAGGGAGGTGGGGAGGAATGGGTGGGTGGGCTGGGATGGGAGTAAAGGACAGAAAACTGTACTTGAACAACTATTAAAATAAAATGTAAATATATATTATATATATATATAAAGAAAATCTTAAAGCAGGACTTTATACTTGATACAAAAGGAAATGGGAAACTAATTTCAGGTAGGACACATTTGTATTATCTTTAAGCTGCTTTCTAGTTTTAAACTGCATTTTCTTATTATTGTTATTGTTGTAGTTAAGCAGGGCATATATATTTGATGGAATAGAGAGAACAATGAGGCTCAGAGACACCTACTGTCCTGCATCACCCAGCTGATAAAGTAAGACTGGACTGGACCTGTGATCTTTCCAATGCTCTGCTCCTCTTCCACTTCTTCATGGCCTGTTTATTCTCACAACACAATAAAAGCAGTACTTTGGGGAAATCTATTCTGGAAAGTGTCATACTGGAGGAAGAAGAAACTGAGACAGAAGACTGCTGAAATACACCTTGCAAATGCCACCATGCTAAGGACTACACGTGAGGCTGGAGAAGGTTGATCTAAAATATCAAAAGACAAGACAGAACTTGATCAACAACTTGGGTAGAATGAGGAAGGCAAAAAACTATGAAGCACAGGCAGGCCAGGTAACATTCAGCCTATTTTATAGATGAGGAAATCAAATCACAGGGTAAGTTAAATGACTTTCACAAGTAGTAAGTGGCAAAGCTACAACATCTAACTATACCTACTAGCTTTCACTACAACTTCTCCTTAGAGCTCTTACATTAAGATCTTGGATCAAGACTGATATGTCATTTTTCATGCATTTAGTTAATTAACAAGGCAGTCTCCATTCTTACAAAAAGTAGGCATAAGATGACTTAGCTCAGGGGTTGTTTTGAGGCATAAATAAAATAATGCATGAAAAGCACACAGCACTATGCGTAACACAAATGTTAGGCCCCCCACCGCCATTCATCATGATAAGATTCTCTTCCAGGCTCAACCCTCATAGCCCATAGCATCACTTGAATAAGCTTTCAGACAGTTAGTGTAGGCAAATTTTATTTCTAGGGTAGAAGCATTTATTTCAGTTATAGAAAAATAACCCTATTTCAAAGTCAAGGTAACTAAACATAAGTATATTTTTTCCTTGTATACCCATACTCCAATATCACATATGATTTCAAAACATTCTTAAATTAACAAGGAACAAATGCAGAATCAAGGTAGTATCTGTCAACAGAAGAGATGTATTAAAGCTACATATGTATCAGCCCTGGAAATCAGAAAGTACAAAGTGATCTCGTGCAGTGATTCTCCACTTTAGTGTGCATTAGAATCACCTGTATTGTGGAAAAGCACCTTCAGGGCATTGAAGGCAAAATCACCAGGTTAAGCAAGTCCTTGGTCTCAGAATAAATACCAGTGGGACTGAAGATAAAAACTCTGTTCCTCAGGAAGGGGTAATGACAAAATACACAATACATAAGATCAGCCACTTATTCACTGTGCAGCTTCTCTGAGCCTCAAATTAAGGAATAAGAGTAGGTGCTATTCTCAAGAATTGTTCTACAGATTAGGTCAGACAGTGCACAATAAGCGCTTCCCTAATTTATAACACACAACTACTATCATCATTATTTCATCATCATCATGATTCAGAGGACATTCTCCCCCCACCCCCACCCCCAAATAGCTGCTATTATTTATCTTAAAAATCAAGTAACCACTCATTGAGTTCAAGCTCATGAACTACTGGTACCACTTTGTTATCATTTTCACTAGCTTCAACCCATTCACTCACCTGAAGATTTCAGTACTTGGTTAAAAAGACAACTTTTTTTTTTCATCTAAGCTATGAAAATGGATTCCAAGAAAAAAGGGAACTAAAGCTTAAAAAGTATGTGTTGCTTCTAAAGCATCATTACTTACATGAATGAACTGCTTTTCAAAGTGACTCATTTTGGACAATCTCTGATGTTCCCTGTGTTGTTTTCTGAATTGGGTTATACATAGAAACATGGACATAAAATACCTATAATCTTCATCACTTCCTAAATTCTATCTACTACACAGTAATGTTTCATAGTTACAGTTTTTTGGCCATTTAAGTAACTACACACATAAATATCTGAGATTTTTAATATTCTGAAACTATAAAACAAAGCTATAGAGGTACACAGTCAGGCTGGGGTAGGGCTTCTCACCCTCAGCAATACTGACATTTTCGGTTGGACAATTCTTTCTTGTGGGGGTTAACCTGTGTGCTGCCGGATGCAGGTTACCCACCTGGCCTTTACCCACCACATACCAGCTGCAACCCGCCCTGCTTCCCAGTGTTGAAAATGAAAACGCCTCTAAACATTGCCAGGTGTCTTCTGGGGGCAAAAATCATCCCCCAGCTGAGAACCACTGAGCTAGAATTTTACAGACATAATTGTAAACTCTGAGTACACAGATTATACACACTTATGTAATTTACTAATATAAGGAGTACAGCATAATAGTTCCTGCTGAACTGTTTAGGCTAGGGCACATATTTTTATATAATATACTACTTAAGTATATAGTTACCCACATATAACTATCTTTTCCTACTGAAAAAAAAACAACATTAAATAAGGGGGAAAAACAGCTAATCCTGTGACCACTTTTATGTTATCTGATTTGGAGAAAAACCTATGGTTTACAAACATTTGTTAATGGAGACCTACAGAAATCACTGCAAGTGTCCTTCCTTCTGAATTCGAAGTCTCTCTTTCTCTACTTGTAAGCGTTCCTTTTCAATCTGCAGCTTTTCCGATTCAAATTTCAAAAACTGTAGCCTATCTTTTTCCAGTTGCAAGCGTTCTCTCTCAAGTTTTAACTTCTCTGTTTCTATGTCCTGTGGCTGAAGTATGGACTTTTCTCCTTGACCAAGTTCATTTTCCAATGACGGTTTCTCTGAGTTGACTATCTGTAACCTCAACTTCTCTCTCTCAATCTGCAGCCGCTCCTTCTCCAACTGAAGCCGCTCGTGCTCCATGTCTAAATGCCGCAGCCTCTCTTTCTCAATCTGCAGCCGCTCCTTTTCTACCTGCAGTCTCTCAGCCTCGATATCCAGCCGTCGTTTTTCCAACTCTAGTTTTTGTTTCTCTATGTTTACAAGCAAATGGGGCTCATCGTAGGCAGACCTCGATGGTGCTGAGTTTAGAGTAAAAAACTCATCAATGTGGGGGAAATCAGGAAGTTCATTTTCCCGCCTGGAATCTGGTATGACTGATGACAATATTTCTTCCTCCTCCTCAATTTCAAACTAAAAAAAAGAATTTTCAGTATTATTTCTGTTTCATGGTTGTTAATTTGTTTAAATATTCCTTAAAATCTTTTTGTACTGAGGATATAAAACCATTTACTTTGAATTTTGAATATTTACAATGAATTAGCTGATGTCACTAATATATAATCAAGAGAAGTATATTTAATTAACAAGATTAATAATATAAAGAACAAGTGGAGTGGCTTTATATGCTAGTTCTAAGTTAGCTTGAATATCTGGGAACTTCTTAACTGCTCCTGTACTATAATTAACTTGCACATCAGAACTGAAGATATTAAATGAATAAAAGGGCTCATAGGTTAATACTTACTTCAGGACTCTGGGGATCTCTTTCTTCCTCTTCCACTTTGACCTCAGTCAAGGATCCACCTGCATCCCTAAAATCTGCCACATTTTGCCAATCAAAATTTGTATCATTTCGGAATCCAATCTTTTCATCTATCTCTTCAGTAAGAGAGTCATCTAAATCGGATGAGGGAAGGGGAAACCCAGAACCAACCAGCTTAATGTTCGCCTTCATTCTCTTTCTCTTCATAAGTGCTCGCCAGTCAAGATATCTTCTTTTCACTTCTGTCCCTGTCCTCTGCTCTCCCTCTCCCACAGCATTCACACACTGTGCAATCTCCTCCCAAGCCATCCGCTTCATGACATTAATTGTTGTATTGAGCTGCTTGGAAAAAATGACTTCTTTCCTTTTGGTAATTTCCTTCAAAAGAGTCTGAGTTTCTTGAACACTAAAATTGCTTTTCCTTTTCCTTTTCAACTGCTTCATTTTTCTAACTTAAATGCAGTTTTTACTGTAAGAGAAGATGTGATGAGAATTTGAGAAATGCTACAAAGTACAAAAACCAAAGACAATCCCTTGTTGGCACTTTGTTTTAAATCAGAGTTTTCTGTCCATTAATAGCAAAGGCAGCCTGGATAATTCCTAAAAAGAAAAAAGTACAAATAAATTAATCTGTAACATCTGCAATGTACCTCAACCCAATAAGCTATATATATATATATTTTATTTTTAATATTTATTTATTTATTTTTTAGCAGGAAGAGAAGGGAGGGAGAAAGAGGAGAGAAATATCAACATATGAAACATCAATCCGTTACCTCTTGTGTGTGCCCCAGCCAGGGACCGAACCCACAACCTATGCATGTGCCCTAATCAGGAATTGAACCAGAGACCTTTCACTTTGCAGCAAGATACCCAACCAATGAGCCATACCAGTCAGGGCAACATACCAAACTTTTTTTAAAAAACACCTCTAAATATGGCTCAAAACTGCCTGCATTTATTTCTGTCCCTGCCAGCACTGTCACTTTCTCACCTGAGCTGCTGTAATGATTCCTAACTAGTTGCCAATATTTGTTCTTAATATACTTCCCACTTCTCCAGCTCCTCCTACCCTACTCTCCCCAATCTATCCTCTCTATTCCCACTACTCTGGCCTTCCTTTAGTCACTCACTCTTGTCCAGCTCTTTCCCTCTTCAGGACATTCATACACACACTTTTCTAGACAGTTCCCTCTGCCTACAATTGTTGTTTTGTTTGTTTCCTTCTTGGCCTAATTCCTCCTCATGCTTCAGCTCCCAGATTTGACATCCCTTCCTCAGGAAAGCCTTTCCTGACACATCAAATCACTCTACAGAGTGTCGGGCACATGGCAGGCACAGCATAATTTTTCAATGAAGGAATGGGCCACTTTGCCAAAATCATCACTAGTTTGAGATATAAAAAAAAAAATTCAGATTCTGGAGAATAATTTTAGAGGAACACTGAAAGGCTGTGCTACAAAATCAATAAAATTAAGAAATAACTATAAGGCAATGTAATTTGGTCAAAGAAATGGCAACTACTTATATTTTATTATTTCCCAAATAATTAAAACTTATTTTTGGGTTAAGCCTACACATAAACTCTAAGCTTGGAATAAAATTTCCCAAAATAATAAAAGTACTGGGAAGAAACCACAGAATTAAAGGGGTAACATAAAAGTGGCAAGGATTTTCCCCAGCCACCCCACCTAATTAATCTGTTAAAGAAAAAGATCACCAATTAAAATAGAAAATATATATATAATTCTTAAACCTTGTGGAGACCAACACAAGTTTTCATGGTTTGCCATTGAAATTCTGTCCTTCAGTGCTCACCAAATCCAAACCACCCTAAAACTCCCCCTCCTTCAATCCAAACCACCTATAAACAAAAGATCCTAACACCAAACAAAACTAAGTTGAATACTATATTTGTTTCCAACCAATGTTTGTAATTATTTGCCTTTCTCTGAAGAACTCCTTAGTACTTTGTCATGTCCTACCTGGGGTGTCCAACCTTTTGGTGTCTCTGGGCCACACTAGAAGAAAAAGAGTTGTCTTGGGCCACACATTAAATACTATAAAAAACTAATATGCAAAAAAAATGTTTTAAGTAAATTCACAATTTTGTGTTGGGCAGCAGGCCACGGGTTGGACACCCCTGTCAGACCAAGCCATTTTAATAGCAAAGTAGAAGATCATGATATAGCCAAGCAAACTATACTTGGATACGCCATGAAATTAATTTCAAAATATTCATGTCAAAACTTTAATATAAATTCTGAATGGGAAAGATCCTCTTGTAAACCTTTTAGATGGATGCAAGACAGAATGCCTCTCCAATTTCCAGAACTCATACTGTCAAAGCATCAAAAAGGGTATATGCACCTGAAACTTGTTAGAAAGATAAAACTTTTCATGCCCATCCTAGACCAACTGACTCAGAAACTCTAGGGTAGGACCTAGTAACCTGTGCTTCAATAAGCCTTCCGGATGATTCTAATGCATACTAAAATTTGAGAACCACTGTGCTAGACCCACCCCAGGATAAGGCAAATGCTTAACACACCTGATCTTGTGGACAAGAGCAAGATCAAGCCTGAAACAAGTGCACCTGTGATTGGTAGAATCTACAGCATGACCTCAGTCCTTCATTACAATAGTGATGGACATGTGGTTTTCTGTGTTCTAGCCTTTGCATTATGGGAAGGAAGAGTATGAAGTTGGAGATGTTCAGTAAATCTTTTCCTTAGAAAAGAGATTTTAAAAGCAGGTAATGGAAGACAAGGGCTCAGGAAGTATAAGGGTTATGCACGTAAGCCATGTTTTTTACTTCAAATTCACTCACTGATCACTGTGACAGAGCCGACTTTTCCTCCCCTACAGAATGAGAGGGCCCTTCTAAGTCCTAAACAGAAAAGACTCAAACAATGATAAAAAAATATTTGTGCATTTTTAAAATTAAATTTAGTTAGCCTTACTCAATTGTTATATCTTGCTTCAGTAGAAGATACTATTTGAATTGTCAGTTACTAGAGAAATATTTTTCACATTGATAAAATTTTTAAATTGGCCAATATTACAAACCAGTGTAGAGTGAAACCTAACTAGCTAGCTGAAGTTTCAAGGTGTTTTTCTGTCCATACACAGACCCTATCTAAACCTTCCACATACATAAGAATCTGTTCTTTTTGAACATCTACTAAAAGACTTGAATCTCAAAATTTACCACTGTGCCTATCAAGTAGGAGGTAAAAATAGAACTTAAAATAAGAAGGTGATTGGGGGTGGGAAAGAGTGGAATGAAACAAAATAACTCAAGGAAGGTAAGGTAGCAAAACTGAAACTTCTATGGGTGAAGCATATGCTTAAAAAGGCAGCCCAAATTGATACAGGCAAGAAGCAGCTTATGAAGATTAAGTAAAAACTTTACATAAACTACCCACCCCATAACAATGCCAAAGAACATAGCAGTCAACAAAATCTGAAAAGAAAATTTTAAGTAAATGGGTTATATTGCTACTTAGGCAGTACGACCTATGATGAGCAGGTTATTAGATACATTTTTAAATGGAAATCAGCAGGTTAGATGTCCTTAAAAATAAAAGAGTTAAAGTCATATCAAATTAAATACTTACAATGTATTAAGAATGATTTTTTGTTTCCAAAAGATTTTTATATTGTAAGGTCTCAGACTATTTAGTTTATTGAACCATTTACAAAGCACTATCATATTTTTAAGGCAAAAACATGGCAGAAGTACAAATATTCATCAATAGGATACTGAGTGAATAAACTATACCACAGCCACATAATGGAATATATGTGATAAATGCCATATGAGAATATGAATATGGCTTAATGCAACATTATTCCTGTGCAAATGCTAAAGTTAATGAAGCCAAAATCAGAAAGGGAATATGTATGTACATCTAGGTGTGTGTACACACTCAAAGAAGCTCAATTTTCAACTTCTACAAACAATACGCTATGATCTGCAACAGGTTACCACACTCTGCCCAACCACCAGCTCTAGGGGTCACATGCAGAGTTATTTCTGCCTCAGCCACATAGCTGTTTGGTAGGCCAGAGTACACCGGTTTTATTTTACTTTGAGATGATTAACATTATGTTACAAGTATACTTATAAGGATTTTAATTACAGAAACATATACTTTTTAAAGCCCCACAAATATCCACAAATCTTTGACAACTTAAAAAAAAATCAAAATACACTTATCTGGTTAGAAACCCTATATAAAGATACAAAACAAAGTGGAAATTTCTCTCTACCACCAATGTAATATTAATAATTTCCTGGGATTCCAGAAAATCATATATTTGCAACAGCATACATGTACCCATGAACACACATTATATATTACATATAACATGAATATGTATCAATTCCATTCACATATGTAACTTAAAAAGCAGTGACTGCTAAAATGTAGAGATGTAGAAGTATACAGAAGTGAAAAAATTAATTGAAAGCAGAAAAATAAAATGTCTACAAATGATTCTATAAAGGAAATCAAGAGTCAAAGAGGAAATCGTGGATGTAAAAATTTACCGGCCTCTACTATAAAATATAATCAAGAAATAAAGAATAATTATGAAATTCTGAAGATACTGAAAAATTATGAAAGTCTGAAGAGCAGTGTCTCTCAAACTTTATGTTTATGAATTGCCTGGAGCTCTTCTTAAAATAAGATTCCAATTCAGTAGGTCTGGAGGGGGTCCAGCAATTCTACATTTCTGACAAACACCTACATGATGCTAATGCTGCTCATCCTTGAACTACACCTTGAATAACAAGGATTTTCACTAGTATAGCACTATCCAACAGAAAAATGTGATCCACATATATACTGATAATTTAAGTTTTTTCTAGTAGCAAAAACAGTCAAAGAAAACAAAAGATGTAAAGCAAAAACAAAAGATGGAATTACTTTTAACACATTTAACCCATATATTCTTAATCCAATTAAGAATCTCACAAGGCAGAAGATATAGTAAGTCCACAACAAATACCAGCTATTATCCATCTTCTAGTAAAGTGTTGGACACAGTAAGTGAGTATTTCTTCACTGAATAATGGGAATATAAGAAAAGTACAAGATAAGTACTAACAAAGTACACTGGTGTTAAAAAAAGTAGAAATTTCTGGTGGGATCGAGGATATTATCAAAAGAAATACACATTTGATTTGGATCTTATAAAACAAATAGATTAATAAGGGACAGAAATAAAAGAATCTAGGTTGAGGTCAAACGCCAGTATATCTTTAAGGCTGGCTCAGTAAGACCTTGTACTTTGCTAGTAGAAAACTTACTACAAGAAACAAATGTATGTGAAAATCCACATATTTTTGAAATTCAAGCAGATTACCTCCTATATGGAAGTAATGTTACATCATAATATATAAAGTATAATATATAAGTATATAATAAATGATTACAATTGTCAAGAAAATCCTAATTTATGCAGATATCCACCATCAGATTTTGCTGCTCTTAGACTATGAGATCAATTTAGTAACTGGACTGTGGCAAACTTATTGGTACCTGGCAGAAATAACAGTCCTCTTAAAACTATGCCTGAGTCAACATATTTTTTTAAATTTTGGCAGCAGTCATTGTTATTTGCATGTCCTATTTTTTCCAACAATTTGTAACTCCATTCTACCTCACTAAAGTGGTATCCTCTTTGTCCGTGCCTGTTCTATGCTAAACTGATGGACTATTTCATTAACCAAATACACTTTAACACAGTTTTAACCTCACTGAAATTGATATGGCATTGTATCTTAGATTTCTAGTCAGTCATGGCTTAATTGTGTAAAACTCCTTTGACAGCTTCTGATTAACATTAGAAAGTACCAAAATGAATGCACCCTGAGTTTAAATTCGGCAGCTACGCTTGCAGGGATGGAAAGTAACCTTTATTTCCAGGAATGTGCTTTTTTCCTATTCTCTTCTTTACATTTTGATACTCATAAAACAGAGCTTGAGTTTTCTGTCATCTGTTACCCAGTACTTTACTTAAATATTTGTTGAGCTGATACTATATACCAGGCTAATATTCTTGGTGCTGGGGCTATAATGCCTCATAACATGTGAGGATGCTCTTTTAGATGTTGAATACTATCCCTTTTATATTAGTGGTCATCCCTATCTTTACCAAAGGTAGCTGCAACTGATAAAAATTTATAGATCTTCCATGCCCAATCACAGAGAACGGCGATTTTTCCTAATCCCATTTCACAGTCATACTTTACTGGGTGCATATGAGTATAATAAATAATTCACTTACATTATCCTTATGAAGATGATGTACCGCCAAAGGCATATTATATAACCAGGCTTTTTTTTTCTTTCAAGAACACAGAATGAGGTTCCTAAATACTGCATAAGATCAGATTAAAAGGTCAGAGTAAGATCAGGCAGTAAATTCTGGGTCCAAAAAAATTGGGGTGTGGGGGGGTAAATTCATTAGGCTATTCAAGAAGCACCACAAAATCTACATGCTTCCCCCCTGCCACCTATGTTCTTATAGGACAGCGATTTTTAACCCATGTGCTGGCACAATGGTGTGCAGCAAGAATTTTTAAAACATGCGATACCTGACTATTCAGTCAAGGGCACTGACCTCTTTTCCCTTAAATTCTCAAATTAAAACAAAGAAAAAGAAAAGAAAAGACAGACAACACAATAGCCACCTGGTGTAAATGAATTATACATACTTTCTTTTTTTGGTCAGGTGAGCAAAAATATGTTTTTATTTGCCACACAATTTTGATAGTTTATATGTGCCATGAGATGAAAAAGGTTGAAAATCGCTGTTGTAGGAAATTAACTTCCCTGCCTAATAAAATGCTCTTCCTAAAACTTGTGGTGATTAAATAAAGTTTACTTAAGGTCGCCAGTCATCAGACTAATGAAGCATCCTTCACTCCCTCCTTGCTGCTTCCCTTGGGACGGCCCAGCCACAATCCCTGGGAAGAATCCAGGAGAGCTGAATTCCTAGGAGGCCTCCCAGGATCAGGGAGCAGGGGGAGCGCACCTGACTCGGTCACAACGCTGTGGCTGCACCTGGTGGGAGATGAGGCAACCAGCAAAATCCTCTCTCTGGATACTGAATTAGAGTCCCCATCAAGCGATGGCAAACTTCTGCAATCCTGTTTCAGTACCCCGGGCCTTGCCCACCCTCCCAGGTCAGGCTGCAGCCCCGACTGGTACTTCTCCCTAGCGTCGTAGTCCTGCTACGCCGCAGAGCCAGAGCTACAGCCCGCAGCTGTGTTGCGGGTAAAGGGACAGCCACCTGCCGCTGACCCCGTCCGAACCTTCCCCGCTTCGAGGACACCCACCGTCGAAGGAGCCTCCGCGTCCTTTGGGACAGAAACGCACACCTGCAACCCTGCGGCACCACCGCCCGGTAGCCTCTAAGGGGATAGGAAAAAAAGATGCTTCATTGATTCCCCGCCCCCCTACTCGCCCGCCCCCTTACCACCGCCTATTGGGTGGCGCGGCTGCAGCTCTTTTGATACGGCTCGTCCATTGGCTCATTTGGTACAGCCTTTCTGGCTGACGGCCCGCCTCAGGCCTGGCCTCACAATAGGAGTCGAATCCCAAAGCGGTTCCGGGTTAGTGCCCTGGAATTCCTGCCCCTTGTGATTCACGGCCTCCATTGTATGCTCAGTCTTTGGTGCCCAGCCGTGTCAGTCAAGTGTGCTCTAGCAAAGCATTGGATCTTTACGATCAGCCCGCTCTGTTGCTCTGCCTGATTGGGACACTGGCTGCTCCATCTCCAAACTCTGCTTTTGTCCTTGACCCTCAACTTTTAAAAGGACAAAGAGGAAGTGGGACTCTGGGGTTGCTTACACTGGTTCCTAGCACTGCCTCTGCTCAGTCAACTGCGACCTAGTTTGTCCTCAACCATTTCTTGAGGCTTCCCTTCCCAAGGTTACTGATGATTTTCTTACAGATAAATCTAAGCATCGCTTCTCAGTCCTCATCCTACTTAACTCCTCAAAAAAACATTTTGACTTGTTGACTATTTCTTCATTGTTCTCCATAATATATACTTCTCCTGGTTTTCCTCCCTCTAGGTCTTCTTTTCTGTTCCCCTTTGCAGTTGCCTCCTTCGTTGCCATCGCTAGTTCTGTTACTAATAGGTTTGCCTCCCCATTGCAGAATTCTATTGAGATCCTGCATTATAGCCGTAGCCTTCTTACTGGTCTCAGTGTCCTGCCAGCTCCTTTGTAGCCCATCCTTCACACTGTAGCTAGAACAGAGTGCTTCAAGTTCTTTAATGGAATCACACTCATCTTACGATAAAGTACAAAGTGTTTACAAAAGTGACTTCTGCTTTTCCCTCAGGCTTTATCTTTCACTAACATTCTCTCTCTTCCCTCTTTATTTTTTCCTTACCCCAATTCCTTTGCTTCGATCAGTTCTTAGACTGACAGTTACTTTGGGACTTAGTTTGCACTGAGTTGTTTTCCCTGGAAAGATTTCTCGCAGCTTCTTCCCTGCTGTGCCTAGGATTCCTTTAAGAAGTCAGTTTCTGGCCCTGGCTGGCGTAGCTCAGTGGATTGAGCTCTGGCTGTGAACCAAAAGCATCGCAGGTTCTATTCCCAGTCAGGGCATGTGCTTGGGTTGTGGGCCAGGTCCCCAGTGGGGGCCACATGAGAGGCAACCATACATTGGTATTACAACCTGAACTGGATTCATATATTTAAAAAAAAAAAAAAAGAGTGATAGATCCTACTAATAAAGCCTGAAAAAAATGACAAAACTAGTCAGTTAAATTGGAGGGTTCTCTATTTCTGGTTACCAGTCTGATCTATCCTCCAACAAACTATTGAAAGAGAGAAATTTAGGCTCTGGCTGGCATAGCTCACTGGATTGAGCGCGGGCTTGCGAACCAAAATGTCGCAGGTTCATTCCTAGCCAGGGTACATTCCTGGGTTGCAGGCCATAACCCCCAGCAACCACACATTGATGTCTCTCTCTCCCCCCCCCCATCTCCCTCCCTTCCCTCTCCAAAAATAAATAAATAAAATCTTAAAAAAAAAAGAAAGAAATTTTATCTTCAGTGAAACAGAGAAAGATTCATGTTAGAATTTCTGAAAGAAATTCTAAAAGAACCTTCTGAAAGAAGGTTCCACACATGTACCAGTGCACAGTAACTGTTTTATTTGAGGGGGTTAAGTGTACCTTATTGTTTCACCTCAGTAGAAGTTCTTTTTTTCGGGAGAAGAATTTAAAATCCCAAGACTTCCCCTGATATGCAGAAATTGATTTAGAAGCAAATAGGTTTAACTATCAGGAGGTTTAAAATTGCACTTATTTAACAAATATTTATTGAGTCCCTGCTGTGTGCAGGCATTGTTTTAAGTCCTGGGGATAAAAGAGTGACTAAAACAGGCACAATTCCTTGCCTTTAAGGAATGTAGTATTTTACATGGAATATAAAAATAAAAAAGATAACTAAGAATACAAAAAAAAAGAAGTCAGTTTTTGAAAGAAGTCATTCTTTCTTTCCATTCACCCTATCTCCATTTCCAAGTTTTCCCTCTAATGTAGATTTATGAAGTAAAAGATAGGATGCTCGGTTAGCTTTAATGTTCAGATAAATAATTTTTAGTATAAGCATGCCCCATGCTTATTAGCATGTGTATATTTATTTGTTAAATCTGGCAGTGCTACTGCAGCATGCTTCCACCACAGTCAGTACCTTTCTTCTTACAGCTTTGTCACATGTTCCATGTGGGTGGGTCTTTCTTGTTCACTGTTGTAATTTCTTTGCCTAGCACAACACCTGGATATGATAGACACTCAAAAGAGATATGGTAAATAAATAATGGAATATTCTGGATGACTGGTGAATCCTTGGTGGCTATTCCTGGAGGAACTCTCTTTAAAAAATAAGAAGTATTTATGAAATATTCTTTTTGAAATGTAGTGATTAGTCTTTCAGATTTTTACATGACTTTATGAGTGAAGCATGTCTATACTTTTGCCCAAGTAGAACAAAAAAGAACACTTTCATTAGAAAAACATGAGAACCTATGTTTTATAATTTTGTTTTTTGTGTGTGGTGGATGGTTTTTGGGTGAGTGCCATCAGATAGTAAGAGAACTATCTATCCCCATTATGACCAGACACTTTTCTGTCCCCTTGCACAGTGTGTTCACCACTTGAATCTATTTATTTGCTTCAGTAATAAGGATAAGGCCTAGAATGAGTAAGTTCAGAACCTTCTGCTTTTGTATCATGAACACCCGACAAGACAGATTGAAGGTAATCCAAAATGCCTAATATTAGTACCCCATTACCAACCTGATAATCTGTTTATTGATGTGGTTTTTGTTAATATTAATTGTAGGCTAGAGATTTGACACACACTTATTCTAGAACTGACCTGTCTAAATGCAGCTGCCACGAGTCCGATGAGCCAGCACAACCAAGTAACTGAATTTTAATTGTATTTTATTTTAATTAAAAAACATATTCAATTCAGTGACTAGATAACTTCTAAGTATGTTTAGAAAACTTGAATTATGTGAATCTACTTTTTCAACTAAGTTTTTTTGAAATCCAAGTACAAATCGAATATTTCTGATAAAAAATTACCATCTAAATTGAGATGTGTTGTAAGTGTAAAAATACACAGGATTTTAGAGATTTATAAAAATGCAAAACATATCATTGATAATTTTTATATTGATACTAAATTTAAATAATAATGTTCTGTGTAATTAGGTTAAGGAAAATATGTTATTAAAATTAATTTTTTCCTGTAATTTTTTTTTACTTTTTAAAGTGAAGCTAACAGGAAATTTAAACTTATACATGTGGTTTGTATTATATTTCTGTTAGATGGTTCTGTTCTAGACTGTGCCTGGCTGCCGCTTATTAAAAGTCTTAGAATGAGAACATAATAGTTAACTAAAATATTTCTATATCATAGCTTATTTAACCAAAGGGAAAGTAAATCACTTTCCCATCTTTTCTTCAAACTCATTTTAGTTAAGAATAAAACAAGCCAATGAACACATTATAACTGACATACGTCCAATTACATTTAACTGTATCATGCTGTTTTCAATCTCCATTTTTGCCTTTTCACCTGCTTTTTTCTCCTTCCTTTGACATGCCCTGCTTCTCCCAGTCTTGTCCTTATGACACACTCTTATTCTCCTTCAAAACCTGCTCTTTCCTGACGACCTTAGAACAGATTTTCCTTTTTCAAATGAATTTTATGCTTATTCATATTCTATTTAGATAGCATTCTGTGTTGCCATTACCTTTTACATTTTTATCTCTAGCACCCAGCACATTACCTGTCACTTAGGCTGGCAAAAACATATTTGATGAATTGAACTGAATGCTGACAAGATAAAACTCACTCTGTCCTCTGTGGTGTTCCGTCAAATTATTTGCAATTTTTACCATCAGGTAAATTATAATGGTTTGAAAATGACATTGAAAACTTCTAACCAGCAAATTTCATGTTTCTAAAAAATTTACATTGAGGGGAAAGAGAGTATGGCTCCTATATATATTGTTACAATTATTTTTCTTTAGATTTTATTTTTCTTGTAAATGGGAAAAATAGGTGATGTCAGAACACGAGTTATTTAAAAATGGTAGCATTATAGTAAGAGGTAGCATTGGTAGACTCTAGTTTCAAAGGTCAGCCTGGTATCAAATTTTGAGAAGTCAAATTGTTTTTGCATTTCAACCAGCAACAACTATGGTTAGTTTGCCATTTTTGTTTATGGTGGGAGATCTGATTTCTATTGGAATAGTATATGAAATAGTATGGGACAGTGGTTATTAGGAGAATCACTAACAATACTTCTTCAAAATCATCCTGTTCTTTTCAATACCTATAAATAAAGTTGCCCATGGAAGAAATAGAGCAATTGTAAATCTATTTTTGTACTTTGGAACATGTGCCCTGGCAACTTCCTATTTGAATCTCATTTTTAAAAATCACTTTCAGTAAACATACGTTTTTGGTTTGTCTCTCTTTGGTAGTCAAAGAGGCTTCTTGTTGAGTAACAATTTTAACAATTTTGTAGGATGACCACCTGTTTCTTTGAGTCCCCTACAGAATGAATTTTATTTATGCAAAATAACCTGTATTTTAGACCACTCCATCCTATATATATCTTGCATATTTAGTGAAAATTGATCTAGCTTTTTTTGCATGTGTCAACAGGAAAACATATGCATGCATTTCATGTTAGTAATAAAAATCATACTGTTTTCTTATTTTGAGAAATCACTGTGACTTTTTGTCACCTCTTGGTTATGTTTATGTATGTACATTCCTGAATTCCCTTCATAATAATTGTACAGATTTTTGAGTTAGGAGCTTTTCATTTATTGACCAGATCTCTTTCTTCAACTCACTTTAAAAAATAAATATTGAATACTATTCTGTGCAGAGTACTGACCTAAGGGCTTCATATACATCAATTTATTTAATTATTACAATAACCTTATGTAGGAATTACAAGTATTCTTCACATTTTTAGATGAAGAAACTGAGGCAAAATGATGTTAAGTTCTTTTCCAAGGTCCCACAGTTAGTAAATGGCAGAGTAGAGTGTAAACCGAGATAGTCTATACACTTGAACCCCACAATGCACTGTCACTCAGAATGGATGTGCTTGCTACCTCCAAGATTACTTTAAAGGTGGCCAAAACATTTGAAAAGATTTTAATGGAGCTGGGGAACAACAAAACTCCCCCTGCAAAACACTGTCTTTCTCCTAACATTTGTTGGACTGTGTTGTAAGCTCCTTAAAGGCAAGGATCATGTCACTTGTCTTTATTTCCCAGCACCTAGCACAGACCTTGCATTTAATGTTTATTCCCAAATAAATTTAGATTTTTGGGCTTTAGAATAGACGTCATATAATTTCTTTGAAACAGTAGCCTTAGTCAAGGAATCTATCATTGGTTAGCCGCTGACTGAAAGCTTTTCTGTACTGGATTGTCTGTTGCTTTTACTTCTTCACTAATAACCATGGAATAAGATTTACACAACAGCCTGCTTTGTCCAAATGCAAAGTTCTTTTTTTTTCAGTTTTATTTTTATTGTTTATGCTGTTACAGTTCCTACTTTTTCTCCCTTTCGTGACCTCCACCCAGGCCCACACTCTTCCCACCCCAAGCCAATTCCTATATTGTTGTCTATGTCCCTGGGTTGTGAATAATGTTCTTTGGTTAATCCCTTCACCATCTTTCCTCCCATCCCATCCCCTCCTTTCCTGCACCTGTCAGTCTGTTTTATATATCTAAGCTTCTGTTACTATTTTGTTCATTGACTTACTGTGTTCATTAGATACCACATATAAATGAGATATGGTATTTTTCTTTTACTGATGTTTAATTCACTTAGCATAATTTTCTTCAGGTCCATAGGCAAATTTCTTGATTTTTTCTTTTTTTAAAAGTATATTTTATTGATTATGCTATTACAATTGTCCCATTTTTTCTCCCCTTTATTCCCCTCTGCCCTGAACCTCTGTCCCACCAGCATTTTCCACCCCTTAGTTCATGTCCATGGGTCATACATATAAGTTTTTTTACTTCTCCATTTATTATGCTATTCTTAACCTCCACCTGTCTATTTTGTACCTACAAGTTATTCTTCTTATTCCCTGTACCTTTTTCCCCATTCTCCCTCCTCACTCTCCCCACTGATAACCCTCCATGTGATCTCCATTTCTGTGGTTCTGTTCCTGTTCTAGTTGTTTCTTAGTTTGTTTTTGTTTTGTTTTGTTTTGTTTTTGGTTTGGGTTTTTAGGTTCATTTGTTGATAGTTGTAAGTCCGCTGTCATTTCACTGTTCATAGATTTGAACTTCTTTTTCTTACATAAGTTCCTTTAATATTTCACATAATAAGAGCTTGGTGATGATGAACTCCTTTAGCTTGACCTTATCTGGGAAGCATTTTATCTGTCCTTCCATTCTAAATGATAGCTTTGGTGGATAGAGTAATCTTGATGTAGGTCCTTGCCTTTCAAGATTTTGAGTACTTCTTTCCAGGTCCTTCTTGCCTGAAAGGTTTCTTTTCAGAAATCAGCTGAGATTCCTATGGGAACTCCTTTGTAGGTAACTGTCTCCTTTTCTATTGCTGCTTTTAAGATTCTCTCCTTACCTTTCATCCTGGATAATGTAATTATGATGTGCCTTGTGTTGTGCTTCCTTGTGTCCAACTTCTTTGGGACTCTCTGAGCTTCCTGGACTTCCTGGAAGTCTATTTCCTCTGCCAGATAGGGAAAATTGTCCTTCATTATTTTTTCAAATAAGTTTTCAATTTCTTGCTCTTCCTCTTCTCCTTCTGGCACACCTATGATTCAGATGTTGGAACATTTAAAGTTGTCCCAGAGGTTACTAAGCCTCTCGTCATTTTTTTGAATTCTTGTTTCTTTATTCTGTTCTGATTGAATGTTTATTTCTTCCTTCTGCTCCAAATCATTGATTTAAGTCCTGGTTGCCTCCCCTTCACATTGGTTCCCTGTATATTTTCCTTTACTTCACTTGTGTATCCTTCACTTTTTCCTCTATTTTGTGACCATATTCAGCCATTTCTGTGAGCATCCTGATTACCAGTGTTTTGAACTCTACATCTGATAGGTTGGCCATCTCTTCATAATTTAGTTCTGTTTTTTGAGTTTTGATCTGTTCTTTCATTTGGGCCATATTTCATGTCTCACCATACCAATTACGTTGTAAGGGGTGGAGCTTTAGGTGTTCGCCAAGGTGGGGCAACACACTTCACAGTATTGTGGCACTGTATGTGAGGGATGGGCCCGAGAGGGAACAATGCCATTTGCTCGACTCTTGTCCAGCTTTTAGTCACTTCCCCCGCTACTCAGAAGCAAATTGGGCCCTTCTGGTGCTGATTCCTGGGTGGGTGGATTTGTGTATGTTCTAGGACCCTGTGAGTCTCTCTAATGAACTCTGCTGTGAGTCTGGAAGCTCCTCCCCACTACTGTAACCCCCACAGGTTTTTAGAGTCAGAGGTTTTGAGACTTTCTTTTCCTGCACTGGAACCCAGGGTTGTATGGTCTGTCTCACTCCCCAATTGTTTCTCCTGATTTATCCACATGAAAATGTGGGACCACCAGCTGCTTCCTTGCCAGCCTGGTCTGCCAGCCACCACCTTGGGGTGTGTCCTCTCCTCTCCTACCAGTCTGGATGAATGTTTCTTCTTTAACTCCTTGGTTTTTGGACTTCCATACAGTTGGATTTTCTGGAAGTTCTGGTTGTTTTTTGTTTTTAAATATGTTGTTGTCCTCCTTTTGGTTGTGTAACGAGGCAAAGTGTATCTACCTATGACTCCATCTTGGCCAGAAGTTCTACTGATCTTTTTTCTATTGAGATTATTTGTTTATGGGGAGTCATAGTGGCTGTGCTCGATATACATTGACAATAATACAAATGTAAATATAAACCTGAGTTGTCCTAGCAAACCAACCTTTGGTTTCTTAATTCATTTAAATTCTTATGAGACAGAAGATGTCACTCCTGGGAAGAATTTCTGGGTTGTTCAACTACAGAACCAAGAGAAAAGGCAAAGGAGGCACAGAAAAAGTGGAGAAAAAAGCATTTCACAAGATCTAGAAACAGTGAATTCCTCAAGTTTTAACCTACAAACACTGTCTTTATACCATTTAACACATTATACTATATATATATGAATTATGAATCCAATAATGAAAATACAGATTTAAATTATAGTTAACAGGATAATATGGGGGATCATGGTAATGAATCATTTTTCAAAATAATTTCTAACTTCCTAATAAGATAAATCAAAGAGTATTTCATTATTATACTTTTATTTATAACCTGTATTCTTTTACTCTGTTCTCAGGTTATCTTGTTATCTCCATTTTACAAAAGACAAAGCAGGTCTAGAGTGGTATGCAACTTGTGCAGTCACTAATTAGTGGTCAATCTGAGACTACATCATGACTCTATTAGCTTCTACTCTGAGTTCTCTTCACCATACCGTATTCTACTTTAAAGGGTCATGTTCTATCACTTTAAATAGTATGTTTTTCTATACCAAATCATTTGATATCTTGGAAACTTCATGACTTGAGAAACAAAATGTAAAAACAAAATAGACCCACATTGTGTACCATTCCCATAATTCCTAGCTTGAAAGTATAACAACCACTGTACTAGGTAAATGCTTACTAAGTACTGGACACTATTAAGTGCTTTGCACATATTATGTCTTTAAAGGAATTTAAAGTTAGGGAGAGTTAGGACATACCACCATTTTTGGAAAAAGAAAAAGGAAGCTCAGGAAAGTCAGGAGGCTCACTCAAACCACATAGCAAGGAAGTGGAGGAGATGATATTTATCTCCCTTGGACTCCAGCCCTGTGCTTCACCTAGCTATTATGAAGACTTTCTGAGCAATTTTCCTAAATTACTATAGAGATGAATATACTTTTAGAAATCAATGGCAACTTACATAGCTGTTGATAATTCCAAAGTTGATAATATATCAGTAACCCCTATAGCCTAAGCTATAGGTCATATAAAACATCCCTCTCAGAAATTTAAGCTCTGTGTCCTTTCAGATCCCTCTGTCTACCTCTCCATATTTTTTTATTCTTATACTACCCCTAATTCTATTACATTATCACTAACTTTCTTTTTCAATATTCCTTCTTTTACATTGCATTCTCACTACTCTCTTCCTATTGTATTTAAAGATTTTATTTATTTATCTTTAGAGAGAGGGGAAGGGAGGGAGAAAGAGAGGGAGAGAAACTTTAATGTGTGCTTGTCTCTCACAAGCCCCCTCCTGGAGACCCAGCCTGTAACCCAGACATGTACCCTGACTGGAAATCAAACCAGTAACCCTTTGGTTCACAGGCCAGCACTCAATTCACTGAACCACACCAGCCAGGGCTACTCTCTTCCTATTATTCTTTCTAAATCTCTTCCTACCTTTTTCCATTAACCAAAAATGTATAGCTGAAGTATGTTTCTACTATTACAAATAGTGATTTAATAGTAATGTAATAATATACTGGTTTCTAATCACAAGTGTAAAAGTAGATGAATAGATCGTAATAATATTTTCTTAAGTACACACAAAAAAATCCTCAAATTCCCAATTTCTTTACTAATTTTTGTGGCTCTTAGTTGCCATTAGTTTATTATTTCTCCTAAAAGGAAATAAAAATGGTTTTCCTTACCTATTAATATTTGGCATTAGTCTCAACATACCATAAATTAAAGCTATTTTATACATGCTTAAAAAGCTGATTTTTAATAGCAAAAGAATTGTTTTACTTTAGTTATACTTTGAGGTTTTTCTCTATATTTTTTACATTTCAAGCATTTTTTCAATTTGACTAAAGTACAACAAAGTGTTGTACATTTCAAGCATTTTTTCAATTTGACTAAAGTACAACAAAGTGTTGTACAACAAAGTGTTGTGCCTCATCTGTCTTAGTTTTAGAAAACATCCTCATCACATGCATGAGTTGTACTGGCCCTCCCTCTTTCTTGGGGGCTTGAAAGGGACTTTATTTTAATAGAATTTGGAAATGGTGTCAGAATCTACAGTTTCATTACTATAGCAACAGAGAATGGGAAGACTAAATGTCAAATGCATTCAGTGTTGCCATAGTGACAGCCAGTTACTTTATCAAATATGTTTACTGTTCCATTCTAGTCAGTTTTTAAAATATGCTCATCCATATGAATGCTCAAAAGGGGGGAAAAAAAGTACAGAATCACTAAAGAAAGAAAGAAGCCCTTCAAGAGATGAAATCAATTTGTTTTGCTATTATTTAATAAGAAACAGAGTTCATAGAAAGGCTATAAGGGAAATAGAAATTCTCATTTCTGTTCAAAAAAGTATTCTTCCTATTTGCAGTCAGAGAAATTAAAGCATGGGGTTTAAGGCATGTCTGTATTGTCATTTCATGCTATTTCAAACCATTTTTTCCTGAGCTTCTGAAAATAGGGAATTCTGCCACTTTGAAATGGAAAACATTTTCTTTTTAAGCAGTAGCACTTGAGGGCACATGGCTGCCCATGAACTGATCCTTAGACAAAATCATTAGAGCAGGCAATAATTTATTCTAGCCCCTTATCTTCCTTTCCTTTCAGCAGCCTCTTCCCCTTGCTGATAAAACATTCTCATTGTAGTAACTCATCAAGGTCCCCCACTTCCCACAACTTAAGGAGTGGCCTTGATTTGTGCCTTTCTCTTTCTCTTCCCTTAGTCATTCCCACAAGACTAAAGCTAGGGAGGACAGGAGCCATGTTCACTTTCACATTTAAAATATATTTTTTAGTACAGTGCCTGGCTTGTAGGAGGACATAATAATTATTAATTAAATGAATGAGCTCCCATCAAACAATGTCTTTCGTTTTAGTCTCTCTAAGACTATTAAGTGGCTCAAAACAAAATTCAAAGTAATGTGTGAATCGGTAACAGTGGCCTAATGGGTCATCTTTCTGAAAGCACACTCTACTTTAGAAATGACGGATATTTATAGGTTCATTTAAAACATGGTTTTTGGAAAGTCAAGATGCAATTATTCTACAGAAACATTGTGTTAACTATTTCTGGGTTGACAAGCAAAAATACATACAATGCCAATTGTGCCTGAGCTATAAAAATAAAGTGGTATATAGAAATAAATTATGTACCACTTCGATAATTTCTAGTACCTTTTATAAAATAATTCAAATTGTTTAAATTTAGCTTCCATTTTAAGATTTTGACAGCTTATCTCCACCTGACAATAATTGTAATTCTGGTAACAGAACACATGGTATCAGTAATGTGTTGGCTAACTATATTTCTGTAGTAAGCAGGACAATGTTTTTTTGAAAGATGTCCACGTCCTAATTCCCAGAACATAGGAATATGCTTATGTTATCTTATGTGGTATAACAGACTTTCCATATGTGATAAAAGATCTCAAGGTGAGGAAATTGTTCGGGATTATCTTGGTGGGCCCAATTTAATTACCAGGGTCCTTGTAAGTTAAAGAGGGGGGAGGAGCATGTCAGAGAAGACTTGACCAACCATTGCTGGCTTTGAAGAGAGAGTAAGGGAACCATGAACCAAGGAGAGTGGGCAGGCTCTAGAAATTGTAAAGTGTAAAGAAATGAATTTTAATATGGTAACTCCAATGTTGGAATTCTGACCTCAAGAACAGTAAAAGAATATGTTTGTATTGTTTTAAGCCACCAATTTCATGCAGCCATAATTTTTTTACAGCAGCCATAGGAAACTAATGCAACTTCCACATTTACATAGAGGAAATGAGCTCTCTAGGAGCAATGGTTCTAATTTTAATTTGGCCAACTTCCATGTTAAAATTCTTCCCTCAGCCACTATAGCTATCCTTACTTTCTACTGAGCAGAACTTCAATCACATTGAAAATGTACGAAGTAACAATAAAAATGAGAAATAGCAATCATTAGAAGACAAAAAAAGCAAAAGTAAAAATCTCATGAGTATATTAACAAGTTAATAGCAATCAAAAACCACAACCAAGTCAAACCAACACAAATGACTTATTAATAACAATTCTCTCTCTAGAAATCATTGGTGATTCCAATGATCTGCATATGCCTGTGCACAAAAAGAAAGCTTGCATTGGGTTGGGCAAAAAGTTCATTTGGGTTTTTCCATAAGATTGTTCTAATAGTGCTTAGTTGGCTTTAAGTTCATTTGAAACAATTTTGTTAAATCCTATTATGACAGCTATCATATCAGCGTGCATTTTTAAAAGATTTTTATTTATTTATTTTTAGAGAGGGAGAAAGAGAGAGAGAGAAACATCAATGTGCGGTTGCTGGGGACTGTGGCCTGCAATCCAGGCATGTGCCCTGACTGGGAATTGAACCTGCGATGCTTTGGTTCACAGCCCACACTCAATCCACTGAGCTATGCCAGCCAGGGCTTCAGCATGCATTTTTAAAAAAATTATCAAAATTGGTGAATATTTGTGTAGCCATTTTAATATTGAAGATGGAAGAAAATACATGACATTTTCAACATATTATGCTTTATTATTTCAAGAAAGGTAAAAACACAACTAAAATGCAAGAAAAGATTTATGCATTGTATGGAGAAGACACTGTGATGATCAAACATGTCAAATGTGGCTTGTGAAGTTTCATGCTAGAGGTTTCTCATTGGACAACACCCCACAGTCACATAGACCAGCTAAAATTGAAAGCAATCAAATTGAGATATTAATTGAGAAGAACCAACATTATACCATGTGGGAGGTAGCCAGCATACTCAAAATATCGAAATCAATAAGTTATTGGTGAACATGAAAAATGTGTCTTTTATTCTGTGGAAAAAAACTAAACAGACTTTTGGGCCAACTGTTGGGAACTGCCATGCCTGGTTTCAGAAGCTATAACCCCCCATGGCTAAGGCTGAGTAAAAGATCGGGGGACCAGAAGCCACCAAGGAGGCAAAGCTTATCTTCCCAGCAGAGGCACCACTTCTGCCCCCTTTAGTTCACTCTGCTTGGCCCCAGGCAGATGACTGGTTAGCCAATGATGGGTAAGATTCCTCAAGGGAGGGACAACCTAAGACCTGCACAGTCTCAATGGGGCCATCAGAGAAGGACTTGATAATAGATGATAACTGATAATACATGTCCCAAATATTAAGGTGGGAGCCACTAAATCACGGGAGTGGAAAGTTCTGTAAAGGTAATCTAGTTCAAATAATTGAATGTTTTAACCCCATCTCCCCAGCACCATTAAGAATTTTCTACCTAAATTTCCCCATTCCTAGTATTTCAAGCATCTTTACACCTTTGTCCTTTATAATATTTATAGTATTCCCTTTTAAAATGTAATATGCAATATTCTAGATATGAAATGGGATCTCCCCATAGAATAATTGAATCATCATTTTTTATCCTATTACTGTATTCTAAGATTACACCAATCTGTTGTTTATCTATTTTGATTGCTACATTTGTTTATTCAACAAAAATTTATTGAGGATCTACAGGGAGAACAAAACAAACAAAAATCCTTGCTCTGGTGGAATATATATTCCTTGACCTGTATCATTGACATATAAATGTGTAAATCCTAAATTTATTTTGAAATCTACTCAGCTAGGTTCTTGTCAGCTTGAAATCCTCTATAAGTCATTGCTTGTCCACAAGATGTCTGTTTTTCTACTCCTTTCTGAAAACATTTTTAAAGACTTCATGGGTTACCATGTGTAAGGATTGTCATTCTTTCACAATAAGCATCTTTCAATGAAAATATTCTTATCTACTTTTTACACTTGTCATTTAACTCAAAATTATTAACTTTATTTCCTTTCCTTCCTGAAAACAATAGCATCAAATGAAAATGTGCAGAACTATAATGAGCTATTTTAGAAGGTAAAACAACAAAAAGACAAAAGACACAACCTCAGCACTTTGAGAATGATGAGAAGAAGAAGAAATTATGCACAAATACAAGAACCTAAGCATTGCTTTGTAGTTGCCAAAACAACAGCAGTGCACCACTGAGGACACTTATTAGGAAGCACATCACCCAGCACTCTCTATGTGGGCCATTTGATTTATACTTGCTTCAATTCATGCATATGGAATTTGTACACTATTTTAAATTATGCCATAAAGAAAGCTAGAAAAAGAGAAAGCCAAACATGATTTTTGTTTTATGTAGAAAACAAAATGGTCTTGCAGCATCACTGACTAAAGTAATAACTGTTATTTCAAGGCACTTTTTAAAAGCATAAGGTGCACCCTGACCAGTATGGCTCAGTTGGATGAGCATCATCCCATAAAGCAAACTGTTGCTGGTTCATTTCCTGATCAGGGCATGGGCCTGGATCACAAGCCAGTCCTCAGTTAGTGGCAGGTGAAAGGCGACTGATCAATATTTTCTCCTTCCCTTTCTCCATCTCTTCCCTTCTAAAAATGAATAAATAAAACCCTTTTAAAAAGAAAGACATGAGGCACTACATTTGCTGGGAAAAAAAAGATATCTAAGGTCATTTGATTCAACATAAACTAATCCACAAGGAGTTTCACAGCTGTGGAGAGCAGCACTGAACTAAGATGGCATCAGTCCTTTCAACTAAGAAGCCATGTTTAGAGCAAGCACAGTAGAGCAGTGATGCAAAGAGATGATGCATCCCTTTGAGCCTGTGCAGGACAACGTGATAGACGACATGTGCTTATCTGAAGGGTAATACCACCCTCTCAGAGCATGTACAGTGTGAAAGCAAAAGCCTTGGAATAGACAGCTGAGACAGCTGGGAGGAGCTGAGATGACCAAGAGACTCTCCACTGCTCTAGCCGACCTGATCAGCTGCCTCCCAGACTGGACCTGATCTGGACTCTTGGGATTTTAGTTCATTATCCCCCAATTCTCTTGTGAGATATTATTGCTGATTGTTTCTGAGTATCATTATTGTTATTGGTTTATTACAAATTGAATTAATGCAGATTGAACCTGAATTAATAAAAGCTGAGTGAATAGCATAGTCAATTGTGTTGACTCACTGTTATTCCTTGGTCCCTGTGTTGCCTGTATGGCTGGTAGCCATATAGGTGGCCTGGCACCTCTGGTCTGTGACAAAGACTGGAGGCTGGCTTGTAGGAAAGACTATAGCATGGATGCTTGTAAGGTTAGAGTATCGCTTGTGACAGCAGCTAACCAAGGAAGGGCCCTATTCAATCAATATTCTAACGTGACTGGTTGTATTCCCCCCAAATATAATCTTTTGCTTTTATTTTTTCAGTTAAACAAACAAACAAAACAAAAAAACCTGTTCCATTCCATCTCCTCTGTGTTCTGGTTCTCAACATATTTTGCCTGTAGAAAGGAATGGTTGCCAAACCATCCTGTTCACTGCAGTCAAGATTCTCATCTTGAAGCATAGATCCCATCTTGTCACTTTTTCCCTCAAGAACTTGTTTTTTCCCTTAGCAACAGCTCATTTACAACTTCTGAGTATTTACAGGTAATTTTCATTTTGTTTTCTTACCACTGACTAAGCTCTTTACCCTTCCCATACCTCTATCATGTATTTTATACATGTGAAGATTTTGTCTCTTTGTATTGTTTGCTTAGGTAAGAAGGGTGGTGGTGAGGGAAGGTGGGGGTTCTATGTGTTTTTAGTCTGTACTACACACTAATAAATGAGTGGATTCCTGTCTTTTTGCCAGGAAGGAAGATTATAATAGCTTGACAAGCATTGAAAGTTCGTGAGAAGAGTAGACAAGACAGCAGAGTTTGGCGGAGAAAATTAAACAACTCATGGACATTATAGGAGAAGTTTAAGTGGGAAGTAATGAACAACACCAGACAGAGCTGAAAATCTGGTGAGTAGTAAGGGGGACCTGATCAGACAAATTGGTGTAGGAATCACAGCAACACAAGGATTTATATGAAAGGCTGTGTAAAAAAGAGGGTTTGGGCCATTTCTCTAAGCATAATTAAATCAGGTACAAGGTACTCTACAATCAATTTGTTTTAGTTGTTCCTATAGAGCAGTTTGGTGTGGTGGAGATATCACTGGATATGTATTAAAAGAGATTTGAGTTTGTGGAAAATTATATTTTCCAACAATGGCTACAACATCTCCCATCGCCCATTGCACATGTTTTTCTGCAATGTGACCTTGCCACTTGCCCATTAAGGGAAGGAGTCTAGTTCTTCTCCTTCTTGAATCTAGGCAGGCCCTATAGCTACTTGGACAAAAAATAAAAACAAATACCAATGCCAATGACAACAACAAAACCAGCAGAACTCATACTATGCTAACTCCAGACATAGCCCTGAACTCTCTCAGTAGCTTCCATTTCTGCCTTTTGCAAGACAACCACCACATAAAAAGCATAGTCATCCTGATACTACCAAGCATGTTGTGGTGAGGTCCTGGAGGATAAAGTATTATGGGGAGATGGAAAGACACACCAAGCAGCACTGAGAGAGCAGACATGTGGGTGAAGAAAGAAACCATCTTGGAAGTTAAATCCTTAACCATCTACCCTAGCTGATGCTTCATGAATCAGAAACAAACAAAAAGCCAAACTTTTCTGGAATTTCTGATCCACAAAATTGGGGAGGCAGAAATATAATGGTAGTTCTATACCATTAAATTCTGGTATGTATTGTTACATAGCAATAAATAAACAAAATAGGGTTCTTGTTCCATTTGGGCTATTTAGTAATCCATTTGGGCCTTTAGTAAAGCCATTTGGGCTTTAAGTAGTGGAGGTTTACATTATAGCTGAAATCAGTGGAAGGTGTTGGCATTGGAGAAGAAGAGACAATGTGGGCCACTTTTTTAAGAAACACAAGGAAATCTAATCCAGAGATTTAGAAACTCGAGAGAGAGAAAGGGTTTTACTCATTTGTGAACAAAAAACTGTTAGATAATAGTTCATTATGGTACACTATCTAAATGCCAAACTAAATGTCAAGTCTTTTTCATGCACCATTACACTTAATCCTCATAAAAATATACTTAGATGTGTGCTGTTATTATTCTCATTTTATAGATAAGGGCACTGAGACTTGGAGGGTAAGTAACTTCCCCCAAATTGCACAGCCAGTTAGTGTTAGATCAAACCTGAAACCCAAGTCCTGCAGAGCCTTTTGTAGACATGGACAACAAAATACGGTAATGAGAACTAGGATAAACTTAGAAATTTTTGGACATTTAGATAATTACACAGAACATAAGGGTAGCTGCTTTAAAAGTGGAGAAAGAAATGTGGAACATACCTGAGCCTGGCATGTTGAACGAGTCTGTGTCTTATCACATGTGACATCTTTGTAAATATTTGTTATTCTTCTCTAGGTTTCAAGTTTGAACAAGAACATAAAAAAACACATGACTATGCAGCTATACCAGAGGGCATGGAAATATCAGAAAATAATTCTGATATTTTCTGATATAATTCTGATATTTCAGAATTATGATATTTCAGAATCTGATATTTCGTATGAAAATATTTATGAAGAACCAAATTTTCCTAGACTAACACCTGATTACACTTATGAAATATAAATGTAAAGTCCTCTTTTATTTTTTGAGCTATTGCCCTTCAAACCTTGATTCCATAAGTTATAGTCAAGAAATAGTTTATTCTGACTGGAATGACTTATATTCTTGCCACAGAATATACCAAATTAAATAAGAAGATTAAGTAATGAATAGAATACTGGGCTGAATATAGTTGTTATAAAAATGTAGAAATTATTCCTGAGATGCTGATATTCTAACAATCACATTTAAAGATATTATACTTAGGTGCAAAAAAATCTCCAGCTTATTTTTCTTTTTTATAAAATCTGTTGTTATTCTATTACAGTTGTTTCAATCCCTGCCCCCACCCCTCCACCCTGCCTTTTTTCTTTTCTTTTCTTTTCTTTTCTTTTCTCTTTTCTTCTCTTTTCTTTCCTTTCTTTTTTTTTGAAGCATCTTTTATTTGAACATTCATGTCAGGCAGAACTCCCTTTCCATTAAAAAAGGAAAAGGAGCAAAAATTTAAAAAAGGAAAAGGGCAGTATAGTAAATTCTCTTTTTATTGGGAAAGCAATAGGCTTACTAGAAGCCCCCGCCCTAGTCAGCTTAGACGTTCTTGAACAAAACTGGATCAGTGGGTGCCCTTCACTAAAGAAGGTAGAAAACGAAAATCTGTCTTTCAGCTTCCACAGTGGGAAGAATGGGGGACTGGAGATGACAGTTGGTCAAGGAACAGAGTCTATCCCACCCTCCAAGTCTAAGCACCCTCTGCTGCTACCCATCATCACACTTACTACACTGTATTCTCAAAAATCTGTCTATAATCCTAATAGGTCAGGGGCTTACACTCCAAACTATAGAAAAGTCAGCAGTCATGGACCTAATGTATATTTAAGAAAAAAACTGATTTATTGAGATATAATTTACAATCAAATTCACCCAATTTGAGTGTTCAGTGAGTTTTGACAAATGTAATTTTAACCACAAGTAAGACATAAAGCATTTCAATCACCCCCAAATTATGCATCTTTGCAGTCAATCCCTAAGGCCCTGGAAACCACTGACCTTCTTTCAATCATTACAGTTCAGCTTTTTCTAGAATGCCATACAAACAAAATAATACTATATGTAGTCTATTTTTGGTCCAGCTTCTCCCACTTAGTATAATGCTTTTAAAAGTCATTCTGTTGTTGCTTGTATCTGTAGTTCCTTTCTTTTTAAATAACCATTGCTTGGTTAAACCAAAAGTTGTATATCCACTCACCAGATGATAGATATTTGGTTATTTCCAGTTTGGGGTCATTATGACTAAAGGTGCTATGAACATTTACGTCCAAGTCCTTACAGGAACATAAATGGTTTCATTTCTCCTGGGAAATACTTGGGAATGGAATTGCTGAGGCAAGCAATAATGATGTATTTAACTATTTTACAAGAATGTTTTTCTAAAGTGACTATAACCATTTTGCATTTCTTCCAACAATGAATCAGTTCTAGATGCCCCAATTGGTTTTGGTCACTTGGGGCTACCGGATGTTTTAAGTTTAGCTGTTCTACTAAACTAAGTCTAGCTGTATAGTGAATAATCTCATTGTGACTTTAGTTTGCCTTTCCAAATGACTTATGATGTTGAGGCTCTTTAATGTGCTTATTTGCCTTTGGGTATCTTCTTTGGCAAAGTGTTTAAATTGTTTGCTCATTTTTAATTAGTTAAATGTTAAATTTATTATATTGTTAAGAGCTTGTCAAATATATTCTAAAGATAATTTTTTATCAGATACTATTTTGCTGTTTTATGGCTGGTGTTTTCATTTTCTTACAAATATCTTTTAAAAAAGAAAAGTTTTTTATTTTAATGTAGCCCTAGTTCACCACCTTTTCATTTATGATTCATGTTTATAGTATTTTTTTCTAGGAAATCTTTGCTTAAACCAAGTTCACAAAGGAGTTCTTATACAAATTGTATAATTTTACCTTTCATATTGAAATATGTCACCCATTTCAAATAAATAATTGTATATAATGGGGGGAAGGTTTGAAATTAATTTTCTTGCATGTGGATGTGCACTAGTGTTGGGAAAGACTATCCTTTCCCTATTAAACTGCCTTGAAACCTTAACTAAAAATCAGTTAAACATATATGTAGGTCCAGTTATGGATTTCTTATCCTGCTTCATTAATGTTTGTGTCATCTTTAGGGCAATACTATCTTTTGTTTGTTATTGTCAATTTATCTCAAGTCTTCCAAATTTGTTTTGTTTTGTTTTCAAAATTGTTTTGGCTTATTCTAGTTCCATTGCATTTCTGTACAAATTTTACAATCAGATTTTCCAGTCAAATTCCAAAGAAGCCCACTGGGAATCGATGGAATTGCAATGATTCTATTTATCAATTTAGAGGACAAGTGCTATCTTAATTTAGCATCTCAATCTATGAACATGGTACCTATCCCTGTATATTTAGGACTTTGGTTCCTCAGTAATGTTTTGTGTATTTTAGTGAACAGGTATCTTATATGTTTTATTAAAATTATGCCCAAATATTTTATGTTTTTTAATGTTATTATTTTTAAATTTTAATTTCAAACCATTCAAAACAAAACTTCAGACACTTAATTTCCTGATCTAGATGGCTCTTATTCAACAACTCACGAATTGGAAAGCATCCAGTCTAGAGAACAGAAAGGAGCTTCCAAGAGTTGTACAAAGTGAGAAGGTTTCATAGATCAAAGTAAGCAGGAACAAGAAAGTTATACTGTGCATTGCTAGTTGGTTAAAACAGGGTTACTTTCTTCATATGGAGCAAAGGGAAATGTAGGAGTTAGGTTAGGTGACATGTGCTATGCAGGCAAGTACTGATTGGTTGGCCTAGGCCTACATTTTCTGGGAGGGCTAAGAATATAAACTTAGATAAGCTTCAGTTTGCTGATGTGGGTTTAGAAAAAACAACTCCATCTTGGGCCACTCAAGACACTATAACACTAATACAAAGAAATATTATCTTTAAATATATTTTATTGATTATGCTATTACACTTGTCCCATTACCCCCCCTTCATTCCCCTCCACCCTGTGCACCCTCTCCCACCCACATCCCCCCTGCCTTTAGTTCATGTCCATGTGTCATAAGTTCTTTGGCTTCTACTTTCCCATACTATTCTTGCCCTTCCCCTGTCTATTTTCTTCCTACCATCTATGCTACTTACTCTCCATACATTTTCCCCTCTCTCCTCCTCCCATTCCCCTGTTGATAACCCTCCATATGACCTCCATTTCTGTGGTTCTGTTCCTGCTCTAGTTGTTTACTTCATTTGTTTTTGTTTTAGGTGTGGTTGTTAATAATTGTCAATTTGCTGTCATTTCACTATACTTTTTATCTTCTTTTTCTTAGATAAGTCCCTTTAACATTTCATATAATAAGAGCTGGGTGATGATGAACTCCTTTAACTTGACCTTACCCGAGAAGCACTTCATCTGCCCTTTCATTCTAAATGAAGCTTTGCTGGATAGACCAATCTTGGATATAAGTCCTTGCCTTTCAGGACTTGGAATATTTCTTTCCAGCCCCTTCCTGCCTGCAAGGTCTCTTTTGACAAATCAGCTGACAGTCTGATGGGAACTCCTTTGTAGGTTACTGTCCCCTTATCTCTTGCTGCTTCTAGGATTCTCTCCTTCATTTTTACCTTGGCTAATGTAATTATGATGTGCCTTGGTGTGTTCCTCCTTGGGTCCAACTTCTTTGGGACTCTCTGAGCTTCCTGGACTTCCTGGAAGTCTATTTCCTTTGCCAGATTGGGGAGGTTCTCCTTTATTATTTGTTCAAATAACTTTTCCACTTGTTGCTCTTCCTCTTCCCCTTCTGGTACCCCTATAATTTGGATGTTGGAATGTTTAAAGATGTCCTGGAGGTTCCTAAGCCTCTCCTCGTTTTTTTGAATTCTTGTTCCCTCATTCTTTTCTGGTTGATTATTTCTTTCTTCCTTCTGGTCCATTACATTGATTTGAGTCCCAGTTTTCTTTCCATCACTATTGGTTTCCTGTGCATTTCCCTCCATTCCACTTAGCATAGCCTTCATTTTTTTCATCTAATTTGTGGCCAAATTCAACCAATTCTATGAGCATACTGATCACCAGTGCTTTGAACTGTGCATCTGATAGGTTGGCTATCTCTTGGTCACTTAGTTGTATTTGCTGTGGAGCTTTGATCTGTTCTTCCATTTGGGCCATTTTTTTGGTCTTGTTGTGCCTGTTATGTATGAAGGGTGGAGACTTAGGTGTTCACCAGGGCAGGGCAATCCAGTGGCTGGGTTGTGAAGCTGTATGTGGGGGCAGGGTCCAAGAGGGAATAATGGAGCTTGCTCCACTCTCCATGGAACTTCAGTCCCTTCTGCCACTTCCCCCAAGCAAACTGGGCCTTTGTGGTGCTAATTCCCATGTGGGTGGGCTTGTGCACATTCTAGGAGCCTGTGGGTCTCTCTAACAAACTCTCCTGTGAGGTTGGGAGTCTCTCCCTGTGCCTCAACACCCACAGGTGTTTTCAATCAGTGCCCCGAGGCTCTATTTCCCAGCGCTGGGACCCTGGGTTGCGAGCAGTGACTCGCTTCACAATTGCCTCCTCGCTGGGTCTGCTGGTTGCCACCCAGTGTCCAGGGTCCACTCACTGGGGGCTTGTGCACCTGGGATGCCTTATGCACCCAGTCCCACTACTTTTTGTGCCGCAACTCCTCTCTGCCTGGCTGCCCAACTCTGCTCCTCCTACCAATCTGGATGAACATGTCTATTTTAACTCCTTGGTTGTCCAACTTCCAGACAGTTCAATTTTCTGTCAGTTCTGGTTGTTATTCTGTTTCTAAATTGTTGTCATCCCTATCTTGGTTGTGCAAGGAGGCACAATGTGTCTACCTATGCTTCCATCATCTTATTCCAATATTCACAAAGAAATACTATTGATGTTTCATATATTGACCTTTATCATGTGATGTTAAGACTTTTGTTAAAAATTAGAATCTTTAGGATTTTTTACATAGGTAATATCATCTGCAAGTGAAGATCATTGTACTTTCTTTACAAACTATCTTTTTGTTTCTTTCTCTTTGCTTTGTTACGTGGCTATAAACTCCAGTGCAATGTTGAATAGACCTGGTAAAAGTGGAATTCTTGCCTTTAGTTTATTCACAGTAATTGATTTTCAAATATGAAGCCAACATGGTGTTCCTGGAATAATGCTACTTGGTCTTTATATATCGTTGGAACTGATTCACTAATATTTGCAAGCACTTTTGCAACAATGTTCGTGAAAGCTACTGGTCTTCAGTTTTCTTTTCTTGTAATTTTTGATGTAAGAATAATCCTGGCCTCATAAAACAGGTTCTCCTAGTATCAGTAAGTTTGTGCAACATTGGAATTTTATCTTCCTTAGAAATAGAAAGCATTGACCTGTTGGTATTATTTTAAGTATTTTTGTCTTTTTCATGCCTTGAATTTGTTTGAGAGGCTTATGAAATCCACTTGTCCATGTTGTTTTACACTGCAGTAATTTAAAACAAATCTGCAACCAGCTGACTGATTAGTCTTTTTTTCTTAAAATACTTCCAGCTCATAATCATGGATACCAAAACAATTGTTTAATAAACAAGGAACATTAAGTTTGGTAGGATTTATAAAGAATGATAAGTCTATAGTGAATATTCAAACTCTTGGAAACACTAAGGAACATTTGGGGGCAGTTTTCAACTATATTAAGATCTACTAGCAACGTTAACAATACTACCCAGAATAAGGTTTCAAAAGTATCAACTGAAGAACGTATTTTGCTTCTAAAACTCATTTATTGCAATGCCACTAATAAGATCTGTATAAAGTAAAGAATCCTTTTACTTGCAAGAATGACTCACACACACCAATTAGAAAGGGTACCATGAAAAACAAAAACAGGTATTGGTGAAGATCTGGAGAGACAAGAATCCTTGTGCACTGTTGGTGAGAATGTAAAATGGTGTTGCTGCAAAGGAAAACAGTATGGTGACTCCTCAAAAAATGAAAGCTAGAACTACCATATAATCACCAATGCCACTCTGGACATATACCCTAAAGAGTTAAAAGCAAGGTCCTGAAAAGATATTTGTATACCTAAGTTCATAGCAGCATTATTTATAATAGCCAAAAGGGTGAAGCAACCCAAGTGTCCATCAATGTATGAATGGATAAGAAAAATGTGATATATACATACACTGGAATATTATTCATCCTTAAAAAGAAAGAAAATTCTGACCTGCACCAGCTTTAAGGACACTATGTTATTTGAATAAGCCAGTCACAAGAAAGACAAATACTATATGATTCCACACAGAGAAGGTAGCTAGAATAGTCAAATTCATAGATAGAAAATAGAGTGGTGGTTGCTAAGGGCTGGGTGTAGGGAAGTAAGGAAAGTTGTGGAATGTGCATAAAATTACAGTTTTGCAAAGTGAAAAGACTGCTAGATATTGGTTGTATGATAGTATGAATGTACTTATCACTACCAAACAGTTGAACTTAAAAATGCATAATGTGGGTAAATTTTATGTTATGTATGTTTTACCACAATTTAAAAAAATAGTTATTCATATATTAGTAGCAGACCAGCTACTAATTTATAGCATAGCAAAATAATGGCCATTTCTCTTGGACATGTTTCTGTTTCAGTTTGGAAATGCTGACCTTAACCTTCAACACTACAAGTCAATGTTCCATGCTCTGACCACATCAGTGACAACAAAAATGTCTTCAGACATTGCCAAATGTTCTCTGAGGGGAGGAAGAGTGGGGAAGCAAAAACACTTCTCTAGAATCATACGCTGTATATTAGTATAGAAAGTCTACATTAGGACTTCCAGCCAAGATACAGGCATAGGTAGACACACCTTGCCTACACAGCCAAAAGAAGGACAACAACAAATTTAAAAACAAAAAACAACCAGAACTGCCACAAAATCAAACTGTATGGAAGTCCAACAACCAAGGAGTTAAAGAAGACACATACATTGAGACTGGTAGGAGGGCCGGAGATGGGAAGTCAGGGTGGAGAGGACCTAAATAAAAACTTATCCAAAGAGGACATACAGATGTCCAAAAGATGTATGAAAAGATGATCAACATCAATGACCATCAGAGAAATACAAAGCCCTATGAGATATCACCTCATGCCTGTCAGAATGGCTATTGGTGAGGATATGAGAAAAGGGAACCCTCAGGCACCGTTAGTAGAAAAGCAGATTGGCATAGCCATTATGAAAAAAGTGTGGAGTTTTCTAAAAAAAAATTAAAATGGTACTTCCTTATGACCCAGCAATTCCACTTCTATGAATATAGCCAAAAAAACCCAAAATGCTAATATGAAAGAATATATTCACCCCTAAGTTCACTGCAGCATTATTTATGATTGCCAAGATTTGGAAGCAGTCCAAGTGCCCATCAGTAGATAAGTGGATAAAAAAGCTGTGGTGCTTTTACACAATGGAAACTACTCAGCCATAGAAATGAAGGAAATCAGCCCTGGCTGGTGTGGCTCAGTGGAGTGAGCACGGGCCTATGAACCAAAGGGTCGCTGATTCAATTCCCAGTCAGGGTACATGCCTGGATTGCCGACCAGGTCCCCAGCTGGGGATATGTGAGGGGCAACCTTGATGTTTCTCTCCCTCCCTTTCTCTCTCCCTACCCCTCTCTGTAAAAAATAAATTTTTTAGAAATGAAGGAAATAGTACCTTTTTTAACAACATAGATGGACATGGAGAGAATTACACTAAGTGAAAGAAGCCAATCAGAGAAAGACAAATACCATATGATTTCACTTATATGTGGAATCTAAATGAACAAAATAATCTAAGAAACAAAATAGAAACAGACTCATAGATACACAGAATGGACTGACAGTTATGAGAGGGAAGGGGGTTTGGGGGGATCTAGGTAAAAAAGATGAAGTGATTAAGCAAAAAAAAACAAAAAACAAAAAGCAATAGTACAATAGTCACTGCCAGAATGAAAGAAGGGTGGTGGGGTGGGAGAGGGCAAAGGGAGGATACACGGTGGCAGAAAGACTTGACTGGGGTGGTGCATGCACAATACTGTATGCAGATGCATAATAAAATTACAGTATGCAGATGATGTATAATAAAATTGTACACTTGAAACCTGTTTGGTTTTATAAAAATAACAAAAAATTAAAAAGATAAAATAAACATGTGGTATATAAACTTTACATTTCAGACACCAGGATCTTTGTATTTGTCATATTCTAGAACTTATCTTTTAGACTTTAGAAAAGTTAACTACATCACTTTCTAGGCCCAAAGAACATTCATTTGTCTTTTATCATGAGGTAATTAAGAAAAACTACCAGACTATTCAGACCAACATGCAGCATACCAGGCTGGTTCTGACTAGCAGGCTTCCCAGCCCACACCGCATGTTAAGTTGCCGGTCTGACCCAGACTGAGCTCTGTAAGGGCTGACTGTGCCTGCCCTGGCCACTGCTGCTTCCCTTGGAACCAGCACCATGCCTGGCACACAGATCACACACAGGCTTGAATAACATGAATGAGTCTCTCATACATTTTGTTTTAGAAACATTTATTCAGAAACAGGTAACAGTATAGTAAAGAAATACATTCAATAATACTAAAAGAAATATTTATATAATGTATAATTTCATTAAGGTATAATTAAAATAATCACAGTGGCACATATCTCTATTATTTCAAGCCAGTACACTTGCTTTCTACATTTTTAAAGACTAGCTTACTTAGGTTTTTAATAAATCCAAAGCTTTTCCTCTTTGCTTTTATCTGCTTTGACCATACTTAAATGTTTAGCTTTGTAAATTAGGGATTGTCCTTAAACTTGTATGTTGGATTTACTATATTGTGGCCTTGATATACCTACCTTATTTCTCTAAATTTTTCTTTCCCCAGGTGCAAATTAAATAACACCACTATTCTTGCATTATACATATGCAAAAGATGCTGCATATATAATATATGTCAGGTACTCAGCATACAACAAATATTTTATAATTAATATTTTAGAAACCTAAGTACTACCCATTTGTTCCTGATAAATTTCCATCCTACTTATTTACAGACAGCGTTCCAGCTGTCAAAATCTTTTAGAATTCTAATTTCCTTACCCCTAAATCAGTGATTCTCTTCGATTTGTTACTTGCAAATCTGGTAAACTTTTCAAAACCACTAGTAAGACTATTTGAATAGAAAGGAGCCATATGGCACACTCTTCAAGGTTGAAGAGTAGGTTCATGATGTTATTATGCAAAGCTCCTTGAATGCATCAACTAGCAAAAATTAGTTACAAATTCATTTACCTTTACTATTACCTAACTGATCATTTTTTATTCATCCATGAAGATTTCAAGGCTTTCTTAAATAAAAACATTCTAAGTTTATTATATTTGCTTGAATTACTAGTATCTGGTATATAGTGGTAATTTTATTACTAACAAAGGCAACTTATAAGAAGAAGAAACACCAGATAAGTTTGTAATTTGAAATAAAATAATTTTAAAAACAGTTCTCCAGAAACCAAACCAAGAAATGTAATCTACACAGTTCAAGAGATTATTTTAGGAGGGAGAGGAAGGTGGGAAGCTCAGATCTGAGTGAACACTTGCCTTTGGCAAGAAACAGAAATGCTAACCCTTCAAAAAAAAATAATTTACACAAACTAGTTACCTAAACAAATAGGAGGGAAGTTCAACCACCCATTTCTTAATCTCTGCAGCAGAGATGAACATTTTCCTAATGGTGGAGGAGGAATTTTACTCACCAACAGACAAGTCAGTAGTTCTACTGGTTTATCTGATGACAGTATGGGGACAGAAAAGTATTCCATTTCTAGCTATACAGCAAACTTGATACCTAAACCCCTCCTTTCCAACAAAACACAGGAATACTGAATAAGATGTAAGAAACAATCTATTCAATGCATAGCAGAACTTATAAGAAAGTAAGGGGAAATTCTGAGCGCCAAAAATGAAGGGACATGAAAAGTAGAGAGGTAAACTGGGAGCTGACATTCTAGTTGGCCTGGCACAATTTGCTGATCCCATCATTAACCTATGGGTTTCAGCTTTAACACCTATGTGGGGACTGATGAACCCTTGCAAAAGACAGCAGAGTGGGAATTAAATGCCCCTCCCCTCAAGCCCACCATAAAGGTGGGACACTAAGAGGATGAGCCCTCAGTGAAAGGGGAGTCAAAAAGAACATTGTGCCATTAGCTTAAGAAGATGATGGGGAAAAGCTTATATTTTGGCCTGGGGTCTTCTCAGTAATTGACACCATTTACTTTTCAGGTCTGGAAACTCTGAAGCCAAGAAATTAAAATAATGCTGATCCTTTGCCAGTAATAGCCCTGGGAATGTGATATAAGGAGACACAAAACTTATCTGGAAGGAACTATTCTTAACAGAGTTCACTCAAGATTCCTACAGAGAAAGCCCTGCTGAAAATAAGCTCACCTTTCAAATTACAAAATGTCTGGGTAAGTTATCTACCAAATATAAGAATCAATATATACAAACAACAAGAATGATTTAATAGAGCTATTAGAGCTCTAAAATAAGGATGTTAAAGTGATTAGTAACATACAAAGAACTGAAAAGTTAAAAAAATGATATAATGAAAGAATTGACAGATCTGAAGAATGATACATAGCTAGAAATTAAACACAAATTCAGAAAAAAGAAACCCAGTGAATAATTTTAGAAGGACATTACACGAACAGCTGATAAGATAATTCATGAACTAGAAGACAGATATAAAGGCATCACAGAAAGATAAAGTAATAGAAAACACAGAAGTCCTTTAGAGATAAAGAGAATAGAAAGAGTATGTCCAATATATATTTTTGAAAAATATTAATCATACTAGCTGTGTTTTTGAAATTTGTTTTCCATAATGTAACAACTTTTTTATTTAGTAACATTGGGTGTTCTTGCTACTGAAAATCCAAACATATTTCTTAAAATGTTCATTTATTTTCAACATTTCTTCTTATTTTTAAAGTAGTTTTACAATGATATATAGATGGTTACTGTTTTGAGGGTTGTTTTCTTGCTTTTATATGTTAATATAAATAATTTTCATTCATATACAAAATCTGGGAAACAAATTTTAATCAAAAGTCACCTCAAAACCAGCAGTGCATTTATTCTCATTCATCCCAGGACCAGCTGTCAGTGATGCCCCTACATGCCTGCTGCTCTATTCTCAGCGAAAGCATAGGTCAGAGGTTCTACTGAAAATGATACAGTAAGTACTCAAGATGAAAAAATAGATGTTTAGCCTAAAAATGGAGCATGAATGACAATTATTTCTAAAGTGTACAAGAAAAGATGTTCTTTGAGACTTTCAAAGTATCTTTAGGTGACTAAAGCTAGTATTTAAACATTTTTTTTAAAAAACACAGTAGGTAGTTCACTTAGTTAAATATTAATACCATACATTCAAAATGTGTGGGTGGGCTAAAAATAAAGGCCAACATATACTTTCTGAAGGTTGAATTCAGGGGTGATTCACATGCTGAGTATTGCACCCAAACTTTCCATCCTGGGAAAAGTCAGCTGTTTTGGAGGTCCATGGCCTGTTGTAGGAGCAAATTCACTTGTCCACCCACACTGAGCATAGTTCCTTTCTCCACTGCTTTGAGTTTCTCTTGTAGTCTCATCAAGACACGTTCAGCTACTCTGTTGAAACTCAGGTCCTTTTAACTAGTGACAAAACACAAAGGTATTAATGAGGTGGACAGTTCAAAGGGCCTGAGGAATAGAAAAAATCTGAAGAACTAACAGTCCTTCCTAAAATACTGCTACCTGAGAATTTTTTTGCATTCCTGGTCATCTTCATTCTGAGTGGGGTGAACCTCAGTGTCATCTCCCTGCCTCTGCTGTAAATACAAAGCTTTTAAAGGGTTCATGGCCAAAGGGAGGGTTGTACAGGAGGACCAAGATAGAGAGAAGTGTTTAGAAGAACAATATATAATTTAATAATGTACTTAGAAACAGTAGGACCAGAATTATAAAAATAACAGAGGCCAGTCATATGATAATTGACTGGAGGGAGGGACAAACCTATTGTACAGGCTTCTTGTTTCCTCATGAAGGAAACTATGTTAGCACTATGCTCTGGGATCCATATCCCATTCTGAACTCATTCTTCCTCCAAGGGACATCCCTTGGCCCATGTTTCTATACTGGGTGAAACTAATCTATTGAAAGGAGATAACTAGTCACTTCCTTGCCTTCTCCCTCCCTGTCCTGGGTAAGAGCATTTACTTTGCAGGCCCAATTCTCTATCACGGAGGGTAGGGTAGGCTATGGGAGTTGGATAGCACTAGCAAGCCTATTTGAACTTCACTCCTAAGCCACATTCTCCAAAATTTTATCAAGAATAACCTGACATTTTGATTTCTATACTATTCTTAAGGTTCTTTCTTTTTTCTCTCAAATCAGTGAGATGCTGACCAGATACCTTGTGTCAAGGAAATGAATAAAGATTTCCTTATAATATACTTTACCTCTACAATGGTTACCAGGATTTCCTGAGAGTTTCTCATAAGCTCCATGGTTTTCTCACAGCATCTACAACCACATCATAAATAGGGATTTGGTTACACACCAATGTTTTCAATATACATCTGCCTGTCTATCATCTATCTATCTATCTATCTATCTATCTATCTATCTATCTATCTTCTATACTACTAACTTCTATACTTCTATACTACTATTTACTATCTTCTATACTACTATACTACTGTCCAGTATGTGGTAGTATACTGAGATTATTCTTCTTAATAGTTTCCAAATTAATATCTCAAAGAGCATAATACTTGTCAGAGTGAGCTTTCAATAAATGTTTCTAAAATGAATATAAAATCATATCTAAGTGGAACAAAAAAAAACCACCAGAAATAAACTTACACTTATGTGGTCACTTAATCCATGGCAAAAAAGGCAAGAATACACAGTGGGGAAAAGACAGCCTCTTCAACAAACGATGTTGGAAAAACTGGACAGATACATGCAAAAAAATAAAACTGGACAACTTTCTTACACCACATACAAAAATAAACTCAAAATGGATTAAAGACTTAAAGATAAAACCTAAAAACCATAAAAATCCTATAATAAAACACAGGCAATAAATTCTTTAATATCAGTCCTAACAATGTTTTTTTGGATATGCCTCTCCAGGGAAACAACAAAAGCATTAGCAAATGAAAAAGCTTTTGCATAGTCAATAAAATCGTCAACAAAACTAAAAGACAACCTACTAATGATTTATCTGATAAGAGGTTAATATCCAAAATATATAATGAACTCAAATTCAACATCAGAAAGCAAACAATCTGATTAAAAAATGCACAGAGCCTGGCTGCTGTAGCTCAGTGGATTGAGCGCAGGTTGCGAACCAAAGTGTCGCAGGTTCCATTCCCAGTCAGGGTACATGCCTGGGTTGCAGGCCATGACCCCCAGCAACCACACATTGATGTTTCTCTCTCTCTCTCTCTTTCTCCCTCCCTTCCCTCTCTAAAAATAAATAAATAAAATCTTTAAAAAAAAATAAAATAAAAAATAAAAAAAATGGACAGTGGATTTGAATGGACATTTCTTTAAAGACATACAGGGTGGGGCAAAAGTAGGTTTATAATTGTTTTTATGAAAAATAATTCAATAATTAATAATACAAGAATAAACTGTTTTTGTGTACTTACAATTGTAAATCTTCTTTTGCCCCAATAGAAAATAATACAATAATTAATAAACAATAATACAAGAATAAACTCTGTGTTTCATGTACTTGCAACTATAAATCTACTTTTGTTCCATCCCATACAGATGGCCAACAAACATATGAAATCACTAACCATCAGGGAAATGCAAATCAAAACCACAGTGAAATATCCCCTCACACTTGTCAGAATGGCTGTCATCAGAGAAACAGAAAACAAGCATTGGTCAGGGTGTCAAGAAAACGGAAACCTCACATGCCATTGGAAGAATTGTAAGTTGGTGCAGCCACTATGGAAAACAGTATTGATGTGCCACAAAAAATTAAAAATAGAACTACCATAACTCAGCAATTTCACTTCTGGGTATTTATCTAAATAAAATAAAAATGAAACACTAATTTGAAAAGATACATGCCCCCACCCTTGTTCACTGCAGCATTCTTTACAATAGCCAATATATGGAAGCACCTAGGTTTCCATCAATAGATAAGTGGATAAAGAAGAGTTACATGTATGTATACATGTGTGTACATACATGTGCACATATGTATCTGCACATGTATACACACATGTACATTCACATACACATGATGGAATATTACTCAGCAATAAAAAAGAACAAAGCTTTACCATTTGCAACAATGCAAAAAAATGCAACTGGATCACTCTCTTATACCATATATAAAAATAAATTCAAAATGGATGAGAAGACTTAAATGTAAGACTTAAAACCATAAACCTCCTAGAAGAAACACAGAAACTCTTTTACATCTGTCCTAGCAATATTTTCTTCAGATGTATCTCCACAAACAACAGGAAAAAAGGCTGTTAAATAGACCTGGCGGGTATTACACCAGTGAAGTAAGTAAGAGAAAGACAGACAAATACCCTATAATTTCACTTATATATGGAATCTAGAAAAAACAAAACCAACAAAACAAATCAGAAACAGATTCATAGATACAGAGAACAGACTGATGGTTGCCAGAAGGCGGGGGTGAATGAAAGAAAAGGTGAAAGAAATTAAGAGGTACACACTTTAATTTATAAAATAAATGAGTTACAGGGATGTAGTATACAGCACAGAGAATGTAGGCATTAATATCATAATAATTTTGTATGATGACTTATGGCTACTGAATTTATCATGGTGATCTCATAGTAAGGTTATGAGCACAAATGTCGAATCACTATGTTGTATCTCTGAAACTAATGTAATATGGTATGTCAACTATACACAAATAAAATTATGTATGTGAATATAAGAATAATACAGTACTTTAAAATATTTTTCACTCATTGATTATTATGGTAATTATTAGGTTACTTTGAATAGAATCTGCATCATTAAAAATTGACTACACAGAGCTGTGCTATAGGGACCTGCCAATTCCTTTTAGCAGACACTTGGATCATCAGTGCCTTTATTTTTTAAAGATTTTATTTATTTATTTTGAGAGAGAGAGGGAGAAACATCAATGTGTGGTTGCTGGGGGCCAGGGCCTGCAACCTGGGCATGTGCCCTGACTGGAAATCAAACCTGCGATGCCTGGTGTGCAGCCCGCGCTCAATCCACTGAGCTACGCCAGCCAGGGCTCATCAGTGCCTTTGGGAAAGTATACAAGCCTGATGATGAGCCTCCAATAGGAGTTCAAACAGTAAAAAGAAAGAGTTAGCTAGAACAGAGGTACTAAAGGTAAAGGTGGGCTGCTTCTAGAGGAGGTTAAGGAGGACAGTACATATGATATATGGAGTGAGGTCCCAGGTGACCTGAAAGAAGGGGAACCTGTTACGATTTTCACCCAAGGCCTTTTTCTTAGTACTGGCAAAGCACTGATATGTAATTCCAGTGATGAATTCTATAATCTATAGAAATCAATAATCCAAATAATTTTGACATCAAAAATCTCTGCCCTACTTTACATTACATGATGTATGTACCTTTTGAAAACACTTCAATACCAGTAATGCTCATCCCATCCACAGTAGCTCTGGTGAGTCTAAAAGGAACAGTTTCAGGAGTAGAAAGGATTTTACCCTGTTCAAAGCAACCCCTAATTTTATGTTGGGCCTTATTCCTAGCCAACCTGGGCCGCATGCAGCCCCTGGGCCATGGGTTGGACCCCCTGAGTCTTTATTATTACATATGTCCCTGACCACAGGTTACTTGTAGCAATAAAAGATCATTATGACACTGTTAAAGTATCATGTACATTACAATTAAATTTATACTGTAATACATACTGCATTACTTAATACTGTGATATATCACAGTCAGCATACTCTAATGCATCCAGAACTTTTTAAACCAATAACACAATTAGGAACTTTCTTGCCAACTTGAAAATTAATCTTGGTGCAAGCACATGGACTCTTTCCTTCTTCTGGACAGTGAAGACAACAGTCTACAGACCTTCTTCATAGGAAAGATGGAGGCATAAAACTGAAGGCAAAAGAAAGGAAAGCAGGAGAGGCCTTTAAGTAGTTTGAGGCTTGGGCAAAGGGAGTCTAATAGTGAAAAAAACTACAGCTTGAAACAGATGAAATTGCCAATATTTAACCAATTTTGATCAACAAAAAAATGTGATTTCAAATGATTTAACCTAATAAAAAGGAATTTAGTTTAATAAAAAAAATCAAAATGATTAATGGTAAATTACCTAATCTCCATAGCAGGAATAACAACCTCTTCTAAATTCTTAAGTTTAGTAATTGGCTGCTCTGCTGGAATTTTTATGCCTTCTGTATTTAAAATAAAGAGGTGTTAGTGACAACCAAAAATTGAGGAACAGCACTGAAGGTAAAGCACCATGTAGCAGATGCCACAGACCTGACCTGTGGCTGATCCGTGGTTTAGGCCCTGATTTAGAAATGGAGACCCAGGGGCTCGGGACACGGTGCAGATCAGGGTCAGAGCGTGCAATGGGCAACACGGCTTACAATGCGTTTGCAGGTAACTTGGCACTGGTTATTAGACCACATTCCATCTGAGGGGGTAGATCGAGCACCTTATAATAATTACATGCTTTTTAAAAATGATTACATAAGATAATTACATAATATACACTTGTCATATTACAATTAAAAGTGACTAAAAGACATGACCATATTTTTGGTTTGCTTAGAGAAACACAATGAGAAGTCTCATTCTGATTTCAAAGTAATAAGAATTTAAATGTAACACTATGATTCTGAACAGAAAAAGAAATGCCACTATTAGAGTATGGGGAGGGGGATACTTACAAGAGAATGCATATAACCACAAATTACAGCAGCTTATAATTATTTGAACAGACACTTCAAGAAGAGTGATGGGTTGCATGCAAGGCATTCCATGGAGGAAATGGAAACATTTTGACTTTTAACTCCTGGGGCACAGTGAGTAACTAACAGAAATTTAAAAAACCTTTGGCCCTACAGACTCTCAGTTATTTAGTTAAAGGACTTGTTTCTATGAAATTCTCTGGAACAGAAGATTACCCAGAGAACTCAAATAATTAATGCAGTGCAGTCATCTATTATCAGTCTCACAAAAAGATATTAAGCGAAAAAGTGAAGGATGTTGAAGCTATCATACAAAAAATTAAGTTTTGGATCATGTGTGGATTGTAATCATCAGGACTTTCATATCTGCAATTACAGCATTGTTTGTGATTTTAAAGAGATTTACATATTATTCTCTATAATTAATATATCCTTACAGAGAATAACATAGCAAGAAAGCAACACTCATTTTCCTTTAAGCACATACTTCTCTGAGTCTCCCACTGAGTGGCATCAAAGTTTTCTAACAAAGTATAAGCATCACAAAGTGTCTCAACACTTCTGACCATCTGAGGTCTCCTGCTTCTGATAGGATAGATTATTTCTTTTGCAGCCTTGATTTGACCCTATTAATAAAAAACAAACAAAAAACAATGCATAAGAAAATACCTGACACTTCAACTTTTCAGTTATAATAACAAAAGAAAAAAGATTGTATGCACACATGTAGACAATAAAGGACTATAATCCCTCAATCCAAACCAGACAATCCCCATAGAAATGAAATACATAAAAGGTATAATAATCTCCAGAGTAAATAGTGTGGGTTCCTTTCAAGATCTGCTTTTTATTTGCTCATTGCTGTGAGAAAAAAATGTGAAATATTATTCTTACATCCTATGCTTTGAGAAATATTCAGAAATTTTGAACCAATTTTAGGTTGCAACCTAATCACAAAGAATTTACAAAGTGAATACAGTCACAACACACATTTTTAGAATTCCTGAGACTTAGGAAAATAATATTGTGTGAAAACATGAATATCACAATTTAAAAAGTTATGTATATTTAATCTAAATACCACTTCAAACTGAGAACTTGCTTTAGGTACATTTTTAGTTATTCTACTGCCTATTACTGTCTCTGTTTTAGTCAAAGATTCATCTTTGTTTGCATTTGCTTAAGGCTAGTTGAATGTGGGGGGGCTCCGCCCACAGGACCCCCCTCCCCCATCCCCCACAGATGAGAATAAGTCTACCAAGACATGATCTGCTTGGGGAGGAAAGGTAGCCGATCTCTCAAAGGAGAAGGGCCAGGAGCCTGTTCCTCAATGGGCTTTTATTGGGTTCATTTACACAAGAATTCAGGTAAAGCTCATTACTCATTGCCAGGAAGTAAGGATCAAACAATAGATAACAAAGAACTTTGAGGGCCTATTTTGAGTCAGGGTCAAATAGCTAAAAAGCTGTAAAACTTTGAGGAACAAACTTACTGTTGGGAACCGCCCTGACTGGTATCAGAGGCTGAAACCCCCGCCCTAGCTAAGGCTAAGGGAACGCCCTTGGAACCGTAAGCCGGCAAGGAGATAAAAGCTTATCTCCCTGGCAGGAATGCTGCTTCTGCTGCTGAACCCCAAAAAGCTTGGTCGGTTAGCCAAAGACGGGTAAGATTCCCCACGGGGGGAACGACCTAAGTCAGGCACGATCACTTTGGGAGGCCCCCAAAAGAAGGACTTGGGGGGCTGCAGCAAAAGGGGGTGATGGACCCTCGCTCCTCGGCTTTGACAAAGTCTGAGTTCTCAGAGTCTGGAAGAAAATCTCCTTATCTCTTGGTTACCTTAGTTCCCTTGCTCCACCTAAGCCTGAAACAATGACAGGGTGGTGCAGCTCTGTACTGAGAAGTGCAGATTCCCCGGGGTGATCAGGCCTAAGAAAGAACATGTAAATTACTGTGAAACCTTCTTTGTTTAGAATGCTCTCAGTTGAATGAGAAGGGTCTTAGGAGGAAGTTAGTTTGTTCCTCAGTCTTACAGCTCTTTGACCCCCAACTCAATAGACTGGCAGAGTTCTTTGTTTTCTATAGTTCCTTACTTCCCGTAATGAGTACTGTACTTTACCTGAATTATTATGCAAAATGAGCCTAATAAAAGCAGGTATGGACGGTAAATCAGCGCGCTCCCCACTAGGGGGGTGGCCATTTCGTCCCTACTTCCCCACAGAAACTAGTCTGTCTCTGTGCATGTGTTGTTATTTCTCGCGTGTTTATCGTCGAGCCATCCACAGCGTTCCGTGGTCACTGCTGGCCGGTGACCCACGCGCAACAACTTACTTCTTCCTTGGAACCTTATCATTTCATTGAGAGCATTCTAAGCAAAGCGGGTTTCACAGGATTTTACATATTCTTTCTTAGGCCTGATCACCCGGGGAACCCGCTCTTTCTAGCACAGGGTTGCACCACCCTCTGTCATTGTTTCAGGCTTAGGTGGAGCAAGGGAAGTAAGGCAGCCGAGAGATTAGGAGATTTTCTGGCAGACAATGAGGACTCAGGCTATGTCAAAGACGAGGGGAGAGGGTCCATCACCCCCTTTTGCTATACCCCCTAAAGTCCTTCCTTGGGGGCTTCCCACGTGATCGTGCCTGTCTTAGATCGTTCCCCCCTTGGGGAATCTTACTTGTCATTCGCTAACTGACCAAGCATTGGGGGCCAGGCAGGGTGAAGTGAAAGGAGCAGAACTGGCGCTCCTGCCAGGGAGATAAGCTTTTGTCTCTTTGCTGGCTTATAGTCCAAGGTCGTTCCCTCAGCCTTAACCTTGGCAGAGGTTACAGTTTCTGATACCAGGCAGGGCAGTTCCCAACAGATGAAGCTGCCAATCACCACTTGCCCATAGCTATGGCTGTCTGAATCATCAGAATAGTTTCAGTGGAGGAATGTTCACGCTTAAAGCAAAATATGATGCAGAATCGTTGCGCTACTTGCTCAGTCATTTTGAATGTAATGACCACACAGTACACATGCTCACTCATGGCACCTACCACCCCCACTGACTAGTATGGTGAAGTTGTCATTGCTCAAGCACATGCATTCCAGCTAACTCTCCTTGGCTGCCAGCTTTCATCAGTGTTGTGTAAACCATTCTCATTATATTAACAGTAGCTGAAGTTTTTCAGAACAGATCTTATACATAACCCATAACACTGAGGGCCTTAATTCTAAGCTTTTCAAGCACAGAGTAGAGTATTGAGTTGAAAAAGACAATTTTCCTTCTTCATGCCATTGATTTCAGAAACTTCAGAATTTTCAAGCCAGAGGGAAGATGAAATGTCCATATACCATACCCTTTTCCACTTAACAGGCAACTGATGTAATTTTCTATTGCTTTACATAAGAAACATTTCTGATCTTCTTTCAGTGTGTGGAGTGGAGTGTACTTTTATCCAGCTCAAGTCATCAAATTTTACAGAACTACAAAATCATACATGATATACAACACAAAGGAAATTCAGAAAAAGCAAAATTCTAAGGATTATAAAAGAAACAAACTTACTTTTTGTCTTTTTTACTTTTTGTCTTAAAATAAGCTTTTGCAATTCAAAAGCTATCCTAGGCAACCAAAGACAAAGTGGAATCTACGTAAGGTATTTAGTTAACTTTGTTCTCTATGTAAACAAATACACAGACCAAAGGCAGGCCTGAGTAAAAGGTTTAATTATATCAAAAGAGGTAACTTTTTGAATTTAATTTCAACACCTACCACTTTTCATCTATGATACCAACAAAGCAAAAAGCCAAACAGTCCTGGCTGGTGTAGTTTAGTGGATTGAGCACAGGCCTGTGAACAAAAAGGTTACTGGTTGGATTCCCAATGAGGGCACATGCCTTGGTTGCAGGCCAGGTACCCAGCTCGGGACACACGAGGGGCAATCACACACTGATGTTTCTCTCTCTCTCTTTCTGCTTCCTTTCCCCAATAAATAAATAAATAAATAAATAAATAAATAAATAAATAAATAAATTTTTTAAAAAGGGCAAAAAGCTAACATCCTTATACTCTACCATGAACGTAGAAGCAGAGCATGAATTCATGCTCTGGGTTCTGCGTATCTGTATATATACACTCATGTATGTCTGTACATCTTGACACTTATATTTATGTACAGTTAGTGAGCTGTCATTGGTCTGAATTTTATGTTCCACAGACAAAGGTCCATGTCTTCTTTGGCCCTTTTCAGGAGAGCTTGTTTGTTTTCAAATTCCAATGGTCTCATATAGTTTTCAATTCTCTGGTACTAAGTATCTGAGAACCGTACTAATGAGAGACATGCCTTCATTTTTCCATTTCTTTTATATTGTTGACACTGTTACAGATGTCCCCTATTCCCCCACTTCACCCATCTCCACCCAGCTCGCACCTCCCTCCCCTGATCTTCACCACACTATTTTCTGGTTCTGGGCTCTATGCATATCATTACTTCCTTTGTCATAATTTCCAGCAACTTCCACTGCCTTCAAGAAAATACAATCCACTTATATGTATTTACAAGTACTACAGATATCTAATCACTCAGGTCAAAGAAATCCCTACACTAACATTTATCTTATTTATGTATCAGCTACATTATAAGAAGTACAGTGTTTTCTTGACCTTTCAAAACAACTGATAGCCACAGCTAATAGTTTTAAAGAACTGAGCAAAAACAAAGGACTCTATAAAATTTAAAAACAATCATATTATGATTTTCATGTTACACTTATTTAGTGAAGTAAGTATTTCCAAAATTAGTTAAAATAAAGAAATAGCTGGAGTACGGAAGTCCTAGTACTACTTGTTGGGTGGTTGAACTGCAAATGAATAGCAAAGGCTGACTTGCACATTCTTTAATCAGCTAGTTTTATTGATAAATAAGAGGACACATGATCAGAAACAACTTGTTGAAAGAGTGGCTGCTGATGGGAAGTAAAACACATTGGAGCTTACTTTCAAAATATACTTCTTTAGTAACACTGTTTCATTCTGCTCTACAGTTATATAGAGCCACAACTCTCATAATATGTGAAATCATACTTTATTTACCTCCAAAATAAACTTAATCTTGACGAAAAAGATCAAGTATATTCATGCTAAACAACTGTCTTAGGACTGCTATAAAGTCTTACCTTTTCTAGGTAGGTCTGCATGATGACGGCAGGGTTTTCTAAGCAGGTTTCTGCTAACCAGTTGCCACAAACCCTCAGACATTTGGTGTATATAAGCTTTAGTTTGGGGTCATGCTGTGTATGAAAAGCAAAATCTTAAAGTGTAATTCATTACCAGGACTAAACAAAAATATCTTCCATTTAAGGGGAAAAAATGCAAGTTAACAATGTTTTTTATCTGCTTTTGCCATACAATTATTTTAGTAATCCAAGTAACAACTTTATGAAATAATTATTCTTTAATGTTTATTATTATTATCATTATCATTGGAGCAACTCATAATTACTACATACTTTGTATATGCCAGGCATTTCCTAAGGATGGTATATTTATTAATTCATTTAATCCTATGAAATGAGTATGATTATCCTTAATTTGCAGGGTAGAAACTAAAACTGAGGTACAAAGACAGTAGATAGCGCCACACAGCCTTACTCCAAGACACACATTGTGAAGCAATATTTAAACAGCATATCATACTGGCTCCCAGTGCTTTGGTATAATTATGAATTTTCTAATAATGGAAGATGTCATAAAGTGCCCATTACCAAAAGTAGAGTAACATGGTATTCACAAATCAGGTGTATGACAAAAGAACACTATCATGACTAAAAACATCTAACACTTCCTGAGTCCTGCAAATGCCTCTACTTTTGTCCACTGTGTGCTGGAGACAAAGCTGGAGAAGCAGCAGCCAAGTTCTCAGTAACTAATAGGTAATGTTAGACAAAATATCAGGCATTTTATTTTCAAAGTATTTCTATCAACAAACTAATTATTCCAACCTGCTTTAAAAAAAATAAAACTTTTCTCATGCATTTTCCCTTCCTTTTTTTATTTCAAATTTATAGTAGCTATTTTATGTTTGTTTTGCACACCCTTCTTGATTTCTGTAGAAAGTTTTAAAAAAAAGTACTGGAGAGTAAGTCAAATAAATCTACCACAAGATGGATTGATAGAATAGTTGCAAATAGGAAAATGAAGACTTTCTATACCCTTTTATAAATATTAATTTTTCAGACTTCCTTTTATAATTTCTTATTCATGGATCAGTAATTTCAAGATTTTAATAAAATTGTGAATTTATTAAAAGTAAACACAGTAGTTTTTTATAATAGTAAAATACTAATTCAGCCAATAAAAAAGTGAACCTCTGAACAGTTGGCATCCAACTTCTTGATCATGTGCTTGAGAATACTCAGGGCAAGACTCTCTTCCTTTTTTGCCCAGGATACTTGCATTTCCTCCAGCTGCCACTCAGAAACTGCACAACCTGTTGAATTATATTGTTTAATTTTAAATATTGCCCTTCCAGGGGGCTGAAATGAAAGTAACATATAAAAGTAAATACTTTTAGTATTATTACTACTACTACTACTAATAATAATAAAAGCAGCAACTACCATTCATTGAGGACTTGACTATATGCCAGAACTGTTTTAAGTATATCTCTACCTGCCCTCCCCAGCCCCTACACTGCCTGTATGTTTTTCTCATATATGTATATGTATGTGTTTATATATACACAAAGTATATTAAATCACTGAATTGTTATCAATATAAGTTAGATATCTTCTCATTTTATAAATAGGAAGGTGAGGCTTAGAGAGGTAAGTACCTTGTTCAAGGCTTAAACTCAGACTTAATTCTAAAATGGGAAACCTTAGGTTAAACAATTATGCTCTACAGTACCCTAATAGTGATCTCTTGTCTCTCAGCGGCATTGCCTTTTTATTCATCTTTTCTATCTTCTAGGTCAAGAGGTGAGATGACATAGACTCATGTCCTACTACCTGGGTGTTCTTGAAGGTTCAGGCTAGTATGGAGAGTTCTATAAGGTGCTTGATGACAGTGTCCCGAAAACATTCGTTTTGGGAGCTCTCCATTTCCTTTTCCATCAAGAGCTCCAAAATGACTGTGTGTAGAGCCATGATAGGCTCCTGAAAACTAAAATCACTGTCTTTGAGAAGCTGGGAGTGTTTCTGCCACTTTATGTACACTTCAGAGGTTTGCCTACCCCTATGACTGATCTGAAAGCAGAATCGTAAAATTCATGTAAGCAAGAAAAATGAATAAAATTGCTATAATGCAGGTATTAAATTTAAGATAAAACACAAAGGTGCTTTTACAGTAACAAGACTGGAAATTCTAAATAATCCAAAATAAGGACCAAGTTTTAGAAAACTATAAAATGATCCAAACTCTGAGGGTCAGAAGAGAGGCCACAGACAATGAACATTTTAAAAGATTTTCTTAAAAATACTCAGACTTCATAAAAAGAATTTCTAAATATACTGTCTTCTAGAATGAGAACATCAGGCCTGTCACACCAGTCACCTAGACCTCTCATCCTGCTTCAGTGCCCCTTGTAGTAAAAGAGGACGTGTCAGCAAGGGGATGAAATCAACCCACTAATCACCCACAGTACCCGGCAGGCAGAGGGATGACTCCAAGCAAATGCAGCTGTTAAAGAACTCACAATCCAGGGAAGGAAATAATGGCAAATGTTTCATACACCAACACTATTTATTAAAGGAAGAGAAAATGCATGTTGTACAATTAGTTTACATGAACAGTACGCTTCCCAGGTGTCTAAACTAGGTGATACTGTCTAACCCTTTGGGACTACTGTATTGAGAGAAGAAATTAAGATGAAGCAGGGAGATGAAGAAGATGACAAGGTGATGACTAGTAAATGAAAGCTCTTTACTGCTTGATAAAGAAGAACACAGTGACACCAATTCATAGGGCCAAAGTGAATTCCTCCCAAAATGATCCTACAGCAGGAGGTATCAAACTTTTTAATCTCAGGAACTCTTTTACATTCTTACAAATTATTGAAGACCCTAAAGAGCTTCTGTCTAGGATTATATCTATTGATATTTACCATATATGAAACTGAAACTGAGAAAGAATCAAATATATATTAATTTATTTAAATAACAATAAATAAATCTACTATGTATCCTAAATAACATTAAAAATAACTATAGTTCTCAAAACAACATTTAGTGAGAAAATGGTAATGAATTGTATTCTGCAGATCTCTTTGATGTCTGGGTTAGTAGAAATAGCTGAATTACTACCTTTGCTTCTGCATTTGTTTTGTTGTGATATGATATATTGGTTCAAGTACATGAAAAAAATCTACCTCATACAGGTATGTAGTTGGAAAATGAAGGAGTATGTTAATAGTCTTTGCAGAAATGTGAAAAATTTTCTCTGATACTTCAAAAACTTCACTCTACTTCATGCGAGTATGAGAGAAAAAAATCTTACTGTAAGTATAAAAATAATTTTGATTCATAGACATCCTGAATAGATTTGGAGACCCTTAGGAATTTCTACACCACATTTGAATGACTGCTGTTCACCAGCTCATCAAACTTTCCCTCTGCCTCTCTTTCTTATAACTCCCCATCAGTGAGAGAGTCAGTATTATACTCTAGGGGTTTCTTAAGGACTCCTATCCTATCTTTAGTTGAAGACATCTTTCATTCAGAGGAAAAGTTCCTAGATTTGTGGCACTAAGAACCACCAATATTCTTATTAGTGAAAGCAGAAAGCAGTTTTTTTCCTTCATTCTCTAGTTAAGAGAAGCCACATCAACGGCTGTGCCTTTGACTATGCAATTTCAAAACATCATTTTATTTTTGGAGTCTAAAATTTCCTTCTTTTCTACTCATAAAGCATATTCATTTAGTTTAGCATAAAAGTATGGTGCTGTTAGTAAATTATACCCTCTTTCCTTCCTCCTATAATAATAATATGACTCAGAATGACAGGTCTGCAAGGGGCCTGAAAGACCATCAAATATAAATTCCCCATTTTAGAAATGAGGAAAGTGAGGCCCCCCCAAATAAATGACTTTCTCAGGGTCACAGTATCCAAACTGAGATCTGTAGCATCCAGAAGAGCTGCTTTAGCTCATTTTCCAGTATTCTGGATCACTTCCTTCTCACCAGTATAAGAGCCAATCTCCCCAACACAACTCTCCAAATTCACTGACAGTCACTGAATAAAGACAACTGAATCTTTAATATGAACATTCAGTACTATACAGTATGAATCAGTCAACAGGAAAATGCACTGGGGATACAACAATAAATAAGAGAATGGGCCCACCTTTAGGGAGCCTCTAGTATAGCATGGCAGAGTCTCTATAAAATGGCACTAATGCCAATGCAGTGCTAGAATTGAGTATTGTATGCTATGGCAAAAACCCCAGGAAACACTTTTATCTGGGGTAGAAAAGGTAAAATGCTGTAAAAAGGAAAACACACATAAAGCTAAATTTTAAAAACTTGAATTTTTACATTCAGTATTTTTTAAAATGTTTATTTTAATAAGACCACAATTCACTAGACTAATCAACTTACATCTTGATGGAAGGGAAGAAGCAAATCCACTGCTGGTCTCTATTTTTATTTTTAAAGTCACTGCTGGTAACAGAGAAACCACAACCGAGGATGACAAAGCCATGTAAATCACATACCTTAGAAAAGCTCCCCGATGTTTTCGAGCTCTCCGATGGCCTGCAATCTGCTCAGTGTGGGCTACAGTGAATACACAGACTCGAGGCTGCCCTTACACAGCTCTTCCACTTCTCTTACTCTAGTGACGAAAGAAACAAGACGTCTGGAAAACTGAGGCGAGGTTTTTAGGAAAGCCAAAGTTCAAATCTATCATCAAAGAGCTCTGATCATAGGCTTTGATTTTGATCTAACAATACTAATATTCACATCCCCAGTACAATGCAGTGAAAATGAATTCTGAGATCTGACAGACCTGGATCTGAGGGTCAGTTCTGCCCCTTATGGCTGCAAAACTTTGGGCACATTACTGATTCCTATGAATCTAAGCTCTTCCCTTCCAGAATTACCTCCATGATTAGAGAATACATATGAAAGAGCCTAAGAGGCAAGGACATAATAAGCACTTAAATGGTAACAACATTACTTCTATAACAAAATATAGGATTTAATAGGTAACTAGCTACTGCTAAACAAAAAAACAATCGTACAATTGTTTAGTCTATTACAGGTAAGTACTTTCTGGTGCAATTTGTGCCCCTTGACAAGCCTGTAAGTATTGATCATTGGTGACCACTTTATTAAAAAAAACCACTAATATTAAGAGAGGCAAATTCTACACAACTACTAAAGGAGACAAGATTAAAACTCTCAGTGTACTGTCAAGGAAGAACACAAAGGAGTGGTAATCAACAAAACTTGAGAGTTCAGCATAAAAGTATGACCGGGGGTTCCAAAGAGAACTGTTTTTAAGCTTTTAAAAAATATTTTATTTATTTATTTTTAGAGAGAGAGAAAGGGAGGGAGAGAGAGGGAGAGAAACATCACTGTCTGGTTGTCTCTTGTTCGCCACTAGCTGGGGACCTGGCCCTCAACTCAGGCAGGTGTTATGACTGGGAAACAAACCTGCAACCCTTTGGTTCACAGACCAGCACTCAATCCACTGAGCCACACCAGCCATGGAGGGAATTTTTGTTTTAAGGTAAAATATATTTAAACCACATAAACAAAGAGAAATGTATTACATTAGAAAATGTAAATATTTATGTAAGTACCTAATGTATAAGCATGTTCTGACATGTAAAACAAATAAATCAATAAACAAAAACACCATTATATGTATGTACTTTTGACAAATGTGCATTAAAGAATTCTCTATCACATAACTTTAAAAAAACAAAGAATTATTTTCAAGATACAGAAAACAGTTGTTAAGGTAGGCATACCCACAATTCTTGTGAAAACATGTTGCAGAAAATAAAGCTCATTTTCAGATGAGCACTTGTTTCTCAGATGTGCATAAGCTAGAAAACTGTTAATCACTGGATATTACTCCCCCCATTTTTATTGTCTGAGTTTTCCCTCTAATTCGTATGAATTTTGGTTATACAAGGAATTTTTTGTTGTTTTTAAAGTATTTTTATTGATTATGCTGTTACAGTTTTCCCAATTTTTCCCCTTTATCCCCCCTCCACCCTGTGCCCCCAACCCTCCAGCATTCCCCCCACTTAGTTCATGCCCATGGGTTGTACATATAAGTTCTTTCAGTCCTCTGTTTCCTATACATTTTATCTCTCCCCATCTATTTTATGCCTACTAATTATGCTTCTTCTTCCCTGTACCTTTTCCTCCCTATTCCTCCCTTCCTCCTCTTCATTGTAACCCCTCCATGTGATGTCCATTTCTCTGATTCTGTTCCTGTTCTAATTGTTTGCTTCATTTTTGTTTTCATTGTTTTTCTTTTCTTTTAGGTTCATTTGTTGATCATTGTGAGTTTGTTGTTATTTTATTGTTCATATTTTTATCTTCTTTTTCTTAGGTAAGTCCTTTTAACATTTCATGTAATAAGGGCTTGGTGATGATGAACTACTTTAATCTGTCCTATTATTGTTTGAGAGGAGGGCGGGAATGACAAGGGAACACCCTGACAATAGCCACCAAGTCTTTATCCTACTTCACTAGTGCAAATCCACACACTGAAACCATTTGTCAAGTTTTCAGAAAAATAGTTATGATAGTAAATGTTAAAATACAATAACTTTATTTTATACTACCTAGCATATTTGAGACTTTCTCAAAATATGGAGAATTCTCTGTCTCTTAGAGACTGCAAAGCATTGTACAATGATTCTTGGTAACTGGCTCCTTCTAGTCCTTTGCTGTGAGATTATTTTAAAAATAAAAGAAAAATACATTTAAAAACTAAGAATCTTAATAAATGCATGTATAAATAATTGCACTGAGACAAAATTTTAAAACTGAAATTGCCATATTTTTAGGACTATAAGACACATTGGACCATAAGACACACCTAGGTTTTAGAGGAAGAAAATAGGGAAAAAATTTTGAAGCAAAAAATGTGGTAAAATATTTAATAACCTGTGACCTTGCTCCACTGTGGCTCCCCACACACAGTGGGCCAGGTAAGCTACATTCAGACTATAATACGCACCTCCCTTTTCCTTCCAAATTTGGGGGGGATGCATCTTAGAGTCTAAAAAATATGGTAATATTTCTCCATTTTTTAAAAAGTATTTCTAGAAATTTCAGTATAAAATACAAAGAATTGAGTCATTTAACTTCTTCAAGGAAAAAAATTTCTCACACATTGTGCCTGGTTCTAAATATGCCATAATTCTCACTTATTTATTCTATGAACACCTCCTGTGTGTCAGGAACAAGGCACCTGCTTCTAGATGCAGACAAGTCAGATCAGGGCGATAAGAAAAATACCATTTAGTGACAAGGAACATGCAGAGCATTAAAATAAAGTAACAAAAGAGAATGACTAATTTACAATAAGTTGTCAGGAAAAGTCTTTCTGAGATGTGACATTAGTAAATTAGAATCTGAATGACAAGAAACAAAGAAACAAGCAAAATATAACCAAAGACACTGAAATAGAGGACAGGCTGATGGTGACCGAAGGGGAGAGAAGAGGGAATTTAAGGGGACAGTGGGAAGGGTTCACAGGAACAAACTTAAAGGACACATAGTCATAAACTAAGGGGAGGGTGGTAATGGGAGGGAAGTGGGGGAGGGTGGGAGGGGGGGACTGGATTGGGAGTAAAAAGGAGAAAACTGTATTTGAACAATGATTAAAATTAAAAAAAAAGAAAACTAAAAAAAAAAAAAACTTTACACATGGTAACAGGGAGAAAAGGCCTGTGTAAGTAAGGCCATTAGGCAGAAACGGCCTGGCCTGATGAAAGGGATGAAGCCGATGGGTCTGAAATAGAGCACACAAAGGAAAGAATAGCACATGGTGATTTACAGGGCAGGCAGGAACAGCTCACAGACTAAAATGTTTTAAAAATATGAAAGCATATATCTAATTTTTCAGCAAACTTAATAGTTTAAAATTTGAAAGATATTCCAATTAATGATTTAATTTTTTGTTGTTTACATCTTCAAAAGACTTTTTCAAATAAATACAAAATATTTTATTAATAGGTATTTGGTTTTCCCTTTAGGAAACATGATGATCTTTCATACAGATTATAAATTTTATCTGTTTTAGTAATTTAGCAACATTTTTTATAAAAAATATTTCATACATAAAGATAAACAGTCTTTCATGTACCATTCAGCCAATAAAAGTGCTGTCTAACTAACTAAAATGTTTGCAGCAGGGAGTGGGGAGGAAATTGCCTATATTTTTCTTTAGATTTATAAATATAAGTGAGAAGATTCTCATGAGAAAATGCATTTTGTATTTCTTTTTTCAAATATACTTGGACCCTGCCTGGTGTGGCTCAGTGGATTGAGCACCAGCCTAGGAACCAAAGGGTCACTAGTTTGATTCCCACTCAGGGCACATACCTGGGTTGCCAGCCAGTTCCCTGGTTGGGGGAGCACAAGAGGCAACCACACATTGATTTCTCTCCCTCTCTTTCTCCTTCCTTTCCCCTTTCTCAATAAATAAATAAAATCTTTAAATATATATGTGTGTGTGTGTGTACATATATACATATATATGTATATATACATATATGTATGTATATATATACATATATATGTGTATATATGTATGTATATACATATGTATGTATGTGTGTATACATATATATACATATAAGTACACACACACACACGTGGGAGTGGGGGTAGACTTGCCCTAATGGAAGAGAGTGAAATTTCAGCCTAGGGACATTAATTGCTTTCTGCTATCTTATTTAACATTTAGGCATATCTGTAGCTTGCAAGATCTCAAAATCATAAAAACAGAAATACTGTTACATTCACAGAGCAACATTTTAAAAGTGTTTCATTTAAAACAAGAGAAATGATGATTAAAAATGCCAGAGTTCTTCTTACTTAACAGATGCGCAGTGGTCGCATTGCTTATTCCCCCATGCTGCCTGATAGTGAAGTTCCTCTTCAGCACAGTGCTCTTTATTTCCATAATCTAATCCCCCCAAACAGACAGAAAGAAGATGGCAGAGTCCCAGGTTCTGCAGCACTTGAGTGGGAGTTAAAAAAAAAAGGTAAGTAATCAAAGATAACAGAAAACTAGACAAACAAAAAAACAACAATCAAACATGAAAAGTACCTTTAAAAAATTTTAGTGGTGCATAATATACCACTTAAAATTTCAAAGAATTGGTTGTTATGTCCCCCCCATAAGCACAAAGACAGAGCTCAAAGGACTGTAACATTTGATGGAAGAATGGTTAAAATACATTAGCCAGTAACAGAAATGATGTCTTCTGGGCCCAACTCTGATGCAAACTCTAACAAACAGTTTACGTGACATTATCCAGGTGAAGAACTTACTACCCAGCACATTGTACCCAGACAAGAAAAGTTTCCTTCTGTAACTAACAGGTTTGTGATCACAAATTTACACTATATTTTAGGTCAGTGACCTGTCTAATTTACCTGTGCATCCTTCTGACTTTTTAGCCCAATGTCTGAAACACAGGTACTTTTCTGTTTTATACCTAGAATTTATCTGGCTATATAAATATTCTCTGATGTACTGAAATAATCTCAGCACTGCACTTGTAGTGCTTTTCCGAAGCAGAAAAATCAAAGCACCTGAATTATTACTGCCTGGTGGGGTGATGAGAAAATCACTGACTCAAGGGCATATGTTACAGGGGCTTTATCCCTCACTGCTTCATGTTCCTATGTTCATAGTTATAATTAAAGATTTCAAAATACCCTTGAGTTCTACATGCATGTAACTCCTTTACAAACAAGATTCCAATATCATTACCCAGAAAAATGCAACTCACCTAGTCAGGGGTTGTACAATTTTCCCTCCACCACAGCCATACAGATTATCTGGCTCTCCTATGCTTAAGCAGATTTCTGAGAGCAGATCCTAAAACCATGCAAACAACAAAAATTGGAGAGGGAACCTATCACTTTATCAATTTAGCAAACTGAATATTTACTGACATGTAAATCCAAACTCTAAATGCTCTGTTATCATGTAATATATGATATTGAAATACATACTCAAGGTTAGGGTTAGCAATGCAAAAGGATCCCAGACAGCAGAATGACAATGTCATACCAGAGAAGAATTTCTCACAATTTCATGAATTACATAAGAAATAAATCCCAACCTACCAGGCTTTTTAAACATACAAAAATAATCATTAAGAAACAAATATTTCTTTTTTTCTTAATAAAGAATTTTTTTTAATTTTAGTTGTTGTTCAATTACAGTATTCTGCCTTTACCCCACATCCCAGCCCCCCCCAGTCCTCCCCACCTCCCTCCCATTTCCAACCCCAACCTTGTTATTGTTCATGTGTGCTTTATACTTGTTCCTGCAAACCGTTCACCATTTTCCCCTGAAATTCCCTCCCCTTTCCCCTCTGGTCACTGTCAGCCCACTCTCTATTTCAGTGTCTGGTTATATTTTGTTTGTTTGTTTTGTTGATTAGGTTCCTATTAAGGGTGAGATTATATGGTATTTGTCTGTCACTGGCTGGCTTATTTCGCTTAGCATAATGCTTTCCAGTTCCATCCATTCTGTCACAAAGGGTAGGAGCTCCTTCTTTCTTTCTGCTGCATAGAATTCCATTGTGTAAATGTACCATAGTTTTTTGATCTATTCATTTACTGATGGGAACCTAGGCTGCTTCCAGCACTTGGCTATTGTAAATTGTGCTGCTATGAACATCGGGGTGCATAGGTTTTTTTGGATTCGTGTTTCAGTGTTCTTAGGGTATAAATCTAGCAGTGGAATTGCAGGGTCAAAAGTCAGATCCATTTTTAGTTTTCTGAGAAAATTCCATACTGTTTTCTATAGTGGTTGTACCAGTCTGCAATCCCACCAACAGTGCACTAGAGTCCCTTTTCTCTACAACATCTCCAACACTTGTTGTTTGTTGCTTTGTTTATGATGGCCATTCTGACTGGTGTGAAGTGGTATCTCATTGTGGTTTTAATTTGCATCTCTCTGATAGCCAGCAATACTGAGCATTTTTTTCATGTGTCTCTGGATCCTCTGTATGCCCTCCTTGGAGAAGTGTCTGTCCAAGTCCTTTGCCCATTTTTTAATTGGGTTGCTTGTCTTCTTAGCGTAGAGTCATGTGAGTTCTTTATATATTTTGGAGATTAAACCCTTGTCTGAGGTATCATTGGCAAACATGTTTTCCCATATGGTTGGTTCTCTTTTTATTTTAATACTATTTTCTTTAGCTGTGCAGACACTTTTTGTTTTCATGAAGTTCCATTTGTTCATTTTTCCTTTATGTCCCTTTCTCTAGGGGGACATATCAGTGAAAATATTGATGCATGAAGTATCTGAGATTTTCCTGCCTATATTCTCCTCTAGGACTTTAATGGTGTCACAACTTACATTTAAGTCTTTTATCCACCTTGAATTTATTTTTGTGTATGGTGTAAGTTGGTGCTCGAGTTTCTTTCTTTTTTGCATGTAGCTGTCCAGATCTCACAACACCATTTGTTGAAGAGGCTATTGTTACTTGATTTTATGTTGCTGCCCCCTTTGTCGAATATTAATTGACCATAGAGACTTGGATTTATTTCTGGGATCTCTGTTCTGTTCCTTTGGTCTATGTGCTTGCTTTTATGCCAGTACCAGGTTGTTTTGATTACAGTGGCCTTGTAATACAGTTTGCTATCAGGTATTGTGATCCCTCCTACTTTGTTTTTCTTTCTCAAAATTGCAGCAGCTATTCGGGGTAGTTTATGGTTCCATATAAGTTTTTGAAGTGTTTTTTTCTATGTCTGTGAAATATGCTATTGGTACTTTAATAGGTATTGCATTGAATCTGTAAACTGCTTTGGGTAGTATGGACATTTTGATGATGTTAATTCTTCCAACCCATGAACATGGTATATGTTTCCATTTGTTTGTGTCTTCCTTGATTTCTTTCTTCAGTGTTGTGTAGTGTTCTGAATATAGGTCTTTTACCTCCTTGGTTAAGTTTATTCCTAGATATTTTATTTTTCTTTTTGCTATATAAAATGAGATTTTTTTTTCTTGATTTCTGCTTCTGATGTTTCATTGTTGGTATACAAAAATGCCTTTGATTTCTGGATATTGACTTTGTATCCCACTGTTTTGCCAAATTCATTTATTAGGTTGAGCAGTTTTTGGGTAGAGTCTGTAGGATTTTCTATGTACTCTATCATGTCATCTGCAAACAATGACAGTTTTTAGAAAACAAATATTTCTATCAACAGCTTTATACTGTAGATGGGGAAATGACGTTCTGAAGCAAAGTCTGACTCTTGAAAGCAGAATTTGGCAAAAATAATGTTCATGAGTTTTACTTGGAAAGAAAACTTAAAATTTTATTGTTATAATTGCATGGTATTGCTTAATATGAATAAATAAGTGCTTTGATGGCCAAATCTTTGCTGTAAAATTTACACAGAAAAAATTAATTCTGTTTAAGTCATCTCAGTAAAATACTAATATAAATTGAAAAAATGAAAAACTGAATTGAATAAAAAATTGATCAGGCAATTTAACTGCCTAAATGGTGGTTGTTCTGGAGGATATTTCCTAAATAAAACTTCATTGATATTGACATTATTCTGTAATTGTAAATAAACCATTTCTATACATAAACATGAATTCAAGCCCTCAGTGTTGGAACATTCAGGACTTAAGCCTCAGCATAGTGACTGGTACACAAAATATGCTGAAAACTCAGTAAAAGAGGATAAGATAATAAAGAAGGGAAAAAGGAAATGGCAAAAATTGGTAGAATAGAATTTTTAAAAAATTAGAACATATTTCAAGCAAGGCATGATTGATGGCTGTAAGTGTTAATAAAACACTGAGAAACATGTTGAATGACAGGTGACCACCAGAGTTTGTAACATCCAATGTATAGGGGACACCAGTAAGTGGAGAGAGGGGAAAGGAAGGAAACAGAGACACCAAATATAAATAACTCTTTTACAGAGTTGTGCTGTGAAAAAGAAGGGAAGGCAAAAAGAGTAACAGCAGAAAGAGGGAGAACATAGGGCTGAGGGAAATGATTTTATGTTAGTTTGAAGTGAAATGTTTTTAATAGGAAAAGTTTAAAGATGTCTAGATATGTTGAGAGAAGGCACAGCACAATAAAAATAAACTTTCTGAGAAAGAGTTGATGAAAAACAATGTACAAGAAGAACTCATGCGAAGGAGGATAGTCTTGGAAAAAATGAGGTACTATTTCTCTACTTTAACAAGAAGAAAGGGTGCAGTGGGAGCAGAAGCAGGCAGATTTTTATGTCTGATCGTGGGTGTGGTGGGATTCCATATCTATGCTGCTGTTTTCTCCAGAAGCAGGAGGCAAGCTAAAAGGAAACAAAGAGAATGTAATGTAAAGTTGCAACTGTCATTTCAGAGGAATGAATTCACCCAAGAAATTCACTAAGAAGAAGCCAATTTAAGAATAGATATTGACTAGTGTATAAAAAAGCAGTATTTCCTGAGATACGACATACAATGAAAATGCAAACAAATAAATATGTAGTTATACATGTTAAGTTCTATAAGGAAAATAAATAGGGTATTGTGGCAGAAAATATATGGTATAAATTACTGTATGATAAAGGTGGTTTTGCATTCATCTTTTTGAGAAAAACAAAACCTCAGGGTTAGAAAGGTTAAGTAACCGGTACAAGATTATATGATTTAGTGGTAGAGTCAGGATTAGAACTGAAGTTCGAGTCGGGATTAGAACTCAAGTTTGTCTACTCCAAGGCCTAAGCTGCAAACCATGAATTTATGTATGTGACACTCAGTCCAAAGAGTAAGTTCAGTTTCAAAATCAAATGACATCAGTACAGGTTCTATATCAAAATAATCCAAAGTATAAAATAAATATTATCACAAATAATAGGGCCTATAACATTTACCTGAAAATTTATTCCAGTTTCTTCTTTACTTTTTTCACTCATGCTAGAAACAGTTGTACTTTGGCTTCTTTCTTCAAATGCAGGATTTTAGTTGGTCACAGAGCACTTCTTCTAATGAGAAAATACTATTTTGATGTTTGTGAATATATATACTATAGACTTTGATGGAAAAACTAGCAAAGGTCACAAATTAAACATAGTGAGCCATTTTATACTTTAAAACATAATAGCATTTATGCCTAGAATGAAAAACAAATTTCTGAAATTAATTTTTCAATGAAAATTACATAGTAATAACTAAGTCATATATGGGAAGGCTACATACCAAAATATGGTTATTTATATAGACAGGCTCATTTAAAAATTAGAGCAGCTGACCCCAGTACAGTTCTAACTGTTCTTCCAGTGGTTTTACCTAAAGTTCAAGCTCATTAATAATCACAGGCACACAAATTAAGATCACACTGAAACACCACTTAACACCTGATAAGTTGGCAAAAATTAACATGTCTGATAATATTAAGTATTAAGAAACTTACACCCAAGATAATAAAAATAGTAAGTGACAGATTAGAATTCAGATTGATCTGCTCCAAGGCCTTAGCTTTGAGCCATGCATTTATATATGATATTCAGCCCTATAAATACATAGAATTACAATTCTAAAAGCATGCCACCTACACAGTGTCTATATATATGCCCTGGCCAGGAGCACGAGTAGTTGCAGCATCCTCACATACATGAAAAAATTGCAGGTCACATACCTGTTTCAGGTTAAATCCCTGGTCGGGTTGCATACAGAACAAAAGGACACAATCAACCATGTTTCTCATTCACATCTCTATCTATCTATCTATCTATCTATCTATCTATCTCCCCCTCTCCTCCTTCCTCTCTCTCTAAAATAAATAAACACATCTTTGGGTGAGGATAAAAAAAATACTATATGTGACAGCATGTATTTTTTTTTTACCTATAAACTTATTTTAGTTTGTTCTTTACTTTTTTCACCCAAACTAGAAATAGTTGTATTTTGGCTTCCTCCCTTCCTCAAATGTAAGGCTTCTTACTGGTCTATTTCCTGACAAAAAAACACTCATGGGAAGTATACAAATTGGTATAACCACTTGAAAAAACAGCTTGGCACTATCTTATAAAGTTGAAAGTTAACATGCACTGCGACCAAATAATTCTATATTTAGGCATTTATCATCAACAGGGGAAGGGGTAAATTAATTGTGGCATATTCTTCCACTGGTACACTATGTGGCAGTAACAAATTAATGAACTACAGCAGCACACAACATAAATAAATCTCATAAATACATTAAATGAAAAACCTAGTTGTAGAAAAGTACACATGTAATTTCTTAAAGCTCAAAAATAAGGAAAACTACCATGTACTTAGGGATTCATACTCACATAATGATATCACCTAAATGAATGATAACCACAAAACAGAAGATAACTTTGACCCCTTGGAAGGAGCATGAAGGGATGGGACAGAGACTACTGACAGACATGATGGTACTGACAACATTCTACCTTGCTTTACCACCCTTGTACGCAGGTATCACATAGATTTCCTTATTGGCAAACTATACAGAAAGAAGTTTTTAGAGCAGAAATTAGGAAAGTAGGAAGGACAGTATTATAGATTGTGACTCTAAGTCTAAGGCTGTAATTCATCCAGGCAAAAATGGGAGTGGCAGGAATTTTGTCAGGAACACTGACATGACTGAACTTGTGAACTAATGACGCTTTTTCTCTAAATCCTGTTTGAAGTTTTGACTTCTTTCTAAAAAATATATGGTTATTAACCTTTGAAATCTCATACTTTCTCAGGAGCTATTTACAAGTTAATAAAACTTCATATGCATTTTTAATACCTAGTATGGAGGCATTTTGCTGTTAAATATCTTAAATAGAAAAGTGAAGAGAACAATTAATTTCTTGGACCTGACAGCGTTTATAAATTGTTGATTTGTGTTTTGCTTGCAACTACTCTTTTCCTGATCACCATAAATCCACGAAGTCTTAGTTCACCTGAGTTACTGAACAATACCAGCATTCCCTTCACTCTATACACCTCGTATCTCTGTTTGCACTCTCTTTCCCATCAGCCATCTGGGAAAAGAAAACCAGACAGTTAAAGCAAACAGCAAATACTATTTATCTGTCAGGCAGTTTTGCTTAAAGTTAACCAAAATAAAATCAAGGCACTTCTGCTTGTTAGATAACTAATTTTGCAAAAATTTGCCACATTCCATATAATTACCTACCATCAAATGAAAGGTGCTTTTATTTATAATCATAGAAGAGCTCAGTTGTACACTCCAGATTAGTAAGAAATACCATTTTATAGAACCAAGATATTGAACCTCATTTGCATTATAATTACTACTACCAAGTATACAGGCCCTGACTCAACATTTTAAGGCTCTAAATAGAGGCAATAATCCTTTTTTATTCAACACATACCTAAAGGACAACATACTTGTCTTCATTGGAAGACTACAGTGATTGTGAACATATCAATTACACTATTCTACACACAATCTACCTGTTGTAGGTTTTTACCTATTTTCAGTTATAAAGTAGAAATTAAATATCAAAACAGAAAAAAATCAAAACAGAGAGTGAAGTAATCAATCCAAGTCCACTACATTCATTATGTTTGGACTAGGATCTGAATTCTGGTTGCTGGTTTTCCACATTATAAAAACCACACTGTTTCCAGGTTAATGACAATCCAAAGTAGAAACTGTAAATAGCAAGCATGAGATATATATCAATGTAATACATATTTGCTATTTCAATTTTGTAATAAGTGATGTTGTGGTGGGGAAGTGAGGCTAATTATAAAAATAAACACTAGGCTATTTCAAATGAATAGAAATTTCAGGAGAGCACTTGGAATAATCAACTCTATTTTTTCACTCTTGAACTTTCTTGGCTGTTTATTGTTTTTCACTATTTTCTAAGACTATATTATTAGATTCTTAAGAGAGTTCTAACTTAGAGGAAAAGCAAACTATAGCATTAGATATACAAGTCTCGTATTTTTTCGGACCATAAGATGCACGTAGGTTTTAGAGGAGGAAAATAGGAAAAAAAATTGAAGCAAAAAATGTGGTAAAATATTGAATAACATAAATAACATAATATTTCACCAATGTAAATGTAAAGCTACATTCAGACTATAAGAAACACCCCTTTTTTCCTCCCAAATTTGAGAGAAAAGGGTGCGTCTTATAGTCCAAAAAATACAGTAGGTAACAAACCCAGTAATCAATGTGATTTAGTCACAGAAAGAAATAAGTCACTGCACTTCACAGACAACAGGTAAAATGGGATTCTACTAAGCTGAGGAAACAGTGGTAAACTTCATATAACTGATATCAGGGAATAACTCCACTATTTGAAAAATATTCATTGGTCACTTAGATTAAGATTCCAATGATAGCTGCTATGGGAAATACATGGAAAAAGAAGTATGACCTCTCAAGAAAAAAAAGAGAGGACCCAAATAAATAAAATCAGAAATGAAAGAGGAGAAATTACAACTCATACCAAAGAAATACAAAGGATTGTCAGATATTACTACGAACAAAAATATGTCAAGAAATTTGACAACCTGGGAGAAATGGACAAGTTTCTAGAAACATATAATCTTCTAAAACTGAATCAAGAAGAAGGAGAAAGCCTGAACAGACCAACAACAGCTAATAAAACTGAAGCACTAATCAAAAAACTCCTGGCACACAAAAGCCCTGGACCGGATGGTTTCACAGGAGAATTTTACAAAATATTTAAGGAAGAACTAACCCCAATTCTTATCAAACTATTCCAAAAAATTCAAGAAGAGGGAAGACTCTCAAACTCTTTTTATGAGGCTAGTATTATCCTAATTCCAAAACTAAGACACAACAAAGAAAACTACAGGCCAATATTGTTAATGAACATAGATGCTAAAATCTTCCACAAAATATTGGCAAACCAGGTCCAGCAATACATTAAAAAGATCATACACCATGATCAAGTGGGATTCATCCAAGGAATGCAAGGATGGTACAATATTTGCAAATCAATAAATGTAATACATCATAAATAAAATAAAAGACAAAATCACATGATCGAATCAATAGATGTTGAAAAAGCATTTGATAAAGTATAGCACCCATTTATCATAAAAATACTCAGCAAAGTGGGAGTAGAGGGAGTCTACCTCAACATAATAAAGGCCAGATAAAAGAAACCTACAGCCAACCTCATACTCAATGGGCAAAAACTAAAATCTTTCCCATTAAAATCAGAAATAAGACAAGGATGCCCACTTTCACCACTTGTACTTAACATATTATTGGAAGTTCTAGCCACAGGAATCAGACAAGAAAAGGAAATACAAGGCATCAAAATTGGAAAGAAGTAAAACTGTAATTGTTTGAAGATGACATGATAGTATATATAGAAAACCCCACAAGTTCTACCAAAAAACTACTCAACCTAGCAAATGAATTTGACAAAACAGAGGAATACAAAGTCAATGTTCAGAAATCAAAGGCATTTTTGTACACTAACAATGAAACATAAGAAACAGGAACTAGGAAAAACTCCCACTTACTATAACAATAAGAAAAAGAAAGCACCTAAGAATAAACCTAACCAAGGAGGTACGCAGAAAAACTATACAGCACTGAAGAAAGAAATTAAGGAAGACACAGAAAAATGGAAGCATATACCATGCTCATGAATTTGAAGAATTAATATCATTAAGATGTCCATACCACCCAAAGCAATCTATAGATTCAACACAATCCCTATCAAAACACCAATGGCATATTTAACAGATAAAGAACAAATATTTCAAAAATTTATATGGAACCATAAACAACCCCAAATAGCCTCAGCAATTTTGAGAAAGAAGAACAAAGTAAGAGAGATCACAATACCTGATATCAAACTGTATTACAAGACCACTGTAATCAAAACAGTCTGGTACTGGCATAAGAATAGATACATAGATCAATGGAACAGAATAGAGACACCAGAAGTAAACCCCAGTCTCTATGGTCAATTAATATTCAACAATGAGTATAGAAGAATAAAATGGAGTAAAACTAGCCTCTCAACAAATGGTGTTGGGACATCTGGACAGCTATATGCAAAAATAAAAATGAAACTGCATCACAAACATACACCATACACAAAAATAAATTCAAGATATGTAAAAGACTTAAATATAAGTCATGGTACAATAAAAATCCTAGAAAAAAACATAGGCAGTAAAATGTCAGATATCTTTGCTGATATACCTCCTAGGGCAAGAGATATAAAGGAAAGACTAAAGAAATGGAACTACATCAAATTAAAAATCTTCTGCAGAGCTAAAAAAACATCAGCAAAGTGAAGAGGGAACCAACCATATGGAAAAACATATTTGCCAATGATACCTTGGACAAGGGTTTGATCTCCAAAGTGTATAAAGAACACCTACAACTTCACACTAGAAACACAAGCAATCCAATTTAACAATGGGTAAAGGACCTGAATAGATGTTTCTCTAAGGAGGACATACAGAGGGCCCATAGACATAAAAAAATGCTCAACATCAGTAGCCCTCAGAGAGATGCAAATTAAAACTACAGTGAGATACCACTTCACACTGGTCAGAATGGCCATCATTAACAAAACAAATTATAAGTGCTGGCAAGGTTGTGGAGAAAAGGGAACCCTAGTACGCTGTTGGTACAAAAGTAAACTGGTGCAGCCACTGTGGGAAACAGCATGGAATTTCCTCAAAAAAACTAAAGATGGAGGAGCTGCCTTTTGAATCAGAGATCTCACTACTGGGCTTATACCCTATGAATCCTGAAGCACCAATTTGAAAGAACCTATGGACCCCAATGTACATTGCGGCACAATTTACAACAGCCAAGATCTGGAAACAGCTCAAGGGCCCATCAGTAAATGAGTGGATCAAAAACCTGTGGTACATTTACACCAGGAGTGTCAAATTCATTTTTACCACATCAGCCGAGTGGTTGCCTTCAAAGGACCAAATGTAATTTTAGAACTGTATAAATTCTCCTTACTCCCTACTCTCCTTACTCTTCTACTCCTTAATAGTTAAATGAGAGCTTGGTGCTGCTTTTGGGTAGAAACAAGGTGCTGGACTGGATAAAACAAGGTGGAGAGCCGAATTCAGCCCTCGTGTCTTGTGTTTGCCACCTCTCATTTACATAGTGGAACACTACACAGCAGAAAGAAAAAATGAACTACCCTTTGCAACAGCATGGATGCAACTGGAGAGTATATGCTAAGTGAAATATTCCAGGCAGAGAAATTAAATACCATGTAATATCACCTATAAGTGGAACCTAACAAACAAAACAAACAAATGAGCAAAACAGAGCCATAGACATGGAAATAAGGAACAAACTGACAGTGACCAGAGGGGAGAGGGGAGGAGGGTACCAGGGGAAAGAATGGGAAGGGTCTAGTCAAGGAACATGTATAAAGGACCCGTGGTTATGGACAACAGGGTGGGGACTGACTGAGGGACAGGGGAGAGCAACAGGGGGAAAATCGGAACAACTGTAATTGAATAACAGTAAAAAATATACTAAAACATAGAGATTAGATTTAAAAAAAAAGTATGGTCTCTGTCTCCCAGGTCCTTATCTATATAATTTTTACAATTCTTTTTTTTAAAGATTTTATTTTTTTTTTTTTTAGAGAGGGGAAGGGAGAGAAAGAGAAAGAAAGAAACGTCAATGTGTGGTTGCCTCTCACGTGGCCCCCACTGGCCTGCAACCCAGGGATGTTTCCTGACTGGGAATCGAACCTGGGATGCTTTGGTTTGCAGCCCGCGCTCAATCCACTGAGCTATGCTAGCCAGGGTTAATTTTTACAATTCTTAATTAATAGATATCTATTTATTGCAGAAGAGAATTATTTATTTCTTTTAAAATATTATCATTTCTCTTTAAAAGACAAAAAACTTCTATCTAAAGTAAATGGGGGAGTGAAAACAAAATAAATCTTTAATATATAGATTTATAGAAACAATGTCAGCACCAATTGTAAAAACCAAAAATTGTCAATTCCATTACCTTTTCTCTTGATCATCCATGTTTTTCTTATCTGTACAGATTTCTGGGTAGAAGAATGTGGAAAAGTGAGCAGCACAAGAATGAGCTACCTTGGCAACCTCCAGATAATTCAATTCCAGCCAGAACATAACAACAAACAGTGTTCCTGAAGAGGATCTAAAGAAGAATTCCAAGTGAAGTTATGTTCATTTCTTCAACTTTAATATTAAAAGTATGTTGATGTAAAATACAATGATATCAAGTACTAGTTAAAAGTGAAAATTACATTCAAATAACCCAAAACAACATTTCCCCGGTACACTCAGTCATCCCTTCATATTTGTAGTGGCTGGTTCCAGGACCCCATGCAGATACCAAAATTCACAGATGCTCAAGTAACTAACATAAAATGGTGTAGTATTTGTATATAAATTATGAAAATCCTGCCATATACTCTACATCATCCAGATTAGTTAAAATATCTAATATAATATAAATACTACATAAATAGTTGTTTTACCGTGTTGTTTAGGAAATATTGAGAAGAAAAAAAATCCATATATGTTCAGTACAGATGCAACCATCGAATGCCTGACTATGTGTTACATGTCAGCAACAAAGTAAAATTTCTTTTTTTGAGTATTCTTTATCCACAGTTGGTTGACTATGTGGATGTGGAAGCTGCAGACATGGAACCCCTGGAAACAAAGGGCTGACAGGTAGCTATAAACGACTAAGATTAACGTGACTGAAGAGCCCTATCTGTCACTCTTTGGATCACACAACCCTTAGAAAATATGATGAAAGCTATGGGCTATCATCCATATAAGATTGAGATTCATACTTCCCTTCCACTACAGGATCCATAAGCTAAAAATAGTCTGTGTTAGATAAGTAATAATACTTACACAAATCTTTTTCTTAAATGGCTAAGTTCATGAAAATATTGTTTCTTCTAAGACACAGTTACATGTCCTTTCTATTTGCAGTTCTAATTTTCTCCTTAGTTTTGTTTTGTTTTGTTTTTTTTTGGTCTAGGTTGAGTTATTTAGTAAAAACCTTCCACTGTGATAACAAAAGGCCAGAATGGAAAGGATCATAGATACTATCTTTTTCAAAGCTAACATTAGAGAGATGCGACATGATGATGGTAAAGAGCACTGGTTTTAGGGTAGGATTCAGCTAGGTTCAAATCCAGTTAGACCAAAAAACCCCAGCAGGATCACCTACTATGCACTGTATGATCTTCAGCAACTTAATTGCTTATGCTTCAGTTTCCTCCTTTGTAAGACATGTATATACCTCAGAGAGTAGTTGCAATGAATAAAAAATACCTATAAGGCTGACAAATAAAGTGCCTATTATACAGTCAACATTTAATTGTAGCTATTTTGAGGAACTTAAAGTTTAGAGATCACAAAGCTTGTAAGTATCAGCAGCTTGGATTTGAAGTCAGGTTCTTACCCTGAATTCATTCTCTCAAGAAATTGTCTTTAGTCTTATTCAAAATTAAAACTGAGTATTAAGAATTTTTTATCTTCTCTAAGGCCTATCAATATCATAGCATTCTTCTCAATGAGAAATCTGAAATGAATGATTGAAACGTGAACCTGCCTCCCAACACCAAGAAAAGAGATGCTTCCAGCTGCAGTTAAAGATTCTCATGGGCTTTCTCAGAATAGAATCTGTTAAATAACAGTAAGATGAACCAATAACTCTACAATCAAAAGTGGAGACACTGGAAGGCCTAACAGTTCTTTTTCTAAGAATGGAGTGGAATGGTATGAGGAGTATACAGAGGAGTTCATTGTTAAGATGTAAATGCATTCAGGTTAAACAATTTTTCACTTTTCTCCTACTTGTTTCTTCCCACTCTTTAGAGCTACTGCCACAACAACAATGCACACTCCTGAGACATCAAATTTATATCTACTTAAGTTACAGGCCTACTACGTTATTTCTTCCAAGTTCTGGCAAACTCTGGAACAGTATAGATCAGTCAGACGACTGATTCCTCTAGCAATTCCTCCATTCACTGTTAAAAATCTCCTGAGAAATAATAGGAATGAAGATACTATATTGTAAAATAACTTATCAGAAACAAGAAAAATAAATATGCTGTAGCACAGTATTACTATATGGCACCATAGATTTTTGAGGGCCATGATATATAGTAAAGTGATAGAGGTGATGACTAAGACTTCACACAAACATGATTGGTCAGGAGGCCTATGGGAGAATTTCTTGCTCTATATGTCAGAGCAAGAACCCTACAGGAAGAATTCTATGCTCACAATAAAACTTTATGATGGTAACTATTCCCCTTAACTTCCTTCTTCCCTTCTTATAAATACCTCGCTATGCTGTGCAGCGTGTGAAAGCGGGTTGCACGTCTGCGTGCACTGAGTTGCAACCCTTCTTTTTTCCTGAATAAATCCTTTTTGGTGACAAAACACCTAGTCAATACCATTTTTCAGTGGACAAAAGAAATATATCTTATAATAAAGGTACATAAAGGAGACTTTTACATAATTGTAGTTAATTTTATGAGCTAAAGTAAAGAGAACATTTAAAAGTAATGCAACTGAACTTAACTTGTAACATAAATTACTCCAATGTAGATGAAACAAACTAAAGCCTCACAGGATGCATGATTTAGTAAAGATAGTATTGTTACTGATTCAGTTAGGACTAAAATTCAGAGTTCCTGACACTGATTTTACCAAAGTATTACACTGAATTATTGAATTATTATAGAAAGATATAAGTACCAATACATTAAATACAGCACCTTGAGGCCACATCACTTCAAATAACCATGTTAAAATTCAGCCAACAGTAACAAGGTGCACTTCAAAATTCCCAAACTCAAAAAATGGTATTCATTAATTACCTCTTTTGTTCTCCTCAGGTGGTCCACAACAGCGAGCACCCTCTCTGTGACTTTTTACCCAAGCAACATCGGGAGAAGTGCTCTGGCTCTGACAAAGATGCCTCCTCTAAGTCCCAGGTGCACTTGCTTAAGCCCATTCTTCCTTTTGATGTGTGTGCCTGTCTTCCTCTGCACTATGGAAGGGTCCAGTGGGCAGTACTGACCACAAAATTAGTTCTTAATAAATATGAATTGATAAATGCAATTTAATGATACACTTTTTATTTTAAAGAAACTATTGTGCTTAATAAAACTGAGAAATTAATTGTGACTTATATTTTATTGCTGAAGAAGACTAACTCATTGATTCAATAAATATTTATATAGGATCTTTTATGTTCTAGGTACAGTATACAACTATAAATGAGAAAGACTATTTCTGACCACCTAGAACTCACTAACTAGCTTGAAAGACTCTTAATATAATATGGTAAATGCTATGAGAAGAAAAGTTTAAAATACCTTAGAGGAGTATAGAAAGGAACGTGATCTCAAAAAACAAGTGTCACAGAAAAAGTGAGATCTGAAAGAAGAGTAACAGTCCAGCAGGAGAGGAGGAAAGGACAGTGTTCCAGGCAACAGTGATACTACCTGAGATGCTGGAACAAGAAAGAACTTGGAGAACTTACTGAATGAAGTTCAATATGGCTGAACCACAGAGACATAAAGCAGTGAGGATGCTAGGGACAAAGAAATACAGGGACTAAAGTTACATATAACAGAATCAGCAGGATTTGGTAATGAGATGAGACGAGTGGGAGTGATATCTGGCTTGGGCAACTGCATGCCATTCATGAAGAGAACAAACACAAAGGAGAAGCAGGCTGGGGGAAGGGAATGAAGATGATAATTTTCCCTTTAGCCAGTTAAGTGTGAAATGCATGTGGGATGTGTGAGTGAAGGCAGTGAGACTTACAGACATCAGAAAAGATAAACCACCTAATTTGATAGACATCTACATTTACTTTCCTTTTCAATAATAGAATTGTACATGTATAGTTTAAATTTCCAGTTAAGGCAATGAAAACATCAGCACTCTACACAGACATAAAATAAAATTGGCTGACTTTGCCTTTGAATGTTTGTAGCATAGATGCGTATGTACAAAGTATAAACATGACAAAAAAGTCTGTACCATGTTCATGATAATTAATCATCGTGTTATCATAAGTAGTGATTATATTAAGCTTGGTAAATAATAAAATTGCATTTATACTGCTTTAAATTACATAATATTTAAAGTTTAAGTGCTTACTAGTAACTGTGAATTACTTATACCTGTATTTCCCAGATTAAGGAAAGGAGATACAGCCTAGATAGTTTGCGAAGTCTCTGTAACAATTTTTATTTTAGGACCTTCATTACAAAGGCCTAAAAAATTCATTTAAGCATATTCTGGACCATTCACATGACAAACTTATAATCCAATAAGACAACAAAATGGGCATCCATATCTATGTTTATAATTATATTATTTCAAATACTAGATTTGTAACTTGTAACTGTTGTAACTGTTTGTAACTGTTGTTAGTCAATAGAATTTGTAACTGTTGTTAGTCAATAGAAAAAAACACACATAAAACATGAAGCAGAGTAAAATGAAGTCTAAATGCCATCGTCATCATGTCAAAATAAAGCTGTACTAGGTAAAAGTAAAAGAAATAATTGGGAGAGCTGAGTAATCACTACCTATGCAAAAGTAACTAGGAAATAACTGGGAAGACAATTTAGTTGAAGTGCATTTTACATTAAATTAATACTTTTCTTATAATTGTATTGGTGTTAAAATACAATAAGTGAATTTGCACCTAGCCTTATGTTTGCACATAAAATACATTAATATAGTACATTAGAGACAATAAGTTAACATTAAAGATCTATGATTTCTCCCCTTTTCTAAAATTTGTTTGAAAAACTGACCCATAATGAGCCTTCATCTATGCATATACTTATTAATGTGTACCCAGTTCCTGATGGAACTTCTCCTGCTATGAACTCTTAGCATGGGAAATACTTACAGAGCATGGAAGATAAATTAGGTTATAAAAGTAAATGAAGTATAATCCAATTTTTGATTTAAAAAATTAGAATGATACACACCAAACATTAACTGTTGTTACCCCAGATCATAAAACTATGGGTAGCTTTTTAACTTATGTTAGTTTTTCTATACTCTCCATAATAAATATTATTTTGTAACAAAAAAGGCTTTCACTAAAAAATGAGTCAATCAGAGCTTTAATATAAAAATTCCATCATATCTCCAACACAGCACCTGTAATAGCCAGCTGCACATGTGTCTGCCTTTCCTTTGCTAGACTGCAGGGTGTGCCTTATTCACACCTGTGTTGCCAGTGCCAAGCACAGTGCTTGACACATACTGAATGCTCAGTGAGTTGCTCCATGACTAGTAGCCAAATTCATTAGTGCTGAGGAAATACTATCCACCACGTATTATCTTAGGTGCTTTACATATATTATCTCATAAACACTTTCAGCAATTATTATCTCCATTCTACAGATGAAGAAATAGATGTTTAGAAGTTATAGAATTAAGCTTACAAAGCATCTTGTTGAGATTCAAACAAATTTATCTCTAGAACTGAGACGTTAACATTATAAATGTGAGAAATTTAACAAAATAGTGAATCCAAACTCTCAGGGGTCATGGATCGGTTTGCTTGTGAGGAGCATCTGAAAGTTAGTGAAAAATCCCTGAATGTGTGCAGAAAGCAGATTTCCCCTTCATGCAGTTGTATCTTGGAGTAAAGTATCATAAATTGAGTATGGAAGCACAGTCAGATAAAGTCGGCTTTCACTACAATACACAAGCACATCCAGTCAGTATTTTAAGTAAAAATAGTGTATTAAAAATTTCATCCCATGTTACTGGCATATAAGCTTTTAATAAAATGATAGATGATTACACCACAAACTCAACCTACTGCTAAAACCATACAAAGAACATGTGTACTAGACAGTGATTTTTAAGAAAACATTCAAACTAACATAGAATACCTGTGCTTAAACATATGTGCTGAGCTACAATGTTAATTGTTCATTTCTAGTGTGGGCCAGTTACATATAATGAAACAGAATATTGATGACAAATAAAATTATATCACTACTATAAATAAAATTTTATAGTTGAAAAGTGTTACTAATAACAGAAGTTCTCCAATTTGGTATAAAAGAAAGTGGGGATCAATGTGTATGAAAAACCTGAAAATTTGAGTTTTGCACATTTTCTACACTCTGTGATGAGCTACATACAACCACCATATTAAAATGTTTATTTTTAAAAAATAAATCCCAATTTCTGAGTATAAATTTTTTGTATTAATTTGTTATATACTCCAAAGTATAGAAAAGTGCTTTAATATGTCTGGTACATTATAACTATACTCGACCTTATTTCTGCCAAAAAAACCACCTTCATATATTCATCACATGCGTCACACACAAGATGCCATAGATTACTAATTTCCTTGTTAAACTAAAGACAAGGCAAAAAGCCGGTTGTGCTAACAGAGAATTTAAAGAACCAGGAACCGAGGTGGACACAAATGTATATTTGGAACATTCTGTCCTCCAGCCCAAAGTCATAATTCTATAAACACCCTAGGTATGCTGGCCCATGAGGAATGAGCTGTGGGCATGTCCCAAGTCTCACTCCACTGACCCGGTAGAGTGCAGAGCGGCACTGCGAAAAGTGCGATGACATAGTCACTGTCAACACTTTCTCTGTGAGAACTGAAGACTGCATTCTACCTGCTCCCAGTGAGTGCGCCTTACCGACATACTCACTTTTCTGTCAGTTACTGTAATTGGTGGATGCTTGACCTTCTCGGGTATGTTGTTTTCATATTTCTGGTGAATCATCTTGGCAGTACTATAAATTAAGTAGATTTTAAAGTTTCAGAGCACCATCAGTGTGCTGTACATATTTGATAAAAGCATGTAACATAACTGTGTTTGATTTGATACATACCTTTACTTTTTATGAAATAGATTGTAGTGTACCTTCAAAAATGAAAAAGTAATGCTAAAAAAACTATTAAGAGGAAAAATCAAAGGAAAGAAACAGCAAACATAGAAAGGGGTTAAGTCAGACAAAGTAGTCTTTTTACCTCACACATTGACTTTAGTAATTGAAGTTCACTTTTTGTGTCTCCACTATCCAAAGAAGCACAAGCAGAGTCTTTAGCCAAATGTCATGGTTTTCACTTTGAGCAATCCACAGTCTTATCATCCAAATCCTTTAAAAGGCTTCCTCTGTGATATCTGAGTACATTTAAAGACTAGAAAGAAACTGTTCAGAAAATATAAATAAGGTAATCAGAAATACATTTTTCCTTTCCCACGGAAAACAAATACTTAAACATAAATGATTCCATTTCCAAATAAAATTAAATATAGTTAAAAATAAATCTGAAGACCATGGTTACCTTTTAAATTTAAAAATACATTTATGTTTACATGAGAGTCAGGCTAGTATGGTAAAAAGTCACTGGTCCACACTACAGAATGAGTTCTACTCTTAGCTCACTAGTAGTATATACACAGATCACAAGCTTTCTGCCTCATCTTTCTTATGAACAAAACCAGTCCAAATCTACCACACAGAATTGAGTTTAGAATCTCCAAGGACTTCTGGTCAAGGTGGAAGTGGAGGTAAACATGCCTTGCCTCCTCACAAAACTACAGCAAAACTTACAACTAGACTACAAAACAAATATCAGCCAGAACTATCAGAAAATCAAGCTGAATCACAGCCTGACAACCAAGGATTTAAAGAAGCCACATTCATCCAGATAGGTAGGAGGGATAGGGATGTGGAGATGTGGGTGGAGAGGCATGGAGAGGTGGAGAGGCACAAAGAGGTGCAGAGAGGTGCAGAGAGGCATGGAGACCCATGGAAACAGAGAACAGGCTGTCCCACATCTGTGTGTGGTAGATAAAAATTGGGAGGGATACCCCAGGAGCAAGGGGTCCCAGCCCCAGACTAGACCACCCAGGCCAGGGTTCCAGCACCAGGAAGATAAGTCCCCATAACCTCTGGGTGTAAAAACCAGTGGGGGTTGGGACAGTGAAAGAAACTGCAGGATTCTCCTCATAAAAGGTCCACAGAGGAATTAAGACTCACACAGAGCTACCCGCTTTGGGATTCAGCACCAGGGCAATAGCTAGAAAAGCCCTAGTGGCACATGGGGAGAAAGTGGGGTGGCTGGCAACAGGGCAAGTGCCAGGAGACAGCTTCCTCCAAGGCAAAGCTCCAGAACCAGGCAGTGGCATTTTCACCTCTCCAAAACCTCCCCCACATAGAGCCATAGAGCTTAACACACATTGCCCAGCCCTGGCAATTACCTAAGACTCTGCCTCATACAACTTACAGATGTGTTTTTCTGCAATAAGTCACCCTATTGAGATAGAGAGTCAAAGCAGCTCTACCTAATACAAAGAAACAAACATAAGGAGGCTGCCAAAACCAGGAAACAAAGAACTACAACCCAAAAGAAAAACACAACAAAACTCCAGAAAAAGAACTAAATGAAATGGAAATAAGCAACCTATCAGATTCAGAGTCCAAAACACTGATTGTCAAGTGTTCCAGGAACTCACTGGGTACTCACTGGGTACTGAAGTACTGGGTACTTCAACAGGATAAAAAAGACCTAGGCAGAAATGAAGGTTAAATTAGGTAAAATAAAGAAAATCTACAGGAAACCAACAGTGGAAGGGGTGAAGCTGAGAATAAAATCAACAATTTGTAACACAGGGAAGAAAAAAACATTCAATCAGAAAAGAAAAAACAATTTAAAAAAAAAAGAATAGGCTAGGGAACATCTGGGACATCTTTAAACATACCAACATCTGAATCATAAGGGTGCTGGAAAAAGAGGAAGAGTAATAAATTTAAAACTTACTTCAAAAAATAATGAAGGAAAACTGCCCTAATCTGATGAAGAAAATAGACATACAAGTCCAGGAAGCACAGAAAGTCACAAACAAAATGGAACCAAACAGGACCACCCAAGACACATCATAATTAAAATGCCAAAGGTTAAAGATAAAGAGAGAATCTTAAAAGCAGCAAGAGGAAAGGAGAGAGTTACCTACAAAGTATAAAGCTATCAACTGATTTCTCAAAAGAAACTTTACAGCCAAGAAGGGACTGACAAGAAGTATTCAAAGTGATAAAAAGCAAGGACTTACAACCTAGATTATTCTATCCAGCAAAGCTATCATTTGGAATGGAAGGGCAGGTAAAGTGCTTTCCAGACAAGGTAATACTAAAGAAGTTCATCATCACCAAGCCAATAGCATAGGAAATGCCAAAAGGAAATATATAAGAAAAAGAAGATCAAAATGATAAATTCAAAGCAATAAATTCAATGGCTTCCAGTCAAGATGGAGGCATAGGTAGATATACTTTGTCTCCTGACACAACCAAAAGAAGGACAATAACTAATTTAAAAACAAAAACAATGAGAAATGCAAGAAAATCAAACTGTATGGAAGTTTGAAAACCAAGGAGTTAAAGAAGAAATATTCATCCAGACTGGTAGGACGGGCAGAGACAGGAACCTGGAGCAGAGATGACGCACAGCAAGGGGGCAGCTGGCAGACTGGGCAGTCCCACATTTGTACACGGACAAACCCAGAGGAACAACTGGGGAGTGAGACAGACCACACAATGCAGATTTCCAGCACATGAAAAGAAAACTTCAAGACCTCTGGTCATAAAACCTATGGGAGCTGTGGCAGCAGGAGAAACTGCTAGTCTTACAGTAGAGTCTGGTGGAGAGGTCAATGGGGTCCTAGTGTACACTAACCCACATACCTGGGAATCAGCACCAGAAAGGTGCAATTTGCTTGTGGGTAGTGAGGAAGTGACTGAAAGTAGGGTGAGAGTTGAGTGAGCAGCACTGTCCCTTCTCTGACATCTGCTCCACACACAACAATGCAAGGAAGTGGGTTGCTGCACCCTGGAGAGTACCTAAGGCTCCACTCCTTACAGTGTAACAAGTGTACCAATATAAAGAAATATAACCCAAATGAAAGAACAGATCAAAATAAGCAATGAGGAGACAGATGCAGAGTTCAAAACACTGGTAATCAGGATGCTCACACAAATGATTGAGTACAGCTGCAAAATAAAACAGTGAAGGCTTTACAAAGTGAAATAAAGAAAAACATACAGGGAACCAACAGTGAAGGGAAGAAAACTGGGACTTAAATCAATGATTTGGAACAAAAGGAAAAAATAACATTCAACCAGAGCAGAATGAAGAAATAAGAATTCAAAAATATGAAGAGAGGCTTGGGAATCTCTGGGACAACTTGAAACATTCCAACATCCAAATCATAGGTTGCCAGAAGAAGAGAGGGAAGAGCAAGAAATTGAAAACTTACTTGAAAACATAAGGAAGGAGAATTTCCCTGATCTTGCAAAGGAGATAGACTTCCAGGAAATCTAGGAGGTTCAGACAGTCCCCTAAAAGTTAGACCCAGGGAAGCACACACCAAAACACACCACAATTAAGTTATCCAAGATTAAAGATAAGGAGAGTATCTTAAAAGCAGCAAGAGAAAAGAAGACAGTTACCTACAAATGAGTTCCCATAAGACTGTCAACTGATTTCTCAAAAGAAACCTTGCAAGAAGGGGCTAGAAAGTATTCAAAGTCATGAAAAGCAAGGGCTTGCATCCAAGATTATTTTATCCAGCAAAGTTATCATTTAAAATGGAAGGACAAATAAAGTTCTACCCAGATAAGGTAAAGTTCAAGGAGTTAATCATCATCAAGCTCTTATTATATGAAATGTTAAAGGGACTTATCTAACAAAGAGAAGATCAAAACTATGAACAGTGAAATGACAGCAAACTCACAACTATCAACAACTGAACCCACCCTCCCCCCCTCAAAAAACAAAACAAAAGCAAACTAAGCAAACAACTAGAACAGGAACAGAATCACAGAAATGGAGATCACATGAAGGGATATCAGCAGGGATGGGGTGGGGGGAGAATGGGGGAAAAGGTACAGGGAATAAGAAGCATAATTGGTAGGCACAAAATAGACAGGGGGAAGTTAAGAATAGTATAGGAAATGGAGAAGCCAAAGAACTTATATGTACAACCGATGGACATGAACTAAGGGTAGGGGGGAATGCTGGAGGAAAGAGTTGTATAGGGCAGAGGGGGATAAAGGGGAGAAAAAAATGAGATAACTGTAACAGCATAATTAAAATATTCTTTAAAAAATAACATGGCTATAAATTCATAACTATCAATAATTGAATCTAAATAACAAACTAAGCAAACAAGCAGAACAAAAACAGAATCATAGATATGGAGATCATTTGGAGTCTTATCAGTCGGGAAGGGGAAGGGGGACAATCAGGGAAAAGTTGCAGGGATTAAGAAGCACAAATTGGTAGGTACAAAATACATAGGGGGATGTCAAGAATAGGATAGGACATGGAGTAGCCAAAGAACTTATATGCATGGCTCATGGACATGAACTAAGGGAGGGATTGCTGGAGGGAAGGGGAACACCTCATGGAGGAGGGCAAAGGGGGAAAAATTGGGACAACTGTAATAGCATAATTAATAAAATACATTTTAATAAAGAATTGAGTTCAAAATGAAATGAGTTTAAAATATTATTACTCAATGTATACTAGGTTACATGACTAGTTTTGTTAATATTTTATATTACCACTAATTTCACTAAGACCAAAATTATATTTATGATACATTAAAAGTACCATTTCAATGATGGGTATATACCTTGAAATTAAAGTGGTGAACACTCAATCATACATTTCTCAGTCACTTTATGAAAAGAAAGTATTAAACAAGAACATTTATACCAAGGGAGAAGCAAGAGGTTTTAAATATCCTTCAGAGAGTACTTTCGGTGGAATTTTGTCATGATACCAACATGGAAAAAGGGAGATATCTATAGGTCACCTTATATTTCACTGGAGTTGTTGTAATACTTAAACTTGCTATGGAAATAAATACTTGCTCATTGATTTCGATACCTAATAACCATGCCCTGGAGCAACAGCTTCTATGGGATCAGAGTTAGGGTTTCTTACTCATGAGAAAAAAGGCCTGTAGTAATAACTCTTCCTTTCCCCAAATCAATCATCACTTCTCTAGGATACCTATGTCTCTCAGCTTTTCCACACTACCGCAGTTAAAAACACAAGTCCCTTAGATTCAGGAAGTACAGTTGGAATTATTTCTAAAAAAAGGTTAAATGTTAGCATAACACTATTTAAGCAACTTGATATTCCTATCCCACAGCCAAAAGAACTGTTCTAGAATAGCAAATATTCAATAAACATTTATTATACAAGAGACCTTTTCCCACCCTGGCTGGCATAGCTCAGTGGACTGAGCTCGAGCTGCAAGCCAAAGTGTCGCAGGTTTGATTCCCAGTCAGGCCACATACCCGGGTTGCAGGCCACAGCCCCCCGCCACCGCACATTGATGTTTCTCTCTCTCTCTCTCTTTCTCCCTCCCTTTCCTCTCTAAAAATAAATAAAATTTTAAAAAAAAAAGATTTTGGAGAAATCTTTTGTTGTTCTAAACAGGTATAGATAGTTCAGCATGGGATCAGTTGTTGTCTTGTAAATCTCCCAGAAAGTATGACTAGTCTTCATGGCTAAAATGTTTTTCAAACAGATAACAGTAGGTGATCTCACACTGACACTGAAAAACAGATATAACTCAAAAGCCTATTAGTATATCAACTATTATTGATAACTATTAAACAATCTCCAATGAGAAAAATTAAAATATAAAATGTACATTATTAGGAAAACTTTACATTTATTAGGAAATTTTAAATCAGTAAAATTATATTATATCCCAGCCAAAATGATCAAAGGTTTTTAAATATTCTTTTAGTAACCTTGAGCTACTAATTACTGCAACAGCAATACCCTTCATTCAATAAAGTTTATATTCTGACTACTAAAACTTAAAAGGACTCATAAAAATAAGTAAAATAACACTAATAAAATGAGTAATGAGAATGACATAAAAGTCATTCACCTGAGAAAATATTTCAATAATATTGTTTTTATTATCAAACAATATTTTGATAATAAAATATAGTATTTCCCTCCATATGATAAAATTGTTGTCTGGAACAATTTTAAACAAACAGTAAGTACACACTTCTTGTGACCAGAAGCTACCTGAGAATCATTACATAAGGCAGGTAAAGCATCTAATAAATGTAGAAGGGTCTTGTCTTTTGCAAAACAAATTAAGAAAAGAAGGGCTGCAATACAAGAGCCTGAAATTATAACAGATGATCCCCCAAAATGTTATAAAGACTGATACTGCAAACGATGATGAGCTATCAAGTAAAGACCTAATTCCTTTTAGGTTTCTCAACTTAAGACATAGAAGCATAAATCCTAAACTTGGAACTATCCTTTACTCCTCTCTATTTCCCTACTCTTCCATATCCAATTAGTCAGCAAGTCCTGCTGTCTCTACATTAAAAATATACCCTCCCCTGGCTGGTGTAGCTCAGTGGATTGAGCATGGGCTGCGAACCAAAGTGTCGCAGGTTCGATTCCCAGTCATGGTACATGCCTGGGTTGCAGGCCATGACCCCCAGCAACCGCACATTGATGCTCTCTCTTTCACCCTCCATTCCCTCTCTAAAAATAGATAAATAAAATCTTAAAAATATATATATACCCTGGTTATATCCATTTTCCATCTCATCTCTATTACTACCAACCTAATCCAGGTCACCATCATTTGTCCTCAGGACTATGGCAACAGTTTCATAACAGGGCTTCCTGTTTTCACTTTTACCCTATCACAGTCCATTTGCCATACAAAAGTGGAGTAAAAATGTAAGCAGCATCATGACAATACTTTGGTTCCTTATACATTTCAAATAAAATCCAAATGTCTATGTCAGAGTAAATCCTACCTTTCTAATTTTGTTTCATGCCATTTTCTTCCACACTAGGTTTCTTTCTGTTCTTCAAACACACCAAGCTTATTTCTACTCCAGATGTTCCCCATCTGGAATGTTTTATCCCTAATCATCTTCCAGTTGATTCTGAATCATTCAGATCAGCACAACGCCATTTCCTCAGTGCAGCCTTCCAAGAATAGCTGTTGTGAGAATTCCTTGGTCAACAGCCCTTTATAGACCTGAAGGGCTGTAAACCTGTAATGGTATTTTTCCTCTTAGAAAAACATAGAAGCGCCCTGGCTGGCATGGCTCAGTGGATTGAGCACGGGCTGGGAACCAAAGTGTCCCAGGTTCAATTCCCAGCCAGGGTACATTCCTGGGTTGCAGGCCATAACCCCCAGCAACCGCACATTGATGTTTGTTTCTCTCTCTCTCTCTCTCTCTCTCTCTCTCTCTCTCTCTCTCCCCCCCCACCTTCCCTCTCTAAAATAAATAAATAAAATCTTAAAAAAAAAAACAAAAAACATAGGAGCAACAAATTGTACCTGTTACCTAGGCCTCTCAAGGTTAAGTCAAACTAATATATATGTGAGCCTTTTTAGAAAAAAACAATTGTATATTATTATGTAACAAATGAAACACTTAATGCATGCAAATTTTTGTGGAAAATCTCTTCAAAAACTGTGCCAGATATACTTTAATATATATTTTTAAAATGAGGTGAATTAATAAATAGAGGGATGGCTAGATATGACAAAGCAAGGATAGTAGTAAAATATTAATGGTAGAACCTAGTTATAATCTAAGTGGTAAGTATATAGATGTTATTGTAAAATTCTTTCAACTTTGCTTTACATTTGAACATTTTTATAATAAAACATTGGAAGAAAACATAACAGCCTGTTTATTATAACAACAAAAGAGGGAAAGATACATGTCCATTAAATCCACAATGAAAACATGGCAGGTAGACATTACTGCCAATTATTCATTCTGCAAGAAAAAAGGAGGGAGGGTTTGGAAGGAAACAGATGCAAAACACCTACTGACTTTAGATAGATGCCCAGTTGTGGGCAAAAATTCTTTGAACCCACATTCCCCTCAAAAAATGGAGATGAGATGCTCAAATATACCAAAAATAAATAAATAGATAAATGGGAAATGGGAAATGGGGGGGAGAGACCCAAAATAATCTCATAACCAGCAAGCTGAAATTATTATAATATGTGTTGCAATTTTGTTTTGCAGAGACAAAATGGGTAAAAGAAAACTCTGATTATCTTAGGAAATTTTTGAGTTATGAAATTTCTGCTCTATAACTTATTTTATTTTGTTATTTTTTCAAATCTTATTTATTTTAGAATGAGGGGAAGGGAGGGAGGGAGAGAAACATTAACCACACATGTGGTTGCCTTTCACTCGCCCCCTACTGGGGACCTTATCTGGCCTGCAACCCAGGCCATGTGCCTTGACTGGGAATCAAAAAGACCACCCTTTGGTTCTCAGGCTGGCACTCAATCCTCTGAGCCACACCAGCCAGGGCTCTAAACTTATTTGAAAAGGATCAAATAGTCTAGCTGAGAAGAACAGTGCATTTGATTTTGACAAATGCCCCAAAGATCCCAATTTGCATTCCCCTATCTTAATGGCTTATGTGGAACCACCTGGCAATTTTCTTGTTATTTACTGTCTAGTCTTCTCTCACCAGAATTTCACATGGACCTTGTCTAGTATATTCATCATTATATCAAATGCCTGGTACATAGCAGGGTTTCAGTAATTTTGTGCACTAATTAAAATACAACAATTTTCGTTAAAATACTTGAGATGAAAGAAAAGTATGGCAACATAAAAGGGAAAGCTTAAAGTTATTAGAAATGTTAATTTATATGAAGTATCACTTTTCTGGAATGTCAAATTAAGTAAATGTTACCAGAAATAAACTATCATTAAGTATTCACCAATCCTCCACCAGTGTATTATTATTCAGGTAGGTAAGTACTGTGAGGGTCCACTGAAGTTCTTTAGCTTCGGATAACTCAAGGACCTTTGTATAGGATGTATCTTTACTATGTTGTATAGCTATCATAGAAAAATCTACAGGACCCACTTCTCCCAGGCAATTTCCAACAGCCTCTACATGTAGAAATTACATTTCAGTAGAGTTACAGCAAGGAGATCATACATAAAACAGAAATTTCCTAATTCCAAAAATATAATGCTATTTAGTCATTCTTAAAGAGTTAATTGTTTCTCAAAGATTTTGAATAAATTAAAGAAACTGCAAAATATTGTATCATTTCCTTTACATATCATCCATGGGGACATTTTCCCCTGTAAAATTATGTTCAAGAGCTAGAATAAATAGTAACAAAATATATATATTAAGGATGAAAGTTCAAACATAGTTACTGCGTGACAGTATAAGCAGACTTTAAAACTTACAAATTTGTTAGGTATAATGTATATAAAGACCACAAACCTTAAACACTCGATTCAGTGAAAACTCACATATACACAAATGCACACATGTGCACAAACATAATATATTTTCCATCTGTGTTATCACTACCTGGATGAAGATAGAATGTTTTCTACACATCAGAGGACTCACTCATGCTCTTTCTCAGTCATGGTGGAATTTATCAAAATATGTTCACAAATTTTTTGACAGTTCTCCTTTCAAAAAGTGAAGCTTAATTCTTCTGTCCTCTTGAGCGTGGGCTGTCCCTAGTCCTGCACTTCTAACAAATAGAATGTATACAAGTCTTTTACCTCCTTGGTTAAATTTATCTCCAAGTATAATTCTTAGATGCTATTATAAACTAAATAGTAAATGAAATGCAGTTTCCTCTTTTGACTGTTCATTGCTGGTATACAGAATCACTACTGAATTTTGTGTGTTGATCTCGTGTCCTGCACCTTTGCTACTTTCATTATTTTCTCTATTATAGTAGCTTTCTGGTAGAGTATCTGGATATATAAATAAATATTTATTTATATGTATAATATTTTATTTATGTGTATAAACATATTATGAATACATATTTATAAATATTTAATTATATAATGTATTTATATAATTATATTATATATTTATGAACATTTTGTATATTTATTTATTTGTAAATATTTTTATATATTATATCACCTGTGAATAGAAATTATTTTAATTCTTATTTTCCAATTTGATAATTTATCTCTTTTTCTAGTTCAATTGCTCTGGCTCAAATTTCTGATATAATATTTAATAGCAAAAAGAAAGTGGGCAAACTTTTCTCATTCCCCATTTGAGGGAGAAAACATTCAATTTCTTACCATTAAGTATGATATTACTCATGGGTACAAAGATTTTCTGCTTTGCAAGAAAGTCACTTAGGGTTCTTGCAGCACATGCGGTTTGTCCCCAGAACCAGTAGTACTATGGAGAAAGGGGTCAATTTCTTGCTTAAAGAAAGTTTCTAGGGTGGTGGAGGTTGTTTCTTGGTCTGAAGGTTATATGTATAGGTGTGTTCTGCTTGTGAAAATTCTTCAAGTTGTGTACTTATAATCTGTACACTTTCCTAATGTAAGATATTTTTCAATAAAAAATATTATCAAAAAAGTAAATACCCTAGATACTAGGTCCCTGATGAGAAGTTAAGAAAGACTCCATAGAGGTAGTAAGGTCTGTGAAGCAGCTCTTGCTCCTCCCACTTTTCTTTTTTGAAGCACACTATGATGAAAACTTGAAGCTGATTTTAAAGTGATATCTTCCTCCTGTGATCACCAAAACTAAATATTTACACTAGGCAGGATACTGGCTGTTTACCTTACATTAGGTTACCCAACATAGTGATAGTAAAGGACTTGAATAGAGTTTTAGTATTTGACTTTAGTCCAGCACTTCAAGTCCTCACTCTTATTTCTGTTATATGAAAATATATAAAGTACCAGTCATTTGTTATAAATATTAGAATTCGATTTATTTACAACATTGCTATAAATAGGTATATCTATATCCAGCCAAAGACTTTACCTACAACATCCCTTCTGCCAGTGGGAGTGGACACCATCTTGGATAATGGCCACCAGCTGACAGCAAGCATCACCATTGTGCCATCTTGTGTGTTATCTAGGAGCAGTTTTGAAAACATTAAACTGTAATGGAGACGGCACTTTCTTTACAATATGCTTACATATTAAAGTTATCTGACCAAAAAACTGAAATAAAATCTTTTGAAAGAGTTTTAAATCATGAGCACTTAAAAATATTAGTAATACTGCCCTGGTTTGTGTGGCTCAGTGGATTGAGTGCTGGCCTGTGAACCAAAGGTTTGCTGGTTTGATTCCCATACTGTTTTCCATTTCTAAAAAATTTTATTTTAATCGTTGTTCAAGTAGTTTTCTGTCCTTTACTCCTATCCCAGTCCACCCACCCATTCCTCCCCACCTCCCTCCCATTTTCACTCCCCACCCCAGTTTTTGTCCATGTGTCTTTATATTTGTTCCTGTAAACCTTTCCCCTTTTCCCCTGAAATTCCCCTGATATTCCCTCCCCTCTCCCCTCTGGTCACTGTCAACCCACTCTCTATTTCAGTGTCTTAGGTTATATTTTGCTTGTTTGTTTTGTTCTTTAGGTTCCTGCTAAAGGTGAGATCATATGGTATTTGTCTTTCACTGCCTGGCTTATTTCGCTTAGCATAATGCTTTCCAGTTGCATCCATGCTGTTGCAAAGGGTAGGAGCTCCTTCTTTCTTTCTGCTTCATAGAATTCCATTGTGTAAATGTACTATAATTTTTTGATCCATTCATTTACTGATAGGTACCTAGGTTGCTTCTAGCACTTGGCTATTGTAAATTGTGCTGCTATGAACATTGGGGTGCATAGGTTCTTTTGGATTGTTGTTTCAGGGTTTTTAGGATATAATCCCAGCAGTGGAATTGCTGGGTCAAAAGGCAGATTCATTTTTAGTTTTCTGAGAAAAATTCCATACTGTTTTCTATAGTGGTTGTACCAGTCTGTAATCCCACCAACAGTGCACTAGGTAGGGGTCCCTTTTCTCTACATCCTCTGCAACACTTGTGTGTTGATTTATTTATGATGGCCATTCTGACTGCTATGAAGTGGTATCTCACTGTGGTTTTAATTTGCATCTCTCTGATGGCTAGTGATGCTGAGCATCTTTTCATGTGTGTCTAGGCCCTCTTTATATACTCCTTGGAGAAGTGTCTGTTCAAGTCCTTTGCCCATTTTTTAACTGGGTTGTTTGTCTTCCCGGAGTGGAGTCATGTGAGTTCTTTACATATTTTGGAGATCAAACCTTTGTCTGAGGTATCGTTGGAAAATATGTTTTCCCATATAGTTGGTTCTCTTTTCATTTTAATGCTGTTTTCTTTAGTCATGCAGAAGCATGTTATTTTCATGAAGTTCCATTTGTTTATTCTTTCCTTTATGACCCTTGCTCTAGGGGACATATCAGTGAAAATATTGCTGCATGAAGTATCTGAGATTTTCCTGCCTATGTTCTCCTCTAGGACTTTAATGGTGTCACAATTTACATTTAAGTCTTTTATCCACCTTGAATTTGTTTTTGTGTGTGGTGTAAATTAGTGAATGAGTTTCATGTTTTTTCATGTAGCTGTCCAGTTCTGCCAATACCATTTGTTGAAGAGGCTATTGTTACTCCATTTTATGTTGCTGCCCCCTTTGTCAAATATTAATTGACCACAGAGATTTGGGTTTATTTCTGGGTTTTCTGTTCTGTTCAATTGGTCTATGTGACTGTTTTTATGCCAGTACCAGGCTGTTTTGATTACAGTGGCCTTGTAATACAGTTTGCTCTCAGGTGTTGTGATTCCTTATGCTTTGTTCTTCTTTCTGAAAATTGCTGCAGTTACTCAGGGTCATTTATGGTTCCATAGAAATTTCTGAAATGTTTGTTCTATAACTGTGAAATATGTCAGGGGTACTTTACTAGGGATTGCATTGAATCTATAAATCACTTGGGGTAGTATGGCCATTTTGATGATTAGTTCTTCTAATCCATGAGCATGGTACATGCTTCCACTTGTTTCTGTCTTCCTTAGTTTCTTTCTTCAGTGTTTTATAGATTTCTGAATACAGGTCTTTTACCTTCTTGGTTAGGTTTATTCCTAGGCACTTTATTTTTCTTGCTGCTATATCAAATGAGATTTTTTTCCTGATTTCTGTTTCTGATGTTTCATTGTTGGTGTACAAAAATGCCTTTGATTTCTGAGTATTGACTTTATATCTAGCTGTTTCGCTAAATTCATTTATTAGGTCAAGTAGTTTTTTGGTGGAGTCTATAGGATTTTCTATGTACACTATGATGTCATCTGCAAACAATGACAGTTTTACTTCCTCCTTTCCAATTTGGATGTCTTTTATTTCTTTTTTTGGTCTGATTGCTGTGGCTAGGACTTCCAGTACTATGATGAATAGGAATGGTGAAAGTGGGCATTCTTGTCTTGTTCTTGATCTTAGTGGGAAAGCTTTTAGATTTTGCCCATTAAGTATGATGTTGGCTGTAGGTCTATGACATATGGCCTGTATTATTTTAAGGTATGCTCTGTCTATGGCCACTTTGTTGAGTGTTTTTATCATAAACGGGTACTGTACCTTATCAAATGTTTTTTTTTCCGAATCTATTGATATGGTCATGTGATTTTTGTCTGTCATTTTGTTTATGTGGTGTATTATGTTTATTGATTTGCAAATATTGTACCATCCTTGCATCCCTGGGATGAACCCCACTTGATCATGGTGTACAATATTTTTAACATATTGCTGGGTGCAGTTTGCCAATATTTTGTTGTGGATTTTAGCGTATATGTTCATCAACGATAGTGGCCTGAAGTTCCCTTTCTTTGTTATGTCTTTATCTGGTTTTGGGATTAATATTATACTGGCTTCATAAAAAGACTTTGAGAGTCTTCCACCTTCTTGATTTTTTTGCAATAATCTGTGGAGGATGGAGGTTAGCTCTCCCTTAAATGCTTTGTAAAATTCCCCTGTGAAACCATCTGGTCCAAGGCTTTTGTGTGTCAGAAGTTTTTTTTTATTACTTTTTCAATTTCATCAGCTGTTATTGACCTGTTCAGGCTTTCTGCTTCCTCTTCATTGAGTTTTGGAAGACTATATTTTTCTAGAAATTTGTCCATTTCACCTAGGTTTTCAAATTGGTGTATAGTTCTTCATAGTAATTTCTTACAATCCTTTGTATTTCTGTGGTGTCAGTTGTAATCTATCCTCTTTCACTTTTGATTTTGTTTATTTGGGTCATCTCTCTTTTTTCCTCGATGAGCCTGCTTAAAGGCTTGTTGATTTTGTTTATCTTTTCAAAGAACCAGCTCCTGAATTCATTGATCTTTAGAATTGTGTTTTTAGTCTCTATGTCATTTAATTCTGCTCTGATCTTGGTTATTTCCTTCCTTCTACTTGCTCTGGACTGTCTTTGTTGTTGTTCCTCGAGTTCTTGTAGGCATAGGGCTAGGTTGTTTATTTGAAATGTTTCTATCTTTTTTATGTAGTCCTGTATATCTATGCACTTCCTTCTCAGGACTGCCTTTGCTGTGTCCCATAAGTTCTAGATTATTGTGAGTCCATTTTCACTTGTTTTCAGATACTTTTTTATTTCTTCCTTGATCTCATTCTTGACCCATTCATTGTTTAATAGCATGCTATTCAATCTCCATGAGTTTGAGTGTTTTTGAGTTTTTTCCTTGAGATTGGTTTCTACTTTCAGTCCCTTGTGGTCAGAGAAAATGCTTGATATGATTTCAATTTTCTTGAATTTGTTGATGCTTGTTTTGTGTCCTATCATGTGGTCTATCTTTGAAAATATACCATGTGCATTTGAAAAGAATGTGTATTTTGCTTCTTTGGGATGAAAGACTTTATATATACCAGTTAAGTCCATCAGTTTCCTCTAGGGCATTATTCAATGCCACAATATCTTTGTTGATATTTTTTTGGAAGATTTGTCCATTTTTGACAGTGGGGTGTTAAAATCTCCTACTATAATTGTGTTGCTATCAGTATCTTTCTTGAAGTCCTCCAAGATTTTCTTTATGTATTTGGGTGTTCCTATGTTAGGTGCATATATATTTACAATGTTTATGTCTTCTTGATGGATTCCTCCCTTAAGTATTATGAAGTGACCTTCTGGTCACTTCTGGGTCTCTTTTTATGGCTCTTTTTTTTTGAAGTCTATTTTGTCTGATATAAGTATTGCTACTCCAGCTTTATTTCTCCTGTCCATTTGCTTGGAATATTTGTTTCCAGCCCTTCACTTTCAGTCTGTGTAGGACTTTTGTTCTGAGGTAGGTATCCTGTAGGCAGCATATCTGTGGGTCATGTTTTTTTATCCATTCCATTATTCTGTGTCTTTTGATTGGGGTATTTAATCCATTTACATTTCAGGTTATTACTGATAGGTACTTATTTATTGTCACTTTTTCATACCTGTGTTCCTCTCTCTTTCACTGGTTTTCTTCCTGTTCTTAAAGAAAACCCTTTAGCATCTCTTGCAGAACTGGTTTGGAGGAGGTATATTCTTTGAGGCTTCTTTTGTCTGGGAAGCTCCTTTTTTGGTCTTCCATTTTAATTGAGAGCCTTTCTGGATAAAGTAGTCTTGGTTTCAGGCCTCTGGTTCTCATTACTTGGAATATTTCTTACCATTCCCTTCTGGCTTGGAGCGTTTCCATTCAGAAGTCAGCTGCTAATCTTATCGGGGCTCCCTTGTATGTTACTACCTGTTTTTCCCTTGCTGCTTTTATAATTCTTTCTTTATCTTGGAATTTTGCCATTTTAATTATGATGTGTCTTGAAATGGACCTTTTGGATTCCTCTTAATTGGAACTCTGTGTTTCCTGGATGTGTAATTTCTCATCAAATTGGGGAAGTTTTCCATCATAACTTTTTCACACTGGTTTTCTATCCCTTGCTCTTCTTCTTCTCCTTCTGGGCTTCCTATTATATGGATATTACTACATTTCATGTTGTGCTGCAGTTCACTTAACTCCTCCTCATTCTTTCTGAGCCTCTTTTCCTTTTTTTGCTCTTTCTGGGTGTTTTTTTTTCTACTTTGTCCTCCAATTCGCTGATCCGATCTTCTGCTTCATCAATCCTGCTTTTCATTTCTTCTACTATATTCTTCAGTTCAGAAATTGTATTTTTCATTTCCTCTTGGCCCTTGTTGATAGTTTCCATTTTCTTTTTCATGTTGATATAGTTTGCAGTGAGTTCATTGTAGTTTCCCTGTAGTTTTTGGTAATTCTCTGTGAGCTCATTGAGCTTCCTGATAACCATTGCTTTGCATTCAATATCTGATAGTTGACTTGCTTCCATTTTCATGTAGCATTCTTTCTGAGGCTTCCTCCTTTCCTTTCATTTGAGGATTGTTTCTCTCTCTTCCCATTGTTTTTGAGACTCTTCTTGTTAGCCTCTGGTTTTTAAATTGATCTCTTCTGCCTCCCTGTGTTTATGGCATGAACTTCTGTGATAGAATACCTATGAGATCCAGTGGTGCAGTCTCCTTAATCTCCTGAGCTCACTGGTCTTGGGCTGTCATTTATGTTGGATGTCTGTGTGTCTTTGGGTTTTGATGGTCGTTGGGTCTTTCTTTAGTGTGTTCTTCCTTCCAGCTGGTTAACTGAGGGTCACTCCATCCACCACCTCTTATATTCTGTTATGTAGGTGTGGGCAGATTGTGTTGAAGCTGGTTCTTCTGTGTGTACAAGGATTTGAAGATTCTCTTTTGCTCTTGTTCAGTTGTTTGTTCTGAGTAATTTCTCCATCATTTAGTTGTATTTCCAGATAGGTCCTGCGTTGAGTTAGTGTGGCTTCCACTCTCTCCTTCACCTTCTTTTGTTGAAGTCTGTTGGTGGTTCCTTTGTTGGTGGGTTTCCTCTTCCAGCAGGCATCCTGATGTTCACAGCTTTCACCGTCTGATTTTTCAATTTCCTCCACAATTTTTGGTCTCCAGTCTTCTTATATGCTGGGATACTGTTGGCTGTTTGCTCTGTTCCTCAGAAGATCAGCCAGGTGTTACACCCATATGTAGGGGAAAGTTGACTCCACTTCCACCTATCTTCCTGCTATCTTCCTCCCACACCTGTAGTTCAATTTTGAAAATGTTATAGCATACTCAAGTAGAGAAAAAAGCTTAAATTTATATTTATTTAGTACTGTGGTTCTAGTTTTAGATCTTAATATGCTTACCTGTATTTTCATATTGATGCTTAGCAAAATACAGTTTCATTTTTCAATTATAATAAGATTTATGAGAAAAAATATAACTAAACATAATTTTGAAGTTAAAACTGAATTAAAACTTGAAAAAACTCTTTAAAAAGTTTAATATCTCTAATTCAAACATTAAATTGTTCCTCAAAGAATTAGATGGTAATTTTAATATATTAATGTATCTCATACATATAAAAATAAGCATATATTATATCACACCTCTTTAATATTTAAATTCAAATATATACCAAAACTTTGATATTTATACTTTTACTGCAATGCAAGAGGATATATTAAGATTCAGGTTTTTTAACTTAAGAGGGTTGATCTCATGCTATCTTTTCATGATATATATTTTAAAAAAGAGTTTTTCACATTTAGAGCATTAGAAGTTTTCAAAGGATATTACTGCCTATTCTTTCTAATACAAATTAGTAAGATGATGAGATATTTATTATCTCCAATAGTGAAAAGTGTCTTCTACTGACTGAGAGCTACTTGAATGCTAGAAAAGCTATAGGCATTGGTTGAAACCATTAAGCTGGCCAAACAACCCACAGCTGCCAGGGGCTGTGGCGGATACCAGCCAGCAGTGGATGCTCATCGAAACATGAGAAAAACATACACAAAGACAACCAGGTCTTGTGGGGAAACAGGGATAGAAGGGCCACTCTCTCTAGTGGAGAATGCCATGGCCACTCTCTTTAGTGGGGAGTGCGCCATATCCATTCCCAAGCAGATTTTTATTGAGAATACAGACTTAATTTGTGGATTCACAGTTGGCAGAAAGGATAGAAAGAAGTAGGTGACTTACAAAGATGCAGACAGAACTCCCACTGTGATTCTGGGCAAAGTTTGGGGTTTTAACATATAAAAGGACTACAGGTTCCAAAGGTTTCCTGTCTGTGCCTTTAAATTCCAAGTGAATAACATCCTCCAGCAAACAGATCTCACAGGATCTTGCATATTCTATGTCCCAGGCCTGATTACCCCGGGGGTCTGCCATTTCTGGTCTGGGCTGCACCGCCCCTGCTACTTCTGCAGGCCTGAGTTAACAGAGAAAACAAAGGCAGCCAGGAGACTTGGATTTCTCACAAGGACTCAGGCTTTGACAAAGCTGAGGGGGCAGGGGTTGATGTCCATCACCCCTTCATATCCACAGCCCCGAGTCTCTTCCCTTAGGGCATTCCCACGTGATCACATCTATCTTAGATTCATTCTCTTTCTTAGAGAATTATTACCCGTCATTGACTGCCGATCATGCAAAGGGAGCCAGGCATTAGAACAGGCAGCATTCATGCCAGGAAAATAAGTTTTGTCTCCTTAGTGGCTCCTGGTCTGGAGGTCTTTCACTCGGCCTAAGTTACAGGGGGTTATAGCTTCCTGAGACCAGGCAGGGCAGTCCCCAACAAGGGGCAAAAGAATATTGTTGGAGCATACAACAGATTGCCTAATGCCTAGGAGGAAAAGTTAGGAAGAGAACTTCCTTGGGTAATTAAAGCACTCAAAATCACCCATACATTTGGTGAATTTAGAAAGAAACACACACACGTAGGTTGCGAGGCTTACTCAAATATTATCTTTGAAGATGTAGCTTTCACCTTGGGCTGGTTCTTATGGCTCAGTGCAAGCCTGGCTAAGTGTTGAGGAACAGTCCTAACACAGCCAACCTGTAAAGACTATGAAACCTTTACCCTCTGTTTTCCTGGATTCTAGTATTCAAGGAAATATTTATCAAAACACTATCTGAATGTAAGTTAAGGAATAGTCTTCAGTGACCATTCATAGCAAGAAATGCATTCCCTGTAAAAATAGTTGAGCAAACACATGAAAAAAAAAAAGGACTACCATAGCCTTCAACAATAACAACAACAATAATAAAGTCAAATCTGGACAAGGGGAAAATCTGATTTCCACAGTCACATTATAATGATAAAACATCATATTTTCAAGAAGAAAATCATAAAGAAATTAGGCAAGTGTGGCTCATTCATAGGAATAAATGTACTAACTGAAATAGTTCCTGAGAAAGTACAGATAATAGAAGCCCAAGACTTCAATCAACTGTCTTAAATATGCTGGAAGAGCTTAGAAACCAAGAAAAATGAAGGCACAACATACCTTTCTTATGGGATGCAGAGAAAGCAGTGCTGAGAAAAAAATATGTAGCAGTAAACACTTACATTTAAAAAAAAGACTTGAGCCCTGGCTGGTGTGACTCTGTTGGTTGGAGTGTCATCCCATAACTAATAGGTTATGGGTTTTATTCCTGCCCTGCCAGGGCATATACCTAGGTTGAGGCTTTGTTGCCAGGTCAGGGGGCTTATGAGAGAAAACCAAACGATGTTTTTTTTCTTGCATCAATGTTTCTGTCTCTCCTTCCTCTCTTTCTAAAAAGCAATGAAAAAAATGTCTTTGAGTGAGGATAAAAAATAAAGAAAAAAGATGAAGAACACTATCAAACACTTAGGAAGAATTAACTCTGATATTTCTCAAACTCTTTCTAAATAGAATAGAATGGAACTCTTCCTAATTCATTTGATGAGGCCAGCATTTCTTTGATACCAAGTCCAGAAAAAAACACCACAGAAAAACTATAATATCCAATACACTTTATAAGAATATAGATGAAAACTTCTCAACAAAATACTAACAAATTGAATCTGAAGCATATAAAAAGATTATATACCATGAACAAGTAGGATTTATCCCAGGATTGCAAGAAGAGGTCAATATAAGAATGTCAATCCGTGTAATACACATTAATGAAATGGAATTATTGATTACCTCAACAAACACAGAAAAGGCATTTAATAAAATCTAAAACTCTTTCATGAGTAAAAAAGAAACATTGAGAAAAACATGAATAGACAGGAACTTCTTCAACATTATACAGGTAAACTATAGAAACCCCACAGATAACAACATAATGTTGAAAGACTGAAAGCTTTCCCACTAAGATCAGGAACAAAATAAAGATGTGTGTTTTCACCACTGCTCTTCAACATTATACTAAACTTCTGGCCAGAGCAATTAGACAAGAAAAAGATATAAAAGCCACCCAAATCTGAAAGAAAGAAGTAAAACCATATTACTGATGGCATGATTGCATATATATATACTGCAATACACTGCAGATAGCTCACCAACACGTGAGAAAAACATACACAGAGACAACCAGGTCCTGTGAAGAAGTAGGAATGGAATGGCCACTCTCTCTAGTGGGGAGCGCGCCCTGTTCCTCCTCCAGAGAGGCTTTTTATTGGTTTCGTTTGCATAAGAATTCAGGTAAAGCTCATTACTCATTGCTAGGAAGTAAGGATCAAACAATAGGTAACAAGGAAGTCTGAGGGCCTATTTCAAGTCAGGGTCAAAGAGCTGTAAAACTTTGAAGAACAAACTTACTTCTTCCTTGGACCCTTATCATTCAACTGAGAGCATTCTAAACAAAGCAGGTTTCACAGGATTTTACATATTCTTTACATAGGCCTGATCACCAGGGGAACCTGCCCTTTTTAGCACAGAGCTGCACCACCCTGTCATTGTTTCAGGCTTAGGTGGAGCAAGGGAACTAAGTCAACTAAGAGATAAGGATATTTTCTCCCAGATGATGAGGACTCAGGCTATGTCAAAGCTGAGGGATGAGGGTCCATCACCCCCTTTTGCTGTAGCCCCTAAAGTCCTTCCTTGGGGGCCTCCCATGTGATCGTGCCTGTCTTAGATTGTTCCCCCCTTGGGGAATCTTACCCGTCATTGGCTAACTGACCAAGTATTGGGGGCCAGGGAGGGTGAAGTAAAAGGAGCAGAACTGGCTCTCCTGCCAGGGAGATAAGCTTTTGTCTCCTTGCTGGCTTACGGTCCAAGGTCATTCCCTCAGCCTTGGCCTTGGCTAGGCTACAGCTTCTGATACCAGGCAGAATGGTTCCCAACAGCATGTGAACAAACTGTGGTAAATTCACACAACAGAATACTACTGAACAATAAAAAGTAACACACTGTTGTTTCAAACACTATAGGAGAATCTTAAATAAATTATTCTGAGTTCTTCTAAATTATCAAATCTAAACAGGTAGCTGGTCCCTTCTTCTCTGGGGGGCTGTGTAGCCCAGGCAGACGTACCTGTGTGGCGCTAAAGAGGGTCTGTCAAACTGAGGGGGAGCTCAGAGTAGCAAAGGTCCTGACCCAGTTGCTAAACACAGGTGGCAGCTTTGGCATCAGCACTTAAGAGACTGTGCTATACATTTTTTGTCCCTTCAGGTCACACATATATTGCACAATGTAAGAGAGAAAGCAGGCCATCACATTGATCCAGATCCTTACCAATTCTGCTTCTCCCTTCATTTCTGCAGTTGCCATGGTCTCAAAAGACCATGAAGATTCCTCCTTCTTATTAACCTGGACCACCCCTTCATTTCCAACCTTCTGTTAGAGATAGTACAACCTCTCAGACCCCAGCTAAAGAGAAGTACATTTGGAAGGTCCAGCTCCCTCTTTGCCATTCTCTGGCTACTGAACAAAGCCTGTGCTGTGACACTGCCTTGGGTTTCATGATTGTCTTCATGATACCTTGCAGACAAAAGACCCTGCACTGAAGCTCAGACAAAGGGCTTAGTGCTTTGGCAAGGACTCGGTTGATGGACCAATGGTTTTTGTACAAAGTGATGGTAGGGCCTCAATAGCAAGGCTCTTCCCACTAGAGTCAGAGAGGAGCCCCTAAGAGGAGAGCTAGGAAGTTGGGGTGGTGTCCATGGGGGTGACCTCCGTGTCACAAGTGGGCTGGGCAGCCAAGCCTGTGGATGTGCTTGTGGATGGGCCCACACTGACCATTGAAGTGACTGGTAGGTTGGAGGTCCTACCAGTCCTTCCTGTGTCCATAGCAGAGGCAGGGTAGCTGGGGGTTGAGGCCGGGACCAACACCTCACTAGAGGCCGCCTTGCTGCAGGTGGTGCTGAGACCTCTGCTGGGAGAATGGGCACTATGCAGTGGGGTACCTCCCAGGATGGGACTTAAGGTGGAGGCAGTGGTACCTCCAAGCACAGGGTTGTTCTGAGGGTTAGGGCCTGTGGTTGTTTTGAGGGTGCCCTGTCAAGAGCGTTTACAGGAGTTTTGGCCCAAGATTCCTCCACAGTGCTGAGTGGCTGTGCCAGAGGGGCCTACAGTTGAGGTGGCAGCAAAGGCTGGCCCGGTGCTTGCCTGTGTGCCCAAGGTGGCCTATGTGGTGCTGTCCAGGGCTGGCTGGTCTGGAGTAAGGATTGGAGCCTGGGCTGGGGCTGAAGCTTCCAGTTCTCCACCTCTAGAGTCAGAGGGAGCCCCTGAGAGAAGATTGTAGGTAGGTGGAATGGTGTCCCTTGGGGTGACCTCCATGTCAGTAGCTGGCTTGGGAGCCAAGCCTGCAGATGTGCCCACTGAGGGGCCAGCACTGCCTGCAGAGGTGATGGATGAAAGGGTGCTAGGAATAGCAACAGGAGCAGGCCTTGCTGAAGACCTCAAAGGCTCTGGAGCACCACAGACTGAGATGGCCTCCACCTCATCCCACAGAGCACTGTAGATTCACCACCACAGTGCTTGCTTATCTGCATTGATATCTTCTGCAGTGACTCTGTAACCCAGCTGAGGAGGCAGTGACAGCCTAAGAGGTTTCCCTTGCCTGCCCGGAAGCAGAGAAACCTTCTACCTTCTGAGCCTGTCAAGGGAAGGTGAGTGGTACGGGGTGGTCTCTGCCTGTGGGTGTCACTTTCGTCCTTTGCAGACTGACTCTTCCTCTGTGCAATCACAGCAGCTGAGGAGGGAGTCTGAGGGCCCTGTTGGCTCACTGTCTTTGTGAACCTCTGGGGCAGCCTGGCGTGGCAAGTAGCTGGCTGCCTCCTCCTCTCCACTGGCAGGAAACCTCGAGTGGAGCTGTAGGAACTGGTGATGGTGTTCCTTTGGAAGCAGGAGCTCCTCACAGAGGCCTGGGGTTTCTGGTGGCACCCATCTTCTGGGCTGTGCACATGAAGGATTCTCTGCTGAGGCCCAGGCTTGGGCACAACAGAAGAGAGGTCTCCCTCATCTCCCAGAGGTCTGTAGGCAGACTGTGCTTCCCCAGAGCCATCAGGACCCCTTTCTGGATCAGCCTGCCTCTCTGGAACAGTGGGGTCTTCCTCCCATTCAGCTACCTTTTTTTCTGTTCTTTCCACCAGGCTCTCTGAAGGCAGTGCTTGCAGATTGGGCTAAGGATCCCCAGGAAAAAGCACAGGGTCTGAGGGATCCTGAAACACATTCACAGGAATGCTGGAACAAGGCATGGAAACCAACTAGGTAGATACTTGCAGGATGGCCTTGGAGTAGATGGAGGTGCATGGGCAACTGGATGCTGCTGGTACACCCATGGAAGACTGTGGGCACAGTGAGCTCGGTGCTAGCCTCCAGGTACCCAGGGTTGGGGCTGTGGGCAGAGTCTGATGCAGAGTCTGCCAGGTAACAGCCCATTGGGTGCTTAGGTGAATTCTGCCCTTGAACAGAAAGAGCAAGATACCAGCAAACTCTTTCAGCAGCCAACAACACTGTTGAAAGCCAAGAGCTCACTGTTGGGCCTGTTGCTAGGGTACACTTGGAACTGCCAGTTGTGTGGGGCAGGGGATGGGTGAGATGAGCGGGCGCTCTTACCGAGGTTCTGCCAGAGGAGCTACTAACTGTCCTGTCCTGAGGTGGTGCTGGCCCACACAGCAGGGAATGTCTTGTAGGCCAGCTTCACATGGGAGGGCAGCTCATGGAGGAGGGCTTGAAGAGGGATTCAGGTGGCTGGAGAGAGCCAGTGGCCTAGGCCATCTTCCCTGCAGCCGCCCCTGTCGGTACCCTCTTCGTGCTGCCAGTGCTGGGTATGGCAGTCCAGCCTCAGGTTCTCTAGGTCCTGGTCATGGTCTCCAGGAACCATTGAGGGGTCAGTTAAGGCAGCTCTTTCTCTTGCTAGGGTACTCAGGGCTCAGCTCCTGGCTGAAGGAGGAGATGCTTTGCAGAATGTTATAGCCACTGACACCTGCTCCAAAGGGGTTAACAGTGATGTCGGGGACACCTTGGAGGAGAGGGGTGGTGGTGCTGGTGTTGAAGCCCTTGAAAGATGAGCACGATGAGGGTGTTGCCCACCATGCGCAGCACCTGCGGGGCCTCGCAGTGCATGAGTCGTGAGTGGTAAGTCATGAGGCAGAGCAGGCCCTGCTGGTTCACCCCTTGTAGCAGCAGCCCAACTCTCAGGTGACCATTGCTCCTGGTGGCTCCCGCAGGGGGTTGGGGGGTAGAGTGGGGTAGGGCTCACCTTGAAGAGAAAGCAAGGTCATCAGGGAAACAGCATGGTTGTGAGATGGTGTGTATTAAGCAGGAGGGAGTGATGAACTAGGTAAAAATTGCTGATAGGTCAGGTAAGACAAGTGTTAAGAGGCGACTGGTGTTCTTGACAAAAACAGTTTTGGTGAAATGATTGGCAAAAACCTGAGAGAAGATAAGTGGACACATAGAGAGGAATGGGGCATATGTAATCACCATGTTTATATGCTGATGGGAATGGTCCATGAGGATGGGGAAATGGATGCTGAAGGAGAAATGAGGAACAATTGTGAAATGAGGAGGGATATGGTCTATTCACAAGTAGGGAGTGGACACAAGAACAGTGAAAAGGGGGAAGGTAGAGTATATGGGTAAAGGTACTGGTAGGTGAGTAGATGTGTTTGGTTATGGGAATTTATAGAAGTCTCATCAGATCACTTCAGTTTTGATTTTGCAAAGTAAGTATGACAAAGCAAGAGGGGACAAAAATTTCAGCGTGTAAGCATGGCAGTGATCAAGTTTGACAGTAGAATTGAAGCAATGTTTACCTTACAACATATTTTTACCTTGCAATGGTAAGGGAGAGAGAGGACATAGAGGCAGAGGTTAGAAGGACTATTGCTGCCAAAAAAGACTAGTGTGTGTAATGCAAGACAGAGATAAAGAGAGATGAGGCCAAGAGGAGGCCAGCTTCTGACATGTGGGTGCTTACTCCCAAGAAAGAACTCACAGTTGAATTTGATATGGTGGAAGATTGTTGAAAATGGCTCCCAATGAATCCTAACTCTATGTTTCTACATCCTTTACAACATGTCTTTGCTCTTTGCTATGAAGTCTATTTCCCACCTCTTGAATCTGTGTTGTTTTATGAATTGCTTTGACCAATAGAATGTAGAAGTGGTGTCTGGGACATCCAAGGCTAAGCCCTGAGGCCCTGTGCCTCTGCTGTCACAGAGAAGCCAGGCACCATGAAAAGAAGTCCAGGCTATCCTGCTGGAGAGAGGCTCCATGGGGAGAAGAGCCCTAGACTGGTGCTTTCCAACAGAAATTTCTGCCTTGATGGAAGTACTAAACAGTGCCCAATGTGTGAACCACTAGCTGGACATAACTACTGAGTATTTGAAATGTGACTTAGATACTAAATTTTTAATTTTAAAAATGTTTCAGTAATATGATTTTCCATATAAATAGCCACATGTCATGCTTACCATATTGAACAGTGCAGCCCTAGAAGAAAGAGTCCACACAAAGACAGAGGCCACATGGAAGAGAACTGAGGTGTCCCACTGACCACCTGCACCATGGCACCAGATATGTGAGGCTACCAGACTTCGGTGGCCTCCAGCCAACACTATGTGGAACAAAGACAAGCTTCCCCTGGTGAGCAATGCCCAAATTCCTCACCTGTGGAACCATGAGCAACAAGATTGTTTTAAGTCATTAAATTTGATGTGGTTTATTATGTAGAAATACATAATTAATATAGACATGTTGTCTATAAGCTCCTGCTGTCCTACAAGGACTTGACTGGGGTAGCCTGCTGGCCTTTTTTAAGTGACACATAATACTATGTGCCTTTTCAGTCAAGCAATGACACTGGTATTATACAGAAATGTTGACTACACCTATGCCCCAGCTTAAGAAAGTAAAGTGCTTGAAGTAAAATGTGCAAGAAGAACAAATTTCATTTCTTAAGCATCAGGGTCTTCATGTGCAGGCTTCACCGACTGCTCAGAGAGATTTCTATGACACACTGGAAATTATAACAAGGAAGTCTGGGCCCAGCCACTGTATTTGAGTGTCTTTTCTTTGGACTCAACAGAACCTGTAAATCCAGATCCCTCCTGTTCCCCACAAGATACCCTACAGTCTTTTTTGCATCTCAGAGACATGGATTGTCATAACTCCTGGCCATACATAAGCATAGCCAACTTAAGGCCAGAGACATTGGCTGAGCAGAGCAGGGTTGAGGAATGACAGTTTATAGCAGCTGTTGATATAACTCATCTTACAGAATCACTGGTTTTTATCCTTCAGCCCTCCCCTTTCCACTGTGGGCCTGACTCAGCATTGCATAGATTCCCTAGATATTTCTGGTCACATGGAATTTAGACTACTTGCCTCTGCTTTTTTTTACTCCCCTGATGCTGCATTAATTTCAGTTTCAGGATACAGGAAGACTCTTAAATCATTAATGAGAGGGATCATCATATACAAGTGGAATTTTTTCTGTCTGACCATGCCCTTTATATTTCCAAATACAAATAAGCTAACCCCTGCACATTTTCACAAGTCTGTTCTATTTTGGTGAGGATATATGCTTGGGGAACTGATGAGAAATGGTAATCACACCCAACTTAACCAGGTGAAAAAATATTATAGGACTTCTCTGCATGATTATATCTGACAGTTTGCCAACATGGTACATTACAGAGGGTTGGATACAGATATCAAGGTGGGAGATTATTGAGAAAAATTTTTCTAACTTTGTTCAAAGATTTACCCATTTTCTCTGCATTGCACTTTGTGAAATGAAATATTCAATAAATTTGAAATTCCTTGTAGACTGCTAAGAGCTCTCACCCATTTTGTGATCACTCTAGAGTTCTACGGTCTGGTAGTGTGACCCCTCCACCCATGTGCGCAGGAGATCTGGACTTTATTCTCCATCTAGTGTCAGCCACAGGAACCACAGTTGACTCAAGAGCTGTGGTTTGAGGAAGATAAGGAGATTCTCACCTGGGTAGTGCAGATGTAGAAGCGAACGAACTTACTAAGGCTTGAGTGCCTGAGAGAGAGTGGAAGATACAAATGGGGCAAAATTGAAACTGTTAACAACAGATATCAGGCTAAATCAAATCTGAAGAGACTTACAGAAGCAGCCAGATACTCGGTGAGTTGAAGGAGAACATGGAATAGATCTAATTTTCTTGCTATTATGCCCTCAATCCTAGATTATAGCAATGACACACAGAAGGAGCTCAAGAAATCGTTGTTGAATGAATAACTGAGAAACTCATGGTTGAGCCTAGAGGGAATATTCAGGGCCAAGTCAAAACTAAACTGTGTATTAGGCAAAGTTTTACTTTGTTCCATCCATTCCCTCTGTCAAGATAAAATTGGGTACTTTTCAGATCTAAAATTTCATCTCTAATTGTAGAATGTAAGACTGTGGTAGTATGTTAGAGAGCTAGAAGATGACTTCTGCTGAAATTAACCTAGAAAAAAGAGGAAGGAGATAGACATTTACTGAACATTTTCCATTGTCCTGTACTGTGTCAAGCACATCACACGTATTGTTTAATTCTCACAATAAGACTTTGTAGGATGTACAGCTACTATTCCAATTTTACCAATAAAGAAACTGGAGCACAGATTGTTTAAGTAACTTGCCCAAGCTTTACATGGCCTTTAAACTACTCTCTACGGTAGAACTAAGATTCATACTCACGTCTGTCCAACTTCAGAACTGGTTTTTTAACACTTATCTTAGGATACTTCCTCACTTGCTCACCAGTAAGAGTTATTTGCAGTGCTTTTAAAAATATGAGTTCCTAGGACCGGTATCTAGAATTAACTAAACCAAAGTTTCTAAGAATGAGGTCTTAGATTAGGTATTTTTAACAGACATCATAGATGATTATTTTTTGAAGCAAGCTTGAAGGACACTACATGATGCTATATGGTGGTAGACATGCCATTACAAAAAGTATTAGTTAGAATTTCAGCATTTCACTTATCAATGGAAGAAATGTAGATGCTTTAAACTATTGAATAATTTTCTTTATAAAAATTCTTAGAAACAAGAGTGTATATTAATTTGTGCTTGTAAGAGAAATGTGTACTATATTTAAATGAAAGAATACTGTGGCAATATTCATTCCTGCAGGAATAGATAGAAGGTAAATATTATTTGTGAAAGAAAACAACAAAAATTTACTGATTTGTTAAAAGGTTGCTTTCAAAAACCTATAAATAGTTTGAATTCCAATTAATGTTTCATAACATAAAAGACTGGTTAATCTCTAGAAGAAAAACATTAAGGTTAATTGGATTTTTAAATCTGAAAAGCCTCAAGGGAAAGGCTTTCCTTGATTAAAAAATTTAAACTCATTTTATCACATACATTTTGGTCAGGGTTAGGGAAGGGTAATTAAATTCCCAAGGAAGATTCACTAATTACTCCTAGAGCAAAATCAAGTTCAACAAGCCCTGAACTTAAAAGAAACCCAAAAATATTTATCAGGTGCAGTGAAGCCTAACACTATAAATACTAGGATGGGTCTGTTTCATATTGATGCCTATGTTCCATTTTAAGCTTGGTCCAACAGATTTCATTACCTTTATTAAGCCTATAGAAGTCTTTAAAGTTACAAAATTCAGTAAGTGCAAAGAAACTCTTTTCTGGAAACAGATTTTACAAAGGTATTTAAAAGTACAATCTGCCGTTTTAATTAATTAATATTCATTGGGTAGATTTAGTGCTGTATTGCTGAAAAATTCAACATTTTGTAGTTTCAAAAATCTCAAAACACTTCATAAACATGATTTTGAAACTGTATTCACAGTAAAAAGAGTATTACTACTTTTTAAGATTTGATTTATTTTTAGAGAGAAGGAAAGGGAGGGAGAAACATCAATGTGTGCTTGCTTCTTGCATGGCCCCCACTGGGGACCTAGCCTGCAACCCAGGCATGTGCCCTGACTGGGAATTGACCTGGTGACCCTTTGGTTTGCAACCTGTGCTCAATCCACTGAGCTACACCAGCTAGGGTAAGAGTATTACTTTTTAAGGATTACTTTCTCTGGAAAATATACATAATATAAGTCAATGAAAATATGTATACTGGCTAATTGCTACAAACAGTTTTTGACAAAACTATTTGCAAACTATTCTGCAAATGCATAAGAGCCTGCAGCACAATATTAAGTAAATCTTAGTGATTTGGAAAGGGGACAAACTAATAATTTATATGCTCTTTGCAAATTATTTTGTTAGTATGGAGGTTAAATTTAAAAAAGAGGGCCTTTCCCCTTTTATCTCCTGTAGTGGGGAAAAAGGGGCAAATTCAGGCAGGCTCAGATTTCAGGGAGAGAACTTCAAGTGCGGAAGCATCAGACTGAGATTACTGACCATTCTGGTTAATGACTCGAAGAAAGCTTCACTGGGTACCTGAGACTATCAAAATGTTGACTGAGAGAGGAGACCTCTGATTTATGGGAGCATCCCCGATGACGTGGTAACAGGCCAGCTCTTATGCTCTTAGTAAACTTCTTTGCCAAAGACTGCCCTCTATGGGTACTGAAGAGAAGTGGATGAGTCAATGTTTGGTCAGGGCCTGGAGGGTCTCTTCTCACCTATGACTCATCTGAAGCGCAGCTGGTACTCTATTCTTTCAGACCAGGGTGACCCTTGAAGTCCAGGTTACAGGACATGGCACCATCGCTACAGTCAACCACTGAAAACTCAGTAATTCTGAAGCTCACTAGAGCCACGCAGAGCTTCTGGGGAAGGGGATGTCAATAAAGTAAGAGCCTTAGTTTAGCATACACCTTTATATACCTCTTTTATTTTTAATAGCAATAAATACAAAGAGAACACATTCTTTTCTGAGATACATTTCAATAAATTAATAAATATTTTATAGAATTGAAATATTTTATTACAGATTGAAATATTTTATGTTAATCTGGTTAACATGGACCTATAAAAAGGCTGATTTTATTTCTCATAGCATATGACAAAAGACCACATTCCACTAATAAAAAAATGAAGCAAAATACTTGTGTATGCAATGTAAGTAGATTTGAGGACTATCCACCAAAGGGAACAAAGGTCACTAAAACTACTAAGCTCTATAGGACTAATGGTCTGCTAATGAAACTTGCAGTTGTTGTCCTATCTCCTATTGCCCTTGAAAGGAAACAGATAATTAGATACTATAAATAAAATTCACTAGGTGGATAAATGACCTCAAATCTGTAATTTCACTAACAAGAGCCTACTATACATGTACTATACAGTCATACAACCAGCTCCACATGTTCTCCAAAGGTGGGGAGTGCACTGTGTAATGCAATCTCTCTCTCAAATAAAAAATGCTTCATTACCACCTCTTCCATATACTAACAAAAAGTGAAGTTGTATAAATTAATCCAGTTTCTTAGACTTTAAATGAGAAACATATTACGAAAAGAATGAACATATACATTAATAATAAAGTACAATGTGATACAATTCTAAAATGTAAAATACTAATGTAAATCATTTCCTTTATAGATGAAAATAAGTTACTAAGTGTACAATTATAGCAAATCTTTTCAGTAACAATAAATATATTTTGCTTCACATATTGGTTCAATATCCATTTATTGAATGCCTTATAACATTTAGACACTGTGCTAATTTCTAGGTCCAGAAATGATGAATATATGTCCCTATTCCAAAGTACTTATAATTACATGAGGAAGACAGACATGCGAAGAAATATTTATACAATAATGTAATATTCAGAGAACTGTACCAGTCTCATTATTCCAGTAGTCTTGTTACCCTTGGAACCAAATTCATAATTTGTTGAGTTAGTTAGACCATTAAGGTTGAGAATGTGGTCAAAGTTATTGAAATGAACAAAGCTATGTGGCCCATGAAGTATTTTTTTAAACAATGGTATTATTTTATGGAAAATATCATACTTTATTCAACTGGCTAACAGCACAGAATCTCCAAACTTAGATTATTACAATAAGCTTGGTCTTTCTTGATTTGTAAGCAAACTGTCCTCATTAACTTAACCATCATGGATGTGACTGCTTTGGTTTCTATTTTTTATATATTTGGGGGGGTCTTTTATTTTTAAGTTTTTTGGAACCTAATCAACAAAGCAAACAAGCCAGTAAAATATAACCCAAGACATTGAAATAAAGAACAAACTGACTAATGAGAAGGGGTGGGGGAGAGGGATAATAGGGGAAAATACGTATAAAGGACACGTGGACAAAGCCAAAGAGGGTAGGGTCAAGGGTGAGAGATGAGCATAGGTGAGGCAGGGGGAAAATGGAGACAACTGTATTTGAACAATAAAAAATAAAAATAAAAACAGAATAAAATTCTGAAAAGCATGCCCAATGACAAATGATTGAGACATTAATATTTGGCTTTAGAATCCCTCTCCCAGAAAATGTGTTTGCAATTATGCTGACAGAGGGTAGAAGGAGAGAGAGAGCGTGCAAGGCTCCAGCTCAAACTGGATTTATAGGAGCTAGAGAGCTGGTTAAGGGAATGAGATGCATGAGTTATCAAGGTCTGCCACGCCGGTCAGATGCAACTCACCAAAACGTGATAAGCTAGAACAGAGGCCATTATACATAGAGAATCATGTAACCCTGGCCATTGTGGCAGGTTTTAAAGTGCTAAACATTTAAACAAGAATAAAAACAAGGCTTTGATATCAGAAATGTGGGACACATGCTACTTTTTCAAACACTTATGGAAACAACAACCTAGGACCAAGGGCTGGAAATTAATACAGGAGGCAAAATTGCTTTTAATGTTAGGAAGAACTTTCTGAGAGAACTGTTAAAAATGAAGGTAGTGAGCTCTTTACCCCTAAAAGCACTTAATTAGAAATTGGAAAAAAAATCATCATTCAAGGATGTTTTACAATTTGGAGGGGCTTTCTATACCAGGTTGAAGGCTGTATTAGAGTCCAAGGTTATTTTCAAGTTTCAATGTGATTTAGAAGAGTTATCTTTTAATGTGTACAATAGTATCATACTCTGATTAAATCCCCTATTTAGATATTAAATTTGATTAAGCATCAGTGTCATCAAATATTTATAAATACATCTAGATTTTTAAGATATTCTTTCAAATCACACAATCTTTAACTAGAATCACTACATTTAGTTATATAGCTAAACTTGTTGCTATAACAATTTAGAACAAAGTTTTAGGTACTGGTCTTTCAGTTTCTAATTACTGTAAAACAAATGTGCACCTATGGTAGACAGAAGGAAAAATCCTTATTAGCAGTTTACCATAAATGTCAGCACCATTTACAGACTTTTTCCTGAGTAATTAAAACAAACAACAAATTTCCTTCCATAAAAATGCTCCTGAAATGATGTAGTTTTAGGACTCAAGCCCTACTGAAATCTTGAGTACACAGAACCATTAAAATCAAGTTACAAAAATGCTGAATTGGAGGAGGAAGCAATTAGTCTTACATCAGAAAACTATTAAAAATGTGTAAATAGAATATAGAAATCTTTGGTTGTACATTCCTGTGTAGGAATTTATTGGACTAATCTGCCAGATGCCAGTTTTTGATCATTTGTCTTACTTTAAATATGGCTTTATAAAGTGGAGAAAAGTTGTTTCTTACGTTGAACAGAAATCTGCTTCCCTACAAATTCTAGCCTTTGTTTTTAGCTTGCCCTCTAGAGCTGCCTATTGGAAGACATATTTGAGTCTCACAAATTCCATTGTAAATATTAGATATCCCAAACACTGGATTCAATTAAACTGAGAATTATGATCTAAAAGTAACATATATATTCAGCAATATATTTAATCCTTACATTTTGCTTCCAAATCTCAAAATGCAAACAAATGCCTTCCTCTATACTTGATTCTGATTCCCAGATAGTATAACTTGAGCTAGGTACACTGAACATATGTTCAATTGCTTTTCTTGGTGTCTAGGAAAAACAGAATTATATTGCAAGATGAGGTCATACTTCATCTGTGATAAACACCTCTGTCCATCCCTAGACTAGACTGTTATGGGAATGATTTTGATTACTCAAATATTCTTCATATATGCAATCTCCCAAGCAATAGGTGAACAAAAGGTGCTCTGCATTTTAAATCAAGTTTGAAGATCACTCTAGGAATGCCCATTAACTTTGAATTTATTTTATAAAAATGCTGAATTTAACTTTCTTCATTGTATCTTTAATAATACCATATACCTACTTTCAGTTTTAGAACATATTAGAATTTTTTTGCATCAATAGTCCAAATGTTGTGGATAAAGACAAATGACAAAGGATTAGAAGTGTTAAATGGCACTTTTCCACAGGACTGAAAACAATATGGATACTGAGCATAATCATTTTGTCTCTTACACTGCAGCAATGGCTGATGGGTGATAATGAAAGGGAATCAGGCTTTAAAGGGAAAAAAAAACCTTAAGAGCCCAATGATAAAAGAATATTATTCCCTCTTCCCTAACCTGAGAGGAAAAATAGCTCCTTCTGGGGGTACTGAGAATAGATTACTGAAGCTTGCATGTCAGAGACCCATGCATTAGTTTCTCCTTTCTAGAAGAGATTAACAATTCCTAAAGTCAGTGATTAAAAGTCTTTTAAACATACGTTATATATATATATATACTTAAGAGTTCAGAAAATTCACATGTGTATAGTCACCCAATGTTATGGACTTAATTTCCTTTGAGAGAGACAGACAGACAGACACGCAGAACCAAGTAAGGTCAAGAGGGAGGAAGACCAGTGCTACAGAATTGTTTTTATGCACTGCCATCTGACTAAGGACAATCCCTGATTTTGTAATGACATGATAATATAGTCTAATAGCCTATTCTATATTGAAAAATATATTTGAAACTTATAATTGCATATATTTATATGGTAAAAGAACCTTCATTTAGGTGTATTTCCACTTTGGAACATATTTCTAAAGAATATGTACATTGTTTACTACAGAGCGTGAGAAACTACATTTGACTCCAAAGAAATCCAATCTGCACATTACCTGAGCTGTAAATAGTAAGTATTAAAACCTAAAATGCTTGTATCTTTTAAACTGATTAAAGAAAATATATCCTGTTGCAAAAAAAGAATCCTAGCAGAGAATATTGTTTGGGTTAAAAGTGATTAAACATCTAAACAGAAGTAGGTTGTGAATACTATTATTAATACCAAAAAGTCCAGTCATTTGTTTTAAATTTGGAATATCATTCACTATGAATAAATTACTAAAGTAACAACCAACATGGTGCTTTACAGGTGGTATGCATCACCACAGAAAACTGACATGGGACTCATTTAAATTCCGAAATTCCTAATTACAACACAAATTTGGACATCTAATGGCTTAAGAAATTTAGTGAAAATGATCCATTTATCCAGGGGTCAGATTTTCTATGTTCTCAATTACTTTGGAACCTGGCAGAAAAAGTATGCTAGCATTTCCATCCAAGAATCTAAGAACTCCATTCAAATGGGTTACGTGTTAAGATAAACTCAGGTCAGTGGAACATAAAACTAATAATTAAATCAAGAATGTTAATTTACTGAGCTTGAGTCAGAAACTAAGAGAGATATGATATTGCTAGAAATTGAAGCCAATTAAACTGAGAACTAACAGACACAGCAATTTTAAAAAGCATTTCAGTGACTGCTGATGGCACTGTGGAATTTTTCATGGTACACTATGCTCTTGATGAAGAGTTCAATCATTAAATAAAAGCTGAATCATAAAAAAAGGTAAACCATGTTTAGTGTGCAGTTTAGAGGGCTGAGGAACCACACTGCATTTTAGAAAAATTTGTGAACAGAACAATGGTGAAAGAAAAGGATTTAAAAGCAGCTGACTATGGTCAAAAAGAATAAGAACTCAACAACTCTTACACCTGTAGTAACAAGGTAGGATTCTCCTTTCTTTGCAGTTTATTTTTCACTTTATATAATATAGAATATACATAATTCATTCTTACTACATGAAGAGATTTCTCCAATCCACATAGTACTGATCTGTGAACTTTTTTATTTTTACCAGTCTCCCATGGATGAAGTACTTTAAAAATTAAAACAAAAAGTCTAAGAGTTTCATTTACATATGAAAATACTAAATATTCTGGATTATATTCGGTACAATTTTTGGTACAATGTATTTTGTATTTTAAGTTTCTGGGAGCTGCATATTCTTATATGGTGTACACTCATAGTAATTCTATAATAGAATATACAGTTTTAATTTATTAAGATGTAAAGACCTTTTTACCAACTATTAATGTTAACAAATTTACTGTAGGTTTCTAGAACCAGAATAGTTTCACAATGTATAAGCACACACTACTTTTAGAAATGATTGGAAAACCATGGATCCCTGTATTTATTAAACTGAATCACCTGACAGTAAAATTCAGTTAAGGCTCTTGGCATTGGTGAGACTTCCTCCCACTCAGAGCGGCTGCTGTGGTAGACCTGCACTTCGTCTGTGATTTCATCTGGTGCATAATCACCACCTAATATATAAATTTTATCTTCAATTCCAACTGCACCTGCATTGAAGCCTGCACATTCAAAAGATCCTTCACCCTTCCAGACACAAGTATCTGGACAAAAACTGTAAACCTTATAGGTAGAAAGATCACATATATAGAGTGTGCAGTTTACTGGGACAGCTTTAATTAATGTTGCATGAAAAAACTGCCCAAACTCTGCGACTAATTCAGACCACTGATCAGTTGTAGCATTGTATTTAAAAAAGCAATCAAGTGATGGGTTAAAGGCATCTGTAATCTCCACCTCTGATCCAAGAACATAAATTACATTTTGGCATGCACTTGCTTCGGGGTAGTATATGCCCCTGGGTAAGGGGCTCACAGACATCCATTCTTTGGAAAGAGGGTTGTAAGATTCAACATCTAAGAGACTTTTAATGTCCTGAGATCCTGTAGTCTTTCCACCTATGACAAATAACCTATTAAGAGCCATAACTGATGTATGCATGGTTCTGGGTGTTTTCATAGTTGATACCAGGAAGAAATCATTTTTGACTGGACAGTAGCACCAGGTTTGATCAGTGGCATCATGATATGACTCTGCAATGTGAAGCCGAACCGTTCTACAACATGACCCTTTGCAACCACCTGTCAAGAATATTTTTTCTCCATAGCTCGACAGACTAGATCCCGGCAAATCAATCAGGTGCGATTGTGGCAGTATCTTCCACGAATCGGTTTTAATATTATAGCAAAATGTATACTGATTTTCTCCATTTTCCTCAGTTTTGTGAACGAATATGTATTTTTCAGTTGTGGATGGTCGAGCATCAGGGAAAAGTCCACCAGAACCTTGCACACACTTAATTGCATCCAAGATTACGTCAAAACAGTTTGTGCTTTTGAGTAAACACTCTTCACTGAGCAGACAGTCTTGAAGTGTCTCCTCAGGTAACTGATGTAATCTTACTTTTTTAATCAAATAAGGTAGATGCTTTTGCCTTGATTCTAAGTTATATTTAGTCCAATTAAGGACAACTTTCAGTACAGTTTCTTCTTCAGGAACATCTAATTCATCTGATTCCAGACATTTCTGTAGTATTCCAAAATTCATCTCTAAGAAATCACTGGATTTAAATAATAAGGAAAAGTGATGTTGTACAAAGTATAATGCATGATTAAATAAGCGGGTAGAGCCATAGCTATCTGACATAGATAATAACTGTAAACAATTGACAATATTAATACTTTTTATTAAAAAGTCACTGCAAGCTTTGGATAGGAAGGAAACTTGAAGAAATGATGACAACTGGAAGAACATTTCCACATTGTCATCTGTTATCTGTGTTTTTCCAGTATAGGCATAGTCAAGAAATGCTTTCACTGCTTTAGAGGACAAATTAGTGATGGTAACACTTCCACCATCTCTTTCTTTCATGTTTACTTCAAACATAGCCCTGCAAAAATGAAGAACATAGAAGAGGAAGTAAACAGAAATATTCTATTACATGATAATTTTCAGTATTAACTTATAAAATTTCCTCTAAGTTGATTTAAAATATATTTATAAAATATATTTCAAAGCATCCCAAAAATTAGTTTAATGTCTAGAATAGTCATATACAATATTATTTTTCCATAAAATATATGTATTATATAACTCCCACATTGCAAAATATATACATTATATCAGAGATATAGCAACTAATCCAAACAAGGCTATAAAAAGATTCAAATTCTGTATACTGATTTGATGTTCTTATATATTATTCATAAAATCAGGGTAAAATATCTCTAATGGCTGAATTTATTTATTTGTGAGTTAATTAGTATCAACCCTGCAGGTGATAACTAAAATTACTTAAGATATGTAATGCTTTTGGGTTTAGTATTTAAAAGTCTCTTTCAGGGCCCTGGCTGGCGTAGCTCAGTGGATTGAGCGCGGGCTGTGAACCAAAGTGTTGCAGGTTCGATTCCCAGTCAGGGCACATGCCTGGGTTGCAGGCCATGACCCCCAGCAACTGCACATTGACGTCTCTCTCTCTCTCTTTCTCCCTCCCTTCCCTCTCTAAAAAATAAATAAATAAAATCTTAAAAGTCTCTTTCAAATTAATTTTCACTTTGGCAGTAGTTAGACCTGTGAAAGATGTAATACAGTGCGATATCAGGTGTCTCTGACACATTGGTGTGGGGAAATCCTCCAAATAAGTAAACACACCTCTAAAAGGACACATTTCATTAGAGCACTTCAGGAAAAAGGGAATGAGATTTCATAAAACTAAATGATAATAGTGTATCATAGCTAAGGTCACATATCAGTAAATGGTAGAGCTGGGATTTAGATTTAGAGCATGTGTATTAGGAGGTCAAGTACTTAGCTATTATACTATACAGCTTCCTCTGATGAAGAGGTGACGTGAGGATAAGGGACCAGAAAAGAATTACTTAGAAGAGAAACTGGATTAGAATAGAGGGGGAGAAACTGGTCGAACCTGAGAGGGAGCATAAGAACAATTAGGGCTCTAGTGAAGTGTGAAGAAGAATAACTGAAGTGCCCTGAGAAAAGAAATGGGAAAAAAAATGAAAACAGATAGTTAGGCAAACAGCTAATAAAAACTGTATTTTTATCTTAAATCTTACTTGTTTTTTTAAAGTAAGTGTGTTTATTAGAAATTTAAACCCTGCTTACTTCAAATAAAAATTACTTCTAAAATTGAACATAATGCAAAATATTACAGTGAGGGCTTAACTTTATTGCAGTGTGACTAACAGGGCTGAAGTCCATGATGTCACCGAGAAGTCCGTGTATCTGACCAAGAGGCCTCGCAGGGTGGGCCATGTGTCTACACTTAACCTTGCAGACTCAAACACCCAATGTCGAAACAGTGGGTTGTTACAGTATCACGGCTAGGACACTCTTTGTAAGATGATCTATCTGGGGAGCGAGCTTATATTCAGTAGGTTGCCTAAATTTAGAACAAGTTGGGTGCTCTCCAGAGATGCTTCTAGTGGTACTTTTCCCTATTATAGGAGCAACTTTGCCTGAGAGGACAAACCTGAAACCCTCTGGGTCAGAGTGCCTCTCCTTCGGATAACCCATGGATATAATACATGACCCTGAATGTATTTTCCTCTCAGACTCCTCATGTTCTTTGAACTTTCCTTCCATTTTGGATGAATATCGCCTTTCCTCTTTTTCTAAAAGACATAGTGCACAAATCCCCCAAATGAAACTGACCCCAGATCAAAACAATTTTCCCCTGATCATTTTAAGGGACTAATGTTCTATAGAACTTTAGGAAATGCTGGCCTGCAAAGACCTAAGCTTTACAAAAGATTGTACTAAATTTTCATACTCAAAAATCATTAATTAATCTAGGTTCTAATTAGCTGTTTTTGAGAATTAAAATTTACTGTTGAATGCTCCTGTGCATGGAAAATTGAGTTTTAAAATATAATTATCCATATCATAAAATCTGAGTAATAAACAAGGTAAAGTACCTGAAAAAGTCACTGCATGCTGCTAACACACAACGATGACATGGGATTATTTCATCTTTCACAATTATTTTGAAATCATAAAAGACATTTTGTTCTCTAAAATTCTGCAGTACACTTAAGATTTTCTGTCCATGATCTTCTGACACAAGAAAGTCGTTAATCTTCTCAGATGAAATTCCATTACATGAGCTGTGTTGATTGAAATCATATGAATTATCCATAGCCAATTTCTATCTCTTCTTAGAACTGAAATGAAGAAAAAAATCACTGAAGTAGAGTCCTAATAAAACTTTCAAATCAAATTTGCCTTCGTTATCAATTACAAAAAAATGCTCACTAGGAACAATCATAAGAGAGCAAACCTTGTTCTAAATATGTGTTTTCATGACATTTAAAAATAATTCCTTTTGAACTTTTATAAATATTGTGCTCACTGTAATAAAAATTATACTATTAAGGGATAAAATTCAAGGCTATATAAATGTGTTAAGTAGCACAATTTATAAGTTGTATAAATAGCTTATATAGAATCTTACTACATGACTAGCCCTGTTATATGTAAGAGCTATTATTTATATAGTGATCATCATTTGGGTATATACCCAACACTTCCTTCTCCCTGCCCATTCATTTTCTTCTGGTAGCAAAGTAGATGTTAAAATGTTGATTTTGAAGCACAGATATATGCCTTTTAGGGTTAGACTTTTAAAAGACAACTGACTGGGAAAAAAATCAATGTTAAGTTGTATTAACTCGTTATGGATTTTACTAAGGAAGAAAAAGGCAAACATTGGTCCACATTGGTCCATTTGAAAGCAGAAAGAAACAGCAAATAACTTTATTTTAAAGGCCTTTTAAACATGAGGTCAGAAATCCCAGATAGTTGAAGGCCAGATAACTGACTTTCCCAAACCTAAAATTCATGAAAGTTTATACTGTAAAAAGCAAAAATGTGAGAAACAGCACAGAAAAGAAGACTAGGAACTAGAGGAGCTAGAGAAATAGAGATCCTTGATTCCTTAGTATAGTTCTGTTTTGGTTATCTATTGCTTTGCAAATCATCCCTAAAACTTAGTAGTTTAAGACAACAATTTAAAATCTCCTATGGTTTGAGAGATTAGCTGGTGCTTCTTGCTTGGGGTTAGAGTCAGATGGCAGGTCTTACTGAAGTCACCTGAGGGACTGACTGGGTTAGAGGTCCAGTGTGAATTCTTCACTCACATTCCTGATGCTTCAAATGGGACTGCTAGAACAGATGGGACTCTCTCTCTCCTCATGTACTCTCTCCACACGGCTAGCTCGTACCTCTGCATACATGGTAGTCTTGTGATATGTGGACTTCTTTCACGGAGGCTTGGTTCACCCAAAGGGGCTGTTTCAAGTTTAGGTGGAAACTAAACACTGGAGTAGTAGTCTCAATGGTTTTAAAGCACCAAACAAAGCTACATTCTAGGACTGAGACAATCTACTGCTGTGTACAGTAACAATGAATCATGTATAGCTATTTAAATTTAAATTACTTAAAATTAAATAGTTAAGTAATCATAGCCACATATAGTGTCATGGTTACTTTTATGTGTCAACCTCACTGGGCCACAGGGTACCCATATACAGAATGGGATAAAAGTAGGTTTACAATAATATAAGAATACTCACAACTAAACTCAAAACTATAACCTACTTCTGCCCTATCCTGTATTTATTTGGCTGAACATCATTTGTAGGTGTGAATGTGAGGGTGTTTCTGGGTGAGATTAACATTTGAACCAGTAGACCAAGTGAAGCAGACTGCTCTCCCTAATGTGAGTGGGACTCATCTAATCCACTGAAGGCCTGAAGAAAACAAAAGGCTGAGTAAGAAAGAATTCCTTCTCTCTGCCTGGCTGACTTCGAGTGGGACATCAGGTTTCTCCTACTCTAAACTAAGACTTGAACTACAACTTGACTATCACCTATCCTGGGTTTTCCAGATTGTGACTGCAGATTTTGGGACTTCTCAGTCTCCATAAACACATAAGCCAACCACTTATAGTAAATCCATCTATCAGTCCATCTATCCAGCCAGCCAGTCCTTCGATTGGTTTGTTTCTCTGCGAACACCCAACTAATACATGCGGCTAGTGCCTACTGTATTGTATAGCATGTATATAGCAAGTTCCACTGGATAGCTGATATACTGTTTATATTAAGAATAGTATGCTTATATAGGAGTATCTAATTGTGTGAGTGTGTATGCATGCATATTTGGATGTAATTGGCAGGATTACTGGAAAAATAGTTGCCTGCAATGATTTTGTGAGCACTGTTCTGAGTAGCTATAAATAGGGAGACATTAAGAAAGAGTGGGTGAAATGGAGGGAGAGTGATAATGAGAGGTTTGTGGGTAGTTCTGAACCAGGTGTTACCCCTGATCTATTTCTCAAGTCTAGCAATAGGCTGAAGCATCAATCTGTTACTGCAAAGAAGGGCCTCGTCTCCATGGTCTGCCTCAGAGGGTAGCCATAATTTAACATTTTAATTAAAATACATTTTCTCAAGGCTGCAGCCAACCATCTATTTTCCTAGATTGTATAACTAAAAGTCTGTGTTTTTACCCCTTATCTAGCCTTTTTTTACAGCTTAGAGAAGTCGGCTCTGGGGGGAGAAATGACTGCCCGGCACCAGCTGTGAAAATCCATAGGTGTCCGTGGGAAATTTACCAATTCCTGTTTGAAGAGAGATTGCACTGAAATGAGGGGAGGAAGCTCCCTCCCTTTCCCATGCTTCCCCTTCTCTGGAGAAGCAGCACATTCCCCTCCCCCTGATCTCTTTGTTCTGCTTTACCTCTAAATCCTTATAAAAACCTCCACCTGCATTGAAATTTTAAGATGGGTTTTTCTGATGACATAATTCTCCCATCTTCGTGAACTGCCAGCAATTTGAATAAAACTTCTTTCCTTTTTAACCAGCAACTGCCTCACAGGTTTGGTTTTCATTCACGCAGGCAGCTGAGCCTGGGTTTTTGTTACAAGAGAACCATAAAATTGGATGGGAGACTTGGTCTCTACCCACCCAAGTCAGCATAAGTAGAATAGAGAGCACAGAAGTCCACCTTACCAGGGTGTAATGAGGTGCCTCAACTCTCCTCCAATTTTCCTGCTGGAGTAATGTCAGAGAAGGCTGAATTGAGAGCCAGGCCATTAATATCTGCAGAGTGATAACAGTGTCCATCAATCACTTCCCCCTCACTGGAAGTCAAGACCATGTGGCACATGGGGAGCCTGCACTTCTCTCCCAGCTGGCACTAATATGGGATTCCTCCCTCTCCTTGCTGGGGTCAAGTCAAAGGCCTAGTGCAGAGTCAAGAATTTCACTCTCACTCAGTAGCAACAAGCCAACCTCACATGATGTCAGTGGAGACCACATCTGGAACAGCAACAAGGTGCTCCTCCCTCTCCCAGCCAGAGTGGTATCCAAGGATGCAGAGAGCAGAGCCTGAATTCCCAATTCTATCTAGCAGTAAAAAGGAGACCCTCCTATCCTAGATGTCAGTGTAGGTGAGGTACAGAATCTAGACCTCTACCCCAACCTGGAAGTAATTAGGTGATGACCTTAATTTAATAGAGCAGTGTCAGAAAAGACCTGCTAAAATGCAAAATTTAAATAAGTTCCAGAGTCTTACAAAATAATATTCTGAGAACTAGCAACATATCAAATTGAATGAGAAAAACAATCAACAAATACCAACACTGAGATGACACAGATGTTAGAATTATCTGCTAAGAATTTTAAAACAGTCATCACAGAAATGCTTCAAGAAGAAATTATAAATATGCAAATGAAAAAATAGAAAATCTTAGTAAAGAAAGAGAAGATCTAAAGAAGAACCAAACAAAAATTTTAGAATGAATAAAATAGCCAAACGTAACAGAGGGGACAAAAAAAGAAAGCATCAATGAGCTTAAAGAGAAAACAATAGAAACTACACAATCTGAAACTTGAAAATGAAAGGTTCCGATTGAAATGAAAATGAAAGGTAACACAATGAAAAAACAGACTGAAAAGAGGAAAATCATATTGAAAAACAAATGAACAACTTGAAGAACATGTGGGACTATAATAAAAAACCTGAAACCTATGCCACCAAGGACAGGAAAAAGAGAGTGGGACTAAAAAAGTACTTGAAGAAACAATGACTGACAATGTCCAAAATTTGGCAAAAAACATAAGCCTACAGATTTGTGAATATAAGCGAGGCCTAAACAAGATAAGTCTAAAGAAATCTATGCCAAGGAACATTATAGTCAAACTTCTAAAAACTAAAGACACACACAAAAATTTTGCAAGCAGCAAGAAATAACTTACTTGTAAGGAAAAATCAATTTGAATTTAGCATGAATGTTATAAATAACTCTACACATAATAATTTGATAGTGCAGGTAAAACAGACTAATTCCTTAAAAAAGTAAAAAGTAACACACATTAAAGTAAAGTAACACACATTACTACAACTCAATCAAAATGAAAAACAAAATTTGAACAGCCCTGTAACTGGGAAGGAAGTTAAATTAATCAAGTTTAAAGAAGAATTAATACTAAACCTATATAATTTCTCCCAGAATACAGAACAGAAGGAAATATTTTCTGACAAATTTCATCAAGTCAGTATTATTGTGGTACCCAAAGAGAGACAGTACAATAAAATACCCAATATACAGAACAATATCCCTCACAAATATAGATTTTAAATTGTTTTTAAAAATCAGCAAAAAAATCATTAATATATAAAAAGAATTATATACTATGACCAAGAAGGTTTATCCAGGGATGTAAGTGTGGTTCAATATTTGAATATCAATCAATGTTACCCACCACTGAAGCAAGTTAGAAAAATTACATGATCATACCAACTGACACAGTACAATCATGCACCACTTAACAATGATACATTTGGAGAAGCAAGTCACTTGGTGATTCTGTCATTGTGCAAACATCATAGTATATACTTACATAAACCTAGATGGTGTGGCCTACTACCCATCTAGGTTACATGGTATACACTGTCATATATGTGGTCATTGTTGACTGAAATCTCATTATGTGGTGAATGACTGTAAAAGCATTTAAAACTCCAACACCTATTCATGAAAAAAAAAAAAAAACTCTCAGCAAACAAGAAACAGAGAAAAACTTCCTCCTCTTGATGAACGACATCTATAAAAAACCTAGAGCTAACATTATACTGAATGGCAGGAGACTGAATGCTTTTGCTCTAAGATGAGGAAAATGGCCAGGGTGTCCACTCTCACCACTGCTATTCATCATAGCAATAGACATTATAGTCAATACTCCAAGGCAAAAAAAAATCTGTTATAAAAAGGTATATACACTGGAAAGGAAGAACAAAGTGTCTTTATTTACTGATGACAAGATTGTCTACATTGAAAATTTCAAGTACTCTACAAAAAAATTCATAAAATTAGTAATTTGGTTCAGCAATTCCACAGGATACAAAATTAACATATAAAAATTAATTGTTTTCTAAAGGTATCTGCAGTAAATCTACCAATTCCTGTTCATACCAAAGACATGAACACATGGAAACCAAAACTTCAAATGTAATACCATTTATAATAGTTAAAAGAGAAATACCTATGTATAAATCTAAACCTGTCCTGTACACTGAAAACTACAAAATGCTGACAAAAAAATCAAAGAAACCTAAAGAAATGGAGAGATGGGTCATACTCATGAATTAAAAAATCAACATAGTAAAGATGTTGATTATCTCCATAGCAGTATACAGGTTTAACACAATTTGAATCAAAATCCCAGGAAGATTTTTTTGTAGAGATAGGTAAGATTATTCTAAAACTTATACAGAATAACACAGAAACTAGAATAGCTAACATAATTTTGGAAAAGAATAATGTAGGAAGAATCAGTCTACCTAATCTCAAGAATAATGCAGCCACAGTAGTCAAGACTGTGAGATATTGGTGGATCACACAGATCAGTGGAACAGAATATATGACAAAGGAGTAGCCCCACTCAAGCAAAGCCAACTGATTACTTTTTTTATCTCCCCCCTTCACTCCCTCCCACCCCAGCCATCCCCACCTCCCCCCTCAGTTCTACCCCCTTGGCTTTGTCTATGTGTCCTTTATACATGTTCCTTCACAACCCTTCCTACTTTTCTGCCATTATCCCCTTCCACCTCCCCTCTGGTTACTGTCAGTTTGTTCTTGATTTCAATGTCTGATTCTATTTGCTCACTTGTTTGTTTTGTTGATTAGGTTCCATTTACAGATGAGGTATTTCTCTTTTACCACCTGGCTTATTTCACTTAGCATAATGCTTTCCAGCTCCATCCATGCTATCAGAGAGGGTAGAAGCTCCTTCTTTCTTTCTGCTCCATAGTACTCCATTGTGTAAGTGTACGACAGTTTTTTGATCCACTCATTTACTGATGAGCACTTACATTGCTTCCAACACTTGGCTATTGTAAATAATGCTGCTATGAACATTGGGATGCATAAGTTCTTTTGAATTGGTTTTTCAGGATTCTTAGGGTGTAGTTCCAGCAGAGCCAACTGATTTTTGACCAAAGGTCTAAAGCAAGTCAGCAAAGATACACATTTAACAAATAATGGTGAAGCAAATGGATATTCACAGGTTTAAAAAAAATTAACTCAAAATGAATCATAGATTTAAATGTAAATCTATAAAATTTTTGAAAGAAAATATAGGAGACAATCTTTGTAACCAGGGATTAGTAGGTTAGTAGATATGACATTAAAAGCACAATCCATGATATAGAGGCAAGAAGTTGATAAACTGAATTTTATCAAAACTAAGAACTGTCCCTCTGTGAAGGGCTCATTAAGAGGATGAAAAGACAAACTATGGGCTGAAGAAACTATTTGCAATGAAATCTGATAAAGGATTCATATCTAGAATATATAAAAAAAACTCTTAGAAGTCACCAGGAAAAAAAGGCTGGCTGGGTGGCTCAGTTGGTTGGAACATCATCCCATACACAAAAAGGTTGCACATACAGTCCCCAGTTGGGGTGTGTATGGGAGGCAACTGATTGATGTTTCTCACATCAATGTATCTCTCTGTCTTTATGTCTCTCCTCCTCCTTTCTCCCTAAAAATCAGTAATTAAAAAAAAAACTCACCAGCAAAAACCACACACACATACACAGACAAAATAATCCACTTAAAAACAGGCAAAAGACATGAAGAAACATTTCATCAAAGAATATATACAAATGGCAAATATGCATGTGACATGATGTTCAATATCATTAGTCATTACAGGAATGCAAAATTAAGACCACAATGAAATATCTATCACTACCCATCTATTAGAATGGTTAATATAGAAATAGTGATAACATCAAATGCTTAAGAGGATGTAGAGATACTGGATCTCTCATACATCGCTAGTGAAAATTGAGTTTCTTAAAACTTTGAACATAAGATAGTGCTCGCACATAGCCAGGGAACTTGATGGCACAGTTCTAGCTGATTTGAGACCCCAAACAACAAGCCTTACTTAGCTTAGGACATAGTTGTACTGCCCACCTGGGCAGAGAAGTTAATTTTAGTCCTGTGCTAAAGTGCTAAGTGTAGCCCACAGTCCCACGCCATCAAGTAAGCTGGCCAGAGGACCTGGGAAACTGACGAGCCCAGCAGCACTTAAGGAGAACACCTGGCCAGTGATTCCACCTATCTGCAAAGCCCAGCTGGTGAACTCATTAGGCCAGGGAGGTTGGTGTAGTTTTATCTTATTCAGGTTTCTAGCCAGGAAGACATGCCAGCTGTGGAGTCTGTTATAAAGAACCACCCAGGCTTGGAAAGCAAATATGTATTCAGCCTGCTTAGGGTTGAATACAGCCTGCAGGCCTACCAAAGAGGAAGCCTAACCAGAATACCTGGAAAACTTCATAGCCTCACCTACAGTTCCACTTACAACAGCACTGGAGCAGAGAGGTGAGCTAATATGACACCACCAAAGGAAAGTAATAAAGCTCCAATAACTAACCTTAAAGAAATAGAGATTTATGAACTGTCTGCAAAGAATTCAGAATATTCCTCTTACAAAAAATTTACTGAACTACAAGAAAACACACACAATGAAATGAAATGAACAAAATGAGAAGTTTAACAAAGTAAAAGCCATTTAAAAATACCCAGAAATTTTAAAGTTGAAAATAGCAATCAATGACTGGCCTGAAGAATTCATTGGAGAGCTTAAACATCAGACACAATCAAGCAGAAGAAAGAATCAGTGTACTAAAAGGAGGAGCTCAAAGGAAAATAAAGAGTGAATACAGACTATGGAGTCATAGGACACCATCAAAAGAACAATATATGCATTACGAGAATGCCAGAATAAGGAAGAGAAAGGAGAAGGAACAGAAAGTATTTTTAAAGCAATAATGACTGAAGACTTCCCAAACCTGGGGAGAGAAATGGACGTCCAGAGTCCCATTTGGCCCAAAGGATTACAAATAGGTTTAACCCAGAAGGGCTACACAGAGACACATTATAATGACATTGTCAAAAGCCAAAGACAGAATGCAGCAGAAGAGCAAAACATCAGACTGCCACTCCCAATAAGATTATGGGCAGAAATTTTGTAGGTCAGTCAAGAACAAGGCAATATATTTAAAATACAGGAAAAAAACTATCAGCTAAGAATATTACACCTAGCAAAACTGTCTTTCAGAAAAAAATGAGAGATAAAAACTCCCCCCATGCAAAAAAAAAAAAAAAAAAGCAAGCTATGGGAGTTCATTGCCACTATACCTGCCTTACGAGAAATACCAAAGTAAGTTCTTTAAGCAGAAATTGGATGCCATTAACATCATGAGAACATATGAATATACACATAACACTGACACTTGTAAATACAGTGTCAAAGTTAGAGTCTCTAATATTGTAATGGTGGCACATAATTCATTGACAACTCTAATTTAAAAGTTAACATACTAAAATGACCATTAATAGACCTCTGGCCAAGATGGAGGCGTAGGTGGACACACTGTGCCTTCTCGCACAACCAAGACAGGGACAACAACAATTTAGAAACAGAGTAACAACCAGAACTGACAGAAAATTGAACTGTATGGAAGTCAGACAACCAAAGAGTTAAAACAGACATGTTCATCCAGACCTGTAGGAGGGGCAGAGTTGGGCAGCCAGGCGGAGAGGGGTCGGGCAGAGAGGGGTCGCAGCACAAAGAGCGGTGGGACCCACATGTAAGGCATCCCGGGCACGCAAGACCACAGCGGGCGGATCCTGGGCACCCAGGCAGCAGCTGGCAGATACCGGGCTCAGGATGGCAACCGCAGACCCAGCAACACGGCGATTGTTAAGTAAGGCACTGTGCACAACGCAGTCTCCCAGCGCTGGGAAATAAAAGCCTCAGGGCACTAACTGAGAACACCTGTGGGGGTTGAGGCACAGGGAGAGACTCCCTGCCTCACAGGAGGGTTTGTTGGAGACTCACGGGGTCCTACAACATGCACAAGCCCACCCACACAGGAATTAGCACCGGAAAGGCCTAGTTTGCTTGTGGGAAGGAACAGAAGGGACTGAAGTCTGACGGAGAGTAGAGCAAGCTCCATTGTTCCCTCTCAGACCCCATCCCCATATACAGCGTCACAACCCAGCCACTGGGTTGCCCTGCCCTGGTGAACACCGAAGGCTCCGCCCCTCATATGTAACAGGTGTGACAAGACAAAGAAAAATGGCCCAAATGGAAGAACAGATCAAAGCCGCAGAGCAAATACAACTAAGTAACTAAGAGATAGCCAACCTATCAGATACACAGTTCAAAGCACTGGTGATCAGGATGCTCACAGAAGTGGTTGAATTTGGCTACAAATTAGATGAAAAAATGAAGGCTACACTAAGTGAAATGAAGGAAAATGCACAGGGAACCAATAGTGATGGGAAGAAAACTGGGACTCAAATCAATGTAATGGACCAGAAGGAAGAAAGAAATAATCAAACAGAAAAGAATGAGGGAACAAGAATTCAAAAAAATGAGGAGAGGCTTAGGAACCTCCAGGACATCTTTAAACGTTCCAACATCTGAATATTAGGGGTACCAGAAGGGGAAGAGGAAGAGGAACAAGTGGAAAAGTTATTTGAACAAATAATAAAGGACTACTTCCCCAATCTGGCAAAGGAAAGAGACTTCCAGGAAGTCCAGGAAGCTCAGAGAGTCTCAAAGAAGTGGACCCAAGGAGGAACACACCAAGGCACATCATAATTACATTAGCCAAGGTAAAAATGAAGGAGAGAATCCTAGAAGCAGAAAGAGATAAAGAGACAGTTATCTACAAAGGAATTCCCATCAGAATGTCAGCTGATTTCTCAAAAGAGACCTTACAGGCAAGAAGGGGCTGGAAAGAAGTATTCAAAGTCATGAAAGGCAAGAACCTTCATCCAAGATTGATCTATCCAGCAAAGCTTTCATTTAGAGTGGAAGGGTGAATAAAGTGCTTCTCAGATAAGGTCAAGTTAAAGGAGTTCATCACCACCAAACTCTTATTATATGAAATGTTAAAGGGACTTATCTAAGAAAAAGAAGATAAAAAACATGTATAGTAAAATGACAGCAAACACAATTATTAACAACCATACCTAAAACAACAAACTAAGCAAACAACTAGAACAGGAACAGAACCACAGAAATGGAGATCACATGGAGGGTTAACAACAGCAGAGTGAGAGGAGGAGAGGGGGAAAAGGTATGGAGAATAAGTAGCATAGATGGTAGGTATAAAATAGGAGGAGGGCAAGAATAGTATGGGAAATGTGGAAGCTAAAGAACTTATGACACATGGACATGAACTAAAGGGGGGGAATGTGGGTGGGAAAGGGTTTGCAGGGTGGAGGGGAATGAAAGGGGGTAATGGGACAACTGTAATAGCATAATCAATAAAATATATTTAAAAATAAAAACAAATAAAATAACCATAAATACAATAACTTGTTACAGAATACATACTATAAAATGTATGTAAATTGAAATAACAGCTCTGGTTGGTGTGATTCAGTAGACTGAGCGCTGGCCTGTGAACCAGAGTCACCAGCCTGATTCCCAGTCAGGGCACAAGCCTCGGTTGCGGGCCAGGTCCCTGGTATGGGGTGAGTGAGAGGCAACCACATATTGATGTTTCTCTCCCTCTCTTTCTCCTTCCCTTCCCCTCTCTCTAGAAATAGCTAAATAAAATCTTTAAAAAAAAACAATCAATAACCTAAAATATATGGAGGGAACAAAGGTGTCCAGTTTATATATATTATAAAAATTAAGTTATGAGCTGAAAGGGTGTTATATTATATGTAAGCCTCATGATAACCAATAAGGAAAAACCCGTAGGAACTACATACAATACTGTGATACCGGCGTGTAACAATATTACTACAAAAAGTGGTCAAATCACAAAGACATAAAGATAAAAAGAAATAAAGGATCGATAAAACTGTCAGAATGCAAAAACAGGGCAATAGCAAGACTTTACCTAGTAATAACTACTTGAAATGTAAATGGGTTAAAGTCTAAATCAAAAGACATAATGGCTAAATGGATTTTAAAAATCCAACAATAAGCTGCTAACAAGAGACTCACTTTGGCAAACAAATTGAGAGAAAAGGTGTGGGAAAAGGTATTTTAAGCAAATAGTAACCAAAAGAAAGCAGGGGTAGCTGTACTTATAACACACAAAATAGATTTGAAGCTAAAAATGGTCAAAGGAAACAAAGAAAGTCATTATATAAGGATAATGGGATCAATCATCAAGAAGATACAAAAATTGTAAATATTCATGAATGTAACATCAAAGCGTCAAAACATATAAAGCAAACACTAATGAAACTAACAGGAACTATAAACAACGTTACAGTAATAATTGGGGACTTTAATACTACACTTTCATCAATGGAGAGAACATCCAGTCAGAAAATCAGTAAGAAAACAGAGGATTTGAACAGCATTATCGACCAAAGAGAACTAAGAGATATTTACAGAAGATACTGTCCAGAAAAAGCAGAATAATCATTTTTCTCAAGCATAAAGAGAACATTTTCTAGGATAAAGACATATGTTAGGCCACAGAGCAAGTCTCAGCAAATAAGACTAAAAACACACGAACTCTGTTTTTTAGCCACAATCATATCAAACTAGAAGTCAGTAACAGGAGGAAAACTAGCAAATATTTGCAGATTCAACAACACACTCTTGAACAACCAATATATCAAACAAGAATTTAAGTAGGAAATAAAAAATATTTTGAGCCCTGGCTCAAGTTGGTTGGAGCATCTCCCATACACCAAAAGGTTGTGGGCTGGATCCCTGGTCAGGGCATACACCTTGGTTGCAGATTTTATCACTGGTTAGGGTGCATATGGGAGGCAACTGATATCTCTCTCTCCCTCCCTCCCTGTCTCCCTACCTCTCTCTCTCCTCTCTCTCTTTCGCTGTCTTTCTCCCTCCCTGCTCCCTCCTTCCCTTTCTCTCTAAAAAAATCAATAAACATATACTTGGGTAAAGACTTAAATACATACACACATATTTTTTAAATCTTGAAAATGAAATTACAACATACAAAAACTTATGGAATGCAGCAAAAGCAATTCTAAGAGGAAAATTTATAGTAATAAATGTATAAATCAAGGAAAAAGACCTCAAATAAACAACTTAATTTTACATCTCAAGGATTTGGAAAAAAAGAAAGAATACTAGAATAGAAATAAATGAAATAGAAAATATGAAAACAATAAAAAGACTGGCAAAACTAAGATGTGGGTCTTTGAAAAGATTAAGTTGACAAACCTTAACCTAGACTAACCAGAGAGAAAAGTGGAGAGATCCCAAATAATAAAATTATAAATGAAAGAAAAGACACGATAACTGATACCACAGGAATACAGTAAGAATCTACTATGAACAATTATACACCATCAAACCAGATTACCTAGATAAACTAGAAAAATTCCTAGAAACCTACCAACTCTGACTCATGAAGAAATAGAAAATGTGAATAGACTAATTACTGTAAGATTGAATGTGTAATCAAAAACCTTCAGACAAGTCCAAAAGCAGATGGATTGATGGGTAAACTTTACCAATCTTTTTAAAAAATATTTTATTTATTTATTTTTAGAGAGAGGGAAAGGGAAGAAGAAAGAGAGGGAGAGAAACATCAATGTGTGGTTGCCTCTAACATACCCCATACTGGGGACCTGGCCCACAACCCAGGCATATGCCCTGACTGGGAATCGAACTGGTGACCCTTTGGTTCACAGGCCAGCACTCAGTCCACTGAGCCACACCAGCCAGGGCTTGCCAAAGATTTTTTAAAAGAATTAACAGCCATTCTTTTCAAACATTTCCAAGAAACTGAAGAAGAAGGAACACATAAAATAATTTTATGAGGCCAGCATTACCATGATACAAAAGCCATATAAGGCCACTACATAAAAAGAAAACTATATGCCAATATCCCTAAGAAATACAGATGCAAAAATTCTCAACAAAATACAAGGAGGCTGAATTTAACAGCACATTTAAGGATCATATGTCATGATTCATCCATCCCTGGGATGCAAGGATGGTTCAACATACACCAATCAATAAATGTGATTCATCACATTAATTATAAAGATAAACATCATATGATCACTCAAAAGATCCAGAGAAAATATTTGAAAATTCAGCATCTCTTCATAAGTAAGAATTCTTATCAAATTGTACATAGAAGTATCTCAACGTAATAATAAAGGCAAATTATGACAAGCCCACAGCTAACTTCATACTCAACTGTGAAAAGTTGAAGGTTTTTTCTCTAGTATTAGGACCAAACAAAAGTGTCCACTCTCACCATTACTCAACATAGTACTGGAAGTTCTGGCCAGAGTAACAAGGCAAAAAAAAACAAATAAAAGACATTAGAATTAGGAAGGAAGAGGTAAAATTATCTTTGTTTGCAAATATCATTTTATATATAGAAAAGCCTAAACACTCCACCAGAAAAGTGTTAGAACTAATAAATTAATTCAGTAAAGTGGCAGGATACAAATATAATACACAAAATCAGTAGTACTAAACAACAAATTATCAAAAAATGAAAAATAATGAGAAAAATTCCAATTATAGTAGCATCAAAACCAATAAAATACATAAAAATAAATTTAAACTAAGTAAATGAAAGATTTATATACTGAAAACTATAAGACATTGATTAAAGAAGTTAAAGAAGACACAAATAAATGAAAAAATAGACTACATTCTTAAATTGGAATAATTAATATTGCTAAAATGCCCATACTACCCAAAACCATCTGTATATTCAAGGCAATACCTTCAAGGCATTTTTCACAAAAATTTTTAAAAATCCTAAAATTCATACAGAACTACCAAAGACTCCAAGTAACCAAAAGAATCCTGAGAAAGAACAAAGCTAGACATATCACACTTCTTAATTTTAAATCATATTACAAGGGTATAGTAATCAAAACTGCATTGTGCTGGCATAAAAATGGACACACAGACTAGTGGAAAAGAATTGAGAGCCCAGAAGTAAACATATACAGTCAACTAATATTTGACAAGGAAGCCACAAATATTGGAGGAAAATACATTTTCCTTAATAAACATTGCTGGGAAATTGGATATTTATATGAAAAAATGAAACTAGACCCCAATCTCATACCACTTACAAAAATTAACTCAAAATCAATTAAAGATGTAAATGTAACACTTAAAACCATAAAACTCTTAGAACAAAAATAGGAAATAAGCTCCTTAACATCAGTAATAGTAATGATTTTTTTTGGATATGACACCTAAAGCACAAACAACAAAAACAAAAATAAACAAGTGATGCTACATCAAACTAAAAAGCATCTGTATTATACAAAAATTATCAACAGAATGAAAAGGCAACCTACAACATGGAAAGAAATATTCTGAAACCACACATCTGATAAGGTGTTACTATACAAAATATATAAGAAACTCATACAACTCACTAGCAAAAAACCCCAAATAATCCAATTAAAAATGTGCAAAGCACTCAAATAGACATTTTCCAAAAGAAGATGTTAATGGCCAACAGGTATGTGAGTAGGTGCTCAACACCACTAATGATCAGGAAAATGCTAATCAAAACTCTAAGATGTTACCTCACACTCGTCAACATGGCCACTGTCAAAAAGGCAAGTGATGATAATTGTTGTGGAGGATATAGAGAAAAGAGAAGAACCCTTGCTCAGTTTTGATGTGAATGTAAATTCATAAAGCCAATGTAGAAAACAGTATGGAGGTGATTCAAAAATTAAAATTAGGCTATTATGATCTAGCAATTCAACCTCTAGGTATATGCATGTGACATGATGTTCAATATCATTAGTCATTACAGGAATGCAAAATTAAGACCACAATGAAATATCTATCACTACCCATCTATTAGAATGGTTAATATAGAAATAGTGATAACATCAAATGCTTAAGAGGATGTAGAGATACTGGATCTCTCATACATCGCTAGTGAAAATTGAGTTTCTTAAAACCAAAAGAAGCTAAATAATTATCCTGAAGAGATAACTACAACCCCAAGTTTAGTTCAGCATAATTAAAAATAACCAAGACAGGGAAACAAATGTCTATGGGTAGATTCATGGATAAGAAAACTTGATATTTATTATGTACACACAGGAATAGTATATAGCCATTAAAAAGAAATCCAACCATTTCTGACAACATGGATGGACCTTGAAAACATTATGCTAAGCAAACTAAGTCAGACAGAGAAAGACAACTACTGTATGCTGTCATGTATACGTGAAGTCATTTATAAGTTTCAAACACATAGAAACAGGGAGCAAATTGGTGTTTTCCAGAAGGTGGGAGAACTGTGTGAATGTGGTCAAAATGTACAAACTTCCCATTATAATATAAATAAATTATAGAGATGTAACATGCAGCATGATGACTAGTTACCAATATTGTATTGCATGAGGCCTGTCCAGAAAGTATCCAGCTATTCAATATGAAAATGAGAGACATTTATTGAAGAAAATATAAGAAACATTGTACACAGGACAATGACATCTCAGTCCCCATCAAAGTAGGCACCTTGGGACCTCACACAGTTCTCCCAATCGCACCAGCTTCTCGCTCATATTTTCCTGAAACTCATCTATGGTCTGAAATCCCTTTCAAAGTTGATTTTAGTTCTAGGAAAAGCCAGGAAATCTGGGCTGCAGGGGGTGCTGAGTCACCTGGGTGACTTGATGTCTTGTCAAAAACTCTGCACCAGATGTGATGCATGAGTGGGTGTGCTGTCTTGATGAAGCTGCCAATCACCAGTTGCCCATAGCTATGGCCTTCTGAATCATCCAAATAGTTTCCATGGAAGAATGTACAAGCTTAACACAAAATTTGACACAGATTCACTGCTCTACTCCCTCAGTCATTTTGAATGAGACAGCCACACAGTACATATGCTCATTCAACAATGTCTACTGCTCCCACTGACTAGTACAGTGAAATCATTATTCATGCATGCGCATTCTAGTCCACTCTCCTTGGCTGCCAGGTTACACAGATGTCGTGCAAACTGTTCTCGTTAACAATGGCTGAAATTTTTCCAGACCTCATATATTTGAAATTTGCTAATAGTCGTTCTGAAAAGTTCTCATCAGAATAAATAACATTATAACTATGTGAAGTGATGGATGTTAATTAACAACCAAAATATTGCTCAGTAAATAAATGAGTATACAACTGTGGTACATCTATACCATGGAATATACTCACCATTAAAAAGAAACAAACTACTCATATATAATAACTAATGTGGATTTAAGGGCATCATAATGAGTGAAAAAAGCCAATATCAAAAAGTCACATGCCATATGATTCTATATCTATTGATATAATATTCTTGAAATGACAAAATTAGAGACATGGAAAACAGGTTAGTGGATGCCAGAGACTGAGGATTATGGCTCACAATCCTCAACTGTGACTGAGGAGAACGAGGTGGACATGCACAAGATAGGGGTATATGTATGCATAAGAAGACCTGTGTAGTAATCTATAGCAATCTGTAACTTGATTGTGGTGGTAGTTACAGGAGTCTATCTATACATGTGATAACATAACAGAACTATGCACACATGGTATACCAATATCAAATTCCTGGTTTTGATTTTAGTCAATAATATGTAAGATGTAACCACTGGGGAAACTGGGTGAAGGATCAACCACTGGGCAAGTGATCAATCTACACTATTATATCTTTGTAAATTACTGTATATCTATAATTATTTCAAAAAATTGAAAGAAATATATAATAAAATATAAATTCAGTTCAAAAACTATTTTGATATTCCAGTTTTATTGTTTAAAACATGCAGAAAATGCAAAGAAAACATTGTTTTATTTTTGGTATAAGTGGTTCCTCGGTTTTTAAAAACAAGCTGAATATAAGACAAAACAGCTAAAAGGTACCCAAACCTGAGACTTTCAAAAGGATAAAATCTGTTATTTCTTCATAGTGGCATAAGTCTTGAGAATATCAATTTAACACATTGTATGCGGGAAAAGTATTTATACGTTTTACGTTGACTGATAGTAGAGCGCACGATAAAAACTACCCGCAAACAATGTGTTAAAAAGTCCCATACATAGCTATTCACTTGTAAGAAGTTGTTAAAAGATAAAGCCTTCCATGCATATTCTAAATGACAATTGCAAAGAGCTAAAATTTACATTCTTACATTTTGTTTGAGTAAGGGTTCTAAATGGCCCATCAATTACTAAGGACTCCTCTTGAGGCTCTCTGAGGGTCTGGCTTGCTCTTCAGCCAAGTGGACACACAAGTTACACTGTACTGTAATGTGTAAGTGATATCATGAACATTAAATATTGTCAAATGGTATGCAAATATTAATGGTTAAAATCAATAATACATGCTTAGCCAGAAACATTTTAATTCTTGGTAAAAAATCTGTAAGGCACTATTTTTCCTCCAAAGATTCTGCAAATCCAATATCATATTTCACTAATTTGAAGGCATATTTTTTAACATTTATCTAAAATTGATACATATCTTAAAATCACTCTTGGTCAAGTAGCAGTTACGACATATTTGTCATTATGTGTACATTATGTGTGCATGCATCAAAGTGTGAAGAATGGGTATCAGTGTCTTGAAAGAAAACCTTGGAGATAGATAATGACAGTCACTTATTTAAGAAATGATACATCATTAATGTTCTTGATAGCAGAGAACAGATGGAAACACAGGGACATCAAGACTTTGAGCTGACTTCCGGCCAAGATAGAGGCAGAGGTAGACACTGTGTGCCTCCTCGTACAACCAAAAGAAGGACAACAAATTTAAAAACAAAAAACAACCAGAACTGAAGGAAGTTTTAAAAAACAAATTGAACTGTATGGAAGTCCAACAACCAAGGAACTAAAGAAGAAACATTCATCCAGACTGGTAGGAGGGGTGAAGATGGACAGCCAGAAGGACAGGACTGCAGTAAGGCAGCAGCTGGCAGAGCAGGTGAGCCAGCAGCTTGAGGACTGGGCAGTCTGACATTTGTGTGTGGATAAACCAGGAGGAACAACTAGGGAATGAGACAGACCTCAAAACCCAGGGTTCCAGCACTGGGAAATAAAGCCTCAAACCTCTGACTTAAAAACCCTGTGGGGGTTGAGGTGATATCAGGAAAATCTCCCAGCCTCACAGGAGAGTTCGTTGGAGAGACCCACAGGGTCCTAGAACATACACAAACCCATGTACCCGGGAATCAACACTGGAGGGGCCCACTTTGATTGTGGGTAGCTGAAGAAGTGACTGAAACTGGAAGAGAGTGGAGCAAGCAGCACTTTTCTTTCTTGGACCACTCCCCTACATCACAACGCAGCCATGTGGGTTGCCCTGCCCTGATGAACACCTAAGGCTCCACCCCTCACTACTAATAGGCATGCAGAGACAGAAAAAAAATGGTCCAAATGAAAGAACAGTCCAAAACTCCAGAAAAAATACAACTAAGTGATGAAGAAATAGCCAACCTATCAGATGCAGAGTTCAAAACACTGGTAATCAGGATCCTCACAGAATTGGTTGAATATGGTTGCAAATTAGAGGAAAAAATGAAGGCTATGCTAAGTGAAATAAAGGAAAATGTACAGAGAACCAACAGTGAAGGGAAGGAAACCGGGACTCAAATCAATGGTGTAGACCAGAAAGAAGAAAGAAACATTCAACCAGAACAGAATGAAGAAACAAGAAATCACAAAAATGAGGAGAGGCTTAGGAACCTCCAGGACATCTTTAAATGTTCCAACATCCGAATCATAGGGGTGCCAGAAGGAGAAGAGGAAGACCAAGAAATTGAAAACTTATTTGAAAAAATAATAAAAGAGAACTTCCCCAATCTGGCAAAGGAAATAGACTTTCAGGAAGTCCAGGAAGCTCAGAGAGTCTCAAAGAATCTGGACCCAAAGAGGAACACACCAAGGCACATCATAATTACATTACCTGAGAGGGTAATCTCCTTAAAGATAAGGAGAGAATCTTCAAAGCAGCAAGAGAAAAGGAGATAGTTACCCATAAAAGAGTTCCCATTAGACTATCAGCTGATTTCTCAAAAGAAACCTTACAGGCAAGAAGGGGCTGGAAACAAGTTTTCAAAGTCATGAAAGGCAAGGACCTACATCCAAGATTACTCTGTCCAGCAAAGCTATCATTTAGAATGGAAGGGCAGATAAAGTGCTTCCCAGATAAAGACAAGTTAAAGGAGTTCATCACCACCCAGCCCTTATTATATGAAATGTTGAAGGGACTTATGTAAGAAAAATATCAAAAATATGAACAGTAAAATGACAACAAACTCACAGCTATTAACAACCAAACCTAAAAAAAATAAGAAAACCACTAGAACAGGACCAGAATCACAGAAATGGAGATCACATGGAGGGTTATAGTGAGGGAGTGGGAGGGGGGGAAAAGGTACAGAGAATAAATAGCATAAATGGTATGTAGAAAATAGGCAGGGGGAGGTTAAGAATATTACAGAAAATGTAGAAGCCAAAGAACTCATATGGACAACCCATGGACATGAACTAAAGGGGGAAATGCAAGTGGGGAGGGGTGTGCAGGGTAGAGGGGAATAAAGGGGGGAAAATGGAACTGTAATAGCATAATCACTAAAATATGTTTTTAAAAAAACTTTGAGTTGAAAGTGAGTTAGAAGAGTTAAAAAGACTATGAATGTGAAGAAGTTATAAGAGCATCACAAATAATTTTACTTATATTTTCTTCATATTTATGTACTAGGGTGATATTATTTTACAAAGGGCTTTCCATAAATATGAAAAATTAAAAGTGATAAAATGTTGTCATAGTTAAAATGCATCTTCTTTCTCAGTAGCACATACAACCATGGTATATTTTGTTTTATTTTTTAAGATTGTATTTATTTATTTTTAGACAGAATAAGGGAGAGAGAAAGAAAGGGAAAGAAACAATGTGTGGTTGCCTCTCACATGCCCCCTACTGGGGACCTGGCCCACAACCCAGGCACGTGCCCTGACTGGGAATCAACTCGAAACCACATTGTTTCACAGTCCTTGCTCAATCCACTGAGCTACATCAGCCAGGGGCCATGGTATATCTTGTAAGATTGCATCTCAGCTTCATCTCACCTTCTACTTCAAAACATTGAATCAATTTTCAAAATTACTATTTTCTTGCTGCTTAGTATCTTCCATTAAAATTTGACTTACAGAATTGAATCAATAAAAGCCCAAGAATCAAGCCTAAGAATCAAGCCTTTGATGTAATGACAAAAATGAAAATCCCACTTTATATAAGTAAAATGTCAAAAGTAAAGCTATGCCGTGACTAATCTGGGCTTTGATTTCATTGGGTCTTGCAGTAACATTAATTTGGCAACTGATGTTTCAATATAGAACATGATTTCTGGCCTATTCTAGCCAATATTTCTTACAGAGTGCTAAATATATGCCAAGTATTGAATTAGGCACTAGAGATAGCATAGAGAATAAATCAGATATGATCCCTGCTTTCTTAGTGTTTAGTATTTAGAAGACTGACAAATCATAAACTTATAAATACTATGAAGAAACAACTGGAAAATGGAAATAAAAATGAACTCTGCTGGGGGTATACTCTACTCACTTCAGATAATAATAATGGTTAACAGTGAACACTTACACAGTGTTTCACATCAGGTTCTGTACTGCATGCTTTATATACTCTTTAAATCTTCAAAACAACTATGTAAAATAGATATCACTATTGTCCTCATTTTACACACAGGGAAAATGAGGCTTTGAGAATTTAACTAATTTACCCAAGGTCACATAGCAAATAAGTAGGGAGCTGGGATGTAAACCCAGACAGTCTGACTCCCGGGTCCTTGTTCTCATCTATTACAATATTAGGGAGAGAGAGCTGTTCTGACAAAGTGTCATTTAAATTGACACAATAATGACAAGAAGATAAGGGGTTGCTGAACAAAATCACATATAAAGCCCTAAAGAGAGAAAAGGGTCCTTCATTTTATAAAAAATGAAAGAGGACTATCATTGCTGAAATGGAATTAGAGCAAGCAAGGATGTTGGTGAAATAGGGCTGTAGGAGGCCAGTACTGCCTCATGCAGGATCCCACGGGCCACAAGAACCTGGAATTTTATTTTAAGTGCAATTGGGACCACAGAAGACTTTGAACTGGACAGTGACATGATCTTTTTTTATATTTTTAAGTATCTGATGTTTGCAGAATGAATTAAAAGAAGGAAAGAGAAATAGAGTCCAAGTCATTCATTTATTCAACATATATTAAAAAGGTTATAGAGTAGCTATTAATGTGGCAAGCACTATTCCAGATACTGGGCATATAGCCAGAAACAATAAAGGCATGGTCCTCCACTCTGGAATACAATTTAGAGTGGTGAACACAGATAGATACACACACACACACACACACACACACACACCCCTACTCTCTGCTTACCTCAACAATTTCACCCACTCTACTGAACATTTTCTATCAGTGTACAAATTTTAGTATCTCCCATCTTTAAACAAACATCAAACAAAAATATATCCTTTGATCTTTTATTCCCCTCTAGCTATCATCCCACTTTCTACTCCCAAATGCAGAAAACTTCTTTAAAGACGTCTATATTAACTCCACCTCCAGTTATCTCAACCCACTACAATCAAGTTTCCTTCTTTCACCCTACTGAAAGGTTAGTAGTACCTTATACTTCACATATCTTTATATTTATTCTTATGTAGCTTTTTTGTACGGTTTTTTTTTTTTTTTGCTTTGTCAGATTGTAAACTCTCTGCAGGTGATAAGTAGACCTTAAATATAGCTCCTGGCACAGACTTTTATACCACTAACTAAACTAATATCTAAAGCCAGTAATTCATTTTACAGCCCTTTGAGGATTTGTGTATGTGTGTGTTCAAAATCCCGTTTTCCTGCAAAGGATTGAAGGGGGCTCATGGTATCACGAAAAGCTAATGGAAACGAATATAGATAAAAACAGTATATATATAACCCATGTTAAAGAGCATGAAGATAATCCACAGATAACTGTTAATTACTAATGCTGGCCTTGAATTGAAATTCCTTGGCAGCCAAAGGAAGAAAAGAACCTGATTCCCACAATGATATAGCATTTAATCTACCACAAAGTTAGGCACTTACATTTATCTGCAGAGATCGACTTTTCTCTGGACCAAAACCTGGAAGGGGCTTTGATCACTAGGTCTTTTATAAAAGTCACCTACAGTCTACGTGGCACAACTATGAAAACAAGAGACATCAATAAAAACAACTGAGCGAAGGCACAGAGTAATTCCGAAAGGCTGCTTAAGTTATTTAACTTCCGACACTTTTAGAGCAAGGACCTGTGATACGGTGTAACCACTGGTGTCTCAACAAGAGAATCCCGTTTTCTTCCGAGGGTTTTGGTCCAGGCTTGGCCACCGCAAAACGGCGCCTGAGTCCCTTGGTGATGAGAACAAAGGATCAGCGTTAGCCCAGCAGCTCGCGGGCAGCCTTTGCTTCAGGCGGGGCAGACGCCCCGCACTGTGGGCAGCGTCTCGGCCCAATCTTGGAAAGCGGGATTCAGGGTGGGCGGCACCTAGGGGTATAGGAAGTGTCCTAGGTGAGCGGAAAGGTTTGACCTAAGGGGCTGGGGGTTGGCGGAGGAAGTCAACTCGACCCTAGAGGAAGCACAACTCCAAAGGGCACCATGCAGTCCCTTCTCAGACGCGGGAACCTCTCCCATCCCGAACAAGAAGGAGCGGCACGGAATCCTCTCTTTGGTGTGTCACAGGGGCCGATCCTAGCTTCCAGGATTAGGATGCTATCATCCCACTCTGCCCTGAGACCCCAGAGATCACGCACCTGCAACCGCAGTATCCGAAGTCTCCACCCCAGTCTCTCAGCCTCCAGAAGACTGATTACGATTGGCTTGCACTGCTGTCCCGTTAGCTCTTTTCCAAGTGTGAGTGGCGTTAACTGTCCGCTCTGGGTCTTGGTCCCTCCTTTCTCTCGCCACCGAAGCACCGCCCCACGTGACGTTACACGTTGCCGCAAAGCGCAGAGGCGGGTCTCCGTCCACCGCCCCAGCCGCTTCCTTCTAGAGGAGGAGGCGGTGGTGTTGGGGGCGGGGATGTGAGGGGTCAGAAGGCAAACGTGCCCTAGAACGTACGCGATGCTCCGCCCTCTCCGCACACACGCCGGGTAGGAGGGCGCAATCAAGTCTTGGTGGCGGCGATCCTCGTCTTCAGTGTATGGTTCACCACGCCAGGCGGTTCTGCTTGGTTTCAGCCATGGAGGGCGTGCGCTGGGCGTTTTCCTGCGGCACCTGGCTGCCGAGCCGAGCAGAATGGCTGCTCGCAGTTCGATCGATCCAGCCTGAGGAAAAGGAGCGCATTGGCCAGTTCGTCTTTGCCCGGGACGCGAAGGCAGCCATGGTACTACTTGTCTCCGGTATTATTAGCCAAGGGAGATTTTGAGGGAGGTGGGCCTGGTTGTGGACACTCCCTCGCGTCCTAGTATCGAAGCCCGCCTTTTAGCCTACTTGGGTCAGGCGCGGGGCTAGAGTGGTCGGCCCTGCCGAATCTCTGCGTGGCCTGGTCTCTACGGCCTTTGTAGTTGCTTTGGAGGCCTGGCTCCGGAGCAAAAATTAGCCTCTCCCATGTTGTAATTAAAATAGAGACCCTACGAAACCATGAGATAGGTGTAGGGAAGGCCTACGAAATGGTTGGGGTTCTCCTCTCCATGAGTGTTTTTTTATATTTTTATCCTTTTTTTTCTTTCTGCGTGGGCGTGTAGCACATACTTAGTCTGCCAATTAAATAGCCCACCACTCAGCAAGGGTAGCCTGCACGTGATAGGTTCCTAAAAATATTGATGGTATGACTGAAGCAGGATATTAAGAATCTAGGAAAATTTCTGGGGAAGTGGAATGGGGAAACTGAGTAAAGAAAATTAAACAAGGCTAAACAGTTTGAGCAATGTACAGCCCGAGAACACTGGAACAAAGGAACCAGCTTGAGAAGGAGCTGGGGACTTCCTTTTCAGCTCCTCTGTTGGGAAACAGCAGGAATTTCCCCCTCCCAGGCTTCCACGTTTCCCCTATATAAACTTTATTCTGAAAGCTCAAGGTACGGTAGATGTTAGGATTTTCACCTTCTCAGACTGCTAGTCTTTGGTATTAATAAAAGCGTAATTTTAATACAATTCCTGTCTCTGTTTTTTGGCTGAGTGGTGATAGGCAGGCAGCACGGACCCTGGACTCGGTTGCCCTCCAGTTTCAGTATTTCGTTTATTCGTGCACACTGTGGAACTGGAAGAGACAAGGACCAGCCTCCTTTTACCAAAGAAACTGAACCCATGGACAGTGCGCTCCCAGGCATACCTTCCTGGCTACATAACTTGGGAAACAATAAGAATTTTTTATTGTAGTTACATATTTTTAAGCAACAAGTGGAAAGTTGGATTTCAAAATTACTTTTTTTAATGCAGTTTGAAACAGCTTGTAATTTACTGTCATTTCAAGAAACACTCCTTGAAGTTGACCCTATATTGAGAAAACTTTCATTTGAAATTTGAGCTAATTCATATTTTTTGAAGACATTGGTGAATATGTTTAGTGTTGCAGTTTCTAAAAGTGTTAGAATTGAAGGAAAAAACTTGAAAGATACTTTACAATTATATACTTTGTTATACCCATGAGTATTTTTGGTTATTTTTGTGTAATTTTAGTAATATCTTTCCTAATTATTAGGTGGAGCTGCTAACGAGTGGGTAAGGGGAATATGTGAAAAAAAAAATAGTTCATGCATAGCTAATTGTTGAAACTGAGTGATGAGTATATAGCAGTGACTTTTAACCTTTTTCATCTCAGTACACATAGACTAATTACTAAAAGTCTACCTCACACCAAAAAGTTTTTTGCTGCTCTGACCAAAAAAAGGTATAATTTTGATTCATTCACACCGACAGCTATTGTGTTTGCTATTGTCATTTTTTCATTTGACAGTTTAAGGGAAAAGAGGTCAGTGCTCCTAACTAGTCAGATATTGCATGTTTTAAAAGTTCTTGGCAGCACATGGGTTGAAAATCGCTGATGTGTAGGACCTAGTAATGCTTGCACGTGTGCACAGAGGTGTAGGTACAACAAGGTTACTCACTAGGGAATTTTTGTAATAACAAAACTAGAGCAAATCCATTTTAACTTCTTTGATACTATGAAATATAATATGCTACAACTGATAGGGCACAGACTGGACAGTTATGTACAGATATGACATAATCCCCAGTAAGTTAAAAAAGATTATACATAATAGAATACTATATATAATAGGGTCTCATATGCAGATAGCAAAATCATAGGTAAATGAGCATATATTTAGATACTTAGAGAAAAGACTGGAAGGATGCCTACTTGTTAACATTGGTTGCCTGTTCAGGTGAGGAAATTGCTAAGGAGAGATTAACTTCTACTTTCTTAAGCATTGCTTAAATCTTGATGCAATGTACTTTTTAAAACTTTAAAAAAATTTTAAAAACCACAAAAATTGACTTTGTATGTTACAGGCAGAGTACCTGTATGTATACTGATTGTTTATGTCTTATTTATTTAACAGGCTGGTCGTCTCATGATAAGGAAATTAATTGCAGAGAAATTGAATATCCCTTGGAATAATATTCGTTTGCAAAGAACTGCAAAAGGAAAACCAGTTCTTGCAAAAGACTCATTGAATCCTTACCCCAATTTCAACTTTAACATCTCTCATCAAGGGGACTATGCTGTACTTGCTGCTGAACCTGAGCTACAGGTTGGAATTGATATAATGAAAACTAGTTTTCCAGGTAATGTTGCATTTTTGTAGTACAAGGGTTAGGTATCTCCTTGTCTCCATTCGTACCTATTAATGAGTAATCTCAGGCCAGGAAATGTAGATGAAGTTTCAGAGAAAATATGCTCAATACTCAAAGGTGGTATATCTGAGAGAGCATATATCTGAAAAAGGCATATTTCTTTGAATATTAACAGACTTCTATATAAAGGATAGATTCTTTATTACCGAGGAGTCATATAATGCTTTGTCAGAGACAAAGTGAAATGTAAGGATTTTCTTTTTGAATTATACTTCACCTTGTTAAATAAGACTTGTTAAATAAGACTGAATTTTAAGAAACTTAAATTTTTAAAGAACAGTTTTTCAATAGTTCTGGACCAACTGGGCCAGAACTGGACCAAACTGGACTCCAGTCAATTTTGAGTGGCATTCTATTCAAAACTGTGGTGATTATATTATAAGAATTTTGTTACACTTAAGTATTTTCCAAAATTCATCAGTATACTGCAGTATATATGACAAAGTATATTGTAGTTCTTAGAATAAGATAACATGTATTTATGCCATATTTAGAACTCTTTGTAGCACATTTATATAAGTAAAAATAAAGAGCAAGCAATTATTAAAATATTCAAGTTGCTTATATTTTACCTTAGAAATTTGAAATTGGTGGCTGTAGGAACTGCTAACATTTATTTTGGGGTTGAGTATGCCCAGAGAATTTTACTAGAACACAGATTCTCTTAACCATAATTTTCATCATCACTAATATTGTATTTACCAAGCTCTTACTGTGTGCCAAGGCATTTTACTAAGTGCTTTGCATATATTCTGCAATTTAATTGTCCCAACCCTAAAAGGAATATACTATTATTTTTATCAAAGGATAAGTAACAGTCCAGGAAGAAAGCAGTTAATAAGAGAGACATCTTTCTCATTTCATAATGCAACTTCAGGATCTTTGCTTATGATTCCCTGAGTATGGAAGATTTTTATTAATATTATGCGGCCCCCCACCCCCCAATTTCTGCATAGATAACTTATTTACTGGTTACCTTTTGCCTCATTCTTACTTTAGGGAAGCCTTTGTGAACCTTTAAACTAGGTTCTTTGTTGTAGACCCTCATAAAATGTATCTCCTGCATTCTGGTACCATAATCTGTTTATGATTATTTATCAGGATGATTGATTGCCATTCTATTCTTCCTTAGGGAGCAGAACTATGTTAGCTACATAGTTCCCAATAATTATCTGTCAAATGAATCGATGAATACTCTGCTTATATATACATACTCATATGTGTACACACACACACACGCGCGCACACACACAGCAAGGCTTCAGAGTACAGCTGTGAATCTTATCTCTCATTTTTGCTGTCAGTGTCTTTACTTGGAATTTTCCCACCAGCTACTTTTTCTTTATTCCTTTTTGAGAGAGAGGGAAAGGGGCAGAAAGAGAGGGAAAGAAACAGTGATATGAGAGAAAAACATCAATTGGCTGCGTTGGGTACACCCAGCTGGGGACAAAACCAGCAACACAGGCATGTGCCCTGACCAGGAAACAAACTGCCGACTTTTCAGTTTGTGCAACAGCACCCAACCAATTGAGCTACACTGGCTGGTGCCTACCAGCTACTTGCTTTTCTGATTTGTTCATAAAACCTTTCTATTACAACTCTATTCTTAACTTTGCTCACATGGAGGATGTACAAGTGATAATGGATTCCTTACCTGAGTCCTTGGATAAGCATCAAGTTATTTTACTTTAATCTACTGAAATTATTTGCTACATTTTGTATACATTTTCTCAAGAAGAGAACTAGTTTTCAGCAGTGTAATATAGAAGGCTTATTCTGAAAGAACCACTGCTGTAGAGAATTGAGAATGAACTTTAGAATGAGCCCATAAGCTTTCAGAGTTTTCTGTTGTGCTTACATGAACTTTACCTAAAATCAGAAATTATCAGAGAGGCCATTGCTCCTCAGTCAGCATAATTACACAGCAAAGTTTGGCTCATCAGGGTGTCCACCTGGAAATTATGCCTTACCGTAAGACACAGATTTTATTACCAGTTGCCTTGATGGACAGTGTTGGCTTTGGTCAGTACTAAATAAACAAGTAATTACTAATTGAAATTTATAAGAAATGATAGGAAGATAATTGAGCATTAATTGACTAATGGTATCCAGGCCTTGTCTTACTCCTTGACTGGTTCATTGCCAGAAAGCTGCAATATAGCCAATAAAACATGGGTCAAGAGATATTTTCTGGTCATCATTATTATTGTGTCAGTAATTTCTAAAGTATGAATGGACATCATTTCTCAGTGAGGCGGCAAGTAGACACTGGTTTATTTCGCTGGAGATTTATTTGAATTGCTGTGTTTATCAGAATAAGTGAGGAAATTGAGCAAGGAGTGTTTTAAAAGTTACGAAATGATGGAGGGTAAAACTTAGAGCAGCAAGTATATTGTACTTTGTACTGGACATTATTATGATATTGTCAACTCTGAAGATGGAGTCAGTCTTTGCAGGCATTGTTTGTATATTGAAAGCCTCAGTTTTATACTCCCATTTTGTCTGCAGGTAAACATTATATTGGAACTTGTGGAGTCTTCCCTTGTCACATTATCCATTTCTTCTAGGTTCCATTTTCCCCTCCCAGTTCTCATTGCTACTATGGCAGGGCTGGTAAAAATATATTAATGGCGCTAGGAAGCTTTGGGTTCCTTCTAGCCAGATGCCCACAATTAAGGAGATTATTGCAACCACCACTTTAGTCTTTGCTTAATGGAGAAAGAAACCTTATTTTAAAAGTGGTGCATAGTTGGCATTTGATAAATATTTGTTTAATGAATGTCTAGAGAAGAGCAATTGTAAGATATTGGGGACCCTGGTATAAATAAACTGGCAGTGCAGTACATTCCTAAGCCTGGGGGGAAAGGTGTTTTGTAGGTCATTACTGTGATACCCAATTAGGAAATTTTAGTTGTTTTTTTTATTTTTATCTACCATTATTTATGTATTGTAATTACAAAACAAGGCAAGATAAGATAGATACAATATAAAAACTGTGGTTTAAATTTGGGAAATGACCAAGAATTTTTTTCCCCTGTGGCTTTACATTTTCAGCTTTACATTTTTATTATAAACTTTGCTGAGTGTTAATTGGCAGCACAAAAGACTCAATATTTTGAGATTTAATACTAATTTAATAGCTTTGAAATAATTTAGAACTGTTTTCTAGAACAACTGTTATGTAAATTAAGCTCAGTAAGTATAAAGTAAGTGATGGTAGTATATGATAGCTTGGAATGTGGTAGGGCCTGTTTCTTGTCTCCTTCCACTGTGCCATCCATCTCCTGTACCATTATAATGGCTTCCTAATTGATTCCCCTTTTTTACTATTGTACTCACCCAGTTGTTACAGAGTTGAAGTGGTCTTTTTAAAAAAAATAAAACCTGCAGCAGTTTTCTTAAAATTATTAGGTTGTTTTTTAGTAAAATCCAGTCTGTTTAACATGACCTAAAAATTCTCATTACTTCTCCATTTGTTGACCATTTGATCTTCTTTTCCTTCTCATTTGTAACTATGACTGACTTGATAATTTTCCCTCATTAGATAAGTTGAGGAGTCATGCTTGTTTTGTTTTTGCCACAGTATACCTAGTGCTTAAAAGGGTTGAGCATGTAGCAGGAGCTCAATATGTATCGAATGTACAAATGATAGGAGTTCTCAATTTTGCTGAAAATAATGTTTTCATTTGTTAAAAAATGAAAAAGGTACATAACCACAATGAACAATGCTATTTGTATCGGATACTAGTTAGAACATAAACTTTTCTCATCAGTGAGTTACGATAAAAAATAGTTTTTCCTTTGAGTCTTCTTCCTCACTCCATTTATCTCCCGAGCTTTTTCTCTTCTCCACTTCCATTCATTTCAGAGTCAGTTTTCAGCTTTGTGCCTGCTCCAGTCTATTCCACCATCATTTCTATCTAGGCTGATCGATATTCTAGATCTGCATTTTGCAGGATGTGCTAGTTAAAGCATTTTGCATGTTGTGCTAAGGCTTGCTTTTTAAGCTAGGAGTTTTGCCTAGATAAGTCAGTAAGTCAACACTTCCCTTTGTAGTCTGAACTTCTTACTGAAAACCCAGGTCTTCACTGGCAGGGAGTATTCCTCCTTCTCAGTTACTAAATGGGCTTTGAGTGGGGTTATAACATAGAACTAGTATTTATTGAGTAGCACCCATGTGTGTGACACTATTAAATGCCTTGTGTGCATTATCTTGTTTTATCCACTTAATTCGAGGATAGACAGTTGAGCCATGAACAGCGCAGGGCTCAGGAACACCAACCTCCCATGCAGCTGGAAATCTGTATAACTTACTACTCTCCCCAGAACTTGTCTATAGTTACCCTTCAGTATCTAACAGGGCACTGGTATCAAGAACCCTTGCAGATACCAGAATCTGCAGATGCCCAAGTCCATTATATAAGATGGCTTGGAACGGTGCTTACAGTCTGTGCCCTGCATCCATGGTTTTCCAACCTTGGATCAAAAATTCTGTCTGCGGTTGATTGAATCCACAGATGTGAAATGTTGAGATTGGGAGAACCGAGTGTATAGCAGAAAATATACCTATAAGTGGACCTTTGTTGTACAAACCTCCATTGTTCAAGGGCCAGCTGTACTATTAATCTTATAGAACAGATTAAGATACTTCCTCAAGGTTACTTGAACAGAAGGTCATGGATTTGAACCCATACTACAAAACCCAGATATTTAGGCCTGCACTCTACAATATATGGCCTCTTAATACTAGGCTTTATTGATAATGGTTAAGGATTTGCAGTTATAAGATCTGAAAAATTCTGTGGAACTCAGTTAAGTTTATTTAGTTCTTATGGAGGAACTGATGTCTAAGAAGACTTGTCTTACGATTTTTAAAAATACTAGACATTGTAAACAAGAGTGTGATGTTAGAAGAATAGACAACTAGGAGGGTTAAGAATTAGAGCCCAGTATCTATATATTATCTTTTGAATTTGGTTTTATTTTTTGCTATATGAATTTTAGTTAATTAAATATACTTATCTTTTCCTTGATAAATTCTGGATTCATCTTGTTTGAAAAAAATAATTAAATTGGTAAAAGATTTACTCCCAATTGTAGGTTATAGAGTCTCCTGTATTTTATTCTAAAATTGTACCTTTTTATATTTGTCTAATTCCTCTAGAATTTGTGTCTATGTGTATATTGTGTATTTTACATCCTGAAGCTAAACAATTCTACCACCATCAGAATTGGGTAAATAGGAAAAAACGTATAAAGTACTTAACATTTGATAAATGTTAGCTCTAAGTTTGTTGTGGTAGTTGTTGCTGTTATGTGTACAGAATGTTGTTTTTAGTATGGTGGTCAAAATATTAAAATCAGCCAGGATGTTTATTAAAAACTTAGATATTTTGAAATCACAGACCTACTGAACCAAAATTTCTGAGATGCAACTAAGGGTTCTATATGTAAGCAATTTCCCAGGTGATTGTTAGACACATTAATGTTTGAGCAATATTGTATTAATTTACAGAGCCAACAAAAGAAAATGATTGTAACCAATCAACATTTTTTACAAGTGAAATAACCATAAAGCCATTAGATCCTTATCTCACTCTGTATAACAGCATACCAGTAGTTAAAGTTAGGTTTTAAAAACAATTACTAGAACACAGTAGTAAATGTATATTTTGTCAGACCTATTAAAAAAGGATGCATTTTATACTCAAAAGGGCAAAAAAACACAAAGTCAATAGATGTGATTGATTTCATATTATATCTTTTCTCTCAGAAACCATGCAATAAATTTGTGGCAAATATAACAAAGGAGAATGTTGTTAATATATAAAATACTTGTGAGTACTGAAAGGAAAATGACTTAAGGCCCACTTGATGAATGTACCAAAGGCTTGATAAAACAATTCAAAGAGGATATATAAAACAACTACCCCAACAACCTTACAGCTAACATTAAGTACTTAATAGTTCTGGGCACTTTACATGTTTATTCCTTAATATGCCCAACTCTTTGTCCCTAATTTATTAGCTTTAAGAAATAGCCACAACGATGTTAAATAACAGTAAAGAAGTGGTGGAGCCAGGATTTGAACATTTGACTCCAGTCCATAACACTAAAGCTCTTAAGAGTGTTCGATTGTGTTTGTGTATTGAAGTTAAACTGTATTCGTGTGTGCCAGTGTCCTAGAACTCCTAACAAAGTACCACAGACTTGATGTCTTAAAACAACAGAAATTTATTGTCTGACAGTTGTGAAGGTCCCAAGTTAATGAAAGTGTTGCCAGGGCCATGTTCCCTCTAGGTTCTGGGGAAGATTCCTTTGCCTCTACTTCATTTCCTGACAATCCTTGGCATTCCTTGGCTTGGACCTTTCTCACTTCATTTTCCACCTTCATCTTCACGTGACCTTTCCCCCTATAGGTTCTCTGTGTGTCTAAATGTTTTTTCTTACAAGCATACTAGTCATTGGATAATAGGGCCACCCTAATCTAATATGACTTGATTACACTTGCAAAAAAAAAAAAACTATTTCCAAATATGATCACATTTGGAGGTACTAGATGGGCATGAATTTTGAGTGACACTATTCAACCCACTACATTCTATCCTGTGGCCCTGCCAAATTTATATCCTTCTCACATAAAAAATAAATTCACCCCATCCCAGCATCCGTAAGTCTTAAACTATTATAGCATTCATTAACTTTAAAACTTAAGTCACATCTAAATATCAACTCAAAAAGTTCCAGATCTCTATCTGAATCATCTAAATCAGGTATGGGTGACTCTGGGTATGATGGAATGTGGGGCAAAATTTCTCTTCCACTAGTGAACCTGTAAAGCGAGAGGAAAGATCACCTGCTTCTAAAGTACATTGGTGGGGCAGGCATGGGATTGACATTCCCGTTTTAAAAGGGAGAAGTTGGAAGAAAAAAGGCTCATGGGTCCCAACAAAGTTCAAAAGCTTGCAGAGCAAATTACAGAAAGTGTCAAGGCCTGAGGTTAATCCTTTGTGGCTCCCTGCTAGGTCCTCAGGCTCTTCAGGGTGACTGACCGCCCCTACTTTTGCCCCTTTATCCTGCTTTCACAGTCCTTTCTTTTACTTGAAAGATAATGCATTTGCAGCCAGATAGCCCTAACTGTAGGCCCTTTTCTTGCCTGTCTGTGTTGTTACATGTAGGTATTGATAAATGCAACTTAAATAAAAATGCGAAAAGCAACTGCAATTTAGGACTGCTTCAGTGGTGGAGAGTTTCAAGCCTCAATTGCGATTTTTTTCTGTGATGAGCTACTTGTATGGAAGGCTTAAGGGGCTCTTTTGTTAACATACTACATGGTTTGTGGTAGTGTGTGAAATCGTTTTTAGCAGCTCAGACTTTTTTTTTTATTCTGGGTTTGTATCTGGATAAAATTCCCAGACAAGTAAGCTGATAAGTCAAGCATTATTGTGTATATACTAACTGAAATTTTAGAAGACTGTCACATCCAATGGAAGCAAGATTACAAGTAATTCAGTACTTAGTGAATGAAACTACTAGAATTTCTAGTACAATTCATTATCCAAAGCTATATTTCATTACTTGAAACAAACAGATGGAAGAAAAATGGCAAACTTTAACTGAGATGCTGGTTTTGGAAAGAGATTGATGTTGGTTGGCCTTAACATTCTGGTACTTGTAGAATTTTTTTCCCCCATAGGCTTGCAATGGCACCGAGGGGTACTAACTACAAATTATTTTGTTTTACTTTACGACTGTATGTTTAATATGCTTCCAGTTGGTGTATGACCTTGATTAGTTGATTACTGGGAACATTTAGTTAATATCTAACACAGTTTTCCCTAAAGATTAATCTGTAAGATAAGGGATCTACTTTTTAAAACTTGGTTAATGGTTCTATATAAATTTTCAGTCATTTTGTCTGTTCTATGTGTATACTTAAGTTTTTTCGTGTGCAATAATAGAATGATTAAAATGAAGACTGTAATTACGTGAATATGTGATGGTATTATAGGCGACTTTGCCAACTTATATATCCAGTAATCATGCTGTTTTCAGTTAATTTGAAGGACAATGTACTATTTGGTATTCCTACCAAATTTTTTAAATTCCAATTTCCCAGATAAACAAAGTACTTAAGAGCCTTCACCCACTGTGTATTTCCACTGTGATGCCACATGGTGGTGCTGTCGTGCTTTGGCTGAATATTTACAAAACCATCTTTTACTGTTGCTGTCAGATCTCTTATTTTGTGAAGTAAATAAGATGCTCTCAAAAGTGTATAAAAATGTACTCATATCAGATATTTTTTGCTGCACATAATCAGTTATAAGATTGCTTTCCAATGATTGTGCTAGATTGCTTTTTATGTTAATCAGTTTATTATTAGCATGTATATTTAAATTTTTCCTTGATTGCCCCGTTATATTTAGTTAAAAATTAGAGGGTTATAAAATTATAACTTGAAGAAACCAACAAATAAACCATCTACACTGACTCTGTAGATGACAACAAGCATATCTTTTTAAATTTTAGGCTTTTTGGGTAGTAGTATGTTAAACTACAATTCCACTCAGATTACGTACTGCCGTTTTCCAAATCCAAGGTAGCTGTTCTTCCTGTTATTATTTACACTGTTTGTGCCAGAATCTATTCAGGAGGACAGAGTTCATGATTTATATAGTTATAGTGCTTCCACTATTTAAAGTCTTCAGATGTACTTCAGATCACTTATGCAAGGTTGCTTGCTTTACTTTCTCTACTGTGTAATTTGTCAAGTCAGAATATACTAGTGATGCTTGCATTTTAACAAGATAGTTTTTATTAAGCACCTTAAGGAATAAGCACCAGACTGCCAAAGGGATTCATAGCCTTGGGACTCTTAAGATCACAGTTTAATATTTTGATGCTGTTGCATGAAATGACTTTATAGCTTTGCTGGGCTACTTTTAGGAAATAATCATTTTAACAATAACAAACAGTAGATACTAATTGAATTCATAAAATGTATTGTAATGTTATTCTTGAAGAGGAGAAGGCTAGGAGACAACAGATGATTAAATGAGTCTAATGAACTTGAAAATAAATGAGGACCTTTGTCTTGAACTAAAGGACCACATATGTAGGGTTGTTGGAAATATTTCCTAGCTAAACAAGAGGAGACTTTTGACTATTTTGAAATGAGGATGGTGGGGGAATCTTAATTTGGAGCGCAGCTGGCTCTTAATATTTTCTACCCTTGAGATAACTACGGGAAAGTTACTTCTTTACTGTAGAATAATGACTTTCAACCCGTGTGGCACAAGAATTTTTAAAACATGTAGTACCTGACTGTTTAGTCAGGGGCACTGACTTCTTGCCCTTGGAATGAATCAAAATTATATCTATTTTTTTTTCCGATCTGCAAAAAATGTGTTTTTTGGTTTGCTGCAGAATTTTAGTAATTTATGTGTGCCATGAGATTAAAAAGGTTGAAAGTTGCTGCCTGAAGGAGAAACTATAAACTCCCTATGAAGATAAGGTTCATGTGTGTTTTGCTTATCATGATACTTCCAGCATCTAGCACTTACGCATTTTTAGAGTGAAAATTATAATAATAGGAGTCTAATTGAATTCTCATGGAGAAGTTAGTGATTAAATGCCAGCTAAGCATCAAGTAGGGGGATTTGACATCTTTTTTCCAGACATTCTATGTTAGCAGATGTCCATTTTTAGGGTTGTAGTCAATCAGTTAAGAATGTCAGATTTTGGAGATGGATATTTTAGAAATGGGAGTTGGAGTTAGAATAGGCAAGGTACACGAACAGAATCTGTAGAGGGACGATCTTCAAGAGGTTTTCTGGAAAAGCATAGGATAGTAAAACATTTAGGAAATAATTTACCAAATAATAAACATTCAGTTATTTATAGAGTAAACATTTGTGTTCATGTAGCTTGGGCCAGGCTTTCTGAGAGGCCATTAAGCTTGAAGTGTGTGAGAGCAAGAACCATGACTGATTTGTTTTTATTCGTTAGTTCAGTACCTGTTTGTGTAATATTTATACATGTCTGCATGCCTGTAGACTAAATGGATGATGACAGAAATTCCTGCCTTATAATAGTAAAAAGATACAAATGTAATTATAATATTTTTGAAAATATAGTACAAAAGGCATTGTCTATATTTTAATTTGTGTCTTAACCCTTAACTCTGGGAATCGGGTCCTTTGAGTTCTGTGCTTTTTGTCATTTATTTTTATAACACTATGTAATATTTTGTTTATGGAACAGTAGAGTTAGGGATAGACTTCAAATTTTTTAAAAATGAGCCTGTTTTATGGTATCCCCAAAAGAATAGAAATTGAAATCTCTTTTATTTGGAGAAATCATATTAGAAAATATTAATTATTTTGAAGGAAATAAGTATATTTTCCATTCATTGTGATAACTCTCAATAAAAGAACACTTTTCAGCCTTCTACCCATTTCTAGGAAATTATAATAAAGAAGCTGTTCCTTTTTTTTTCTGTTTATATAGCAAAGTAAAATTCTAAACCCCAGAATAGATTGCTCTAAGAGTTCTTAAGGGTGTATGATTCTTTGTCATATATAGGAATTTCCTCTTAACTAAAATTTATAACAGGTTTGGCTGCTAAATTTTACCAATTTGGGAGGGCATCTATTGCAATATTGTTTTTCTCCTTAAACATTTAGTAATTCATGGGATTTCACTATTCCTGTTGACCTGTCTTTTTCCTGATCTGACCCCAGTACATCATTGTACATTACTCTTTTAATTCCCAGCTTAATTGGATTTGCTGATACTTTGTTGAGGATTATTGTGACTATTCAAAAGTGAGCTTGGCCTGTGGTTCTCTTTTGTGTGCTCTCTTTAATAGATTTGATAATAGAACAGCTCTTTTTAATTCCCTGTTTCCTTAATTGACAGGTCGTGGTTCAATTTCAGAATTCTTTCATATTATGAAAAGAAAGTTTACCAACAAAGAATGGGAAACAATCAGAAGCTTTAAGGATGAATGGACTCAACTGGATATGTTTTATAGGAATTGGGTATAATTTCTTTCTAATTTTGAGAGTAAATGCTTGGGATGATTTTATTATCTTTACAAAAAATAGGACCAAAAAAGTTTTGGTTACCTGGTAATTCATATATTGTTTGAAGTTAAATAGGTCATTAGTTGGAAACTTCATGATTTTTATGTATACATTATTATAATGACATTTAAGAAAATTTAACATTTAATGCTCAGTTAAAAGGCATTTACTTTTGAAGCTAGAACAAGACATTTTATTTATCACTTTTTATAAATGTTTTCTGTGTTAAACTTATACATAGTAGGCTTTATTTAACAAACACATATAAAATTTACTGTATGCCAGAAGGCATTACTTGAAGCCTTTTGTAAATTAGTTAAATTATTATAAAAGACCTATTATTATTATTACATGTTACACATGAGAAAATGGAGGTCCAGGGAGTTTAAATGATTTTCCTTAAGGTCATATGGCTGGTTTGTCTTCATGTCTACTGTAACAGTGAAAAAAAATAGCTTATAGACATATTGTAGTATGGAGTTAAAGATCCAGATGTTTTAGGCCTGTACCTTTACATTGAAAATTTTTATCTACTTAAAGCTCTAAGAGAAAATGTTTTTCTGTATCTTAGGCACTGAAAGAAAGCTTCATAAAAGCCATAGGCATTGGACTAGGATTTGAATTGCAACGGCTTGAATTTGACATATCTCCATTAAACCTGGATATAGGCCAGGTTTACAAAGAAACACGCTTGTTTCTGGATGGAGAAGAAGAAAAAGAATGGGCATTTGAGGTAAGATATTTATCAGAATTGCTGTAACTGCAAGGATTTGCTTATTTTGTGCATGTGTATGAGATTGATTTGAGGAAGCCAGCCATTGAAATGAAACACAACTGGAATCCAGTTCCGGTGCTCGGAAGGTGAAGTCCAGGGTACCATGATGACATACAGCATTTAAGCTGACTGAAAGATTAGTCATGGTGAGTTAAGAAAAATGGGAAGAAAAAGGCTCTGGAACAGAAAGAGCTTTGTGTGTATAAACAGCTGAAGGAAGCCATTTGGACTGTTGTGATGAGGGCGTTCCAGGCCAGATTGATAATTTCATGCAGGGTATTATGGGTCAGTTAAAGATTTTGTTCTCTTTCTGTACTTGATTTCTGTTACTAGTAATTTTTAGTTGCCAGTAAGAGAAATCCAACATAAACTCATTTAAGCCAAATGATATCATAGAGGCTACTGGAGTGTTTCATGTAACTGGGCCTCTCAGAATTAACTAGACTTAGGGACTGGGAATCTCAGAACTCTTATATTTTACTTTTGCCTTTCTATGTATCCTGGCTTCAGTTTTCTCCCACCTTTGTTTCTCATTTTGTACATCAGCTTTCTTCTGTGGTTTGTGTAGCTGGAAACATGGCTGCCTACCACTCATGTAACAGGATAAAACCCCACAGAGATTAGTGGACTCCCTTTCTATTCTAAGTCCTGAGCTCACTGGCCTGGCTTGGGTCTAGTGCTTATCTTCTGACTAGTCATTGTAGCCAAGGAAGTGATCTACTGTGATTGGTCCAGCTTGTGTCAGGTGTCCAGAGCCAAGCAAATAGGTTGTATACTAATGTGGCAATTCTTGCAATAATCACCTGAATTGTCTTCAGAGAAGTTTGGTGCCCACGATAAAGAATTAGCAATGAGTCACCCTGGCTGGTGTGTCTCAGTGGATTGAGCGCCAGCCTGTGAACCAAAGGGTTGCTGGTTCGATTCCCATTCAGGGCACATGCCTGGGTTGCAGGCCAAGTCTGCAAGAGGCATCCATACATTGATGTTTCTATCCCTGTCTTTCTCCCTCCCTCCCCCTCTCTCTAAGAATAAATAAATAAAACTTTAAAAAAAAATAATTCGTGATGAGTGGATAAAATGGGGCTATTCACTAATATTCTGAAAAGAATTTAACAGGTGTTAGTAAAGAGTGATAAGATCAGATTTGTATTTTAAGAACAAGTTCTCTCTGGGTGGAGATTAAGGAAGTGAGATATCAAAGATATTATGATCAATTCTGTGATTTACATAGGTCCCACTATTGAAAAACTGGATTCTAGGGAACAAGTCAGATATGAGTTTGAGATGTCAGGTGAATAGAATGAAGGGCCAGGTCAGAGGGAAACCATCATAATCATCATAACATATGCCTGGTAGTTAAAGCCTTGGGATTTAAGGTTGCAGCTATTTTAGAAAAGAGAAATTATCTATATTAGAAGAAAGGCCCTAGCATCATTTGAGAATACTAATAGTTAAAGCAGGTGTGGAAGAGACAAAAAGAATGATAAAAAATAATAAGAAATAAACTAACAGAGTAGTGTTGGTGGATCCAAGGGGCAAAAGGTATTTTGGGAATGAGATCTGTGTCAAAACCGCTGACAAACCAAGTAAGGTAGGAATTTTATCAATTAAGTGGCAATTATATTTAGGATATTTTAAGAGTACAATTTTAAAAAATTGTAAACAAAATTATCTTTAATACTTAAAGGGTTAAACCTTAGCCATTTCACTCTGGGAGAATCCTTTATTCTTGATGGTGGCGTTGGCCTAGGAGCGGGGGAGGCGTACAGTCATGGCTGAGCCAGCTGTGCCTTACCTTTTTGGGTGGTGAAGATGTCTGAGTTCTTGTGGACCCAGTGGATGCTGTGGAAAGTGGTAGCCACTGGGCGTGAAGCATCTTGAAAGGACCCCAAGGAACTCCAAAATAAAGAGGCAGTGGGCAATCTGCTCTATATTAGTTGCTGAGGGCTGGAGTTGTAGGAAGTCTGAATGCAGAGCTAGCTTTGGGAAGTGGTGCAGTGAGGGCTAAAGAACTGGACGTAGTTCTTTGAAAGAACCCCACATGCCCACCCCATGAGTTAAACTAGCCTTTGAATACTTCATATGTTCAGGGTTCTAAAAACTGAATTAAATAGCATTGGTCATTCTGCCAGTGTCCTCCCACCCCCTTCCTTATTCCACCTACCTTAAGGAAACCAGAGTAGAGGAGAAAGATTAGAAAAGCAAGGTGAGGCCAGGGGGGATGTTTGTGCATTTGTTCAAGGAGTAAAATTGGATTTTTTTATGCCCAAAGTGACCAAAGAGATGTGGGGTTTGCCTAAAGGCTTGTTCAGGAGCTGGAAAAGGAAGGTTCATCAGGACACCTTTGAAGGCAGCCATGGAAAATAATTCTTTAAATGTCCCCAAGTGTTTTGGCAATTCAATGTACCAATTATAAAAGTAAGGAAACCATGTACAATACATTTATGTATGATGCATGATATATTTAAATGTGAATTGTTTTTTACACTATACACAATCTCTGGCTCAGGAGGGGAGAGCAAACAACAGAATTAACATGGTGGTATGGACAGCTAGAAACTAGCGATTGAGGAAAGAATGATGAGTATAGGGCTAAGGGAGGCATACCTGGAGCCGAGGAATGCAGATGGGAGGGTCTTTTCAGGGCATCCCCAAATTACTCCACTAGTGAAAGAGCCAGCCTTTTAAGCTCACAGTTGAGATGAGGCTATGAGTTTAGTGTACAGCCCTGGCATGAATGATCGTCTCTGTCCTTTCCTTCTTTTGCTTCACCCCTTTGCATTTGTGCCCATACATACTAATTCACCCACGCTGAAAGAACTGGAGACAGCATAGTTAATTTAATGAGGGCGGAGGAGACAGAGTCTGGAGTTTGGAAGAAATGAAATCAATTCCTCTCCCCATTGGAGGCTTCCAAACCTGAATAAGATACAAGCTAGATAAATGGGAGGAAGAAGCTCTTTATAACATGAGAATAAAACTGAATTTGGAGCAAACAGGGCTAAGCACCTTGATTGAGGGGAAATTTGAAAACAGAGAGACTAAAAACGTCATTTGGAGATCTGTTCAAGATTTCATCCAGGGAAAGAGAAAAGTGAATTGTCAGAACTTGTTTAAAGGTTGAGAAAATAAGTTGCCTTCTATTCCTACACTATGTTGCCTGGTGCCTTTAGTAAACAGAGAAGAAAGTATGAAGAAGGTTCAGCCCTTCCCCACTTTTTACATTTAACTCCAAATGAAAGATCTGCACAGGACAACTTGGCCACTCTCTACTTCTACTGTGTAGATACTACTTCCTGAAATAGCCAGAGTTGTGACCAAACACCATTAGCCCCATGCCTAGGTTTTTTCCCATATGTACTTGGTGACTGAATTTAAGTAACAGGCCATTTGAGAAAGTACTATTGCCTGGGTTGGACACAGGACAAATCCCTCATAAGACCAGGGTTTTTATTAATGCATATAGCCAGTGAATAACTAAACTACTTTAGACTCTTACACTCTTTTTCGTATTGTGAGAACTGATTTAGTTAAGCTGAAAAAAAGTCCTACTTCTACAGGAATCATTAAAAGAATGCCTGCAGGGGTTGAAGCTGCCTGTATGTAACAACATTAACTCCAGGTGTACAACTGTATGGTATCTCCTGGCAACCAAGTAAGTGATGGAGCAGGCTAAGGATAATGCCTTCATCTAAGCAGAACTTAAGGACACTGCCACATAGGATATATGGTAAAATTCTGCATATAAGAGGGGGAAAAAGGAGGCATTTATTTCCTTGGTGACCTAAAAGAACACTGTAAGTGAAAATTATATAAAGAAGATTTTATAAATATTTGCTTAGTGTTTTTAGTAACATTCAAGAAAACAGCATATCTGAAATGGAAGCTAAAACCTTAAGGAGAGAATAGGCTTGGCATTTGAGTGGACAGACACTGAATGAGAAACCTGGTTATTGCCCATGATCACAATCTCTGATATTCGCCTAAGATACAGATACTGCAGAATGCTGATCGAAGCAGTTTTCCAAAAGTAATTGTAGTCAAAATATCTGTTATGGTGTTTATATTATTAATATATTCACTATAAAGAATGGGAGGACAACCATGTGTCAAAAACAATAGATTTGACACTAACTTTAAATCAAATCTATTTTTGGCACATGGTTGTCCTCCCATTCTTTATAGTGAATATATTAATAATATAAACACCATAACAGATATTTTAACTACAATTACTTTCGGAAAACCGCTTCGATATCGCTAGCTATCAGAGAGATGCAAATTAAAACCACAATGAGATACCACTTCACGCCCGTCAGAATGGCCATCATAAACAAAGCAACAAACAACAAGTGTTGGAGAGGTTGTGGAGAAAAGGGGACCTTAGTGCACTGTTGGTGGGCTTGCAGACTGGTACAACCACTATGGAAAGCAGCATGGAACTTCCTCAGAAAACTAAAAATGGATCTGACTTTTGACCCAGCAGTTCCACTGGTAGGATTATATCCTAAGAACCCTAAAACACCAATCCAAAAGAACCTATGCACCCCAATGTTCATAGCAGCACAATTTACAATAGCCAAGTGTTGGAAGCAACTTAGGGTGTCCATCAGTAAATGAATGGATCAAAAAACTATGGTACATTTACACAATGGAATTCTATGCAGCAGAAAGAAAGAAGCTCCTACCCTTTGCAACAGCATGGATGGAGCTGGAAAGCATTATGCTAAGTGAAATAAGCCAGGCAGTGAAAGACAAATACTATATGATCTCACCTTTAACAGGAACCTAAACAACAAAACAAAGAAACAAACAAAATATAACCAAAGACACTGAAATAAAAAACAGACTGACTGAGTTCAGAGGGGAGAGGAGAGGGAATTTCAGGGGAAAAGGGGAAGGGTTTACAGGAACGAGTATAAAGGACACATGGATAAAACTAGGGGCAGGTTGAAATGGGAGGGCGGAGGGGAGGGCTGGGTGGGTGGGTTGGGATGGGAGTAAAAGAGAAAATTGTACTGCAACAACAATCTAAATAAAATTTTTTTTAAAAATTAAAAAAAACAATAGATTTGTTTTTAATATTGTGAGCTTGTTTTTATTAGCTAAAGGGGAAATAATGTATTAAATATTTTTGATACATATTGCAGCTAATTATGTATTTTTCCTCTTTAAATGTATTTTTCTAAATTCATATTGAATTTTAGTTTTTGTTAATTTGGATATAATTTTTGGATTAATTTTTGTTAATTTGGATATAAGTAACAGTTTCTGATTGTAGTTTCCTAGTTCACCTGATGTCTTGTGGAAGAATATCTTAGTAAAGTGGCTTTTTAGTGAAATTTTTGACTAGATTTGTTTTGTTTTGTTTTTAATGGTCACTCATACTTTTCTCTGGTAGCAGCTTCAGTATCAGTTGTCTTTTAAAAGCCGGCTCCCTATCCCCTTCCCTGCCCTCCCATTTAGTCTCATACATAGGGGAAAATAGAAAGTTGTGTGTTCTTTGTCTTACCTATAAAATTCCACCATGATTTCCTGTAGGCTATAGTATGTAGTTAACTAAATATTTATAAACCAGTGTTGCAAGCTGATTTTATATGTTAATTTTAAGCATATATAAAATTAAACATTACCAGTAAGGGCAGATGGCTAAATGTACCTCTAGTTAGGATACTTTATCTATGTAGTACTCCGGTTTAGAATGTATTATATAAATGATTAAGAAATAGCAGGAAGCCCCAAATGAGCAGTGTTCTTCTGTAAGTAAAGGGGGGAATATAGCTTGTATTTTAAAATATTAATCTCAGAAGAAAGGCTAGCAAGACATAACAACTGAATGCAACACTTGACCCTAGACTGCCTCCTGCATTAGAGTCGGGGGAATGCTGTAAAAGACATTATTGGATTAGTTCAAAAATTTGGAATACAAATGGCAGATTTAAGTACAATTTCAATGTATTATTAACCAAAGTTATTAACTACTCTGGTTATGTGAGAGAATATTCCACTTAGGAAATACATATTGAAATATTTCAAACTAAAGGGTCAAAATGTATTTGACTTCTGAAATGGTCGGTGGAAGTGGGGGAATGTGTGTGTGTGCGTGTGCGTGTGTGTGTGTGTGTGTGTGGAGATAGAGAGGTTGAGATGTAAAGAACATTGTAAAGATGTTTACATATTTAAATATCTAAGTTTACATATTTTGTGATCTGTACTGTGTTTTATTTTTCAGGAAAGTAAAATAGATGAGCACCATTTTGTTGCAGTAGCTCTTAGGAAACCCGATGGATCTAGACATCAGGATGTAAGATTTTAAGATTTTTCTGACTTTTATTTTAAAAGCATGAATCAATACTGAGTTTGTTCCTGACTGATAGAAATAATCATTTGGTTTATATCAGTTTTAGAGGGAGGGTTTTATTTGTTTTTAGATTATAAGTTTAGAAGTATTTTTTGTTATGAAATCCTTAAGATCATCAGCGATTTTACAGAAAATTATAAGAAGCATATTACCTGCTTCACATTCAAATACTTAAATATTACAAAGAAAAAAACTTCAGTAACACTATCCAACTACTCACAGTTTCAGTTGAAATTCAAGGAAATCACTACCTTAGTCATCATAACTGTGGTCTGTTTCCCAGTGTACATCTTGAATATAAGAGTACCAAGTTGACTGGTGGTGAGTAATGGAATTTACCCAGAAATTGAACCTGTTCCCCCTTTTAGCCTTAATTATTCCCAAAGTTACAGTAACAAACATGTGAGAGGCCTTGCATTGTATGGTGGTACAGTGTCAGCCCCAGTTCTTTAATTACAGTCTGATTTTACTTTATTCTGTTGTTAATTGGTAAGTGAAAAAATTTAAAAACCAAAAAACATGTAGGGTCCAGGACTCTTAGCCTACATATAGTTGTGATTCTATAGTAGTATTTAAGGAATACTGATAATGTTATAATAATTTAAACTATATGCATACCATTTTTACAGAATCCATGTCAGAAACTGTGGTGTGATCAATATACAAATATCATTATCTCTCGAAAAATAGCTCAGTCTATAGACCACGCCTTAGAGAGATTAACGAAGATTAAAACACCTCATAGATTATCTTCATTAAAAAGGGATGGTATGGGGAGCATCCAAGATCTTGCTCCCCTGCATATGTTAGTAGGTTGGCTCAAGTAAACGCTTATAAAAATTTTTAAAAAATTCACAAACAGTAAGTAAAATGGACTGATTAGATCATACCAAAATTAAGGATTTCTGTTCAAAAAAGTTCATTGACAAAGTTAAAGATGAAAGTTGGGAAGAGATTTTTGCAATATCTAAAACCAACAAAGAGGGGAACGTTTGAAATCTTGTTCTCTGGCATATATCATCAGTTAGTCTCATAAATTGTTACACAAATTCTAAAATTAAAAATAAATAAATTTAAAAAATAGGGATGGTATGTTAAAATTGACTCGTTGTTATCTGAAGATGTTCTGACCACTGTTACCTGTCCTTGTTACCTATCTTATTTTACCTCAGCCCTGCATTCTCTGTGAATACCTTATATTTCCATAGAACTTTGTATTTTTGTAACATTTGCACATGTTGTACTTCCTTTGTATTTCCCTGGAGAGAGCCTGTTTAGGCAGCACCAGTGACATGATGGGAAAAGGACTACCATTTAAACCTGTATTGTGAGCTTGTGCAAAAGTGGTTGATCTTCCTAAACCTTAATTTCTCCATCTATAAAATTGAGATAACAATCATATCAGCATATCCGTGAGACATAAATCACATTAAATAGGTACTGACCTTGTTAAAGCACTATATAAAATCCAAGTAGTACCTTTACAAGAATGTACAGGATGTTAAAGGTCTCTGTGGGGTTCAGTTGTGAACAAGTTCTACCTCAGAGTGTAAGATACAGATTAAGTTTAGTGTGGAATGAATCATTTCCTAAAGAAGTTTTGCATCTCTGTGTGGTTATGGGAATTTTATCAGATTCACTTTCTAAAATATTTCTCAAAAATTCACCTGGTAGCCGCCCTCTATCAGAATAATCCACGTTCTTAAATATTTTGGGATTCCTTTTTAATTCATCTGTTGAAGTAGAATGTTTGGATGTGTGACTCAGTCTACATTTTAATCAAATACCATAGGTTATTGTGATAAAGAAAAAGTGACAATCAGGTTATTTCATATTTTTCTGAATTTGTTATATTGGCAGCACTAATAGAAGGAGTAAAAACAATTAGAAATTCTACTGTGTTAACACTTTAGTATTACTGAAATGTAATTTATAATCTTATTTTCCTAATTATAAAATTGATCATAAGATTAACATGCAGTATAACAGTGAGATAATCTATTTTTTCCCCTTTTAGGCTTCATCTCAAGATGATTCTAAACCATCCCAGAGGCAGTTTACTATTCTTACCTATAATGACTTAATATCATCTGCTGTTCCTATGACCCCCGAAGATCCTTCATTTTGGGACTGTTTTTGCTTCACAGAAGAAATTCTGATACGAAATGGTACAAAATCGTGATATGATAAGTAATAAAGGGAAATGAAAACTTTGTAATATTCTGTACTCACAAAAAATAAATGCCTGATACTATCAAGTTTTATTTCACAAAACACTTTGAAAAAGAAAAACAACTTTCCTATTAAAAAAGCATACTCCCAGTTCAAGATAGCTTAGTAGAATACGTTTACCTTTTCTTTCTTCCCAGAATGGCATTGAATTGACAGAAGAAATAGAAAAGGATGGCAGAATGTTAAGTGATACAGGCATGCCTTGTTTTAATGCACTTTGCTGTTTTGTGCTTCACTTTATTGTGCTTCACAGGTGTTAACATTTTTTACAAATGGAAGAAGGCAAGATCCTCCACCAGCAAAAAGATTATGATTGACTTTATTATGGTAGTCTGGAGCTAAACCCACGGTATCTCTGAGGCATGCAAGTATGTAATAAGGAAGCATTTAAATTCCTGTCCTTCAGACATAACTGTATCAGAGATAACTGCTTTTAAAACCTTTTTTTGGCTAATGAATCCATATTAATATACTTGGGTGTTTTGTTTTGTTTTTTTTAATAAAAAAATGGGAACATACTATTTTGTAAATTTTTTTTCTCTTAATTGTACATCTACTGTTCATAAATAATTCTGTGGCAAACCTGTTACTGACTCTAAAGTATTCTCTTGTATGGCTAATATCAGTTAGGATGCTTTTGACCAGAGGTAACGGTGTCCAAATTAAACTCACGTAAAGTTACCAAGAATATTTATTATCTCATACAAAACACAGTTCAGAGGCATCATTAGGACACTTTTTTGCCTCTGCCTCAGGTTGTTTTGCCTTAGGCTTGTTTCATGGTCATGAGAGCTGCCACTATAACTTCCAGCTTCACATCTTCATAAAACTGCATCTCAAAGGAAAAGCTCTTGTGTTCCCCCCCTCACATCTCAGTTTCATCAGTGAGGAGTACATTTCCCACGAGTCCGCAGAAGAGTTCCCTTCAGTTTCCCTTGACTCAGATCAGATCACCAAGAAACCTGATCCTTAGACTGTAAAGTAGAAGCTAAGGTGAAGATGGCGTTGAGGGAAGCCTACTGCCTGCTGCAAGGGAGGTATGCCTCAATTTACTCATTTTTCCTCTTTGTTAGACATTTTGATTGCTTGTAGACTCTAAGCAGTGGTGCAGTGGTTATCCTTACAACCACATTGGAGCTACATGCTTAATTACTTCTTGAGAAAGTTTCTGGAAGTAGAATGGTTGGTTCAAAGGGATTAAACTTTTTTAGAGCTTTGTGTGGCCAAATTGCTCTCCAAAACTTTGCCTGTACAACTTACACTTCCAGTTAGTTTTACATGTGTGACCACCTTTCACCCCCCACCTGTCCTGATAAGCTATAGATAACTATCTCTTTTTTTAACTTAACCTTTGCCAATATATGTGAAAAATGGTACCTTATTTTTTTAATTTCTATTTCTTTCATTACAAATGAGGTTTGTATGTCAGTGTTGTTATTGCCTGTTTGTATTCTTTTTAATGAACTGCCTGTTCATTGTGTTTGCCTGTTTTTGTTTTTGAGTAAATAGGTTTTAAGTTAAAGTGGGAACATAATATATAAAATGCCAAGACCATCATATTGATGACAGAATCTGTTGGGTTGGCCAAACAGTTCATTTAGTTTTTTCTGTACGATGGCTCTAGTTGTGTTTAGTTGTCTTTAACTTCATTCGAAATAATTTTGTTAGATTGTAACAGCTGTCATATCAGCGTGCATTTTTAAAAAAATCAAAATTGGTAGATTTTTTGCGCATTTTAATATTGAAGATGGAAGAAAATAGGCAACATTTTTCGCCATATTATACTTTATCATTTCAAGAAAGGTAAAAACACAACTAAATGCAAAAAGATTTGTGCAGTGTAGGGACAAGGTGCTGAGACTGATCAAACATGTTAAAAGTGGTTTTCAGAGTTTCTTGGTACTACTGACATTGTAGCCAAATAATTCTTTGCTGTGGGGCTATCTTATGCATTGGAAGATGTTTAGTAGCATTCCTGGCCTCTACCCACTGGAAGCCAGTAGCAAGAGATAGCCAACATACTCAAAATATCCAAATCAGTAAGGCTGTTGGTGAAAATGAAAAGTGTGTCTTTTATTTTACAGAAAAAACTAAACAGACTTTCAAGGCAACCCATTTTCATGTGGTTGTAGTGCATGTCTTGGAGAATTGGTGTTACTGTTTAATATCAAGAAGTGAAATAATTTTATTGTTTCTGTTATAAAATTGAAAGTTGTGTGTAAAATTAGATACTTGCTTAGTAAAAAGAAATAATAATTGGAATGTTTTATAATTTTTTATTTTATTAAGCATGCCCAATATTCCAAGCATAGTAAATAACGTGTTTTAAACAAATTGAGTAGCATTTATAATATAGAAAGCATTATCTCTAGCATGAATGTAATGGTGATAGGAAAAACTGTCATCTCTCTTGTCATTATAATAAAATGATTAACATTGAATTTTTATGAGCCAAACATTGTGCTAGATTTTGTTTTTGTTTTTCTGTTCTTCAAGTTACATGTACACATAGTTTAAAGAGTCAAATCTACAGATTTTTTTCTAAATAAAAACACCGTTATCCTGATATCTTCCCATTTCTAGTCTCCAGAGTAAGCTCTTAAAACTTTTTTTTTGTTCTTTATAAACATACCAAAAAACATTCATATATCTTTTTTGCTTGGTTTTTCAATTTAAGGCAACACTGGTGATTACAGGGGGGAGGAGGGTATAATGGGGATAAATGGTAATGGAAAAATACAATAAAATATAAATTAATAAAAAAATAAGGCAGTTCTTCAATGTGTAATATAAAGCTTTACTATTCTGCTTCTCAGCCATTACATATTTCCTTCCTTTCTCCCTTTTTCTCAGCATAATTACAGTACATCTTTTAGAATATTGACTGATTAAGAATGTTTACATTATTGTTGGGAACCGCCCTGACTGGTATCAGAAGCTGAAACCCCCGCCTAGCTAAGGCTAAGGGAACGCCCTTGGAACTGTAAGCCAGCAAGGAGACAAAAGCTTATCTTCCTGGCAGGAATGCTGCTTCTGCTGCTTTATTCATAACTGAACCCCCAAAAGCTTGGTCGGTTAGCCAAAGACGGGTAAGATTCCCCATGGGGGGAACAACCCAAGCCAGGCACGATCACTTTGGGAGGCCCCCCCAAAAGAAGGACTTGGGGGGGGCTGCAGCAAAAGGGGGTGATGGACCCTCGCTCCTCGGCTTTGACAAAGTCTGAGTTCTCAGCGTCTGGAAGAAAATCTTATCTCTTGGTTACCTAGTTCCCTTGCTCCACCTAAGCCTGAAACAATGACAGGGTGGTACAGCTCGGTACCGAGAAGTGCGGATTTCCCGGGGTGATCAGGCCTAAGAAAGAACATGTAAATTACTGTGAAACCTTCTTTGTTTAGAATGCTCTCAGTTGAATGAGAAGGGTCTTAGGAGGAAGTTAGTTTGTTCCTCAGTCTTACAGCTCTTTGACCCCAACTCAATAGACCGGCAGAGTTCTTTGTTTTCTATAGTTCCTTACTTCCCCTAATGAGTACTGTACTTTACCTGAATTATTATGCAAAATGAGCCTAATAAAAACAGGTATGGACGGTAAATCAGCGCGCTCCCCACTAGGGGGGGTGGCCATTCCATCCCTACTTCCCCACAGAAACTAGTCTTGTCTCTGTGCATGTGTGTTTTTTCTCGCGTATTGTCGAGCCATCCACAGCATTCCGTGGTCACTGCTGGCCGGTGACCCACGTGCAACACATTATTAAGATTATGTAATGCTGTGCAGAGCTGAATGTATTCTTACCCTATACTGCATTTTTTATTTTAATTTTTTCTTTGTCCCTTTGAACTGTATGTAAATCTTTTTATTTATTGCGGCGACATTGGTTAATAAAATGTTATGGGTTGTATAATTCTGTAACATTTTCATATTGTACTGTGTGTTTGCCACCCAGACTCAAGTCTCCTTTTATCATTCCCCATTCCCCTTCTTTACCTTCAACCCCCTCAACCCTCTCTCCCTCTGGTAATCATCATACTGTTGTCCGTGTCTGTGGTTTTTGTTTTTTGTTTTTTTGTTCTTGTCTAATCCCTTCACCTTTTCCACCCAGCCCCCTTATACTGCATTTTTACTTCCTTGAGTTAATAACTGACTTTGTTTGCATAGGTTTCCATGTACTTCTTGCTAATTCTACCTAAAACTCTACTAGGTGTATGAATATCCTGTGTTCAGACATAGCAGTTCATCGTTTTCATCCATCTTCTTGAGGAAATGGTTCCTGTTGTGTCCAGTCTGGACTTCTTGCTTTTGTGGCTGGTACACATCTGTTCTAGAACTCCCTTTCACCATCATCCTGGGATTGCTTGCCTCTCCTCTATGTTGGAGTCCCTCATTTCTCACTTTCTGTATCATGTCTATCTTAAGATTTACTTCATCTGTGTGGAACATATCCTTGAGTAGCTTCCTGAGAACAAAGAGGATGTGGAGATAAATTTTAAGACCATATGAGGAAGGGGTGGTGCCCTTATGCAGAGTGGTACTGGAGATCTAGCTGCTGCTTACACATGACTCCCTTCACCACCACCAAAGCCTAGTGTTGGCACTGCCAGTTGAGTCCTGTACTGAGCTGGATTGTAGTACTGCTTCATGTCCATGTTTTGCTGAGTCCAAAACCATTCCTTGTATTGGGTAATGTGCTACATTACCCAATATATAACTTTATTAGTGTCTGTTACAGTTTCCTGCATAAGAACTCGGGTGAATTGATTTTAAATATGGGTCTGTTTGTCTGTGTGTGCATGTACACACATTCACATACTCCTTGCTGTTGAAACTCGATCAGATTTGTGTGAAATTTCAGTTACGTTTTTCAGTATCTACTACTGAGTATCTGAAACTCTTAATTAGATTTGGGAAACTCAGTAGACCTTCACTGGTTGAAATGTTACCATTGAACTTAAAAACTAAATAGATTTATAAATGCATGTTAATACGTATATCTTCCATCAAAAATATGCCTGAAAACAATTTGTTACTGAAAACAATTCCTAGTACTCAAAGGGAATGTGAAGAGAGCTAATGAGTTCATTTTAGGGGGAAAATAGAAGTTACAGTGTTGGTGAATTTTGGATTGGTAAAGGCCTTAGGACATATCTCCAATTAATAACAGCTTTGTCTTAGAACATTTTTTTTGTTTATTGTTGACACTATTACCTAGGTCCCTATCCTTCCATCTTTGCCCACTTCCACCCAGCCCCTGGCCCCTCTTCCCTCTGGCCTTCACGATAGTGTTGTCTATGTGTTACGCATATATGTTCTTTGGCTAGTCCCTTCTTTTATCCAGTCTTCCCTCCCTCTGACAGACACCATTCTGTTCCATGTGTCCATGCCTCTGTGTCTGTTTTGTTCCTCAGTTTTAGAACAGCTGTAAGTGCTTCACATGAATCAAGCTGTTCAATCCTCATAAGCTTATAGGGTAGGTTCTGTCATCCCTGTTTTACTGGTGGGAAAATAAGGTCCTGAGATCTTAAGCAACTTGCTCTATGAAGTCTGTCTAGAAGGTATCCAGCCATGTAATATGAAAAATAGAGACAGTGAAGATACAAGAAACACTGCATAGGACAATGATGCCTCAGTCTGTCCCCTTCAAAGTAGGCACCTTGGGACCTCACAGTTCTAAGTGCCGTCAGCTGCCCTGTCATATGTTCCTGAATCCCATAGACTGAAATCTCTACCCTTTCAAAGGTGATTTTAGTTTTGGAAAAGCCAGAAATCGCAGAATGCCATATCTGGTCTGTGGCAGGGCTAAGTCACCTCGGTGATTTGGTGTTTCACAAAAAAACTGCCTGAGATGTAATGTGTGAGTGGGTGTTGCCATGATGAAGTTGCCAATTACCATTTGCCCATAGTTGCAGCCTTCTGAATCATCCGAATAGTTTCTGCGAAGACATGTTGAAGCTTAATGCAAAATTTGATGCAGATTGGTTGCTGTAGCCACTCATTTTGAATGCAAAGACCACACAATACACATACTCACTGAGTTGTGTCTACCACCCACCCTGACTAGTACAGTGAAAATTTCATTGTTCACACATGTGCATTCCAGTCCACTCTCCTTCGCTGCTGAGTGACATTGATGTCACACAAACTGTTCTTACATTAACAATGATTGTTTGCCCATTTTTTAATTGGGTTGTCTTCCTGGAGTAGAGTCGTGTGAGTTCTTTATATATTTTAGAGATCAGTCCCTTGTCCAAGGTATCATTGGCAAATATATTTTCCCATATGGCTGGTTCCTTTTTCATTTTGCTGATGTTCTCTTTAGTATGCAGAAGCTTTTTATTTTGATGAAGTCCCATTTGTTTATTCTTTCCTTTATGTCCCTTGCTCTAGGGGATATATTGGTGAAAATATTGCTGCATGGAATATTTGAGATTTTCCTGCCTGTGTTCTCCTGAACAGACACTTCTCCAAGGAGGACACACAGAGGGCACAGAGACATGCGAAAGGATGCTCTGATCGTTATCAGAGAGATGCAAATTAAAACCACAATGAGATACCACTTCACACCAGTCAGAATGGCCATCATAAACAAATCAACAAACAAGTGCTGGCAAGGTTGTGGAGAAAAAGGAACCCCAGTACTCTGTTGGTGGGAATGCAGATTGGTGCACCCACTGTGGAAAACAAGATGGAATTTCCTCAGAAAACTGAAAATGGAACTGACTTTTGACCTGGTAATTCCACTGCTGGGATTATACCCTAAGAATCCTGAAAAAAATTCAAAAGAACCTATGTACCCAATGTTCATAGAAACACAATTTACAATAGCCAAGTGCTGGAAGCAGACTCAGTGCCCATCAGTAAATGAGTGGGTCAAAAAACTGGTACATTTGCACAATGCAATACTATCCAGCAGAAAAAGGAGCTCCTACCCTTCTCGACAGCATGGCTAGAACTGGAGAGCATTATGCTAAGTGAAATAAGCCAGGTAGTGAAAAGACAAATACCATATGATCTCACCTCTAAGTGGAATGTAATCAACAAAACAAGCAAGCAAAATATAACCAGAGACATTTAAATGAACAAACTGGCAGTAACCAGAGGGGAGGAGGCAAATGGGATAACGGGAAAGAAGGGGAAGGGTTGTCAAGGAACGTGTATAAAGGACCTGTGGACAAAGCCAAAGGTGGGTAGGATTGAGGGTGGGAGGTAGGGGTGGGTGGGGCAAGGGATAGTGGTGGTGGCGGGTAGTGAATGGAGACAACTTACTTGAACAACAAGAGAAAAAAAGAAAACAATGGTTTGACTTTTTCTGGACGGACCTCATACATCATACTCCATTGAATAGTGGACTCGATTCTTGAACCACACAGCCCCAATCCAGGGCCTTAACGCCACTGTACTAAATTCAGTGGTATGCTGGCAAATTTAACAATGAGCAATCCTGGGACAGGGATGATTGTGCCTGGAAGCCTTTATTTGTGGCTTTTACTAACTTTGGCGTGTAATGTCACATTTGTGACTAGCACCTCACACGTAATACTATTCCCTACGTTAGTTTCAAATTTTTATTTTTCCTTGCAGATGCATTAAAAGACCTACCCGCAGTTACCTGCTCCTCCTCTCTCCAGGAATAACCTATCACTAGGAGTTATTCATATAACTACTTGGTTGGATGTGCATCCATAGTTGATGGGTGGTGTTATGTCCTATGTGTTCCTAGTAGGACTGAAACATCAGAATGGGAGCTCTTTGTCACTTAAAAGTGGTAACAGTGTTGATAATGAGCTCACTTAAGCCAAAGCTTCTCAAAGGAAATTATATATAACCCTTAGGGATAGGCAGAGATGTGGTAGGAATTACAGTTGGATACCTAGAGGCATTTTATTTCAGTGTTTGGAAAGAAGGTTTTTATAATAAAAGCAATACAGATACTAGTAATAGAATGTATGCCTGCCACATTTTAAGATAAAAGGCAAGGGGTTCTGGAGGAATTTCCCTGCCTAGGGGTACAAGTATATAATAGTCACATTTTAAGCATTTTTCAGTGGAAAAATTGGAAAGGAAGATTTACTAAATATTTAAGCAGAAGTAGAGCATGATAGTTGGCATAGTACACCCCTCTGCAGGTCACCTGCTCGAGAAGAGTGCCCATGTGCTAAACTTCGGTGGTCCTGAGAGTACCCTATTTTTTGTTGATAGCTTCCTTTCTGTGTCCTTTCCAGCACTGCATTAGCTGGGAGCCTGCTAAAAGGGATACTCTTTATCCTTCTAAATCAACTCCATCCCCTCACACTGCTGAATGTCCTAGGCAGTTGACTTCTATGCACTGTGTTAACCAGAATCCTTGGTTGGCTTTTGCAAATGGCAGAGGCCACTAGGAGAAAATTGAGTGGGAAGGGAAAAAGGTCAGGGTGTTTATTGTCTTATCTCTCTTCATGTCATGCAGTGGTTTAGAAATAGCTGTGCTCCTCTATGTCACAGCTTCTAACACAGCCCTCTCCTCCAGAGAGAGGTCTCCAGGTTCACGAACTACTTTTCCTTACCTTTTCTGAGGAGTGGAAACACCTTGGTCTTGTTTTCTCAGGCTGGTTCACCATATCTGTAGGTTTCTTTTACCCTTGCCACCCTCTTCATTTAACTCCTTTTGGGTGTGCCATCTCCTGCTGCAGTCCGGAAAACTGTAGTAATTTGTACAATGAGTAGCCCCAGGAAACCAAGTGGGGTTCTGGGATTGGAGTGCTCACACATTTGATGGGTATACAAATAACTTGCTTGCCAGGGGAAATGGATACTTGTAATTGGTGGCAAGAGGTGATGTTACATTTACTCCAGTTATCACCAATGGTAGTGTAGGATGATGGAGGACAGTGAATTGGAGGATCAAGTGGCTATAGGGTTTAGCATTTAGCCAGTATGGCCATGGTGGGGATAACATTGTTTTCAGCTGTTTGTTTTGGATGTTCAGGGTTTAAACACAGGAAAAAATATAAATTAAAATCAAAGTTAAATGTCAGAAAATACGGCAACTTCCTTTAGTGGAAGAATACCTTATCTTTGTAGCTGACAAAGAGGGAAATGGTCTTACCTCACCCCCTACACCCACGAGAGAAAGTGGTGTCAATGACTGCATCTAAGACAGTTCTCTCCTCAGAAATATTGGTTCTCAGGATCCATACCTACCATCCACCTTTACTTCCTGGGAAATAATGAATTAGATGCCACTGTATCCCAAAGAGAAATACAAGATCAGGTCAAAGAGAAGGCATCCATGCAGAAGAATTGCAGATTATTACCACTTTGCATTGGTAGGGGTTTGGGGGAGAAGTGTAGGAATGAACTCTAAGGATATTAAACCAAAAAGGATGATATAAGAGAGACCAGACATATTGATATGGGTATACTCACACAGGAAGTATTCTTTAATGTGTTGGTTTGAGGACCTAGGAATGGTGATAGCAATGACTCATTACTGCCTACTGTCAACTAGGTTGACCTGTCAGAACTTCCTGGGCATGCTGTAAGCAGAGGTGTCCAACCCACAGCCCACCGGCCACATGCAGGCCAGCATGGCTATGAATGTGACCCAACACAAAATTGTAAATTTACTTAAAACCTACTTTTTGCTCATCAGTTTTCATTAGTGTTTGTGTATTTAATGTGTGGCCCAAAACAACTCTTCTTCTTCCAGTGTGGACCAGAGATGCCAAAAGGCTGGACACCCAAAGGGAAAAGTCCAAAGAACTAGAGAGTTAGGAATGTGGATCTTTTCTGTGCAAACCTGCTCATCACCACAAGCTCAGTGGCTTACCAGAAGAGAAATGTATTCTCTCACAGTTCTAAGGGCCAGAAGATGGAAATTATTTCCACTGAGCTAAGGTTAAGGTGTCAGCAGGGCTGTACTGCTCCTGGGGGATCTAAAACTCCAGGACACTGTCCCCTGCCTCTTCTGGTGGCAGCCATCATCCCCTGGCTTTTGTTCACATTGCTCCAGTCCTATCTCCATAGGCACTTTGCCTCCTCTTTTGCTTGTTTTTTTGTTTTGTTTTGTTTTGGAGTTTTTTTGCTCTGTCTCTCATAAGGACATTTGTGATTGCATTTAGGGCCCACTCAGATAATCCAACATTCACGATCTTTACCTAAATAACATATTTGGTATCTTTTGCCATATAATATAACACTAACATATTCCAGGAATCGGGAATTTATATCTTAGGGGGCCATTAATCAGGCTACTATGATATGTTCAAAATAGGTAAATGAGAAACACCTGTAATGCATCCTTACTATGGGCACTAACTCAACAATAAAAAAGAATGAGCTGCCCTGGCCGGCGTAGCTCAGTGGATTGAACGTGGGCTGCGAACCAAAGCATTACAGGTTCGATTCCCAGTCAGGGTACATGCCTGGGTTGCAGGCCACGGCCCCCCAGCAACCGCACATTGATGTTTCTCTCTCTCTCTTTCTCCCCCCCTTTCCCTCTCTAAAAATAAATAAAATCTTAAAAAAAAAAAAAGAATGAGCTACCACCTGGATGAATCTCCACAGAATGATGCTGAGTGAGAAAAGGCTAATCCTAAAAGGTTACAAACTGTATACTTCTATTTATATAATATTCTTAAATGATAAAATTATAGGGGTGGAGAGCAGATTAGTTAGTGGTTGTCAGGAGTTAAGGAGGAGAAGGGGGCAAAACGAAGCTGGGTGTGGCTCCCTGAAGTATCCTTGTGAAGATGTTAATGCTAGTATTACAGTTGTATCAATATTGACATCCTGATTGTGATACTGTTCTACAATTTTGCATGAAAAGGGTAGAATATCTAGAAAACCTCTAGTATTTTATAGCTATATGTGAACTTACAATTTCTATCAAAAAGCTTAGTTAGAAACTGTCTTTCTTCTTGAAGTGATGAGTGGTTTCTATTTTCCTCACTGAACCCAGGCTGACTTGGCCTCCATATCCTACCTCCTCAGGTTAATAAGCTCCCACCCGTGTTTGCCCATGTCAGTCATCACAAGCCTATGATTCTCAGTTCATCCCTGAGAAGGTTGGCTGCTGTCCCCACATGTGTTTCCATCTCTCAACCCTCACCATCTATGGAAACCCTTGTTTTTTAGTGCCCTCAGAAATGCAAGGTCAGTCATTAGCTAAACCTTTTTTATCTTCAACCTTTCCTGTGAGAACGGTGCCTTCAGAGGAGAGACATGTTTCAGTCAGAGCAGGTGAGGGGAGACCCATCACAGGAAAGGTTGAAGATAAAGAAGGTTTAGCTAATGACTCTCCTCTACACCTCTCGAATGTGGCTGTTTGTGTTCCCACCTCCCTAATACCACTGGGCCGGGAGGTGGCTTAGATGCTCTTCTTGTTCTTTAAGGAAAGCTTCAGGTTAGTCCCCTCCTTTCTCCTGTTCCTATATCATCAATCGATACTACCCACCATTTCTCTCCTCTTACTGTGGTCCTGAGGCACTTGCCCCTATTCCTCAGCTCACTCTCTCTCCATCACATTAAACTCTTGCCAGCTCTAATGTGCATGTAGATGATCAGTCCAATATCCTAGCGTGTCAGCTCCTTAACCTCCTTTTTCCAATATTCTTCATCTTACTTCAGCTACCTTCTTCCATGAGTATTTCCTGGACCTCAGTAACTAACTTCTCCACAATCTTATTTTTAGACATCCTGCTTTTCAAACATCATTTTCTATCTTTTTAGCTCATATCCTTTGCTAAATGAATTCCAGTAACCTTAATATAACTGATTCTTCTATTCACAGATCTTGTTACAGTTTCACTATCTTTTTCCCTTCATGCCCTTACTTTCTTCTTAATCACTTTGATTCTGCGATCAAACATCTCTTGCCTATTCTCTCAGTTTCCTTGCTCTTCATTTGTTAAACATTTAGGTAAGCCACAACCCTGGTTAATCTCACTCTATTTATTTTATGCCTGCGTTCACATAACTGATCGTCTCTGGAGAAAACCATGTTCCATGGTCTCAGTTTAAATTCATAATAATTGACCACATGTGGGCCATTGATACCACCCAGTGACTCCATACTATACTTCATTCAATCTTCTGTTCTGAATGTCTGTTTCCTATCTCTCCTTTCTCTCTCAGAACCCTGAAATTGCACTAGATTGCTCTCAGCTGATGGCATTACTTCTTATCTCACTGAACAAAAATTAAAGTTATCAGAACTTCCATAAATTCTCAGCAATATCATCTGCCCACCTTCCTACATCCGTTCCCACTTCCCATCCCCTCTTATTTATCAAAAATATGGCTCTGAAAGTTCTGCCTTCTCTCTCTTGTCACTGTTTCTTTCAAACTGGGTCACTCACTCTAGCATACCAACATGCAGCTGTTCCTCCCCTCTTAAAGTAAATAATCAATTCCCATCTGCTACCACTCTACTTCTCTTTTTACATTATATGCCATTGTATATATACTCAGTGATTGCAAATCTTTTCTCTCTTTCTCTCTTAAATCTGAGTAGGTTTCCACTCCACCTTGTCCACTGAAATGGTACTTATCTAATTTATGAGAGACATTCACATCAGTAAACTAACTGTTAAGACTCACTTTGGCACCATTTTATAGATAGTTAATTAATCTTTCTTTAAGTACTACTTTTCTTCTTTCACATGGCTTCAAGGACACCCCTTTTATTGTTTACCATGATCTTGTGGGTGCCTTCTCACCTCTCCAAACTGCACATGACAGCCCAAACCTTGGTCCTTTACCGCATCTCTTTTCTACCCATACTTATTCCTTTGGTGACCTCATCCAGCCTCAGGCTTTAAATCTACTGGCAGGCCTGTGCCTCCCAAATTGCTGTATTCTGCCCAGGTCTACCCAGATCTCTTACCTGTCTTCAGACTCAAAACTCCAATAGCCAACTAAACATGTGCACATATCTACTGGCCCCTGTGACCTCCTTGATCTCATCTCTAGTTATCCTCCCCATGTTTACTCTACTGCAGGCACACTGGCCTCCCTGTTCCTTGGATATGTCAGGCACACTCCTGCTTCAGGTCTTTGAACTCATTTTGCCTCTGTCTGGAATGTTCTTTTGCCACATATCCACAAGGCTCACTTCCTCATTTCCACCAGCTCTTTACTCTGATGCCACGTTGTTAGTGAGGCCTTTCCTGCCTACTCTATCTAAAATTGTAAACTGCCTTTTCTCACACTCCCAATGCTTCTAATCCCTCCTCCCTCCTTTATTTTTCTTCATGGCACTTGCCATCATTTATTTTCCTTTCTTGATTACTATCTGTCCCCTACTCCAGTCCCTGTCAGACTGTAAGTTCCATGTGGAGTAAGACCTTAAACTAGTTTTGTTTACTGCTATTTCCTCAGGGTCCTAGAACAGTTTTCTAATTCATATTAAAGTTCATAAACTATTTTTTGAAAGAATGAATATTGGGATTTCCTATTAGTTCACTAGGGCTGCCATCATAAATTACCTCAATCTGAGTGGCTTAAACAGAAGAAATTTATTTTCTCACAGTCCTGGAGGCTGGAAGCCAAGATCAAGGTATCAGCAGGGTTGGTTCCTTCTGGGGCCTTTCTCCTGGCTTGTAGATGGCCACCTTCTCACTGCATCTTGGCATGTCTCCCCTCTGTGTGTGTTGGTGTCTTAATTTCTTCTTCTGTAAGGAGGCCATTTATGTTGGAGTAGGGCCCAATCTGATTACCTCATTTAACCTTCATTTGATCTTTTAGGACCCAGTATCTAAATACAGTCACAAGAGGAGTTAGTGACTTTAAAATATGAATTTGGAATTTAACATATGAATTTAACATATGCACAATTCATTCCATAATAGGTTTCTATCTATATTACCTATTTAATCACTTCCTCAGATGGGTTATTTCTGTGCCCTCTCCCCCCATTATTTTCTCACACAAGCTGATATCTTTCCTTCTTTGCCCTTATCCCAACTCATAACTATGTATCTACACTATGTATCTGTATGTATATGTATAGTGTCTGTGTCTTTCTTCTACCTCTAGACTCTCAGTTCCTGGCATTGTGTTAAAACCTCGATTATATTCTTAACTTGAGCATCATACTTACCTTCTTTGCCCTACAAGGTAAGTATGATTACTCTCACTTCAAGAGTATACAACTGAGACTCAAAGAGATTAGGTAATGTTTCTGAGGTCACAGTACTAGTAAATGGTGTCATTCTGATTTTAATTTAATTCACTCAAACACTCATTTTCTTTCTTCTAACACAGTGTCATCAGGATGGATGGTGAAAAGCCATATTTTGGCCTTTGGCATTGTAAGTGAGATGACGTTTGAAGCAGGTTTCATGTTTAGGGAAAGAGTTTTAAGTGTAGAATCTGAATAATTATACCCACAGGCTGAATTTGAATCTCATGTCTATGTTTTACAATGCCGAAATTTTGTTGGCCTTGATGATCATCTGAATTTATTCTTTCCCTTGTAAAATTCAGGAACTGAAAATATTAAGAAAGTTTGTTTCCTTATTAAAATGTCAGCATTATACAATGAATGCTTAATGTCAAGGCAATAGCTGTTATTTTATTCTAAAATACAGAGAGAAAGGTCATTGCTTTTGTTATAAGAGTTTTAACATATGTTCTTGAAGACAAGCCAGAACTCTATTTGTGAAGACCCATGCTAGACTTTGAAACTCAGTTATTTATAGTTTGGTGAATATCATTCTCTCTTTGGGTATAGCTGATTGTTTATAATTAAAATTAAACATTTTCTTCATAGATTTTATATTTTACAATGAACTTTGCATTGAAAAATTTAATCCATTGACTATGAGTTGAGCAGTCATTTAACTGACAGGAAAATAGCTGCCAATACTTTTTCTTTTGATCTATATATGGAAATAATATAAGTCACAGTGTGACTACTTATAATGTGGGACTCTAGTTTCATTTGGCATTTCCAAATCACTGCTCTGAATTTATTGATAGTGATCAGGTGGCCATTTAATAGTAATTTTTAAATTGGCATTCAGGGTGCAGAGATGTGTCTTAAGCTGTGTATGAGGAAGTTGTTTACTGGTATTTTTTTTCTGTGTATGTGTACCTCCTAAAAATAAAAGAATAGCCCACTTTGTTCAAATTAATTTTGTTCAAAGCAACTGTACATTGTAAATGAGCTAAAGACAGATAATTTTCAATATACTTGAAATCTGATATTAATTTAGTGATTTAAAATTGGTCTAGAAATGACACAGTCACTGGCCGGCAGTGTCTGTGGCGTCATGGATGAGATATGAGATAAATTCACACCGACTACCAAGTCCTGTGGAGGAAAAGGAATGGCATGTCTACCCTCTCAAGAGGAGAGTGCCTCGATCCTTCCCTTCACAGGTTTTTATTGACTTTTAAATTGCACAGGAATACAGATAAAGTTCATTAATCATTTTCAGGCAATAAGGATGAAACAATAGATAGTATACAAAGAACTACAAGGACTTATTCTGAGTCAGGGTGTGTTAGCTAAAGGGCTATAAAACTTTGGGAAACAAACTCATTTCCTGCTCTGACCTTTATCGTTTAATTGAGAGCATTCTTAGCAAAGCAGGTTTCACAGGAGTTTATATATTCTTTCTCAGGCCCGATCACCCGGGAAACGTGCCCTTTCCAGCACAGGGCTGCACCACCCTCTGTCATTGTTTCAGGATTAATTTGTTTCAGGCAGAGGAAGCAAGGCAGCCAAGAGATTAGGAGACTTCACTCAGGCAGAATGAGGACTCAGGCTTTGTCAAAGCCGAGAGGTGAGGGTCCACCACCCCCTTTTGCTGTAGCCCCCAAAGTCCTTCCTTGGGGGTGTCCCATGTGATCGTGCCTGTCTTAGATCATTTCCCTCTTTGGGAATCTTACCTGTCATTGGCTAACCAACCAAGTATTGGGGGCCAGGCAGGGTGAAGTAAAAGGAGCAGAAATGGTGCTCCTGCCAGGGAGATAAGCTTTGTCTCCTCAGTGACTTATGGTCCGAAGGCCACTCACTCAGCTTTAGCCATGGTGGGGGTTACAGCTTCCGTAACCAGTCAGGGCAGCTCCCAAGATAGAAAAAACCTGTAGATAATTAAAGACTTACTATGAATAGTAATTAAAACAATGATATAGCCTGACTCTTCAAGTGTAAATTCTTGTTGTTTCCCTAGGACCCCATCAGACACAAATGAGTGCAGTTGACTGTTTAGTTGAATGAAAGTATTATTAATCTTTTAGTAATTTAAAAAAGGTAAGTAAGCCATTTAGTAAAGTTTGGTTTGTATCATTATTGGAGACCTGTTGTCTTTAATGTCAAATAATTATTTTGAGGTCTATCTCTTATATTTGGATATTCAGGATTAAGCTTAGTAACATTGAAGCAAATGAATTGAATCTGTTTTAGAACTGAGCTAGACTAGAAAAGCCACATCCTGGAGTCTTGATAAAGGTAATTTGAACATTCCTTTTATTTTAAATAAAAAAGTACAATTTTTGGATAATATTCATCAAGTAGAAGAGGGTTTTGGGTGTTTCAAAAAATAACATGTGATTTTTAGTGAAGGATACAGCCTTACTGAATCTTCTTTCATGGAAATCATGGTTAAAATATCAAATACATTATCTGTTAGAATTGCCTGTGGCAAAACTGACATCCTTTCAACTTTAGCATGATTAATTCACCAAAGAAAAAATGTTTACCTTTCCTTGAACCTTATTTACATTTGTGTTTAGAATTATCATTAAAAATAGTATTTCTGAAAATAGTCGATAGATTGTAAGTCAAGATAAATTTGCTTGTGAAGTTGTCAGATAAGTGTTCCCAAAGCAGTTATTTAACCTTTTACAGGAAAATGAATCTTTTAGATCCTTCATTCATTTATGTTATACCCCAGTTATTTGTGTTTTATACCATATTTAGTGTGTGTGAAAATGTTCAATATTTGATAATTCAAAAGCTTAACTAAGTTAGAGTCAGTCTGAAACAAGTGTAAAACATTATGTCCAAAGTCATCATGCAGACTTTCCATCATGAGAAAAAGTTGATTTATTTCAAATAGATTCCCTTTCCTATTTTCTTTCTTTTTAATAAGCTGAGTCATAGGACAATATTGTCTTTCTGGTAACCTTGAGTCAAGGCAAGGACAAGTTTGTTTCAGATAATATTGCCCATATTTATGAGTTACCTAGGAAAATTAAGAAAGCCATTTAGATTAAAAAAACATCCTTGGTGGGTACTCATGATCGATTCATATTTTTTAATATGTTTAAGAAGATGTTTTCTTTATATAAAGTAGGCATTTAATATACATATGTTAAATCAATTGGATTGGATTTGTGGAACAGTAGAAAGCATTATTAGTAGAAAGAGTAGACTTGGTTATAGAACCATTTCTGCCACTGACTTTGAACAAGAAGGTTGATTTCTAAAGTCCCATCTACAATTTTATAAATTTATAGGTGGAAGTAAATGATGTATCTATTTTTCAAGGAAATTGGTGAAAAGGCAAGCAAAAATTGAGCCTGTTCAAAGCACAGCCTAGGTATGAACCCTAGCAATTGACCCTTCAGTAGATTCAGCAGATTGAATGCACTGGAAGAAGAATGGCCACACCAGTGCCTTGGTGGAATGGCATACTGCCAAGGATGCCCCTGAAATGCAGTGACTGGGAAATTACAGTAATAGTATGTCCTGTGAATCCAAAGAAGGCCCAAGGAAACCACCAAAAAAGTTGGGGCCACCCACTAAAGTCCCCAACCAGTGAAGAACTGGCAAATTGATTGTATTGGCTCCTTCCCTCTAGGTGAGGATTCTAAATTTGCCTTGGTTTTTGTGAGTACTGTGGCCTAACTAAGCTTTCTTCTGTTGCCACTCAAACCAGGCTGCCACCATTGGGGATTAGAGAATCTCAGTACCATCTGGATACCCTCAACAAATAGACAGCTTTGGGAGTTACATTTAAAAGTCATTATGTGCAAGACTGCAAAAAAGAATGTGATATTGAATACAGGTTTTATCTCCTCTGTAGCCCACAAGTAGCAGGATTGTAGAAAGGGAAAATAAAGTATAAAGCAGTAGATTAAAATACTAAAATCACAGTGGTGGAGTGAACTAGCATATTGTCACAGGCTTTAATACATTTGAATGATCAACCAATAGGGCCTGTTGCCCGAAAAGCCAAACTTGGAACCCCTGCCAAGAAATCCAGTGCCGTAAAACTGTGGAAGTCATGGGGAACAGCCACTGTCCTGACCCTCACCTTGGATCAATGAGCTATGCTACTGAGAACACAAAGTCTGATCACACCTTGGAAAGGCAGTATCCACTGGAATTTGCACTGGGACATCCCACCTGGATGAGTGAGTTACTGTGTGGTCAGGAACCAGTCAGTCTCCACTGGGATCTCATTGTCCTGCTGCAAACCAGACCTGTTGAATGCACTATATCTTGAATGAAACATGCCTCACTGAAAGAGGGAAGAAGATGGGAGCTCAGGTCTGGCATATCCTGCCCCCAGGTCAACTCCTCATACCTGATGGTGCTCTTCCCCAGCCAACATGTATAGTATGCACAACCAAATCAAGTTCTTAAAGCTACCAACCTCCCTCTCCTCAAGGCTGGGTGGACACATTCTGTTTTCCACTGGTATAGTTATTTGGCTATTGTCTTTGTTCCTCCATTGACCTGGAGGGCATTATACCATGTAGAAGTTGTTACTTAGTTCACCCAGCAAGCCTTAAATGGTAGACAATAAATCCTGACTTTACTGAACACTAAAATGTCTCTAATGAGGAAAGCCATCCTTCATTGTCCTAGATGGCCTTGGACATTATTATTACCTCACAAAGAGGCACCTGTGCCATTATCCAAACAGAATGTTGTGAGTATGCTAATGTATACTCTTTTTTTTAATTTAAGAAATTTCTTTTTTTAATTTATTTTTATTTACTTTTTAATTTTAATCATTGTTCAAGTACAGTTTTCTCCCTTTTACTCCCATTCCAGCCCACTCACCCAACTCTCCCCATTTCCCTCCCATTACCACCCTCCCCCTAGTTTTTGTCCATGTGTCCTTTAAATTTGTTCCCGTAAACCCTTCCCATTCTCCCCTGAAATTTCCTCTTCTCTCCCCTCTGATCACTGTCAACCTGTCGTGTATTTCAGTGTCTTTGGTTACATTTTGCTTGTTTCTTTGTTATGTTGTTTAGGTTCCTGTTAAAGGTGAGATCATATGGTATTTGTCTTTCACTGCCTGGCTTATTTCGCTTAGCATAATGCTTTCCAGCTCTATCCATGCTGTTGCAAAGGATAGGAGCTCCTTCTTTCTTTCTGCTGCATAGAATTCCTTTGTGTAAATGTACCATAGTTTTTTGATCCATTCATTTACTGATGGGCATCTAGGTTGCTTCCAGCACCTAGCCATTGTAAATTGTGCTGCTATAAACATTGGGATGCAAAGGTTCTTTTGGATTGGTGTTTTAGTGTTCTTAGGATATACTCCCAGCAATGGAATTGCTGGGTCAAAAGGCAGATCCATTTTTAGTTTTCTGAGGAAGTTCCATGCTGCTTTCCATAGTGGTTGTACCAGTCTAAAGTCCCACCAACAGTGCACCAGGGTCCCTTTTTCTCCACAACCTCTCCAACACTTGTTGTTTGTTGCTTTGTTTATGATGGCCATTCTGACGGGCGTGAAGTGGTATCTCATTGTGGTTTTAATTTGCATCTCTCTGATGGCTAGCGATATTGAACATCGTTTCATGTGTCTTTGGATCCTCTGTATGTCCTCCTTGAAGAAGTGTCTGTTCAAGTCCTTTGCCCATGTTTTAATTGGGCCGCTTGTCTTCTTAGAGTGGAGTCGTATAAGTTCTTTATATATTTTGGATATTAAACCCTTGTCTGAGGTATCATTGGCAAATATGTTTTCCCATACAGTTGGTTCTCTTTTAATTTTGATACTGTTTTCTTTAGCTGTGCAGAAACTTTTTATTTTGATGAGGTCCCATTTGTTTATTCTTTCCTTTATGTCCCTTGCTCTAGGGGACATGCCAGTAAAAAAGTTTCTGTGTGAAATATCTGAGATTTTCCTACCTACGTTCTCCTCTAGGACTTTAATGGTGTCACGGTTTATATTTAAGTCTTTTATCCACCTTGAATTTATTTTTATATAAGGTGTAAGTTGGTGCATGAGTTTCATTTTTTTGCATGTAGCTGTCCAGTTCTCCCAACACCATTTGTTGAAGAGGCTATTTTTACTCGATTTTATGTTGCTGCCTCCTTTGTCAAATATTAATTGACCATAGAGACTTGGGTTTATTTCTGGGCTTTTTGTTCTGTTCCATTGGTCCATGTGCCTGTTTTTATGCCAGTACCAGGCTGTTTTGATTATAGTGGCCTTGTAGTATAGTTTAGTGACAGCTATTGTGATCCCTCCTACTTTGCTTTTCTTTCTCAAAGTTGCAGCAGCTATTTGGGGTCGTTTATGGTTCCATATACATTTTTGAAGTGTTTGTCTATGTCTGTGAAATGAGCCATTGGTACTTTAATAGGTATTGCATTGAATGTGTAAATTGCTTTTGGTAGTATGGACATTTTGATGATATTAATTCTTCCAATCCATGAATACAGTACATGATTCCATTTGTGTCTTCCTTGATTTCTTTCCTCAGTGTTATGTAGTTTTCTAAATACAAGTCTTTTACCTCTTTGGTTAGGTTTATTCCTAGATATTTTATTTTTCTTTTTGCTATTTCAAATGGAATTTTTTTCTTGATTTCTGATTCTGCTGTTTCATTGTTGGTGTACAGAAATGCCTTTGATTTCTGGATATTGACTTTGTATCCCACTGTTTTGCTGAATTCATTTATTAGGTCAAGCAGTTTTTTAGTGTAATCTCTAGGATTTCTTATGTACACTATCATGTCATCTACAGTGACAGTTTTGTTTCCTCCTTTCCCATTTGGATGCCTTTTATTTTTTTTCTTGTCTGATTGCTGTGGCTAAAACTTCTAGTACTGTGTTGAATAGAAGTGGTGAAAGTGGACATCCTTGTCTTGTTCCTGATCTTAGTGGAAAAGATTTTAATTTTTGCCCATTGAGTATGACGTTGGCTGTAGGTCTCTCATATATGGCCTTTATTATGTTGAGGAATGCTCCCTCTATTCCCACTTTGCTGAGTGTTTTTATCATGAATGGGTGCTGTACCTGATCAAATGCTTTTTCTGCATCTATTGATATGATCATGTGGTTTTTGTCTTTGCTTTTGTTTATGTGATGTATTACATTTACTGATTTGCGCACATTGTACCATCCTTGCTTCCCTGGGATGAATCCCACTTGGTCATGGTGTATGATCTTTTTAATGTATTGTTGGATGCGGTTTGCCAGTATTTTGTTGAGAATTTAGCGTCAATGTTCATCAGCAATATTGACCTGAAGTTTTGTTTCTTTGTTGTGTCTTTATCTAGTTTTGGAATTAGGATGATGTTGGCCTCTTGAAAAGAGTTTAGGAGTCTTCCATCTTTTTGGATTTTTTGGAATAGTCTGTGAAGGATAGGGGTTAGCTCTTCCTTAAATGCTTTGTAGAATTCTCCTGTGAAACCATCTGGTCCAGGGCTTTTGTGTGTTGGGAGTTTTTTGATTACTGCTTCAATTTCTTTTGCTGTTATTGGTTTGTTCGGGCTTTCTGCTTCATTTTCATTGAGTTTTGGAAGATTATGTTTTTCTAGAAATTTGTCCATTTCACCTAGGTTTTTAAATTTCTTGACATACAGTTCTTTGTAGTAATTTCTTATAATCTGTTGTATTTCTTTGGTATCTGTTGTAATCTCTACCCTTTCATTTCTGATTGTGTTTATTTGGGTCTTCTCTCCTTTTTTCTTGATGAGTCTGCTTAAAGGCTTGTCAATTTTGTTAATCTTTTCAAAAATCCAGCTCTTGGATTCATTGATCCTTAGAATTGTGCTTTTAGTCTCTATGCCATTTAATTTTGCTCTGATCTTGGTTATTTCCTTTCTTTTGCTTGCTCTGGACTGTCTTTGTTGTTGTTCCTCAAGTTCTTGTAGATGCAGGGTTAGGTTGTTTGAAATGTTTCTGACTTTTTTAGGTCGGCCTGTATAGCTATCAACTTCCCTCTCAGGACTGCCTTTGCTGTGTCCCATAAGTTTTGGGTTGTTGTGAGTTTGTTTTCATTTGTTTCCAGAAACCTTTTGATTTCTTCCTTAATTTCATTCTTGACCCATTCATTGTTTAATAGCATGCTATTTAATCTACATGATTTTGAATGTTTTGAGGTTTTTTCCTTGGGGTTGGTTTCTAGCTTCAGTCCCTTGTGATCTGACAAAATGCTTGGTATGATTTCAATTTTCTTGAATTTTTGAGGCTTGTTTTGTGTCCTATCATGTGGTCTATCTTTGAAAATGTTCCTTGTGCATTTGAAAATAATGTATATTTAGCTTCTTTGGGATGGAGGGCACATATATATCAGTTAAGTCCATTTCATCTAGGGTACTGTTCAATGCCATAATATCTTTGTTGATATTTTGTTTGAAAGATCTGTGAATTTTTGATAGTGGGGTATTAAAATCCCCCACTATAATTGTGTTGCTTTCAATATCTTTCCTTATGTCCTGTAAGATTTTCTTTATGTATTTGGGTGCTCCTATGTTGGGTGCATATATATTTACAATGTTTATGTCTACTTGGTGGATTCTTCCCTTGAGTATTATGAAATGACCTTCTGGGTCTCTCTTTGTGGCCCTTTTTTGGAAGTCTATTTTGTTTAATATGAGAATTGCTACCCCGGCTTTTTTTCCTGTCCAGTTGCTTGGAAAAATTGTTTCCAGCCCTTCACTTTCAGCCTGTGCAGGTCTTTTGTCCTGAGGTGGGTCTCTTGTAGGCAGCATATGTGTGGGTCATGATTTCTTATCCATTCAGCTATTCTATGTCTTTTGATTGGAGCATTTAATCCATTTATGTTTAAGGTTATTATTGATAGGTACTTATTCATTGCCTTTTATGTGTGTATGTTCCTCTCTCTCTCTCTTTTCCTTCCTTTCCTTAAAGCAGTCCCTTTCGGACCTCTTGCAGGGCTGCTTTGGTGGAGGTGTATTCTTTTAGACTTCTTTTGTCTGGGAAGCATCTTATTTGGCCTTCTATCGTGATTGAGAGCCTTGCTGGGTAAAGTAGCCTTGGTTGCAGACCTCTGGTTCTCATTACTTGGAATATTTCTTGCCATTCTCTTCTGGCCTGGAGTGTTTCCATTGAGAAGTCAGCTGTTTGCCTTATTGGGGGTTCCTTGTATGTCACTTCCTGTTTTTCCCTTACTGCCTTTAATATTCTCTCTTTTTCTTGAAATTTTGCGGTTTTAATTATGATGTGTTTTGAGGTGGGCCTCTTTGGGTTCCTCTTGATTGGGACTCTCTGTGTTTCCTGGATTTGTGTGACTTTTTCTCTCATCAAATTAGGGAAGTTTTCCCTCATTACTTTTTCAAATAGTTTTTCTATCTTTTGCTATTCTTCTTCTCCTTCTGGTATCCTTATTATACGGATATTATTGTGTTTCATATTGTCTTACATTTCTCTTAATCCCTCTTCATTCTTTCTGAGCTTCTTTTCTTTTTCTTGCTCTTTCTGGGTGTTCTTTTCTAGTTTGTCCTCCAATTTGCTAATCCGGTCTTCTGCTTCATCCATCCTGCTTTTTATTCCTTCTACTATGTTCTTCAGTTCAGAAATTGTATTTTTCATTGCCTCTTGGCTCTTGTTGATAGTTCCTATTTCCTTTTTCATGTTGATGTAGTTTGCAGTGAGATCGTTGTAGCTTCCCTGTAGCTTCTGATAGCTTATTTTGAGTTCATTGAGCTTCCTGATAATCATTGTTTTGAACTCAATATCTGATAGTTGGGTTGCCTCTATTTCATTTAGCATTTTTTCTGAGGCTTCCTCTTTTCCCTTCATTTCGGGATTGTTTATTTGTCTTCTCATTGTTTGTGAGACTCTTCTTGTTAGCCTCTGCTTCTTAAATTGATCTGTTCTGGTTCCCTGTGTTTATGGTGTGAACTTCTATGGTAGAATATCTGTGAGATTCAGTTGTGCAGTCTCCTTAGGGTATCCTGGTGTTCAAAGCTTCCCCCTACTCTTTTTTGTCATCAGTTGGAGGAATAAGGCAAAATGGTTTAAGACAGCAAGACAGTATTCTATGATATTTACATTAGTAGCCAGTAGAGAAGAGATGGGATATCCTTTGGCTACATATAGTGTTAACCGTGATCTTCCTCCCCTTCAGTCATGTTTTAGAAAGGATGGAAAGAAGAGAAGACTCTTATTGCGGAGGAAAGGATTGTTAGTTGGATGTAGAAAGCTGTGAGGCTGTGGGAGGTCAGATTCTGAGGTAGGGTGGGAATAAAGAATAGTAAATGGGAGTAGTGTGTAAAAGAATAGAGGTAGCTCCCACAATAATAGAGTTCAACAAATTGCGAAGTGGGCTGAGATCTGGGAGGGGTGTTGTGTAGTATTTACAATTATATGAAATAGGTCTTATTTACCGTAATATTAAAGCAACAATCATGTGACAGAATCTATGAGATCTAGATAACAAAAATAAGGAGTATAGAACCTTGAGTGGTGTACTAATGGAACACAAATGAAGGACAGTAAATTAGCAATACACTGTGACTGAGATAACAGGGGAACCTATCAAATGACAGTAGAACCAGCCAAGCAAATAAGATTATAGAGAAAGAAAAAGAATACCAAAATACTATTAAAATAAAAAATGTCAGAAAAGTGAGAAAAAGATAATACAAATTTGCAGTAACTTACAAGCTCAAAAAAAAAAGGAAAAAAGTAGAAGATGGAATGCAGGGGAGATAAATTTGGTGTGGAAGGAATAATATTAGGATGAAAGGAAGAGAAACATAAGGAATTGAGAGATATAAAAATAATAAGTAAAAAATAAAAAGTCACTTAAAAAACAAGATAAAGTCAAATAATCAAACAACAGCACCCTCCCCACCTCCCAGCAATAAAAGACCAAAAAAAAAAAAAAAACCTCTTGTTGGTTTCTAACTGGCCAAACCAGTTTTTCTGGTCTTGCTGGCTTCAGTAGGCTGAGGGGCATTTGGAATGCTTATCACTCTTCCCAGTCAAAACTCTGTCAGTCTTTCGAGTACTGTCCCCAGGGCCAGCAGGGTACTCTCCCCAGAGCCAATCTGATGTCCTCCTGCAGGACCCTGGATGTGGATACAGGCGCTCCCAAGCATGCTCTTTGGAGCTCACAGCCTCAGTCTCCCGAGCTCTGGGCCCCTGCAGAGCTCCTGTGTCTTTTCTGGGTTCAAGGTGCAAGCTCCCGGGATCGCAAGGAGACGCACCCTTCCCCTAAATTTCACTGCGGCAGGCTCGATGTTGTTGGGAAGCACCTGCGTCTTTTCTGAATTCATGGTGCAAACTCCAGGGATCACTCACCAAGGGGCACACACCAATTTCCCTGTTTCAGGCTCCAGGAACCCCCGAAGCACTGCGTCCTTTCTGGGTCCACAGCAGGAGTCAGGAATCCTGAAGGGGCACGCGCTTCCCCAAGTTCACCACTGCAGGCTCCAGAAACCCAAAAACACCCCTGTGCCCTTTCCTTGCTCAGGGCTGTGGGGTCTGGGTCTTACACAGAACCACACTCCCACTGGGCTGGGGGCATGGGAGCACGTCCAGGCCCCTGGTCACACAGGCTGGGGGCACTCACCCTTCCCACGGCTACGCATGGGTGCCTGCAGTCCCTGTGTGGCTGTGTCCCAGTCCAACTCCCCTCTCTGTGCCTTCAAGCCACAAGGCCTCCCCTGGTGTTGCCCAACCCCTGTTGTCCAGGGAGTGAGCAGCGACTCCACTCTTCCGGGTGCCCTGAGGCAGACCTGGGAATACCAGGCCTGGGGACTGCAACTCCCCTGATTTCTGCGCTGATCCCTGGGTCCCTGTTGTCCTGAAGCAGTCTCCTTACTGTCTGTTTTTCCAATGCCTGCTATAATTTTTGATGTCCTATTTTCACAAATGTTTCAATAACCTAGGCCCCTAGCTCTGTTCCTCCGCTGATCCTCGAGTTTCTCTCCCCTCCACAGAAGAAGGGGATCACACTCCCTCCAACAAAACCGCCATCTTAGGACCCCCATGTATACTCTTTATAAAGTCACATGAGGACACAAATGAATGCTTTGAGAGATCTGACTCCCAGCCTAAGGGACTAAAGTCAGTGGTTTGGATCATGGGACTGACTGTTGGTCGAAGAGAACAGTCATTTATTTGTGGAATCATTATCTTAATCTGTGTTTTTTCTTATATGTGCCTACGCTGTTGCTGTGGTATCTGCCTCCAGTTAGACAGATAGCTGCCAAAATAGCCATCTCCATGCTAGTGAATCCCCTTGTTGGCCACTCGGGAGGGGTGGGATTTTGAAGGAAGTTATAAAGAGGATGTGAGTGCTGGTTGGCCCCTGAGCTGAAGCAGGCAATTGGAGGACCCTCATCCCTTCCCTGTCCTTGGAATGTATGTGCTGCCCACCATTCCCATAGCCAAATACATTTTAGGAATATAGCCCTGAGAGAACAATGTATTGTTGAGACCATCTGGACTGAATATGTGACTAAACCCAGTTAAGGCTTCTACATAAACTTACTTGTAAAATTCTGGTAGGCGTGTGCAGAGGTCTTCTTGTTCTGTGGCCACTGAAGATAAGCCTTGTAAATTCCCTTGCTTATGAAACCCACCACCTATCCGTCTGAAATGATCTGCTTCTTTAGTCTCTCCTTGCCTTCTTTGTGCAGGGGCCAGCTACAAACCAACAAAATTTACTCCTAAGTGTTTTATTGTTTTGATCCTATTGTGAATGGGATTATTTCTTTTTCAGGCTGTTCAAATGTTAGTGTATGGAAACATTAGTGTATGGAAACACATTAGCTTATTTTTGTATGTTAAGTTGTATCTTGAAACTTTATGGAATTTGTTGAGTAGTTTTAACCATTTTTTTTGGATGGAGTCTTTTGGGTGTTCTGTATATAAGTTCATGTCATCTAAAAATAATTTTACTTCTCACTTTCTGATTTGGATGCCATTTATTTATTTTCCTTGCCTGATTGCTATGGTGGAACTTCCAGTACTATGCTGAATAACAGTAGTGAGAATGGGTGTCCTTGCCCTGTTCCCGACCTTATAGCAAAATCTTTCAGTTTTTACCATTGAGTATGATGTTAGCTATGGGCTTGTCACATAGGAAGACCTTTATTATGTTAAAGCACGTTCCTTCTATATCCAGTTTTTAAGGGTTTTTATCATGAGAGATTGTTGAGTTTTATTAATTGTTTGCATCCATTGAGATAATCATGTGATATTTATCCTTCATTCTGATGCTGTGATATATCACATCTATTGATTTGTATGTATTGAAACTTTCAATCCTGGGATAAATCCTCCTCATTTTATCATGATTTACTATACTTTTAATGTGTTGTTGAGTTCAGTTTGCTAGTATTTTCTTTAGAATTTTTGTATGTATCTTCATCAGGAATATTGGCCTATAATTTTTTTTTTGAAGTTGCCCTGTCTGGCTTTGCTATGAGGGTAATGTTTGCTTTGTAAAATGAGTTTGAGAGTGTTGTCTCCAATTTTTTTAGAAGCGTTTGAGAAGAATTGGTATTAATTCTTTTTTAAACATTTGGAAGAATTCACCAATGAAGCTATTTGTCCTAGACTTTTCTTTGTGAGAAGTTTTTAATTTTTATTTTATTATTTAATACTGCTTCAATTTCCTTATTTGTTATTAGTCTGTTAGATTTTTTTAATGACTGATAAGCTGTGTGTTTCTAGGAAATTGTTCATCATTTTCTGGGTTGTCTGACTTGCCTAATTCCTGAAAGTGTTTGTTATTTGCTGGGCTAGCCAGGAGGGAGAAGACAGTTTGAGTGCAGAGCAGCAAAGGCACAGGGAGAGGAAGCAGCTGGAATGCTGCTCTCTGTGTTTGGTGTGGGTGGGTTAACTGGAAGAATAATTAGTTGCTAAGATTCATAAGTTGGCTGCTACAAGAGATGTGAGTGGTAAGTAGACAGGTGGTCATCAATAATTTATTAGGCTAAAGGATTTGAATTTTATTCTTTACATTATTGGAAGTCATTAGGAGGATTTTAAGCAGTGAATTACTTTGATGGTAAACAGAGGTTAGTATTATTACTTAAAAGTCTTTCCTCAGGCTTTGCCTGAATCTCTTATGAATCAAAAAGGGAGATTTAATGGAACTGTTAAGTGAGATACTTCATCCTTTTGATGTATTTGTTTGTCACCCACAGATAGGTAAACTAATAAATAGCTGCTGTTCAAAAGTGATGAGTTCACTCATTAATACCTCAGCCCTCTCACTGTGAGGTTACATGGAAGTGACTAAGTTACCTACCTGTTTATCAGTTTCCCCAAAACAGGGATTGACTGTTCCACAGGGCACCTCTGTGGTGCAATGGAAACTTTAAAAGTATTTTCAATGCTCATACATCTTAATGAGGATGACTTCAGAGATGAGAAAAATCCAAGTAAATGCATGAAAATAAAAAGCCATCTGCTAGCCTGAAGATTAATTCTAATCCAGACAATGCATCCAACTCAACATTATGCATTCTCTACTCACAACAGCAATGAATATAGAAAAATATTGGTTCAACATTAGTGTTCAAATTTCAGGATTTTTTACTCATTTTTATTTATTTTGTTTTGAGCATTGAAAATCTAATACGAACTGTTAATGCCCTGTAGATACCACCAGATATATTTTTGTTTCATCTGATTTGTACTATACTCATTTTGGTGGTTTATTTTATACAACATTTTTGTAAAGCTAGCTAGCATTTTTCATCTTTATATGCAAACTCTATGCAGAGCAATTCAAAAAGCATATCTTCTCTACTGGATTCTCTGCATACAGTGCCAAGCAGAGCTGAAGCTACCAAAAGAAATTCTGTATATGCAGTGCAAAACCTACAGATATGAAGATAAAGATAAACCTGAGCAATCGAAATGATGGCTCCCAGACTAAGTCTGTGTGAAGGCAACACATGCTGAGATTGCCCCTGGGACTGAGCCCTGAATCCCGTCCATGGCTGGGGAGGGGAAGACTTGAGACATAGAAGAGCAATTCTAGTTTTAGAGTGCTAAGAAGAGTAATAGACAAAGCTCTTGTTGAATAAAGTGTTTATTTGATAATCTAGAGACACCATGGGGAAGATCAGCAACTCTTTGGCTGGTGAGCAAATGAGCAGGTGTAGATTAAGTGTACTTGTAAAGTTTATTAGCTTAATGACTGTGGACATTTCAGAAGACACACTAGCAATATCAGGATAGAGAGGAAGCTCCAAATCAAAGCTACACACTGTAGATTATAAATCTGATCATTAGAAATTTTGTTTTTGAGTAAATATCTGAGTGTTTGTTTAGAGAATATACTTGAGAAATGTGCTTTCATTAAGCTTTCCATGCTTTTTTCATTAAGCAAGATATTTTTATTAATAAGTTACATGTCTTCCATTAAAAGCTTGATTTGTTGGTGTGCAGAAACTCTCCTATGCCTCGCTAATGTTCTTCAAAGGTGAACTCAACCAGTATGCACCTGTAATAATTAAAACTCATCCAGTTGCAAGGGTCAGAAACCTTATTCTATCTAGTTTATGCAAAGAGGGAAGAGTTAGCTCATATATTTGGGAAATGACAGGAGTCAAATATTTTCAGCATCTACTATGCATCAGGCAAGAGAATCAGACAGTCTAGATGCCTATTTTGGTTTTGCTACTTCCTAGCATTATGACTCTGGCAAGTTACTTCCTTTCTGTGCCTCAGGTTTTTTTCTTTTTTTTTTTACTTACATAAGAAACATTAATAACTTACTTCATGATGTTGTTGCAAGGATTTAGTAAAGTAATATGCATAAAGTGCTTGGAATAATGTTATCATTTCATAAATCCTGACATTATCCCAGGTGAGGAAGGTATCATTTTAAAGGGAAGGAATAGTAAGTTGTCTGCCAAGGTTTCACACAGCTAATTAATATGGGGATGTCTTTCTACCTTGTTATGCTGGCTTGTGACCAATGACAACTGTGCTTTGAGAGGGTTAACATGGGGAAGTTAACTTTGAGTTAAGTAAAATGAGTTAGAATGGAGATAAGCAGGCTATGACAAGGCCATATCAATGATCCATCAAAGAAATCATGAAGGTCTGAGTTTGAATAGTGAAAACTGGCTTACTGAGGATAGGATGGATTTGAATGACATTAAACAGATAAAGTTGTCAGAACTCAGCAGTTATTTGGATAGTAAAGGAAAAAGGAATTAAAGGTGACTGTGGCAAGAATGTATATTCAACAGCTGTCACATCCTCTAACAGAGGCTCAGTTTTTTTTTTCAGTCAATAAATGAATAACAATTAGTAGACCTTGAGTATGAATGTCTGGGAGCATTGTGTTATATGAAAATTTAGGAGAACAAGCAAGTTTGGGAGGGAGAATGGTAAGTTCCATTTTGGATGCACTCATTTGGAGAAGCCATCAAAATATTAGGGGATTTCCTAACAGAATTTTGAGAATATAAGGCTGGAGCTTAGGTGAGACTTCAGAACTAGAGGTAGAAACTTAGGAGTCTTCCAGGTGAATGTAAATGTTGAAGCCATATGATGAATTCATATTTTCAAAGGAGAAAATACCCAGAAGAGAAGAGGGATAAAGGCAGAGCAAGTGGACAAGATTAGTGAGGGAGGAGAACTTGAAGTTCATGGGCTGTGCAGGAGCAACCAGAGAGACGGAGGCAGACCAGACATGCCCAGAGGGCAGAAAGGCCAAGGTGCTACCCAGAGCCACTGCTGAGAGCACAGTATGAGAGAGTCCACAGGCATTGAAGATTAGGGGGACGTTTTTCTAGAGCTGTTCCGATAAAGTAATGAAAGCTAGATTTCACTAGGTAGAGGTATGAATAAATGAGATTCCTGGCTGTTGTGGTTATCTCCTTCCAGCTGTGCCAGATGTTAACAACTGGCCAGCCATTGTCAGACTGCTTTTATTTTTTTTTTTTAACTTAGACATCAATTTACTTAGAGATAAGACAAAGTGAAGCTTCAACCAAATGCAGTTTTTTTTTCTAGGGAGGCTTAGCTTGAATTCCTATTTTGTTTCACTCTAATGAGCTGAGTGGGTCTTGAACTGGCCAAAATTCGTCCCCTGGGCCCACTGTGGCTCCTCTCAAACCCTGGGGGTAAACGTTCCTCCCAAGTAATCATCTTTTGTCTCATCTTACTATCTGAAAAGGGCCTAAGACAACAGAGAGAAGCCCACAGTCTGACAGGGAGATGTTTATAATTGCTTCATTCTTCCCATCAAACTTCATTTAGTTATTTTCTCCTTGACCCAAAACAGAAAGACCAAATGAACAAAGAGACCCTAAGTTTTACCAGATCAACAGTATTAAAGAATGCTTGTTATGAGGGGGAGATTTCAACATGGCCATAAACTGTGTGGAAGAACCAAGTAGAAAAGATAGTAAGTTCAGAGTGGATCACGAGGATTTTGAAAAATGCCTATGTTGTTCAGTCTATTAGAGTTGAAACAAGTGTCTGTGGTTCAGGAGAGAGGATCAGCAATAATACCTATTAGATTGCTGTCAATAACTGTTGTACACATCCCCATCTCACTTTGTCTTTGCCATGACCCCATTTCATGCCCTTATTTCTCTCATCAAGACTATTACAGGACAGTTGCCCTCCCCTCCAAGTTGCTCCCTTCACACTGCTCTCAGCTTAACCTTCTGGAAACAGCTCCATATCCCTCCCACTATCCATGCGTCTGAGTCTGGAGCACCATTGTTATAAGCATTAGAAAAATCCATGCATTCAATGAAAAGTAGTTTTTTAATTTCCCAGTTCCCCCTCTATGACCTGCTAGAACTTTAAATAATAACAAATGCCTACTTCCCGTTTACATCCATCCGATCCTATAATCCATAGTTGTCAAAGCAGGGATGGAGGCAGGTAAACATCTCTTTTCTCTAGTTTGAGTGGAATCTTCTGGGTTGGGTAAAAGTAGGTTTACAGTCATGAGTATGTAAAACATAGTTTATTCTTGTATTATTGTTTATTTATTTTTGTATTATCTTCCATATGAACAATTATAGACCAACTTTTGCATCACCCTGCATTTTTTAATACATAAAAAAATTAATTGATGCCCTGACTGGTGTGGCTCAGTGGATTAAGCGCTGGACTGCGAACCAAATGGTCATGGTTTGATTCCCAGTGAGGGCATGTGCCTGGGTTGTGGGCTAGGTGCCCAGTAGGGGGCATATGAGAGGGAGACACACATTAATGTTTCTCTTCTTCTCTTTCTCTTTCCCTTCTCCTCTCTAAAAATAAATAAATAAAATCTTTAGAAAGCTTAATTGATATACATGAGGACACTTTACTCAATAGGCTATTATTGAGGTCATACATAATGCATATTCACTTTTGTGGATATTTATACATATATTTCTATGCCTCACAGTTCAATGTAACAACACCAGAAAGAAAGAAAAAGCAATCCACTACCCTTAATGCTATTTTAACAAAATGTTTTAAATTATGTTTCTTCTAGTTAATGGTTTAGAAAGAAAAATGGAGAAAATGAATGAATTTTACCAGAATGAGCCATCAGAGATCTAAATAAATGGACCAAATGAGTTTGTTTGAGTGTTTCCATTTACATAGGATTACACATTCAAATAAAATTGTATACATTTATTTGAATATGTAATCAAGGAACTGAACATAAGTGGTACTTATTTTCAAGTGTAGTATCCCTAGTTTACACATGTGGGTACCTCAGTGTGTTGTTAAAAAACAGAAAATAGTTCTTTCTATATGCATTTTATGCAAATTTCATAGCTGTTGCTATTGTTCATCAGCTTCATTGCTTCTCATGCACAAAGCACCTGCACATATTAGCAATAATGCTGCTACAAAACTGAGGACTATATTCAAGTTTCTCAAATTGTCTGAGCCATTGGAAAAGTTCAAGTTCATTCATTCCTTCATCCTTGATTTAACAATTAGTTGTTATCCACTGTGCTGCTGTTGGATTACAAAGGTATAAGAATCATCTAGGCATTGGAAAGTGCCTATTCCTACTGGTTTTGGTATTATTTCAGGGGATAAATCTGTCATGGTCCATGACCCAGATGCTTTTAGTTCACTGACTTGTGGGCCACCACTTGGTTGTTAAGGAATGGAGGTAGGCGATGCTCCTGGGAAATGCTTGTGCTATCATGTGCATAATGTAACACAGGGGTACAAGTGGGGACACATGTGTCAATATAAAACATTACTCACCACACTAATAAAGCATTGAAAAAGTAAGTTCTAGCCCTGGCTGGCAAAACTCAGTGGATTGAGTGTGGGCTGTGAACCAAAGCATCGCAGGTTTGATTCCCAGTCAGGGCACATGCCTGGGTTGCAGGCCATGGCCCCCAGCAACTGCACATTGATGTTTCTCTCTCTCTCTCTTTCTCCCTCCCTTCCCTCTCTAAAAATAAATAAAAAAAAAAGAAAAGAAAAAGTAAGTTCTGTTCTCCTGTTCCTGTCTTCACAATGGCTGAAAGGCCAAGTTTGAATGGAGAATTCTTGGGTTCTTCAGAGTTTTATGCTGGAATGTGGCAGCATCGGGGATCAGGCCCTAGATCTTGGACAAGGCCTTCAGCCTGCTCCATTCTTTGCATAACTCTGGCTCCCTCATGTTGGGAACTGCCCTGCCTGGTATCAGAAGCTGTAACCCTTGTCAAAGCTAAGGCTGAGGGAATGACCTTTGGACCATAAGCCAGCAAGGAGACAAAAGCTTCTCTCCTTGGCAGGAGCACCACTTCTGCTCCTTTTACTTCACCCTGCTTGGCTCCCAATGCTTGGTTGGTTAGCCAATGATGGGTAAGATTCCCCAAGGAGGGAACGATCTAAGACAGGCACGATCACATGGGAGGCCCCAAAGGAAGGACTTTGGGGGCTACAGCAGAAGGTGGTGATGGACTCTCACCCCTCGGCTTTGACAAAGCCTGAGTCCTCCTTGTCTGTGGGAAAATCTCCTAATCTCTTGGCTGCCTTACTTCCCTTGTTCCACCTAAGCCTGAAACAATGACAGAGGGTGGTGCAGCCTTGTGCTGGGAAGACTGGGATCCCCAGGTGATCAGGCCTAAGAAAGAATACATAAAATTCTGTGAAACCTGCTTTGTTTAGAATGCTCTCAATTAACTGATAATGGTCAAAGGGAGAAGTAAGTTTGCTCCTCAAAGTTTTACAGCTCTTTAGCTATCTGACCCTGACTCAAAATAGGCCCTCAGGGTTCTTTGTTATCTATTGTTTGATCCTTACTTCCTGGCAATGAGTAATGAGCTTTGCCTGAATTCCTGTGTAAATGAATCCAATAAAAGCCTGCTCAGGCAGGAAAATGAGGCGCTCTCCCCGAGGGAGAGTGGCTGTTTGGTCTCTATATCCCCACAGGACCTGGTTGTCTCTGTGTATGTTTTTCTTGTGTTTTGACGAGCCATCCGCAGTGTTCCACAGTCACTACAGGCCAGTGGTCGTGTCACCCTCACACACCACAAGGAGCTTTACATTCTGATGGGGGACACCATGGCTTACATAAACAAGCTCTGTCTATACTGCATAGATAATTGTCCTGGACCTAGTGAAGACAACTGAACAGGCCCTGGAAGCAGTTTTTGGCCCCTTGAGAGATAAACTTTGGATTCCTATATATCTGAAAGGTGGTCTAGAAGAAGGAATGTGCGAACTCTGGCCTTGCTAAGGGATGAGGGTGAGAGCTCTCTCCCCTTGCCATTAAGTAGATTTCCAGACTGAAATGGAGATTTCTGGAAAACTTGTGAGCGTAATGTACAATAATCCTTTTGCTTCTTAATCATATAAGTATTCAGACCCTACCTGTGAGTACCTCACTTGGCCCTTTTTGCACTGCCATAATGTTAGATGAAAGAAAGTGCAAAGAGGAAACTTTATATATGAAGATGACTCTAATCTTTCTTTCTCCTTCCACCCAACTGCATCCCTATTATGGTGACACACAGCTGGTGTGAGTGAATCCTATTTGGAGAGGGGTTGTGTTGGCCTGAGTGTTCTCAGTGAGTTTGTGATCATGAATGATCACTGTGCCCTGAGACATACCTCTTTCAGGGACTGGGGATTTTGATGACTTTGCCTAATCTGTTCCATTTATTCTGAACAAAGTGTGAGGAAAGAAAGTGGAAGGAGAGAGCAGCAGCAGCTGAGGGAAAGATGCTGCTACAGAAGTACAATTACTAAGGGATTTTCAAAGTTAAAAAAGGGACAGTTTTGTTCACATATTGTCTAAAAATAATATGAATTATCAACAAAGAAAAAAGTTGACTAAGACACTGATATTGAATAACTAAATGACAGTAAAAATGTGTATGCCAAGTGATACAAAGCTATGCAAATATGTCTACATGACAAAAATTTGTGAGAGTAGGTGACATGAATTAACAAGCTGTTGATGTTGATGATGATGATGAACATTTACGTATTGGGTGCTTACTTTGTTACAGGACAGGCACTGTTTGAATGGGCTTACATGTATTAACTCATTTAATCTTTATAAAACCCTCAAGGAAGTTCCAATTAATGACCCCATTTTTCAAATGAAAAATAAGGCACAGATCTGTCCAGTAATTCGGACAACATTGTAAATGCTGGAGCCAGGATCTCACTCCAGGGCCTGCACGTCACACCTCTACACAGAGAGGCTGAAGTGTCATCATCACTGAATTAGGCTATAGTGTCCTCTTTTTGTTTTATTTTGATGTATTTTTTTCTACATTAATATAACAAATGCCCTTTGTCATGGAAGTTTTCTACTTCTTTTCATTACTTTTATACATCGACTGAATAAAACCTGTTTCTTATTATCCATTGTAATTCCATTATTTCACCACCTTGGAATATTCCTGTTAATTCCAATAATCTTTATGTGTCCAAGTCTTACTTTCAAGGTCCAGCTCAAGTGCTCACATTTTCATGAAACTATTCTTAATTCCCCAGATGTAAATGACTTCTCCCACCCACTTATAAATATCCAGGACATGTATTTATTCCTCTTATTACAAACTGTATTTTTAGCCTTGCTTGATAGTTCAATCATAGTCATCTCCACTTTTACCTCTTGATATATATATATGTCTCCGTATTTTTTAGGCTCTCACTATAGCAGCTTGTACATATTACTGAAGTACGAGCCACATTGAAGTGACATTGAATGGATGACTGTGAACAGGTGTCCTCAGATCATATTGAAACAGATTTAAGTACTTTTGATATCTCCTTAATAATACACACATCACAGTGGAGGCTCTAGTAACACCTAGAAACCCCTGCAGAACCAAGGCATTTATTCCTCCAGCTGGGAGTGTTAGCTCACAGTGATGATTCACAGCTAAGTCCCCTCCCAGGAGCTACATCACCCAAGCTTGTGGCTCTTACATAGGAACTACTGGCATCCAGTGACTGAGCTGGGGTTCAAAGACCCTGTCCCCTGACCCCTTTGAGACGTCTCTGAAAGTTCATCCCTGCTTTGAAGCTCTTCATGGAACTGACTGAGGCCTTTTGCAAATAAATCACAATTCAACTTCTTCTGTCCAGTTCTAATGAATGTGGTTCCTGAGTTAATTCCCCAATAAATTTCTATACAAAACTCTAACTTCCAACTCAGAGTCTGCTTCCTGAAGAACGAAGTCTAAAACACTTGTTTTTTTCAATGGATTGTTTTCTGGAGCTCTTAGACTTTGGCACCCTACAGATAGATCTGGGTTTGGAGCAGGTTTGAGTTCTGGCTTTATTACTTATTAGATCTGTGAACTTGGAATGTTATTTATGTTCTTACATCAGTTAGAATCAGATTCAGATGCATATAATGAAAGCCCAAAATCAGTGCTGATTAAATTATATTTAAAAAATATTTCTCTCTCACATGGCATTGAATCCTCATGATGTGGATATGGACCAGCTCTGTGATCCTCTGTTCTAAGGTGTGATCCTTGTCTTCATTATCCAGAATGGCTAATGAGCCTCAGCCACCACATTCGTGGATGGCATGGAGGAGGCAGTGACTGGAATGACTCCTACCTTTAAAAGGGAATTCCCACAGGTTTTCTACAACACTTTGATGTGTGTATCATTGGTTAGAACATACTCTCATGGCCACACCTAGAACTAAAAATGTATCTGAAATGGTAATCTGCCCATCACAGGCATGGTAAAAATTTTGTTCTTTATACAATGCTTTGTGATAAAGGTTAGAAAAAATGTATGAATTGGCTACCAAGGGTGTCCAACCCGTGGCCCATGGGCTGCAAGTGGCTCAGGATGGCTATAAATGTAGCCCAACACAAAACTGTAAATTTACTTAAAACCTTTTTTTTAACTCATCAGTTTTTGTTAGTGTTTGTGTATTCAATGTGTGGCCCAAGACAACTCTTCTTTTTCCAGTGTGGTCCAGAGACACCAAAAAGTTGGACACTCCTGGAGACAGATGATGGTCAATAAGTGGCCCCAAATTCTTTCTTTTATATCATAGCTATTCTTTTTTTTGTATATACTTAATGTTTTTTTATTTAATCTTTATTATACAATTTTTTCCATTACCATTTAGTCCCCTTATACCACCCCCGCGCCCCCTGCAATGACCACACTGTTGTCCATGTCCATGAGTCTTTTTTCCATTTTGTTCAGTCCCTCCATCCCCTTCATGTTTAAAATGAGTAGCATTATTGATAAGTCAAGAGTACTAGAAGCCAGCTGTGTGACTGAGATCTTTGGGCCTTCTCTTCCTATATGTCATAATGGGATTGTGGTTATGATTAATGAAAAGATGCTGGTAAAAACTGGTAAATAAGACAAGTTCCTTTAATGTAGACAAAGGATATGACTAAGAACATGCAGATACTTCTCAGAGCACGAGAAACAGCAGCAATTAGAACCATAGGAGCAACTATGCCTGGTCTTCAGGTCCCCACCAAAGTGATACTATTATTTGGAGAGGAATCTTGTCCACGGCCTTTCTTCCAGCTTTTTGTTTTTAGAATCTTGCCTCTATTGATTATCCTGTAGATTCTAAGCTACTTTTCTGCTTGCCCCAAAAATGCAACTAGTAACAACCCCAGCATATTCTTGAGTCCTTACTCAGAGGGGAAATCAAATGTCAGTTTCCCAGGACAAATTTTCCAGATGTCCTTGTCCCCAGCATTTCCTTTCTCTAGTTCCCTAGACCTTCGCTGTTAATTTTGGCAAGCTGAGCTGAGAAGATTATATACAACAAGAGTTCCTGGCACTCTTCTGTAGATTTTTACTCTGATGTTGCCACTGTGGCTGCCATCTGCCCCATTTAACATCAGTCAGGAAAATCATTTCCTCTACTCTTCTGCTCTAGGCAGAGGTTTAAGCTCATAATAATTGTTAAGTGGTGATCAACATACAGTTGTGGTTCTATAAATTGCAATGACTGTTATGGCTGTTTATAAGCAATATGTTCACCTTCCTCTTACTGTTTCTGAAATCAGTGCATTACATCTCAGCAAGTTCATGACCACACCAGATTTGTGGATCTTCCTATCTGCAGAATCTAGATCTGCTTTACCATATTCAGGACCACTGGGATCAGATTCCCTGTTGCCTTTTATATTCTCCTTTGGATGAGACATTTTTTGCATCATGGGGATGTTTATAATGTTTCAAAAATTGGCTTGGTTCTTTTATAAGAACCATTGTGGAGGATGAAAACACCATTTGGCTTTGTCATTGGACAGACCTGGTTCTGCATCTACCCTTTGCCACCTTTTAGCTTTATAATCTTAGGCAAATAAATTAATCATTCTAAGTGTACTCCTTAGTATTCCTGTAAGGATTTAATGGAATTTATGAAGTCCATTGCATAGTGTCCGATGTAGTAGCCATGCACAAAAGATTACCTTTTATAATAGAGTTATTCATTATTTATTAAAGAAGATTTCATCCTATTTATAGTTTTCACTTTTTAAAAGTAACATTATAAACATATGTTCAATCTGATCAGATCATTTTGGGCATTAACTGAGGTGATTGTGATTTTTCTCTTCTAGTCTATTGACATGAAAAATCACTATAATACTTTTGAGGTGAATCATTGTTGCGCGTGGGTCACCGGCCAGCAGTGACCACGGAATGCTGTGGATGGCTCGACAATAAACACGCGAGAAATAACAACATACACAGAGACAAACTAGTTTCTGTGGGGAAGTAGGGACGAAATGGCCACCCCCCCTAGGGGGGAGCACGCTGATTTACCGTCCATACCTGCTTTTATTAGGCTCATTTTGCATAATAATTCAGGTAAAGTACAGTACTCATTAGGGGAAGTAAGGAATACAGAAAACAAAGAACTCTGCCGGTCTATTGAGTTGGGGGTCAAAGAGCTGTAAGGCTGAGGAACAAACTAGCTTCCTCCTAAGACCCTTCTCATTCAACTGAGAGCATTCTTGAACAAAGAAGGTTTCACAGTAATTTACATGTTCTTTCTTAGGCCTGATCACCCTGGGAAATCCGCACTTCCCAGTACCGAGCTGTACTACCCTGTCATTGTTTCAGGCTTAGGTGGAGCGCGGGAACTAAAGCCACCGAGAGATAAGGAGATTTTCTTCCGGACGCTGAGAACTCAGACTTTGTCAAAGCCGAGGAGTGAGGGTCCATCACCCCCCTTTTGCTGCAGCCCCCCCAAGTCCTTCTTTTGGGGGGCCTCCCAAAGTGATCGTGCCTGGCTTGGGTTGTTCCCCCGTGGGGAATCTTACCCATCTTTGGCTAACCGACCAAGCTTTTTGGGGTTCAGTTACGAATAGCAGCAGAAAGCAGCATTCCTGCCAGGGAAGATAAGCTTTTGTCTCCTTGCCGGCTCACGGTTCCAAGGGCGTTCCCTTAGCCTTAGCCTAGGCGGGGGTTTCAGTTTCTGATACCAGTCAGGGCGGTTCCCAACAAATCATTCTTACATACCTTGAAGGTACTTTTTGATTTAATTAAGTCAATATATTACTTAGGAATCTTTTTATCTACCTATATAAATAAAATGGACTTATAAATTTCTTAAAGTATCCTTATCTGACATTGGAATCAGGATTGCTCTAGCCTAATAAAAAGCTAGGCATCTTTCTCAATTTTTCTAAAATAATTTATATTAGATAGTAAAGAATTATTCCTTGAAAATATGGTAGAATCCTCTGTAAAGGCAAGATAGCTTAGGCTTTGGGGAGGAACAGTCTTTGATTATCATTTCAATTCCTTTAATGCTTACTGCTGTACTGATATTCTCTCTCTTTTTTTTGTATTTCCAGGAATATTTATTGGATCTTATAGGTTATGTCACTATTTATGTTAACTGGGCAGTATTGTCTTTATAGATACACACACACACATACATGTACACACACACACACACCATATATATATATATATATATATATATATATATATATATATATATATATACTATATATGTGTAAGTGTGTATATATATATAGTATTGTATATTTATGTTAACTGGGCAGTATTGTGTGTGTGTATACATGTATATACACACACATATTTTAAGTATATTTTATTGGTTATCTATTACAATTGTCCAATTTCTTCCCCTTTGCCCACCTCCACCTAGTACCTCATTCTCTCCAGCAATCCTCCCCACTTAGTTCATGTCCATGAGTCACACATATAAGTTCTTTGGCTTTTACATTTCCTATACCTTTATTAACCTCCCCCTGTCTATTTTGTACCTACCAATTATGTTTCTTATTCCCTGTACCTTTTTCCCCATTCTCCCTCTCCCACTCCCCACCGATAACCCTCCATGTGATCTCTATTTCTGTGAATCTGTTCCTGTTCTTGTTGTTTACTTAGTTTGTTTTTGTTTTTTTTTTATGTTCAGTTGTTGATAGTTGTCAGTTTTCTGTTATTTTACTGTTCATAGTTTTGATCTTTTTCCTAGAAAAGTGCCTTTAACATTTCCTATAATAAGGGCTTGGTGATGATGAACTCCTTGAGCCTTACCTTGTCTGGGAAGCACTTTATCTGCCCTCCCTTTCTAAATGATAGCTTTACTGGATACAGTAATCTAGGTTGTAGGTCCTTGCTTTTCATCACTTTGAATACTTCTTTCCAACCCCTTTTTGCCTGCATGGTTTCTTTTGAGAAATCAACTGATAGTCTTATGGGAACTCTTTTGTAGGTGAATCTCTGCTTTTCTCTTGCTTCTTTTAAAATCATCTTTTTATCTTTAATCTTTGGCATTTAAATTATGATATGTCTTGGTGTGGCCCTCTTTGGGTCCAACTTTTTTGGGACTCTCTTCCTGGACTTGTATGTCTATTTCCTTCACCAAATTGGGGAAGTTTTCTTTCAATATTTTTTCAAGTAAGTTTTCAAATTCTGTTCCTCTTCTCCTTCTGGCACCTCTATGATATGGATGTCAAGTAGGTTTAAAGTTGTCCCAGAGGACCCTAAGCCTCCACTTGTTTTTTTGAATTCTTATTTTTTCTTTCTGTTCTGGGTGAATCTTTATTTCTTCCTTATGTTCTAAATTGTTGATTTGAATCCCAGCTTCCCTCCCTTCACTTTTGGTGCTCTATATATTTTTCTTTATTTAACTTTGTATAGCCTTTACTTCTTCCTTTATATTGTGGCCATACTCAATAATTTCCCTGAGCATCCTGATCACCAGTGTTTTGAACTCTGCATCTGATAGGTTGACTATCTCCTTGTTGCTCAGTTCTTTTTCTGGAGTTTTGATCTGTTTTCTCTTTTGGTCCATGTTTCCTTGTCTCCTCTATTTGGCAGGCTCCCCATGTTTCTATGTATTAGGTAGAATTTCTTTGATTCCCAGTGTTAGCACATCTGTTATGTTGTCAGGGGCAGGGCCTTAGGTATTTGCTAGGGTGGGGCAACCTACTTCTCCTCTCTGTGGCAGTGTATATGCAGGGAGGGGTCAGAGAGGGAACATTGTCCTCGCTCAACTCTCACCTCATTTTTAGTCACTTCTCCCACTTCCTGTAAGTGACTGGTGCCCTTCTAGCTGTTGCCCTGGTGCTGATTTCCCAAGTTAGTGCATTTGTGTATGTTCTAGGACCCTGTGGGCACTTTAAACAGACTCTCCTGAGAGACTGGAAGTTCTCCCATCTCAGCAAACCCTGCTTGTTTTTATAACCAGAGGTTATGAGACTTTATTTTCCCAGTGTTAGAACCCTGGGCTGTGCAGTCTGGCCTGGGGCTGGGATTGCTGGCTCTCCAGTTGTCCCTCCCAGTTTTTATTTACCACACATAAATACAGGACTGCCTGTTCCACCAGCCACTGCTGCCACCTTGCTGCACACCCTCTCTTCCCAGGCTTCCCATCTCCACCCCTCCTATTAGTCTCGATGAATGTTTCTTCTTTAACTTCTTGGTTGTCAGACTTCCATACAGTTCAATTTTCTGGCAGTTCTGGTGGTTTTTTGTTTTTACATTGGTTGTTATCCTTCTTATTGTTGTGTGAGCAAGTAAAGTGTGTCTACCTTCACCTCCATCTTGACCAGAAGTCTTGACATTCTCTTTCTGTACCATTTTTTTGGTTTTTATGTTTCTAGAAATGTTTCCATTTCATCTATGTTTTTAAATTTGTTAGTATATACTTGTCCATAGTAGTTTTTATTATTTTTAAGTATTTGCTATCTCCTTAATTACTTTTCCTTTTTTTAAAAAAGATTTTATTTATTTTTAGAGAGGGAAGGGAGGGAGATAGAGAAACATCAATGTGCAGTTGCTGGGGGTCATGGCCTGCAACCCAGGCATATACCCTGACTGGGAATCAAACCTACAACACTTTGGTTCACAGCCCGTGCTCAATCCACTGAGCTATTCCAGCCAGGGCTACTTTTCCTCTTTAATATTAAATTTTGTTTTTACATTTTCCCCCTTTTCCCTTGTTTAATCCCATTATGGGTACTTTTGTTTTATTTTACTAATCTTTTAAAAAAGCAGCATTTGGTTTTGCTAACCTTCTGCTCTAATCTTTATTTCCTTCCTCCTGGTTTTTCTTTTTTTTTTAGAGAGGAGGTAGAGGTGGGAGTTTATGTTCTGATGCTCTAAGTCCAAATTCTTGAGTTGAATGCAGTCATATAAAAAACTTTTATTATGGAAACTTTCATATGTGTTTTATATTATATTATACATTGTATAAACATATAAAATATTATGAAAATTAATATTTATATATTATGTAGAGAGAATAGAATAATGAGGCTTCATATACCTACACGTAGCTTTAGCAATTATAGTCTGGACAATCTAGTCTTTTGTCTACCCAGCACACTTCTTTTTCCACTAAGATTAATTTTCAGCAAATCCATACAACATATCATTTAAATTACAAATACCTACATAATAATCTCCAAATATAGATTTTTTGAAATATAAACACAATGCCATTATCCCACCCAAAATATAAAAAAATGAGTGGTATCTTTTTTATGTTGTATTTCATTTCATTTTAGAAAGGACCCTTAACTAAGATCTACTCTATTAATAAATTTAAGAATGTACAACACAGTATTGTTAACTATAGGCACAGTCATGTGCAGGAGCAGAGCTCTAGAGCCTGTTCATTATACATAACTGAAACTTTACCTCTTTAACAGTAACTCCCACTTTCTCTTACCCCCCAGCCCCTGTCAACCACTATTCTACTCTCTGCTTCTATGAGTTTGACTATTTTAGATATGTCATATAGGTGGAATCATGCAGTATTAAATGAATTGCTAGGCCTTTAATTTCTTTTATATAAAGGTCTTAGCAACCCTCTTCAAAAAGTTATTGTGAAGACTAACTCAACCAAGTGACTCAAAAGACTCCAACAAGTATATGCTTCCTCAGAAATTCCTATAAAGATGTGATACAGGAATCTTCTTTCTATTCATACTTGTTGATTTTTTTCAGCTTTATTGAGATGTAATTAACATAAAAAACAACACATATGGAAGTCTGTCCAGAAAAAGTCCAGCCATTGTTAATATAATGAGAACAGCTAGTGCTGTGTGATGTAACCTGGCAGTCGAGGAGAGTGGACTGGAATGCACATGTATGAACAATGATAACTTCACTGTACTAGTCAGTGGGGGCAGTAGACACCACTGAATGAGCATGTGTACTGTGTGGCCATCATGTTGAAAATGACTGAGTAAGTAGAGCAACAAATCTGCCTCAATTTTTTAAAATATTTTATTTATTAAGGAAGTAAAGGAGAAAGAGAAGGGAGAAACATTGATGTGTGAGAGATACATCAATCAGTTGCCACCTGCACACCCCCAACCTGGGACCTGGTTGCAACCCAGGCATGTGCCTTGACTGAGAATTGAACCAGAGACCTTTCCATTCATCGGCTGGTACTTAATCCATTGAGCTGCACCAGCCAGGGCAAATCTACATCAAGTTTTGCATTAAGCTTGCACATTCTTCCACAGAAACTATTCAGATGATTCAGAAGGCTGCAGCTGTGGGTAACTGGTGATTGACAAGTTCATCATGAAAATGAACCAACTCATGCATCACATCTCGTGCAGTTGTTTGGTGAAACATCAAACCACCCAGGTGACTCAGTTTCCTACAGCCCAGATTTGATGCCCTGTGACTTCTGGCTTTTCCCATAACTAAAATTACCTTTGAAAAAGAAGATATTTCAGACCGTCTATGAGATTCAAGAGAATACAATAAGGCAGCTGATGGCAATTGGGAGAACTCTGGGAGGTCCCAAGGTGCCTACTTTGAAAGGGGCTGAGGTATCACTGTCCTATGCACAATGTTTTTTGCATCTTGAATCTTCTTTAATAAATGTCTTTATTTTTCACATTACATGGCTGGATACCTTCTGGACAGACCTTGTATATATTGTTTACAATTTGATGAGTTTAGACAAATGCATATACCTGTGATACCATCTCCACAGTCAAGTTAATAAACACGTTTATCACCTCCAAAACTTTCCTCATGCCCTTCACGTGTATGTGTTAACACTTTACATGGTATTCATCCTTTTAAATAAATTTAATTGCACAACACTGTTATGTAAACTATAGGCCTGTGTTGTACAGCAGATCTCTAGAATTTATTCACCTTTGTGCTTCCATATAAATTTTAGGGTTTTTTTTTCTGTTTCTGTAAAAAATGTCATTAATATTTTGATAGGTATTATATTGCATCAAGATTGCTTTGGGTAGTATGGGCATTTTAACATATTAAGTATTCTAATCTATGAACACCAGATATCTTTCCATATTCATCCCTTTAATTTCTTGCATCAATGTTTTGTTATTTTCAATGTACAAGCTGTTTACTTTGTGAGTTAGGTTTATTCCTAAGTATTTTATTATTTTTGATGTTGTTATACATGAGATTGTTTTCTTATTTTCCTTTTTGGATAGTTCATTGTTAGCACACATAAATATACTGGATATTTTTGTGTGTGTGTAGATGCTGTATCCTGCCACCTTATTGAATTATTTATTAATTCTAACAGGTTTTTTGCTGGAATGTTTAGGGTTTTCACCAGATAAGATCATGTCATTGGTAAATGAAAATAGTTTTAGTTTTTCCTTTTCTATTTGGATGCCTTTATTTTTTTTTTCTGGCCTAATTGTTGTGGCTAGGACTTCCAGTACTGTAATGAGTAGGAATGTCAAGAGTAGGTATCCTTGTCTTGTTCCTGATCTAGAAGGAAAAGCTTTCTGTGTTTCACTATTGAGTATGATGTTTGCTGTCCAGAGGTGTTTAACATTTTGGTGTCTTTGGGCCACATTGGAAGAAGAAGAGTTATCTTGGGACACACATTAAATACATTGCAATATGTAATTACAAAAGAATCTCATAATGTTTTAAGTAAATTTATGATTTTGTGTTGTGCTGCATTTGTAGCCATCCAGGGCTGTATGTGGCCCATGGTCTTAGGTTGGACACCCCTGCATGTAGACTTTTATATATGGCTCTTATTATGTTGATATAATTTCCCTTTATTTTTAGTTTGTTGAGATTTTTTTTATCATGGAAGATGTTAAATACTGTTGAATACATTTTCTGCATCTATTGGGATGATCATATGATTTTTAGCTTTCATCCTGTTAATATGGTATATCACCTTGAGTTCCATATCTCATGCAGCCCAGGAATAAATCCCTACTTGATCAGGTATATTATTTTTTGATGTGTTGAAGAATCTGGTTTGTTACTATTTTGTTTAGGTTATGTGCATCTGTATTTATCAAGAATTTTGACCTGTAGTTTTCTTTTCTTGTAGCTTCTGTCTGGCTTTGGTAACAGGGTAATGCTGACCTTGTAAAATGAGTTTGGAAGTGTTCTCTGCTTTTCAATATTTTGAAAAATTTGAGACAGATTTCTGTTAATTCTTCTCTAGATGTTTGGTGGAATTCATCACTGTAGCAATCTGGTCCCAGGCTTTTCTTTGTTGGGAGATATTTGATAACTAATTCAATCTCCTTTCTAATTATATGTTTGTTTAGATTGTCTATTTCAGTATAATTCAGTCTAGGTAGGCTGTATGTTTTTAGAAATGTATTCATTTAATTTAGGTTATCTGATTTGTTGATGTATAATTGTTCACAGTAATTGCTCATGATCCTTTTTATTCCTTTGACTTGAAAACTGAGTGATGTCTTAATATTAAATTTGTTTAATTGTCTCAAGATTTTTTTTACAGTTTGTTTGAATCAGTATTAAAAATGTTTCTGAGGTGCTTTTTTAGTTACTTTTGATCTATACATGCCCCCTCAATTATATTCTTGCTATATATTTGCAGAAGAAAATAAGGCATAGTTTTTATATTTTATTAACTTAGAAATACTTCCAGTGTTAACTTGTTTCATTTTGCTTTTAAATTTTGGAGATCAGTGCTTTTAAATTTAATTTTGCTTTTAACTATGAAAATTAATAGGTGTAAATTCAATTCTACAAAATAATACATATTAAGGTAATTTAAACTTTTATCCTGTCCTCTCCACCTTATCAATTTTCCCTCCTTATATAGTTTTTAAAATGTTCTTGTTTATCCTTCCATTAAAAAAAATAAGCACTCTCTGGCTTTTGCTCATTGCATCCCTGTGGTGTTAGTTAATATATCCCTCTGTGCTCTTCAATTCCTGTAAATTGGTAGACAGATCTAGGGCATACATTCTCAACAGGGGTGATATCACCTGCAAAAAAATGAAAATTGGCTCTTTTGGAGTTAAAAAAATTCTCTTTTAGTTATAGTTCTCCAATTTTAATATATATTGTTTTCACAATCAATAACATCAAATTAGTGAATTTCCTATGTGATTTTCTTTTTATAATATTTTACTTTTTTCAAATACATAAATTTTTGAATCTGTATTTTATTTTCATTCTCTAATTTTATTGCATCATGGCCATATAGTCAACATAATATTAACAATTGGGCTTTTATTGGTGATTCCTTTTTTTCTTTACATATTGCCTATTTTTGTTAAAGTTTTACAAGTACCTTACTTTGTTAGGTGTATATTCCTCTTTCTGTGTGTGTGTGTGTATTTGTGTTAGCACCACCATATTCAAAATATTGATCAAATCCTTGATGTCTGTGTTTTGTCCTTCATCTACCCATTACTGAGATGGATGTGTTAAAATCCCAAATTGCTACCATTATTTACATATTTCTTTCTATGCTTATGTCATTTGCTGCTTGAAATATTTTCAAACATTAATCTTAGTTGCAATGATGTTAATGGGGGTATATCATCTCATTGTATTGCTCCTTTTACCAGTATATAACATTCCTCATGCTATTTTTTACCTTCTTTATATTTTGTTAGCTACTAATATTGCTTTATTCTGTTTTATTTACCTAATAATTTTTTAAAAACCTGTTCATATTCAATCTTTAAAAGTTTTCTCTGTTGTTTTGTCCCAAGAGAATTTCTTGTATACAGTGTATTACTGACTTTTTTTTTGTCATCTGAGACCCCAATCTGTTACTTGGTAAATTATTCCCATTTACATTTATTGTTATTACTAATATAGTAGGATTTTATTTTTGCCACCTAATTGCTGTACTTTTTTTCTTTTTTATTCACTGCTGTTTTCTGTTAAGTATGTTTTCTTCTACTGATATAAAAGTTGCTATTTCTGCTTTCATTGTTTCCTTTAATCTCATACAATCTATTCTCAATACAGCAACAAAAGGAATCCTTTCAAAACATAAGTAAAATTATGCCAGTTCTCCCTCAATGTTTTCCTTATTCATGCAGATAAAAACTAGTTATTAATGTGTTTGATTGTGGTGTACCCGGAGCCCATGTTCTTAGCTACTATACAATACTGCTTCTTGCTAGGGATAAATATTAGTTACTTTTTCTTCTCACTCTTCCTCCACCTACAAAATAGGAAATTCATAAGAGCAGGTTAAGGACCATGACGTGTCTCCTTTTACATTGTTGCAGTGTCTGGCGTAACACTCATCTGTTAACTAACATAAACCAATAAACTAAGGAGAAGACAGTAAAGAGTGAGGTCAAGTTAGAATAGAGAGACTGCAGACTCAAGCATAGGAAGAAGTTCTGAGTTATTGATCTCCAACAACATGCCAGTGATATTACCAGCAAGAGTAGGGTACACAGGCTGAGTTGGATGGAACAGCCCTTTCCAACCTTTGCTTCTGCTCTTGAGGAGGGGCACATGCCAACCTGAAGCAGTGAAAGGTTCCTGACCTTGTACATGAACAGCAGCTGCTGCATGGTCAGTTGTAGATCTGTGTTAAAATGTTGAGGATTGGGAACTCCCACAGCAGATTTCTTCTGTGAATTTGTAGCCATACTACAAGCCCACCAAGCTAACGAGGGTGCTCAGAAAGCAGTTAACAGTGCCACTGGTGCTCCAGCTGTTTAAAATTGATCAGGCACCATGAAAAGAAACTCGTGCTTCCTTGGACAAAAATATCTAAACATTGAAAAACTTAAATATTGTGGTAAAAACATTGCAAAATATAAAATAAATTTAAAAGTAAAGGAAACCGTGAACCTTATGTACTGAGTAAATGCCAGGTCTGGCAAACATAATGCTAGTCTTCGAAGTTTTACAAAACTGGGGAAGACAAATTTTCAGCAAAGTACAGAAATTTAAAGCATTCCTTTCTTTAATTTTGTAATTCTTTACATAATGTCATTTCTGTTTTAAATAATAAAATTGATAACTGAGCAAGGAAACACAATTTGGGTTATAAGTCTTCCTTTAATAAAAATTCTTTAAACAGTGAAAATTAAAAAAGAGTGAGGTCAGGCGAGAGGACTGATCCACAAGTATCCTCTTCTTTCTTGTTGTGGGCACAGGGTCTAGGATCAAATTTCCTTTCTGATGGTCATTATTCTTAAACATGTATGGCTTGGCTAATGTAAAATCTTGGCACATTTTTAAAGAGTGAAGGAATAGCTTCCTTTTCTTAATATAGATCTGGATGAAGAGGGTTTAACTATCAGCCCTCCAATAATAACATTTATTCATTTAGTAGAAATATGAAATAGCTAGTTTTTAATTAGTTCTCATTGGTTGGGGAGCTGTTAAGCAAAGTGGTTAATGTTACTTATTTTTCCTTAAGCCTTTGGCAGCCTTCCTTTTGGGTTGACACTTGGACTTGGAAATAAAAGAGCCAATGTTTTTATTTTACCACTTTCATTTCCAGAGCACATTTCTAATTTCTTTCAGAATGATTGTTTTCATTTTAAAATGTTTTGAGCCAGTTTAATAAGAATCTAAGCTAAATTGCCCTGTGTATGAGCTGTGGAGCTTTAACCTGATGGGGGCAAAAAGTCAACTTAAAATCAAAGGGTAGGCCTTGCATAGAGCCTACATTTGGTGACCTTAGTTCTCTGGAGAGATTAGATTTCCCCAGCTGATACATTTGTGCTCAGCACTGGGGAAGTGAATGCATTTGGAAGTGAATCTTTCCTTATGCTTATTGCCCAGTCATTTCTTTATTGGCTTACAGGCTCGGATCTGATTTTACTAACATCATATAAGTTCACTGAAGGGCAGAATAAACAATGAAAACTTTATTTACTTGGTTATTGCTCAGATGACCATAGTTAAGAAGACTTAAATCACAGGGACTCATCCTAAAATATTGATTATGGTAAGTCATTACTCGTGTTCTGGGATTTCTGGTAGTTTGATTTTGGAATATAAGCTTTCCAGGTAAAAAGGCAAGAGATAAGGACTCTCAGATCATGCATTCAATTCATTCAACTAGTATCACTGTGAACAAAATAGACAAGACATAGTTTGGAAAAAAATCCAAAAGACATTGGTTAGTCTGAGCTAAGAATTGCTACTGATTTATGCTCCTGAGTCCCAAGAATAAAATGGCATTAATATTGATGATTATGTACATGTTCATATGTTTCATTGCATTTAGAAATTCTTTGAATTGCCAAACCTATTTGCTCATAGGATGAGCTAATGAACTGGCTTAGTGGATCGAAGAAAAAATGAGTGCAGAGATTCAGGGGATCACAAGGCACTGATGGTTGTTACTATCAGACTCAGGAAAGCCATCTTTTCCCAACTTGTTCATGCACTGAGCTAAAATTATTGGTGCAATGAAGATGGAAGCATGTGTAACAAGTAGATGGGTAGCTTTAACAAATGCTTTCCATTAAATTACTTGTACATTTGAAATGCATGATATGACTTATAAGACAGAGACAATATCTTTCATGGGAAACAGATAAAATAACCTCAAATACACATAAAGATAAGGTGTATATTAATTTATCAAATTTTTAAATAAAATGCCTAAATAGAAATAAAATTTAAAATACTACTTTTGGACACTGAATAACAATATATAGATATAATGTTATAAAATGAGATAATTTGATACAGTGGAAAGGATAGGAGATTTAAATTCTGTTAATCTGGCCCAAATTCTTTCTCTTGTTATCTATCTCTATAATCTTTGAAGAAGTTTCAGGACATTCTTAAGTCTATGTTTTCTCACCTTAAAAATATAGATATAATAACACACACATAATAATCTTATCGTGCTATTTAGATATATATTAGATGAGTTAATATATAAGAAAACCCTTATATTGATGATCTTTAATAAATATCAGTTCTCTTCTTCTTTCTTCTTCCCACTAGTTAGAATGCATAACATTAAGCAGTGGGTAGATTCATTTTGTAATGAAGAAGTTATACTGATAAGATTAGAACTTCAATCATGATCCTGTCTATGCTATAATTAGAAATCATATCTGAGAAAAAATAAACAATATCTTTTGATTAATCACTTTAGTACTATCAATGGTTTTAGTGTGATTCCTCATCAAGCCTTTAAAATTATTAGATCTTTTTAATTAAGAAGTCTTTCCTAAAGTGCAATGCTTATTTATGTCAAATGATTTACAATGAGATCCTTTCTAATTGTAGATGTTACATCAACTTGCATAGTTGGAATAGTTAGCCAACATATGCATCCAAGCTCACTGTATCACTCCAGCACATCACTGTAGATTAAAATGTAACCTTGGAATAAATAGTAGGATTGGTAAAATGAACAATGTAGGGTTATCTTTGTATTAATTCTGAACACAGCAAGATTAATATTGGAAGAGAAAAACACAGGTATCTGAATCAGACATTCCTGATTTTGCCATTGGGGGCTTTATGGTAGTTTCTTGCCCATAGAGAGAGGATAGGGTGAGTAAAAGAGCCAATGGTTAGTTAAGGCAAATCCAATTCTAAGAACAGTGTTAAATAATTTTCTGTTTTTTAAAAAATATATTTTATTGATTATGCTATTATAGTTGTCTCAATTTTTTCTCTTTTGCCCCCTCAACCCAGTACCCCCATTCCCTCCAACAATGCCCCCCCCCCTCAGTTCATGTCCATGGGTCATATATAGAAGTTCTATGGCTTCCCCATTTCCTATACTATTTTTAACCTCCCCCTGTCTATTTTGTACCTACCATTTATTCTTCTTAATCCCTGCACCTTTCTCCCCTTTTTCCCCCTTTCCCTTCCCAGCTGAAAACCCTCCAAATGATCTCCATATCTATGATTCTGTTCCTGTTATGGTTGTTTGCTTAGTTTATTTTTTTTTAGATTCAGTTGTTGCTAGTTGTGAATTTGTTGTCATTTAATTGTTCATAATTTTGACCTTCTTTTTCTTAAATAAGTCCCTTTAACATTTCATTTAATAATGGCTGGGTGATGTTGAACTCATTTAGCTTTACCTAATCTGGGAAGCACTTTATCTAGCCCTTCCATTCTAAACCATAGCTTTGCTAGATAGAGTAATCTAGGTTGTAGGTCCTTCTTTTTCATGACTTTGAGTACTTCTTGCCAGTCCCTTCTTGCCTGCAAATTCATTTTGAGAAATCAGCTGATAGTCTTATGGGAACTCTTTGTAGGTAAATCTTTGCTTTTCTCCTGCTGCTTTTAAGATTCTCTTTTATCTTTAACCTTTGGCATTTTAATTAAGATGTGTCTCTTTGGGTCCAACTTGTTTGGGATTCTCTGTGCTTCTTGCACTTGTATGTCTATCTCCTTTGCTAAATTGGGGAAGTTTTCTTTCATTATTTTTCATATAAGTTTTAAATTTCTTCCTCTTCCTCTTTTCCTTCTGGCATCCCTATGATTAAGAAGTTGGTATGTTCAGAGATGTCCTGAGGGTTCTTACACTATCTTGTGTTTTAAATCATTTTTTCTTCTTGCTGTTTTTGTTAAATGGTAATTTCTCCCTTATGTGCTAAATCATTGATTTGAATCCCAACTTCCTCCCCTCCACTGATGTTTCCCTATAGATTTTTCTTTATTTCACTTAGTGTAACCTTCACTTCTTCCTTTATGTTGTTGCTGTACTCAATGAGTTCTTTGAGCATCCTGATCACCAAGGTTTTGAACTCTGCCCCTATTAGGTTGGTTATCTCCATTTGCTTATTTTTTTTCTGGGTTTTGATCTGTTCTTTCATTTGGGCCATATTTCTTTGTCTCCTCAATTTGGCAGCCTCTCTGTACTTGTTTCTGTTTATTAGGTAGAGCTACTTTGACTTCCTGTCTTAGTAGCATGTCCTATTGTAGAAAAGGCACCTATAAATTGTGTGGGGCAGAGCTGTAATCACCAGGGAGGGGCAACCTGCCTCTGCTTTGTGAATTTTTGTGGTTGAAGGGCGTGGAGAGGGGACAATGCCACTGACTGGCTTCTGGAGGCTTGCCTAGCACTTGCCTTATTTCCAGTCACTTCACCCACTTCCTGTGTGTGACTGGCCCCCTTCCAGCTGTTGCCCTGGTGCTGAATCTCTTAGTGGGTGGGTTTGTGAATGTTCTAAGTCTGTGTGGGCCCTTTAAACAGAGTCTCCTGAAAATCTGGCCATTTCTTCCACCACCCCAACCCCCACTGGTTTTTACAGCTAGAAGTTATGGGGATTCATCTTCCCAGGTCTGGAACCCTGGGCTTCGCAGTCTAGCCTGGAGCTGGAATCACTCCCTCCCAAGGTATCTCTCCTGATTTTTCTACCATATGTGAATGTGGGACTATCTATTCAACTGCCACCACCTCCCCACACCTGTATGGTTGAATGTGGCTTCTTTAAATCCTTGGTTGTCAGACTTCCATACAGCTTGACTTTCTGATGGATCTGGGTGTTATTTCTTTCAAGATATAGTTGTAATTTTTCCTGTGGTTGAGTGAGAAGAAGTGTATCTACCTATATCTCCATCTTGATGGAAGTCCTAATTTTCTATATTTTAGTCTAAAAGCTATAGTGGTTGATCCCTTAGCAATTTATCTGATTCTGTTATTCAATGATGCTTTTAAAATAATTTATATCTTCATTTATAATTTTTAATTAAAACTGCCATGGTAAATGAGGCAGTACAAAGACCTACACTCGAGAACCTCTTATCTATCAAGGTCCATGAATCACAGAGCTGGGAAAGAAATCAAACTTGGGTTAAATAAATATGAAAAGCCATATTTTTTTGTCTTTATTGGAAAAATACAAATAGATAAAAATCACTTTTTAATTAAATAAATACTAGTAAAATGCTATTTATCACACTACTGAAAATTATATTTTCAGGATAATATTCTATATAGAAATATAAAATATCTATTTCATCTATTCAATATGTATTTATCCAGGAAACATATACTTCCTATATTGTATAAATAGAAATAACTAGATATCAGAAAAAGCCTAAAAATGTGAGATTTTTATCAGGAAAAAAGATCTGATGTGAACCTGAGGCCATTAATAATTTCAATGTATAAAAGAAATCCAAATAAATTGCAAAATGATAACTCAGTGTATCATATGCCTTCTAATATATATACTAGAAGATCACAGTACCATTTTGTAGTTTTCCTGACAAAAGCACATAATCTGGATCTTGTGTTGAGGAAATAATTAGACAAACCAAGATGAATCACGACCTGAAAACAACTGGATTTTACTCATAAAAAAATACAGCTCATGAAAAACAGGGAAAACCTAAAGAATTATTTCAAATTAAAAAAAAAAGAGGACCTTTGACTTAAATGTCAGATAGTATACAAAAATTAAGTTAAAACAGGTCACAGGTCTAAACATAAAATGTAAAACTATAGTGGTTTTAGAAACAAATATAAGAGAAATCACTGTGAACTAGAACTGGGCAAAAAAATTCTTATAAATGAGATCAAAACCACAATCCATAAGAGAAAAAAATTGTTAAATTTAATTTCACCAATATTGAAAACTTGTTTTAGGAAAGACACTGTTAAGGAGATACTTAAAAAGCTACAAACTGGGAGAGTAGTATTTGCAATTACATATCTGACAAGAAACTTATGTAGAATATATAAAGAATGCTCAAAAGTTAATAATAGATGATTTCTGGAAGATTGTGACCAAGTAGGTGGGAACTGAGTCCACTTGCTCTTGTGCCCAACTAGGACACTTAGCTGATCTTCCAAAAAATAAATAGTCAATGGAATCTTAGCTGATATGAAGTTTGGAAGCCAAAGAGTGCAGAAGATTCTTCAAAATGGGTGGTAAGGAGGATTTATAGGTGGACAAGGAAAATCTCCAGGTATGGCACCAGCAATCACAGTACCAGCAGCCACAGTGCCTACATCCATGGAGAGCCTGGTCAGAGACAGCTTAGCAGCTTGCTCCCCACCCAGGGCAGGGAATCCCCAGACTGGGCCAGGAGCGACTTGGATATACAGTCATCAGGGACACCCAGGCTGAATACACACACAGCTAATAGCACACCCTTAGCTACAGTGACAAATGTTAACTGGGAGAGTGCCAGAGACTGAGATTGGACTTGCACTTGGATGTGGTGAAGGTGGAGGGCCACAACTAGCCGTGACTGGATGTTTGACTAGACTCTTGACGTTTTGGAGAGGTAGTGTGTACAGAAAGCCAGACAATGACTCAGTGCTGCAGTGGGAGTGCCCAGAGAGACTTTTTTAAAAGGAGACCTGAGGTATACTGGGCAGGGACCCCGCATGTGCAGCTGCCTTGCCAACAAGGAAAAAGTATTGTGGGTGCGATCTGCTTCCACTCAGTACAGCCAGACAGATTGATAAAAAAGGTACAAAGCAAGGTGATTTCTTGACCCTAGCCTGGCGCAGCTATGCAGAGTGGAGAATGTGGCTGCAGTATGCTGTGGGTGGGGACCTGAGTACCCGAGATTATTTAAAGCCAGACTGAGCTCCCTTTCTTGGCAAACTGCAGGGGAGAGAAGGTTGTATCCAGCCCCCACATCCTGCAGGAGCAGGGGAAGATCTGCAAAGACATCTGGGCAGGCTTAACAACACTGCAGGGAGCATTTTCTCCACAAGAGAAAGCCACCAAGAGGGATGCCTAAAAGGGCCCATTTTGAACTCCTCAGATGGATACAAAGTACACTGGCTCCCACGGCCCTATTTCACTGAGGCCATCAAAGCAGGGAGTTCAAAAACCACCTAAAAGTGGTACAACAAGAAGGATTCAGGGCTCTGCTCAGCCACAGCTCACCCACAGAGCTGACATTTACACCAATAGGAGATAACTGACTCTTATACAGACTGAATTCCCTCCTCCAACCTATGAAATGGACAGCTATTTAATAAAAAAATATATATATATATATATATTGCTGGAAATAAACTGGAACAGACTAAGAGGGGACGTGTAGGGGCAGGGAGGGAATGCACCCACAATTTTCCCAGGAGACTGAACAGTGCCTCCCAGGGGGGACACAGAGGACCCACCCTCTCAGTCACAACAGAAGCTCCCACAAGAGGGAGCAAGTGAAGGAAATACAGGAAGTGTTGCCAGAATTTGGATGACCCACCCCAGGACCTTGAGCTGATACAAAACCAGAGACAGATCCAGAAAGAAGGTAGAAGGCAAACACCAACAGCTGTGAGGTGAAATTCATCTCCATCAAACCAGTGTGTTTTTCTTTCTTTCTTCTTTTTTTTCCTTTCACATAGCCTTTTAACATTTCTCTTTTGTTTCAATCATATACCAACTAAATCACTACTCTTGGTTGCTTATATTGTATTATTTTGAGTAAGATTATATATTGTTTTATATTATTGTTATTTCAAATTCTACATTGTACCCTTTCTGGCCTTACTCCATTTTGCCCTTTTCTTGACCTTTCTTATCATTGCTGTAAATTCTATTTTTTCCCACACCATAGTGTTCCTATTCCTTACTCTTACTGTTTCCCCTCCATCTATCCTCTCAAAAGCATTCTTATATCCTTAAGTCAGCTCACATTCCTTTTTCCCCTTCTCATAATAGTCTTATTTACTTTCCATCTTTACAAGTTGTGGCTAGTTGGGTGAGGATATCATGGCTACTTCTATTTTATACAATACGTACAAGACACAGCAGGAGTTGGTACTACCAGTCAGCCAGCCAGAGGGCAGAAACCACCAACAAGCAAAGCCAAAATACTAGAGGAGAGCCCACACAAACTAAATAAAGGGCAAAGTTAGAGCATCCAGATCAGGAGACCAAAGAGACTGCATGACTGAAGCCCACAGAACTCCTACCACAGAAGTCCACCCCACGAAGACAGGCAGGCAAAGCACAGCAACCTGAGATGCAGAAACAAACAAAATGAGTCGTCTAAAATGGGGAGACAAAGAAGAATCCCCAATCAAAAGGAATGAAGGAATCCCCAGAAAAAGAACTAAATGAAATTGAGGCAAGCAATGTATCAGACGTAGAATTCAAAAAAATGTTTATAAGAATGCTAGAGGAACTCAGTGACAACTACAAGGAACTGAGTGGGAATTATAGTGGCATGAAAAAGGAAATAGAAACTGTGAACAAGAACCAGGAAGAAATGAAGAATACAATATCTGAAATGAAAAATACACTACAAGGAATTATAAACAAACTGGGTGAAGCCGAGGACTGAATCAGCGAGCTGGAAGACAAGGTAGAAAGAAATACCCAAGCAGAAAAACAAAACAAAACAAAAAGACTAAAAAAGAATGAAGATAGTTTAAGGGTACTTTAGGACAACATGAAACGAAAAAAAATTTTGCATCATAGGAATATAAGAAAGAGAAGAAAAGGAGCAAGGGATAGAAAACTTGTTTGAAAAAATAATGACAGAAAACTTCCTTAACTTGGTGAGGAGAAAAGTCATGCAAGTTCAGGAAGCACAGAGGTTCCCAATCAAAATGAATCCAACAAGGTCTACTCTAAGACATATCAAAATTAAAATTCCAAATAATAAGGACAAAAAGAGACTCTTAAAGGTAGCAAAAGAAAAACAGCATGTAACATACAAGAGAGCTCAGATAAGGCTATCAGCCATTTTCTTAACAGAAACACTACAAGTCAGAAGGGATTGGCATGAAATATTCCAGATAATGAAAAACAAGGACTTACCACAAAGACTACTCTATCTAACAAGGCTCTCATTTAAAATAGATGGTGAAATAAAGAGCTTTCCAGACAAAACAAGGCTAAAAAAATATGTCTCCTGCAAACCACCACTGTGGAGATGCTAAAGGGACTACAATAAAAGGAGAAGAAAGAGAGTGCAAGACAGACAGAGAGAAACATGGGTACAAAAAAAAGTGGCAATGAATAAGTACCTATCAATAATAACCTTAAATATAAATGATATGATGCTCTAATCAAAAGAGTATGCTAATGTAGCCAAGTGGATAAGAAAACATGACTCATATACATGCTGTCTACAAGACACTCACCTTAGAAAAAAGATCTACACAGACTGGAAGTGAAGGAATGAACAAAATATGCCAAGCAAATGGACAGGGAAAAAAGCCATAGTAGCAATAGTTATATCAAACAACATATATTTCAAACCAAATTGCATAAAAAGAGACAGAGAAGAACACTTTAAAATACTCCAGGGAAGAAGCTATCAAGGAGACATAAACATTGTAAACATATGCACCAAATATAGGAGCACCAAAACATATAAGGAAAATCTTGGAGGACTTTAAAAGATATAGACAGCAACACACTAATTGTAAGGGATTTAAACACCCCACTGTCAACAATGGGTAGATCTTTGAAACAAAGAATCCACACAGATATTATGGCACCGAATGACACTCTAGATCACAGGTGGTGAACACAACACCTGCGGGCCGAACCTGGCTCTCCAACTTGCTTTATCCAGCCTGGCACCTTGTTTACCTGACAGCAGCACTGAGATCCTTACCCCCAGTTAAGGAGTAATTACATTTATACAGCCCTAAAATTACTTTTGGCCCTTTGAAGGCAACCGTGAGAGTGATGTGGCCACCAGTGAAAATGAGTTTGAAACCCCTGCTCTTGATTAAATGGACTTAATTTATATATGCAGACCCTTTACCCCAAAGAAGCAAAATATACATTCTTTTCAAATGCACATGGAATATTTTCAAATATAGACCACATGGTAGGACAAAAAACAAGCCTCAAGTAAATTCAAGAAAATTGAAATCATATCAAGAATTTTCTCAAATCACAGTGGCTTGAAACTAGGAACCAACCTCAAGGATAAAACTCAAAAACATTCAAATTTATGGAGATTGAATAGCATGCTGTTAAACACTGAATGCATTAACAATGAGATCAAGGAAGAAATAAAACATTTTCTGGAAACAAATGAAAATGAATACACAACAGCCCCAAACCTATGGGACACAGCGAAAGCAGTCCTGAGAAGGAAGTTCATAGCAATACAGGTCTACCTAAAAATAAAAATAAATAAAAATTTAAAAATAACAGAAAAATTTGAAATAAATAACCTAATCATACATCTGCAAGAACTAGAAGAATAACACTAAACAAAGCTCAGAGCCAGTAGAAGGAAGGACATAGTCAAGATCAGAGCAGATGTGACATATTATCTATAAAAACAATTCAAAGGATCAGTAAATCCAGGAGATGGCTCTTTGAAAACATAAAATCAACAAGCCTTTAACCAGACTCATTAAGAAAAAAAAGAGAGTGTTACAGAACAGACTGGAGTGCTGAACAATATAAAAGACCTCCCCTTTTTGCCCAGGTGTTCCTCCTCTGTACTAGGTTCGCTTTGCCTGCTGCCAGAGGAAAAACATCTCTCAATGCCACAGATCCATGAAAAGGAAAGGAATTATTATTTATTTAAAAATTATACAAACTAAAGTTTTTTAGAATACCCACAAACACACACGGCCTTTCCTTCTCCCTCTGCCCAATCTGGGGTACCGTATCTCAGGAAAGATGTAGAAATCCATGATTCCAGCTCCCGGCACCATCCACTTGGCAAAAGGGAGCACTTCCAAAGCTGGAGGTCCTGATTCCACCAAAGTCACGCGGTCCCTGAAAGGACGTGTGGTCCCAAAGACAGACGCCAAATGGCTGCCACGCCTAGGTTTAGATCCTAGCAACAATCTTCCTCTGCAGCCCGATTTCTGGCTCTTCCCACAATTGGTCACAGCTGCCAGCATTCCGGGCAGGTGTGGCCCTGTGGTGTGGAGCCAATTATCTCTAAGCTCTTTCAGACTTCATTACAAATCCCTATTTGGGGCCCCCTTCTTGACTGCACCCTGTTACAAGAGGACACAAATACATAAAATCAGAAAGCAAAGAGGAGAAATTACAACCAATACCAAAGAAATACAAAGGTTTGTCAGAATTTCTTTGAACAATTATATGCCAAGAAATTTGACAACCTGGGCAATATAGACAAATTTCTAGAAACATATAGTCTTCTGAAACTGAATCAAGAAGAAGGATAAAGCCTGAATAGCCTGGTAACAACTAGTGAAATTGAAACAGTAATCAACAAACTTCCAACACACAAAAGCCCTGAACTGGATGGCTTCACAGGCAAATTTTACCAAACAGGGAAGAGCTAACTCCCATCCTTCTCAAACTATTCCCAAAAATTCAAGAGGAAGGAAGACTCCTAAACTCTTTTTATGAGGCCAGTATTATTCTAATTCCAAAACCAAGTAAAGGCAAAACAAAGAAAACTACAGACCAATATTGCTGCTGATCATAGATGCTAAAATCCTCAATAACATATTGGCAAACTGGAACCAGCAATATATTAAAAAGACCATGCACCATGATCAAGTTAGATTAATCCCAGGGATGCAAGGTTGGTACAATATTTGCAAGACAATAAATGTAATAAATCACATAAACAAAATGAAAGACAGACATCACATGATCATATCAACAGATGCTGAAAAAGCATTTGGTAAGTAAGATACAGCACCCATTTATGATAAAAATATTCAGCAAAGTGGGAGTAGAGGGAACAACCTCAACATAATAAAGGCCATATAAAAGAAATCTACAGCCAACATCATCCTCGATAGGCAAAAACTAAAAGCTTTCCCATTAAAATAAGGAACAAGACAAGGATGCCTGCTTTCACCACTTCTATTCAACATAGTATTGGAAGTCCTAGCCACAGCAATCAGACAAGAAAAGGAAATAAAAGGCAACCAAATTGGAAAGGAGGAAGTAAAGCTGTCACTGTTTGCAGATCACATGATAGTATACATAGAAAACCCTATAGACCAGGGGGGTCAAACTCATTTTCACTACGGGCCACATCAGCCCCTGGTTGCCTCATAGTTGCCTTCAAAGGGCCGAATGTACTTTTAGGACTGTATAAATGTAACTGCTCCTTAACAGTTAAGTGAAAGCTTGGCGTTGCTGCCAGTTAGAAACAAGGTGCCAGGCCAGATAAAGCAAGGTAGAGGGCCAGATTCAGCCCATGGGCCTTGTGTTTGCCACTTGTACTATAGACTCCACCAAAAACTACTCTACATAATAAGTGAATTTGGCAAAACAGTGGGATACAGAATCAATGTTCAGAAGTCAAAGGGATTTTTGTATACCAAGAATGAAATATCAGAAACAGAAATCAAGAAAAAAATCCCATTTGATACAGCAACAAGAAAAATAAAGCACTTAGGAATAAACCTAACCAATGAGGCAAAACATCTTTACTCAGAAAACTATACACCACTAAGAAATAAATTAAGGATAACACAAATAAATGGAAGCATATATCATGTTTATAGATTGGAAGAAGTAGCATTATCAAAATGTCCATACTACTCAAAGCAATATACAGATTCAATGCAATCCCTATCAAAATACCAATGACATATTTCACAGATATAGAACAAATATTTCAAAAATTTATATGGAACTATAATCAACCCCAAGTAGACTTAGCAATTTTGAGAAAGAAGAACAAAGTAGGAGAGATCACAATATCTGATATCAAATTATATTACAAGGCCACTATAATCAAAACAGTCTGGTACTGGCATAAAAACAAGACACATAGATCAATGAAACAGGATAGAGAGCCTAGAAATAAACATATGTCTCTATGGTCAATTAATATTTGACAAATGGGACAGGAGCATAAATGCAGTAAAAATTGCCTTTTTAATAAATGGTGCTGGGAGATCTGAACAGGTACATGCAAAAACAAAATGAAACTAGAACAGAAACTGACACCATACACCAAAATAAACTCAAGATGAATAAAAGACTTAAATATAAGTTGTGACACCATAAAAGTTCTAGAAGAAAACATAGGCAGTAAAATTTCAATAATATTTTGCAAAAATGCAACAATATTTTCACCAATATATCCTCTAGGGCAAGAGAAAGAAAGGAAAGACTACACAAATGGGACCGCATCAAATTAAAAAACTTCAGCACAGCTAAACAAAACATCATCAAAATGAAAAGGGAACCAACCATATGGTAAAACATATTTGCCAGTGATACCTCAGACGAGGGTGTGATCTCCAAAATATATAAAGAACTCACACTACTCTGCAACAGGAAGACAAAAGATCCAATTATAAAATCAGCAAAGAACCTGAATATACACTTATTCAAGGAGGACATACAGAGGGCACACAGACATATGAAGGAATGCTCAACATCACTATCCATCAGAGAGATGCAAATTAAAACCACAATGAAATACTGCTTCAAACTGGTCAGAATGGCTATCATTAACACATCAACAAACAACAAATCCTGGTGAGAATGTGGGGAAAAGGGAACCCTGCTGCACTGTTGGTGGGGATGCAGACTAATGCAGCCACAGTAGAAAACAGCATGGAATTTCCTCAGAAAATTAAAGGTGGAACTACCTTTTGATTCAGTGATCTCACTGATGAGATTATACACTAAAGTTCCTGGAACAACAATTCGAAAAAGCCTGTGCATCCCAATGTTCATAGCAGTGTTATTTACAATAGCCAAGTGCTGGAAACAGCCCAAGTGCCCATTAGTAAATGAGTGGATCAAAAAACCGGTACATTTACACAATGGAATATTACGCTGCAGAAAGAAGGAACTCCTACCCTTTGTGACAGCATGGTAGGACTGGAGAGTATTGTACTAAGTGAAATAAGCAGGTGGTGAAAGACAAACACCACATGATCTCATCTATAAAAGGAACCTATTGAACAAACAAATGAGCAAAATAGAACCAGAGACATGGAAATAAGGAACAAAATGACAGTGACCAGAGGGGAGGGAAGAGAGGGATAATTGGGAAAGAAGGGGCAAGGTCTAGTCAAGGAACATGTATAATGGACACATAGTAATGGACAACAGTGTGGGGACTGACTGAGGAAGTGGGGCAGTGGGGGGTTGGTGCAATAGGGGAGAGCAACAGGGGGAAATTGGGGCAACTGTAATTGACTAACAATAAAAAGACTTTATGGTGAAGCAAAAATGAAACTTAATACAAAAATAAACACACAACTAAAGAAAGTGGGCAGAAAACATGAAAAGACACTTCACCATAGAGAGTATATGGATGGTAAATATCCAGAGAAAAAGATGCTTAACTTCATGTCAGGGAAATGCAAACACCACATTCATACCTAGAAGTGGGGTGCAGTATAAGAAAAAAAATATGTGAGTTGCTTTGAGATCAGGCAGTGGGCAGCAGGGAAACCACTTGAGGCTCAAAAGATCATATCCCATATTCTTCCCTGGAAAATTTTTTTGATAAAACTGTTACTTGCAATAATAGTAACAAATAAAATATGTGAAATACTTGTGGTTTTAGGTGAAGAGGGCAGGAGACTGAATGTTAACTTGTGTGACTTGGTTCTTACTATCTTTATCTGGCCAAGGTTCAACTAGAAGGGAAGGAGCTTAGAGAAGAACCAGCAAATTTGCAGGTAGAGATGGAAGGAAACAGAGGGAATCCAGAAATCCTGGAACTCGAATGACTGAAAGATGAGACTGTGTTTTATCTCCAGCTGGTTATAAAGAGGAAAAACTGATAAATGCTTCAAGCAGTAAAAACTGACTAGGATTCAGCCTTGGGACAAAGACCAAATCAATGATGTTTCATATGTTAAATCTTTTATATGGATTAATCTGGGTGGGAGAGAATGGCACTTTTTTAAGTTTTATATAATCATCTCAGGAACAAAGACTAAAGGATGTGTTTCATGAATCCAAATAAGTTAAAAAGTACTTGTTGTTAATGTAGAAATATGTACAAGTTCTGTCCAGAAAAAGCTCAGCCACTGTTAATATTATGAGAGTGGTTTGCATGACATAGATATAACCTGGCAGCCAAGAGAGTGGACTGGAATGCACATGCTTGAACAATGACAACTTCACTGTGCTAGTCAGTGGGGACAGTAGTCACCATTGAGGGAGCATGTGTGGCTATCACATTAAAAAATGACTGAGCAAGGACAGCAATTAGTCTGCATCAAATTTTGCATTAAGCTTGAACATTCCTCTGCAGAAAATATTCGGACGATTCAGAAGGCCACAGCTATGGGCAACTAAGGACTGGCATCTTCATTATGACCATGTCCCTGCTCATGCATCTCATCTTATGAAAAGATTTTTGGTGAAACATCAAATCATCCAGGTGACTCAGGTTCCACTATAGCCCAGATTTGGTGCCCTGCAACTTCTGGATTTTCCTAAAACCAAAATCACCTTTGAAAGAGAAAAGATTTCAGACCATTGGTGAGCTTCACAAAAATATTATGGGGCAGCTGATGGTGACTGGAACTGTGTGAGATCCCCAAGTGTCTACATTGAAGGGGACTAAGATGTCATTGACCTATGTACAATGTTTCTTGCATCTTGTATCTTCAATAAATATCTCTATTTTTCATATTACGTGGCTGGTTACCTTCTGGACAGACCTCGTATATCACAAAAATAGTGGTGGGTGTGATTACTGGTAAATGAAACTGCTTATCATTCAGTAAGTAACAAGTTTTTAAGAAATTTTCTGTCAAGAGTTGCCAGCCTGGATAAAAGTGATTGCGATTTCACAAAGCTTTTTCTGGCAGTATGTAGACTGAGAAATCTGCACAGCTCCAAAGGGCTGCATGTTCTCCATTACCTGGTTTATATATGGTCAAGGAGGATATTGGAAAAGGGAGAATCCCCTAGAAGGTGGAACCAAGGGCTATGAGGAACCATGAATAATGGAGCTAATCCCAAATAGCAGAAGAACCTGGCCTAAACAAGAAATATTCCTAACCTGAGGGTAGGGGTTTATTGGAACATTTACCTAATGAAGTTTCAGCATTACTATTAATCAACAGCTGCTGTGCCTCTGATTTATATCTTTGTTAAATGGTAATGTCTGTCATCATTTCCTGTCTCTGTCCTATTGTATATTAGGAAGATAACTTTTTAGAAAATTTTTACTATTACTTATAATTGTCTGATTCAAGAGGGCTTAAATGTGATGTAGATGAATTTCTGGTCTGGTGTTGTGATTGGATAGGACATTTAGAGCCTCATTTATTTTGTGTGACTAAAAGAGAGAAGCAACTACTGATATTTGTGACCAAAAGGGTAGATTGTGCTAGACTGAATTGTTTAGACAAAGAAAATATGTATTGCCTTCTTTTAAGACACTGAACTTAGCCACGCGACTTGCTTTGGCCAATGGTGTATGCGTCGATGTTACTTACACTGATACTTAGTTCCTGCATCTATCTCATTCTTTTTTTCTACCCAAAGAGTAGCATGTCCCAGATAGGGCCTCTTTCTTCAGGTTGGGCCCTGGAATGAAAAAAAAAATTGTGAAACAGAGCTGCAGTTGAACTATATAGGTAATGACCTGTAAAGAAATCGAGGAACAAATGGTTGTTCCCATAAGATGTTGAGACTTTGAGGCTCTTTGAAACCTGTTATTTCACTTGACTACTTTCTCTTCCTTATAGTTCCTCATCTATGCTTCTAGTCCTATTCAATCCAGTTTTAATTTCTTGTAGAGTTTAGAGTCTAACTCATTCTCTATTCTCCAGTAGAGTAATAGTAATATTTATCCTGGTTCAAATGTAAGAAGATGACATTTTCCCTTAGATTAAGTGTAACTCCCTTAGATCAGACTGTAAGGTTTCCTTCTCTTTTCTCCTTAGCTCTCCAATCCAAACTCTTACAATTTTCCTCTCGCCACTGTCTTCTAAATTTTACCATAGTTCATCAATGCATCTTTATTTTTTTTTATGTTCTCTTCTTTGAGCACCTTCCCCATTGTTTCCAATTATCATTCCATCCCACTCACATGTGGTTAACTCATACACTCACTCTCCTCTCTTGGTCATCTTAAATGTCACCTTTTCTGGGACATCTTCCTTGGTCTTGGTTTCCTGCTCTCTATGCTTACTTTGCCCACATGGTAACACTCATAATGATGTACCACAACTTTGAGTTTTCTTGGCTATCTCTCCTCTTGACTATAAATCCCTTGATCTCAAGGACTTTTGTCTGTCAACACCCAGTTTGGACTTGGCTTCTTAAATTTTTGTAGGAAAACAAGTTGCCAGGCAGAATTCTACTGGAGAAGGATATATCTGAGACAGAAGCAATCAAACAGTTGCCTTCTGTTGATATATTAGAATATTAATTTCATGATCTATGCATGAATTATTCACTTTATGAATCCTCTGAACAAAAAATTAAGTTTAGGCTAACTTTACATCATCATCCAGCATGCTCATGTTCCTTCACTGTCACAGCACAGCTAGGTATCACAGAGATGAGACTGACATCGGAAGGGCCTTTGAATAAAATACTCTCATTTTTCAGATGAGGAAACTGCTAATGCAGCTTGTTGGTGGCTGAAGTGAGACAAGAAAGCTTTGTACTATAATATCTTTAAAATACCACATGTTAAATGCAAAATTAGTTGGTATTAAGTGAATTCCAAAATCATATCTTAATTAAATTTGTATTACATGAACCATATTTCCTTATATTCTTGCAGATAATTAATAATGAAGTCTTTTTACATTTACATAGAATTTACAATTTATGGGGACTTTTATGTGTATTAGCTCACACAATGATCATTTGCAATAGGCAAGGATTATTACAAATAAGGAAATTTAGGTTTGAAGAGAAAGAATGAGTTGTTCAAATAAATGTTAGTAAATGATGATGTAGGGGAAGTATCTGGGGTTGTGTTATATATACTACTTAATTCCAAGCCCCTTTTCCTATGTCCCCAAGCACTTCTATAATCAAGAGTTGATTCCTTGATAAAATTTTTATAAAAATATATATCAAAGTCCACTGCTTAAATGGTTCAGGATATAAGTTGTGAGATTGCTGTTAACAGTGTAGCTTATTAAGATATTGAGTTAGTTGTTCTAATGAGTTCAGCAGTTCCCAAAACAAGTATGTGCCAATTTAGCAACCCTTACTTACATAGGGCAAATTTAAGACTTTTTAATAAATAAGATAGCTGGGTCAGATAAGTTATTATTCAATAACAGTGTTTTCTGCTTTATACTTTTAAGATATCATGAAAATACCCATTTTCTATCTAAAATCTCTATTTAAACCTTTTTCCTAAATAGTTATTCTTATGGAATAAAAGATGAATTGAATGTTCCTAACACCCTTATAAATGTTGATCACGTATATGGTGTGGTACTAGATGGAGCATTTTACTCTAGATTTGAGAGGCCTTTGAAGCTCTTTAGAAACTTAGTAAACATTGCATCAGCACACACAGAGAGAGAGAGAGAAAGAATGAAAAAGTGGGATTTAATGATCATACTGTCTTCCTTGAAAGAGTGGCAAATAAATACTATATTGTAAGCTCCATAAGGGAAGGAACAGAGTATTTTTTTTCCCATTGTAGTCCCAGCACCGGTACGCCTTAATAAAATGACTTTGTTAACCAATGCAAATATGTAAAATTAGAGTTTTTCCTTATTGTCAGTACAGATCCAATAAGGCTTTCTCAAGGAAAGGAGGAGCAAAACACAACATCCTGAGTAAGTTGAATGTTATAAGGATTAAATAAGTTGTGTATGTAAAATGCTTAGCATAGTGCCTCATATATGAAAGGTTGCAGGATTTAACAAATAAAAATATAGGACGCCCAGTTAAATTTGAATTTCAGATTCTTTATCTGAAATTAAACATATTTCCACCAAGAAAATTCATTATTTATATGAAATGGAACATACACTAAAAATTATTTATTATTTTCCTGAAATTCAAGTGAGCATCCAGCCAGCACTAGACATACGCTGATGTCCTCAATAAATGTTACCCAGTGCTGCCACTGCTGCTACTACCATCTTGCAATGTGACTTTTACTCCCAACACACTGCAAAAGTAAAGTGGTGAGAAATTTGTGCCTTTTCACAGACCTTTGAGGCAATTAGCTATGACTCACCTGGGGTCTCTGGTATGAAGGGCCACTCTCACTTGACATCTTCTGTTGCCAGATCTTTTGTTGTTTTGATCTTCTTCCAATCTCTACAACAGTTAGGTTTCTTCTGTGTCATAGTTTTTTTTTTTTGCTTTCTCCTGCCAACAGCTAACTCTAGGCATTTCTTTATTTCCTTTTATTTCTTTCTCTTTGAAGAGCACAGCTTTCTCTGTAGTTTTAGTCATCACTTTTATATTATTTCTATGTCATCTAAGCTCCTGTCCTGACCACCCCTTTCTTCTGCTCTGAGCCTGGCAAAAATGCCTGTGTGGTCAACACAAGGGATTTCAGGCCCAAAGCATATGAGATACAGAACTAAACAGTTTATTGTGCTTCCCAACTACTTCTTCTTCCAATTTCCTGAGTTTTGGAATATGTTGTTTTTGAATTCTCTTTCTTCTTTAACAGTCATAAGTAATCAGTTTCAACTGTATTTGATTCTTTGAGAAATAGGATAAAAAATGGTACTTGAAGTAAACAAAATAACTGTAGCTACTTCTTCCTTTTAGGCTTATGTGTGAGTTTGGGGAGGGACTATAGGGAGAATTGGCACTATTTATTTCAAGGGTATGTTGTGACCCTTCAAGGCCGTGCAGGTCCATGGTATTTGTGCAGATGGAATAATATTCACAGAGCCATTGGGATGTTGGTATACCTTTATTCAAGGGTGGATGAGCCACGCACGCTGCAAGCTCCGTGTCTATCTGCCTGTCTCATGTCGTGGCCCTTGCTCCCTCCCCAGCATGGCACCCACCATGGCACCTGTCCCCGTGTGTGTCTCTCATCATCATCACCCCCAGCAGAGTCCCTACCTGTCTAAGTACTAGAGGGGAACAAAGCCAGAAAATTGCCAGAACATTACATAACATAACATAATTCTGCGCATGCGAGCCCACCTCATGTTATGGGAACAGTTTATTGGACCCAATTTCAAGGCTATGAGAACACTAGTTATCAGGCCCCTCCAAGGTTGTGGGAACACTACTTCCCTTAGTTACCCAGACACATGGTCAAGGAAGCCAGGCTGCCTCCACTTATCCTACAAGCAGGAACATAAATATCTATGCTGCACCCTTTTATGTTCAGGGTCGAGGGTATGGAGAGAAAGAAAACCCCTGGACCTTCAGCCTCTGGCAGTTTATCTGTTACAGAAGGGGAAGACCCCAAATGGATGTGATCCAATAATGAATGTTTGTTTATGCAAATATGAGCTGAGGAGCAAGGGGAAATCAGAAATTTTCTGTAAAATAAAGTACGGGAATTTGGGGGTAATAGAGACTCAAGGGAAACAGGTCCACAAAAAATAATAATGGGAAGCAGGAGTCTCCAGAGAAAGGTTCCTACTGAAGAATTGCTGAAGAACTTGCCAGAGTGTGGATATCTGATATTCACTTTAAGTGGCTTGCTTAGAGCAATGTTTGTTAAACACAAAAATTCCTACAATTGTTTGATATGGAGCATATATAGAAGGAGGCATGATTTTGGAGGTAGGAAGGAGATTTCACCTGAAACGAAAATGGAACCAGAAGTGACCATGAGTATGCAGGACCCTGGAGATTTGCAGAAACTTTAGGAATGTTATTGCTAACATTCCTAAAGGGCTTCATATGAAGGGCTTATGAAGGGCTTAAACCAACTTTATGTAAATCTGTAAGGACAAGGTGACTTTAGCTGACATTTGGGTTACATTCTTTTAATAGGATCCTAGAATATGTCCTCCCACAGCCACACCCCTTATCAACTTACACCCAGGTATCAACCTATGAGTCTTGATGAGATCTCTAGGCCTCTATGACTTCCATCTACACTCCCATTAATTCTACATGTTTCTGTCTTGGTTTTGTGGATTTCAAATCTGAAATTCTGTTTCGAGTTAGTTGCATGACTCTGAGTTGGTTCCCTTGGTTTCTCTCACCTCAACACAGAGAAAGTGATACAGTCAATTCCTGATTTTCAATATTATGAAATTCTGTAAATGATGTGAGGCCACAGAACAGCTACATATTGAAAGCTCTATTTTGTGCTTAGTTATGAACATGACTTTTACTCTTTATCTCCAGCAGATGGGGCCAGGGAAAGGCATTTGTCAGATTTCAAATGCTTTGTGAGGTTTCCTTAAGCCAGCTGCTTTATCCTAGGTTCTCGCACAACCCTTATAACAGCCCTATTAAGTAGGAATTACAATCCTTGTTTTGCAGATGGGAAAATTGAGGCTTAAAGGGTTAAGTAATTTGACTAAGGCTGAACAAGCTAGTAATAGCAGAACCAAGGTTAGATCAGAAGTCTTTCGGACTCCAACTGCCATGCATTTTCTCTGCAGTGTGTTTTTTCCCCCAGGATAGAAAAAAAAAATGCTTATTTCAGCTATGTTCCCTAGATATAAAAGCACTGAGCTTTTTGGGAGATTTCAGGTGAATTGATGATTAAGCATGTTAATCAGGAAAAAAAATGAAGTGTAAGGATTTTAGCAAAGTTATGTGAGCAGATCAGTGAAATGCAAAGTAGCAAAAAAGTAGGGACTCTCTGTACTTGCTCTTAGCTCATGGAATTACTGTGCAAATCAAAAGAGAGAATGAGCAAAAAAGCACAACGAGAAGTACAAAGCACTCTCCAAGTACAAGGTTTTATGATTTTAGTTATTACTATTTTTGAAATTATTCTTTGGGTCCCCATTTGTGCAGTGACTTTACTTTTTTAATTTTAATTTTTTGCTTAATCCCTTCACCTTTTTCACCTACCCCAACCTCCTACCCATTGGCAGCTGTCAATCTGTTCTCTGTATCTATGAGTCTGATTTCTTTTGTAATTGATTTCTGTGGTGGCCCATTGGCTTTCCCAGGGGAAGCAGTCACTAGCTAACTTCACAGAGCTGACCTTGGCAGGCAGAAGCAGTGCACAGCAGCAGTAGCTTGGCCCCAGTGGGAACAGCTAGAACCTGAGGTGAGGTTCTATGCAGAAAACTGCCATGGAAGTATGGACGGGCAGGATTTGACAGTTCCAAGTGGAAGGTACATGCGTTAGGTTGGCAGCGTAATAGCATTTTTTTGAGGTAATTACATTTTATGGTAATAAAAGGGGAAGCAATCATCACCAAACTTGATCCTTGTCAAAATCCTGTGGTGTATCAGTAATAGGATAAAGTTTGGACAGCTTTGGGAATAATTGAATTTTGTGCAACAGAGGCAATTTAAAAGTATTAACTTTTTTCCTTTGTAAAAGTAATGGACATTTATTTTTAAAAAGCAAGGAAATCATATCTATCAAGTAAATGTCCCACTTTTCAATTTCCATGTTTCCCCACAATTCCTCTATTAAATTTTAATAGGTAGTTTTCTAGCAGTTTAATCTGTTCTCTCTCCATATATTAACACATTTTAATAGATTACAGTGCCTAAAATGAATGTATTTAAATAATAAAAATAAATGTATCTTTATTATAATTTATTATATAAGTAAACAAAAATTGGACTCACACTGCAATTCTGTTCTGACGTCTGCTCCCCTCACTGTTGTGAACATTCCTCTGTGTTAAGATGGGGCAGGGCGGGGAGAGCAGTGGGGAAAAGGTGAGACAACAGGAGCTGAACAACAGCAAAAAGATGTTCAGCCTTAACTCATGGTTAAGGCAATTTTAAAAGCTAATTTATATATTTCTAGGAATTTATCCATTTCATCCAGGTTGTCCAGGTTGTTGGCATGTAGTTGTTCATAATATTTTCTTACAATCCTTTGTATATTTTTGATGTCTTGTTATTTTCCCTCTTTCATTTCTGATTTTATTTATTTGGGTCCTTCTTTTTTTCTTGATGAGTCTGGTTGAAGGTTTGTCAATCTTGTTTATCTTTTCAAAGAACCAGCTCTTGGGAAGAAAATGAGTGAGAGAAATGGCAATTAAAAAACAGAATGAGTTGAACATTCTGTTTATCTCTCTCTGCTTCTTATTGTGTGGTCAAATAGGTTTTTATTTACCATGTGAAATTCCTCAAGGACAAATGTTCAAATCTAATAATTTTTTAGATGTAGTTATTTGTATTGAAAAAGCAATCTTCATGTAAAGAAGTAGAAAGAAAACATAGGAAATTAAAAACAAGCAATTTTTAATTTTTAATTTTTATTTTTGCTATATAAGGCCTCTTGCTAGAAGCAAACACTCTGTACAGATATCATTTTAGAAATGGGTTTTTTCACGTTACTGTTACTGTTTAGCTCACAGTTGAATGGAAAAGCACACTGTGAGTTTTGCTGTCTAAAAACAAACAACACTGCTGGAGAACATTTAGCATATAGTGTTTCTACAGGAGAAAATTTGACACAATTTTCTTAGAAGGAGGAGTCAACTTCTCAGAGATGTTCTTTATGGAGTTGAATTTAGAATGTCTAAAGGTATAAGGACTAAAGTAATGTGAAATAATTCTTACAGGAGCTTTTTACATTGGCTAACTGAAATTGTAAATTCAAATGGTTTTTTTTTTTAATTTCTACTCCTGGAAATGACCTTGGAGATAAGATTAATGAGGTTTGGAATTAGCAGTGTGATATAAAAAAGTGCCATTGGCCCCTTTAAATATAGCCTCCTTGGTTTGAAATGTAGGGCTTTTTCCCCACTGTCTGCCTTCTAGAGATTTCTTTCCAAGGCACGTCCTTAATACTTAACACAGCTGTCAAATGGAGACAGAGATAATGAAATGCACTCAATGAAGAGTTTTCAGACACTTAACTGAACTAGTTGGGGTGGGATGGGAATCTGATAGGCAATTAAATCATCCAAGGCCAGGGTCAAAGTTGCTATTGAGAACGACCCAACACGGGGCAGGAATGGGATGGGGCTAGTTTCCCTGTGATGCTCAGTGTTTGCCTTCAAGAAACCTAGCAGCCACGTGGTGCAGGCTTCACAGGCAGCCGCCCTGGGCAATCAGTCACTCAACTAAGCTTCTTTCAACAGGCTCCTTTGAAGGTAATCTGACAATACATCTCCCTGGCTGTCATGCCACCTTACTACCTCTTGCCAAAGACATACTCACAGAAATAGACTAGGAGTAAAAGGGGGAATAAAAGAAGATTCCATCTTGTCCCATTTATTTAACTTAAATGAACTAATTTTCAAAGTGGACAATTAGACTTATTGGTAAATTCAAAATCTTGGGCAAAATGTAACCATACAACTACCTCAAAACAATAGACCAAAACCACAAATCATGTAGCTGAAGCATGAGCAGAGGAAAGAACTTTGATCTTTCCAGCTACATGGGAACCAAAGTCTACCCCCCCCACCCCCACACACAGGAAACCAAAGGACCAGGACATAACAGAACTTGAACACCAGAACCCTTTCAAAAGCAAAGGGTTGATTATTTTAGGAAGATCTAGTGTTAATGCCTTTTTATATAAATGGCTGAGCTCCAAGTTCCTCCAATTAAAACTTGCCCACCAGTGCTTCCATATACCCGTTCCCCCTATCCCCACAAAAACCTCCCCAAACCCTGAATGGCACATTAGCTTCCCATTCTCCTGGGTGGTCCATTCATAATAAAAGAGCCAATCTTCCTCCACTATAGTTCTGGGTGTTTAGTGTTTGGATCTGTTAAAGACAAACTCTTTCTGTTGGGTAACAAAGATGGCAGTATCTGTTTCTGTGTGTCCTGGAAACAGAAAGGTGGATGACAGGGATGACAGTTCAGTTTCAGGAAAGCATCAGCTCAGTTCTCCAATCTAGAGAAGAAACAGAAAGCAGAGGGCACAAGTCCCTGTACTATTTGAGACATGAAGCACTTTTAACTGGTAGAAACTTTGGCTGTTGCTTCTTTTTCTCCACTCAGTTGCTTTGCCTATATTGGAAAGTTGGGACTATCAAGACAAAATTGTCAGGAGGCAACAATTAAGCAAAAGTATTTATTTGGGATCAAAGAATTGCAATTTGGCATACACAGACTTGGGTAGTAACCCAAATGGTGCCCCACTAGAGAGCAAACTCAGGTTTTGTTGTGGTGGTGGTTTGTGAAGGAATGTTTGCAGAAGTTGTTTATAAAGAGTTTTGATTAGTTGGCAGCAGAAAGTTAGTCTTGGTTAAACATGAATGGTTGTTAGGAGCTAATGTTTGGTGATCTGACCCCAGCCTCAGAACTAAAAGCTCCAGGCTGCCTATATGACTACCAGCTCTACAAGTGAGAGCTGGCACCTAGGGATAACAGTCAGTAAACACCAGTAACTATGGTATTCACTCAGCTTTTACTAATGCATATTCAATTCAAATCCATACTAACCTAACGACAATAGTAATCACTCAAACAATCAGCAATAATATCACATAAGAGAATGGGGGGATAACAAACCCAAGTCCCAAGAGTCCAGATCAGGTTCGGTCCCAGAGTCAGCAGGGACATACATCGAGGTCTTGCAAGGCAGAGTCAGAGGGACTGAAGCACCGGGGAGCTCTTTCTTCTGAGGCTGAACACACAGGATGTCTCAAAGCGACTCTCTCTGGTGCATCTTGGTGACCTGAGGTCTTCTGCTTTTATGCTCCTTTTGGTTGCAAAGTCATGATGATTTTCCACAATTTCTTGTAAACATGTTTTTCTTAATTTGGATAAGCATATGTTATTTTCCTCAGTCCTCATAGGCACAGGTTGTATGTGACAGCTCTGACAGACACATCTTGTTTTATGTCACTGAGAGGGTGGCGTTACCCTTCAGATAAGCACAGGTTGTCTGCCACACTGTGCTGTGCATGATGAGGGGTTTCATGAGTCCCCAGCATCATTGATCTACTGCACATGCTCTAAACATGACTGCAGGTCCTGCTCTGCATGATGGTAACTAATGCTATTGCAAAGCAAAGGCCTGTTTACTGCAGCAAGTTGAAGGCTTTGGAATATTTGTGGTTTAGCCCAGTTCACAGTTCAGGGTTCAGCAGCAAGGACCTGCATAAGGGCCACTGCCATAATAGCTTTCTAGATTAATTTTAAAACCCTTCACAAAAGTGACTCCATTTTATTTCACCCTTTACAGGACAAAGGGGCTTGTATATATGTTTCTCATTATAGGACTCTCAAGATTAGAAACTGTAGTCTGGGAAAGCTGAGTTTTTAAAGTAGAAAGAATATTTGTGGTTTATAAAAATGCCCTCCTTAATTTTTTTCTAGTTTTAAAATATAAAATAATAGAAAGTAAAAATGTTTAAAAAATAAAATTACCTTCCTCAAGAAAGGTGTTTTCTGTGGTGGCAGGAATTCCTTCACAGCTGCCACGAAGAATAGGTTTCAAACAAGATGACCTGAAGGCATTTTTATTCTTTGCATTTCAATTAGGAATGTTAGAAAAGAGGACAGTGAATGTGGAAGGATCTGATTCACTTTAAAGTTTATTCTTTCTGCTTCTCCATGTGCCTCACCATGAATTTTATTGAAAAGCACAGAATTCATTTTGTTAATTTGGGCTGATAAATAGAAATTAACTAATGCCACACCTCCTCTGTATGTGAGAGAAATAAGCAAACAATGGAATCAATTCCAAGAAGTGAGAAAGACCAAGTTTACACACTTAGAATTTCATGGGTATTTATTTTCAAAGTTTTTTTTTGTTTTACACTTATTACTATCTCAGTGATTTATGTTATATGATTTGTTCCTTTCCCTATTTATAAAATACTATCTGCTTATGGTAAAGGGCAAAAAAAAAAAAAGCAAAAAAAACCCCTTTTTAATCTATATTTTCACCTATATACTATTCTAATTTACTAATGAGAATTGATTTATAAAAGATGAGAATTAACTCCTATGACCACAAAATGTGGGCAATAAAAGGTCTTGCCAGTTTTGATACTTAATATTAAAATATTGTCCTCTAAAAATATTTGTCATGAAGAATCTTCAAATGACTCTTGGTGAGATAAATCATATTAACACTTAGGTACATGTTTTCCTACTATGAAGATAAATGCTCTAACTTAATGTCATTTATCTAATAGCAAGAATTTCCTTCTTACAACATTTTGTTTATTGTTATTCTTAATTATTTAAGAATTATTTCCTTAGCTCCTGCTATCTCTCAGTATTTCTTTCATTACTACTTGTACAATACTATAGGATGTTATATGCTGTCTTTTATTTAGATTCTCATCACCCTTGTCTTTTTGCACCTTTCTGAATTTTATTGCCCATGGACAAAATAATAGAAAGTGAAGATATTTTACCTATGGATAAGATCCTGCAGTTTTAATGGCTCATATGGCTGTCCATGACAATTATCTTTGCTTATTTCTCAGGTCTCACTTCCAGCCATTCCCTGCTAAGTAAGCACTTTATGTTCTGACACTGCTGAATTGCTCATGTTTTCTCATGTCTATTTTACTGTTTTATGCTTTCCCAATGATAGTAGCTTCATAGATTCCTCTTCCTGCCCCTACCCCATTCTTATCTGTCTGTTCTATTTTCTTCAACTAACTCCAAATCATTTTTCAAATCTTAGTTCAGTAGTTTCCTTCTTCTTGAAGCCTTCCATGATTCTATGACTCTATGTTATTATCATGGCAACCTCTTCATACTTCTGATACTTCCCACATGTAGTAATATATTTTTATCTGTTCATTTCTTCCAACACAAGAAAACTTCCTGGGGCAGGGGTCAAATCTCATTCATCTTGCACCATGCTGTTACCAACAAGCCTGATACACAAAGGGCGTGCATAAATACCTGTAAAATAAGACTTCAGTTTCCTCTGCTTTCTTTGGTTTCACACATTCATGTCCTGGTATTTTAGGTATCTGTATTTTGGAAAATAAAATGTTTAAGGAAATCTGGTTAGCTTAGGCATTTTGTAATTTTAACTCTGGATAGTGGTGTACTCAATGATTTTAGTTTCCATATTTTTACAATATCTCTCTAAGTCACATAGACAGATGCCTTGATATTCCTTGGGAAATGATTGAACACTATGTGGTGAGCTCTATACATGAAAGGACTTGACAGTACAATCACAAGAAAAGCAATATGGTTTAGTGATGAAAGTGAAGCAGCCTTTAATTTGAGTCTTTTTCTGCTGATGACTGCAGTGTGACTTTCAGTGAACTGTAGGCCCCTTTCATTTCTTTTTGTAAATGAAGAGTCAAGCAACCCACTATACACAGTCATGGTGAAAACCAGTTTAACCAAGGGACTCAAAAGTCCCCAGCAGGTATATATTTCATCAGAAATGCTTAGTAAAAATATAATACAATAATGTTCTTTCTAGTAACACTAATTCTTATTTTAATAACTTTATTGAAGTGTAATTAATGTACAAGTATGGCACATAGTTAATGGATATGATTTGATGAGTTTGGACGTGAATATACCTATGATATCATCACCACGATCAACTTCATAAACATACCTATCACCTCCAAATGTTTTCTTGTGCTTTTGTATGTGTGTGTGCATGTATATGTGGTAAGGACACTTAACATGAGATCTATCCTCTTAACAGATTTTTAGGTTTATGACACCATATTGTTAACTATAGTCCTATGTTGTACTGCTGATCTCTAGAACTTATTTTGTATAACTGTAACTGAATAGCCATCAAACAACAACTCTCTCCTTACTATGGCCCCCACCCCATACAACTACCATTTTATTTTCTGCTCCTGTAATTTGGACTATTTTAGATATCTCACATAAGTATAATGATGCAATGCTTATCCTTCTGTGATTGACTTATTTCACCATATTTTCCCAAAAGGTATCCTTGTTGTCCCAAATCATCCTTTTCTTCTCCTTGTTGTTGTTGTTGTTGTTGTTCTTCCTCTTCTTCTTCTTCATCTTCTTCTTGTCTTCTTTTCTCCTTCTTTCCTCCTCCTCCTTCTTCTTCTTTCTTCTTCTTCCCCCTTCTATTTCTCTTCATTCTCCTCTTTCTCTTTCTTTCTTCTTCTTCTCCAGGTTTGTGCATGTTTTTGCAAATGATTGGATTTCATTTTTTAATCTATTCATCTGAATGTTTGTGTTGTTTCCATATCTTGGCTGTGGGAGGCCCCATCTTGCAGACCTTTCCTGTCTGAGAATGAGTTGTCCTGGACACATTCTGTTGTTCTGGTGGGAAATGGGGTGGCAATTCCCTCTAGTGGAGAATGCCCCAAGTCCATCTTTGAAACAGCTTTTATTGGGATTGGTATGCAAAGGGGTATACAGTATACATGCAAAACTCATCAATCAATGTCTAAAGGCCATAGTTACAGAAAACAGATATTATCTATAGACAGCAATTGAAGAAACACAGAGATCTGCCTCAGGTCAAGGTGTATTAGATATGCTGATGCCAGAGGGTTGTTAAGGTGTGGTTCATGAGATTAGGAGTCCACTCCCTTATGCTTTGAATTTAAACATCTGGTTTATATCAATGGAGCTATACAAAGCAAAGCAAGCTTCAAAGGGTACAATGTATTCTTTAGGCCTGATTTCCCATAGGAACCCTCAGTGTCAGTATCAGGTCATGCCTGCCACCTGCATTCCCAGTGTTCTGGTCGAGACTTAACAGGCAAGGCCTTGCTGGGGCAGGGCTACAGTTTCAGATACCACGCAAAGTGGTCCCCAACACTTGGCTATTAGAATAAAGCTGCAATGAACATATGAATGCAAATACCTCTTTGTGATCCCGATTTCAATTCTTTTGGATATGAACTCAAGTGAATCACTGGATCATATGATAGTTCTATTTTTAATTTTTTAAGGAACATCTATACTGTTTTCCATAGTGATTATACCACTTAACATTCCCACCAATACCATTTGACATTCTCATCAATACCATTTTGTATAAGCATTGCTGTTTTTCTTGTCTTTTGGTAATAACCATCCTAACAGGGATAAGATGATATCTTGTTGTAATGATTTGCATTTCCCTGCTGATTAATGATGTTAAACACATTTTCATGTATGTCTGGCTATTTATGTGTCTTTTTTTGAGAAATGTCTATTCAAAAGTACTTCATCCATTTTTATTTTATTTTTGACATTGACACCTTGTCAGATGCATTGTTTACAAATATTTTCTCCCATTCCATAGGTTGCTCTTTTCCTCTACGGATTGTGGTTTTTTGCTGTGCAGAAACTTTTTATTTTGATGTGGTTCCACTTATTTCTGTTTTTGTTACTTGTGTTTTTGGTGTTATATCCATGGAATCATTGCCAAGAACAATGTTGTGAAACTTTTCTCTTATATTTCTCCTGGGAGTTTTACAGTTTCAGGACTTCTGTTTAAGTCTTAATCTATTTTGAGCTATTTTTTGTGTATGGTAAGGGCTTAATTTCATTGCTATGCATGTGGATATTCAGTGTTTCCATATGTTGAAAAGACTACCCTTTCCCCATTGTATATTCTTGGTACTCATCAAAGATCAGTTGACCATATATGCATGGACTTATTTCTGGGCTTCCATTTGGTTCTGTTTGTCTATATATCTGCCTTTATTCCAATACATTGATGGCAGAAATTAAATAAGCAAAAAATAAATGGAAAGATATCCCATGCTCATGGATTGGACGACTTATATTGTTAAAATGTCCAAACTATCCAAAGTGATTTACAAATTCAATGCTATTTCCATCAAAATCCTGGTGACATTTTTTTACAGAAATAGAAAAAACAACTTTAAAATTTATATGGGACCACAAAAGACCCAGAGTAGACAAAGCGATCTTGAGTAAAAGGAATAAAGCTGGAAGCATCACACCTCCTGATTTCAAAATATATCACAATGCTACAACAATGAAAACACTACAGTACTGGATACCAATTAATGCTGAAATATACCAGAACAAGTATAATTATTGTTTAGATACTTTGTGAATGTCACACTTGAGGAATATAAGTTAAAATAACTTGATGGAGTATTTTCCCTAGAGACAATTTACACTCTGGTTGACTCATTCTCCAACTTTGCTGGGATATAATCAGGCAATGGAGCATAGAGATGAGCCCACTATCATCTATCTTTGAAAGTGAGGAGGGAAATTGATAGAATCCTTCAGAAGGGAATAGCCTCCAATCTACTACTAACATACACACACAACTTTATTTTGCGATTATTGAAGAATCTGACTTGCTATAAATAGGTGTGGAATTTGGTCAAGTCATGTTCTTGCCTGGGCCTGTGTGCAGGATTGATGATTTTTAAGCTTTAACATTTTATGATATTTGAGGCAGCAAACAAAGCTGAATTCCACAAGGAGATGGTAACAAAGAGGTTTTCTGGGAACATCGGGCAGAAAACCCATACAAGTGTGTCCCATGGCCCTTCCACTATCTGCAGGGCTGAGCACATAGCCAGCTTTAGATAGAAACATTCAATCTGTAGGTTGACAAAGACAACCATAGTCGTTTTTTTGAAATCCCTACACAATATTCTCTCCAAATGGCTTGCCAAAATGTTCAAAAGCTGTGTTTCCCCTTTAAGGACCTGGTAGGGAGAAATAAAATAAATAGGGTTAAAAGACAGCTTGAGGCACATACAGCAGATTCTTTTTTCTTTTTGAGACACTTCAAGTAGCTAACTTTTCTTTTACAAAGTGAAAAAGTAATCAGCAAGTAGGAACCAACCTTCAGTTCATTCAGAAGTCAGCATCCAGGGTGAAAGAGTTCTCTGTGTGACTGGACATCACTCCCATCCTCTGACACTGGCCTACCCTCTTCTCAGAGAAGTTGGTCTTCCCTTCATGGAAATGTTCTCCATGAAGTCAAACAGGTTTTCTGCTCAGAAAGCCTTGCTGAAACCCAGCTCCAGCAGGAATCTGTCCACTACAAATTCAATGTACCGCTTCATCAAAGTACAGTTCATCCCAATGAACTTCACTGGCAAGGCCTCGGTGAGGAACTCCTGTTCTATCTTGATGGTATTGATGATGATCTCCTTCACTCTCTGCTCTGAAGATTTGTGTACCAGGTATTTGAACATCAGGCAGGCAAAGTCACAGCGCAAGCCTTCATCTATGCTAATAAGTTCATTGCACCCATAAGTTCATCTATGCTAATAAGTTCATTGGAAAATGTGAGGCCAGGCATCAGCTTCGCTTCTTGAGCCAGAATATCGATGCAAAAGATCCAGAAAAGAAGATTCCTTTCATTGCAGCAAAAGCCACGACACATTCTCTGTAGGTGGCTTCTTTGTCCCCAGTCCAGCGCAGGACCCAGTCTGCCTTCTTCTTGACACAAGGTATCGTCTCGATGGTGTTGAAGAGGACCTCCCTCTCCTTGGAATCTGTAACGTAAGTGTCAATGAGGAGGCTGTACATCTCAGAATGTATGTTTTCCATGGCGATCTGGAAGCCATAGAAGCAGCGGGCTTCCATGATCTGAACCTCTTGGCTAAACCGCTCCACCAAGTTTTCATTCACAATGCCATCTCTTGCCGCAAAGAACAGTAGGACGTGCGAAATGAAGTACCTCTCCTCGGTCTTCAGGGTCTCCCAGTGCAGCAGGTCCTTGGAAAGATCCACCTCCTCTGCTGTCCAAAAGGAAGCTTAGGCCTTCTTGTCCATCTGCCAGATGTCATGATACTCGATGGGGAAGATGACAAAGGGGTGGTGGTTCTCTTTCAGCAGTGTTTCATCCTGAACGCTGAGGGCTGGTGCCTTCGTTTTCGGCTCACTGGCTCCTGGAAGATCCTGCGGGCAGCATCGCTGGCTAGTACGCCGGTGCCACGAGGGCCGGTGGTGTGCTCTCCTTGTCTGCCAGACTGAGCCCCTTGAGGGGAGAGAGCTGCAGCTGCTGCGGGTCCGGGAGAGTGGCGAGCTGGCGATGGACAGAAAGCTTGGCTGCGGTGGTGGGTGATCACCCAGGTGATGCTGCATGCGGGTCCAGGGACCAGCAGATTCTTAATTATGGTGTGCGTATTTATTATTTGCTCTGTCTGGTTTCCTGGCTCATGCTTCCGTAAGTGCTCCTGTTATTATCATTAATAATACTAGTGTTAATAACTACTAAAATTCATGGAATATGAACAAATGCCAGACTTTCTTCTGAACACTTTATAAGAATTATCTCAGCTAATTAATGCAGTATCCCTATGAAATAGACATTTCAGGCCTATTTTAGAGATGAGGAAAAAGAAACAGAGAGGTTGAGCAATTTACACTCGGTGAAGTTTCTAGTAAGTAAGATTTAGACCTAGGTCATACATCCAGAGTCAATTTATTTAATCACCATGCTATATTTTCTCCCTGAATGACTCTGTAGTATTGGTTTGGCATCACTTTGTTTTTGGTTTCTGTGCTTATATTCGACACAGTTACCTTTTTTTTTTTTTGGTTCCTGAAGGCTGTTATTTCTCCTGTGTCTAAACTCTGTCCTTTTGTCAGTACACCTATGTGCTGCTGTATCTGGGCACCTGCCAGTCCTGAGCTCTTTCTTTTTCGATTTTTCTCTCTAGTCTCTGGAGGCAGCTGAATTATTTCATAATTACAAGGTAAAAATAAGAATTATGCGTAGAGAAACCTATAGAAAGCTAGCAAGCACATCACCTTATGAGAGTCAGAATGCACACGGGCAAGTCCCAGCTCTTTTTCTACCCTTAACAAGACAGAATGTGAGTAAGAGAGATAGCATACATGGTCTACCAGTTATCTGTGACTGGTGTAACAAATTACCACAAACTGTGTAGCTTAAAACAACAGGAATTCATTGTATCACACTTATAGAGGCCAGAAGTTTGAAATCAAAGTGTCAGGAAAGTTGCCCTCTTCTGGAGGTTCAATGAGAGAATTCATTCTTGGCCTCTCCCAGGTTCTGGTGGCGGTCAGCATTCCTTGGCTTGTGGCTGCATCACTTCCATATCTGTCTCATGGTCACATTGTCTCTTTCTCTTCTGCCTTACTTACTCTTACAGGGATATTTGCCATTGGATTTAAGGCTCATTCAGATAATCCAGGATAAACTCTCCTCCAAATCCCTAACTTAATCACATCTTTTGCCATATAAGGTAATTTCACTCTGTCACCATATAAGGTATAATTACAGGTTCTTAGGGTTAGTAAGTGGACATATTTTTGGAATGACACCATTCAACCCACATATATGGCAAGTTTGTAGTCACCCTTCTATACAGGCCTATGGCAGACACAGCTAAATGTTTACTGAAGTCCAATAAAGCTCAGACTTCTTTCCAGTACAAGGGTTGGCTAGGGCTTGCTTTGGTAGATAAAATCAGTTTTCTTTTTTTAAAAAATATATTTTAGTGATTATTCTATTACAGTTGTCCCATTTTTTTCTCCCTTTTATTCTCCTCCACCTTGTACTCCCCTCCCACCATCATTCCCCTACCTTAGTTCATGTCCATGGGTCATACATATAAGTTCTTTGGCTTCTCCACTTCCCATACTATTCTTAAACCTCCCCTGTCTATTTTGTACCTACCATTTATGCTTCTTATTCTCGATACTTTTCTCCCACTCTCCTGTCTCCCTCTCCGTGCTGATAACCCTCCATGTGATCTTTATTTCTGTGAACATGTTCCTGTTCTAGTAGGTCCTTGCCTTTCATGACTTTGAATACTTCTTTTCAGCCCCTTCTTGCCTGAAAGGTTTCTTTTGAGAAATCAGCTGATAATCTTATGGAACTCCTTTGTAGGTAACTGCCTTCTCTTCCCTTGCTGCTTTTAAGATTCTCTCCTTACCTTTAATCTTGGGTAACTTAACTATGATGTGCTTTGGTGTGTGCTTCCTCCAGTCCAACTTCTTTGGGACTCTCTGAGCTTCCTGGAATACCTGGAAGTCTATTTCCTTTGCCAGATTGGGGACATTCTCCTTCATTATTTTTCAAACAAGTTATCAATTTCTTGCTCTTCCTCTTCTCCTTCTGGAAGCCCTATGATTCAGATGTTGGACCATTTCAAGTTGTCCTGGAGGTTCCTAATCCTCTCCTCATTTTTTTTAATTCTTGTTTCTTCATTCTGTTCTGGTCAAATGTTTATTTCTTTCTTCTGTTCCGAACCATTGGTTTGAGTCCCAGTTTCTTTCCTTTCACTGTTGGTTCCCTGTACATTTTCCTTTCACTTTTCAGAGTCAACACTTTTTCCTCTATTTTGCAATCATACTCAACCATTCCTGTGAGCATCCTGATTACCAGCGTTTTGAACAGTGCATCTGATAGGCTGACTATCTCTTCATTGCTTAGTTGCATTTTTCCTGGAGCTTTGATCTGTTCTTTCATTTGGGCCATATTTTTTTTTGTCTTGGCAGAACTGTTACTTAGTATAGGGCAGAGTCTTAGGTATTTGCCAGGGAAGGGACACCCACATGGCTGTGTTGTGGTGCTGAATGTCAGGGAGGTATCTGAGAGGGAACAATGCCTTGCTGACCTCTCAGCTGACTTTCAGTCACTTCCCCTGCTTCCTATAAGCAAATTGGGCCCTTCTGGTGCTGATTCCTGGGTGGGTGGTTTTGTTTACATTCTAGAACCATGTAGATCTCTCCAATGAACTCTCCTGTGAGGTTGGGAGTTGTTCCTGCTGCCTCAACTCCCACAAGTTTTTTCATTCAGAGGTTTTGAGGCTTTATTTCCCCACACTGGAACCCTGGATTGTGCAGTCTCTAAGTCTACCCAGTTGTTCTTCCCAGTTTATCTGCATGCAAATGTGGGACTGCCTGGTCCACCATCTGCTACCTTGCCCGGTCTGCCAGCCACCACCTCACTGAGAGTCCTCTCTACTCGGCTGCCCATCTCCATCCCTCCTACTGGTCTGGATGAATATTTCTTCTTTAACTCCTTGGTTGTCAGACTTCCATACAAATCAATTTTCTGAAAGTTCTGGTTATTTTTGTTTTTAAATGTGTTGTTGTCTTTCTTTTGGTTGTGCAAGGAGGCAAAGTGTATCTACTTATGCCTCCATCTTGGCTGGAAGTCCTAAAATCAGTTTTCTTGATGTAGTATGATAGTTTGGTATTGACAGATTAGATTGAAGTGTTGACCCTGCCACTTAGTGACTGGGTGACTTTGGGCAAATGAAATTTGGCACACCTACCTTGCAGGTCATGGTGAGAGCCAGAAATAAAGTAAATAAACCACCTTAATATATTTAATAGTTTGTTGCATGAATGAGTGAACATTCCCTATGTACTCTAGAGGTAAATGAAAAATAAATTTTCTCTGACCTCATAGAGCTGAATGTTTTAAAAATAGACACACTTATATTTTAACATTCAGTGACAGAGTGATAAAACATTATCATAGGTTAAAGCCTTGGTATAGGCCAGATGCTTTTGAAGCACCAACAAAACCCGCTTGATCCTGGGTAGCTCTGTGCTATGGAACAGTGCCTTCACTGGGAAAGATTAATTCTGAGAATAATCATATTATGTTGAGATATTTTGAAAATAAAAATGATAGGGTCCTGGCTGGGTGGCTCAGTGGGCTGAAGCATCATTCTGTACACCAAAAGGTTGCAGGTTGGATCCCAGGGCAGGGCACATACCTAGGTTGCAGTTCTATCCCTGGTCTGGGGTGCACATGGGAGGCAACCAATCAATGTTTCTCTCACACTGATGTTAACCTCTCTCCCTGGACCTGCCTTCCTCTTTCTCTAAAGATCAATAAAAACATATCCTGCCCTGGCTGGCGTAGCCCAGTGGATTGTGTGTGGGCTGCAAACCAAAGTGCTGCAGGTTCAATTCCCAGTCAGGGTACATGCCTGTGTTACAAGCCATGACCCCTGGCAACCGCACATCGATGTTTCTCTCTCTCTCTCTTTCTTCCTCCCTTCCCTCTCTAAAAATAAATAAATAAAATCTTAAAACAAACAAACAAACAAACAAACAAAAAACATATCCTTGAGTGAGGATTCAAACAAAAAGGTAGAAAACTCCTTCAACAAAAATAACTTTATAGGAATTTCATTGGTGATAAAACAATTTTGCTCTGTAATTGGTTGCCATGCTGATTTTTGCTAAAGCAATACTATTCACATGTTGATTATTTAGAGCTAAAACATTTATGTATTTGAAGTGATCAGGAAAAGACATTCAGACATGTACAAAAATCTGTGCACCCTAAAATAACAATGGTCTTTAAACATATAACACTTTCTTTTGAACTCTCATTCTATTTTATTTCCTCATCCCTAAGTTTTACCCTGTGTCATATTATTTCTATTCCTTTTTTATACCCATTTTCTTCCATGTGTTGTTAGAAATGATATGCATAAGAAGAGCAGAGCTGCATATCTATTTTATAACTCAACACACAGTACTATTTCAACTCTGTGGGGCCACTTATGAAATACTAATTGTTAATATTGAGCACATCCATGTGCTCCTCAAATTGGAAATACAGTGGTTGTACCTGAGAGCTTCTTAAGCCCGGTCCCACTGCCCTCCAATGTGCATGCACCCAGAGCCCGCAGGCTGGGCCTGAAGATGGGAGGATTCTGGCTAGGGGCCAGAGGCACAGCAGGAACGGGGTAGCTTTGAGGGGTGGGAGAGGAAGAAGGTGCTGACCCTCACCTACTTCTTCATGTTATGGTTCTTCCCAGGCACTTGCCCCATGCTGCGGAGGCCAAGTTAGCCCCTGATGGGTCTCGCTGACTCCCAGCTCCTCCTCCCTGACTCCCAACCCCTCCTCCCTGGCGCCAGCCCCTCTCTGCTTCCTCAGGGGCGTTAGAACCTAGACCTGATACAGAAGGTGATGCCTCTAGGAAGCATGGCCGGCAATGGGCCCCAGGGCTACAGTGGTGGCATGCGGCCCCCACCCAATTCCCTCAGACAGGGCCTGCCGGCTATGAACATGTACAGGGACCTCGGGCAGGAGGTGGGTCTCCTAGAACACCCATGATGCCCAGTGCTAGAGACTTCACCAATTTCATGAACACTACACCCTTAGGTACCCCATGGGCACGGGCGCAGAGAGGGCTATCTTCCTGTTCAGCCTAACCCAGAGGGCCCATGCCCTCCATGAGTGTGGTATAGCATAACCGCTTGATCCGTGGGCTCTAGCGATTAGGACGGCTTGCAGAACTCTTGGTCACAGTAGAACTCTCGGGTCACAGTGGCCGGCTGGAGCAACGTCTGACACCCTCCATACAACCGCCAGGTGGAGCTGTCGGGCCTTCCTGTAAGTCCTTTCTGCACCTGTTCCCTGGTGTTAGTAAGAGAGTCTCAAGGTCTGGGCAGTTTTAAAAGTTATTATTAAATGTTATTTGTGCTAAATGTTAAAAAAAAAACGTAGCACACTATTTTACAGGCAGTAAACAGGGTGAGCTTGACAGGAACCCAACCAGCCTAAATGTAGCCAACTGAGTTGCTTTCCAAACTTGAGCAACCCACTTAACCTTTGAGTCTCAATTTCCTTATTTTTAAAATGATTATACTAATACATATTGACAACCGTCTTGAAAGGGACTGCCTGGTACTGTTCTTGGCTGATAGTAGATGTATATTGCCTGAATTCCCTTTCTCTTCTTCTTTTTGAATAGAATATAAATAAAACAAAAATACACATTTTCTTAAAACAAATAAAACTAAAACAAACTAAACCAGATGGTCTATATTGGTATTCAGATCTTGCTTCTGTCTTCTCAGTGCTTTTTAGAAATTTTTTTGAGTCGTTGTTGCATTTCCTTTCACAATAGACAAAAAATCAGCACAAAAGCTAATAATTTGATCAGATGTCAAGATTGCTTGGTATTATTTTTCAATGAGACATCATACCTTTTGTAATGCCTGCTCTGCCTGTAGCTTCATATTTCAGTTTGTGGTCTATGAGTTGTTTGAATAATTTCATATCCTGGGGATGTATTTGATTTAGTGAGCCATTTTAGCTATATGATACAATTACTAATTGACCACCATTGTTCAAAATGTTTATTGAATGAATAGAATGTTAAAACAAACAGACCTTAGGTGAGTAATTCTGAAAACAAAATGATTAACACATTTTCATTCTTCTATCCTTGCACTCATTTGTTCTTTCATTCACTCAGGCCTATTTGTTTAAACTGGTTTATTCATTTAATAAATGCTTATTATACACCTACAATGTGCTAATCATTGCCTACAATGACAAACAAGAATAGAAAATTATACATACAAACATGTACATTCAAATATACATACATATATATTCATATCATCACCCACTTTGAGGATTTGTGGTAGCTTGCAGAAGCTGAGATTAAAAAGCAAAACACCTGATAATAATACAATATTTAATGCCAATAGTAATTGAAAAAAATCTTTTTAAAGCAAATAGTGGCACAATCCAATGTAGTGGTAAAGATTTTGTCTCTGGTGTCAAATAGGTCTAGTTTTGACTTCTGGCTCTGAACCCTGACAAAAGTAGGAGTTCTGTCTGGAGCCTCAGTCAAACTGCATGGAAGATTCATATGCTTGAACACATGTGTGCATGCACCTGTGCTAAAATTTTGGGAATAGAAAAGGAAGATTTGATTGATAGTTGGTTATTAGGATTTGGTGGTACCCTCACTTCCAACTGGACCTTGGACTGCTGGTTATCTTCACTGGGAAAAGCCTCTTTACTGACTTAATTTTTCTTATTTGAAGCTAGAACCATTGTAAATATGGTCCTTGTTTTTTTGTTTTTTGTTTTTTCCCTCACTGGCTCTTCTGTGTTAACATCCCAGCAAGACATACAGACAAGCCAGCTCCAGTTTCTACAATGTGCAAGTGACAAATATTACATCACCTTATGAAAATCTGAATGTTGAATTGTATCATAGAGCAGATAAAGAGTTGATTGATTTATGCAGATAGGTTGCCTGGCTGTATTTTGGAGGCATTTCTTGCGATCTATCCTTCAAGTTCTGAAAGAGTAATAACGGATTGAGACCTCTGAGTTCTTTGTCACATATCCTCATGAAATGGCAGTCTTCCTCTGGAAGGTTTTAAAGTAGATTTTACTCAGGGAGTAACAATAATAATCTCTAAACTTGAAAACTGTCAGGAAAAGTTAGAATGAAAATGTTGTTCTCAAGAAAATTGATATTTTAAAAAATTTAGTATTGCTCATTAAGGCAATATGAAAACAAGTCAATTCAATTTGACAAATGTGTACTAAACACCTGCTATATATCAGACATCTTAAAAGCATTGGAAAACAAAGGTAATACCCAAACTCATTATTTTGAAAACCAATAGTATAGAGAAATAATCCTCATCTTCCTTATATAAACTACTCCTTGGATAAGCTATCCAAACTGTTGATGAAAGGTTTTGCTTTGCAGGGGTATTTAGGCTAAAGAATAAAGAGTAAATGACAGAAGATCGTACTTCACAATTCTGCTATGGACTGAATAGTACCCCTCCTTCAATTCACATGTTGAAGCCCTTATCTCTGATGTGAGTGTATTTGGAAGTAGGGCCTCTCAGTACGTAAGGGTAAATGAGGTCATAAGGCTGATGCTCTCAAAAGAAGACAAGGAGACGCTAGAGCTCTTCCTCTGTGTCACTTAAGTACACAGTGAGACAGTGGCCATCTGTAAGCGACAAAGGGAGTTCTCACCAGGAACTGAAATGGTGGAATGTTGACCTTGGAAGACCCAGCCTCTAGAACTGTGAGAAAATAAATTTCTGTTGTTGAAGCCACCCAGTCTATGATAGTTTGTTGTGGTAGACTTAGACAAACACAATTGCCTAATGAAATAATGGCTCTATGCAGTGATTATCAATGATTATTACTATCAAAAAGAGAGAATTGGAAAATATACATCTCATAATAAGAGGTAGATATTACTGCTTTTGAGGTAGTATTGCCAGAAATTCTAACCTGAATCTATTGGCTTTCTAGACCTAACTATCAATTCATAGCAAGTACTATGGGGGGGGTAAATGATTTATGTGACAACATGGTAGTATAGTCAACAAAAGCCTGGCTGTGGGAATGCCACAAGACAAGCCAGTTTTTAAAAACACATAAATGTGTTTTTTTGGTTAGAAACCAAAAAAATATGAGGGAAGAGGAATCTATGGGCTAAATAAGAAATATATCTGCCAGTTGCATTTGTAGGCTTTCTTACAAACTTGACTCAAATGAATGTAAGTAAAATCTATTTCTGAGACAATCAAAGAAATGTGAACACTAATTGGACATTTGATGATCTTAATGAATTATGCAACTACCAGCAAGGATAATAGAATTATGATTATGTTTTAGAAAATAATCATCTTTTAAAGGTATGTGAAGTATTTGTCAATAAAATGATACTAACATACAGGAGATGTGTCAAAAACTCTGGAGGACAGAAGAGTGGGTCGTAAAATAAGTGCTACAAGATTGGTCTCGATGGTGAAAAGGGGTTTATATACTGTTCTCTTTACTTTTGCAGATGTCTGAGACTTTCCATAATAAATATCTTAAGAGAAAATAAATAAAACCCCTAGCTTGCCCCTTAAGGATTTCAAATTCTAATAAGATATACATGCATGCTTTCAGATAATTGTGATATAATGTGATATTAGCTTTAGTTAGAGTGTTGAACATAGTACTCAGCAACTAGAGGGGCCATCTGACAATTATAAGAATTTAATTCTTGACTTGGTTGAATGGCTCAGTTGGTTGGAGTATCACCCTATGCACCAAAACATTACATGTTCGATCCCCAGTCAGGGCACATACCTAGGTTGCGGGTTTGATACTGGTTGGGGCTCATATGGGAGGCAACTGAGCATTGTTTCTTCCTCACATTGATGTTTCTCTCTCTCTCCCCTTAAAATTGATAAACATGTCCTCAAGTGAGGGTTTAAAAAAACAAAAAATTTAATTCTTAGAGGATGTGATAGTTTATCAGTCATGGTTTTCCAGAGAAATAAATAAATAAATAAATAAATAAATATATATACACACACATATTTATACACACACACACAGACAAATACATGTCTCTGTGTGTGTGTGTATACTTATTATATATTCAGTAACTCCTATACATAATAAAATTAGGCTGAGGGTGACAACTTTAAGAGTGAACCTATATACCAATAGTAAAAGGCCTCTGCCAGTTATTAATGAAACAAAAGATTATATTCACCTGTCAGTGAAGCAGAAGGTACAACTTGTTCATTTCAGTGCAGCCATACATATCTGAAGTCTAGCCCCACTTTCTTCTGAAATGTGGTGAATTCACAGATGCCTGCTACTTTCATCCATCTAGGTACATAATAAGCACTACAGATGAGGGGTCTGCATCTCAGGGAACTCCTCATGAAGCCATAGGTGCCGGGTGGCAGAGAGCTAGCCACGCTACAAGAATAGTTCACTGGGAGTGTAACCCATCTGCTTGTGCAATTTAAATTTACGTTCAGAACATACTCAAGTTTTATTTTATATGTAGCAATTCCCTTTGATAATGGCTACTGCTGAGGGTGATTTGCTCACTCAGCCCTATTCCACCCTCCTTTCTTGACCTGCAGAAATGTCAAGGTAAATATCTGCATATCCTAGACTCCTTCACAGCTAGGTGTTAGAGCCAACCACACAGGGTTGAAAAGCAGTAAGGCAAAGACCATCTTCTGTCCCTATTGGCTGTTTTCAGCTAGGATTCAACCTGATGGAGACACAAATTCTTCCACCAGGAGTATTCTCGTGTTCAGTCTTCAGTGCCTGGCTGTCGAGAGGCATTGGTGGTGGCGGTTTCCCTAGTGCAGGCTTTCTGACTTTGGCCCTCTGATCCCTGAGTCACAGTCACCACTGAGTGTTCCTGAAATCAACTGTGGCTTCCTCAGAGGAAGTTGTTGCCTGACTGATCAATGGTGTAGTATTCTACTAATTGACTATCTATGTATTGTCTATCTGTCTGTCTATGTATACACACACACAAACACACACAAACACACACACACACACAACCTGGACTTCACTTCTGGCTAAGAGAACTCTGGTCAGGACAAAAGATAAAGGAAGGAGTCTGAGAGAATCAAGAGCCATTTAGAGAGGTGAGCTTTTCTAGCTGCATCGTCGAATAGGCCTAATTTTCAGAAATGAGGCAAAAGAATATTTAAAAACTATAAAACCCAGTCCTCTGTACAAATTACTTGTTTTTCTAATGGCATGTGGCTTAGAATTTTGCAGGTGTTGTTTCTTTCTGTATATGTGAGTATATATGTGTATGTTTATGCACAAACATGTTTATACATATATGTTGATGTGTATACACATATGTGTGCTCTCTTTATATGTATATACACACATATACATCTATGTTCCACATTTCTTGATAGAAATTGAGAGTTTAAGACATTGTAAAATCCTTCTGCTGCTGAAGCAGAGTAAAAAATTTAATTAATGTGATGTATTGATTCTCAGGAAAGAAGTGGAAAACATCTGTGATCAAATACTTACAGGGACTCTGAGAAAGAAGGATGAAATTGTTATTGGTCCAGAGTCTGTGTGCTCAAGGCTTTGAAAGGCCAAAACTCAAGCTGTCAGAATTAGGAGTAAAGAAATGTTTATTGATCAAGAAGGCACCAACTGAAAAGATGGAAGCCCTAGTGATTCCTCAAATCTTTCTCAATAAAGCACAGAGCTCAGGCTTCTTTTAGGGTGAAGAAAGGGGAAATGGGAGGGGCTGCTTTTTTGAACTCAGATGCAAGCAGTGCTCTTCTGATGATCACTGGGACCAAGCGGGCTTGAGCAAGGTGGAGTCAAAGACAGGCCGCTTTCCCTGGTACAAAATGAGGTAATGGGAATGAAAACATGAGAAAGTTAAGTTTATTTCACAAATATGCTGTGTAATTCCTTTCCTATCCTATGATGACTTGTCCCGTTTTAGAGAAAACTGTAAATTTGGGGTCAGAACAGATGAAGGGAACTTGGTGTGGTAGGAGAGCTGCAGGAAGTGCTCGTGTACACCTTTGAATACTGCGTTGTTGATGTTGTTGTTGTTGTTTAATGTGGTCTTTTGGGACTCATGAATCTAAGCCACATAAGCTATAGAGCTAAGTGATTAGAAGGTTCACCCTTCAGTGGCAGCCATAAAATTTTGAGTGCTAGCTAGATATGTGGACAAGCTGCTTCCAAGGAAATGCTGGCAATTTGGTTTTATTGCTCCAACAACACAGAGGGAGAAGGCAGGGAAGTGCTCACCAGCGGTCAGGTTCCTGGGAGGATCACAGTGGGCTCTAAAATGCAGGCTGACTAGGAAGGAGCTGGACCCTCAGGCAGCAGCTGAGGGAGTTTGCAGTCAAATGCCTTTGAAGGAAAAACCAGGGGTGGGTGTTTTTGAAGGCTCCCTCTGCACTGAGCCCAGAAGGGGAGCCATGGGACAGTGACTGTTAGTTTGCTATAGTCCTGTAGGATTTGTGAATGCAAATTCCTTTGGCTCTCAGAGCTAGATGGTTTGGGGTCCATCACTCAGGTGGCAGCCAACAAAGTTGGGGTGCTATATGTATGGTGCAAACTCTTTGCCTCTCAGGGAGAAGTTGAGAGTTGGTTCCATCCCAGGTGTAAACCTCTGTGCTGGGACCTGAGTTTATGGTGAGAGTGTGTCTCAGGCTTTCCTACCCATACATGTGGGTATTTCCTCAGTTACTAAAGTATACGTGACTCAGCTAGCTCCTGGATTTCTCTCAGAGGGAAATGCTCCATGGGTAGGTGTATATTCGGTGTGTCTTTGGAAGGAGAGAAAGTCGGGAGCCTCCTATGTCTCCATCTCGGTGACATTACTCTTGTGGTGAGTGTTGTTTACCCACAGGTACCGAGATATATTAACTGCACAGACCCCTTTTTCATGTGGTTCTTGGACCTTAAGACAAGACAGTCTGAGTGAGAGAGGTCTTCCTCCAAGCAAACCTGTCCCTCCTTTCTGGCCTTCCTCCTTTGTCTACTTGTTTGTATGACTTTGTGGGTCATTACTGTGAAAGGGCCCATTTGCTGTAGAGTAAATGATTCCACTTTCTGCCATGGTGGCACTGCACCCTTTATCTCCCTAAAGGGCACCAGTCCTCTTTCCCAGGTTCCTCCCTTCCATGTGGCATTTCCCCAGGAATTGGCTTGACCTCGTTTCTGAGTAGCATCCTGGTGAGAAGGTGCTGTGAACTGGGTTTAACCCCAGTCTCCTGTGCTGGCTTTGAGCCTCCTTCACTCCTTCAGTCACATAACAGCCTCCTCTGGAGTCTTGAGAGGGTCAGAAATGAAAACTTCCTTTCCTTTAGTCACTTTAAATAATGCTTTAGCTGTCTCAGCCCAGGGGTTGGGTTCTCGATACTACTCTGGGAGATGGAAAGACATCTTTCTCAACAGCAGGTGCAAGTGAGATAGCAGCAGCTGCAGGACCATCTGTTTACAAAGAAACCTTTTCCAGCTGCATTTAGAGAACTGGCTTCAGCCCTCTGGCTCCACCTTACAGGTGCATTTGCCTGCCATTGCAACCCCCAAGGACAAGGACTTCTGTTTTCTTAACACCCAGGTCACTGGCCCAGAAGGTAGCAGCTCCTCCTGCTCTAGGCCACCATGGGATTGGGGCAGTTCCTCTTTGATCTGGAGATATTCACTCCTCCTTTTTTTCCTATTTAGGCCCACTGGTCCTACAATGTCCAGTGGCTGTCTAGCGGGGGACTAGGTGGGCAGGACGGCTTTCCCAGACATCTCATTGCCTCTGAGGTCAAAGTCAGTTCCAATGGAGCAGGTCCACTCCAATGCTGGCCGAACCTTTTGGCCAGGCTAGTGAGACCACAAGAAATACAGAGTGTAACACCTCACAGGGGAGTGCCACCCAAACAAATGCAGAGGCATTTCAAATTTCACTTCCAACTACTTGAGGTTGTTTAGGAGCATTTTGCCAACTGATTGTCCTCGGGGTGTCCCCATATCTTATTTTCTGATCACCAAAATCCCATCCTGGGTTGCTAATTATAGGGAGCGAGTTTAAAAGATCTGGGGGCTGATCAAGTGAAAATGTATGACCATGTGGTGGCAGTAGCTTTATTTGGTATGTTTTCACAGGTTTGCCTGGCAAGAGACCATCCAGAGCTGTGGGGGAGCTGGGTAGCTATCCAGAAGGGAGGGAGGACAAGGAAGCTACCAGGTGAGAGGAGGTCAGAGAGGGGTCTCATGCGTGTTGGTGATATCCCTCAGCCTCACAGTGAGGAGTCTGTGGGTCAGAGGACTTGGAAGGGCAGCAGTGGTTTGGGGTCTTCATGGCTTGGTGAGTATCTTATCTATTGTTGGCAGAGGTTGGGTGAGGTTTTTGTACAGTATGTAAAAGAACCAGGCTCTAAATGGCTAAAAATATACTTGTTTGGGAGATTTCTAAAATAATTAGATGTGCAAAAATTTTAGTTTTTTGCCAGTGGGCTTTCCAGCTGAGAGGTCTCAGACTGTGGTGAAGAAATAAATGGCCTAGGGGTCAGTACACAGGGGCCATGTTTGGCTCATTTATATAACACTGCCTTCTTCATAGAATGTTTGTGAGGACTAAATATGGATGTAAGTGAAGTGCTTAGCACAGTACCTGCTGCATAGTGAGGATGCAACAAATGTTATAATTTGTTATGTAACAATATTCTGCCTAAATGGAACTTATGAAAGAGAGCTAAGAGGAGAGCAAATACCAAAACTGAATAAAAAGTAGTGAGTTGGGAGCTCTTAGTAATTACTGAAGGACAACTTAGGGAGTGACAAAAAAGAAGCATGCTATTCATTAATAGAATTTCAGAGTTTTTTCAGCTAGATGCAATGTGTTCTGGGTGTTGATTTGTTAAATTTGCCACCTAGAGGCAATTTCATAGAGGAAGAATTTTCTCTGAAAAAGAAAAAAACTTAACTAGTTTGTATGGGTTCAGACCTGCAGCAGAATGGTTTCTCCTCATTACTCCCTAGTTCTTTGTTAGTAAAAGATACTCATAAAGCCTCCACATAGCAATAGTGGTTTCTCCATGAAATTGTCCATTACACAAAACATTTGGCATTTTATCATGCGGTAACCATACTTCGTTATACCAAATAAATGGTGGTTTGCTAAGTCTCTTGCCCAGAGAACTGTAACACATTCTGGCTCTCCTGCAAGCAGACAGTGAGCTAAGTATTTCCTGCATCAAATTTTGAAGATTAAAAAAACTGTTGTGACACATCGAAAATACATAATACATATTAACATTGTCCTGTTGCTTGAGAAGTCGACTCTCTGGAGTTTAAAGGAATACATTCAGAAAGAGATTTTTTGAGAATCCAAAGAAAGTTATTTCTTATCCTTTGTGGTCCCCGCACCTGTATATTATTTACTGAATCACCCAAGGATTTTAGTAGTTGTCAGGTAATAATATGCCACAGCAGCTCAGTCTCTAAAGCACAAATGCTTCTTGTCCTCTTTCAGGAAAGTACTATTTTGTGATAACTCATTTCATGCTCACAAATGAATCCAACCCACATTTTTCAACTTCTCAGAATTGGACTTTCTGTCCTAAGATTATCTTGCTCAGTGGCCACTCCAGCAAAGAACAAATTCCCAATAAAGCCTTGGGCTCATCAGATTCCCTGAAAGGTGCACACCTGCATGAATCTTTTCTTCCCTTGGAAAATGGAGTCAGGGAAAAGATGGCAGATTTGAAGCAAAATAAGTCATAATTTAAATCAGGATTTTTGGTCATTTAACCTTTCCAAGTCCAAATTTCATCATTTGTAAAGTTAAAATGCTAATGACATAAGAATACTTGAACATGGTGTGATACATGTTAGTTCCTTTGTCTCCATAAGGATTGTTTGTTGCAAAGAAAGAATATGCTCCGGCTCTTTTAGGAAGGAAAATGGGGAATTTAAGCTGAGCTTTCAGAATCAACACTCAGAACCACACTCCAGAGCAAGCACTGTAACAAAATTTCCCTGCTGTTGCTATTCTTAGTTGTTGCCTGGGAGCCAGAAACCTGACCTTGCTGCAACAGTGAGTCTAACAGGGGCGTCCAACCCACAGCTGAAGGCCTCATGCAGCCCAGGATGGCTATGAATATGGCCCAACACAAAATAGTAATTTACTTAAAACACAATGAGATTTTTTTTGTGTGATCACAAATTGCCATGTATTTAATGTGTGGCCCTAGACAACTCTTCTTCCAGTGTGGTGCAGAGACACCAAAAGTTTGGACACCCCTGACAGACCTCTTCCCCTGTGCTGTCACCTGTGTCAGCAGAATAATGTCCCACTCAAGGCCTCTTTCTTTAGGTTAGTCATCTCCAAGCTGAAGTCCTGCATAGGTATTAATGACAGGCAATGCCTTCATCCTGCAAGGGCACTGGATTTTACCTTATGAAGATGCAGCTCTCAGAGAGGGCATTACCAAAATATAGGAAAGGTAGTCAGAAGATGCTGAATTTTTCATACTGCTTTTCCTTAGGTCTAATAACAGTAATAATGTCTTTCCTGTTGTCTATGTTTACTAAATACTTAGCTATGGGCTAAGTGAACTACAAATATCCCCACTTTGTAGATAAGCAGATGGAGGCATAAAGTATTTGCCTTGGTTGGTAAGGGTCAGAGCCAGGACTTGGACCTCTGTCTGTCTGCCTCCAAACACTGAGTGGGAAACACTGCATGATGCTGTCTCACAAATCTGAAGGCTCTTCCATTGTACTTAAATCCTGTTTCCTTCTCTTAAATCTTTCCCAAAGAGCTGCTAAGTGTCTTGCCCTATTAACTCTCTGTTAGTGCTCCTTATTTAAAGCTAAGCCTGCCCAGCAGCCCTCCCACTCTGAAGAAGAGGTTTGGGAAAGTAGGTCAGATAAGCACATAGACTCATCTGTGGCCCTGGTGACCAGGATGTGCAGAAAACCTCTTTGGTGCCATAGCCTTCTCTTTGAGATGCTCTAATTTAGAAGAAATGCCCCTGCCTATGTTTTTCACTGTTACTTTCCCCCCATGGGGCTGGCAAACATAGGCAGTGCATACATTGCAGTGAGAAAAATGTCAGCTGCAGTCATTCTGGCTTCATTTCAAATCCTGGTTCTGTCACTACCTGGAAGCATCGGTTTTGAGAAATGATTTAACCCCTCTGAGCCTCAAGTTTCTAATCTATAAAATATACGTAACTTTTAGAGTTTTGGTGGAGATAGTACCTGCTGTGATTATTTTGATGTCTTTGTTCCCCTCCATGCATTTTGGTGCATTCCCTGGGCTACAGAGTCTGGGACGAAGCCTATCTGCTGGCACTTGATTGAAACCCCAGGGATGCAGGAGTGAGAGTGGAAAAGGAGGGGAGTGAGGCAGAAAAGGAGGGAAGGCAAATACAGGAGAAGTATTATTAAGCCTGCCATGGCCTCAAAACACACTGTGGGTTGCTGGGCCCTGCAGAACATTGCCAGAGAGCCCTTCTGGAGTCACTGAACCTCAGCACAGTTTGTTCAGGAACAAAACAGCAGTTTATGAGCTGGATTCTTCCCACGTCCTGTTGCTTATTGATCAAACCTGCCCCATGAGATTTTCACTGCCCTTTACTTCCAGGAGTATGGCAGGGTCCCTTTGGGTATCTCTCGGAGAAGCAGGAGTGGACTCTGAGCATCGTAGATGCTGAGTCTTCTCCCTTGTTGTGTATTCATGAGACAATGCCAAAACTCAGATGTACCTCAGAAGTGGGGGTGTACAGAGACAATGATGGCAGGAGGTGAGGTGGCAGTGTCAGTGTTGGCTTTATGTCCACATGAAAGTTGTGAGTCACTGTCGACCAGCTCTGGCAGGGAAGGGAAGCCTAGGGCCAGGGCCTAGGGGACCGGCAGCACCGCACACGTTGGTGTGCTGCAGACTGGGCTGCATACACTGTGTGCAGCAGATTAGCCATCTTGGGAGTCATGGTGGGAGCCCTTTCCCCTTTGTTCCTATTGTGAGGGCACAGCAAGGCTGGATTCTGGGCAACCACCCCACATTTTGCCTCAGGAGCTACTGAATGCAAGAGGCAGAGACTGCCCAGAAATCATTCTGGTGAGGGAGAGGCAGCATGAGAAGCCACATCAACCTCCAGGGGCTGTAGTATCAGGTGTCCAGCCTCAGCAGTGTCTGTGCCAGTGGCAGCAGTATCTGCGTGAGATGAACTAGTTGTGCTGTGAAATTTTGGATGTCATCCCTAATATTTCCACACTCAAACTCTGATTTTCCCAGCCTTCCCAGGGACCCAGTGAGCTACTCATATCATCTAATATATTGCTTTTATGTTTAAATTCACCAGTGCTCCTGTGTCTAAAAACTCTGACTGATGCAATGAAGACAGAAGGATGAACATGAGTGGCAGAGTAATGTTTTTGCAATTTAGCCATTTTCCACATTTTCTCTGTTTCCTATCTTTTCTGGGGAGAAATAGGATGAAAACAAATGGGATAAAAAGAATAATTTCTGGCCACATTAAAGGCTGGTGACCTTGAGGAGGGCAACAACAAAACTCCAGCAGGCAAAATATTTGGGAGATAGAACAGGAATGAGAGCAGAGTTTCTCTTCTTCAGGCTCCTAGACAGAAAAATTATTTCCCCAGGGCAGGAGGAAGGAAATATCAGAAAACTTCGAACCACCTGATATGATATTTTTTTAGTTGCAGAGAATGGGCTTTCAAGGAAGACATTAACTTGAGTGACATGAGAAAATAAAGACTTATTTGCACTTCAGTTTGTGGCCTGGAATTTGTTTGTGTTACATGTGTAACAACAAAACAAATCACACAAAGAAATTCCACCAACACTAGTATAAACTTAACATAAAGTGGGTGCTCAATGAACAGTATTTTATTTTACTTTTATTTAGTTAAGAATGGAGGAATATATGTTCTGCTCTGGCTAGTTAGCAAAGGGAATTCTAAGCGCCCCGGGAGGTGATGTATTCTCCAGGGAGAGGATCGTCAATGCTGCTTAAAAATCTGAGTCATTAAATCTAAGTACATTCAATCAATAATGTGCTTGGCTGGGGGAGAAAACTCTTGGTAAACATCCTATTCTTTTTGTTTCATGAGATTGAACTAAATAATCACAACAGGCATCTGTTGCTATAACCAGTTTCACATTCATTAATTGGGAGGTAAGTGTTAATGGAGCCATTAGAGGAAAGCCTATGAACTTGTCCTGGGGAGCCATTTGTTCTCTGAGGAGAAGCCACACTTCTATAAATATCTCATTTAATCTCCGCAAGCACACTAAGCATGTAAGTGCCAACCCCTACCAGCTCTAAAAGATAGATGGTATCAGCCCCAATTCACAGGTGAGCAAAAATCCGATCGAGGCTGGGCAAATTGGTATAGCCAATGACCTAGGTTTGTGTGGCTGCAAAGCCAGTATGTTACATAGCCTCAGGCTCAACAGCCACAAAAAGGATAGTGGTTATCACAAAATATGCTATGTAAACAGGGATATATCAGTGCATGACATAAGATAGGGGAATAAAAAAACCAATACAGCTACACAATGGAGGTGGTCGGCAGTGAGTGCAAGAGCCCTGCAAGCATCAGTGGGGTGATCACACAGAGAAGGAGGGACAGGAATGTACAGGTGCATATATGATGTGGATGCACACATATATTTAATGTACTTAAATGTGCACATATACAGGGTGGGGCAAAAATAGGTTTACATTTGCAAGAACATGAAATACAGACTTTATTCTTGTATTATTTATTAATTATTGCATTATTTTCCATTTGAACAACCATAAACCTACTCTTGGCTCACCCTGTATATCTTCAGCTTTCTGTTTCTCTAAGTCAGATATGGATGGCTTAATCATGATATTACTCCAATCAACTCCTACACAAAAATATAATAGAGACCAGAATAACTACAATAGACTCAGGAGTGTGGTTCCAAAATAAGTGAATGCCTCAGTGTGTTGGGCTGGCTGTGTAGGGTGCTTGCTTGGAAATGGAAGGTTAGGAAAAACTGAGCTCAAAAATAATTTATTTCTATTTCTTTATCTTTGGGAAATTACTAGTGACTATTACAAATATAAATTAGCTGGTTCCCTTTTGGTTGAAAGAAGAAAATATTCTTCAGCTTACTTAGTGCATTGTAACAGAAGCTCAGTAATCAGCAAAAAGGACACAAATGTTATTTTCTTTGTCCTTTTACATTTAATTTAATTTAATTTGGGGGCCATTTTTGTTGCTATAATTTAATTTTGCCACCATATTTGGACTTTTATTCTTTTAGGGCATAGCCAGTCCTAAAAGCATACATTTTCCAGTGGACGATGGGGAGTAATGAGAAATGAGGCAACTCTTGCTTGTATGCCTTCATATTTGAACCCATGTATTCTTTCTATTGAAAACACTGTGATATACTGGTCTTGATTCAGTGCACGTACTGCATATGGAAGATGGTACTGCAGCTATGTTCTGTGTGGGAGATCTCCATGATGGAGAGTTTCTGGGTGGTAGGGTGTATGATACAGCCAGTGAATCCTATGATTATGGACTCACTCTTGCATCTCCTTTGCTGTGAAGTGAGTCCTCAGATTTGATGAAATATATGATTTCATTTGGGATGCCATGCTATCCCATAAGCCTTAGGACTGTGATACTGGTTAGGTCCAGAGGGCAAGAGAGACAAACCTGTAACTGAAATAAATTCATTTTTCTCTTATGAGAATAAATTACTGGCCCTCTCAAACATGGAATGGGCCACTGAGTGGCCGCAAACTGGTTCATTGTTCTCCTTGAGGAATAGTACCACTCTGGGGACTCAGTGTTAGTGTCTGTTTCTTGTAGGTTGGACGTTAGGCAGCAATAGTGACTAGATAAGATTGGAACTCTGGAGTAAACACATGCCACTTGAAGCAAAGAATCATACACATTTTGAGAAACAACTGCTGGTATGCTTACTGGGCCAGGAATACCAGTAGAATTAACAGAGGCAATAATGGGTCTTCTTGACTCATTCCTGTTCCTGATGGGAACATGTTCACTGCTTCACTGTGGAGTATGTTTCTGTAGTTTTTTTTTGTAATGCCCTTTATCAATTAAAGTTAGTTCCTTCTCTTCTTCATTTGTTAAGAGTTTTTTGAAATATTAATTAATCTTGATTTTTATCAAATTCTTTTTTGGCATTGATTGAAATATATTTTTATTAATCTGTTAATAAGAAGAACTTCAACAATTTATTTTTAATATTAGCAGACAATCATGCCTTTCTGGGATAATTCTTGGTCATGAAGTATTATACATTTCCCATATTATTGGTCTTGATTTAACATTTTGTTTTAGGTGCTATGAGCATGTATACTGTCAGGTTTTTGCCCTTTGGTCTCCAGAGCCCACTTCTTTGCTCTGTTTTGTCATATTGGAGCTCTGAAACTACACCCGGACATTGCTCTTCTGTAGTCTCTCTTCTCTGGGGTATTTCTTCTCTATCAATTGCTATTTCCATATTGACCTATAGGTATCTTCTCAATAGATTCAATCTCAAAATGTTGGCCTCAAAAATGAGTTCGGATTAATCCTGCTTTTTTCTATCCTCTGGTATTATTCTGGTAAGATTAAAATATTTCATTGTTAAGTGTACATAAGTACCAGTATTGAATCTACTTAAATCTGGAATTCTCTTGTGAAAAGAAGTTGAACAGTTGACCCTTGATCAGTGTGGAGGATGGGGGCACCAATTGCCCCCCAAAATAGAAAATACACATATAACTCTTGACCCCTCCCAAACAATCCCAGTTGTCCCTCGGTATCTGAGGGAGTTGGTTCTAGGACACCCTGGATATAAAAATCTGTGGATGCATAAGTCCCTTATGCAAAATGGCATAGGACAATGCATATAGTTGGCCCTCCACATCTGTAGATTCCCAATTGTGGATTGAAAATACATACTGTTGCCCTGAATGGTGTGACTTAGTTGGTTGGGTGTCATCCCGCAAAGCAAGGGCTCACCGGTTCCATTGCTGATCAGAGCACATGCCTGGGTTGTGGGTTGGGTCCCTGGTTGGGGCAAATGTGAGAGGCATCCAATTGATGTTGCTTTCTCACATCCATGTTTCTCTCCCTCTGTTTCTTCCCCCCTCTCCTTTCTCTATAAATCAATCAATCAATCAATAAATAAAATCTTTAAAAAATTTATACTATTTTTGATCCACTGTTGGTTGAAGAGGCAGGTGTGAAACTAGGGGTGATAGAGGGCCGGCTGTACTACTGACTCACTTCCTTTAACAGTTATGCAATAATCCAAGTTTTTATTTTCATGAATTGGTTTTCATGAGATATTTTTCTGGTAGTTTGTCTATTTAATCTAACTTTTCAAATTTATTGGCAAAAAGTTGTTAATAACATTCTTTTATTATCTTTCTAATGTTTATAGAACCTTATGTAATATTCTCTTTTTTACTAACCCATACTGGTTGTTTTATCTTATTTACTTTTCAGAGGCTGCTTACCTATAAAGGAATGTTTAATAACACATAAAATATTGCACAGCTATATCAGTTTGCATGACACATAACACATTCCTTAGTGAAATGTAATTGAACTCTGTCCACAGTCAGAATTCAGAGACAAACTGACTTGCTTTATGTCCTGTGGGTCTTATAAGGAAGCTGGATTGAAGAGGGAAATAGCAGGACAGAGTGTGAAAGAAATATGTCAGAGTAGGCTGCTGTGCTCAGAATGATGAAGGAACTAGAAGTCCATTAGTTAGGCTACAGTCAGGCTCACAGAAAGTATCCCATTAATTCCAACAGGGAAACCTCACTTTAAAGAATTATTAATTAGGTAAAAGATGGTTAACTTTTAAAACGTAGAAAAGAATGCAAGGCATAATAAAGGTAGCAACTACCACCCCACAGACCGAGAACAAAGTGAGTAAAAAAAGGCTTGGAAAGATAAAGGTGGGCCCTGCAAAGTGGAGATTCAGGCCTCTCAGCAGAGGATATGGCTGTTGCAGAAACATACTGCCATCACTGTATGGAGAAGGAAATTTGTTGGAGGCACCTTGATGCAGAAGTGTGAGCCACTACTGCTCTCCTGAATTGGGCTGGGACCAGCTCATGATGATCCACTTGCTGCCTCAGCGAAATAAAACCAAGAAGAGGAAAAGCCCTTTCTTTCTCCTCCAGGCAGCCACTGTCCCTCTAATAAGCCCCAGTGTCAGCACCTAACATTGACTGAAGTGGCAAAGGAGAAACGTAATTTGCATTCTGAGCTCCAGAATCACTAAGTAGAGCTAAAAAAGGTAGGTTTTGGAGCAGAGAGGCAGTAACTTCATAACTGGCACAATTGAAGTTCAAAGTTGTGACTGACTAGCCACACACTCAATTCTGCAACCCTCTAGTCCTGGATTGTTTATGCAATCTGGGAATGAGAAGACCATCATATTAGAAAACAAAACAAAAATGGTGTAACAAGAGACCTGAAAGCTCTCCTGAAGTAAACACTTTTAGAAAAAGTGGTCACACGCATCAGGAAGGACCCTTCTGCCAGAAAAGAAGACTGGGGCATTGGAGACTTATATGTGGTTGGCAGCTATATGGACAGAGTAGTGACACAGAAAAAGAGTGGTTCAGAAGACATTGTCAGTGGTTTGGGGAGATAACTGTGGGGCAACACAGCAATTGCAGTCAACAGAGCAGAAAGATGGCGTCCCAAAGCAGAGAGACTGCACAAGAGCAGGCAGAAGCTCCAATCTGCCGTGAGACCACATATCACAGCACGTATCTACCCTGTGTTCATCCACACACCCAAGGACTGATTTCATCCCAAAACATTATGGAGCAATAAAGATCACATTGTGTTTTCCCTCTGCATGCAGCTCTGAGCCCTCCTCCCACACTGGGTTGTAGTAAATTCAATTTCAGTTACTTCTTTTGTTTTCCTTTCCATAAAGTCTTAAACTTAAACATGAAGTCTTATGTGGTATCACAAAAATGATGTCCACTGAAGGAACCTATGTTTTGGTTTCTCCTGTTGCTGCCTGATGTTTTCAGCCTCTGGCTTGAAGTTCCGATGAAACACCCTACTTAGATATCCCGTTTGTAAGAACACTCTGTTGACTGTAGACTCATGTCTAGATTTCCTTATCATTTATCATTCGGCACAGGGGCCAATCACTGCACTTACAGTCACCCTTCACTTGGGATGCAGGGTGTAAATGCAAGATGGGTTCTATGTTTTCATCATTTCCTGGAATCTGGTAATAAGGGGACAGGCCCTAGAAAATTTTGCTCACCATATCAGGTTCACTCATAGGTCAACTTAGGCTTTTCTCCACCTTCAAAACATTGGTTGGCCCTGGCTGGTGTAGCTCAGTGGATTGAGCGCTGGCTGTGAACCAAAGTGTCACAGGTTCGATTCCCACTCAGGGTACATGCCTGGGTTGCAGGCCATGACCCCCAACAACAGCACATTGATGTTTCTCTCTCTCTCTCTCTATCTCCCTCCCTTCCCTCTCTAAAAATAAATAAATAAATAAATGTTTAAAAAAACATTGGTTGATGACTGTCAGTTGCATAGACAATAGAATTTTCTTTGGGCACTATGTGGTAGACATGGGACTGTGCAACTCAGATCTCCCTTCAGAAGAGCATCTGCTGGAGGAGTGTATTTAGCTGATATTCTCCAGCTAAATACACCAGAATCCAGTCCCTTGTTCACACCAGTGTTTAACTGTCCTCACTCTGCTCTCAGTGGACTCCTCTAATGGACAATATTTGTTCTGGGGTCCCCACTGACCCAGATAAAATTTCCTTAGAGCTGCACTGTGGTCTGAGGCTCTTCTTACCCAACCCTTCTTCATTTCATTTCCCCCCTCACATATGTTAGAGCTGCATCCTACTCTGAGGCTCTACCAATTTACTCCTGCCCCTCTCTCCTTTAGCCTTTACAAGTTAAACTTGTGCTTCTAAATCCATCTTGGTGTCTGAATTCTGGAGGAGCTGAACCTCCATATCCTACAATATAAAATCTGTTAGGAATGTTCCCCAATTCTCTTACCTCACCTTTCTCTGTAACCATTCCTCAGAGATGCAAGCAGTTCACATAAAACTTGCCTACTTTAATGGGGAAAGAAATTATATTACAACAGTAAAAACAGAGACAAAATTAATATCTCATTAAATCATACTGTCAAATATGCAAATATAGTATGTACTAGAACAACTGCCAATATGTGTTAAGACATATGAACCAAAGTCATTTGCAGTCTTGTGTGGAAATGGGAGAAACAAAGAGACAATGGAAGTGAGAAAGTGTTGCTCACAGCCAGTCATTGAATGTGTAGTCTTGGAGACATTTTTTCACCAAGAAAATTTAATTTTAAATTGAAGAGATGCAAAGAATAAAGATCAAAATGAAGGCTAATACTTAGTATGAGACATGTTACAACTTCCAGATGATGTCATTCTGGCAATAACAAAAGAAATGTCAACATTTGAAATATGTGAAGATTATTTTTGGAACAGGAAACACTAAAACAAAGTACAAAGTCATATAAAGTGGAAACAAAAGGAAAAGTGAACGGTACTGAAGATATGATCCAGAGAGACTGATCGGTATTTACTTCAAGTGGTACAAAGCAATTGATAAATGGGAAAAAGTGTTAAATGGGTCTGAGTAGACATATATTTATCATAGGAAAACAGACAAGGCCTATTTCATCATATCCTTTTGTCAACTTACCTATATAGCTGTGATGCATGACTCACACAAGTAGATACATCATTTCACGGGTGGTGGCATTTTTCATGCCACTTATAGAAATCCAGTGAAAATGGAGAAGCTCACTTTTCAGTTCCAAAGAAGGGAGCTAGGTATTATCCTCTGTCTAGCTGTCATTTGTGTTTTTTGCATTTAACATAATCAGCAGATTAAAAAATAAACTGGTGGGGGCCAACTTCAAATTCTGACAATGCCAATAAAAATACTGTGGGAACTAAATACTCTCAGAAAAGAAAAATTTCTGAAAACCAAAAAGGAAAATATTTTTAAAATGCAGAGAAGTTAGCATAGTAGAGTGGTAAGCCCAAGGGCTAAAAATAGGAAAAATAGAAGATGATTAGTAAGGGAAATCACTATTTAGAAGAGGATGGACTTGTAGATGTGCACAATGAAAATCTTGTTTAAAGGACTGCAGGAAATTGATACAGGATAAAGTGAGCATGCCATGCAGTGTGTCTTACATTCATGCTCTTAATAAATGTCCAGATCAGAATCTCGGACAGAAAAGTCCTTCCTGAGAAGATGCCACTGACAAGAGGCAACTCTGCGACACAATCTCTGAATGATTCAAACTAAAGAGTTGGAATTAGTTGACTTGGAATTAGTTGACTAGGATGACTAGTAAGAGAAAGATGGAACAGGTAGAGTTAAGAGGCCTCTTTTAAACTTTATTTTATTGTTATTTTCTCTCTGAATTTTTTAAAATTGTGGTTCAAGTAAACTTGTCTCCATTTTTCCCCTACCACTCCCCACACCCTAGCTATCCCCACCTCCCATCCTCTCTGTCCTACCCCCCTTTGGCTTTGTCCATGTGTCCCTTTGTACATGTTCCTTGAAAACCTTTCCCTGCAATATCCTCTCTCACCTCCCAAGTGCTTACTGTCTGTTCTTCATTTCAATGTCTCTGTTTATATTTTGCTTGCTTGTGTGTTTTGTTGATTCAGAGGAGGCTTTAAATTAAGAAAAGGAAGATGAACAAAATTCCACCTTGGGAATTAAGATTTTCTTGAAAAAGGGAAACATGAAAGTCTATAATGTGTAAAGAAAAATAAAATACACAGCTTGAAAAATAAACTGGAAAACATGGAAAATAAGATGGTAAACTGGGTGAAGTGAGAGTAATGACAATTTGAATGTTTATAAGAAATTGATGTTTGGTATTTGTGGAAATTTAGATAACATCAAATCCCTAAGAAATTCTGAAAATATTAGGTAAAAAAAGCCTCTCTATATTTCATTAAACAAACATTTATCAGTGTTCTACTATATATGTCTAATTCAATTTTGAGTCTAAACCAATGAATAAGACTGCCTCCTGGTCTAAGATGGAAGTCAGATATGTAAATGCTTCAGGACAGTAAAATGTTTCACACTCTGTGATGGGGTGTATTCATTTTCTATTGCTGCTGTAAAAACAATTACCACAAACAGTAGTTTACAACAACACAAATTGATTATCTTATGGTTAGAAGTCTAAAATGGGTCTCAATGGGATAAAATCAAGATATTGGCAGAATTGTGTTCCCCTGGAGGCCACAGGCAAGAATCTATTTCCTTTGCTTTGCAGTTTCTACAGGATCTCCCAAATTCCTTTGCCTGCTTCCCTCCTCAAAGCCAGCAATGATTGAGGGAATGTTTCTCATGCTGCTTCATTCTGTCACTGACTCTCTTGTCCTTCTCTTCCCCTTATGAAGACCCATTGGACCCACCCAGATAATTCACGATAATTGCCCCTATTTTAAGGACAGCTGATTAACAATCTTAAATTAATATGCAAACTTAATTTTCCTTGCCATCTAATAACTCATTCACAGGTTCTGGTTATTGGGATGTGGAGGCCATTCTGCTGTTCACCACATAAGACTATTTATAGGATCCAGTGAAGAGGTTTATTTATTTATTCAAAAGGTATTTATTGAACAGAGTACTGACAGATGTGCCTGGCATGTTTTAGGCACATCAACATGTGTTTCTTCATTCTATAAATGAGAACAAATTTATTGGAAGTTTTTTTTTTAATAAGGAAGGTATGTGATCAACTTTGTGTTTTAGAAATAAACTTTGATTTCAGTAGCTAAGATAGATTAACAACAGGGATAGACTGGACAAAAAGTCATTTAGTTTCAATGTATTTCAATGGCACAGATGAAAGATGAATTCTGAGATAAAGTAGGAGCAGCATAAAATCTAAAAAAAAAGTAAAATTGAGTAGTTCAGTTTCATTAACCTGAGGGTTTGTGGAGTTTGATATACCTGTAAAAATTCTATCCAATAGTGTGTAATAGTTTGGACTAGATAAGTACTCTTATATATAATTTTATTTCAGGTTGATTTCCAACAGAGAAGAAAAATGAACAATGTCACTATGGTTCCTTTATGTAGCCTCCCTAGCTTTCCCAAAGGCAAAGTAGGGAGAACGTCCCCACTGTATTTGCAAATACAAATTTATCATATTGTATTGAAATTTTATGCTTTCATGAATGTGTCTCCTGCACTTAGAGCTTTGGTAAGTCAATGATTATGTCTTATTTATCTTGGCATTTTCAGCACACAGTATAGAACCCAAAATAGTTCTCTGAGATGGATACTGGCCAGCAGTATCCATCACTGCAGATGCTCATGAAAACACGAGAAAAACATACACAGGGACAACTGAGTCCTGTGGGGAAATAGGGACAAAACGGCCACTCTCTCTCGTGGAAAGCGCCTTGAGTCACTGCCTGTGTAGGCTTTTATTAAGAATACAGATACAGTTTGTGGATTACAGTCTGGCAGGGAAGATCAAACAAGTAGGTAATTTTCAAAGAGGCTGACAGAACTCCCACTGGAATTCTGGGCTGAGATTTTGGGTTTTATTACTTAAAAAGACTACAGGACCTAAAAGGCTAGTTTCATTTCCTGCCCATGCCTTCATATTCTAATTCAAGAGCATCCTCCAGCAAGCAGATCTCACAGAATTTTGCATATTCGATGTCCCAGGCCTTATTACCCCGGGGGTCCGCCGACTCTGGTCTGGACTGCACCACCCCTGTTATTTCCACAGGCCTGAGTCGGGCAGAGGAGACAAAGGCAGCCAGGAGACTTCAGTTTCTCACAACTAAGAACAAGGACTCCGGCTTTGACAAAGCCAAGGGGGTAGGGGTCAGTGTCGATCACCGCTTCATTTCCACAACCCCTGAGTCTCTTCCCTGAGGCCTCCACCTGATCATGCCTGTCTTAGATGATTCCCCCCTTGGGAAATCTTACCTGTCATTGGCTAACTGATCAAGCATTGGAGGCCAGGCACAGAACAGGCAGCATTCATACCAGGGAAATAAGTTTGTCTCCTTAGTGTCTCTTGGTTCAGAGGTCTCTCACTCAGCCTAAGTCACGGGGGGTTACAGCTTCCTGAGACCAGGCAGGGCAGACCCCAACAGTTCTCCAGAAAATATTCTGAGAAAGAATGAATACAATTCAAGATGGAGCTCTGTCCAGTTTGCCTACCATTTAAAGAACAGATTGAGTAGAGCAAAAGCCTATAAAATCAAATGAAAATGAGTTATAAAGTTATCTTGTATGAGGAAACATTACAAAGAAGTTGGGTTACATTATTAGCTTCTTTTGGAACTTTTTCTGAAAAGAAATAAAAACACCTCTAATTTGTTTCATGACCGTGTCCTGAGTATCTGGATGAGATTGGCACTGCATCCTACTGTTTATCAAAAAATTAGAGAAGATTAGAGGATTGTAAATCAGTGCAGAATTGGGACTCTTATGAGAAATTAACATCTGGAACACAGGATGATCCTGTAGCAGGGTAAGTGGATTAAACAGCTGTTTTTAGATAAAATGAATATAACTATTGAATTTAATAGTTATTTCCTCAAATATATTAAAACCAGTTCAGGACTAACCGATGGGACATTAGATTTTTTTAATCTATATTTTCTAAAAAAGTAATGAAGAAATTGTGGCTTAAGATAAAATTACAGAATCTCTACAGTCCCTGTGGGACTTGCCTACTGGTTTTACAGTGGCAGAATTTCTCTGAGAAAAATAGATGTGCCTCTGGGGGCATGTTTTCCTTGACCTTCTGTGTGTGGGGATAAGGGAGTCTGTAAGCCTTTTGAATGTCAGTAAATAACCAGTGAATGCTGCCTGTCTCAGAGGGTTTTCCAAAGAGGCTGAAGTGTGTGGTAGGTAAGATGTTGACAGACTTTGAAGAAAACTCTTAGAGGCAAAGGCTTTCTTCCCACTTATTTTTTTTTTGGTAGGAGAATAATGATCAGGGCTCAAAGAGTTTCACAACAACTGACTCCTGCTTCTAGAGCATGATCAACCTGATCAGTCATTCTATCAAGGTAGTTATGACAAAAGGTCACTTTGCTGGATTGGTGGTTTGTATAATTGGTTCAACTGCTCAGCTAGGGCCAGCTGGGTTGCTGAATGAGTCTTCATTGGTTTGGTTTATTTGCTTCACTCACTTAAACACAGCCCCAGTTTTATTCTGGTGAGAGGAAAGGGAAGATAACACATTATAACCTTATAAATATTTTAGTTCCTGTCTCTATATAATAAGATAAAGAATGCTTTGAGGTTATGCTCTGGCTCTTCCTTTTCTATTCTCTAACAGTTTTAAGAGGATTCTACATAATTCTTTATGTGTTGGGAAGGGATGACAAATAATTATCTTTTGGTCATCTCACTTCATGCATGTCTTGAGAATAGTCTTCATCGTGTTTCAATGTCTGGGTAAAAACTGGGACCCATGCCTAAATAGGGTGTCATGTAGAAGAGGGATTAAATTTATTTTGGCTCATAAAGTTAGAGCAAAAATAAATAGGTGTATGTCAATTCAGGTTTCTAAATTCAATATATATATATATATATATTGAGTGGCAACCATATGTCAATATTCAGCTGTTCTTAAAAATACAAAAATAAACACAATTCTAAATTACCTCATGAATTTTAAAGTTTGGTAGAAATGTCAAGGAAATAGAACAACAATAGCAACACACTGAAATGAGAGATGTTTACAAATGCCCACACAACACTATGGAAGCACCAAGACCTACCCAGAAGTAATCTAGATTACTAGATGGTGAAAGGTAATTTTGCCTCTCTAATTCTAATAGATCTAGTCAACCCTAGAATGTTCTTCCCTGTAAGAAACTTGGTTTCCTGTCACCGGAAGCCAAAAGGTCTTTGACATTTGGTCTTGTCCAAAATGTCCACTGAGACTTTGGTCCTTGAGAAAAGGGCCTTGAATTTTATCCTGTCCAAACCATCCATTGAGACATTAGATCTGTACTGAGAGGTCTTTGATGATGGCCATTCTGACTGCTGTGAAGTGGTATCTCATTGTGGTTTTAAGTTACATCTCTCTGATGGCTAGTGAATCTGAGCATCCTTTCATATGTCTCTGAGCCCTTTGTATGTCCTCCTTGGAGAAGTGTCTTTTCAGGTCCTTTGCCCATTTCTTAATTGGACTGATTGTCTTCCTAAAGTGTAGTCATGTGAGTTCTTGATATATTTTGGAGATCAAACTCTTGTCTGAGGTATCATTTGCAAATATATTTTCCCATATAGTTGGTTCCCTTTTCATTTTGTTAATGTTTTCTGTAGCCATGCAGAAGCTTTTTATTTTGATGAAGTTCTATTTGTTTATTCTTTCCATTATTTCCCTTGCTCGAGTGAAAATACCACTGCGGAGGTTATCTGAGATTTTTCTGCCTGTTTTCCTCTAGGAGTTTTCTGGTGTCACGACTTATATTTAAGTCTTTTACCCACCTTTAGTTTATTTTTGTGTATGGTGTAAGTTGGTGGTCAAGTTTTTTTTGTTTTTGTTTTTGTTTTTGCATGTAGCAGTACAGATCTCCCAATATCATTTGTTAAAGAGACTATTTTTACTCCATTTTATGTTTCTGCTCCCTTTGTCAAATATTAATTGACCATAGAGACACATGTTTATTTCCAGGCTCTCTGTTCTGTTCCATTGATCTATGTGTCTGTTCTTTTGCCAGTACCAGGCTGTTTTGATTACTCTGGACTTGTAATATAATTTGATATCAGGTATTGTGTTCCTCCAGGCTTTGTTCCTCTTTCTCAAAATTGCTGAAGTTATTCAAGGTTGTTTATGGTTCCATATAAATTTTTGAAATGTTTGTTCTATATCTGTGATATATGTCATTGGCATTTTGATAGGAATGGTATTGAATCTGTATATTGCTTTGGGTAGTATGGACATTTTGATGATGTTAATTCTTCCAATCCATGAACAAGGTATATGCTTCCATTTATTTGAGTTTTCCTTAATTTCTTTCTTTAGTGTTATGTGGTTTTCTGAGTAAAGGTGTTTTGCTTCTTTGGTTAGGTTTATTCCTAGGTACTTTATTTTTCTTGTTGCTGTATCAAATGGGATTTCTCCCCCTGATTTCTGTTTCTGATATTTCATTGTTGGTATACAAAAATGTCTTTGATTTATGAATATTAACTCTGTATCCCACTGTTTGCCAAAATCATTTATTAGGTCGAGTAGTTTTTTTTTGTGGAGTATATAGGGTTTTCTATGTACAGTATCATGTGATCTTCCAACTGTGACAGTTTTACTTCCTCTTTCTAATTTGGATCCCTTTTATTTCTTTTTCTTGTCTTATTGCTATGGCTAGGACTTCCAGTACTATGTTGAATAGGTGCCCGCTATGGTGAAAGCGGGCATCCTTGTCTTATTCCTGATCTTAATGGAAAAGCTCTAGGTTTTTGTCCATTGAGTATGATGTTGCCTGTAGGTCTCTCATATATGGCCTTTATGATGTTAAGGTATGCTCCCTCTACTCCCACTTTGCTAAGTGTTTTTATCATAAATGAGTGCTGTACCTTATTAAATATTTTCTCCACATCTATTGATATCATCATATGATTTTTGTCTTTCCTTTTGTTTATGTGATGTATTACATTTGTTGATTTGTGAATATTGTACCATCCTTGAATCCCTGGGATGAATCCCATTTGATCATGATGTAAGATCTATTTAATGTATTGCTAGATGGGGTTTGCCAATATTTTGTTGAGGATTTTAGTGTCTACGTTCTAGCAGTGATATTGGCCTACAGTTTTGTTTGTTGTGTCTTTATCTGGTTTTGATATTAAGATGATGCTTGCTTCATAAACAGAGTTTGGGAGTCTTCCATTTCCTTGTTTTTTTTTTTGAATAGTCTGAGAAGGGTAGGGGTTAGCTGTTCCTTAAATGTTTTGTAGAATTCTCCTGTGAAACCGCCTGGTCCAACGCTTTTGTGAGCCCGGAGTATTTTGATTACTATTTTGATTTTACTAACTGTTATTGGTCTGTTCAAGCTTTCTACCTATTTATTCAGTTTTGGAAGGTTATATTTTTTTAGAAATTTGTCCATTTCACCCAGGTTTTCAAATTTCTTGGTGTATGGTTGTTTGTAGTAATTTCTTACAATCCTTTGTATCTCTGTGGTATGAATGTAATCTCTCCTCTTTCATTTCCAATTTTATTTATTTGGGTCCTTTCTCTTATTTTATTGATGAGTCTGCATAAAGTCTTGTTGATTTTATTTATCTTTTCAAAGAACCAACTCCTGGATTCATTGATCTTTTGAATTGTTCTTTTAGTCTCTATGTTATGTAATTCTGCTCTGATCTTGGTTATTTCCTTTCTTCTCTTCTCTCTGGGCTTTGTTTGTTGTTGTGTCCCCAGTACTTTTAGGTGTAGTGTTAGGTTGCTTATTTGAAATGTTTGTATCTTTTTTAGGTAGGCCTGTATCGCTATGAACTTCTCTCTCAGGACTGCCTTCTCTGTGTCCCATAAGTTTTGGATCATTGTGTGTTCATTTTCATTTGTTTCCAGGAACTTTTGATTTCTTCCTTGATTTCACAATTAACCCATTCATTGTTTAATTGCAGACTATTCAATCTCTATGAATTTTAGTGTTTTTGAGTTTTTTGCTTGAGGTTGGTTTCTAATTTCAGGCTCTTGTAGTCCGAGAAAAAGGCATGAATGTTTTTGATAGGACCAAATATGAAGGATCTTCAGCATAGACCAAATGTTTCCTTGAGCATTTTGGTCAGGGCCAAATATTCATTACTCTTACTTGAGGTCTGTAAGTCAGAGTAGAAGGATGAGAAATAGAGGATGTGAATGGCATGTGGGTTAGCTGTGAAATTGAGGGTACTTTCAACTTTGAAATTCAAGGATGCTTTAACTACCAGTGTCAGGCTGAAGCTTAATTGGTAAATCCCTGTATAAACTCAACAAACTTCCTTGAAGAGGTTGAAGTTCTCAGTGCCTGATATTCACTCTCTCACTCCCCACTCCTGTGCCTCAATACAGCTGGTGATACTTCTCCCTGAAGAGGGCATTGAGGTCTACTGCACTCTGCTCCTATTGCCTAGCTTTTTCTGTTACTAAGAAGTGTCAGTGATTTAAATTTCACCACAACCAACACTTTATAGAAAGACCTTTCATTTGTATCTCTAAATGATACAACATATATTACCATAAGAAAATATTCTGTACCCCATATTCAGGCTTTTACTATCTTATTTGCATCTAAAAGAATTAGGGATTTTTCATGGTAGCCTCAAAATTCAGGCCAGATATCTAGGTATGTTATTTGTTTTCAAGCACAGAATATTGCTTTGAGACAAAAGTTAGTCTCTAAAACAGTAATAACATTATTGGCAAAGAGTACTCATAAATACCAGTTTTAAATTAGGTGTCCTGTGACTTTTAATAAGATATTATTTTTACTTCAGATCTATTTGCTCCTAATGATTTCAACTCAGGTTGACAATGGAGAGACAGAAATTTACATTTTGTTCCATAAATTTTCTTACAATGGGCCTGGGATATAACAGAATAAGGAAAGCCATCAGGGCAGCAGTTTTTATGGAAGAGAATTTGGCAGGCTGCTGCATTTTATTCCTTCATTGTGTTTACCTAGCAACCTCTATGTGCCAAACTCTGCTAAATCCTGGTCAAATGAGAGAAAATCAGGGTTACTGATGCATAAAAGTTCACAATCTAAGGCTGACTGTGCTTCCTATAAACTTTCTAGGAATTGAGACAAAGGAAGTTAGGCTGGTATATTTCAATGTCATGTTAAGATACAAAGTTTACAATATAACTCAGAATGGGGAGGGAAAATTAGCACAGCAAAACTATAGCATTAGTTCATAAGAAATATAAAGTTATGTCAATAGAATGATTATTAGTCCTTATGTACAATCAGTTTTTTTTGTAGAGCACCATGAAAGAGAAATAAATCCTCAGTTAGAACATCTAGGTTTTTTGGAATCTTTATGGGAGAAAAATAGCAAAGTTCCAGAATAGAAGTCCTCACCATTTTATAACCCCCTTCCATCTGTGATATCATAGCTCATCTTTCACCTTTCTTCCCTTCAATCCTCATGCTAGATATTGTAGACTAGAACCAGCCTTTTTGCAGAGCAGCAGGAACCAGGCAGAAGAGTAAATCATTAGCATTCTACAACAAAGAATGACAATTTTGTAGCATGGCACAAAGTTTGTTGAAGACTTGATTAGTTCTGTAGGAATGCTTAATTGAATAGTGAGACAGAATAAGGAGAGACACGTAAATCAGAGGGCAAGAGGTAAGTTTACATTGGATAGCCTCTTCAAGCAGGCAGAGAAGTCTCAAGTTGTGTTGTAGTGGAGGCATCAATAGCTAAATTCATGACATAACACTTGATTGATTCCTTCACTACTTGAAGCCATTCTTTAAGAGGCTTTTTAAACCATTATTGTTATCCAGCAGTTATTTGTTTCAGAGATTGATAGGGTAAGCAGTGTAAGGAATATCCTACTAGGAAGAGAAAATTGTCCAGTTACAAACATAAACCCAACTGAAAGAACTATGAAATTATTTCCCCCAAAAACCGTTTCCTGAGAATATCTAGAGAAATAACCTATGGTTAAATGCAAGAAATAAAACAGCACATCATGTATTATGCTAAGTGAAATAAGTCAGTCAGAGAAAGACAAATACCATATGATTTCATTTATATGTAGAATTTAAAAAGCAAAATAAGCAAGCAAACAAAACTTAAAAAGACTCATAGATACATAAAACCAAATGGTTGCTGCCATAGGGGAGAGGGGTTGAGAAACTGGGTGAAAAACATGAAGGGATTAAGAAGTATAAATTGGTAGTTTTGAAATAGTCATGGTGATGTAAAGTATAGCATAGGAAATATAGTCAATGATTTGTAACTATGTATAGTGTCAGGTGGGTACTGGAAATAACAGGGTACCAGAGCACTTTGTGAAGTGAATGACTGATCACTTTGTTGTACACTTGAAACTAATACAAAATAATATTGAATGTAAGTTGTAATTGAAAAATAAAATAAAAACATCCAGCCCATTACATGGGTTACCTATTAAACCCAAAATAGAAAATGCTATAACAAGTATGAACAAGACCCATGGGAAATCTGAGGGTTCATTTGTATCTCTCAAGACTCAGCTCAGACATCACTTCCACTTGAAAACCTCCTCTGAACCCCCCAAAGTGTTTATCCTCCTGTAAATTCTCATGGTCTATTATATATAATGTATATTTATATGGTTGTACTTATAGCACAGGTGGCAAACACAAGGCCTGTGGACTGAATCCAGCCCTCCACCTTCTTTTATCTGGCCCAGAACCTTGTTTCTACCCAGTGGCAGCACTGAGCTCCTTGCCCCTAGTTAAGGAGTAGTTACGTTTATATAGTCCTAAAATTACATTCCGCCCTTTGAAGGCAACTGTGAGGCTGATGTGGCCCCTGGTGAAAATGAGTTTGACACCCCTGAATAGGTTTATTTATTGACTACCTGCTACCTGTTCATTTATGTATCACCAGAACCTAGAACAATGCTTGATATAGAGTTTGTGCTAAAAAAATATTTGTTGAATAAATAGATTATAGGAGTTGAAGGATAGACTGAAAATGAAGATATTGGATACTGGATGTATGTAGAAAACTTAGGCAAATAAAACAAGTTATCTAAGTGAAAGTCTGAACTATAGGAATGGAATAGAGATAATGGATGTGAGAGAAATAGGTAAGGAAGCAGATGAATGAAATTTAACAGTCCACCACTACATGAGAGGAAAGAAAATGACCTAGAGGACTCTGAGATTTTGAGCCATGCTCTGAGGTTGTGAGCCAGAGTGTGTGGAAAGGCAACTGACCACAAACACAGAGAAGCACAAGCTTGTTTGGTGGGACAAATTGTGTTCAGATTTGGTTATGTTGAATTTGGAGTATTATTTTAATGTCCAGTCATATATGTTTCAATTATATATGTGTAGCTTAAGTTTTGAGTATATCCATGGAAAGTGATGAAAATTTGGTAAAAATTTGTTAGAATATGGCATTTGAAGACATGAGACTATATGCATTTGCTGAATGATAAAATATATAACAAGAAGAAAGTAGAATCTATGATAGAATTTTAGGTAATATTTGCATTTCATGGATTTGAGGAAGACAAAGACCCAGAGAAAGCATCAGAAAGCTTCAGGAAGAACCAGAGTTTATTTGAATCACAAGTAAGAATGGAGAACTTCCTTAAGCAGATAAGAAGTGCCCCAGTGCTCACTTCGGGAGCACATATACTAAAATTGGAATGATACAGAGAAGATTAGCATGGTCTCTGCACAAGGATAACATGGAAATTTGTGAAGCGTTCCATCCCCAGCAGGCTGGGCAGAATACAAGTTAAGTGTCAAAGAGATTCAGTTTCCTCTCCATTTTCCACTTACTGGAAGAAATTTTTAACTCTTTAAGCAAAAGAAGACAGTTAAAATCTAAAGGAGTAATTTTTATTTTTTTCCTAATAATGGTGATTGTAATTGAGCTTAATTGCTAATTAATTGCTTTACTTTTGTTACATTTCTAGCCGGCTCATTTTAAGACCCAGAGTAAATTGGATAGATTATTAGCTTTGAAATCAAATTTGCTTTTTTTCTCTTGATTTAATCTTTATTGTATTTTCTTCTATTACCATTTAGTTCCCTTATACCCCCCATTCCCCACAATCACCACCCTGTTGTTCATGTCCATGAATCCCTTTTCCTTTTTTGCTCAATCCCTCCACCCCTCAGCCTCCTCCCCCACACAACTAGCTATCATCTGTAAGGATTTAAAATTTATTTCAATACTAATTAGTTACATGACATTAGGAAATTTACTTAATTTTTTGAATCTCAATTGACTCGTGGGTAAAATGGAGATAGCAATGCTTAACTTGACATGTTGTTTTGAAGATAATACATATTAATTAGCATATCACTTATAATAAATACATGTTGTCTTTTCTTTTGCTATCCTTCCTCCCAAAGTCATTTAACTCTCATGGAAAGTCTCTAAATATATAATTTCATGGTCTTTTGCCTTCAGAGAACACTCAAAGAACATTAATGAGGACTTTATGGATATTAATGGAAAGATACTAGAGAAGCTTGCAAAATTGAAAGATCTAACAACTAAAGAAACTGAAAACGGGCCTATATTAGGATTTGTACAATTGGTTCTGCCCATTCTCCAATTTCCAAGAATAAAGACTGGTGTAGAGAAGGAATGAAAAGTCTGTAGAATGGGAAGAACAGTATTTTTCATGAGTGTCTTGAATCTTAGTTCAGAAGCACTAGAACCAGGAAACACTTTTAAAATGCTTCTTCTCTTGTTCTTTTTTTTTGCTCATTTGTGCTTGGCTTTATTCTCTTCTTTGTAAATGGATTGACTTTAAATGCAAGGGGATATGGTTGTTACCAGCCAAATTATTTTACCTTCTAGCTCAGTGACAAAAGGAAAGAACTAACATTACAACATTTCCGGTGAAGAACTCAACCTGTCTGGCTTGCTTCCTGTGCCCAATCCTGCGGGAATGACCATGGCTGGCTGACACGTCTTAGGACTCTCCCAATGGAAGTTGTGAACCCAGGCTCATGGACATTGAGACTAGGCTCTGTTACCATAGTGTTGGATGAGATCATTGAGAGGAAGTGAGCTTGACCCTCAAGCTGAACTTGGGCAATCAGAAGCTTCTTACCTTCTCCTTTGTCCTTGGAATGTATGCTTTGCCCACTGTTCCTGGGCTAGGAACAGTTCCAAGGACACAAGCTTGAGGAGTAAGGTGTTGCTGAGACTGTCTGGGTGGTATATGGGACCGAACCCAGTTAAGGCTTCTGTATGAACTTGTAAGATTCTGGCATGTTCATTCAAAGATCTACCTGTTTTTCAGACACTAAAGACAAATCTCGTAAGTTCCCTTGCATCAAACTTGCCACCAACCAATCTCGAGTGCCCTGCCTTTTAGTCTCCTTGCCTTTGATGTGTAAGAGCTAGTTTGTGAACCCACACAGAGGAGAGAGGGGTGCTGGCCAGACAAAAATGAGAGCCATGACAATGATCATTTTGTTCTTTCTAATCCTCATGCTTATTTCTTTTCAGTGTCTTAGCACATTAGCTAGGACTTACATCATTGTTGAATTGTAGCAGTGATAATGGCTGTTCTTATCTTCTTTCTGACTTTAATGGGAGTTTCTGATATTGGCTGCAAGACTTTGATACATATCAATTAAAGGAAGTTCTTCATATTCTTAGTATTCCATGAGTTTTATTTTTTTTTTAATTATGAAAGGGTGTCAATGATGGTTGAGATAAATTGAATTTTGTCCTAAAATTTTTAAGGTCATTGATATTTTTCTCATTGAATTCATTAATATAATCAATTAAGTTGATAGATTAAAAAACATTGAATCAGTTTAAATCATTGGGATAAGTCCTCTTGTTCACAATGTATTTTTATTTTGCTACATGCTGAATTTCATTTATCAAAAATTTAATTTTTGATTCTCTGTTTGTAAGCAATATTGACCCATGGCATTCTTGTATTGTCTCCACCTAGTTTTGTAGTCATTATTTTCCTGGCCTTATAAAATGACTTGGAGAACTTTCTTATTTTTGTTGAACTCTGGAACTTTGAATAAAATAGGATTTGTTCATTGTAAATTTGGCAGAGGTTTGTAAATGATCTGGGCCTGGTATATTTTTTTTAGTAAGAGAACCCCTGAATATCATTTAAATTTTGTAATAGTTACTGGCTTACTCAGATTTTTATATTTTATAAACTGATTTTAGTAGTTAAATTTTTCTAGAAAATAGCCTTTTTTATATTAATTTTCCTCTCTATTTATCTCTTCCTAAAATCTTCAGTTATATTGGGAACATTTTCCCTATTAATTTGTGTTTCTTATTTCTACCCCACTCCCATTTAAAAACTTGCTTTGTACTACTTTATGAGAGGTTGTCTCAATTTCACTCATCAATTTGTGAATTTGCTATTACCTTTTTATTGAATATGTATTCTTTTACTAATGTTTAAACATCTGTTTAAATATTTATTTTTAATATATTAATTGGTTCTTTTAAAATAATCAGCCACTCATTTTTATTTCATTATTACTGATTATATTTTTATTAGCTTTCTGTCTCACATTTTTTTGGTTCTCATTTACCACTTTAATTTATAAAATGTTAAAAATACTTGTTTTTTGTTTTTAGAGTTGTGTACTATGCTGGTTTCCTGAGCTTCAAGTGCTTCTGTGTTTTCAGTATGTTTGCTTTTTATAGTGTTAATTTCCCTCAGCTGATTTATGATTCTTAGTTGTAAGTTGTCTTCATAGAAATGTTTCTTAGCGTGTGTCCAATAAATTGCAGTGGTCTAAGGAGAGTCTTAGCCCTTAACACATGGGGCATGACTGCAAGTAGCCTTGGTGAGTCTCTTAGCTTGAGGTCTCTCACCCTTGAAGATGACATTTTCCCCTCTAGATCAGTAGATTCTCTTGAACTTGACTGGGTGGTAGATTCCCTTTGTCTGGCTTCATCATTTGGTACTATCCCTGTCAGCTGAGCACAAATCCAGTCTCTAATCATTTATTTTAAAGGCTTAAATGTTATAAATTAACACTGTGATCCTAAATTAGGAATGTTACTTTCAATATTTACATTTAAATTTCTTATACATTGGCATGTATTTTTATATACTAATGTTGAGATCTATTTATTTCCCAAAATAGTGCATTCTCTCACCACAAATCATTAATCCAATGACAATTGTATTATGTATTCATTTCCCAGAAATATTTTGGTCTAATTATAGACTTTTTTCTGTTACTTGTATGTCAATCTCTGTGCTTCTACCATACCTGTAAATAATTTGGGGTAGAGTAAGCCTTCCTTTATCACTCTTCCAAAATTTCTTCAGATATTTCTATATGCCTTTGAGGAAGCTGTGGAATCTAGCATCAAGTGCTAAGAAACTAGGGAGGATTCTTGTCATCTGAGTGTTGAATAACAGGCAGACAGACCTTGGTCCTAGACATGGGCACTGTGGTATCCCTGTTCTATTTCTAGGCAATCTTGACTGAAGTCCAGGAGCACCTGGAAATCATTGCCTTATAAAATTACCAATGGACATGAGAGCCTTAATGGAAGTCCAGGTTTCTAGAGAAGTTCCAGAATAACATTACAGAAAAAAAAATATGAATGGAGACACACTGGAGTGGGTAAGAAGAACAGCTTGACTTTACCTGCCCCCTTTCCCCAAGGTAGCACAGCTTAGAATCAAGAGATATCTTCCTCTGTCCATAATTTCTCTTGCAGGGAAAGGAGAGGACATGTGAGTGAGCACCTGGTTTTCTCAGTTGTTCCAGGATGCTACCAAAAGGGCTCATGTCTTTTGCTCCATCTAGAGTATAGTATAATGAGCTATATTACTAGGGGGAGGGAAGAGGTTGGGGAGTAAGCAGATAGGATGCTCAGAGGACATTAAAGTGATGCAAATTTCACTAACAGCATGGAAGACTCCATTAAGAAGCCTGCCATGAACCACTGGTATGCCTCAACCATTTGTCCCCCAACTAACCCATGGGTACCCCTAGTGTTGTATGTGCCTCACTCACATACACCCCCATCCTGTGGCTGACTCCCTTTGTATGGTCCCAAAAGCAGTGGTGAGAGTGAGCTTTGGTAGACAGCTGGTAAGCATGCACAGAAAGCTAGCCCAGTTCCATGGGCCAGAGAGAAAACACAAACTTGGGTTTTAGTAGAACCTTTAGGAACAAAAGAGAGGCTCTATCAGCAAACAGCCTGCCGAATTTTAGGATCCAGAGAAGACACACAAGCTTAAGAATTCAGCCACAAGAAGGATCAAGAAGCCTTAGAATCTCCAGCAGAGCTGTCAAAAAGGCTATCCCAAAATCAGTTAGTGGAAACTAGAGGAGCTGACTGCTTCAAGTATAAAAGCAGCAGTGTAAAAACTTGAGGAACTTGAGAATTCAAGGTAATGTGATACCACTAAGGGATCACAATAATTAAAAATTAAACTTGAAGACATGAGATCTGTGATTTATCCAATAATGAACTTAAAATAGCCCTGGCTGGTGTGGCTTAGTGGATTGAGCACTGGCCTGTGAACCAAAGTGTTGCTGGTTTGATTCCCAGTCAGGGCACATGCCTGGGTTGTGGACTAGGTCCCCAGTAGGGGCACACAGGAGGCAACCACCCATTGATGTTTCCTTTTCTTTCTCCTTCCCTCCCCTCTCTAAAAATAAACAAAATCTTTTAAAAAACATAATAAAGAAAAATATTTCAAAATAACTCTTTTTAGGAAACTCAGTGAACTACAGAAAAACACAGAGATAATTCAGAAAATTCAGAGAAACAATGCACAAACAAAATGAGAAGTTTTACAAACACATAAAATCATCCAAAACAAATTCTGGAACTAAAGATTCAATGAATGAAATTTAAAAATGCCAAAGAGATCATCAACAGGATGGATCAAGCAGAAGAAAGAATCTGTGAGCTAGAAGACAGGAACTTTGAAATTATTCAGTTAGAAGAGAAAAAATCAAAAATGAATTAAAAAAAAGCAAAGAAAGCCTACATTATCCATGGGAAACCATGAAAAGAAACAATTTGTGAATTGTTGGGGTTCCAAAAGAAGGCAGGGCAAAGGAACCAGAAAGCTTATTAAAAGAAATAATGGCTGAGGATTTTCTGAATCTGGGGAGAGATTGGATAGCCGAGTATATGAAGTTTATAGATCACCAAAAAAAGAATCAACTTAAATAAATCCTCCTCAGGAGTATATTAAAATAAAGCTGTCAAAAATCAAAGACAAATAGAGTATCTTAAAAAGCAACAAGAGGGGAAAAACGTCTGTAATTTATATAGGAACCCCCCTAGCCTATCTCAGCAGAAACCGTATAGGCCAGGAGAAAGTGAGATCATCTATTCACACTACAGAAACAAACAAAACAATGCTAGCCAAAAATGATTTACCCAGAAAAACTCCAGAAATTCAGAAGTGATAAAAACTTTCTAAGGTAAATGGAAGCTGAGAGAATTCATTACCACTACACTTGCCTTACAAAAAAATGCTGAAAGCGTTTCTTGATGCTGAAATGAAAGGATGCTAATTAGGAAAATGTATTGGTCAAATAGTTGGTTATCTAAGTCAACCAGGTATCTCTGAAAAAGTAAACTTCATGGATGGCATGACCTACCTCTTTTTCTAGTCCTGTAGCTAGCAATGTGTTTATTAAAGATAGATATTTTTCAAGTGTATACCTGGACAATCAAAAACTTAATATCAGGCACTTGCATGATAATCAAATAAGCTATACTTGATTATAGCTTGATTATGGTGCTTACTCTATACCCAGTCTCATTGTGACCTTAATGTAGTGGATACATACTGAGTTTCTGGCAGTTCCAGGAGAAAACAGTACAATGTCAGTCTAGGAAATTTCTTGCCCTAATCCCCTAAAAAGAAGTGCTAAGACTCCTCATATTTTTCTCTCAGAAGAAAAAAAGAAAATGACCCAGACTTAGATTATATATATAACCTTTATACATATATATTATATATATATAATCTACATAGATTATATATAAATATTATGTATATTTATATAAAATAAGGAATTGGCTCACACATTGTGGAGTCTGAGAAGTCCCATAATCTTTGATCTATAAGATGGAGGCCCAGGAAAATCAGTGGTCTGGTTCCAGTCCAAATCCTAAGGCTTGAGAACCAGAGGAGTTAATAGTGGAAGCCCCAGTACAAGTGCAGCAGATGACAGATCTCCAACTCAAGTGATCAGGAAGAGAGCAGATTCTTCTTTCTGCCTTTTTGTTCTTGTTGGGCCATTAATAGATTGGAGGTTGCCTGCCCACATTAGGGAGGGCAATCTTCTTTACTCAGTCTACCTTTTCAAATACTAATCTCATCTAGACACACCCTCCCAGACACATCCAGAAATAATGCTTAATGAAGCATCTGGACATCTGGCTTGGTCAGGTTGACACATGAAATTAAACATCACAACAAGTAACCCTTAATATTCTGTTTGAAACCCATATTATCCCAGAGCAGATAGACCTGCTGACAAATCCAAAACTTCTAATTAATCACAGAAATAATGAAGCAACCATTGCTCTACACTCCCACCATGTTGCCTAGATGTGTTTTCAAGGACAGGGCAGCTGTGCCTGACTGATCTGTAGTGTTATTCTGGAACTAAAGAACTAATGAGAAATAGAAGATGAATTCCTATAGGACCACATAAAGTTAGGAGAAGAGAGAGTTACTCACAGTTCTGGCCTTTTCAGCAATTGTCAAAAAAAAAAGCATAGGAAAAAAAAAACTATCAACTGCAGGAGTGAAGGTGCTTAATTTTATTCTTTTCCAAACTTGCATAAAACTGAAATGTAGAATGAGAAGGTAATCAGCACCCAGCATTCAAGAATCAGGGAGGCTAAGAGTAGGGCCAAAAAAACCTGAGTGGGCATGGGAGGTGTTATACACACACACACGTATATGTATACATATATACACTTTATTTTTATTTTATATAAGGATACTTTTCTTTATTTTTTAAATGCTGTTTAATTTTCCTGGATCTGCATATCAAATTACCACAAATGCAGTGATGTAAGATGACACAAATTTATTCTTACTGTTCTGGAAACCAGAAGCCTGAAATCAAGGTGTTGGCATGACCATGTTCCCTTCAAAGGCTCTAGATGAGAATCTTTCCTGGCCTCTTCCAGCTTCTGGTGGTTCCTGGTATTTCATGGCTTGTAGCAGCATCACTCTAACCCTTTCCTCTGTCTTCACAGAGCATTCTTCCTGGTGCCTTTTGTCTTTAGTTAAGGACATTCTCTTTGGATTCAGGACCCATCCTCTTCTAGTATGATCTCATCTCGATTATTATCTTAATCACATAGGCAAAGATGCTTTTTCCAAATAAGTGTCCGTTCTGAGGTTTCAGGTGGACATGCATTTTGGGGGAGCACTAGTAAACCCATTGCAAAGGGAATACTAAGCAAAATTATGAGTGTTTATTATTTAAATGAATTTTAAAGCATGGTCTATATGTTAGGTCTCATAAAACAGAAATTAAGGTGTTCACCATCCTGAGCACTTATCTGACGGTATGAAAAGAACACTCATGCTCATTCAGGTTGTTTGCAGAATTTAGTTACTGTGGTTATTGTACTGAAGTTTCATTGCTTACTGGTTGTTGGCTGGGCATTATTTTTAGCTTCCAAAGGCTGCCTGCATTTCATTGCTTCTGGTCCTCTTCTTCCACCTTCAAAGCTAGCAATGGCAGTCTGAGTCCTTCTAAAACTTTGAGTTTCTCTCTAGCTTCCTCTTCTGCCTCATCAATCCAAATTCCCTTTCTACCATTAGTCTCAGTCCTTTTCTTTCATCACATCTCTCTCTGATTCAGACAAGAGAACATTCTCTTCTTTTAAGGGATCATGCAATTAGATTGAGCTCACTTAAGCAATTTAGGAGAATCTTCCTATTTTATTTATTTTATTTATTTTATTTTATTTTATTTTATTTTACTTTATTTTTTAGACACTATTTTTATCTCTATTGCATTTTCTACTACTGTTTAGTCCATTTATACCCTGTTCCCCTCCAGTAATCACCACCCTGTTGTCCATGTCCATGAGTCCTTTTTCCTTTTTGCTCAATCCCTCCATCCCCTAACCTCCCCTGTTCCCATTACCTGAAACCATAAAGATCCTGGAAGAAAACATAGGCAGTAAAATCCTGGACATTACCTGTAGCAATTTTTTATTGGATATATCTTCCCAGGCAATGGAAACAAAAGAAAAAATAAATTGGACAACATCGAACTAAAAAGTTTTTGCACTTCAAAGGAAATCATCAACAAAATAAAAAGACAATCCATAGAATGGGAGAAAATATTTGCCAATACATCTGATAAGGGGTTTCACCCAAAAAATCCCAAAAAACAACCTACTTAAAAAATGAGCAAAAGACCTGAATAGACACTTTTCCAGAGAGGACATACAGGTGGCTAATAGACATATGAAAAGATGCTCAACATCACTAATCATCAGAGAAATACAAATTAAAACCACAATGAGATACCATCTCACACCTGTCAGAATGGATGTCATCCGAGATATCTCAAAAATTAAAAATGGATTTGCTTTTTAACCCAGTGATTTCACTCCTGGGAATATATCTGAAGGAACTCAAAACACTAATTTGAAAGGACATAAGCACCCATATGTTCACTGCACCATTATTTACAGTCGCCAAGATATGGAAGCAGCCCAAGTGTCCATCAGTTGATGAGTGCATAAAACAACTATAGGATATTTATACAATGGAATTCTACTCAAACATAAAAAAAGAAGAAAATTTTACCCTTTGCCACAGTATGGATGGACCTGGCAAACATTATGCTAGGTGAAATAAGCCAACCAGAGAAAGACAAATACCATATGATTTCACTCATATATGGAATCTAATGAACAAACTGAACTAGCAAGGAAAATGGGGACAGAATTTTCCTATGTTAGAGGCTCAACCTTTGATTAAACTGGTAAAATTTCTCTTATAAGGTAATGTACCCTATTCACAGGTTCCAGGGGTTAGGGTGTGAACATCTTTGGGGAGGTGGGGTGGAGGCCATTATTGGCCTATCATAGTTAAAATATTTTGTTTTTTTGTAACCATCCTTAGCTGTACATATTTCTAAGCTTTATGATTGTGAATGTTTGTGAATGTTTGTGACTAGGCTTTTGCCAATAAAATTTCCTGGAGTCCTTACACTTAGAGCACCCTAAGGATGTTGATAATATTTTTGCTTTCCATTTTATGATGGTTTTCCTACACTTTGCACCAGTAGGCCCTTATTGGGTATTTGTGACTGAGATCCTAAAGAAGAATATTAGTAACCTTCATTCACGTCTCAGTGGTGCTTTGAAGATTAATGTTTCATAAAATTTCTAAATTAAAATTTTAATTAAAACATGTATATAAATTAATGAGATTGGGGATCAGATTCTAAAATTAGCTAATCCACTAAATATTTTTTTTCAAGACTACAGGATTGGTCCTTTTTTGCCCCTGAGAAGGTTCCACAGTATAAAACTTTGATGCAATCTGTTATTTTTCTGCAGATTGGGAAATTTGAATGAAAATGTTGAATAAATATTATTTTGAATTATTGAAAGAATCACTTTCACTTTCTCTTAGGATGTAAAATAGAAGAAATTAAAACATGTACAGTGTAGGTTTGTGCTTGTCTTCCCTTGTTTCTGATGGCCCTGCCCATGTCTGTGGGACAATACTTATACTGGATCATCATATTTGACTTGATTGATCAATAGTCTAGGAATTTAATTTCAGAGTTTGCTATGTCTATTTCCATAACTTACTTAAAGCAAGTTTGTGTAACTAAACTGATTATAAGCCTAAATTTTAGAAAATAAAAGTTAGACATAAATATAGGAGAAAATATTTTTATTATTATATTTAAAACCACATTTTCCATCTAAATTTATTTACAGAATAGATTAAAATATAGATATAAAATTAGGAACTAGAACATTTGTGTGATTTGAGCCCATTTTTATCTTCCCCCCAAATATCTACTAAAATCTACTGAATACATGGCAACTGGGGAATGGACCAAATTTGAATCTGGCTTTTAGGGAGAACTTTTACTTCCCTTGCCTCATATCTCCAGGAAGAAGGATTTCATTTGGAATAATGGTCTTGCTCTCCCCAGCGGAGGGAGAATGACTTACCTGATTGGTGGGATTAGGAGAAGAAATAAATTTAGAGTTTCTTAGGTGTTTTTTTTTTTCTTTTGAACCAAACTCACTGCTCCTTCATGCAGTAACCTCACAGAGGAAGGCATGGGAAGGGTGGTGGTTTTTCATTTGTGAAAGTGACCAGGTAAATGGGCCCATATAGTTAAATGTGGCATAATTAATAAGTATATTTGTCTGTAGATCTAAAGATACCTTTTCCAATAGGCTTTGTTGATAAAGTAACTGACATTTCGACATCTCTCTCTCTAGCTATCAAGTTTGTTCTTGGTTTGTTCTAACCAAGGAAAGGAAGACTGACTCTGCTTATTGGTTTTATAATATCCCCAAATGGGCATCAGATGCATCAAAAAAGAAAAGCAAGAGCTCAGGGGTTGAGGTGGTTCTGAGATTGTAAAACATCCAGGAATTCTCAGAAATTGTCAGGGAAAATTTGGAAGCAGGGATTTGAAGCAAATTATAATTAGACCTTTGTCAAATCACTTAAACTTTAGGCAATTCAGTTTACTTTACAAAACAGGGATAACTGTACCAATCACAAAAATTATATATAGATATATGGCAGATATATATGCATATACATATATAGCTTAGAAAAGCAAGTGACACATTGCAGTTATGAATTATAATGATGATTATTGTGATTACTATTATAGGATCATGGAAGCTGTGAATGACAACTAAATTGCACAAAGAATTTAAATGAAGTAAATTAACAGCACTGGACATTTCAGCTTGCTTGCTTTGAGCATTGAATGCAGCTCTGAACTTGCTGGCAAAAAGGCAAATTGGTCAGCATTGGGTTATGTAGCTATCACCAAATAAAGAAAAAAATAGTTGCTTTTCTAGGGATAATGTTTGGTTTCTTTGGCATATGTAGAAGACACATTCTGTATTCTGGCCACAAAGCTTGATCAGGCTATTTTTGGTGAGAAGCTTGGAGAGATGGTGGTGATCCCAAGAATCTGACAGAACTGGGAAATGTTATTTTTTAGGATATCTTTGAATACTCCACCTAAGGAGGTGAGTGAAAGGCTCAGTTACTAGAAAGCGTGGTTTTGTGCCAAGCTGGAAGAGATTATAAAAGTAACAAGGCGGTAAGATAGGTAGCTAGAGGATTTAGGAAAATAGAGCAAGATGTAGATCAGATGAATTTAGACTATTCAGAAATAAACTTAAATACCAGGCTTGAGGCAGAATATTTCTTTATGCATACTTAAAATATTTGCCAGACTGGCAACAAATTCTTGAAGAAATAACATGGACTTTCTCAAAAACAAGATGGCCTTTTTCTACATTCCACAGCCCTTATTTTTTTTAAAGTAAATCATTCATTTATATCTCAGTACATGTTCACTGCTAGCTACCCTGAGGAATTCTGATGAATCAGAATACATGTATATTAACCTTAAGTATATTGTTACATTGTGCAAATATTATTAGTTCAATTCTGCATTTAGTGAATGTTGCACCACTGGTTATGTCCTGTGGGAAACACAGTGTGAAAACCTGCTCCCAATCTCCCTGGGGAGGAACTAGTTGAAAATATCAAAGGTAAAGTCACCTCATTTTAATAATATTAAAGAGAGGAAGAGCACTTAATTCTCAAAAAGTTAAAAAATTATGATCACTATATTATATATTGAGTGCAAGTGCTGTAAGGGAGGTTACCAGAGGTTGCTTTCCCCATACTATGGTGGCTCTATGATGTTCCTACCATCTTTGGATCGTGATCTTAACTGAAGACTTTCATAGTCTTATAACACAGACTTACCACAGTCTACAGAGGTTATATAGACTTATAATAGTCTATAGAAGTTGAATATGTGGCTATTAATACTGTGAGAACTGTAATGGGCAATCTCTATTTTCTGTGCTCATTTCCACAAAGGACTTCCACTTTACTTCTCTGGTATGAGCAGTGACATTTGGCTTCCACTTTTTCTGCTCTTGGAAGGAGTGACTGGCACCCAATGGATCATGAAAGCCAGGAGGCAGTGTTATTCTATTGAAATATGGCCAATATAGGTTGTTGCTCTTGTTTTATGTCAGTCCCGTGTTTGCTCAGAGACAGAGTATATTCTTGCTTCCTTCTTCTTGAGATGGCAGATGTAGTAGGTTAGCTGTACTCTCTTTGAGTTTCCCACTTGACATGGGGGAAGAACTTCTGTGTCATGTAAACTTCAAGTCTAGGTCACTGGAGGGAAGGAGGAGGTCCCCCTCTGTTTTTTTTCAGTTTAGCTTTGCTAGTGACAAATAGCTGTAAATATATTTTGACCTTCATTTTGTTACTGAGGTTTATATTCTCTTGGTTAATATCCCAGTGGAAGGAGGGAGTGATAAAGTAATAAGTGCCCCAAATATCCAACAAAAATTTCAAACTAGGTTTTAACTTTGATTCTGCCCATACTCTGTGGCAAATTACTTGACTTCCTTAAGCCATATTTATTCACTGGGAAAATGGCATAATGCTGGTGAAAATGCCCAACCTAGTTAGCAGCTCTTAGGTGGCCTCCAACTAGCTTTCATTCCCTTCAGCCTTCTGCTGGGCTGGTGGGACATGTATCTTTTTCAGCCTTTTCTTTGCATTTAGAAATGAGCAGCTGGAAAGAGTGAGCTATTTCAGGCCGCTCTACAGTACCATGTACATGAGAGAAAAAATAATTATAGTTATTTAGGTTCCTGTTAAAGGTAAGAGCATATGGTATTTGTCTTTCACTGCCTGGCTTATTTCACTTAGCATAATGCTTCCCAGCTCCACCCAAGCTGTTGCAAAGGATAGGAGCTCCTTTCTTTCTGCTGCATAGAATTCCATTGTGTAAGTGTACCGTAGTTTTTTGATCCATTCATTTACTGATGGGCACCTAGGTTGCTTCCAGCACTTGGCTATTGTAAATTGTGCTGCTATGAACATTGGGGTGCGTAGGTTCCTTTGGATTGGTGTTTCAGGGTTCTTAGACTAGAGTCCCAGCAGTGGAATTGCTGGGTCAAAAGGCAGATCCATTTTTAGTTTTCTGAGGAAGTTCCATACTGCTTTCCATAGTGGTTGTACCAGTCTGCAGTCCCACCAACAGTGCACTGGGGTCCCCTTTTCTCCACAACCTCTCCAACACTTGTTTGTTGCTTTGTTTATGATGGCCATTCTGACTGGTGTGAAGTGGTATCTCATTGTGGTTTTAATTTGCATCTCTCTGATAGCTAGCAACACTGAGCATCTTTTCAAGTGTCTCTGGATCCTCTGTATGTCCTCCTTGGAGAAGTGCCTGTTCAAGTCCTTTGCCCATTTTTTAATTGGGTTGCTTGTCTTCTTAGAGTGATGTTGTGTAAGTTCTTTATATATTTTGGAGATTAAACCCTTGTCTGAGGTATCATTGGCAAATATGTTTTCCCATACAGTTGGTTCTCTTTTTAATTTTGATACTGTTTTCTTTAGCTGTGCAGAAGCTTTTTTATTTTGATGAGGTCCCATTTGTTTATTCTTTCTTTTATGTCCCTTGCTCTAGGGGACATGTCAGTAAAAAAGTTTCTGTGTGAAATATCTGAGATTTTCCTACCTACGTTCTCCTCTAGGACTTTAATGGTGTCACAGTTTATATTTAAATCTTTTAGTCACCTTGAATTTATTTTTGTGTAAGGTGTAAGTTGGTACTCAAGTTCCATTTTTTTGCATGTAGCTGTCCAGTTCTCCCAACACCATTTGTTGAAGAGGCTATTTTTACTCCATTTTATGTTGCTGCCTCCTTTGTCAAATATTAGTTGACCATAAAGACTTGGATTTATTTCTGGGCTCTTTGTTCTGTTCCATTGGTCCATGTGCCTGTTTTTATGCCAGTACCAGGCTGTTTTGATTACAGTGGCCTTGTAGTATAGTTTAGTGACAGCTATTGTGATCCCTCCTACTTTAGTCTTCTTTCTCAAAATTGCAGCAGCTATTCAGGGTCATTTATGGTTCCATATAAATTTTTGAAGTGTTTGTCCTATGTCTGTGAAATGTGCCATTGGTACTTTAATAGGCATTGCATTGAATGTGTAAATTGCTTTGGGTAGTATGGGCATTTTGATTATGTTAATTCTTCTGATCCATGAACACGGTATATATTTCCATTTTTTTGTGTCTTCCTTGAGTTCTTTCCTCAGTGTTATGTAGTTTTCTGAATACAGGTCTCTTACCTCTTTGGTTAGGTTTATTCCTGGATATTTTATTTTTTTTGCTATTTCAAAGGGGATTTTTTCTTGATCTCTGCTTCTGCTGTTTCATTGTTGGTGTACAGAAATGTCTTTGATTTCTGGGTATTGACTTTGTATCCCGTTGTTTTGCCAAATTCATTTATTAGGTCAAGCAGTTTTTTGGTGGAGTCTATAGGATTTTCTATGTACACTATCATGTCATCTGCAAACAGTGTTAGTTTTGTTTCCTCCTTTCCGATTTGGATGCCTTTTATTTCTTTTTCTTGTCTGATCGCTAAAACTTCCATTACTATATTGAATAGAAGTGGTGAAAGTGGACAACCTTGTCTTGTTCCTGATCTTAGTGGAAAAGAGTTTAATTTCTGCCCATTGAGTATGATGTTGGCTGTAGGTGTCTCATATATGGCCTTTATTATGTTGAGGAATCCTCCCTCTGTTCCCACCTTGCTGAGTGTTTTTATCATAAATGGGTGCTGTACCATATCAAATGCTTTTTCTGCATCTATTGATATGATCTTGTGGTTTTTGTCTTTGCTTTTGTTTATGTGAGGTATTACATTTAAAATTTGGGAATATTGTACCATCCTTGCATCCCTGGGATGAATTTCTCGTGGTTGTGGTGTATGATCTTTTTAATGTTTTGTTGGATGCAGTTTGCCAATATTTTTTTCAGGATTTTAGCGTTAATGTTCATCAGTGATATTGGTCTGAAGTTTTCTTTCTTTGTTGTGTCTTTATCTAGTTTGGGGATTAGGAAAATGCTGGTTTCATAAAAAGAGTTTGGGAGTCTTCCATCATTTTGGATTTTTTGGAATAGTCTGTGAAAGATAGGGGTTAGGTTTTCCTTAATTGCTTTGTAGAATTCTCCTATGAAACCATCTGGTCCAGGGCTTTTGTGTGTTGGGAGTTTTTTGATTACTGCTTCAATTTCTTTTGCTGTTATTGGTTTGTTCGGGCTTTCTGCTTCTTTTTCATTGAGTTTTGGAAGTTTGTATTTTTCTAGAAATTTGTCCACTTCACCTAGGTTTTCAAATTTCTTGGCATACAGTTCTTCGTAGTAATTTCTTACAATCCTTTGTATATCTGTGGCATCAGTTGTAATCTCTCCTCTTTCATTTCTGATAGTGTTTATTTGGGTCCTCTCTCTTCTTTACTTGATGAGCCTGCTGAAAAACTTGTCGATTTTGTTTATCTTTTCAAAGAGCCAGCTCCTGGATTCATTGATCCTTAGAATTGTGCTTTTAGTCTCCATGTCATTTAATTCTCCTCTGATCTTGGTTATTTTCTTCCTTCTACTTGCTCTGGACTCTCTTTGTTGTTGTTCCTGAAGTTCCTGTAGACATAGGGTTAGGTTGTTTATTTGAAATGTTTCTATCTTTTTTAGGTAGGCCTGTGTAGCTATGAACTTCCCTCTCAGGACTGCCTTCACTGTTTCCCATAAATCCTGGGCTATTGTGAGTTCATTTTCATTTGTTTCCAGAAAACTTTTTGATTTCTTCCCTCATTTCATTCCTGACCCATTTATTGTTTAATAGCATGCTATTGAATCTCCATGATTTTGAGTGTTTTAGGTTTTTTTCCTTGATGTTGGTTTTTAGTTTAAGTCCCTTGTGATCTGACAAAATGCTTGGTATGATTTCAATTTTCTTGAATTTGTTCAGGCTTGTTTTGTGTCCTATCATGTGGTCTATCTTTGAAAATGTTCCTTGTGCATTTGAAAATAATGTGTTTAGGTATTTAGCTTCTTTGGGATGGAGGGCACATATATATCAGTTAAGTCCATTTCATCTAGGGTATTGTTCAATGCCATAATATCTTTGTTGATATTTGTTTGAAAGATCTGTGTATTTTTGACAGTGGGGTGTTAAAATCCCCCATTATAATTGTGTTGCTCTCAATATCTTTCCTTATGCCCTCTAAGATTTTCTCTATGTATTTGGGTGCTACTATGTTGTATGCATATATATTTACAATGTTTATGTCTTCTTGATGGATTCTTGTCTTCTGTATTATGAAGTGACCTTCTGGGTCTCTCTTTATGGCTATTTTTTTGAGGTCTATTTTTTTCTAATGTGAGTATTGCTACCCCAGCTTTTTTTTTCCTATCCATTTTCTTAGAAAATTTGTTTCCAGTCCTTCACTTTCAGCCTGTGAAGGTCTTTTATCCTGAGGTGGGTCTCTTGTAGGCAGCATATATGTGAGTCATGCTTTCTTATCCATTCAGCTATTCTTTGTCTTTTGATTGGAGCATTTAATCCATTTACATTTAAGGTTTTTATTGATAGGTAATTATTCATTACCATTTATGTATGTGTGTTCCTCTCTCTCTCTCTTTTCCTTCCTTTCCTTAAAGCAGTCCCTTTAGCATCTCTTGCAGGGCTGCTTTGGTGGAGGTATATTCTTTTAGACTTCTTTTGTCTGGAAAGCTCCTTATTTGGCCTTCTATCTCTATTGAGAGCCTTGCTGGGTAAAGTAGTCGTGGTTGCAGACCTCTGGTTCTCATTACTTAGAATATTTCTTGCCATTCTCTTCTGGCCCGGAGCATTTCCATTGAGAAGTCAGCTGCTAACCTTATTGGGACTCCCTTGTATGTTACTTCCTGTTTCTTTCCTAGTGCTTTTAAGATTCTCTCTTTGTCTTGGTATTTTGCCATTTTAATTATGATATGTCTTGAAGTGGCCCTCTTTGGGTTCCTCTTGATTGGGACTCTCTGAGTTTCCTGGATTTGTGTCACTTTTTCTCTCATCAAATTAGGAAAGTTCTTTATCATTACTTTTTCAAATAGGTTTTCTATCCCTTGCTCTTCTTCTTCTCCTTCTGGTATCCCTATTATATGGATATTATTATGTTTCATATTGTCTTGCATTTCTCTTAATCCCTCTTCATTCTTTCTGAGCCTCTTTTCCTTTTCTTGATCTTTCTGAGTGTTTTTTTTTCTACTTTGTCTTCCAGCTAGCTGATCTGATCTTCTGCTTCATCCACGCTGCTTTTGATTGCTTCTACTCTGTTTTTCAGTTCAGAAATTGTATTTTTCATTTCCTCTTGACCCTTGTTGATAGTTTCTATTTCCTTTTTCATGTTGATATAGTTTGCAGTGAGTTCATTGTAGTTTCCCTGTAGTTTCTGGTAGCTCACTGTAAGCTCATTGAGCCTGCTGATAATCATTGGTTTGAACTCAATATCTGGTTGTTGAGTTGCCTCTATTTAATTTAGCATTCTTTCTGAGGTTTCTTCCTTTCCTTTCATTTGGGAATTGTTTCTTTGTCTTCCAATTGTTTCTGAGACTCTTCTTGTTAGCCTCTGCTTCTAAAATTGATCTGTTCTGGTTCCTTGGATTTATGGTGTGAACTTCCATGGTAAAATACCTGTGAGATTCAGTGATGCAGTCTCCTTCAGGTATCCTGGTGTTCACAGCTTCCACCTACTCTTTTTTGTGATCAGTTGGAGGGGTAAGTCAAAGTTGTTTAAGACAGCAAGGGAGTATTCTATGACATTTACAGTAGTAGCCAGTGGAGAAGAGATAGGAGATCCTTGGCTATATATAGTGTTAACTGTGATATTCCACCCAACTAGCCACTTTTTAGAAAGGATGGAAACAAGATAAGACTGTTGTTGGGGACAGAAGGATTATGAGTTTGATCTAGAAAGCAGTGAGGTTGTGGGAGGTCAGGTTCTGGGGCAAGGATAGAGTAAAGGATAGTAAATAGGTGTAGTGTGTGAGAGAACAGAGTTAAGCACTACAGTGATAGATTTCACTAAACCGTCAAGTGGGCTAAGGTCTGGGGTGGGGTGTTGTGTAGTATTTACAATTGTATGTAATAGCTATTATTTACTGTAATATCAGAGCATCAATCACTTGACAGAATCTATGAGATTTAGAAAACAAGAATAGGGAGTATAGAACTTTGAGTAGTGTACTAATGGAACACAAATGAAGTAAAAGACAGTAAATTAGCAATACACTATGAATGAGATAACAGGGGAAACCTGTGAAATGATACTATATAATCAGCCAAGCAAAGAAAGCTATACAGAAAGAGGAGGAATATAAAAATACTATTAAAATAAAAGATGTAATAATAATAAAAAATAATAATAGAAATATGCAATAACTTGCAGGTTCTCTGTAATAGTAAAGTGAAATTTGTCCCACTATGTCAGCTGTTGGAATGTCCCCTCTTTGGGTCAAACTCTGGTCTTTTCAGTTTTGAGTTTTTTTTTTTCATCACTTGTGGGTGTTTAAAAAGAAAAAGGAAAAAGAAAAGAAAAAAAGCAGAAGGAGGAAGGAAGAAGAGATAAAATTAGAAGGAAAGGAAGAAGGAAAGAGACACAAAAGGAATTGAGAGATATAAAAATAATAAAAATTAAAAAATAAAAAATACTTAAAAAAATCAAACAAACAAACAGACAAACAAAAAACCTCTTATTGGTTTCAAATTGGCCAAACCAGTTTTTCCAATTTCTTAATTAATGTATTACCACCACCCGTCCACCTCTAAACCCACCCCAGGAAGGCATGGTAACACAAATATCAAAGGGAGAAATTGTTCCAAGAATGGGGAGGTGGTGAAAAAATGCTCCAAATAGCTAAGTAGTTAAGAACAGAATAATGCCTATCAGAATGTCATTCTTTCACAAAAACATTGTTTTTAATGAATGCCATTGAGCACTGACTCTGTGGAAGTCCCAGCTCTGGATGACTGGGACACAGTGGTGAGCAAGTTTCTTGCTGTTTAGGGAGCTTACAGTTCAATGACCACACTAAGAGGGTGGCAACAGTGCCAATTGAAGAGTTGAGTGACACAGAAAAGACCAATGCTGGTTTCCAAAGGTAATAAGAGGTGTAGGGGGTGCATTTAGATTCCAAAGTTGACTTTTCACATTGTTTTCTAGCATTAATTAGGCAAGATAGGTCAAATTTGAACCCCTTATTTTAATACTAAATAGAATAACATCAAAGGTTATTCAGACAGCATGTGGAACTGGAAAAAAAAAAGACAACGGAGAATGTGACTGTGAACCATACATTTCACCTTTCCCCTGCCCATGCCTCCTAGAATTTGTCTCTGGAAAGACAGGCAATACCCTGCAGTTCTTCTGTGTCTTAAGTACAGCCTTATGCTCTGAGCCTTCCCTCTCTGGTCCTACTTTTAAAAACTTCCTGTATATTAAGGATCTGATAAACTCAGGCACAGTAGGATGTTAATGACTGATAAAGCTTAATATACTAGTTTCCTAGGGGGATTGAATTGTGGGAAATGCAGGAAGCCACAGTATAAAGGAATAAATTATTGTGAATATTTAGACATCATTGAGCAGATGGAGACATCATTTTATGAGGGTCAGAGATGCCTTCTTTTTGACCCTGAAATTACATTACAGAACAGCTGCAAAGACTCCCTGTTGTTGACAGAGCCTGTGCTTAAGAAACAAGACAAGGTCTGGGACTCAGTAGGAGAGGGAATTTTAGGGGAATTTCAGGGGAAAAGGGGAAGTGTTTACAGGGAGAAGTATAAAGGACACATGGATAAAAAACTAGGGGTGGGTGGAAATGGGAGGGAGGAGGGGAGGGCTGGGTAGGTGGGTTGGGATGGGAGTATAAGGTAGAAAATTGTACTGCAACAACAATTAAAATAAAAATATTTAAAAATAAGAAACTAGACAAGGTAAGACTAAGCTGTGGAATTATAAAACTTTGGAAAATTTTCTATATGAGAATAACATGAGGCAATCCTCTCAGCAAAATAGCTCAGAAATCTGAGCCATGCAGTTATAGTGAACACCCAAGAGCCTCATTCAAAAACCACAACAGCCTCCTGAGGACAGAAGAAGAGAGATAGGGGTTATAGCCTTTGAAAAGAAGGGATATAAAAAGGGCTGCCAAGGCTGGGCCGATCAGGAGGCAGTATTTTGGTGGTTTTATCATGCTACAGAGCCTGTTCTTAACTATGTTGATTCCTACAATTGACCTAATTAATGCACAGGGTTTGAGGGAGTAAATGAGCCTGCAAAATCATGCTCTTCCATTCACAAGGGACTATTTTATAATCAGACACAATTTTTTATTTTGTTGAGAACTATGGTTGGCAAGTGGACCCAAATATTAATGTCAGTTGGTCAATGCATTCTCTCCTTGGAAGGAAATATTTTGTAGGAAGCAGCATAATGGAATTTGCCATTCAAGGTTTTGCACATAGCATTAAAAAGCCAGAGAAGCCTGGCTTTGCAAAGTATTGGCTATGCAACCTGGGATGTATAACTTACCCTTCGTGAGCTGTGGCCTTTTAGTCTATAAAATAAATTTAGAAAGAGGTGGGTGAGAGAAGACAATGAATTTATGTATATGAACTATTCACCATATGACTGGCAATTAGCTAGATATTTTAAAAATCTATAATGAATTTCTAAACAGACACACTGGAATTAGCTAGAGAAGCTTTGTGGTGAGTGCCTTTGTTGTATAACCTACAGGATCATACTGACCGTGGGCAGCTGATTGTTGTCTGCTGGTCAGGTCACCATCTCATCTGCGATGCCAAAGCCACACTAACCTGTTCATGATCATTGATTTCCTTCTTTCTAGAACCTGTGAAGATCACAATACATTCTTGAACATGATGGATTAGGTTGTCTACCTTGTTGCATGCCAGTTCTATGCATGCAACAGAGCCATACTGATTGGCCTAGAGTGGCTGCAGGTTGCTGACAAACACTATATTCACAGACCATCTCAGGAGAATTATTTATGTAGTTGAATAAGTGTGTACATTGTGTGCTCATACCATTTCCATGCACAGTGGATGGTTTTATCTTATAGTGCTTTATGTACTGACTGTGAAGGTTAGTGTACAGGATTGGACAAAAGTAGGTTTACAGTTGTAATACAAGTAAATAATACAATAATTCATAAATAATATGAGAATAAACTGTTTCACATACAACTAACTCTAAACCTACTTTTGTCCAATTTCTGACTAATTCAATTTGGCTCAAAAGACTGCAATAAGGTTTAGCTGCAGATAACAGAAATGGTTCCAGCTAGTTTAAGCATAAAGGAACAGCAGAAAGGAGCTTCATTCAAAGATTTAGTTTATGTTAACATTGTTCAAAATGCTAGAGAAGCAGATTTTAGGCTGAACATCTGGGAATGACTGCAGAAAAAGAGGAACACTGTGGAAGTGTCCCATCAAGAGAGCTGCCAGCTCTCTTAATGTTAAAAAGCCAGCTGGCTCTAAGTTTATACCACCTTGACTGTAATCCAGGAAGTCACTGTTGAAGTTGTTGGCTCATGCCCCATGTGCCTGCTGAAATGCATACCAGTAATGGGTGGCTAGTGTACTGCTTCTACTTAACTCATTTCCAAAACAACTTTGTGCCTGCATTTGGCATAATGTAAGTCACATCAGTAACCAGATATGAAAAGGAGTTTGGAAAATGCTTTTACCTTTTCAGTCTTGAAGGATAATATAAGGAGTTTGTTATAGGTGCTGAGTGAACCAATCAGCTAAATGCATCTCAGATAAGTACTTGTGTAAAGTAATATTTCAGGTTCTATAGAAAATATAAAGAATAAACCAGATTTTATAATCAAGAGATTTATAATCTAATAGGGGAGAAGAGACAAGTTTGGTGTTTTTATAGATCACTTCTCAAAAATCTGGGAAAGTTTCCTTCCTAGGTACTAACACAGCATATTTCTCCTATCACAACATTAATACAAATTACTGTAACTGTTGGTTATCTTACCTATGCATTCAGTGTTCTATTAGCTATAAAAGGCAGAGACTGTGTGTACCTTGTTTATTGTTAAATAGCCAATGTTTAATCCACTGCTAATAAATGTGTGAATGACTGGGTAAGTGGAAAAAAGTGTTTTAAAGAAGAGTAAAAATTACATCCTCTAAGGATGTAGGTGTTCATTTATTATAGCACAGGATATTGTCTGACTTCAGTTTTGTCTGTATGCTAAATTAGAAAACTTTAAACAATAAATTGAACTCTGTTAAGGGAATATATGGTCTAAACTCTCCCTAAATGGCAACTGCATATTTGTGTCTGGAAAAGGTAGCTTCATTTAATTTCCTTTTACTAATTGTGTGAGAAGTTAATAGAGAGAAAACTGTTGTGCTTCCTAAACAAAGCCATTTGCTAGTGGTATTAAAATTAGATTATAACCAGAGACATTGACATAAAGAACAAACTGACAGTAACCAGAGGGGAGAGGAGAGGGGGAAAGAAGGGAAAGGGTCATCAAGGAATGTGTGTAAAAGACTCGTGAACAAAGCCAAAGGGGGGAAGGATTGGGGGTGGGGCAGGGGAAAGTGATGGAGGGAAAATGGAGATTACTTGAACAACGATAAAAAAAATAAAAAATAAATAATTAAAATAAAACTAGATTCATAAACAAGGATGCCTTTCTGAGTTACTTCCTGGGAACAGGCAATCCAAGATGGCATTTGTATTGGATACTGAGTGTTTACAAATAACATTGGAAGTACTACTTGCTGCTGCTACTACTGCTATTAATTTACCTTTAGGGCATATAATAAGTATGAATTATAGGGCTAAGTGCTTTATAGTTGTGATCTCATGTAATTTAATTTAATTTAATTTAAAGTCCTGACCGTTTATGTGGTGAAGTGCTATTTTATCTCATTTTATAGCTGATGAAATTGAATTAAACTTGAAGAGTTTGAATGATTTGTCCAATATTAAGGGGTTGGTGATCTAATAAGCCAACTCACAAAGCTAGGCCTCCCTGATCCCAAAGTTGGTGTTCTTAACTCCTGAGTGAATTTTGCAAGTTGTTTTTTTTTTTTTACTGTGTAAGAAAACTCTTCTTATCACAAATATTAATAGTATGGTGATGTCTAGCTTATGTGATGCTTTCATACATGGTAACTTTGTTAGTCCTTATCAGATAATATGTTTATTGGTTCGAGAGAGAGAAAGAGACAGAGACAGAGGGCAGGGAGACAGAGAGAGAGAGACATTGCTGTGAGAGAGAAACATAGATTGGTCACCTCCTGTTTGTGCCCCTATCAGGGATTAAACCTGAAACCTAGGTATGTGCTCTAATTAGGGATCCAACCTGAGACCCTTTGGTATACAGGGTGATATTCCAACCTACTTAGATACCCAGCCATGACTATACATAGTAACTTTTGTGATCCTTACAATATCCATGAAAAGTATCCGTACCTCCACTTTACAGTCTAAAATGGAAACTCAGAATGAGTAGAGTTAAACCTTCAGTGGAGAAATTCTGATAATAAATGCTGATCATGTGGCTTTTCATCCCACTCCCTCCCAAGGTGTGAAACAAAGATGTATAGGTTCTAATCATTTCCAAATGGCCCCCAGGAACCCTGTGGACACTAGAGCTGATGAGCTGATTCTTGGTTACCATAAGTGCAACTGTCATGGCACATGAAGCCTTGGAGAGGGATGTGTACATTGAACTACAGTTAAAAAATTTCATGCCTTTCTAAAATGACTTGCTATAAATTTAATCTAGAGAAGATGCATTCTGTAGTCTTTCCAGTGTAAAAAAGCTATCACTTTTAAAGAAAATCTGCTCTAAATTTCTATTATTAAAATTGAAGCCTCCATTTTTAATTGTTAATTTCTCATTGAAAATACAGAACAACCAGTCATTGCCATTAAATTTCACCTTCCCATATGTGCTTTAAGATAACTAACTACCAGTTAAACAGAACTCTCTGTGAGTGATTTTTTAAATAAAAGTACTGTTGACTCAGTACTTTTGAGGATATTTGATGTATCATCCGTCTTAAAAGATGTCTGATAGACTGTCTTAGATAGACTAATTTAGTTTTAAGAAATTGAAACTAACTCAAATTTCCTCAAATAGCAAGGAATTCGTTGTTTGAATATGTGGGACCGCAGAAAGAGCCAAACAAACCCAGAAGAGCAGGAGCTGAAGGGTAGTTCTGAGTCCAAGGCGGCTTAAGTGAACTTAACACCTTGGAATGCATAGCTTTTCATACTAGGTTCCCCCAACTCAGTGTTACTCTCCATGTATCTTGGCTTCCCTACAATTTTAAATTGCATTTTTTCCCAGTATGCTTTTCTCTTTTTGCCTGCATAGATGCATACCACTTATCTTTCAGATTTCAGCATAGTTGTCACTCCTTATTTCCTGACCTTACTCCCCAGACTAGATAAAATCCCCATCATATTTTCTCACAGTATCATATACTTTTTCAAAACACTTCTCACAGTTCTAATTTTGCATTTACTTTTGCAATTATGTCTGTTTGTGGTTATCACTAAGGCCTCAATCCTAGCATAGTATCCAATAGAAGAGGAAAATCCTTATTTAATGAATGAATGACTTTAAAAATAATACTGCCAGATAAAACATGCCATGGACATGGGAAACTGAAGGGGTAAGAATATCAAAAGTCTTCAGAAGCCAGTTACCAGGTGTAGTAAAAAGAGGACTAGTAACACAGTTAGATATCAAGGGTTTGAATTTCTACTCCACAGTATGGTAGTTGTGTGACCTCAAACATTTTATCTCATTTTTCTGAATTTGAACTTCCATAATGGAAAAATGGAGACACTATTTTCCTCTTTCTGAAAATTAAAGGAGTTGAAACAGCTAAATATCTCTGAAAACAACCATATAAGGCACTAATTTTTCTCATGACAAAATTCAATATCCTTCAAGGTGAAGTATGAATAAAGACACTTAAATCAGAGTATTTCTCACTATGGTGAGGCAATCAAAACTGAGAATGTGTTTGAAATAACAATTTTTTTTGCATTTTGTTTTTAACAGAAATCGTTTTCATACTGAAACAGAGTTGCTAGGCTAGTCCTCAAAAGAACAGTATAAATGTGTTGTGCTATTGGCCCATTTGAGAAACAAAGGAATTTTAACAGAATGCTTAAAAACAGTCCTTTGTGGATGGGGTTGATAAAGGGGATTTGGGAATTTCCAAGAGGTTAGGTGTAAATAGGAAAAATCTGCCTTCTGTGGCCCTTGTGGAACATGGTTTCTATGAAACAAGAAAGTAAGGATTAAAAAGTAACTTTTAATTTATGCACAATTAATTTGAAGAGTTTAAAGTACTTTATAATAATATCCCAATGTATTAAAGATGCTGGAATTTTAAACAGGGTGATGTATACTATTCATGTCATTAAATGCCTACCAATCTTTTGAAGTGGGTACCATTATCATTCCAATATTTACAAGGAAATGATGGATGAGAGAGGAAGTAACTTACCTGAAGCTATTCACTCTTCTATGTCCAGTGGTCAGCCCATCTGTGGCAACTAGTAAGTAAGGAGGATCTCTTTGTGCTTATTCTGAGCTCCCTAAAGTGAGAGTTAGGAGTGCCAAACAGCCTAGTCTGGAATTACTTAAAACAATCCAAGTCAAATCCCATGATCATATTTCAGGAGAAACTGAAATCTGAGGTCTCTTGACTGAAGTTACACAAAGGATATAATATGCATGTAACATGTAGAACAGTAGTACATGGCACATAGTAGGGACTCAATAAATACATGTTAATTGATTGATCCAGCTATAGGAGTTATGTCCAGAAAAAGTCCAACTATTGTTAATATAATGTGAACGGTTTGTGCAACATCATGTCACCTGGCAGCCAAGGAGAGTAAACTGGGATGCACATGCATGAACAATGATAATTTCACTATTCTAGTCAGTCGGGGTGGTAGATGCTGTTGAGTGAACATGTGTACTGTGTAGCTGCTGCATTAAAAATGACTGAGCAAGTAAAGCAATGCATCTGCATCATATTTTGCATTAAGCTTGGACATTCCTCCACAGAAACTATTTGGATGATTCAGAAGGCCACAGGTATGGACAACTGGTGATTGGCAGCTTCATCACGACAATGCACCCACTAATGCATCATGTCTTGTGCAGAGTTTTTTTGTGAAACATCAAATCACCCAGGTGACTCAGCATCCTTAAGGATCAGATCTGGTGTCCTGTGACTCCTGACTTTTCCCAAAACTAAAATCACCTTTGAAAGGGAAGAGATTACAGACTGTAAAAATTCAGGAAAATATGATGGTGCAGCTGATGGTGCTTGGGAAGAACTGTGTGAGGTCCCAAGATGCCTGCTTTGAAGGGACTAAGGTATCAATGCCCTATGTACAATGTTTCTTGTATCTTGTATCTTCTTCAATAACCATCTATTTTTCATATTACATGGCTGAATACCTTCTGGACAGACCTCATATATTCCTCTCAGTAGAGCACTCTGGGAGAAGGGTATGATGCTACTATCAGAGGAAGAATCCAGGGGCCCTGGATCCTACGTTCACTGAAAGTATGTGATTTCCCACATCAAATTTCCACACACCCAGGCTGATGTCAAAGTTGCTGAGATTGGCTGCAAACTAGGATTTGTGAGTCCTTCAAAATGTTGTGCAGCTCTGAGGTTCGGTGATGGTTTTCACATAAATTAAATATTGGAATCTCAAGCTTCTAAGATGGCAGAGAGTGATTGCAAGGCACACCAGTAGCTTTTTTGAAGGTGTAATAAAGTTTATATTTACCAGTTTTCAAAAACTAATTAATTACAGAGTAAAAGTATGCTAGTTTTACATAAATACATCAATCCATTTCAGCAATCACCCTTTCCATTCAGGGAAATCTGTGTGCATATTATATTCCTTCAGGAGAAGACAGGTGAGTCTTAGATTCAGTTCTCTTCTATAACTGCTCTCTGTCCTTCAGTAAGATAGGCATGGGATGGAATGCGTGGTAAAGCAAGTGGACTCTAGAGGAAGAGCTTAGGCTTAGAGGTCAGCTAGATCTGAGTTCAGATCTTCTAAGCAATTATTTATCTACAAAGAACTTCAGTTCCCTTATTTCTAAAATAGAATTCATTGTGGTTGTCCTTTTATTAGTAGTCCGAGTGTTCAATAAGCTAACCCTATGAAGTCTCTAACATTTGGCAAGGACTATTTATGGGTTCTTGCCCCAGATTTTCACATGCCTCACTGCCTTACCTCCTTCTGATATTTGGTTAAATATTACCTTTTTAGTGAGAGTTTTTATTTAAAATTGTCAACCTTATTTCATTAAAATTATTTTCCTTCCTTCTTGTTTTTAGTTTCTCTGCTTATCATGCTATGACTTACCTTTATTTGTTTATTCTTCCCTGCCCACCATGAAAATGTCAATTTTAGGGCAGCAGACAATTTTGCTGTTTGGTTCATTCATTGTATGTGCCTGGTGTATATGAAGTGCTCAATAAGTGTTTATAAAATATGTAATAAATACAAAAATGTTTATAAATAATTGAATAAGCAAATGTATTTCAGAGATGGAGAGATGAAGTAATTAGTATTCCTAACACCATAAGTGATAGTTTAATTTGGAACCAGATGGAATATATATATATATACACATATATATAATCTTAGGAATATTTATTTATTTATTCACAGCAGCTTTATTGAGCTAGCCCCAAATGAGAAAAACTCAAATGTCCATCAATAGGTGAACGTGCAAATCAATTATGGTAAAGCTACAATGATATACATTTCAGCAACAAAAATGAATTAGCTATTATACATGTGACAGCATGAATGGCTCTCAGAATTATCACGCTGAATGAAGTCAGATAAAAGTGTATGTGCAGTATTATTCAATTTATATGAAAGTCTAGGAAATGCAAATGAATGCATAGTGGCAGAAAACACACCAAGGGTTGTCTGGAGATGCTGAGGGTGGGATGTAGAGAGGAATGCCAAAGGGGCATAGGAACATTTTAGAATTGATGGAAATGTTTAATTTTCTGATTAGTGGTGATGGTTTCACAGGGTTATAAATATCAAAATTTACCAAATTGGACACTTTCAATATGTGTAATTTACTGTGTGTCAATTATATCTCAGTTTTTAAAATAACAAATACTAGGATGGAGAAGAAAGGTGGTCACGTGGGATGTGATATGTTGTGGTGGCCATCCTGGAAAATACAACTTACCTCATTCACCAAGTGTTTCCAACACGCCAGGTACTGTGTGTGCTAAGTGATTTACAGGAATGTCATTAAGTCACCCAACACCTAAGCTGAAGGGAGATGAGCAGGTGGCTAATTCTCTATTATTATTATTATTACCTGGACCGTCATCATAGACCCATGAGGTCTTAGTCCCTGGGCAGGAAGGGCAATGCAAGGCTATGGTGAAGGACGCCTCATTTAAAAATGAGGAATCTAAGGAAGAGAAGAAAGGGGACCTACTCAAAACCAAGTTGCTGGTTAAACCTCATGCTTTGTGACCTAAAGTTGTTTAATCATATTGGGACTGTTTCCTATTCCTTCTCAAAAGTCAGCTTCTAAAGTTAGCAATAAATATTCTTATGTTAAAAACTTTATAAACACTAAACATAATAGGTCTATTTGTTTAAAGACTCTGTTTCATATTTGTCAATTTATTTTCTGTGTGTTTGTGGTAACAAAAAAAATTTAGCCAGTTCCCTACTGATAGCTAGGCCATCAGTTTCACAGTAAAATTCAGCTGAGAGTCCAATTAGTCCTAACCCACAAAAAGGTTACTCTTCTAGGTCATCTAATATCTTCTATCAAATGGTATGTTGAAATATATTCTGGAAGAAGACCAAGAGGCAGCACACTAGCTATATAGTCTTTAAATCTTTACTTCAAATAAACTAAAGCAGAATTCTCCCAGATCTGAGGCTTGACTTTTATCCTAGACTCTGAATTCTACTGGCTTTATTAGCTTTAGATATTGGGATTTTAAAGCCTAGAGCAAGAGCAAAGAGCTGAGCCTTTGTCACTCAGAGTTCAAGTCTTTGTGGGCTCATTAAGAGTTTTAGATTAATTTTAGAAAAACTAGCATTTTTATGAGTCACGGCTGCCCCAAGTGTGGTGGGTGGTAGCCTGATGCCACAGCCTGAAACTATGAAATTTATTATAAGAACCAGTTTCCTTAGATATTTACTTTTAAGTGAGTCTCAAGAGATTTGCAAACCTTTCTATTTGTGTTTGTGTACTTGTATACCGTGTCACATGAACTAGGACATTTGAATGAGTGGGATGGCTCCTTGAGGCAGAGACATCTTTTTTTCTTTGTGATACTTCAGTATTTTTATAAACTCAATTTCTTTATTATGACATTTAAGCATATTGCATTCATTACTTGCATGTCTGAATACTCCACTTGAACTTGAGCTTTTCTGGAGGTAAAATTGGTGATTTATTTCTATTTCTGACACAAATGTAAACTACCAGGAACCACTATTTAAAAACTGATTGATAGCTAAGAGGTCAGAGTGTTGAACTAGTGTTATGAATACTTTTTTTATAGACCCTGAGAGGTGATAACTAGCTCATGCCCAAGCCACAGTGTAATTCTTTCCAAAGAGCTGAAATTATCTCATATTTTACATTCCCTGAATTCCACATCCAGAAGAGTTCAGGGTTATCAATGTGGTATTTTCTCAAAACAGACCCAAGCTGTTCTCCAAGGCTCCAAAATATAGAACTCCAGAGAACAGTCTGCTAAGTTTTGTAAATGTGCACTCTCACACACACCAATTATTTAGAATTGTAGAGTGTTCAGTCTGGAAGAGACATAATTATGACCTTATTAATTCAAAGCCAAAACTGAGTTTCCAAAAGGTTAACTTCCCTATGATCACATAGGGTTTTTACACACGATTCTCATTTTTATTCTTGTTTCTTCTGACAAATTTGATGGGCTACTATACCTCTGAAGATTATATTAGTTTTCTGGAATTCTGTGGATACTAGCTAACATTTTCTATTGAGAGCCTATATTTTTATATCTTTACAGCTATGGCAGAGACATCAAAGAAAGTCCCTGATCTTAGTTGATGAGATTCAAGTCAATTAAAAAATTACATTTTTGTGAATCTGCTGTGGGCTAAGCTGTGTTAGGTCAGAGGACATTACAGAGATGAATTAGTTCCAGCCCCTTCTGGAGATGATATTCCCATCCTCCACATTACTCTAGTTCTCTTGGTCCTGTACACATTGTTAGAATATATATTCTAGTAAGTTCTGTCTTTGGTAAAATTCCATTTCTTTATGTTTTCTACTGTCTATTTCAGAATAGCCACTAACTCTATTTGTGACCTTGAGTATATCACTGAAAATCTCTCACTGTGGTCCATTCACATGGTAGCAGAATGAGTGAGCAAACATATGATGCTGACACATAGATGGTCCTCATTGAATTGTTTGAGGATTACATTGAAATCTTTGTAAAAATTTTGTTGTCAAGAATGAAAACACATGGTAAGAACTAATAACTCACTAGTGCTCTAAATATTATTCTACAATTTTCTAAGGGGAATTGAATATGTGCTCTTTTCAACATCCCCTCTTTAAAAAATACTATATTGGTAGCCCCAAGTCTAACAGGTAGTTAGAACTTGGTCTCCCTCGTTTCCTGCCTCTCTCTTCTTTAAACTTTTCTGAAGTCATACAATCTGTTGGTCTTTTATTTTGTGATACAGTAGCAGGAAAATCTGTGCCATCCATCATTTGTAGCTACTTCACTATTCTGAGATTCATTAACCTCAATTATAAAAGGGGGAAATAATATACTTAACCAAAAAAAAAAAGACAGGGTCAGGTGATCTGGAGTCCATTTTCATTCAAAATTCTTGAACTTGATAGATAATGAATATCTTTGATGCAAGACCCCTTAGCCTTTGATTCTTTTTTCTATTTTTGTCTCTAATCTGTAGAACATTCTTGAGGGTTTATATAAGTCTCTGCTATGTTTCAACTCTGCTCCATGTTTTATACAATTAGAATAAACAGTGGCTTGGATTTGCCTCCTTCATCTCTCTTTCTCTGGCTTTCTTCTCCACATTTTCAAGATGTGTACTCATGATAAGTGAGACATATAAGAGACACAGTAGTGACAAAATTCCAGGTAACAGTATCTTCCCTGACTACTGTACACCTCTAGAAATTAATTTCCAGATATGATAGGAACGTGCTGTCACTTGCTCTACTGCTTTGTCTCTGTCTGAACTTCACTTCCATGGAGGAAAAGTTTGAGAAACTGCTTTCTAGTCAACACCATGCTGGATAGAAAAAGGAACAGAACTTTTAAGACCTCCACAGAATTCACTCAAAAAGTTCATTAATCCTTAAAATTCCAAACATTCTTCATTGACATTGTGCCACTGATCTTTTCAAGTGGTGGAAGGGGATCTAGAGTTTGTATAGTTTCTATTAACTACAAGAGCACCCCAAGGTAAATATGAATAGGAAAGAAGTACAGGAGAATTAATGAAAAATGCTGAGCTTAAGAACACATCAAAGTCTTGGCAGCTGTTCCATGAGTAACTTCAGAGGCACTTTGTTGAAGGACTAACAATCCATGGAGGATAGGAGTAGAAAGTTACATGATAAATGTGAGTTTAGTGTTCTCCTTCCTCCCTTATACTGCCCTTTTCTTTCCTTGGCACCAAAATGTCTGACCTATGGCTCATTTCTTAATCTTGATTGGTTGTCAAATAAATTCCCCAAAGTTATTAGCTAATAAAGGGCCTATACTATCATCACATTTTTGTGTATTTCTTTATATTTTTTTCAAAGCACTTTCACTTGATTTATCTTATTTACTTTTTGAAACAACCCTATGAAGTATTCTCCTCTTCATCTTAAATATATGAAAAGTAATGCTCAGAGGGTTTTCTTTTACCCATGATCACACTGCCAAATGTAATTCAAGTCTTTTAATTCTTATGCACATTATGTCGTCTCCTTCTTTGGATTGACTACTTTCAGGGTGTTTTTTTCTTAAAGATTTTATTTACTTTTATTTTTAGAGAGGGGTATAGGAAGGAGAAAGAGAGCAAAACATCAGTGTGTAGTTGCCTCTCAGGTTCCCCCAACTGGTGACCTGGCCCACAACCCAGGCATGTGCCCTGACTGCGAATCGAACTGGCAACCTCTTGATTTACAGGCCTGTGCTCAATCCAGTGTTTCACACCAGCCAGGGCTTTAGGATGGTTTTTATTTTAGAGGAGACATGAACTGTTGGAATGAGGTGATAATTGTGGAAAACTGGGCAATAAGGGAAGACATCTCTGCTCACTATTTCCTCAGATCTCTCCAGGCATCATTTGACTATGTATTTCTCCACTTCTGATGGCTAGCTCTGCCTGTATAACCACCATAGAATCTATTCAGCTACTAAGGCAGAATTAAATAATCATTTTGGAGGCACTGTTACCATTTGTCCAAGTCTTTGAGACAATTTTGGGGTTTAAATACATTTATCAGTGATGGCCAATGGATTTCAACTACTGGCTACCTCTGATAGATTATTAGTGGTTCCCTCCTTGAAAAGGATCCTAAAACTAGCTCAGCAGAAAAACATCATACTAGACTATTACTGTCTGTAAGACATCTGTGTGGAGGAAGTAGTAAGATGCTTGTAGTGTATTTGTCATTCCGGACAGAGACATTGTGTAATAGCCCTAGAATGGGTCCCAGAGTTCATGTACTCCAATCTTCTCATTTTACAAATTAGGGATCCAAGGCTGAGAGAGGAGAGGAGCCTCATCTCAATCTCACTACAGTGATGCTGTATCACTTAAAGGTGAAGGACAACTTTGATCTGTTATGGTACTTTGGTTCCTTGACTTGATGCAGAAAGTGCTAGCACTGCAAGAAGAGTAAATATTCTGTCCCCTCTTATATTCCCTTTGAAGATATCTTTATCAGCTTTCCATACTTCTTATACTTCAGTCATCTAGAACTTATTGGCCTTTTCCTGCTGTCACCTGCTTTAGCCACTGAGCTTGCCTTTGTACATACTATGTCTCATGCTGTCAACCTATCCTCTCCCCAAACTCATCTCCATTAAAATGGATCTATCTTATGTCCCTCATCATTAGGTCATTGTGTCACTCCCACACAAAAATACTAAAAGTTAAGTGTTGCTTCATATTTTACTTCCCCTGAAAACTAATTGAGGTATAAAATGAAATTCTTAGAGACACAATGCCTTAATCCAAAGAGAAAAATCTCAAATGATTGATATTTGGAGTGGCAGAGAAGACTGGTTCTTGTGAGATGTGAGATATTTTGGTAAAAAGCAGTCATTACAAATACATCAATATATTTTGTTTCATCACCTCATTCACTGAACTTTCCAACTCTTTGTTTTCCTCACTTTCATGTGGCTCATGATAACTCTTAATAGTTGTTTGCATTTTATAGCTATAGAATCAAATACATGCAGGAGTGATGCTTTGCCCTAAGTCTCTTGGAAAGTTATAAACAGGGCTGAGGTGAATGACTGATTGCTGCTTGCAGCTCTAGAGCCACCCCCTCTGCTCCTTAGCTCACAGAGCTACCCTGCCATTCTTCCTACTTCCATCAAAAACTAATTTTTCTCATCAGTCTGCTTTACAGAGACTTAGCACACTTCAGTGGGATCAGAAGGTATTGCATTCCCATTAATGATATTTGCTTTTCAAACCTACAGTGACTCTTTAATGGATAAATACTATATTCATTTTAAACTCCTATCTTTAGTCTCAGACAAAGCTTCCTTCCAGCATGAAGACCTGTCATTAAAACATAATCATTTATCTGATAGTATTGGAACAGACACTGTATTACCCTGTCAGCTATGTGAGCTCTGTTTAAACCAAGTTGATAATCCTGGAAAATGCAGCACATTCCTGCCTCTGTAGCCATGGTAGGGTGCATGCTTTGCTCAGGAATTACAGACTTTGAATTAATGTCAAAAATTACAGCCACATTTCTACATATCATAAATCATTTTTTTCCCACAGAAAATGATATGGGAATAGGGTAGTATCTGCTATTAATAAATGTTTACAAGTCATCTAAGGAGTACATATAGAACCAAAAATTGCCACCTTATTCACTTTATTATTTTTATTGAGTTTATTGGGGTGACATCAGTTAATAAAACTATATAGGTTTCAGGCATGTGATTTGATAATACATTATTTGTATATTATATTGTGTGTTCACCACCCTAAGTTAAGTCTCTGGGTAGGTAAATAAATAAGCAACTGGGTAGTGTCTTGAATTGGCATTAGAGACCCCTAAGTAATCATATTTAACATTAATTTCTTTCAATATGCCATACTATGTGATTGAAAACTCTTTATACACATATTTATAATTCAGACAGGAACACATCACAAGTTAGATATATTATATCTGTTTAAAAGATAAGGAATCCAAGGCTTAGAGATGTTAAATTTACCAAGGTTCCCAGTCACCCATCAAAGATCAATTCAGGATTTGATTTCAGTTCTCTCTGACCCACAGGTCCCTGCTTTTTTTTTTTTAACTAAACCACTGTAACTCCTATAATCTGTACACAATATATATATTCCAACCTGTTAAGAGACTAAAACAAATACTGGAGAGTTTCCTGTATTACATTTGAAAGAATTAATTAATATTCTACAACAATATATTGTCTAGCATGAGCTGTGAAACATAAATAGTGATTAGCATTCCTGAACTCAGAAGAAAATAAGAAAAGTGATGCAATTTGAGTAACAATGGGAAGGTCACCTTTGCTTCAGAATAACACATGCTGTCACCATGCCTTTGTAAACTTTCATAAAATCACTGACTGTCAGAACTGTAGGAAATCTTAGCTATCATCTATTTTACAAGTGAAGAAATGACTCAGACTTGTAAAGTAATACCTCAAGATCTTAAAACTACTTAATGTATAAACAAAAAGTCATGGATTAATGCATATAAAGCTTTCAGGTGTCTCAGGGTTGTGATTAAAAATGCAAGTATCTAAGGTAAGCATTGAAAATAGTTTTCATCACATGCCAACTTATAATCACAGGTAGTAGCTATTTGATTTATTATGTTGACAAGGAGTTGGAGGCTGCACCAAGAATCCGTGGGAAAGAATGCCATGATTCATTATTGACATTTGCTCTACCCACAAGAAGTGGAATTTAATAACACATGTGCCACACATATTTTTCTGATTTATGAGTCTAAAAAATTCCCTAATTTCTTATAAGCAGAGTAGAAAAGTCTTTCCCCAGCATCAGAAGACCTGTTCTCACTGAGCTGAGTCCTTGGATGAATCACAATGTCCTAAACCTTAGTTTCCTGATAGTTATAAAAAGGACTAATTATAGCTGCCCTGTCCACCTTGTATCATCTGTGATGATTAAATATAGGTAGTGCCCTCACCTGCGGATGTGTATTGTAATTTCAAGAACTACATTATATAGTTGAAAACCAAGAAATTACCAGGCCAAAGAAGAAGAAAAAGAGGCTCAAATTAAAGTTAGGAAGATACTACTTTTAATTCTTACTAGGATAGCTGTGTTCCAAGACTGACCTGATGTGCAAGTTTCTCCTAGAAGGGACAGAATCATAGGTGGGCTCCAGAGTGAAGAATTTAGCCCTATTGAGAATGCTCTGAGTTTGATCTGGTCAAACAAAGGGAGGAAAAAGATAACTTTTTTGAGAGCCTTTACTAACTTTTCAAGTTTCAGGGGTTTTTTTTCAATATAGACCCTAATTTCCTTAAGAAACCAATATTTTCACTCCTTTTCCAAACCAACAGTGGGGTGGTTTTGATTCTTTGGAATAGCGTTTTGATTTGAACAAATGCACACTGTACTCTGGCCTGATTTTCTAAGTCCTTTAGAGTCTGGCTTTGGCCTTTCTCATACTTCTGTCCTTTAGTCTCTTACTCCCCAGGCAGACTCTTCCTTCAGGAGGCTTCTACCTCTTCTGTACCTCCATACTTTGGAAACCAGCTTCAATGGCATGTTTTTCAGAAACCTCAAAGTCAACATATTCAAAACAAAGTCCTCCATGGCTTCCTCACAATCTTATGACTCTTCTAGTCTTCTCCATCTTTGCTAGCAAGTTGAGCAACCTGTTATTCTTTACTGTTCAATATCTGTCACACCCTCTCATTCCATTAATTACCATTAGTATCTCCTGCATCCATCCACTTCTCTCCACTACCACTGTCAGCAACTTGCCACCATCATTTGTTGTCTAGACTCCTCCATTACTCTATAAGGCTCCTCTTGTTCTCTTTACTTCCAAAAACGGTAGTGCTCTTTCTCAAATGCACATCTGATTCTATTACATCTCTGTTTCTAGTTCTTCAGTGGTTCTGCTGCTCTCTGGATAAAGAGCTTACACATCCATCCAAAGTCTGTGACCAGTCACATTTCTTGGTACTTCTTTATGCTCTTAAGCTAACATTCTGAGTTTAGTTCAGTTCCTGGAAGTGACACGGTCTTTTGCATTTTGGGGTCTTTGAATACACAGCTTCTTCAGTTTGAAATACTCTGCCTGCTTCTCTTCACCTGGCTCACTTCTACTTACTTGTTAGGTTTCAGCTTAAATCTTAGGTAGTCCAGTAAGTCTTGCCTGATATTCTGAAATAGATTTGGCCCCCCTCCTTCCACATTTCCCAAAACACCATTCATTTCACTATTACTATGTTTTATATAATTAGACATTATTTGTCTTTATCACTAATCCATTAACTATATTAGGGGAGGGAGGTATGTGTTGTGCATATCATAGTATCTATAATCTCCAGTTAATTAGTAATGCTCAAAAGTACTTATTAAGTGAATGTGTGAATGAATAAATGAATGAATGGATTCTTTCTCACCTCAGTGAGTCTTGATCCTACTCACCCTTCAAAGTACAGCTAAAAAACCTAATCTATAAACAATTTTTAATTTCAATCCTTATGTAATATTTACTTAGAATTTTAAGTACATTATTGGTTTCACTTTTATAGTACTCCCTTTTCATTTTTTGAGTTGTGGTTTTTGTTATTCTTTTTACCCCCTTCAGTCTCTTGTGAATAAGAGTATATCTAATTTACCTTGATGTACCTTCCCATTGCCTAGCCCAGAGCCTAGTATATTAAATGCTTAAGCAATATATGATTGTTTGAATCAACAAAAAGAACTGCTCAGATAGAACTTATTTAAAAAACTGCAGGTGTTTTATAGAAGTTGAAGTTAGACAAATGTTTTTCAGGATACAAACAAGACTTGAGTGAAGATAATATAGCTAACACTTTTTTTTCCAGATTTTGGCATTTTCATCACTGTTTTAGATCATACAAAAAGGAAATAATTATTTATACTTTGAAAATATACCTTGCAATATTCATCAGTTCCCCAACTCATAGAAATCATGATAAGAATCAGCAAGTATTGCACCATTTATCTATTCTGTAAGGTACAGGTTTATTCCAAAGATAACATTTCTAATGATAGGGTTTACACCTGAAAATAGCTATGAACCTTTGTTCATGTGTAAGATAATCATGTACAGAATGTTTTCCTTCTCATATTAATGTGTTTCTGGAGACTCCATGAGCTCTACTAAGATCCCTCTGCTCCTAAAAGTTTAGGATTCTACACAATAATTTATCAAGCAGGAAACTACCATAGAACTTTGGAACACATACCAGATTGGGAGACATGAGTTCAACCCCCAAATCAGCTGCTTATTATTGTTTTAGTCTTGGCTAAATTTATACACTGGAATTTTTTTTTTTACACACACATACTCTTTCCTGGGAATTGGAGATACAATATTGTACACATAAAGTCCATTGATAAAAATAACCTAGCCTCTCTGAAACTTAGTTTTCTCATTTGTGAAACAGGGTTAAAATGAGATGTAGGTTACCATATTAGACAAGTGACTGACACAAGGCTTTTAGGAGAGGCTTGTTTGGGGATTTAAACAGAGGCTCTGTAAATTATAAAACAGTAGGCTTGGGTCTGTTAGCACTTGAGGGTCCTGCAAGTATGGGAGTTATTGAGTCTCCCATCACCTCGCCTTTATAAAGCATGGTCTTCTCAGCCACATATGTGAGTTCCTCGAAGTAGGGACTTCATATGCTTTGCTGACCCTTGCCTATATTCAGTGTTCAGAAGATTACATTGCATATAGCAGGCATGTAGTAATTGCTGGGGAAGGAAGGAGGTCAGTTCCAGCATTCACATGGAGCTTGTGCAGAAGACTTATCTTCTCCTTCTCTACTGTGAGCCTGACTTCAAGGATACAGGAAGCCTGAATACTCTCAAAGAAACTAAACTGTTTCCATATTCTTGTACCTCTTTTTGCTTAAAGAGCAGCACTAAGTAACATCTACTCTGTCTCATGACTGGAAAACATCACAAAGTAAAATAGCTATAATCCAAAGAGCCTTGGTCCGGGACCCTCCTCCATGCCTTGGAGTGTGGCCACCTATGCCTTGAAAACTAACCCTCTGGGGAATGATGCTGCCTCACACACTGCCCCAGGGAAACCTTGCCCGAGTTCCTGCTTTGGATGCAATATGCCTAACTAAGCTTCTACAGGTCAGTGCTCCACAGCCATGACCCATTTTCTGACATATTGATATTGCCTCAGGGACCCCTAGAAAAAATATCAGGGAGAATGGGATCCATGGAGGTGGATAGGTTGGACTTTTGGTTTCCATCCAGAGTTCTAAAGGCTCGTAATTTGTGGTGCTGGGAATTAGTTGGGGCACATTTTTTAGACATGTACCTGTATAAAATAACTTCTAGGTAAGAAACAATAAATAAGGAAGTGCTATACGTGCGAGCTAGAAGGTAGCTTGCAAATATATAATTTTAACTAATGATCTATTTAAAAGTGACACTGTAATTAATAGTTTCATCTTGCCATCATAGCCTCATACTGTGCCAATTCATCTCCTTCCCTCCTCAGAGTGTAACTGCAATGATGGAGAGACTGACAACAAAGATGTGAAGCCTGTCTGGTGACAGAGTAAAACCATTTTTCTGGAATGTCATTATTTAGCTCACTATTTTTGTTTGTTTTGGAGAGTTCACAAAACTTTAGTGCTTCTGAATCTTCAGGAGATCCTGAGTGGTTTGACTTCTGAATTATTTTAGTTAATCCCAGTTGACTTTAGCTTTAAGGAAATGTGTTGACCTATTTCTAATTAAATGGTAAACTAAAAGGAGGAATTGGGGAAATGCTAACATTTAGAAGTTAAGTTTATATGCTAGGGGTATCCAGAAGGTATCCAGCCATTTAATATGAAAAATAAAGATGTTTATTGAAGAAGATACAAGATACAACAAACATTATACATAGGATAATGATGCCTCAGTCCCCTTCAAAGTAGGTACCTTAGGACCTCATACAGTTCTCCCAATCATCATCAGCTGCCTTATTGTCCTTTCTTGAATCTCATGGATGGTCTGTAATCTCTTCCCTTTCAAAGGTGATTTTAGTTTTGGGAAAAGCCAGAAGTCACAGGACACCAAATCTGGTCTATAAGGGGGCTGAGTCACCTGGGTGATTTAATGTTTTGGCAAAAGACTCTGTGCCAGACATGACGCATGAGCAGGTGTGTTGTTGTGATGAAGTTGCTGATCACCAGTTGCCCATAGCTGTGGCCTTCTGAATGATCTGAATAGTTTCCACAGAGGAATGAATGTTCAAGCTTACTGTAAATTTTGATGCAGATTCATTGCTCTACTTGTTCAGTCCTTTTGAATGTGATGGCCACACAGTGCACATGCTCACTCAACAGTGTCTACCACCCCCACTGACTAGTACAGTGAAGTTGTCATTATTCTCTCATCTTCATTGCAGTCCACTATTCTTGGCTGCCAGGTTATATTGATATTGCACAAACCGTTCCCATTATATTAAAAATGGTTGTAATTTTTCTGGATAGACCTTGTATTTTTTATGCTCATTTCCTTTTTTCTTTGTCATTTATTACTTTGTATAATTATTGCAGAAATCCTGCCACATAGGTATTATCATGTTCATTTACAAGAGATTAAACAGAAGCTCTGAGAGGTGCACTAGCTTGCAGCTGGTTCCACAGATGTTTAGATGCAGACAGAAGAGACAGTCCAAGTCACTATGAGTCTATGGCTCATTCAGAACCGTAGCTGTTTATTGCAATTGTTCATTATAAATTCACATCAGCCAAAGAGAGAGTTTCCATCTGGTCCTTGCCTTCACTGTCAGTCTTATAAGATATGACTTTGGCCATGAGGAAGAAGAAAGGAGAAATCCAGCTACTGAACCCCAGTTGATCTGAATGTCTAGAAGAAAGAGTCAGAAGCAAAGCACTCAGAGATGTTGGCCTTCTGCAGTCTGAGAAGGAAATTTAGGTGCCAGAGTCAGGCACAAACCAGAGAATCAGCAGCTTCCTGTGTTCAGCAGGGGTGTTAGGTTGTGGACATTCTGTGATATTTTGTGATATTCTGTGACAGAGTCAGTGTCACTAAATTTCTCTGAGGAGCTTACAAGAGATTAGAAGTGTCAGAAAAATAAGACTATTTTAAGTCAAAGGAAGGGACCTGGAAAGTAGGTGGACATGTATAATTAAAAGAAATAAAGACTTTAAAATCAATTTATGAGAATCAAGCATATTTTGAAGAAGTGGCTGTGTCTTTGAGTTCAGTAATAAGAAGAGTAAAATGTATTCTCTGTCTCAAAGACATTTGAACTGTCATTCTTTTGAAAATGCCAATAAATTAATTTAGACACAAAGCCAAAATAATCTTTGTCAGTCCCTTTTTACTTGAAATAATTTCATGTATCATGAAAAGGAAAAGAAAGCTCACATTTTAAGTCTCTCCATCATTTTATTTTATTTCATTTTATTTTCTATCATCACCCAAGGACATTTTTCTTTTCATTGCTTTTAAAGAGGGAGGAAGGGAGAGAGAGGGAGAGAGAAACATTGATGTGAGAGATAAACATCAATTGGTTGCCTCCATATGTGCCCTGACCAGAAATTGAACCTACAACCCAGGTAAGTGCTCTGACGGGGGATTGAACCCACAACTCTTCGGTTGATGCTCCTAACCAACTGAGTCACATCAGCCAGGGCTCTCCATCATTTTAAACATCCCTTCTGAGTAGCTTTTTGTGTCTTTAATGACCCAGTTTTGAAATTGATTATTTAAAAGTTAAAAAAAGAAAACTAACCAAAGTGAGAAGATATATATTAAGCAGAGAGAAATCTATTTATAAAAAGTCTTCATCAAAGTCAATTTAATAGAGGCAAGTTCTATTTTTATATAGAACTTAGCAGAAACTTCCAGAAGTCTGGAACTGCTAAGATTTATGGGTGACAGAAAGGACTATGTGATATAATTCCTGCCATTAAGCAGTCTATGGTCTGTTGATGTACCCACTCTAATAGTTTAAAAAGTAATACCCAACAGAATTTGATTAAATTTTGGAGAAATTACTGGTATTTGCAGTAGTCAGCCAGAAACTGGAGAAATAGCCATCTTCTAAAGTAGAGGAAAATGGTTTCATGGAGGAGGGCAGTTTCAGAGGAGTCATAAAGGAAAGATAAGATGAAGAGAAGCAAAGAAAGAACTTTTCAGGCAGGAGGATACAGGATCAGAAACAAGAATGTTATAAAATGTTGAGGAATGTTCCTTCAATTCCCACTTTGGTGAGTGTTTTTATCATAAATCAGTGCTGGATTTTATCAAATGCTTTTTCTGAATCTATTGATATGACCATGTGCTTTTTGTCTCTCATTTTGTTTATGTGGTGTATCATGTTTATTGATTTGCAGATATTGTTGCCATCCTTGCATCCTTGGAATAAATTGCACTTGATCATGGTGTATGATATTTTTAATGTATTGCTCTATCCAGTTTGCTAATATTTTGCTGAGAACTTTACCATCTATGTTCATCAGAGATATTGGCCTGTTACTTTTTTCTTTTCTATGTCTTTACCCAGTTTTGGAATTAGGATAATACTGGTCTCATAGAAAGGGTTTGGAAGTATTCCCTTAACTATTCTTAAATTTTTCAAAATAGTTTAAAAAGGATAGGTGTTAGTTTTTGTTTGAATTAAAAAGCTTCTGCACAGCTAAAGAAACCATAATCAAAGTAAAAAGGGAACCAACTGTATGGGAGAAAATACTTATGTATCATTTCAATGATACATTGATATGTACATGTACATTTTCAATGATACATTGGGCAAGGGTTTAATCTTTAAATATATATAAAGAACTTGTATAACTCAACACCAGGAAGACTAATGATTCAAGTAAAAATGGGCAAAGGATCTGAACAGACATTTCTCCATGGAGGACAAACAGAGGGCTCATAGGCATATGAAAGGATGATCAGCATCAGTAGCTATCAAAAAGATGCAAATTAAAACCACAATGAGATATCACCTCACACCTGCCAAAATGGCTATCATTAATAAATCAACAAATAAGTGCTGGTGAGAATGTGGAGAAAAGGGAACCCCAGGCCACTGTTGGTGGGAACATAAACTGGTACAGCCACTGTGGAAAACAGTATGGAATTTCCCCAGAAAATTAAAAATGAAACTGCCTTTTGACCCAGAGATTCCATGGCTGGGAATATACCCAAAGAATCCCAAAACACCAATTCAAAAGAACTCATGCACCCCTTTGACATAGCAGTGCTATTTACTGTCATAAAGATTTGGAAACAGCCAAAGTGCCCAAAAATAGATGAGTAGATTTTAAAAAATGTGGTACATTTATACAATGGAATACTACACAGCAGAAAGAAAGATTTCCTATGTTTTGCAACATAGTGGATGGAACTACTAAGTGAAATAAGCCAAATACCACATGATCTCACTTATAAGAGGAATTTAATGGATAAAATAAACTAATAAACAAAATAAAACCAGAGGCAAAGAATCTTGAAAGAGACTGACAGCTATGGGGGGCGGTGTATGGGGACTGACTGAAAGAAGATGAAGGGATTAGTCAAAGAATATATATAAAGGACCCATGGACATGGACAACAGTGAGGGGACTGATTATGGAAGTAGGGAGTGGACTGGTGAAGGGAGATGAAAGGGAAAAAAAGGGACAACTGTAATAGCATAAACAATGAAAAGAAAAGAATGTTATAAAATGGGTGGTGACTGATTTGACTGAAACTCAGGATCGGTACAGCCATAGGAGCAGCAGGATATACGCTTGCATAGGAGGCACATGGTAAACACTCATTATGTGTTTGTTGAATGAATATGTGCTTCATACACACATTCTTTGCTAACTCCATGATTTTGAAAAATTTATTAAGCTCTCCATTACTCTGTATCCTCATTTATAATAAGCATGACAATCTAATTAACTTCATACTGCTGTTTTTATTATAAATCTATGTAAAATACTTAGTACAGTACTCTGCTGTACAAAGTACAGCACTCAAAATAAACACTCAAAAATGTCTTGTTCCCGGCTGTATTTGCAGTCACATACAACTTCCTGACATTTATTGAAATATTTTTGTTAATGAATAAAATAATTGAAGAAGTAAGCAAAGTCAGAGAAAGGAAAGGCATTCTAGGTGTAGTGAATAAGTTAGTGTAGTGGGATTTAATTTGTCCTAAACCTGTATTGGTCTCAGCACTTGCAGAGATCAGCTCCACCCTATTCAGCCCCGGAAGAACAGAATAAGCATGTGAACCTTCAAAATGAAGGTATATTATTACATATCCCTCTTCTTCACAATTAGGCATTCTTGAATTGCTTATTTTGACACACCATGCTGTTATATGTCATTCCCAATTAAACAGGTTTCAATGGTTTTACCCATCACCTATCACTCAAGAGTACAAAAATCCCTTCAGTGGGTATCACAGCTTTCCTATGCCTTCCTCTTCTCCCTACTCCTGCACAGGATGTTTATCCAGTGAGCAACCCTGAGCTTTGCTTTTAATCCCCCTTTCCAATATGATCACCCATTGGCTGAGACCACTGCTCTGAACCTAACAGGGTCTTAGTATTTGTTACTACTCTGTCACTTCACCCAGCTTTCAGCCTTTCAAGCATATGCAAGATTGTTATTTCTTCACTCATCTCATACATTTTACACATTTTTGTTGAGCATATACTAGGTCAGGTACTTATGTTAGTTGTTGGAGAGAGAATGGTAAATGCAAGTAGATACTTTCTCTTCCTTCAGGAAGCTTACAGTTCTGCTGGGGTCATAAACATTAGTGGAAGAGATTCAAATAATTATAGTTTTGCAACTATGATAATTATTTATTACAAATTGTAACTTTTTGTTAATTGGGTGTTCCTGGTCAAATTAATGTAAAATTAACTCTTGCATCCTGAAATTGATTTTTGTGTCATTCTTTAATATTGCATGAATTTTGCATTTGAAAGGGAAAATCTATAGAATGTGATTGATTAGATTTATTAATTCAAAGTGTATTTATTTACTCTTTATTATATTCCACACTCTTTGCAAGCATTAATATGTACAATGAGAAGAGAGGAGGAATGGAATTTGTGCATTGCAAGCTCTTAAAGAAAACTGTGTCTGGAATAACTGGACAGTTAATATTTTGTTTTTTAAGATGAGAGAGGAGAGCTTGTCCAGTGATGAGTGGATTGTTGTATCAGATACTGCATAAAATAGGGGGACATGAACTAAATAGGATCACTTGGATGAATAATTTGGAGTTTCTCAGTAAAATAAACAAGCATGTTAACCAAATGATACTTTTAGTCTTAGAAAAGCTGTAGATAGAATACTGGACATGTTCAGATGATCAATTCTGGTGAGATAAGAAATTGCACCTCCTTATCTAATAGTAAATTAATCACAAAACTTTAAAACAACTTTTTGAGAAATAGGGTTATATCTCATACCATCTTTGAGTTTCTTAGAATGATTGTATAGAGTATACAATTAATACCATTATGAAAGGATCTATGTGTTTTATCTGGGCTAAACATAATTAAAAAATAAAAACCTGAGTTCCTAAGCTGATTCTTGATGTTTTTGATTATTTGTCTGTATTTTCATGCAGCCATTCCCCTACTCAGTCAGGTCTTTCTTTATGATAGTGCTCCACGAGTGTTATACAAAGTAATGGTGTAAGTTTTTATATACAACTTATGATTAAGTTCTTGCTTTAAACCCAACCTGTTGTTTTTGATACATTTTAAACTAATTTCCATTGGAGATATTCAGCTTCTTTGCTTACTTATTCTCTTTCTTGATTTTCATCATTTCTCTCTCACCTTGTGTGCTATGTAAATTTAATGAGCTGTTTATTCCAATTCCATAAACACATTTTTCTCAGATGAGATGCTCAGGCACACACTGCCTGTTTTTGTTTTTCTTATTATTTTTACAGCACCATTCTTTGGGGGGGGTACAAGAAATGAGCTGTTCTTACTGTTTGTTTATGTCCATTAGCATCTACAACAGCAAGAAGCACACATGCTACTCTGCAGGCTGGTATTGACTGCACTGCCCAGTTAAAGTGATTCAAAAGTGGTCTGTCACCTTGGATACAAAGGAACGGTTAGTACTTTTTACTGAGTTTCACTCATGTGCAAGCATTCAGACATAGAGTCAAATTTCCAAGAATATCCAATCATTATTTTTTCCAGTGTCACCTGTGCTGATTAATCCACATTCTCTCTCACTGTTATTTCTGTTTTCTGCATCAGTGATGCCACCAAGAAAGCAGGTCACCTAAGTTTAACAATGAGCAGGTAGTAAAGCACTAACTGGAAGGCCCACCCCTGAATAGATGAAGAGGCGTAGGGGAACACTGAAGGTCAGTGAATCAGTGAATGGCTGGATGTCTGGTTGCACACCCTCATGGTCTCTCTCTATGATCATTATTTTCTTCTGAATATAGTTAAGGTCTTGTGTAATTGGTCTCCATGCTTTTTAAGTTAGTGTCTCCTAATTAATGCTCTATTTTGGAAGATTCAACTGTCTGAAATGAATATAATCCTATCCCTGTTTGGCTTATATTTCTTAATGGCCACTATAAATTCAAGATATCTAGCTGCAACAAAAGATGTTCTCACTATCTTCCTATTTCAGAGAAAGTAGAAGCCCTAAACTGGGTGATTCCTTTGCTGTCTGCCACCAAAGCTACCAGGTTATTTATATTTGTATCCATCCTCTTTTATTCTTTCTTCCCCTTAGAGTGAAAAAGCTGTCCCTCTTAATGTCTTCATCTATGCTTTGTATTTCACTTTCATTTGCATAAGGAAATGTTCAATATTTGGAGGGAGATGATAACACTTACTGGGACAGATGAGGTCCACAGAACAAGTAAACAAACACATGAGAAAGATGATTTCACAGAGTGATAAGTGCTATAAAGAAAATGGATTTGCTGCTGTGAAACAGAATAATGACTAAAGAATTGATGAAGCCCTTTCTTCAGAAGTGATCTTTGAGGTGAAACCTGTAAGAAGCAAATGTGCCAGCCATGAAGTCTTTGGGCATAACTCTGCTAGTAGAAGGAGAAGAGACTTAAGTAAGGCAGGAATGAGCCTCACACATTCAAGGACAGAACTAGGGCCAGTGTGGCTGGAGCTTGCAAATTCAAGGGGGAGAGTACTAAACAATGAGGTTAGAGGTCCAGTCAAGGAGGACTGGATCATTCATATGGAATTTTTTTAGATCATGATAGGAAATTTACTTTTATTTTAAATACTATAAAAAGCCATGAAAAGTTTTAAGATGAGGAGTGACACAATCTAATTTTTGTTAGAGAAAAATCACTCTGGCTTTGTGAGGATGATCTGTAGGAGTCAAGAAAAGAATCAGGACAATAATGTGGGAGACTACTGCACTAGTCCATGTAAGTCCAGGTACGATAATGGTGGCTTGGTTAGGGGTGGTTGTAGTAGAGACGGAGAGAAGATGTAGAGTTATGTCTTAGATGTCAAACTTACACAATTTTTAGATGGATAGAATATTGCAGGGCAGAGGAAAGGGGAAAAGACCCTTTGGTTCACAGCCCATGCTTAATCCACTGAGCCACACAAGCCAGAAAGGGGAAAAGAAATCAAAGATGCTATGAAGGTGGCTTTGGGAAATGTTCAGTGGTGAGGATATTCACTTAGATGAATAAAGTGGAGGGAGAGATAGGTGGAGGAGTAATGGAGCAATCAAAAGCTCTGTTTTGGATGTTACATTTGAAGTATCAATGAGACAATCTAGTAGAGATGTCAAGTATAACAACTACATGAAAAAAATATCTAGGAATTATTTGTACATCTGGTTGTTTAAACCATGGTCAATTGGATGTATGTGGACACAAAATAGAAAAAGGTCTAAGACTATTTGAAGCATATTCTGTGATTTAGAACTCTAGCAGAGGAAGAAGTATGCTAGGACTAACAAGGACCAGACAGTAAGGCAGAGAGAAACCCAAGAGTTGTGATGTCACAGAATTCAAGAAAAGAGTCTTCAGACAGGCTCAGCAATTGCTAAGAGTTTAAGATGAGAAGTGATTTTTCTTTTATTGACTTGAATGAGGTGGAGGTCCTTGGTGTCACAATTAAAATCATTTCAGAGGATTCATGGCAGGAAAATTGGAGTTAAGACCCAATATGAGGTGGAGAAGTGGAAAATATGATTTTAGATACCTCCTTCAAGAATTTTTGTTGTGTAAGGGATCAGACAAATAAAACCTGTAGACACATGGGTAGTGGATTTTTAAACATTTGAGAGATCTCAGAACATGTTGTTTACTAAGAAATGGAGAGATGGAGAAACCAATGACACAGATATTTTCTGCTTCTGAGGTTCTCCTCTGATCTATATTCAACCTCTTTTTCTTCCTTCTGGCAACTGTCTGTCAGAACTTATTGCTATTTAATGCTCTTTTCTTTTTTATAATTTTTTTAATTTTTATTTTTTGATTTAATCTTTATTGTATTTTTCCATTACCATTTAGTCCCCATTATACCCCTCTTTCCCCCCACAACCACCATACTGTTGTCCATGTCTATGAGCCCTTTTTCTTTTTTGCTCAAACCCTCCATCCCCCAACCTCCCCCCCATTAGCTGTCATCCTGCTCTCCATCTATGAGTCTGTCCACATTTTCCTTAATAGTTCAGTTCCTTCATTAGATTCCACATATGAGTGAAATTATATTGTACTTGTCTTTCCCTGACTGGCTAATTTCACTTAGCATAATGTTCTCCAGGTCCATCCATACTGTTGCAAAGAGTATTTTTTTCTTTTTTATGACCAAGTAGTATCTAATTGTGTAAATATCCCATAGTTTTTTAATCCACACATCTATTGATGGGCACTTGGACTGCTTCCAAATCTTGGCAATTGTAAACAATGCTGCAATAAACATGGGGGTGCTTATGTTCTTTCAAATTAGTGTTCTGGGTTCCTTCAGATATAGTCCCAGGGGTAGGATTGCTGGGTCAAAAATCAGACCCATCTTTAATTTTTTGAGGTATCTCCATACTGCCCTCCACAGTGGCTGCACCAGTCTGCAATTCCAGCCAACAGTACAAAAGGGTTCTTCTTCTGTTAAAAAGAAGTCGAAGCACAAATTACACTGCACTCTCCATCTCCTTACCACCTTGTTTACTTGCTCAATCTGCTGTTGTCTAGCTTCAACCCCTGACACAGCATTGGGATTAATTGTTACTGAATCTCATGGAAATCTTTGGTTCTTACCTCACTTAACATCTCAGAATTGGTATCTCCCTGAAAAACACCATTCTCTATCTGCTTCTCTTACTCAGACTTTCTTGTAGGGTTTCTCTCATTTTTCCCTTCTTTATATGTGCTGTTCCTCAGCTCTCTTTTCTCATTTCACACATTCTCCATGGAAACATCATCTATAAGCTGGAGGCTGCTAAGCCTATATTTCAAGCACAGCTTTTTTTCTAAGTACAGACACATTCATTTATTTTCTTGCTTGAATTCTCTATTTCACTTTCACACAAGTACTTCAAACTTAATACATCAAGTCAACTCATCTTCCCCTCATTGTGTTCTTTCTCCTCTAGTCACTATTTCAGAGTAAGACACCATGACCTAAATAGTTGTTCTATTTTTGACTGGTTTATATCACTTAGCATAATAATCTCTAGATCCATCCATGCTGTTGAGGTCAAATACCATTTGACCTTACTTATCTGTGGAATCTAATGCACAAAATAAACAGATGAACAAAATAGAAACAGAGGCATAGATACATGGAATAGACTCACATCTGTCTGAGGGGTGGGGAGGATAGAGGGCTGGATGAAAGAAGATAAAGAGAAAAACCAAAAACATATATATATATATATCTCATAGACAAAGACAATGGTGTAGTGATAGCCAGAGGGAAACAGGGGGAAGGGCTAGGTGGAAGCAGAGAAAAGTGGGGAAAATGGGGCCAGAAAAAAACTTTGCTTGGAGTGGTGGGAGCATGACACAATGTGCAGATGATATTTTACTGAGTTGTACACTTGAAACCTGTGTGGTTTCGCAAACCAATGACACCCCAATAAATACAATAAAAATATAAATAAGTAAATAAATTGTTTTACTAAAAAATCTAGGCATCTTTTCTATTCTTTCCTTGCCCCATACATGCAGGCAGTCACAAAATCTTGTTAAAGATATTTTCCACACGTGTCTTAAATTTGTCCATTGACCTCTCTCTAAAGAAAAAGGCAGAGGACAAAGATTATGACTTACTATTCTCATGGATTCTTTTTTGTTCTGGGCTATTGGATTTAAATAACTGTATACATGTTGTGTGGGCTACCTTCTCTGTACTTCTCAAATGACAGGAGGACAATAGTACAGAATTAGGAAGGAGGTTGACTTTTACATATATACTGTGGCATATTTTGAAATGAATAATAGACTACAGCTTTTTGAAAAATCTTTGAATTAATAGGGACCAAAGAAAATTTAAACCATGGGATGCCTTATTTGGATTTTGAACAATAAGGATGTTATTGTGTAAAGAATAGATTGGATTAGAGGTTCAGGGAAAAAAGTTTTTTGGAAAAGAGGCAAAGAATAAGAAAGCCTCAATTAGGACAAAAGCAAAATCTTTGGATATATATAACGAACTATAGAAACGACTCCTGAAAGTATAGTCTTTCTTTAAATATATATAAGGGAAACATTACTCTTTTTCACATGAATATACTTATTAAATTACATAGAGCTTTAAAATTTACCTTTTATTTCTAAAAGACATTTCTGATAACTTATTCACTCTTCACCAGATTTTAAAGAAATGAGTAGATTTTATCTTTCTTCTCCATTTAACTAGATCCACCACTCCACTCACACTCCACTCCAATCACACATACTTTGAGTGATTATACAGTAAATATATCTTAATTTTCTCAAGAAACCTATAGCTACTATGCACACTTTTGACACTATCTCAAAGATATCTCAAATAAATCATCAGAAAACATAAACACATTTTTACCTAAAGTGAAACTATACCCTAGAATTTTCTAAGTATTATGTTCATTCCAGAAGTAAAATAAGCCCTTCTCAGTATCAATAAGAACTTCTTAGTTTTAAAAAGTAAAGAGGTTTTTTTTTATGTTGAGTTCTTGCCTTATGGGCTGAATACAATGGTGTCCAACTGTTTAAAATTTTAAAACAAAGCTTGAGAAAAGAGGCACAATACAGTGTAAATTACCCCTACATATAGTGTTGCAAGACCCAAGAGCTCCAAGAACTGAAGGAAACTGTAAGTATGTAGATGGACAAATATGAAAACAAACAAACAAACAAACAAACAAACAAACTCAGGAACCCAGCTGTCTGAATAATACTCCTCTGAGTTAAGAGTGTGGTTTTATGCAGAAAATGATTACCTCCCATCACTCAATATTAAATCTGGATACTCAGCAGAATTGAGCCTGAGCTCAAAATTATGGGATATATTTCACACTAAGTACTGCATGGAATCTGAGAAAGTAATCCAGTCAGTTCATACTGGGGCCTGATTAAAATTTCTGGAGTTCAAACACGAAAATTTACAAAGGACTACATTAAATCATCCCAGGGCAATGGTGGTTGGACCACAATGAGAAATGAGGACAGTTGCCACTTGCCCACTCCTCCAGAGTTCAAGGATCCAAGGAGCCTGTGGGCTTGAGTAGGGTATATAGGAAAGGAGATGCAGAGTAGTGTGATATTTGGAGGCTAAGATTACAGCAACAGGGCTACTAGACCTTGGATGATGACTCAGAAGCAGCGACAATAGTTGAAAATAGAAGCAGTTAGCTTAAATAAAAAGGTGTGAAGTAAATAGAAATAAGAAAGTGTAACACTGTATATAATATTTTATACTCTTTAATACATTTTATTATTGGATTTTAGTTGTATATTTGAATTGTATAATTCATTTTATTTTTATATTTTTTATTGTATTTTTAATGTCATTTTAAAACTGAGACACTCACCTCTGTACAGAGATGCCTAATAAATAAATACTTATTGCTTGAACAATCACGTAATTTTAAAAAAAGCACAATTGATGTGTTTGCATTTTGTTCTTCCCTTTTGACTACATTAGCCAGACCAACTGTTGCCTTTTGTACTGGGCAAGGTCCAGTCAGGAAACAAAAAAGACATTAAGCATTTCCAACAGAGGGAGGGATTTGATACAGGGAATTAGTTACACAGGCTTTATTTAGAAGACTGAAAGGGAAAGAGGAAACCTGAGGTAAGGCAGAGAAAATAACTGCAGGAAAAGAGATAAGCTGGAATTTCTCAAACCTAGATGCTCAGCTCTATGAGGAAGGGACATCACTGGCTCTTGCAGACACCTCTGATGGTGAGCTGAGTGCCCAGGGAAGCTGAAGGCTGGAACCAGCTGGCGGGAAAAAGACAAACCTAGTCCCTCCTCTCTGCTTCCTCTATCCAGTCCCACTCTCATGTTTCCCATTAGCAGAAATCAATAGGAAAGTCTGAAATATAAAAGACAAAGGATGAGTTTAGAGCTGAAAAACAGAATGTAAAATCTTTACAACTATTGTTTAAAGGGAAAACAACTGCCTCAAAACAGACCAGCAATAAATTACACATAAAACACCTGCTACCTATGGGCTTACTGTTATTACTGGTTGGGTTTTTTTTTTTTTTGTGGATGAATTTTTCCAACATTTATTGAGTTCAGTTGCCTGTGCCATCAGAATCCCCAGTATTAATTCTTTAAGTCACACTGACTCTCTTCCCAGGTAACATAGCTCTTTCTGCAGAGACAGTGGTCTTTTTCTTTATAAATGCTACCATCTTCCCATAGCCACAACATGAAAGTTTTGTCCATTCTTGTGGGAAGGGTCACTTTGATTACAGTGCCCTTAGAAAAAGATTCCCCTTCTCTTTTGGTTATCCATAGACAGATAACCCTCCTCCCCAAATTGTTGCACTGCCAATGCTTCCTTTCTCTATTGATTTTCCAGCCATGGTAGGCCAATAGCATCCCCTGCTGCCTCTCTGGATCCAGCCCATTCACATGGGTATTACATATGACTTCTCTAGTGGCCCCCTAGGATTGGAAGAAGTGTTCAGCTGAACAAATGGGTTTCATAAAACTTGAGATTAATTTCCTTTTATAATCTCTAAATTATTTTATATTATTAATCTGGGGCTTTCCAAATACTATTATGTCTTGCAAAAGTATACTAAGACATTTTTCTAAGGAAAAGATTGCCTTGTCAAAGTAAGCCCACATTTGGCTATTGTGCAGCTTTATGCTACTAAAAATGGACAAGCACAGATAAAAGCCTCAGAAGATCTGCAATCCCCTTTTTACCTGATATGTAATTTCATCCTGTACAGAGTAACTCTGAGACTTGTATTAGTATGCTAATTCCTTGGTAAAATGGTGCATTGGTCCTAATCAATGCATAAATTGATTAACTGGCTAACAATAAAGATCTAGTACTTTCAGATCTTAGAATATCTTTGTGCTAAACTGTCTGGAAAGGAATACTTTCCTTCCCAAGTCTATCTCTGATCCCTAGAATTGAAAACCAATGGTTTGAAATGTTGGCATAGCATCAAAATCATCCCAGACCTACTAAATGGAATATATGAGTGTTGGTCCAAGTATATGTGTAAAGTGCTAGGGACTGTTTTGATGTATAGTCAGAACTGAGAACTGCAGATTTCTTTCTCATGGGAAAGCATAAGCATTATTGAACTTGTATTGGCTGCTTTGTATAGTTGATGTCAAAGAACCAATTCAGTAAACATTAGCCAGAGGATCAAAACACCATTTAGCCAGTTTTAAGTACCAAAGACTATTTTCTTTATTGGCTTGTTTGTTTTTCCTTCTGGTGCTGCTATTTGCTTTCACTCTCTCAGGTGGTTGAGAATTAAGTCATGTTGTAATATGTATTCCATTTGATTCTATTATGTGTGTGAAAGCTTCCCTCAGGTGGGTAGGGTGAATGATAAATTCTATTCAGATAGCAGCTCTGGGCTCTCTGATATAAACTAATTTAGACTGCATTACTCTCTGGGTGGCTGATGACTGCACTTACAGAGTTCTGTAAAAGCTCAAAGCTTAAGTGTGTATGGAGCCCTGAAATCCCCAAAGGAAAAGCTATTTTTATTCTGGGAGACTGTATTGGATGTAGATGTGGTAAGGACCTGCTTGTTGTCCAAAAAAATGAAGGACAGACAGCCACGTTAATGAGTTGAAGACACTGGTGTGCTATGAATATAGTCACTTTACTAAGAAATATAAGCAAGTACCTGAGAAAATGACAGAAAGTATGTAACAGTAGGAATAAGGAGTAGATTCTGGGAGAAAGGGGAACTTTCTCCCAGCTGCCAAAGCTGTGATTAGTGATTATCAACTACAAACTACTAGGCCAAATTGCTAGCAAGTATTCAATATTTTATATTCCACTTAGGAATGTAAAGATGGTTAGTATAAGTAAATCAACACATATGATACTCTATATCAATAGGTGAAACCATGTTTGTAAGATTTAATAGCTGTTGAAAGACATTTGCTAAAAGTAAATTAGTAATTTAAAAATCTAAAATAATAATAAAATGAATATTTCATAATATAATAAAGAACATTTAAATTATATCAACCAGTACTTACAAAGATATAATGAAACATATACTTCATTCATTGTTTGTGACAAGGTAAATGGGTTCAACAGCTTTGGAAAACAATTGAATATATATATTTCATGAGATATCATTGTTTACCTTGATTTGTTAATCTAGATATGTCATTCTTCTTTCCAAAAAAAGCCAAAATGAAATAAAAGTGCTAAGCACAGAGATAAAAGCTTGAGAATAACTTATTGTAATAATGAAAGATTAGAAGAAACCTAAATCAGTGATACATAAATATGTGAATGTTCGTGCCTTAAGATAAGATAAAATTTGAGCATGCATCTCCAGTACATACCTAGTTACTTATGTATAAATTATATGCTGGTATTTGTACTGTTAACATTTTTAATATAGCATGTAGGAATACATAAAAAAACTGAAATTAGGTGAATTAACAATGTTATTATCAATACTATTTTATTTTTGTAAGAGTATTGTGGTTAAATATACCTTATAATTTTGAAAATATTTGTTTGGCATTTATTTTTCAGCATTTCCATGGTCTACTTTTAATATTGCTATTTTTGATATATATATTTTTAAAAAGTCAGGTTTATTGAGGCAAAATTTGCATACAGTAAAATTTACTTTCTTTAAGACTACAGTTTGAGTTTTTAAAAATGTCTATAGTTCTATAACTACTACTATAATAAACACATAGAACATTTCCCTAATTTCATGAATGACCCCTTCTAACCCTGAGCCTTTTTGCAGCCAATCCTGTGCCCCTATTCCTTGCCCCTAGCATTCACTGTTCCAATTTTTTCCCAATAGTTTTTCCTTTTCCAGACTCATATGAATTATACCATTTTTGTGTCTTCATTCTTTTACTTAGCCTTTTGTGTCTGGTTATTTACAAAAATACACAATTCTTATCCAAGTTGTTGAATGTATCAGTGGTTTATTCCTTTTTAAATATGAGTATTGTCCCATGTATGGATACACAACAATTTATTTATTCATCCCCCAATGGATGAATATTTTGGCTGTTTTAATTTTGGGCTATTATGAATAAAACTACTATAAGCATTTAGGTACAATCTCTGTGTGAACACATGTTTTAATTTCTCTTGGGTAAATACCTAGGAGTGATACCACTGGCTCATACAATAAGTGCATGATTTTTAAAATGGAGGTGCCATTTTGTATTCCCACCAGCAATAAATAGAGTATTAGTCTTCCACATCCTCACTAGCACTTTGAATGTCACATTTTTTTCTTTTTAAAATATTTTTCCATTCTGGTAGGTATGTGTTATGGACTGAATTCTATGCTCTCCTCCCATTCATATGTTGAAGTCTTAACTCTTAATACCTTAGAATGTGCCTGTAGTTAGAGCCAGGGCCTTCAAAGAGGTCAGATAGTAGGCCCTACTCCAATATGCTTCTTGTCCTCAGAAGAAGAGCCTAAAATACAGACATGCAAAGAGAGAAGACCATGTGAAGACATAGGGAGAAGATAACTATCAATACATCAAGGAGAAAAGCCTCAGATCTCAGACTGCTAGCCTTCAGAATCATGAGACAATAAGTTCTGTTGTTTATGTCACTGTAAGAAAACAAAATTTGCCACCCCCAAATTTGTGTCTCTGGCATGAAGATTATTTTTAAAAAAACAAAGTATTTGGGAAGAACTTTTGACTTATCCCCCTAAATGCCTAAAAGAATGTAGATGGAGGGCCTGTTCCAGGAACTAGAGCTATCGCCAGAGATATGTATGAAGGATATGGGCTAAGTGTGTTGGAGGAAACTTGGCAGGGCCTAGAGATCAGAGTCAATTCTGTGTCCCATTGTCTCTGCCCAGAGACATTTGTTTAGCAAACATTTACTTTTCTGTGTGAATTGCTTTCTCCCCTTTGAAAGTGGTTTGAAGTTCCAAACCACTAACTGCTTCTCCTCAGCTCAGGTTGGCATATCTACCTCAACTCCCTATATTGGAACTGTTGTACATATATAAGCAATTAAATTTGGTTGTTTTTCTCCTGTTAATCTGTTTATTGTCAATTTAATTCTTAGAACAGACATAAGAACCTCTAAGGGCAGAGAAAAATTTCTTTCTCTCCAACACCACTTATTCTGTGGTACTTTGTTGTTAGCCCTAACATAGTGTGTAAAAGTACATTGTTGGAGTTTATTTAATGACTAATATTACTCAGCATATATGATTTTGTGTCCTTTGAATCCATATTTTTCACTGATAATGTATCTGTTAAAATCTTTTGCCCATTTATTTTATGACTGATTTTTGTGCTCTTTATGTATTCTGACTACAAGTCTTTTATTAGATATGTAATTTACAAATGTTTACTCCTAGTTTGTGGCCTGTCTTTTGATTTCCTAAATAGTGTATTTTGAAAAGTAGAGGTATAGTTTTAAGTCAAAATTATTGTACATTTTTTATTTATCATTCTTGATTTTTATTGTTGTTTTGATATTTTTTACAACTTTAATTGAAGTAAGATAAACTGTGCACATTTAAGGCATACATTTAATCATTTATGACATATGTATACAACCTGGACACCATCTCCACAGTCAAGATAATAAACATTTCTATCTCTCCCTTCAAAAAAAACTTTCTTTTTGCCCCTTTGCAAACTTTCCTTCCTTCCATTCTATCTCCAGATAACCAAAGGCCTGCTTTCTGTCTCTATAAATTATTTGAATATCTAATTTATAGTTTTAAAAACCAATTTATAGTTTTTCTATAAATTAAAATACAGAGTATCTAGCCTTTTTAATTTTTTTTTGCATGGCTCCTTTACTCAGATCAGTGACTTTGAGATTTATCCATGTTGATGCATATATGAATAATTCATTGCTTTTATTCCACTCATTACCATAAATTGTTAATCCATTCATGTGTTGATTGACATTTGGTTTAATGCTTGTCATACTAGAAAAAGTTATTTCACCAAGATAACTTGATTGAAACGGGATGTAATATTTACCTCATTTGCTGAATCACTCTACCAGTTTTCCAAGCTGTCCACCAAATAGATAATTGGTTTTGTTGAAATTTCAATTTGCCCTCCTGTCATTACAGTCTGTTGACATTACACAAAATTAGAATTCATTAAATAATTATATTTGTAATAAGTGTGTTAAATCCACTGAAACTTTTTATTAAAGAAAGATAGGTTTTACTGAAAGATTTTAAAGCAGATTTAAAAAGTCTGTTTCTAAGAGTTTCGAACATAGATAAGAGAGCTTGTATAGGTAATACATTGTTTTAGGCATTAAAATCACTTAATGATGAAAACATTTCCAAACATCCTTTTAAAAATGTTCTCCTCATTGTACAAAATTCTCTAGAATAGAAGGCACTTTTTATTTACTGGTAAAATGTCACCTCCAAGTGTTTGTTTTTCTGAAAATATTTGTTAGGTAGCATTTTATATGCCTTAATCTTCATTCCAGAAATTTCAAAAAATAAACTTTTTTTTCAGATTTCACCTTATAATGTTTTACCATGGTTTGGATATTTTCCCCAAAAGAACAAAATTTATAGCATGAACTTTTAGGTATCAGAAACACTCAGAAGGCTGTTCTCCACTCTGCCCAAGTTTTGTTTGCAGGCATGAAGCATGGCATGTAGTTATCACCTGCTGTTTCCAAAGGTCTGGTGTGTGCTATGACTGACAGCTACTTTTCTCTGGGTCTCATTGTTGCAGTAGACCATTTTTGTTTTCACTGAACCAGTAACAATTGCTTCAACATCATCAACTCCAATCTAAAGTTTCAGCAGCATTACATCAAGGGAATTTTTTTATTTTCCACTGTCATTTCCATAAAAGTAAGTACTGTCATTTTTAGCCATATTCTCTTCAGGTAATAGTCAAATGACTCTATTAACTTTTTATTTTTCCGAGAAAATGACACATAATGCAAATTTATGTGCACACATGTAATGCACTCACAAAAATGGTTAAAAGATCATGAATCAGCTCGTTTTCCAAAAACTTGACAGGTTTTCATGTAAGATTGTAAAAAAGAAATGTGTTTGGGTCTTTTAATGCTCATATACTACACCTGTGGGCATCAACTCGCATCAGGGAAGCACTGTTCTGCCTGTAAGTTCCTAGCAATTTGACCCTGACTTTTCAAGTGGCATCACTTTTCTTACAATCTTCATGAGCCTCATAAAGTAACCTTAAAAGGGTATGTTTTTTCCAGTGTTGATGTTCCAGGAAGAAATCCATTTTTTAGCTTGACCCAGCTCAGTTGGAATACATTGGATGGCCCCACAAGACGCTGCCACTTTAATGAGGCTGCAATATACTATGTATTTTACAGGAGTATTCTTATCCATCCAATGGAAAAGGTTGCTTAGAAACTGCAGTCTCAGGGATGGACGGTTCACCTTCCTGAAATTTGAACAGCTTTTCACAGAGGTTTTCAGTCAGAACTTCTTGCTTATCTAGTTCTAGGGTCAATAGGAGGGATACCACACTATTCATCGCACTTTCAACATCTTTATCATCTTCCTTCAGACGTACCTCACAGACTTCAATAATGTGAGCTAAATCTACATGAAGTTCACCTTCTGAGTTCTCTTCTGAAATTTCAGCTCTTACATTTCAGAAAAACTCAAAGCTCAACCTCCTGATCTTCCTCGCGGATGTCGATGATATCATGGCCACGGTGGGAGTGGCAGATGCTCTGTTCCCAAACTACACAACTGGAAAAGGGAGCTCTTGTGCTCCCTGGCTTTACAGAGCTTTGTAGCATTTGACACAAAATGTCCAGAAAAATCTCTTTATATTACAAAAGGTTTTTTAAAGATTTTTTCTTATTTATTTATCATCATATATGCTCTATGATAATTTGAAGACATTTTGAAGAACATAAAATTAACCACACTAACATTAGTAATTCCTGTAGCACTTTATGAATGTATGATTTCAACTTGTGTGCTGAAAAGATTAAGTAATGATACAATAAATTAATTTCAAATATTATTTTACCCCTACAATTTTATCTACAATAATTTTTTAATAAAATTTATCTAGATTGGTTTAAGCACAAGTTATTACACTTAAACAGTTTTTCTGTAATGTATGTTTTAATTTAATAATATATCTTCTTCTGTGTAGCTTTCCCTTAATGGATCAGAAGAAGCTACTGCATTCTTAAAACAGAATCTAGCAAATATCATAAGCTGAGGCATTATTTTTAACTTTCAGCCAACTCCAGAGCAAACCAATTATACTATGTAAATGTTCTAAGACTCATTTGTTCAAATCTTTAGCAGAATTCTCTATGAATCTTCCAACACTAATTAACAACAAAAAATGTTTCTTTATGTTATATTGTACTTATTTCAGTCATTTTATGAAACCATGACATGACAGGAAAACGATATACTTCCCCAATGGTATGTAAATTATATTTTTGTTAAGTAAGATACCCAAAACATGGTTCTAAAATTTGTTTTTAAATTTAGTGTAATTTTTTTTGTAAATACTGAACTGAACTTTACATGACCATAAGCAATGATGGGGAAACAATATATATTTTTCTTTTTTTTTCTTTTTAAAAAGTCATTGTTCAAGTACAGTTTTCTGCCTTTTACTCCCATTCCAGCCCGCCCACCCATCCTGCCCCACTTCCCTCCCATTACCACCCTCCCTCTAGTTTTTGTCCATGTGTCCTTTAAATTTGTTCCTATAAACCCTTCACATTCTCCCCTGAAATTCCCTCTTCTCTCCCCTCTGGTCACTGTCAGCCTGTCCGCTATTTCAGTGTCTTTCATGATATTTGGCTTGTTTCTTTGTTTTGTTGTTTAGGTTCCTGTTAAAGGTGAGATCATATAGTATTTGTCTTTCACTGCCTGGCTTGTTTCGCTTAACATAATGCTTTCCAGCTCCATTCATGCTGTTGCAAAGCGTAGGAGCTCCTTCTTTCTTTCTGCTGCATAGAATTCCATTGTGTAAATGTACCATAGTTTTTTGATCCATTCATTTACTGATGGGCATCTAGGTTGCTTCCAGCACTTAGCTATTGTTAATTGTGCTGCTATGAACACAGGGGTGCAAAGGTTCTTTTGTATTGGTGTTTTAGTGTTCTTAGGATACAGTCCCAGCAGTGGAATTGCTGGGTCAAAAGGCAGATCCATTTTTAGTTTTCTTTGGAAGTTTCATACTGCTTTCCATTGTGGTTGTACCAGTCTGCAATCCACCAGCAGTGCACTAGGGTCCCCTTTTCTCCACAACCTCTCCAACACTTGTTGTTTGTTGCTTTGTTTATGATGGCCATTCTGACTGGTGTGAAGTGGTAACTCATTGTGGTTTTAATTTGCATCTCTCTGATAGCTAGCAACACTGAGCATCTTTTCAAGTGTCTCTGGATCCTCTGTATGTCCTCCTTGGAGAAGTGCCTGTTCAAGTCCTTTGCCCATTTTTTAATTGGGTTGCTTGTCTTCTCAGAGTGGTGTTGTGTAAGTTCTTTATATATTTTGGAGATTAAACCCTTGTCTGAGGTATCATTGGCAAATATGTTTTTCCATACAGTTGGTTCTCTTTTAATTTTGATACTGTTTTCTTTAGCTGTGCAGAAGCTTTTTATTTTGATGAGGTCCCATTTGTTTATTCTTTCTTTTATGTCCCTTGCTCTAGGAGACATGTCAGTAAAAAAGTTTCTGCGTGAAATATCTGAGATTTTCCTACCTACGTTCTCCTCTAGGACTTTAATGGTGTCACAGTTTACATTTAAGTCTTTTATTCACCTTGAATTTATTTTTGTATAAGGTGTAAGTTGGCTCTCCAGTTTCATTTTTTTTGCATGTAGCTGTCCAGTTCTCCCAACATCATTCATTGAAGAGGCTATTTTTACTCCATTTTATGTTGCTGCCTCCTTTGTCAAATATTAATTGACCATAGAGACTTGGTTTATTTCTGGGCTCTCTGTTCTGTCCCATTGGTCCATGTGCCTGTTTTTATGCCAGTACTAGGCTGTTTTGATTACAGTGGCCTTGTAGTATAGTTTAGTGTGAAGTATTGTGATCCCTCCTACTTACTTTACTCTTCTCAAAATTGCAGCAGCTATTCAGGGTCATTTATGGTTCCATATAAATTTTTGAAGTGTTTGTTCTATGTCTGTGAAATAAGCCACTGGTACTTTAATAGGTATTGCATTGAATGTGTAAATTGCTTTGGGTAGTATGGACATTTTGATTATGTTAATTCTTCTGATCCATGAACACAGTATATGTTTCCATTTGTTTGTATCTTCCTTGATTTCTTTCCTCAGTGTTATGTAGGTTTATGAATAGAGGTCTTTTACCTCTTTGGTTAGGTTTATTCCTAGGTATTTTATTTTCCTTTCTGCTATTTCAAATGGGACTTTTTTCTTGATTTCTGCTTCTGCTGTTTCATTGCTGGTGTACAGAAATGCCTTTGATTTCTGGATATTGACTTTGTATCCTGCTGTTTTACCAAATTCATTTATTAGGTCAATCAGCTTTTTGCCCAAGTCTATAGGATTTTCTATGTACACTATCATGTCATCTGCAAATAGTGACAGTTTTGTTTCCTCCTTTCCGATTTGGATGCCTTTTATTTCTTTTTCTTGTCTCATCACTGTGGCTAAAACTTCCAGTACTACATTGAATAGAAGTGGTGAAAGTGGACAGCCTTGTCTTGTTCCTGATCTTAGTGGAAAAGATTTTAATTTTTTCCCATTGAGAATGATGTTGGCTGTAGGTCTCTCATATATGGCCTTTATTATGTTGGGGAATGACCCCTCTATTCCCACTTTGCAAAGTGTTTTTATCATAAATCAGTGCTGTACCTTATCAAATACTTTTTCAGTATCTATTGTTGTGATCATGTGGTTTTTGTCTTTGCTTTTGTTTATGTGATGTATTACATTTACTGATTTGTGAATATTGTACCATCCTTGCATCCCTCGATTGAATCCCACTTGGTCATGGTGTATGATCTTTTTAATGTATTGTTGATGCAGTTTGCCAGTATTTTGTTGAGGATTTTAGCATCAATGTTTATCGGCAATATTGGCCTGAAGTTTTCTTTCTTTGTTGTGTCTTTAACTGGTTTTGGAATTAGGATGATGCTGGCCTCATAAAAAGAGTTTGGGAGTCTTCCACCTTTTTGGATTTTTTGGAATAGTCTGTGAAGGATAGGGATTAGCTCTTCCTTAAATGCTTTGTAGAATTTTCCTGTGAAACCATCTGGTCCAGGGCTTTTGTGTGTTGGGAGTTTTTTGATTACTGCTTCAATTTCATTTGCTGTTATTGGTCTTTTCAGGCTTTCTGTTTCTTCTTCATTGAGTTTTGGAAGATTATATTTTTCTAGAGATTTGTCCATTTCACCTAGGTTTTCAAATTTCTTGGCATACAGTTCTTTGTATGCCAAGACTGTATTGGCATCCTTTGTATTTCTTACAATCCTTTGTATTTCTGTGGTATCCGTTGTAATTTCTCCTCTTTCATTTCTGATTCTGTTTATTTGGGTCTTCTCTCTTTTTTTCTTGATGAGTCTGCTTAAAGGCTTGTCGATTTTCTTTATCTTTTCAAAGAACCAGTTCCTGGATTCATTGATCCTTAGAATTGTGATTTTAGCCTCCATGTCATTTAATTCTTCTCTGATCTTGGTTATGTCCTTCCTTCTGCTTGCTCTGGACTGTCTTTGTTGTTTTTCCTTGAGTTCTTGTAGACATATGGTTAGGTTGTTTGTTTGAAATATTTCTAACTTTTTTAGGTGGGCCTGTATCACTGTGAACTTCCCTCTCAGGACTGCCTTGGTTGTGTCCCATAAGTTTTGGCTTGTTGTGAGTTCGTTTTCATTTGTTTCCAGAAACTTTTTTTTCCCTAATTTTATTCTGACCCATTCATTGTTTAATAGCATGCTATTTAATCTCCATGATTTTGAGTGTTTTGGGTTTTTTTGCTTGGGGTTGGTTTCTAGCTTCAGTCCCTTGTGATCCAAGAAAATGCTTGGTATGACTTCAATTTTCTTGAATTTGTTGATGCTTGTTTTGTGTCCTATCATGTGGTCTATCTTTAAAAATGTTCCATGTACATTTGAAAAGAATGTATATTTAGCTTCTTTGGGATGGAGGGCTGTGTATATATCAGTTAAGTCCATTTCATTTAGGGCATTGTTCAATGCCACAATATCTTTGTTGATATTTTGTTTGGAAGATCTGTCCATTTTTGATAGGGAGGTGTTAAAATCCCCCACTATAATTGTGTTGCTCTCAATATCTTTCCTTACATCTTCTAAGATTTTCTTTATGTATTTGGGTGCTACTATGTTGTATGCATATATATTTACAATGTTTATGTCTTCTTGGTGGATTATTCCCTTGAGTATTATGAAGTGACCTTCTGGGTCTCTCTTTATGGCCCTTTTTTGGAAGTCTATTTCGTCTCATATGAGTATTGCTACCCTGGCTCTTTTTTCCTGTCCATTTGCTTGGAAAATTTGTTTCCAGCCCTTCACTTTCAGCCTGTGCAGGCCTTTTATCCTGAGGTGGGTTTGTTTTAGGCAGCATATGTTGGGCCATGATTTCTTATCCATTCAGCTATTCTATGTCTTTTGATTGGAGCATTTAATCCATTTATGTTTAAGGTTATTATTGATAGGTACTTATTCAATGCCATTTTTGTACCTGTGTTCCTCTCTCTCTCTCTCTCTCTCTCTCTCTCTCTCTCTCTCTCTCTCTCTCTCTCTCTTCCTTCCTTTCCTTAAAGCAGTCCCTTTAGCATCTCTTGCAGAGCTGGTTTGGTGGAGATGTATTCTTTTAGGCTTCCTTTGTCTGGGAAGCTTCTTATTTGGCCTTCTATCTTGATTGAGAGCCTTGCTGGGTAAAGTAGCCTTGGTTGCAGACCTCTGGTTTTCATTACTTGGAATATTTCTTACCATTCTCTTCTGGCTTGGAGTGTTTCCATTGAGAAGTCAGCTGTTTGACTTATTGGGGCTCCCTTGTATGTTACTTCCTGTTTCTCCCTTGCTGCCTTTAAGGTTCTCTTCTTGTTTTGAAATTTTGCCATTTTAATTATGATGTGTCTTGAGGTGGCCCTCTTTGGGTTCCTCTTGATTGGGACTCTCTGTGTTTCCTGGATTTATTTGACTTTTTCTCTCATCAAATTAGGAAAGTTCTTTATCATTACTTTTTCAAATAGGTTTTCTATCCCTTGCTCTTCTTCTTCTCCTTCTGGTATCCCTATTTTATGGATATTATTACATTACATGTTGTCTTGCATTTCTCTTAATCCCTCTTCATTCTTTCTGAGCCTCTTTTCCTTTTCTTGCTCTTTCTGGGTGTTTTTTTCTACTTTGTCCTCCAATTTGCTGATCCAATCTTCTGCTTCATTGATCCTGCTTTTCATTCTTTCTACTGTGTTCTTCAGTTCAGAAATTGTATTCTTCATTTCCTCTTGGCCCTTGTGGATAGTTTCTATTTCCTTTTTCATGTTGATATAGTTTGCTGTGAGTTCATTGTAGCTTCCCTGTAGTTTCTGGTAGCTCATTGTAAGCTCATTGAGCTTCCTGATAATCATTGTTTTGAACTCAATATCTGATAGTTGGTTTGCCTCTATTTCATTTAGCATTCTTTCTGAGGATTCCTCTTTTCCCTTTGGGGATTGTTTCTTTGTCTTCTCATTGTTTGTGAGACTCTTCTTGTTAGCCTCTGCTTCTTAAATTGATCTGTTCTGGTTCCCTGCGTTTATGGTGTGAACTTCTGTGGTAGAATACCTATGAGATTCAGTGGTGCAGTCTCCTTTGGGTATCCTGGTGTTCAATGCTTCCCCCTACTCTTTTTTGTCATCAGTTGGAGGAGTAAGGCAAAATGGTTTAAGACAGCAAGACAGTATTCTTTGATATTTACAATAGTAGCCAGTAGAGAAGAGATAGGAGATCCTTGGCTATATATAGTGTTAACTGTGATATTCCACCCAACTAGCCACTTTTTAAAAAGGATGGAAACAAGATAAGACTCTTATTGGGGAGGAAAGGATTGTTAGTTGAATGTAGAAAGCTGTGAGGCTGTGGGAGGTCAGATTCTGAGGTAGGTGGGAATAAAGAATAGTAAATAGGAGTAGTGTGTAAAAGAATAGAGACAACTCCCACAATAATAGAGTTCAGGAAATTGCGAAGTGGGCTGAGATCTGGGAGGGGTGTTGTGTAGTGTTTACAATTGTATGAAATAGCTCTTATTTACAGTAATATTAAAGCAACAATCATGTGGCAGAATCTGTGAGATCTGGATAACAAGAATAAGGAGTATAGAACTTTGAGTGGTGTACTAATGGAACACAAATGAAGGACAGTAAATTAGCAACATGCTGTGAATGAGATAACAGGGGGAACCCATCAAACCACAGTATTACCAGCCAAGCAAAGAAGATCATACAGAAAGAAAAAGAATACCAAAATACTATTAAAATAAAAATGTCAGAAAAATGAGAAAAAGATAATACAAATTAGCAGTAACTTGCAGGCTCATCAAAAAAAAGGGGAAAAAAAGCAGAAGATGGAATGCAGGAGAGATAAATTTGGAGTGGAAGGAATAGCATTAGGATGAAAGGAAGAGAAACATAAGGAATGGAGAGATATAAAAATAATAAGTATTATTATTAAATAAAATATTATTAAATAAAAAGGTAAAAAAACAAGATAAAATCAAGCAAAGAACAACAGCCAAAAAAAAAAAAGCAAAGGAAAAACAAACAAACAAACAACAACAAAAAAAACCCCTCTTGTTGGTTCCTAACTGGCCAAACCAGTTTTTCTGGTCTTGCTGGCTTCAGCAGGCTGAGGGGCAATTGGAATGCTTTTCACCCTTCCCAATCAGAACTCAGTCAGTAGTGTCCCCAGGGCTAGCAGTGGGCTCGCCCTAGAGCTGATCTAATGTCTTCCCGCAGGACCCTGGGTGTGGGTATGGGCGCTCCCAAGTATGCTCTCAGGAGCTCACTGCCACAGTCTCCTGGTCTCCTGGGCCCGCAGAGCTCCTGCGGTACACTGTGTAAGCTCTGGGGATTGCAAGGGGTTGCGCCCTTCCCCCAATTTCTCTGCTGTGTGCTGCAAGAACCAGCTGTGGGAGTCCTGAAGGGGCATGTGCTTCCCCAAGTTCACCACCAGAGGCTCCAAAAACCCTCAAACCACCCCTCCCCCCCACCCCTTTCCTTGTTCAGAGCTTTGGGGTCTGGGTCTTCCACAGAACCACACTCTCACCAGGTTGGGGGCACGGGTGCACAGCCAGGCTGGTTGCACAGGATGGGGCACTTACTCTTCCCAGGGCTATGAGTGGGTGCTCCCAGGCCCTCTGTGATTGTCTCTCAGTCTCACTCCCCTCTCTGTGCCTTCTAGCAACAAGGCCTCCCCTGGTGCTGCTTAATCCTTGTTGTCTGGGGAGGGAGCAGTGACTCCACTCTCCTGGGTGCCCTGAGGCAGACCGGGGAGTGCAGGGCCTAGGGGCTGAAACCTCCCTGGTTCCTGCACTGATCCCTGGGCCCTTATTATCCTGAAGCGGTCTCCTTACTTTCTGGTTTTTCAGTGTTCACTATAATTTTTAATGTCCTATTTTCATATATGTTGTGATATTGTTGGCCCCTTGCTCCGTGTCTCCGCAGATGGGCCAGTTTCTCTCCCGTGCTTAGAGAAAGAGGAATACACTCACTCCTACAATGCTGCCATCTTCCCACCCTCTATATATTTTTCAGTCAAATCATTGTTAACACTTACTAGGTCATTGTTGATGTCTGTGTATGGAATGTAGCTGGTGAATAGCTTATATTAAGAGTAGAATTGTCAGCTTTGCCACTAGCAGTTTACTACAGATCTAGACACTGCACAAAGAGGAATGTATATCCATTCATTGGTATTTATTGAGCCAACAAAATAATAGGTATAATGCTACATAAAAAAATGTGTAACATAAATGCTAGGTCAAAAACTAATTTGTAAAACTTAGGTGCTCATAATAATAACTATCTTAAAATATATGGAATATAGGCAACTTTTTAAAGCTCTAGAAGGGTTTTAAGATTACAAATATTTTGCTTCTTCCTTTCTTGCCAAGCTTTTCATATTTTTTTATTTTTTAGAATTTTAGAGAGACATATTTACATTATATTTGCCTATCTTTTTCTTACAGAAAATTTTGAATGTGTAAAGTTAATTACCTTCCATATGCAAGGCTCACTTCCTTACACCCTAACCAATATTGAATTTTACAATTCTTTTCAATCATTACTAATTTGATCAGGAAGGATATGGCATTGTAATTTTTTCTTTTACACTTCTGTGAATACTGTTAATATATTTATAAACTACTTGATTTCATCCTTTCTTAATTACCAGGGTATGAGAGGCCTTCTCTGACTACCCACTTCATAGCACCACTTCATACCAGCAACAGGCTATGTTTTCACTTACCATAAAACTTTGCTGACATATTATGAGTTTATTTTTAGTGTATGCTTGTGTTTTCTCCTTTACTGTCAAATATGGCTAACAGCTGACATACAGTAGATGCTAGATTCTCAAAAAATAATTGTTGAATGAATAAATGAATGTTCTTTACACCTTTTTCTAATGGAGTTTAAAATTTTGTTTATGAATCTGTTAAGACTTCTTACTACATTAGAGACAAACTCTTTATCTAAGCATATCCTGCAAAATTTGTTTACTCTGTCACTTACCTTATTCATAATTTTTTATTTAATTTTTTTAGAAAACAAAGAAGTTTAATGTAGTTATGTAGTCAAATGCATTATGTTTATGGCTTCTGTATTTGGTGCTTTGCCTAAGAATACTTTCTTTTCCTTCCTGCCCCTGACTTTCCGTGTGTGTGTGTATGTGTGTGTGTGAGCATTTGGAACTGAACATGGCAGAGGTAAGTATGAGAACCTAACTTCTCTCCAATTTCACTGTACTGGCACCACTAACTGGATCACTGCCCATGGATTTGAAATGCTGCCTTGAGGATACACCAAGTGCTTACATTGACTTGGATCTGTGTCTGGGCTTTCCCTTCTTTTCCGTGGAGCTAATTGTAGCAACAATTTTGCTCCTCTTCGATGTATGTAGGTAAAATATTGACTATATTTTTGAATACTCAAATAAATTCTTTCATTTGTTAATATTTCTGTTGAACTATTTTTACTTTCATTCTTTATGATGAATTTTGGGAACATTGTTTCCCTTGAAAATACATATGCAAATGCAAATAAATTCTGCATGCCTGAGATATGTTTGAACCTTTGGCAGAGACTGTACCCTCTGCTCTCTTTTTTTTTTTCTGGTATATTTTTATTTAATTGTTGTTCAAGTACATTTGTCTCCATTTTCATCCCACCATGCCCCCCCCGCACTGCCTCACCCATCCCTGCCTCCCACCCTCAAACCCATGCCCTATGGCTTTGTCAATGTGTCCTTCATATGTGTTCCTTAATGGGCCCCACCCCCCATTATCCCCTATTATCCCTGTCCCTCCTCCTCTCTGATTACTGTCAGATTGTTCTCTATTTCAATGTCATGTCTGTGGTTGTATTTTGCTTGCTTGTTTGTTTTGGTGATTCTGTTTAACTTATATGTGAGATCATTTGGTATTTCTCTTTTTCTATTTGGCTCATTTCACCTCTGCTCTTAAGCTTTTAGACTATAGACCATCACCTTGTACCTTCCCCTAGGAAGCATGTTAGGAAATGCTGCATGTTCATTCCTAGTATGGGCTTTTAGTTTTTGTGTGTTTGGTTTTTTAAACTGATGTAATTTCAGAGTTCTTTGAAGCGTTTTTTTTCAGCTGAGATTTTAATGATATTTCAGTAGCTCCTTGATTTCATTTTTTATGGAGGATTTTGAAAACTTATTTCTATTTCTATTTTAAATAAATTATAGATGATGGTTATGCAAAAAAGTATAGTCATGAAGATTGTTTATGCTTATGGAAAACATCAAGGGTGCCTATTTTTTTTTCTGATAACTCTGACTGGGTTCTTCTAGCACCCAAAATAGATCTCCAAGGCTGGTCCTGGAGGAAGCCTTTAATGCTAAATGTAGCCAGCCAGGAATAGTTAAACCACTCTGTGCTTTATTGTTGTATGCTTGAAGAAAAACTAGTCCCAATATACTCTGGCAAACTTCTAAAGGTTCAGTCCTAAAACACAGGTTTGTACATTAGAAAAATGCTCTCTTATCTCTGGAACCAGGCCAGAGAGATGGGGCGTAACCATACATCTGTCAGTATTCTAAGTGATTTTAAGGCACCTTTATTCAAAGTCTTAACATATTTTGACCTTTCAAAAGAGGGGAAATATCTGCCATTGGTCAGTACATCTTTGGCAATAGGTCCCATTAAATATGATACAGAGGTTTCTTTTGTTATGGTCTCTCTCTGACATAGAGAAGACATAATTTGTGAGATTTATGTCTTCATAAATATGAAGACATAAATCTCACAAATGTGTCCAGTTTTGTTTTATGTTGCTCTGCATGCCCCCTGAGGCTCTGAGTGACATCCTGCAGATTTCAAATCAAATGGGCCCCTTATTTGTTGCACTGATTTTTCACACTGACTGAGTGACATAAAGCACTTTAATTTAAAGGTTTTTTTTTAAGTCTTAAATAATCATCTTTTGCTGGCTTTCTATCTACACAAAAGCACAAGAGAGACAACAATGACTGTAAATAAATGAATCTAAATTCTCTGCTTCATTAGTTAAAAACAATTGTCTTGAAGATGAATCACATTCAACTGAATGGACTAGTTTTTAGTAGGTCCCCATATTATTATATGCAGCTTATTCATTAACCTGTCACTGGACACCATTTCCTTCTTGCAGACACGGCTTGATGTGCCTCAGTAGCCCATTGGGGAGCCCTGCAGCAGCTTCCTGGGCTGGAAACACCATGGCTCAAAGGGAACCAGAATCCTGGCCTTGCACGTAAGGTTTTCAAAAACAAATTGGTACAAATACCTTACTTTGTTTTTTATTGTTTTCTTTCTATCATTTCTGATTTAATTTCTCTGCAGTGTGCACCTTGGTTTGAACTATGTCTATTGTGCAATTTAATTCATGGTTTATTACAAAATCTCAGCTCTGTTAGAGTGGTTGGAACAATCAAGATCAGGAAATGAAATGGCATGGTCTCCTAAATTCAGTTGAAGAAAAAATATTTGAGATATTTTCAAGTATAACATAACAAAGAACAAATATCACTAAATTAAAAAGTTAACCAATATTTGTTTTATAAAACCCTCATTTTCAAGAACTTAGAAAGTATATGAGTATTTTTGACAGCCAATTATTTTTCAGACACAATTTTAAAATATCAAGTGTCAAGAAGAGATAATAAGCTGCAAATCATCCTTCCATCTCCAGACAGTTCTATGGTTTACTCCCTAGAAAATCTGAGAACTGGACTTCTTGCCAAGAGGGGTGTGTAGGTAGATATACTTTGCCTCTTTGTACAACTGAAAGAAGGATAACAACAAATTTAAAAACAAATTACCAGAACTTCCAGAAAATCAAACTGTATGGAAGTCAGACAACCAAGGAGTTAAATAAGAAACATCCACCCAGACTGGTAGGAGGGGTGGAGATGGTAAGCCAGGGGAGGGGATTTGTGTCAAGATGGCAGCTGGCAGATGAGGTGGTCCCACATTTGCCTGCCTATAAACTGGGAGGAACAACTGGGGAGTGAGACAGACCACAAAATTCAGGATCCCAGAATGGGGAAAGGAAGCCTCAAAACCTCAGACTGAAAAAAAAACTGTGAGAGTTGAGGTGGCAGGAGAAGCTCCCAGCCTTATAGGAGACTTCATTGGAGAGACTCCACAGGGTCCTAGAATGTACACAAACCCACCCACCTGGGAATCAGCACCAGAAGAGCCCAATTTGCTTGTGGGTAGAAGAAGTGACTGAAAGCTGGCTGAGAGCTGAGCAAACAGTAGCACTGTTCCCTCTTGGACCCTTCTCCCACATACAGTGCCACAATGCAGAGATGTGGGTTGCCCCACACAGGCAAATACCTAAGGCTTCTATGTAACAGGTGCACCTAGAAAAAAAAAATATGGCCCAAATCAAAGAACAGTTCAAAACTCAAAAAAAAAAAAATACAACTAAGCGATGAAGAGGTAGCCAACCTATCAGATGCACAGTTCAAAACACTGGTAATCAGGATGCTCACAGCAATGGTTGAGTATGTTGCAAAATAGAGGAAAAAGTGAAGGTTATATGCAAAGTGAAAAAAAGGAAAATGTACAGGAACCAACAGTGGGTGGAAGGAAACCAGGATTCAAATCAACTATTTGGACCAAATGGAAGAAATAAACATTTAACTAGAACAGAATGAATAAAAAAGAACTAAAAAAAATAAGGAGAGGCTTAGGAACATCTGGGACAACTTTAAATGTTCCAACATCCAAATCACAGGTGTGCAAGAAGGAGAAGAGGAAGAACAAGAAATTGAGAACATATTTGAATAAAAAATGAAGGAGAACTTCCCCAATCTGGCAAAGGAAATAGACTTCCAGGAAGTCCAAGAAGGTCAGAGAGTCCTAAATAAGTTCGACCCAAGGAAGCATACACCAAGGCACATTGTAATTACAATACCCAAGATTAAAGATAAGGAGAGAATCTTAAAAGCAGCCAGAGAAAAGGAGAGAGTTACCTATAAAGGAGTTCCCATAGACTATCAGCTGATTTCTCAAAAGAAACCTAATAGGCAAGAAGGGGCTGGAAAGAAGTATTTCAAGTCATGAAAAGCAAAGCAAGGACCCCCATTCAAGATTACTCTGTCCAGCAAAGTTGTCATATAGAATGGAAGGGCGGATAAAGAGCTTCCCAGATAAGGTCAAGTTAAAGGTGTTCATCATCATTATCCAGTCCTTATTATATGAAATGTTAAAGGGATTTATCTAAGAGAAAGAAAATAAAAACTATGAACAGTAAAATGACAACAAACTCACAACTATCAACAACTAAACCTAAAAAAAAACAAACAAAAATGAATTAAGCGAACAATAGAACAGGAACAGATTTACAGAAATAGAGATCACATGGAAGGTTATCAGTGGGGAGGGGAAAAATTGGGGGAAAGGTACAAGAATAAGAAGCACAATTAGTATGTACAAAATAGACGGGGGAAGGTTAAGAATAGTATGAGAAATGGAGAAGCCAAAGAACTTATATGACCTATGAACATGAACTAAGTTTGACCCTTTGTTCTTTTCTTGATGGCCCTTATCACCATCAGGCATGATTTAGCATTTATTTACTTATTTGCTCACTGACTGACTCTTCCACTAGCATGTCAGCTCAGTGAGGAAAAGATTTTGCTTGTTTTCTTTACTGAAGTTTCTCCAATCTCTATTAACAGAGTCTAGCCATGGTCAGCATTAAACTTTAATATTTGTTAAAAACATGTGGAGCAATTTAGATGCCACTATTGTTTTTTAAGATTTTGTTTATTTTTAGAGAAAGAGGAAAAAAGGGAGAAAGAGAGGAAAAGAACATCAATGTGACAGAAATATTAATCGGTTGCCTCTAAAATGTGCCCAGATAGGGACTAAACTGACACCAAGTCATGTGCCCTGATCAGGAATCAGGCTGGTGACATTTTGCTTTGTGGAACAATGTCCTACCCACCAAACCACACCAGTCAGGGTGCCACTATTGTTTTAAGATAATTTTATTTTGCTATATGTTTGGAATGGATCATTTTAATTGTAAAACAATTAGATTCATGTAAACAAATATTTCCCTAAACTAGGCCTTGTGATAGGGGACACCAGGGTGAATTCATCTTACTTCTGTTTATAACTTAATAGCTTGGAAAAAGTACAAAACATGTGTTAGCAGGAGCAATGCTCAAGTAATAGATAGTTATGACTTAATGTGGCAGAAGCAGAGATAATGGAAAATAGCCTGGGTGTTTTCCACATCAGCCTGATCTTTGTAAGTAAGTAGGGGAAGCAGATAGAATAAGAATGGAACTGAACTTAAAAGTTTAATTATTTAATTATTTAATTAATAATACAAGCCCTGGCTAAATTCTAAAACTGGTATTGATACCTACAGACACCTGTCTAAATTGAGAATGGGGAATGAGGGGCCACCCTGGAGATGGAGTTGGACCCACCTCTGCACCAAGCCACTCTCCTTGGGCACTGTGGTTGTGGTATTCAGCTAGATGATACCTTCCTGAACCACTGGGGGCCATGACAAGGACCATGTGTTTCATAGCACTTCCACAGGACCATGAGGTCATATTGCTTATGGCTTGTGGACAGTCAAGTTTGATTCCCATCAGTGTACATGATGCCCTGGTACAGAGATCCTGCTCAGGTGCCCTGCCCCTCCCTCTAGGGCTGTCCTGGGTGCTGCATGAGAGGCTGGGTGGGGTTTTCAGGGTCTCTTTACTCTGTCAGTGGGCCCTAAGTAGGGGCAACATGCTGCATGCAGGAACTAGGGTGTGTGTGGGAGGGCACAGAGTTAATGGAGTGCCACAGGAGTCTCTCCCATTCCCAGACAAGATGTTGGCAAAAGGACTATTGCACTGATCATGCATAAGGCTAGCAAGATAACTGGAGAGTGGGAAAAGCCCTCCTACCTGCCACCAGTGCCTGATTGGGGGTAGGCCCAGGGAAGGCAAACACATGCACCATAAAGGTCAGAATGGCAAGAGGGGGAGGTACTAGACCAAAGAGGCCTGTCAATCTAGCCTGGAGAAAAGAATGGATTGGCAGGGAAGAGAGTTGGACCCTTATGGAGCACATGGAAATTTGAGAAGTTAATTGCTCATTCTGAGAAAGCACCTGGTCCATCCCACATGCAAAATATAAACCCAGGGGTGGTAAGAGGCACTTTTTTGCCCACCTGGTGAACTTATGGGCTAATGTGTTCATGGGACTTTCTGGCCCTGGAGGCCACATGGCCAGTGGTGGTGCCAACCTTACACATGGGTTCCAGAAGGGAGCTTAAAGCTGGACAGTGGCCAGGAGCAAACCAAGCTACTTGGATGACCACTCAGCAGCTGCCTGCAGTTCCCAAAAAATGATACTTGAAATGGGAGCAGGAACTCTGTATACTGCCTTTGGTTTTGGTCTGGCTGAGGATGGCTGGGCTTTCCTCAGGTTTTCTGGAGGGGATGGGCTATGTGACAAGAGTCTGCCATTCACCCAGACCATGCAGCATTTGAATAAAATCCTCATTTCTTTCTCACCAGCCACTGCCTCTAGAGTTAGCCTATTGGTGGTGGCAGGCAGCCAAACCCCTAATTTGGTTCTGTAACAATATGAAAAAAAAAACTTGAAATAACTATATGAAATAATGTTAGAAATGGGAAAACAACAATTATTTTGAACAATATATTCTTAACTCTTGGCAGGCATTAATACCTTTGATGATGAAGGCTATAGATCCTTTCTCCAAAATAATGCACATAAACATATTACACAAAAATAATACCATTCTAGGGGCTCTATAAACTTCTACAAGTCCATTCATGGGTTCCAGTTTACAATTTTCTGGTAAAGAGGGATGGAGAAGTATAATACATGGCAAAGTTGATATAATTACTGTGATTTGGCTTTACTTTTACTTGAAACCTGCTGAAAAATATTTTAAAATTTTAAAAATTTTAAAAGAAGTCAGGGGAAAATGATACTTATTATGTTCCTAGTCTGTGCATCATCTTATGCTAGGCTTTAAAAATACATTCTATTTTACTGAATTCCCCAATACACTCATTTGAGGAAATTATTATCCACATTTTGCGCATAATGGAAGAAAGAGTAGAAATGGAGTTTGAATCCAGGTTGCTATAGTTTCAAAAGGCTGTGGTCTTTTAAAATTAAGATGAAAATATGTGTACCAGTTTGTCCCTGGGGAAAAGCACATTATGTGTGTGTGAGAGAGGAAGAGTAAGAGAGAGATAGAGATGAGTTACACACACACACACACACACACACACACACACACACACACAGACTGACAGGCAGACAAGGGAGAGAGGGAGAATTTAAGTAAATCCAAACAGAGAGACTAAAACTTTCTACAGGCTGGGAAAACAATGGCATTTCAAATTTCCACAATCCTCCTTACACTGGGCAGATTACAAACATAAAACTTGGGGGCAGAGGGAAGTTTTATCTGGCAATTAACTTGTGTGTGCTTTGATGATAGCTTCTGTGATTTTACTTGATATATTTTCTACTATCTTAAACTATGTTGCTTTGTATATGGAGGCCACTCAGGAAAACAGCTGCCTACTGATTATATCATTTCAGATGTCTTAGAATTCAGTATATTTCTAATAACCTAGGTATCTGTTGCATTTGAAAAGGGTTTTGAGAAATCCAGATACATAGCTGAATCCATAGAGGGCAACATGCATATTTATAATTGATATTAATTGAGCACTTACTAAGTTCCAGGCTATGTTTTAAGTACTTTTCATGAATTTATCTTTCAATTTCCAAACCATCTGTCAACTTAGTCAAAACAGACTGGTCGGTTCTGTCAAATTTTATTCAATCAGCTCAATCAAAACCATCTAATCAAAATTGAAAATAGACATAGTGAAATCTATTCCCCAGAGGCCAGAGTAGAGTTTATTTATATAGTATAGTTTCAGCTATTTTTCTAAGGCCCCATTTCAAATGATTCAGATGATGGTGAGAAAATGGAGACATCACCCTGCCCTACAAAGCTGTCCTGTCAACTTCTTTCCCTCTAGGAGTTTGGCATCTCTCTTAGCAGATTGCCAATAATCAATCAAAAATAGAGCAACTGAGGGATGAGGCTCTAGGAAGCACCTGAAATAACAGCCTTTCATTCATATAGCCTGACAGGTGATGGGCTTCCCCTGCAGACTTGGTAACCCTACATTAAAATGGAATTGTCATGTTGCAGAGCTGACTTAAAAGGATCTTGGCATTTATCATATTAAGAGGAAATCATTAGTTAGAGTAACCTTTTAATATTAAAGTATCTTATTAAACTAATTAATGCTGAAATTCAGCACTCCACATTGTAAAGACATATGTCTAGGTTTATGCTTTAAAAAAGCAGAGAGAGAGAGTGAGAGAGAGAGGGTGTTAAATCATAACTGTGTTTGGATTCATTTGAGACACACTCTAGCTCTCTAAGCCACCCACCCATGCTCCTTTTACATACAAAAATAACAATTTAGGATGGAAGATGTCTTTTCAGTTTTACTGACTCCTGAGAGGTTTGTTGGGCAGACTCAGTACTTAAGCTGAGTAGTTTGCTAGTTTAGAGATTTCTGGAGTAATTTTGGTCCTTTCTGTCTATACCTAGTTTATCTCACAAGCCTATGCACTTAAGGGTCAGCTTTGCCTCAACGTATATACCACCAGACCACTTCTACCTCACTAGAATAATCCAGATGGAAACACAGAGGGCACCCTGGTATTGTGCTGAGGGTGGTGGTGAGTGGGGCTGAGATGAGGGAAGGTGGAACTAAATAGAGATGAATATGCCAGGGACAGAAGGAGCAAGGGCTAAGTGAAGAAAGAGGTGCCAGAGAGCTCACTGTGTAAAGAGACACTGGCATAACTGTGGAACAGATTCGTGCATAAAATATTCTAGCTTTTTGAGGAGCCAAACTCAAAGGGTATTGTCCAGCTTTGACATTATGTCAGTGTAAATTATATCTTGGATTTGGGATCCAAGATAGCAGAGGAGTAAGTGGAAGCTACAGTAAACTTCTCCTAGGACCAACCTGGAACTAGAACTAAATTGTAGAAAAATCATCCAGAATAACCACCTGAACACTAGCTGGAGAGAAGCCTTATAACCAGGGACAGAAGAAGAAACCACTTCACCACAATATGACTGGTAGGGAGTGCAGAGGAAGTGTGAGAGGTCTGGCTGAGATTCCACAGGTGGCAGCTGAAATGCTAAAAAGATATTTCAATAGCTGGCAGGGAGGGGGTCCCCCTGAGAAGTGTGGTGTCTAAGCTTCAAGCTGGGCTCCCCAGGCTACAGTACCAGAGCTGAAAAGGAACCCAGATAACATACAGCTGTGAAAAGCAGCAGGGTTTCAGTCTGCCAGGGAGAGACAAATAGAGACTCAGAGAACCTCTTAAAGGGCCAATGCACAAAATTTTGTGTGAAGCCACTTACCCCGGGCACCAGCGAAGGGAGGTCATAGTGGAGAAGAGATGCTTGAGGAGGGTCCAGGGCTGGTGGTTCTGAGGAGTAAAACTGAAGTTATAGCTGTCAGGATCCCTGTAATGAGTCATCCTCATACTGCAGGAGCCATATTCTCAGGCAGAGCACTCCTCTCTGAATAGCATCAGCCTAAGGGCATGCAGTAGCACCGCCCATAGGAATTACTTTGCCCCACCCTGTGGTGCTTAAGCTAGGCTGCTGATTACAGCTCAATTAAATTAAATATCAGCCACCATAATGGCTGATTAGTGTAACATCTAAGTAGGAAATACAAAGAAGCAGCCAAAATGGTAAGACAAAGAAAGACTCCAAGTGAAAGAACAAGTGAATTTTCCAGAAAAGCCAGATGAAATAGAGGCAAGTAATTTATCAGATAGAGAGTTTAGAGTAATTATTATAAGGATACTAAACAGCATGAAAAAAAGACATAGAAACCATAAAAAAAAGACCAGTCATCAATAAAGAATACAATATCAGAAATAAATAATACACTGTAAGGAATAAACAGCAGGTTAGATGAAGCAGAGGATAGAATACCACAGAGCAGCAAAAGGAAAAAAGAATGAAAAAAATGAAGACTGCTTAAGAAACATTTTGATCAACATGAAACATAACAACATCTGCATCATGGGAATAGCAGGAAAAGAGAGCAAGCAAGGGATTGAGAACCTATTTGAAGAAATAATGACTGAAAACTTCCCTTAGCTGGTGAAGGAAAAAGTTACACAAATCCAGGAAACTCAGAAATTCCCAAACAAGTTGGACCCAAAGAGACCTGTGCTGAGACACATCATAATTAAAATGACAAGGCCTAAAGATAAGGAGAGAATCCTGAAAGTTGCAAGAGAGGAGCAAGTAGTTACCTACAAGGGAGCACCAGTGAGACTGGCATCTGACTTCTCATAGAAACATTTCAGTCCAGAAGGAAGCAGTGTGAAATATTCAAGGTGGTGAAAAGCAAGGAGCTACAATCAAGGCTACTTTACCCAGCAAGGCTATCATTTAAAATCAAGGAGAAATAAGAAGCTTCCTAGACAAGAAAAACCTAAAGGAGTTTTTTTTTTAAACATAGTTTATTATAGTTGACTTTTTTAAAAAAGATTTTATTTATTTTTAGAGAGGGAAGGGAGAGAGAGAGAGAGAGAGAGAAAGAAAGATCAATGTGTGGTTGCTAGGGGTTATGGCCTGCAACCCAGGAATGTACCCTGGCTGGGAATTGAACCTGGGACACTTTAGTTCCCAGCCTGCGCTCAATCCACTGAGCTACACCAGCCAGGGCTTAAAGGAGTTTGTTAACAGCAAACCAGTACTGCAAGAAATGTTAAAGGGCTTGGTAGAAGAAGAAAGAAGAAGAAAATGAAGAAGAAGAACGGGAAGAAGAAGAAGAGGAAGAAGAAGAAGACGATGACAAAATAGAAAGAAAAACAGGAAAACAGTCTAACAATAAAATTGCACTATATATGAATCTATCAATAATAACCTTAAATGTAAATAGCTTCAATTCTCCAAACAAAAGACACATAGTAGCTAAATGAATAAGAAAACAAGACCCACATATAGGCTGCCTCCAAGAGACCCACCTCAGATTGAAAGATACACACAAACTAAAAAAAAGAGATGGAAAAGAATATTTTGTGCAAACAGAAAACAAAGAAAAGCTAGGTTAGTAGTACTTATATCCAACAAAATAGATGTTAAAACCAGGGTTATAGTAAGATACAAAGGAGAATGCTGCATATGATAAAGGGAACAATCCAACAAGAGGATATAACCCTAGTAAACTTTATGTATCCAATATAGGAGCACCTAAATATATAAAGCAAATCTTGAGGGATATAAAAGGAGAGATGAACAGAAATTCAGTCATAGTTGGGGATTTTAAAACCTCAGTGACAACTACAATGGATAGATCTTCTAAGCAGAAAATCAACAAGGAGAAAGTGGCCTTAAATGACAAACTAGATGAAATGGATTTAATTGATATCTTCAGAGCATTTCTCACCAAAACAGCAGAATATACATATTTTGCTAATGTACCTTGAACATTTCCTAGGATAGACAGCATGTTAGGACACAAAACAAGTCTCAATAAATTAAGAAAAATGAAATCATATCAAGCATCTTCTCTGACCACAATGCCATAAAACTAGAAATCAATCACAAGAAGAACGCTGAAAAACATGCAAAGACATGGATGCTAAATAACATGTTATTAAACAATGAATGAGTCAACCATGAGATCAAGGAAGAAATCAAGACACTTTGAAACAAATGAAAATGAGGACACAGCAATCCAAAGTCTGTGGACATTGGGAAAGCAATCCTAAGAGGGAAGTTCATAGTATTATAGGCCTATCTAAAATAAATAAATAAAATGCTCAATTAAACAATATAATTTTACATTTAGTGGTAGTTGAAAAAGATAAACACATAAAGCCCAAAGTTATTAGAAGGAAGGAAATAGTTTAGATCAGAGCAGAAACACATGAAATAGAGTCTAAAAAATGATATAAAAGAACAATGAATCCAGTGCTTGTTCTTTCAAGAGATAAACCAGAATGACAAACCTTTAAACCAGACTCATCAAACACAGGGAGAGGACCCAAATAAATAAAATCAGAAATTAAAGAGGAGAAATAACAACTGACACCAAAGAAATACAAAGGATTGCAAGAAAATATTATGAACAATCTTATGCCAACAAACTGGACAGCCTGGATGAAATGGATAAATACCTAGAAAGATACAATGTTCCCAAAATAAATCAGGAAGAATAAGAGACGCTGAATGGACAGATTACACCAAGTTAAATTGAAGCAGTAATAATAATAAAAAAAAACTACCAACAAACAAAAGTCCTGGACTGGATGGCTTTACAGGTGAATTTTACCAAACGTTCTGAGAAATAACACCTCTCCTTCTCTATTTCATTGAGCAAAATGCAAGAGGAGGGAAGGCTTCCCAACTTATTTTATGAGGCCAGCATTATGCTAATTCCAAAACTAGATAAAAACACTGCAAAGAAAGAAAAGTATAGGCCAATATGACTGATGAGCAGAGATGTTAAAATCCTCAACAAAATATTAGCAAACCAAATACAACAAGCATCCAAAAGATCATACATCATGATCGAGTGGATTTTATTTCAGGAATGCAAAGATGGAGCAACACTCACAATTCAGTAAATGTGATTCACCACATAAACAAAATGAAGGATAAAAACCACATGTTCGTAACAATAGATGTAGAAAAAGCTTTTGATAAATCCAGCACTCATTTATCATAAAAACTCTCAGCAGAGTGGGATTAGAGGGAATATACATAAACATAATAAAGGCCATAGATGACAAACCCACTTCCAGCATCATACTCAATGGTCAAAACTCCAAACATTCACCTTAAGATCAGAAATAAGATAGAGAGGTCTTCATTCACCTCTCTTATTCAACATGTTACTGGAAATACTAGTGATAGCAATCAGACAAGAAAAAGAAATAAAAGGCATCTAAATTGGAAAGGAAGAAGTAAAACTGTCTTTATTTGCAGATGGCATAATACTGTACATAGAAAACCCCAAAGATTCCACTGATAAACTACTAGAAGTGATAAATGAATTCAGTAAAGTAGCAAGATACAATATTCAGAAATCAGTTGCATTTTTACATGCCAGAACAGACTAATAGAAAGGGAAATTAAGAAAACAATCTGGCTCACAATTGCTTCAAAAAGAATAAACCACCTAGGACTAAACCTAACCAAGGATGTAAAACACCTATAGTCAGAAAGTTATAAGACACTGAAGAAAGGAATTGAAGAAATACAAATGAGTAGAAGCCCATACCATGTTCATGGATAGGAAGAATTAACATCATTAAAATGTCCATAGTATACAAAGTAATCTATAGATTCAATGCATTTCCTATTAAAATTCCAATGACGTATTTCACAGAATGAGAACTAATATTTCAAAAATTTATATGGAACCCCAAAAGGCCTCACATAGCAACTGTGATCCTGAGAAAGAAGAACGAAGTTGGAGGAATCATGCTATGTAATATGTAACTATACTACAAGGCCATAGTAATCAAAACAACCTGTTACTAGCATAAAAACAGACACACTGATCAATGGAACAGAATAAAGAGTCCAGAAATAAACCCACTCCTTTATAGTCAATTAATATTTGACAGAGGAAGCAAGCACACACAATGGGCTAAAGACAGATTATTCAAAAAATGGTGTTGGAGAAATTTGACAGATACGTGCAGAAAAATAAAACTAGACCACATTTTTACACCACACATAAGAATAAATTCAAAATGGAACAAAGACTTAAATGTTACACCTGAGACCATAAAAATACTAGAAGAAAACATAGGCAGCATAATATCAGACATTGCTCATATCAATATTTTATTGGATATATCTCCCCAACCAAAGGAAACAAAAGAAAAAATAAACAAATGGGATATCATCAAACTAAAAAGTTCTGCACAGCAAGGGAAATTGTAAAAAAAAACAAAACAAAACAAAAAGACAACCCACAGAATGGGAGAACATGTTCACCGATACATCTGATAAGGGGTAATATCCAAAATTTATAAAGTATTTACAAAACTCAATACCAAAAAACAAACAAACAACCCAATTAAATCGTGGGCAAAGGACTTGAATAGACACTTCTTCAAAGAGGACATACTGATGGCCAATAGACATATGAAAAGATTCTCAATGTCACTAATCATTAGTGAAATGCAAATAAAAACCACAATGAGATACCATTTCCCACCTGTTAGAGTGACTATCAGCAATAAATCAACAAACAACAAGTGCTGTCGAGGATGTGGAGAAAGGGGAACCCTTTTGCACTGTTGGTGGAAATGCAGACCAGTGCAGCCACTGTGGAAAGCAGTATGGAGATACCTCAAAAAATTAAAAAAGGATCTGTCTTTTGATCCAACAATCCCACCTCTGGGAATATATTTAAAGGAACCCAAAATACTAATTGGAAAGAATGTAAGCACCACTATATTTACTGCAGCTTTATTACAATGACCAAGATATGGAAGTGGCCCAAGTGTCCATCAGTAGATGAGTGGATAAAACAACTATGGAACAATTACACAATGGAATTCTACTCAGTTGTAAAAAATAGAAAAGTTTACCCTTTGCCACAGTATGGATGGACCTGGAGAACAAGAACATTATGCTAAGTGAAATAAGCCAGTCAGAGAAAGACAAATACCATATGATTTCACTTATATGTGGAATCTAATGAACAAACTGAACTAATAAGCAAAACAGAGACACAGTCATAGATGAAGAGCAGATGACAGCCTGTGGGGGCATGGGGAGGAGGATAAGTGGTAGAGGGACAGCAAAAAGAACAAAGGACTCATGGACATGGACAATAGAGTGGTGGTTGCTGGGATGAGGGGGGTGTAAGGGGACTAAATGGTAATGGAAAAAATACAATAAAGTTTAAATAAAAGAAAGAAATTATGTCAGCTTGAAGCACTGCTAGTCTATGATCACTTATGTATAGTTGGTCAAATATTAGGAGAAAAGGGTTTCACTTTTTTTTACATTTGTATCAAATTATAATTGTATGTCTAAGCAGAAAGTCTAGTTTTTAAGAATAAGAAGAGTAAACTATTATTTTTAAAATGTGCCTGGAATTTTGTTTTTGTTCAGATATTAGGACCAACAAATCAGAAAATGAATGCCATTGAAAAAATACTTGATTACTCAGAGTTCCCAAGAGGAGGGCGGCATGCCGCACACCACCCAGGACTACACTGGAGAACACTGACGCTGGCCACAGGCAGATAGAGTGAAGGTGTTATGGGAGAAACTCCCAGAAACTCAGTTTTTCTTGCTGATGTGGTACAGAATTACAAGCCAGTGAGCCTACTAGTGTGCAAGCAAAGTTTATTAATGCTAAATTCTAATAGGAAAGCAAAGCAAGGGTGGCTAGAGCAGGGATGGCAAAAATAGGGTGGCCAGCACCCAGATGGCTAGGGGCCAGGTAGCTAGAAGCCAGGTGGTCAGAAGTGGTGGCTAGGGCCATCTGCCTGCCACAGCCAATGGCACGCTGGCCAGGTGTTTCTCGTGAGGCAAGAGAGCCACAATGCCAAGAAAAAAGGCCAAGAAAGAAGATTCCTTTGTTCTGAGGACTCATATAGTTGGTTGGGTGGGGGTGAAGAAGTTACATTTTGATTGGCAGGAAAGGTGGTGCAAGGTTTCCAGGGAAGACATGACTACCTAACTGTAGGTATGGGTGGGGGTCTGTTAGCCCAAATCCTTATCTTGCTCCAGACTTTATTTTTTCATTTTGCACTCATGACGGGAAGCAGGCAATTAATCAAAATTATTTATGGACCTTTTCTTTGGCCACTGTGGACCCCTCCTTTTCTTCCTTCCAGGATGAATATACATTCTCAAGGTTTTTCTTTTCCCAGCTAGTGGAGATGAAACACACAGACTTTCCAGGGCTGTTGCCCACCTGCACTATCATACTCCACTTGAGTTGTTGGGAACACCTGGCAGCCTTTTCAGACCAGGCTCAGGATTACTGGGTCAACATGTGAGCTTTTGCTTTTAGCCTCCTGTGATAAGTTCTTTGTTAGATTGTAATGGCCCCTATGGCCACTCATTCCTAGCTGCTATCTAAATGTTAAAAGTATTGCCTGGCAACTAAGATGCTAGCCGCTGGCCAGCAACAGTAGCACTGTCTCAGGATTCTTCCTGTGCCATCTCCTGCAAAAAAGGGGGCTTTGGAAAAGCCTTTATTCTGGTTTTCCAGAGAAGGAATGGGTTAGGCCCAGTAAGCAGGCTAAGCAGGTTTAAGACTGGCTATTTTGAATATAATTTTAGAGGTGGTGGTGGGCGAGGGGCCGTGGTATAGAGGTTGCGTCTAGTTGTCAGATGCCCAGCGTTGAGGTGGTCAGAAGTGGGGGATAACATCTTACATTTTAAGAGCTGGTGGCGGGGGGTGAGGGGCGGTGGTTAGGTTTTGGATTGGTTAGTGTGCATATAAATGACATGCTCCAGAAAGAGTCATTTTGCTGTCTCTAAAATTTGATAAGCCAGGGAGGGACAGCCCTATCCCAACCCACAAGGCCCTAGTTATAGAAACATCAGACACAAAAACAAAATCACTTAATTATTACCGTTATGAGTGGGACTCCCTGTTCTCTCTTTAAACATGGAAAATGAGTGTATGTCAGTAAAATACATTGCTGTGCACATCTCCTGAGGACCTCTTTGGTGCTCTGGAGGAGAAAGGCAATGTTGCATGGTTTCATGAGAGAAGGGCAACAACACACTCTGAGCCTGCACCTGAGTGGCTTCTTCGGGGTCATTCTTAGTGGAGAGATCTGCTGACAGTTGGGCTCTGATGTGCTGCCAGAACAATGTGCCTTATAGATGTGGTTTGGGAGTGACACTGCCATTTCCATCTGAGAACATTTTCATGAGACATAAAAGCAAACCCTTACCTTTTCACCATTACAACATTATCAAGAGGTATTTGAAAGATGTTCTTTGCTCAAGGCTTGCCCTTTCTGTGACTATCATCCCCCTCCCACGCTCTTTCCCTTCCCCCTTTCATCTTTAAGTCATTTGTGTAGTATTTATATTTTTTGAATTGCTCTTACATATGCTTACACGGATAAATAATATATTCTGTTACTATCTAAATTCTATCCATCTTGCCCTGGCCAGAGTGGCTCAATGGATTGCCTGCCAGGCTGTGAACTGAAAGGTTGTGGGTTCGATTCCCAGTCAGAGCACATGCCTGGGCTGTAGGCCAGGTCCCTGGTTGGGGCCGTGTGAGAGGCAGCCAGCTGAAGTTTCTCTTGCACATTGATGTTTTTTTCCCTTTCTTCCCCTCTCTCTGAAAATAAATAAATAAAATCTTTTAAATAAATAAATAAATTCTATCCATCTTTTCAGCTACAGCTAGAAGTTTCACTTTCAAGCTGTTCATTCATTCCACTAATACTAACTGAGCACCAAATTCTGTGCTAGCATTATTTTAGGGTAAAACCAGGAACAAAATAGATAAAATACCTTCCTGGAAGCTGCTGACATTCTAAGGAGAGAGTCAGACAATTAAAAAAATAAACAAATACATAAGGTGCCAGATGGTTAATGTCACCGAGATAAATAAAATTAGACAGGTAGACCAGAGAATGCAGATTGGAAGTGGAAATTAATATTTTATGGAGTGTGACAAGGGCAGGCCTCACTCATAAAGTAAGCGTGCCTGTCTTGTAACAAGTTTTCTATTTAGAGGAAACAACGTATATGAACTCCCTGAGATGGAAATGCATTTAGGGTGTTCCAGAAAAAGCAAGGAGGCCCATGTGATTGAGACCTGGTAATAGAAAGGGAGAGAAACAGGAGATAAAACTAGAGAGTGATAGACACGGGGTTAAAAAAGGAAGATGTTCAGCCTTGCCAGCCATTATAAGGACCTGCATGGAATGGGAACTACAGGCAGGTTTTGTGCAGTGAAACAGCATGGAGAAACTTACATTTTAACAGGATCATGCTGCCTTCAGAGAATAGATTGCAGAGGTTAAGGACAGAAATTAGGGAACTTTTGAAACATTTTGGATGAAAGATGATGGTTTACGCCACTGGAGGGAAAGAGAAGAGTGAGAAGAGAAGAGTAGGGTCTGGAAGAGATGTATGAGATATGAAAAGAGAAAGTCTAAAACAAGTCAAGGCTATTTACTAAATAAATGTAATCATAAATTTTCCATTAACTGAGTTAGATGAGCCTGCAGGAGGAGCTAGTTCTAGTGAAGGTAGGTGGGTGGGCAGAGGTGGTGAGAAGACTGAGGAGTTCAATTTTGGAGTCAATATGTTTGACACAGAGTTTAGACCTGCAAATGGAAATGCTGAGTAGGTTGTTAGGCATACAATTCTAGAGTTTGGGAAAATATAAATTTGGAAATCATATAGGTAATATTTATAGCCATGTGACTGAATAAAATCACCTATGTAGTATCCCAATCTATAGAGAATTTTTGTAAGAGTTTATCTGAGCCACACTGAAGACAGGTTGGGAAGCAAGATCTCAAATGCTCCCAAGAATGACAGTTTTGTGGCATCTTTTATACATTTGGAATTAAGGCAGGGCCTTATTAAGGAAGATTACATGAAGTAGGAGAAAGCAAGGTTGGGAAGTCTCTAATTGGATTACAACACAGTTAAGATGTATGTGCTCCCTTGGGGGTGGTTATGGCTCTGAAGGGTCTGAAAAAGAGGAGTACTCTACTTTTTGAAGATGTGTTAACCTAGATACACAAGAACAATGGTCTGGTCTTGCTTTCAGTGAAGGTTAACCTTTTTCTAGCCCTGGGGCATGAATATCTATCATGACATGCCCAGTTAGGAATTTATGATCAGATAATTCTGTGCAGTTACCTGTGGTCTTTGGACTTGTCAGATTTATTACAGAGCCTTTTTCTTCATGCACAGTAGTAAGCAATATTCAAAATACCCAAGTGTCCATCAGCACAGAGGAGATCCAAGGACCATGTCCTGGGAACAGCATTTAGAGATAGATTAGATAACAAGAAACAAAGAAAAGAAATTAAAAAGGAACAACCAGCAACTTGACCAGAAGCAAGTTAAAGTGTTTCTAGAAGAAAGGAACAATGGAAAATGCTGTAATAACATAAATTAAATGAAAAACACAAATTGACCATAGCATCATTAATATTATTGGGAGCATTAATATTATTGGGAACCTTGGCAGGCAACATTTTCAGGGGGCAGAGAAAGTTAACTAGAATGTGGGTTCAAGAGAGGAAAACTACAAAATCTTTCTTTTATATCCTGAAACATGTTTACCTCTCTTGTAAACATAAGATGCCCAAACCTATAAAAAATTATGAGTTTATTAGAATTTACTTGTGCCCAAACAGTGGATACTGTATATCTGGAAGCAAGATCTCAACAGACTGAGAAAAAATGCTCCCTAGAATGATAGTTTGCAGTTTCTTTTATGATTTGTAATGACAAAAGGCATTTCAAAGGTGTGTTAACCTAGATGCACAGAAATAATAGACAGAGCTTACTTGAGGCAAAGATTAACTTTTTTCTAAAAAAAAGTTATATGTTTGGGGCTTGACTACCCACCATGATCTTCCCAGTTAGGAATTTATGGTCAGATCACAATATTAGGTTAATTTCCATTAGATTTATTACAGCACCCATTTTCATCCATACTCCTTACCAATGGCCTAGCATAGATGCTTAATAAGTGTCTATTGTGAGAGGTAGGTACATTGTTAGATATATATTTCTTTGATATTATTTCATGGATATTTTTCTTGTTTAATCAATGCTTCATTAAGAACCACTAGTCTGACATTTTGTATGAGAAATAGGAAGATTGATTTGTTTGCCTGCCTATCTTTCTTAATCTGTGATTCCACATTGCCAAGGCCCATGCTTCCTTGGTGTCTGTATTTTCAGTATACAAACAGTAACTGGAGATTAGAGGCATTTAGGAAGTGTTTATTGACACCTTTTAATGAATTAATGAATGAATAGCAAACAGTACAAAGGTTTGTGCTGAATCAATCATTATCTGAAAGCATACAAACCTCAGAAAGAACATTTCCATGAATTCAAGAAACTTATTGCTAATGACAATACAGCAAGGGCAGAATATTTGAAAAAAGTCATTCATGCAACTAAGTAGGTCTTGGAGACTTGAACTGGTCACAAACACCCAAAACTAAAGAAAAATTACTTTAAAATATTGAATCACAGAGATTTTTTTGTCAGACTGAAAATTCTGATAATACATTAAAAGTACATTTTATTATAATTAATTTATTCTTAGCAATTCACTGATGATAATAATTTAATTTATTATTAACAGGAACATCACTCACTATAGTTAGAATTCTATTATTGTCCAATACTGATAAATCATTTCCCACTAAAGTTAAGTATCATCAAAACTTCTAATCAAACAAAACCAACACTCCCATCAAATCTTGGTCCCATAATGAAAGTATTGCTTTGCAAACTCATTTTGTGGTTTTGTGATCAGTTGACATCCAATGTAAGAGGAAGAACTCAGATGAATGTTCACTTTTGGACCTCTGACTGTCTAATTAGGCATTCTGACTCCACCAAAACCTAATTCCAAGTCAGAAGCTGTTTCTCAGAAGAAGAGTTATTTTGTGACATAACCTTACCACAAAAATCTTAGGAAACTATGCAAAGTATATATATATATATATATATATATTTAGTGACACTAGCTATGTATAGCATTTAAATCCACTTCAGGAACTTCTAGCCCCACCTGGTCTGCAGGCTCGAGTTCCCAGCGATGGGGTTGCTTGCTGAAGTCTGAAACAGTAAGAAAGCTCCTTTTGCTCAGGACCCACTGACTAAGACCTTCTCATTAGCTTGATTAAATTTTAGACTGATTTCTTCTCAACTTTAGGCCTCTGACATCCATTTTATAGGAGCACTTACTTGAGAAAACTTGCAATTATAAATTTGTTATCTGTCCCTTTGGGATATAAATCTTCTCCCAGACTCCTACCAGCTCTACACTTTATGAATGTCTTTATTAAGGACCTGGGAACCATCACTTTGAAATGTAATCATCGAAGGAGATAACATCCCCATCTCCCAGGCTCTGTGGAGAGTAGGACTTCCATGTGCAACAATTAACAGACACAGATAGCTTAATCATATTGACCAGCCTCTCCTTATGTCTTCTAGTACCTTTTCCCTGGCTCACCCTGCTCTTAAAAATCCTCCCTCCTATTGTTTCTGTAGAGTTGAGTTCAATACTTTTCCCCTATTGCAATAGCCTTGAATAAAATCTTCCTTGCCTCTTTAACTCCATTTAGTACAATTTTTCTTTGACCATTGAGAGCTCATGGGTTATTTGGTAAATTAAAGCATTACCACTGAATGGTGTATATGTTGCCTAGAAATTAGGAAAAAATAAAAAGCTCATTAAGTATTGTAACATTATTCTTAGTTGCTTGAGCAAGCATATGAACCCAGAATCTGTGCTAAGTACGTCTGTCCTGATAAACTCTGCCCAATGTAAGATTGTATTTCTTTCTTCTCTAATACCCCCAGGATCCATCCACACACATTTTCTAAATTTTACTGGTATAAACTGGCAAAATTTTACAGTTATTTTGTTGTGTACATCTTCTCCGTACAGCAGGAACTCTCCCTGTACTTGTTCCTTGTTGATCTCACCTGGGATGTAGGACTGGGGAAATTACAGGGTTGCAGTTCTTAGGCATAAGGACAAGAGAATTCTTTGGTCCAGCTCATTATTTCAGGTGAGATCAGTGAAGAGTTTTCAAGCAAGACAAAGACTCCACTACTGACACAGGGGAAGTGGGGTTCTTTCTTCTGACAGGAGGGGTCATTGTTTACAGGGGGGTTGTTTAGGGTACTCAGATTTATCAGGGTTGACCCAGATCACAGGGGCCACTCTTACACAACTTCCACTTGTGAGGCAGTGAATTCTACTTACATTGTAGTAAAGCAACCCCAGATCCAACTCCTTATCTAATTTTCAAATTATATTAGCCCTGTAACTGCAAGAAATCAGAGGCTTTTAAAAGTAATTGTAAAGCTTCCCTGTCCTCCTACCTATGTCTTGAAGCAATAATTGTAAATGTTATGTTTGCTATTTTCTTAGCTCTCAGTGCAGTGTGAAGCAGCTATCTTACCCCATAGCACTTATGGATTACATGATAATTGTCTATTCAATGTCATGTTTAAGTACACATTTAACTCACAGGACTACAGGTCAGAATTTTAAAAACTGTTTTGTTGTTGAGGGTTTAGATTGCTGGAGTCCTATTATCTGTAGATAACAGGATTGTCACCAACATCAAACCCAATCAAATGAGTAACCAAACAAAAACTTAGAACATTTATTACCAGAAACCCTACCTAAGAAAATTCTAAAAAAAATGTAGTTTAGAAGGAAGGAAAATTATCTCAGGAAGAGGTCTGAAAAGGGAATGGCAAGCAATATCAGTACATTTTCAGATAAATTTTAATAAGTATTATATTAAAAACAGCAATGCTAATAATAATAAATATATTTTAAGAGATTAAAAATTAGAAACAAAATAGTGGGCAGCAGCACCATGTAAGTCATAAGGAGGGTGATTAGAATTTTATGTTCCAATATGCATGAATTGTTTGTCAGGGTTAGGTGTTAATTATCTTCAGACTTTATTAATTATACGGAACAACAGTTGAAGGATAACCACTAAAATAATAGAAATAGGCTATATAAGTTCCAAATCAGTAAAGGGGATACATGAAATATGAAATTAAACAAATGCATGTTTTATTCAATCCAATAAAGCCAAGAAAAGACGGAAGAGAAACATGAAAAATAAGGTAAATAGAACATGTTAAGATACTAAAAAACCCCAAATATATTATTACATATAGCAAATGTGAAGATACTAAGATCATTACTTTAAATAGATTCCCATATTGTTTTAAAAAATATGTGAATATGCCTAACTTAAGAAATGAAGGAAAGTAATGAAGATGATATGAACTTTCAATTATAAGACAAATAATTTCCAGGGATATAACATAAAACACAATGACTACAGTTAACATTGTGGTGTGGTATATTATAAAGTTAAGAGAGTAAATCCCAAGAGTTCTTATCACAAGGGAAAAAATATTTTTTCTCCTTTTTTGGAGTTATATGAGAAAATGGCTATTAACTAAACTACTATGGCATTCATTTCACAGTGTCAGTCAAACTATTGTGACTACACTTTAGACTTATACAGTGCTGTCTGTTACTCAAACTGAGAACAATAAAAAGAAATATGCAGAAGCACAGACTCAGAAAATTTGGAAGCAAAAGGAAGACAATAAAGTATGACTGGCAAATAGAGCCAAATGAAAGATTCAGTTGCTATATTAATACCAGACAAAATAGACTTTGAGGAAATAAACATTAAAGAGAATTGCTACATAATATAAAGGATACCACTCAACAGAAAGATATAATAATACTAAGTATGTATAAGTATAAGGAATACAGCCTCAAAATCTATAGCAAAAAAAATGATAGATTATTGAGATTACTAGGCACACTGCTCATACTGAGGGACTTCAGTGCATCTCTCCTCCTCCTGATGCAGGCCTGCAGTTCAGCTCTGGACGCTGGGATGGGTCTGGACTTAGCCTCTGTATCCCAGAGCAGGTGCCAGCCTTTGCTTCCAGACAGCAACCTGACTCCATTGAGTTTTCTGTTTTTTCTCTTTTTCAATTTATTTTTTAAAATTTTCCATATTATCTTGTGATTCAGCCTTTTAGGACATTTGGCCCTGTCCAGAATATCACTGAGACATTTGCTCCATACCCAAAGGTTATTGATATTTAAATCTTGCTCTTCTGCATCATTAGAATGCTGACCTATAGACTTAAGCCCATTTTTTTATTTAGACTACCAAGATTTTGCAGATGGGGTCTAAGCTCTTGGTTGTCACAAACAAAGAACTGGACTGACCACACAGATATTGTAAAGCAAAGCAAGTAGGAAATTTGTGTTTTTTTTAAGATTTTATTTATTTATTTTTAGAGAAAGGGGAAGGGAAGGAGAAAGAGGGAGAGAAACATCAATGTGTGGTTGCCTCTCATGTGCCCCCTACTGGGGACCTGGCCTGCAACCCAGGCTTGTACTCTGACTGGGAATCAAACTAGCAACCCTTTGGTTTGCAGTCCGGCACTCAATCCATTGAGCCACACCAGCCAGGGAGGAAATATGTTAAGGAAAGTACACTTCCCAAGAAATTGGAGTGGGCCATCTTTGGCTGAGAAGTGGCTCCCTTCTACTGAAGGGTTACAGGATTTATAGTTTTTACTTAAACTTCTACACATGCAATTTTCACAATCCTCCTTGACTGTCTGATAGAGGAGGAAACAAAAATGCTGATTATTATCAGGTGTCACAAGGTGATTCTTGGAAATTAGGATGCTGAGTGGTGACAGCTGCAGTGTTTCAGGGTGTCCTATTCTCTCTCCTGCCTCAACTTCCTCCTGAGAGACATGGAACTCAAAAATTCTTTATTGGTGTTGCTGAGGGAGGATGGTCAATCTTCTGTATTTACTTACTGCTGGAATGGAAGTGGACTCTGCTTGCTGAGAATCATGACACTTGCCCTATCTTATCTAATGGTTGAGGAGGAATCCTTGAGAGTAGCATGGTTGCTGATTATTGTAAGGTATTGGCATCAGATTCTGTAGGGATTGGTTGAATACTCTGGAGCATCATCATTCTGATGTGGTGAGTCTGGAAGATATAAATTTAACCAATAGTTTAAAGATTCAAGGGCCAAAGATTAATAGGTCCCAATAGAGGTAGAAACCAAGTTACTAAGGGAATGTGTCCATTAACAGTATCCCAAATAGGCTCAGCATTCTTGGGATACAACGTTTTTGGCCACATTGCTTGCTGTAATACTTTGTAAGCACTTGTTTCTATTTTCCCTGATGAGTTTATCAAGAAGTATTAGCTAGGGCACAAACCCCACCCTCCAGGGCCAGTAAGTAATATATTTAAAAGTCCACTTGGGTTTCTGCGCTGGCAAGAATACTTTGAGGCTTGGATTGTGTGTTAGTTCATGTGGCCCAAACTACTATTAGGGATATTCCTCCTAACACTGCCCAGGTTCTGTCTTGACCCCGATCTGGAGGTTGAAGTTGTCATGTCTGACTTGTTTCTCTAGCAGGTCTCCCACTGTATTGTGGTTGACAATGACAAATGCAGCAACTGTTAAAAGTATTGTTTCAGAGAAAATGCTGGGTAATTTAGAAAATAGAATTACTGACCCAAGAAGGAGTAGCAATGGTACAGATTGTTACCAAGAAGAGGTTTAATATCAATTTCTTTTTAAGGTATCTTCTTCTTGAACAGGAATTTGAGGTCTTCTAAGGGTTCACAAGCATAGGTGGAGTCTGGATTCTTCTGCTGGTCTGGGGGAGAAGCTGCTGGTTTTACTCTAGAAATATGCACCCAACTATCTATCCCTAGCAGCTTCACAGCCATGGAGCTACTTAGGACAACCTGGGTCCCTTCCATTTAGGGCCAAGTTGACCTTTAGGGAATCCCTGTTTCCAAGTTTTGAGAAGTACCCAATCCCCTGGAGATACAGTGGCCTGGGATTTTCCTTTGGGAGCAGGTAAGACCTTACTTATTTCCATATTCCTGTAGTGCTTTTTGTATCTGTCCTAATTTTATTACATACTTCACTGCTAGATGGGTCTGTATCAAATATAAGATCTAGAGTTAAGAAAGACCTACCATATAGCATTTCAAATGGACTGAGTCTAGTATTGACCTTAGGGGAGCCCCTGATTCTCATGAGTGCTATAGTAGTAATTTAACCCAATTTTCAGAAGTTTCTTGACACAGCTTTGACAATGCCCTTTGCAAAGTCTGATTTTCCCATTCTACCTTCCCAGAGGTCTGAAGTATCCAAATGGAGAGAAGGTAGTATTTTATGCCTAGAGCCTCAGAGATTAAATGAATGATTTTAGATGTAAAGGATGGCCTGTTATCACTTTGTGGGGAGCATGGGAGACCAAATCGTGGTATTATTTACTTTAGGATGGTTTTTGCTACTTCTGTAGATTTCTCCATTCTTGGAAAAGCCTCAGACCATCTAGTTAAGGTATCTGTCAGGACTACTAATTATTTATATACTCTACAAGGAAGCATTTTGGCAAAGTCAATCTGCCAATCTTCTCCTGGACAGGTCTGTCTTCACTGAATAGGCTCTAATAGCAGGGGAAAGGATGTTTTTTTCCCCAGGGTTGTTGTAGGCACAAAGGGTGTAGGTCTGGCAAATATTCTTTATGGTATTTGCTAGTCCTCTGTCTACAAGTAATTTTTTAACCATTGTTCTTGTGGCATCCCTTATGTGGAAGCAGTCATGCAAAGCCTTTAAAAATTTCTCTTGGGAGGACTGGGGAAGGAAGTTTTTGGCCAATGTATATCCGAGGTCCTTCATGGATGCTCTCTTGCTCCGAAGCCCAAGATATCTCCTAAGATATATAGTTGGGCTTGATATCTGAGCTGTTTACAGAGGGGAATAAGGCCTGTTGTTTGGTCCCTAGTGCTGTCTTATTTGCTTTTTGATCTGCCCTTCTATTTCCCTGGGAGATAGGGGACATATCCTTCTGGTGACCTTTGCAATGCATGATTACAGCTTGCTTAGAGATCTTGATGGCCTCTAATAAATTTGGGATTTCTGATTCATGTTCAATGAGGGAATTCCATACAGTAAGGAGCACCCTTTCTTTCCATAGGGCAGCATGAGCATACAGAACAAGGAACACATATTTGGAATCTGTATAGATAGTAATCTTTTCTTCTTGTCCTAGAATAAGAATTTGGGTAAGGGCCATAATTTCAGCCATTTGGGCTGAGGTTGGGGGTGGGAGGTGTTGTGCCTCAATGGTGTCTTGTAAACTAACCACTGTATATCCCACCATTCACTGCCCAATCTGTACAAAGCTGCTTGATCAGTGAACTTCTCTTTGTCAGAATTTACTAAGGTTTGGTAACCACTTCTACTGGAATACGTAAGATTAAAAATCTCAGAGCAGGAATGGGTCAAGTCTGAAGATGATTCTATAGACATTAGGGAGGCTCGATTTAAAGTATTACAGATTTTTAGTTACTTCAGCGTTGTCAGAAGAAGGGCATGATATCTGGTGAATCTATTTCCTGTTAGTCAGAGATGCCCTTTTGTTACTGATACTCCTTGTACCTGAAGTGGAGTTAAGACCTCTAACTTATGCCTGAGAGTTATTTTAGCAGCTTCTTCTGTTAGGATGGCTGTGACTGCAACTGCTCTCAGTCATGGGAAACATACAGTTGCTACATTGTCTTGCTTTTATAGAGAAATATGCAACTGGCCAAGGTTCATTTCCTAATCTGGACTAAGATCCCTCAGGCTATTCCCCACTTCTCTGCTGAAGAGAAAGGCTTGTTTAAATTAGGGATGCTTAGGGCTGAGGCCTCAACTAGCGCCTGCTTGATTTTATTCAAAGCGTGATCATGTTCTTTTCCTCATATCATGGGTTTGGTGTCCTCAGTAGCTTTTCCTCAGTAGCTTTGTGAAAAGGTTTTGCAATTAGTCCAAGGCTTGGGATCCAAATTCTGCAATATTCAGCCATCCCTAAGAAAGAGTGGAATTGTTGTTTGGCAGCTGTTGTTTAGTGATTGCTTTTACTCTTTCTTGTGAAAGTCATCGTGGGGTTAGGATATATCCTAAATAGTTTAGTTTAGTCTGGTAATTTGGGCCTTTTTCTTAGAGACTCAATATCCCCAAACCCCAAGGAAGTTCAGAGTTTGGATAGCATTATGATTTATCTTCCTTTGAAGGGCTGCAGACTAGGACATCATCTACATATTGTAAGATGGCTCCCTTTTGTAATTATAATTCCCTTAGATCTCCTTCTGATGATTTTGCGAACAGATGAGGGCTATCTCTAAACCCTTGTGGTAGTACCATCCAGGTATATTGAGAGAAAGAGAGAGTGATTCAAGTGAAAGAGAAGTTAGAGAGAAAAGGACAGAGTACAGGGAAAGGGGCAAGGGAAAGAAATGTCAACATAATGGGACTTCTGGCCAAGATGGAGGTGTAGCTGAATACATTTTGCCTCCTTGCACAACCAAAACAAGGACAACAACAAATTTAAAAACAAAAAAATAGCCCTGGCTGGTGTAGCTCAGTGGATTGAGTGCTGGCCTATAAACCAAAGTGTTGCTGATTCGACTCCCAGTCAGGGCACATGGGTTGTGGCCCAGGTCCCTGATGTGGGGCATGTGGGAGGCAACCACACAGTGATGTTTCTCTCCCTCTCTTTCTCCCTCCCTTCCCCTCCCTAAAATAAATAAAGCCTTTAAAAAATAAACCAGTAGATGGTATGATTTATTCAGTTTCTACTTGTATCGGAACAAGATGCTCTTTCAGAAAATCTAGTCTTCCATGATGCTGGAAATAGATGTCTTTAATCATTTTTTTATTGTATCATTGAGCTTTAAGTCACATTTTCTTACTGATTTAATCCTCATTCTGAGTTCAAAGTGATCTTCCTAAAATATGAATCTATGTCACTGCCCTGCATTAAAGTCTTCTGTGTCTTACTGCTGATGTGGGAACATAAGAGTTGGAAAATTTTTGTTTTAAATAATGGTTAATAAACTCAGTAGTTAATACATGTAAAAAGCTATTGTTTCAGAAACTCAAGTTATATAACCCACCCTGTGTCCCAGAAGGACTGCAAGCAATCACGATTGTATCTGAGCTATTGTGTTCTTAGGAAAGACATCCCTCTACCCAGGACACAGGTAAAGAGAATCGCCTAGGACACAGATGTCTAGGATAGAGATAAAGTATCATCAGTCAACAAAATGCTAGGGGAATTGTCAGACCGCTTTTATCTGATTAACCTCTTTCCTGAATTCCAAATCCCTTACCTATACTTTTTTGCTCCTTATAAAAATAGCTGGATTGAAAACATATGCAAGATGATCTTTTAGAATGCATTACCTGCTGTCTTTTCAGATTGCCGGTCATCTGAATAAAGCTCACAAAATGATTCCATCTTTTTCTCTCCTTATTGGGTCTGGTGGTGACAGGGAGCACAAATGCTGACTTTTTCAGTTTCACCATGACACTGGAAAAGTGAAATTATCTTAGTCTTGAGAAAAGGATTCTTTGGGAATTAGCCTGTCTGCCTGTTTTCCTATGGGCTCAGTGCCACAAGATTTATACTTAGAGCACCTTGGGATGCTCCATGGTCCCTTAGCACTCTGTGTGTGCAGATGGTTTTTTCTGCCTATAAGATTCTCCCCCTATTCAGGATGAGTATTTAGTAAATATACATGCATTCAGCATGGCCATGCAGGTTATTAATATTATACGATGCCCTCATAGAGATGTGAATTATCACAATTCTGTCTTCTTCCACAAGAATCATTGCTGCCCTTGCCCTGCTCCTGATATAACAAATCTAACACCTGGCACAGCAGGAGTAGGTGGCAGGGGTTCCTAGATCCTGCTGCAGAGCTAAGATCTAATTGGTCAATGCCTGGGCTATATGGCTGCTAAGTGTCCTTACCATTATCCATGCTCCCACCCCTCTTTCCTAGGCGAATCCTACTTGTGCTTCAAGATTCCAATAAAGTGGTAACTACCCATCTACATTCTGTCTTTGAATTTACCTATTCTGGATACTTCGGAAGAAAAGGGGCCACATACTAACCTGACAAGCTCAGTGGAGGCTTGCGTGGTGCCTTTGCAAACTCAGAGACCTAAAGTAATCACATAGGATGATCTGAAATTAAAACCTTTCTAACTAAAAGCAGGTTATGGAAGATAGTCATGTCCTACCCTAGTATTTTTCCCTAACAAAGGTCAATCTTTTCCTAACGGAGACTGTCTGTGCGATAACGCACCTTTGGAATGTCGAATTTCCTTCAGAGCACAGGCACCGCACCAGGGGGTGACCTCAAATCCCCTTGTAGGTATTGTTATCGTGTTCATTGTTGACTGTGACTATCCTGTACTCACCTGTGTAAAAGAAAGAGTCTATTATTTTACTTTTTACCCAATCCCAGAGGTTTTCCCACTTTGCTTTGTCTCACCTTCCTAATCTATCAACAACGGATTTCATGTAACCCACTTATGCTTCCTCTTTGGATTGGAATGTATAAAATAAGGTGCCAAGCTGCCATTCTCCAGAGCATCATTTCAACCCATTGACATTTTGCTTCTTGGCAGTTGTCACCAGTTTGGCTCAAATAAACACATAAAAATTCTTACAGGTTTGGACATTTCTTACATTGACAATAGTAACACAATTATATAATATGTGAACAAAAAAGATTCCAACAAAGCATTTCATGGCCTTCTTTTCTTTCTCCTTCATTGATGCACAAGTGCTCTGTGCCTTCCTCTGCTGTTTGCTGTCCTTGACTGTCATGAATGTCTCCTCTACAAGTGTGCTTCTTGAGGACAGAGCCATGTTCTTAATTACCATGGTGTACACTGTGCTTGCACAGTGTTTGGCATATCATTAAACCTTGTTGAAGCCCAGGACTTTGCATTAAGCATTTATGTGAGTCCCACTCTTTTACTAGAAGAGAGAGACTGAAAAATGTGTGACCCAGTCATGCTTTGAGCATGAGGTGAGCAGCTGCAAGTGGTACTGAGCCTCCATTGTCCCAGAAGAGAGAGAATGAGTAAGGAGTACAGGGAAGTGCCGCTTGGGCAGGAGACTCAACCCAATGTGGGCAGAAAAAGAGCACCCACAGAACATACTGTATTTTGCTATGTATAATGTGCTCCTGTGTATAATACGCACACATGCTTTTGTGCACATTATACATGGGATTATTACATCCATGGTATGTAATTCATTATACTCATATATAATGTTCATTGCTATTTTTCCCTCAAAAATTTGGGCAAAAAGTGTGCATTATACATGGCAAAATATGGTAGTTTGTTTACATTTCATATATAAAAATAATTTGGAATACTTTCTGATTTCTTCCTTTACTGAAATTCTAGACTGTTAAAAGTAAGGATGAAAAGGTAAATTGTGGGCAAAAAAATTGTACTGGAAATTCAGTTTTACTCTGGAGAGGTGTTTAATTAAAAAAATTCTCATTAGATCTAATTTCTTACACTAATTCAAAGGCTGGACCACATTTTCACATTGCTTTTATTTTGCGTTGTTGCCGTGGTGACACAGACACAGACGTATTTCAACATACATGCAGTTTGAGCTAATCTTTTACTTAAGAAAAATACCAAGTATAATAAAAAGTAAGGAAAAGAAGCAAATGGCTTCTCCTGAATGGGTTTTATGATGTTCTACCATTAAGTTGGTACCAAATAAAAGTAATTTCTTCTTCAGGTAATTCAAAGAAGGACAAAATGTATTCATTTTAAAAGGACTTCTAAAATTCATGGCAGTAAGAAAAAAATCTGGTGCCCAGGATTACAGGTGAGAAAACTGGGAAAAGATGAATAAATTAGAATTCACAGAGGTGTGTGATTCGCTGTATGGTCACACTGGTGAGTGGCAGAGCTCAGTTGAGCACTTTTTTCTGCAGCTTGTGGTTTCCTGGGGAGCAAAGAAACTGCACTGGAAGAGGCACGGCTGAAGTTCTGTTACAAAGGGTTGCACTGATTTATTTGCATGTGGATTCACTCTTATTGAATGCTTACTATGTGTCAGGCCCTATGCTAGGTTTACAGATTAAAAGAGGACCCAAGCAAGCACTGTCCCTGCCTTTGTGAAGTTTACAGTCAAGTGAAGGAGACAGGTATCAACTTTTAATTACTCTACTAAGTTTATAATTAGCTATTGTGAAAAAGACAGGAAGGTGAGGTATCTGGTGTTTTGAAAGCAGGTAACATGTGTACTTAATATAATCCAAGGGGTTACAGAAAATCTCCTTGGAAAAGTTACATTTTATCTGAATTCAGAAAAAAAATTCTAAATGCTGAGTGGCCAGAACAGCATCCAGGCAGAGAAACCTAATGTACAGTCCTCAGAAGGGACAAACGTGGTCTCGGTTGGGACAGAGAGTTCTGGAAAGTAGCGACATAAGAAACATTCAAGCCCATAGAGAAGTTTTGTGAGTTTATTTGAGCCAAACTGATGGCAATTTCTGGGAAGCAAAACCTGAATGAATTAAGAAAATGCTCCAGAAAATGGCAGTTCTGCGCCCTGCTTTATACATTACAATCAAAAGAGAGAAGTTAAGTGTTTTACAAGAAATCCATTGGTGACAGATTAGGGAGATGGAAGAAAGCAAAGCAGGCCAGGGGGGACCTCTGGGTTTGGATGAAAACTAAAATGGTAGACACACAGTTCTTTTACATAGGTGGGTACAGGATAGTTAACCACCAACAGTTAATATAAAAATGATAATGAGGGGATTTGTGGTCTCCCCTCTGGTGTGGTACCAGTGCTTTAAGGGAGGGTTCCAGAGAAAGGGAAATTTCTTTGTTTTGCAAAGGCATGTTTATCAGGTGTGTTAACCTAGTGCAAAATGATAAAAGGCAGACGTTGTTAAGGTGAAGATCGACCTTTGCTAGGGAAAAATACTGCCTTAGAACATGACTACCCTCCATAAACCTCTTTTAGTTAACAAGTTTTAATTTCAGACCATTTAATGTGGTTATTTTAGGTCTCTGAGTTTATAAGGTCACCACAAAGGCCTCCCTGAGCTTGTCAGATTTAATAGTTGCCCCTTTCACCCACAAAAGTATGCATGGGAGTGCTGGAGAGAATGCTGCTGGTGGATATGAAGCTGAAGCACAGGAGTGAACAGCATCTTGTGGGTCAAAGTAAAGATTTTGATTTTGAGCTTGAGCTCATTGGGAAGCCATTGGAGAGTTTTAAGTAAAACACTAGGACCAGATTTATGGGTCCAAAGCGCTCACACTGGCTGCTGACAAGGGGTAGGAGTAGATATGAGAGTAAGTTAGGACAGTTTTTCAGCAGTCCATGTGGTTACTGATAGTAATTGGTTGCAGTAGAAACCAAGTTAAGTGGATAAATTAAAAATACATGTTGGCAGTTTAGAGTAAATAAGACTGTTGGAAAGTAGGGGGGAAGACATGTCAAGGATGATACCAATAGGGTCTTTTTCACAATCAAATCACCTAGATAATATAGTCAAAGCTGATTTTAGTTCTTTTCGCTCTCTTGACTCCAAAACATGGGCAGAGCTTGTGAAGAGAATTTCCCAAAAGGACTTCCTGGAAATTGCTGTTTAGATTCTAAATTGGTGACATGTAAGGAGAAAGCCTTTTGACATACATGAAGAAAGAATTGGTGATAAACCTTATGCTAATGTTTATAAATAGTCTTTAGAAAGTAGAGTTGTTAACAAAAGCTTATTATTGATGTAAGAACAAACTCTTATGTATACACTTACAGAATTCCTTTCAGGAGCCCTCATAGCAAATACTAAGTCAAACTACAAAATTAATTTTTTCATCTTCCTTCTGATGAAAGTCAAAGTTTAGTCAATCAATGTCGTAAACCTGTCTGTATAAAATTTTTCATTAGCTTCTTAATCCTACATTTATATCCAAATCACTTAATGTATTTAAAGGGCCCCTCATGATTTAGTTTTTGATTATGTCTTTTCTCATTTAGGATGTTTTTAATTACAAATATCAGAAACTTCAGCTCATATCATTTCTAATATGGGATTCAGGATTTTATATTAGTGTAAAATCCAGAGATTTCAGTTTTGTTTCTTTGTGATTCCACTGAGTACCTGCCTCATCATCAGTCTGACTCCTTTGATGGTTTCAAGATCACAGTGAAAAGAAATGTGATAACATTTTTTTCTCGTTTTTACCTAAAGAATTAAGAACAAAATGGGAAAGTATAATTTTTTAAAAGAAAATCTCTGTTCTTGGAAGGCAGGAGTGGGGAATTGGGTGCAAGCTAGACATGGAGTATCCACATATTTCTCCATCTTTTTCTCACAGCTTCTGCCCTGAAATATATATTCTAGCCATGCTAAAGTTTTAGATCCTCAAAGAGGCTATAAAGTCTTTCCTTCAGGCCTGCCCTCATGCCATTTCCTTCATCTGAAATACTCCTTCCTCCTCTGAGATACATGAGGAGGTGGAGGTCATAAGTAAACTGTTTTTTCCAAGAGGCAGGGCCATTGTGGGAAAAAGAGTGATGAAGTGGCATAAATAGACATGGCAGTATCTGCCTCAGAATGAACAAAATGTATTTATGTGTATATTTATTTATTTATAATTTGGGAGAGGGGTTTAGCTGGTTTACATGGAGAACCTGAGCAGGAGGGAGAGGATATAAGAGAAAAGAAAGAAATATTGAAATGGATACAGGTGAAGGAATTAGATTAGGCAAAGGGAAATTTCTTCATATAAAACCATGGTAAAAGTGTTGGTATAGAACCTATATGTATACATTTACAATTGTTTAACATCATTTGACTTTCAGTAAAGTGATATGTCCTATATTTCATTTGCTGTCTTTGGGGGGAAGTTTGAAGGAGGTTAGATACAAATTCACCTTCTCACTTTTCCAAGACGCAGTCAGGTTGATTAATTTCTCTGTAACAGCAACTGAAGTGCTATTTCTTTGATAACTCCCACTTGTTTTCTTATAGGTTATACAATCTGAAGAGGTGAGTTATATCTTTGTTGATATCAGTCAGCAAAGATTAATGTTTCTTATAAACCTCTTTGAGCTCTGCTAGGTAATACCCTTAAAACTTAGGCTTGTAACTTGAATTTACTTTTCAGATTTCCAAAGGAATGACTTAGCCAGCAAATGCATACCCTTTCCTCCTGAGTTTTCCAAGGACAGAGATTGGAAAATGTGTCCAAGGGATGCTGAACAGCACCTATCCTCTTCTTCAGGCTTAATTTTCCATCTGGTTTTTAGAAAATTTACTGTGTGTTTTAAAATCTGAACAGATGGGCTGTAGCAGTTGAAATGGGGTTAAGCAGCAGGGAGTTTAAGCAATGGCAAAGGCAGAACACAAAGAGCACTTTAATGATAAGATTTCATCTAATTCTCACCATTTCTCTGAGAAGTGGCCATTATTATTATTGCTGGAGCTAAGCAACAACTGCTGGGATCAGGCTGATGCAGGTACACATGAGGTTTCAGAGGGCGAGGGAGGCAGGCATATGTTTGGTGTGAGTTCGCTTACATGCAGGGAGTGATGTATGTTAAAGAAAAGTGTATTGATATTAGAGGAGGAACTAATAGTGTTTATTGGAGAAGTGCAAGACAAATGCAGATGTGGTAAAGTCATATTTAGTAATTTTGTGAACAATGATGAAAAGATAATTTTTCACTTCCTCATCTAGAGGGTGGGACACTGAGAAACCATTTTTTGAGTGCTCTTGCCCCAGGGAACATCCAACGTCTTTTTGTTTTAGAGTTGAAAATTGCCAAATATAGCAAGACTACTAAAGACAACTTTGCCAACTTTGCCATTCAGCCTTTATTGGTAAGGTCCAGGCCAGGGTTGCAATATCTAATGACTAAAATAGCCAACCAGGTAACACAGATGAGCAAAGAGAGCTGAATGTAAAACAGCAGGGAGTGGTGAGGACTTTTTAACACTAGAGGATATATGCCCCAATCTAAAGTGCTACTCGGTTACTGCTCACTCTTTTTTTTAATCTTTATGGTACTTTTTCAATTACCATTTAGACCTCTTATGACACCCTCTCCCAAGCAATCACCGCATTGTTGTACATGTCCATAAGTCCTTTGTCCTTTTTGCTCAATCCCTCCACCCTCTAATATTGCTCCCAGCTGTCATCCTGCTCTCCAGCTATGAGTCTGTCCCCATTTTCCTTGTTAGTTCAGTTTGTTCATTAGATTCCACATGAGTGAAATCATATGGTATTTGTCTTTCTCTGGCTTATTTCACTTAGCATAATATTCTCCAAGTCCATCCATATTGTTGCAAAGGGTAAAATTTTCTTCTTTTGCAGCCGAGTAATATTCCATTGGGTAAATGTCCCATAGTTGTTTTATCCTCTTATTTACTGATGGAAACTTGGGCTGCTTCCATATCTTGGTGATTGTAAATAACACTGCAATGAACATGGGCATGCTTATGTTCTTTCAAATTAGTGTTTTGTATTCCTTCAAGTATATTTCCAGAAGTGATATAGCTCAGTTGAAAGGCAGATCCATCTTTAATTTTTTGAAGTATTTCAATACTGCAAAAGGGCTCCTCTTTCTCCAAATCCTCACCAGCGATTGTTTGTTGATTTATTGATGATAGCAACACTGACAGATGTGAAGTGATATCTTATTGTGGTTTTAATTTTCATTACTCTTATGATTAGTGACACTGAGCATCTTTTCATATCCGTACTGGCCATCTATATGTCCTCTTTGGAGTAGTGTCTATTCAGGTCCTTTGCCCATTTTTTAATTGAGCTGTTAGTTTCTTTGGTGTTGAATTTTGTAAGTTCTTTATATATTTTGGATATCAATCCCTTATCAAATGTAGGTCCATCGTAGCGAATATGTTCTCCCATTCTGTGGGTTGTCTTTTTATTTTTTTGACAATTTCCTTTGCTGTGCAAAACCTTTTTAGTCTGATGAAGTCTCATTTGCTTTTTCTTTTGTTTCCCTTGTCTGGGGAGATGTCCAATAAAATATTGCTAGGAGTAATGTCCGAAATTTTGCTGCTTATGTTTTCTTCTATAATTTTTATGGTTTTGTGTATAATGTTTAAGTTTTCAGTCCATTTGGATTTATTCTTGTGTGTGGTGTAAGAAGGTGATCTGGTTTCATTTTCCTGCATGTATCTGTCCAATTTTCCCAACATCATTTATCGAGTGGACCATCTTTAGCCCAGTGTATGTGCTTGCTTCCTCTGTCAATATTAATTGGCTATAATGGAATGAGTTTATTTCTGGGCCCTCTATTCTGTTTCATTGATCTATATGAATGTCTTTATACCAGTACCATGCTGTTTGATTACAATGGCCTTGTAGTATAGTTTTATATTAGGTAGCAAGATTCCTCCAGCTTTGTTCTTCTTTATCAGGATTGCTATCACTATGCAGGGCCTTTTGTGGTTCCATATAAATTTTTGAAATATTCGTTCTATCAGTGAAATACATTGTTGGAATCTTGATAGGAATTACGTTAAATCTATAGATTAGTTTGGGTAGTATGGACATTTTAATGATGCTAATTCTTCCTATCCAAGAACATGGTATGTGCTTCAGTACAGATACTTATTTGTATCTTCTTCAATTTCTTTCTTCAGTGTCTTATAACTTTCCCAGTATAGGTGTTTTACATCCTTGGTTAGGTTTATTCCTAGGTATTTTATTATTTTTGAAGCAATTGTGAATGGATTGTTTTCTTAATTTCCTTCTCTGTTAGTTCATTATTGGCATATACAATGCAACTGATTTCTGAATATTGTATACTGCTACTTTGCTGAATTCATTTATCAGTTATCATAGTTTCTTGGTGGAATCTTTGGGGTTCTCCATGTACAGTAACATGTTCCTTGCAAATAAAGACAGTTTTACTTCTTCCTTTCCAATTTGGATGCCTTTTATTTCTTCTTCTTGTCTGATTGCTGTGGCTAGGACTTCTAGTGCTATGTTGAATAAGAGAGGTAAAAGTGGACATTCTTGTCTTATTCCCAATCTTAAGGAGGATGCTTGTAGTTTATGCCCATTGAGTAAAATCCTGGCAGTGGGTTTTTCATATATGGCCTTTGTTATGTTTATGTATATTCCCTTTAATTCCACTTTGCTGAGAAATGATAAATGGGAGCTGGGTTTTATCAAAAGCTTTTTCTGCATCTATTGCTATTATCATGTGGTTTTTATCCTTCATTTTGTTTATGTGGTGAATCACATTTATTAATTTGTGAATGTTGTACCAAGCTGCATTCCCAGAATAAATCCCACTTGATCATGGTGTATGATCTTTTTGATATATTGCTATATTCAGTTTGTTAATATTTTGTTGAGGATTTTAGCATCTATGTTCACCAGGGATATTGGACTATACTTTTCTTTCTTTGTAGTGTCTAACTGGTTTTGGAATTAGGATATTCTGACCTCATAAAATGAGTTTGGGAGTCTTCCTTCCCCTTGAATTTTATTAAATAGTTTGAGAAGGAGAGATATTACTTCTCAGAATGTTTAGTAAAATTCACCTGTAAAGCTGTTTGGTCCAGGGCTTTTGTTTGTTGGGATTTGTTTATTACTGCTTCAATTTCACTATGTATAATCTTTCTATTCAGATTCTCTGATTCTTCCAGATTTAATTTTGGAAGATTGTATATTTCTGGGAATTTCATGCTGGTTGTCCAATTGTTGGCATATAGCTGTTCATAATATTTTCTAATGATCCTTTGTATTTGTTTGGTGTCAGTTTTTATTTCTCCTCTTTCATTTCTTATTTTATTTATTTGAGTCCTCTCTTTTTTCTTGATGGGTCTGTTTAAAAGTTTGTCAATCTTGTTTATCTTTTCAAAGAAACAGCTCTTTGATTCATTGATCTTTTGTATCATTTTTAGACTCTTTTTCATTTATTTCTGCTCTTATCCTCATTATTTCCTTTCTTTGACTCACTTTCAGCTTGTTTGTTATTCTTTTTCAAATTCCTTTAAGTGTAAAGTAAGATAATTTATTTGAACACTTTTTAAAGTGAGATAGGCCTGTAACACTATGAAATTTTATCTTAGGATTGCTTTCCCAGTTTCCCACAGATTTGGGATTGTTGTACCCTCATTTTCATTTGTTTCAAGGTATCTTTTGATTTCTTCCTTGATTTTCATTGTTGACCCATTCATTGTTTAATAACATGTTATTTTGCTTTCATGTCTTTGCGTGTTTTTCAGTGTTCTTCTTGTGATTGATTTCTAGTTTCATAGCATTGTGGTCAGAGAAGATACTTGATTTGATTTCATCTTCTTAAATTTATTGAGACGTGTTTTGTGTCCTAACATGTGGTCTATCCTAGAAAATGTTCTGTGTGCACTTGAAAATATGTATATTCTGCTGCCTTGGTGTTAAATGCTCTGAAGATATCAGTTAAGTCCATCTGATCCAGTGTGTTGTTTAAGGCCTCTGTCTTCTGTTGATTTCCTGCCTGGAAGATCTATCTATTGAAGTCAATGGGGTGTTAAAATTCCTGACTGTTACTGTATTTCTGTCACTTTCTCCCTTTATATACATCAACATTTGCTTCACATATCTAGGTGCTTCTATGTTGGGTGTGTAAATGTTTACTAGGATCAGATCCTCTTTTTGGATTATTCCCTTTGTCATTATATATTGTCTTGTTTCTTCCTATAGCCTTGATTTTAAAGTAAATTTTGTCAGATATAAGTAATGACACCCCAGCCTTTCCCCCCCGCATTCCACTTGCATGAAATACCTTTTTCCATCCCTTTACTTTTAGTCTGTGTGTTTTTCAATATGAAGTTGGCCTCTTGGAGGCAGCATATATATGGGTCTTGTTTTCTTACCTATTCAACTACCCTATGTCTTTTGATTGGTACATTCAAGCCTTTTACATTTAAGATGATTATTGATGCATATGTATTTAGTGACATTCTGTTGTTAGATTATTTTCCTCTGTTTCTTTCTCTTCTTTCCTGCCTACCTTCCTCCCTCTCTCCCTCCCTCCCTCCCCACTTCCTTCTTCCTTCCTTCCTTCCTTTCTTCCTTTCTTTCTTTCTTCTTCTTAAAGCAAGCGCTTTAACATTTGCTGCAGTACTGGTTTGCAGTCAACACATTCCTTTAGCTGTTTCTTGTAAGGGAAGCTTTTTATATCTCCTCCATTTTAGATGATAGCCTTGCTGGGTAAAGTAGCCTTGGTTGTAGGTCTTTGCTTTTCATCATCTTGAATATTTCATGCCACTCCCTTCTGTTCTAAAATATTTCTGTTGAGAAATCAGATGCCAATCTAATTGGTGCTCTCTTGTATTTAATCCCCTGGTTTTCTCTTGTGGCTTTTAGGGTTCTCTTCTTGTCTTTAAGCCTTGTCATTTTAATTATGATATGTCTTGGTGTAGGCCTCTTTGGGTCCAACTTGTTTGGGACTCTCTGAGCTTCTTGGACTTGTGTATCTTTTCCCTTCACCAGATTAGGGAAGTTTTTAGTCATTATTTCTTCAAATAGGTTCTCAATCTCTTGCTCTCTCTCTTTTCTTTCTGGTATTCCCATGATACAAATGCTGCTACAATTCATGTTGTCCAAAAATGTTTCTTAAGCTCTCTTCATTTTTTTTAAATTCTTTTTTCTTTTTGCTACTCTGCCTGCATGTTTCTTTCTTCTTGGTCTTCCAAATTACTGGTGCAGTCCTCTGCTTCATTTATCCTACTATTTATTTATTTTAGTGTATCACTAATTTCAGATACTTCATTCTTTATTTCTGACTGGTCTTTTTTATGGCCTATATCTTTTTTCATGCTGTTGAGCATCCTAATAATCATTACTCTGAACTCTCTAGGTGATAAATTGCTTGCTTCAATTTTATCTAGCCCTTCTTATGGAGAAATCTCTTGTTTTTTCATTTGGGGTTCTATTTATTTGTCTTCCCATTTTTGTATTTGTTTTTATATGTTAGGTATGTCTGCAGAGACTCTGGTGTAGGACTTTGTCAAATGCTACTTTTGACTATCCCTGGTCAGCCTGATTGGAGCCTATTAATTCTCTCTGCTGGGCCAGTCTCGTTGTGATGAAATGGTTTTTTCTGTCTATCATTATAAGCCTTTCTTCAGTTAGTGTTCAATTGGTTGTTCAGGATGATTTCTGTACAATGTAGTTGTATTTCTAGACTAGCCCTGGGAGGAGGTTAGTGTAGCTTCCCCCTACTCCTCCACCACCTTGGATCTCCTGTGCTGCCTTGGGAGCCAAGCATATCCTCCAGAGTCACCACTGCTCACTCTTAACATGCAGAATGTGAGCCCAAATTGTCAGATCTTTTGATTTATTAATGAAAGACATAAAAATGAATTCTAAAAGTATAATCTTCTAATTTTTAATGTTGACTCAAATGTAATAACTTCCTTTGTGAATGAAATAGATACATCTGATTCTATGACTTTTGATCTATGTCCTTCCAGTAGGTGAACTTGGATCATCTGAGACAGGAAGATGGTGGTTATAATTCTGTTACCAAGGAAAAGGAAAAAAGGAAAGAGAGCACCAATGGTGGAAAAAGGAATGCTTATCGGGCTTCCTAATTCTGGTAGAAATGAAGAATGACAAGTGACTGAAACCCAAGTCCTATTTTATCTATGTGGGTGTCTTCAGAGACATAGGTAAAAGCCACATTGGCTTGGGAATCGCAGCAAAATCCACCAAGGTAGAGATTGGTTTAGCAAGAATGGAGTTACCATGGGGATACAGCTAGGCTTCTTCATACGATTTTATGGACCTGAACAAGACATTGATTTATGATGATTTGGACTGAAACTAAGGCTTCACTTAATTTCTCTTGAAGTGTGGAAGCTCCCAGGTTCAGAAGCAACTTAAGGAAAGAAGGTAACCACAGAAAGATAACCACAAAATGGTAACCACAAACTATATTCCATAAAATTTCTTGATAGCTTTGGACAGTGTTAGAGCATGAAAAAAATGTAGCATAGTTACGGGGAATAAAGAATGTGGCACTCCTTCCTCTTCAAAATTGCAGGGGGGGTTGTGGCAACCACTGGGTGGACACAAGCCCCAGGGACTCATGTCTGAGCCTTATGGGGAAAGGAGTTGTGACAAAAGATGAAGGAGTGATTACTTGTTAGAATCACTGTTGGAATCACTTGTTGGGAACACATTCAGTGTGAGACATGAAACCACAGTGTGCTGTTCAGAGTGATAACAGTTGGGTGGAAAGGCATTCTCAATTCCACTTAAGATGCCCTCAGTTGCAGATACTTGGCTACTCAATTTCAGGGAGAACATACTGGTACTTGATACTCTGGACACTGGCAGCTTAAAAGGCAGCAGTTTTTGAAGTTGGGAGAATCTTTGGAAGGGATATGGGGGTTTCAGTTGTGAACCCCAGCATCAGTGTATTTTGGGAAGCTTCAGGGAGCAGGGATGACAGAGAAAGATACTGTTTAGTGTATCATAGTCAATAGACATAGTTCTAGTTTTATTTGAGATACACCAAGGGACTTCCAGAATAACTGGATGAGACTTTGATGAGTTCTTATAAAAATATAGAGGCAAAATTAATAAGATTTTAATAATTAGTGTCAAAGCAGACCAAATGTACTTAAACACAAGTGATACCAGAGGACACTTTAGTTATAGTACAATGTTATGGCTGAAAGAACACAGTCATTACAATTAAGAAACTTGCCTAAGGTGGCCTCATGTTTTGTGAGGAAACTAAAATGTAAATTCTGGACTCTTGACTACAAGTTCACCACCTACTTTATGGCTTTGCTGCTTTTAACCTACATTTATCAATTTAATTTTTAATCTCAAATATAATGTTCCTTACGAAATGTCTTATAAAGAAAGGTATAATCATATATGTATATTGACATTATTTAAAAACTGGTTGGCTATATCTATTTTATTAAATGTTGGTACAATACTTTAAACAAAATAATTTATTTACATTTTAACAAAGAAACAGTAACTAAATAGAGTATGAGAATCTGTGAACCCTGTTTCCAGAAAAATAATTGCAATAATCATGAAATGCCACATTAGCATAAATAAAGTGGAAAGCAGGAAATATAGAATCCTAAACATTTGAAAAGGTGAACATTTATGGTAAGTATGCAAATCCAGGCTCACCCTTCTCAAGGAAAGAGAGACATTGTAATTCCTCTCTCCCAGGGTATGTAGCTGCAGCCTGCATGTTGATCCATCTCCAGTAGCAAATTCCTTCTCTTAAAATTAAAAATGTCTAATTTTTCTTTTATGTTTGCTCATTCATTACTTGTTTTCTGCCTCAGGACTCTCCAGCCTTAATAGCCCAGTCTTCTGAAAGCCCTCAACACTTTTGTTGTTATTTTGCTGCTCTACTGGCTACCTAAATTCTTTCTTTCCCTCATTCTTCTCCAAGGTGACTCAATGAGGACTGTCCTTCAAGATCACTGATCTTGGTCATCCATCATTCAAACTCCAGTGTATGAGAACTCCTAGTCACTTGGAACTGCCATAATATTTGTTTTGTACCATAGAGCACTTTGCACAGGACTAAACAATCAGTATGTGCTCACAAGTTATTGTTATACTCCTCAGATGTATGACATTAACCAGTTCCCTGAGAGAGCTGTTTAGAGGAAATCAACTAACAACCTATATTCATTTGGAAAGTTATATAAGAAATAGTTTTTTGTTTCAGGTATTAGTGTTACTTAGGTACATTCCATCAAAAACTGTATTCAAACTCAGAATGAGTGTAATAATATTAGAAGCACCATTTGTATGCAGCCTCAATCTACTTCTCCTAATTACTGAGGACTGCCATCATTCAGATTAATAAATTACAAAGCATTGTGTCTTTCATTAAGACACAGTACAGATGCCCAAATAATTAAGATGCTTTATACTGGATTGAATATAGATAATCAACATCAGATGTTTGGGAAAAAGACAAACAATAAAAAGAATGAAAACAAGAATCTTATTCAGAAGATTTAACTTCTCTGGAGCTCAGTCTCTTTATACACAGAAATATAATTACTTAGTGGCACATAGCAGCCACTCAGTAAATATTTCTGGAATAAATAAGTGAGTGTATATATGAATGAATGCATGAATACAACTATGATTGATCTGTTTAAATCCCAGGCTGTAATAAGGATAAACTGAAATTAAAATTGGGGAGACATATTAGAAAGTATATTATCAGACAGGCTTAGATTCAGATCTTGTCTGGCTTTACACATTATATCACTACAGGCAAGTCACTTTACCTTTGCACAGATCTAGCACATGATGAGTTCTAAACTGGTGAGCATTATCACTTATGAAAGAAGTGATGTGTAGTGCAAAGTATTCTTTCTTATATTAGTCATCTGGTACCTTTGAAATCTGATAAATGTTTCTCTGTTGGCCTAGCAATCCACATTCTGCATAATCTTTTTTAAGTGACAGAGAAATAATGTATTTGATGCCATAAAAAATGCTTCCAAGCACAAAAGTGAAATATTCTAAAAACTAAGATAATGACTAGGAGGTGAAAGCCACTGATGGTCTGGATTCATATGCTGGCTCTTTGGATTTAGTATTTTTTTATGAAGCTCATTATGAGCAGAGAGCTACCAGTCACCACTATAGCACAGGTGTTAACAGACTTGAGTCTGGTGACTTAGTGCCTTTCAGGCCAACTACATGACTCTGCACAGTCCCACAGTCACATATATCCAGTAGTCCTTATCAGGTGCCGTTTGGCAGAATGTTATTCACATGAACTCACTTGTCATTGTACACAATGTTAAAGACAAAGATAAGGTTTCTACCTATTTCATAGGTTTATTTATGTCTAAGCACAAAGGGCATTTAAGGCAAAATGAAGCAGCTTGTGTCACAGGTGTGCACAGGTAACCAGGTTCTTAGTGATCGAGGACAAAGAATTGAACCGAACACACAAAGTTTATAGCATAAAGAAAGAGGGAAGATTTATTAAGTGATAGTACACTCTACAGGGCTTGGGAGTGGGCCAACTCTGAGCAGAGAAGGAACACGTGGGCTGGGGGGATTCTATTCTTATAGGGCAGAAGCTCCCTTGCTAGACTTTGGGAGGCTTTTCCTGCACAAGTACAAGGAGTTGGATTCAAAGCTACTGTGCATGCGTGGTTTCCCATGATTTTCTTGATTGGCTATTGGAGAAGGGAGTCCCACAATGTTATTGCATTATAATGATATTATAATGAATCAGGGGTAGCCCACAGGCACATTCCATGATTCAGAGTTATCCCAGAAAACAGGAACAACCCTGTCTTGGGGGTCTTTGTCATGTATAGATGTTTTCTACCTCAGCCCTGCGGGGCCTCTGGAGTTTCCTTCCTGACTATCTCCTGCCTCACTTGTACACATTTATGGAGATAAACACTACCCTTTTCTGTCTCTTTCTAATGTCTTATTATTTCTTCAAGTCTTTTTGAGGGTTTTTTTTTACCATTTTATTTATTTTTAATTCAATTTTTTTACTGTTGTTTAATTATAGTTCACACCAGTCAGAAAGGCCATCACAAACAAATCAACCAGCTACAAGTGCTGGCAAAGTCAGGAACACTGTTGGAGGGCTTTTTAACCTTAAAAGACATTCTTTCTGCTGTATGATTATAGTGCAGCTCCAGTTACCTGGAGATGTCAGTAAATATGCTGCATTAGAAATAACCTTTCCAATGTATCTGAAATGAAATATTTTGGAGTGGAGTTTAGGGAGGGAAAACAGAGAAAAGCTAGATGCATGTGAAGTGTCCACATCCTTTGCCATCAGAAATCCTTCTCCCACGTGCTGAGCATAATTTCTGATAGGGATAGTTGTAGTGTGTTTGGCTGTTTGCCCTACACTAAAATAATCAAGCAAACCAAAATCCCAAACAATCCAAGTGCTATTATTATTTTAGAATTATCATTTTTGCTTACATTATTTTTTCTAACTGCTCTTTTAATATAAGGCTGTAAATCACCACATTTTGCTTTTACTGGACCAGGTGCTTCTCGTCCTAAGTGCCCTCCCTTTTCAATTCACTGCTTCTCATTTCTTCTTTCTTTCCTCCTTCTTTCCTTCCTCACTTTTTACCTTCTTCAACAAACTATTTTTGAGAGCCTACTATGGACATGGACTGTGCGCAGGGCTGACAGTACAGTGATACCCTTAAGGGGAGTGGACTCATAGTGGAGATTTAACATATGAATCGTTAATTGATTCTAGGTGCAGTCTAATGGGGGAGACTCGCAATAGGCAATTAAAATACCATAAATTAATGGATTTTAGAAGTGTATATCAAGTGATAAGGCAGCATATGGGAGAGGCTATATTTGGATAATCTGTTAAATAGGAGGAATACTGAGGTTTAAGTAAAGAGCTAAGAAATTCTTTTTAGATTAAAATGTAATCTAAGGTGTAATCCTTCAGCAAATAGGTTTTTGTTTTTCATATCTTTTGTTTTGCTAATTTCCTGGGTTTTCTAGGTTTTGTGTGGTTGAGCAATTGTGGTGTGATGCTATCCTGTTATTTTGGCAAGAGTTGGAATCTTGGGCTTACTTTTCTGTCCCATTACTGTTGGGAACAAGGAAATTAAGAACTAAATTTTAACCTTAATAGACAAGAACCACATTGTAGCTGAAAAGAAATGATAAAAGAGACAGAGTACAGTTAAAGCAAACATCCCGTGTCTAGCAGACGCTCTCCCCTGGGTAGGCTAGATAAGCAGTGCTTTGTAGTTTTTAATGAGAAAATAGAAAACTAGCTAGCTAGAGCCAGGAGATTACTAGGTTAATGAACAAACAGCCTGCCTTCCCGCCTTATGAAAGAATGCTTGGTTTGAAATTCCCACGCGCGGTCTTTGTAAGCGAATTACTAACTGCCACGTCTGCTTCTGTATAACACTTGCTTGCCCGCCCATATATAAGAACGTGGTTGTAAGCGCTCTGCGCGGCTCTCGTTTGCAGCTCCTTGTGGGCACTGTGTCGCTGGACACTTTAAGAGTTCGCCCCTGCGCAGGTTAAACTTGGCCAATAAAGTAACATCTTTGATACCCTGAAAGTCTCCGATATTCGTTCTCGAGTTTGCTGGATGCTACAATTACCTACTCAGAATCATGAGCCCTATTAGTGAGTATGCCTACCAGGGAGTAATGTGTTTTGAAGATAGAAAGTCATGGATTTTGTATCTTTCATCACTTTGCTGGGAAAGAAAATGTAGAGTAATTGAGAATCCTGATTATTCTTCATTAATCTTAGCAATTATAAAAATTCTAATATAAATTTCATTTTCTTCCATGTATTTTACATTTTAGATGTGGTCTGAAAGCTTATTTTGATTTTACACTTCTGTCTCTGGGTAGTTTTACATTTTTAAAGTAGAGTTATAATTGCCTTTTTAAGAGAAACCAATGTGGGGCACCACCTTGATAAGAAGGTATTTAATTATATCATCCAGTTTCAATGACTGAGGATTCTTCTTCTTTCAAATTATGCTGAAAGTTTTTTAAAGCAGATGTCTTAGAAATTCTGTGTTCTTTCAAAGAAAGTCCAGGTTCCTTATTATTAAACTCATTTCTTATTCCTGATATTACACCATCCCTCAAAATAGATAGGTAGATGAAAAATAGAATAACTATACTTTTATTATTTTCTTCCTCATATATTTTTTGTTTTAACCTTTTATTCATATTCTCACCCAATCACTTTTCAGTCATTCTTGTATTCTAAAGTGATATTTTCCTTAACTACTTTACATTCCCCAAGTTTTTAAAAACATTTAATTTATTTATTTTTAGAGAGAGGAGAAGGGAGAGAGAAAGAGAGAGAGAAATATCGATGTACGAGGAAACAGCAATAAGTTGCCTCTCACATACCTCTAACCAGGGAGCTGGTTGACAACCCAGGCATGTGCCCTGACTTGAAATCAAACCAGTGACCTGTAGGTTTGCAGGATGACACTCAACCTGGAATTGAACTACTAACCTGTTGGTTTGTAGGATGACACTCAACCCACTGAGCCACACCAGTCAGGGCATGTTCTCCAAGATTTTATGTTTAGTGTTTTCACTGTTATTTAATTTTAAATATTAATTTCCAATCTAATTTCTTTGACAAAAAAATTTTCAAGGAAGTGCCCTAAAAATTGTATTTAGGAGCTATATTTTTAATTTCTAATTTTATTGCATTTTATTCAGATAACATGATATCATTATACATATTGTTTAACATTTCTTGAAAATTCTTTTTGTGGTTGAGTACACATTTATTGATAAATGTCTCATACATGTGTGAAATGGATATGTATCTTCCATCTGAGGTGCAATTTTTCATATATATATATATCTAATGTGCTCAAATATTCTATATACTTACTATTATCAAAACCTTTAAATTTATCAGCATAGTCTTTATTAGGCTATATAAGTGAATCATTTTCTCATGAAAAGTAGGTCTGATCAATGTGAGAGAAACTTTGAGGACAATAAAAGAGAAGTCATTTTATAGAATAGTTGTAGCATACTGGACAGGAGGCCTGAGTTTCAGTACCTTTTCTGGTTCTCTCTGTGACTTGGATAAGGCTCCTCTGAAGCTTATACCCACAAAAGGAATAATGATATTTACCCTACCTTCTTCCTTCTTTTAAAGAATTATGAAGTGAAAGGTAAGCTTCATAAGCCCACTTCTATGAAGATTATTTACAAAGCAAGGATGTTTGGGGGGCACTTTCCTTATTACTTTATATGCTTTACTTATGAAAAATATACTACTGAATTATGTGTAGACTTTTTTCTTAGGAAGTTTTATATGATGCTTTTCAACTACTTTGTTTAGTGAGGAGTAGTACAATTGGAAAAGTGAAATGATGCAAGCAACGTTAAAATCAGCCATTTCCATGAGTGATTGGTGACAAGACATCACTGTGCTATATTGCAGGTGGAGGGTCACAACAGTCTATAAGTGACTTTACTAGCAAGTAGGTTCTTTGCGGAGGTAATCAAGTTAAGATGAGTTCATAATGGATTAGGATGGGTTTGGAGTGATGTTGCTCCAGTCCACAGTATGCTAAGGATCAGCATACTCAGCAACCACCACCAGAATCTAGAAAAGGCACAGTTGGCTTCTTCCCCAGAGCCCCCAGGACAGCATGACCCTGCTGTCACCCTGATTTCAGGTGTCTAGCCTGAGTCACCCAGCTTGTGGAAATTTGTCATGGAGCCCTATGAAACTATTATGCCAGTGACCTCCCTTGAACATCTCCTCTCCTCCTTACCTCCATTCCTTGGGAACCTAATTCCTTCTTATGAATTTTTTTCTATCTCCATTACATTGGTAACTTCTGAATTATGAGTTATCTACTGAGCTCCAGTTTCATATTTCTAACTCTCAACATCTTCATCTAGATTTCTTACTGGAGCATCCTATTCAATATATGGAATCCATCACCTTGCTGTTAATACTGCTCCTGAGTTACCCATTTCTGTTTGTGGTCTCATCATCATTTTAGTTATTTAGACTTAAAGTGGAAGGGTTATTCTTGATTCCTCTGTTATTTTTCACCCATTCAGTCTACTTCAATCTTACAGATGCAGTTGGTTTTCCTGTCATTATGAACCATAATACACTTCAGCTCATTTTTGCTTTTTAATACCCTCTTCATTGGGCTCATGGTTTCAGTTCTATTAGTCTCTTACACTTAGTATACTCATACATCTGTGGAAAATTATGCTGTAGTACAGCACTCATTGCTTTACTCCCTTGTTTAAATAGCTTCAGTGCCTCATCACTGTCTTCAAAATAAAATCAAAACTAATATTAAGGCCCTCCCTGATATGTTTCTGATTCCTTTTAACACATTTTCTTCTGATCTCTTTTATATACACTATTTAACAGAATTTATATTGTTTTTCTTATTTGTCTAAGTTTTTATACCTTAGTGTGTTTTCTTCTTATATCCATCTAAATAGTTCTATGCTTCATTCCTTACACATTAAAATCTGACATATCATTCAAGTTCAAAGATCACCCCTCTGGTCCTTATCAACATTGTTCCTATTTTATGTTCCATGTACACATCTTGTGCACTCTTCTAGACTATAAATTCACTGAATGGTAGGTTATAATTTAGCTAATATAACACTTAACTCAGTGCCTTGAACATAGCAGATTTTCAATAAATATTGTTTAAATAAATTAGTGTCTATTTCAAATGAAAACATCATCAATTAAAAAGAACCATAGCTCTAATTATTTAACTCTGATTATTTCCCCTTCTCTACTAATTTTCAACATTTTTTTCAATCTAAATATTTTAGGAAATACCTTCTGCCAAACTCCTCCAGATCATCTAATCTTCTCATTTTCATTTATTGTAATACATAAAACAAATTAAGAAGAGCTCTTTCCCTCTCTCAAAGTATGTTTGAGACATTAGGCATGCATTTTGTATATTAAATGTTATTGTGGAATTATGTGGTTATGTCAAAGTTTTAGACAACATACAGGTCATACAAGGAATAGCCTAGAGTGTATTTGATGAACTGGGTATGCTTAGTGGTAGACTGAATACTTTTTTTAAGAAAATACTATTTATTTTAGGCAATCTCATACCATTCTTTTTGCATCTCCCCATTTATTGCCCTTAAGCCTCATCTTTAGTTAAAAACTGAAATTTCATGAAAAATAACTCATGAATCCTTTTATTGCAGGGTGATTGTGCTTCTTTACAGACACAAAGGACAGGGAAAACATCTGATGAACCTTAGATTTGGAAGAACTCATTGTAGCTGGCCACCCATCTGTACTCAAGGACACAGCACTTGGGAAAAGATAAACCAGAGAGTGCCAGGTATTGTCTGGGAACTGCCCAAAGAAAGATGCCCTCATACTTGACCTTTTCTAAGAACCCTAGACTATTCAGCATTCTTTCTTTGTTTAGTGTCCTAATTAATTTCTTTTTTCAATTACAGTGTAAAGTCAGTATTATTTTGTATTAATATCATGTGTACAGCACAGTGGTTAGATAATCATATACTTTAGAAAGAGTTCCCCCTGATATTTCTAATACCACAGGTAGTTACTACACTATTAGTGACTTTATTTCCTATGTTGTCTTTACATCACCATGACTATTTTGTAACTACCAACCCATACTTCTCAAGCCCTTAACCTTTTTCACACAATCCCCAGCTCCTTCCCTTCTGCCAATCATCAGTCTGTTCCCTGTATCTATGATTCTAATTCTGTTTTGTTTGTTCATTTATATTGTTCTTTAGGATCCATATGTAAGTAAAATCATATGGTATTTGTCTTTCTCTGACTGATTTATTTTACTTAGCATAATACTCTCCAGGTTCATCCATGCTGTCACAAATGGTAACATTTTATTCTTTTTAATGGTCATTTATTGTTCCTATTTTTCTCCTCCTTCTCTCGCCCCCACCTCTCCCAATCCTCCTCCTCCAAGACTATTTAACATTTCTTGTAATACTGGTTTGGTGTTAATGAACTCCTTTAAATTTTTCTTTTCTCAGAAGATCTTTCTCTGTCCTTCATTTTTAAATGACAGCTTTACTGGGAAGACTAATCTTGGTTGTAGGTCCTGGCTTTTCATGGCTTTGAATATTTATTGCCAATCCCTTCTTGCCTGCAAAGTTTCTGTTGAAAAATCAGCTGACAGTGAACTCCTTTGTAGGATAACCACCTTTCTGTTGTTGCTTTTAAGCAACATAAACACAGTCTTTAACGTCTGGCATTTTAATTATGATGTGTTTTGGTGTGGGCCCCTTTGGGACTTTCTGCACTTCCTGGACTAGGTTATTTTCTTCACAATATTAGGGACATTTTCCATCACTACTTTTTTTAGACAGGTTTTCAATTTCTTGCTTTGTCTCTTCCCCTTCTGGCACCCCCATGTTGTGAATGTTGGTCCACTTGAAGGTGTCCCAGAGGCTCCTTACATTATTCTTATTTTTTTGTAATCTTTTTTTCTTTTTGCTGTTCTTATTGGGTGTTTTCTGCTTCTTTATATTTCAAATTGCTGATTTGATTCTCAACTTCATCTATTCTGCTGCTCATTCCCTATAAATTATTCTTCATTTCAGTTAGTGTATTCTTCATTTCTGACTGGTTCTTTTTTATGGTTTCTATGTCCTTTCTTATGCTGTTGAAGTTCTCACTACGTTCCCTGAGTATCCTTATAACCATTGTTTTGAAGTCAGTATTTGGCAGTTTGCTTGCCTCCATTTTATTTAATTCTTTTCCTGGAAATTTGTCCTGTTCTTTCATTGGGACACATTTCTTTGTCTCCTCATTTGGCTGCCATCCTGTGTTTGTTTCCATGTATTAGGTAGAACAACTATGTCTCCCAGATTTGGCAGAGTGGCCTGGTATAGTAGGTGTCCTATAGGTCCCAGTGGCGCAGCCTTTCTAAGTCACCCAAGCTAGGCACTCCAGGTATACCCCTGTGTGGGCTGTGTGCACTGTCCTGTTGTAGTTGAGCCTTTGTTGCGTTTGGCACATCACTGGAAGGAATTGACCCCTACGCTGATTGGCAGCAAGGGCTGGCTGTGATTGCAGCAAAGGAGCACCTGTGTGGGGGTTGATCCCACAGAGCATGACTTGCTTCAGTCAGGCTTTGGTGCTCACTGAGTGTTCGCCTTAAGTGTGTCACATGTGCAGGTGGTAGGGTTGTAATCCATAGTGGTTTAAGGCTGTCCACCTGGTGCCCTAGCTCCAGGACTCCCAGGAGAAGCCAATCTATGAATCAAAGCCACCTGCCACTACTTCCAGTCCTGAGGTCACTTAGCAAGAGGTACAGGGAATGCAGAGGAATACTTGTTTTATAGATTTTAGGAAAGTCTGAAGCATGAGGCAAGAGAGGCCTTTTGTGTGGAAAAACCACTGGACATAGCTTGGGTGGGCCTGCAAGTAGGGTGGGGTGGAGTCTCAGGGAATCATCAGGGTGGGGAAAAAAGTGTGAGCCAGGTTAATGGAGACTCAGATACGGCACCCACCTGCTGGCTCTGTGAGGGGAGTGCTCAGAAAAGAAACAATGGTCTATGCTAACACTTCTCTCTTGGAGAAAGCTGCCCCTCCAGCTCTCGTCCTGATGCCAGACAATTTAGTTCCTTACTGGAGCTGAGAGCAAGGGAGTCCTGCTAGGTCTGTATGCAGGCCCTTTAAAAGGAATGCCTGGCACTCCAGAAACACTCCATCTTACTCAGCCACAATCCCCACTGGCTTTCTAAAAATATATATTTTATTGATTATGCTACTACAGTTGTCCCATTTTTTTCTCCCCTTTATTTCCTTCTGCCTTGTACACTGCCTCCCACCACCATTCCCCCACCTTAGTTCATGTCCATGGGTCATACATATAAATTCTTTGACTTCTCCATTTCCCATACTATTCTTAACCTCCCCCTTCTATTTTGTATCTAACATTTATATTTCTTATTCCCTGTACCTTTTCTTCACCCATTTGCCCCTCTCCACTTCCCCACTGGTAACCCTCCATGTGATTTCCTTTCTGTGATTCTATTCCTGCTATAGCTATTTGCTTAGTTTGTTTTTGTTTTTGCTTTTTTTTTAGGTTTGGTTGTTCATAGTTGTGAGTGTTTTGTCATTTTACTGTTCGTAGTTTTGATCTTCTCCTTTTTCTTAGATAAATTGCTTTAACATTTCATATATTAAGGGCTTGGTGATAATGAACTCCTTTAACGTGACCTTATCTGGGAAGCACTTTATCTGCCCTTCCATTCTAAATGATAGCTTTGCTGGATACAATAATCTTGAATGGGGGTCCTTGCCTTTCATGACTTGGAATACTTCTTTCCAGCCCCTTCTTGCCTGCAAAATTTCTTGTGAGAAATTAGCTGACAGTCTGAAGGGAACTCCTTTGTAGGTAACTCTCTCCTTTTCTCTGGCTGCTTTTAAGATTCTCTCCTTATCTTTAATCTTGGGTAATACAATTATGATGTGCTTTGGCATGTGCTTCCTTGGGTCCAACTGTTTTGGGAGTCTCTGAGCTTCCTGGACTTCCTGGAAGTCTATTTCTTTTACCAGATTGGGAAAGTTCCCCTTCATTGTTTTTGCAAATAAGATGTCAATTTCTTGCTCCTTCTCTTCTCCTTCTGGGACACCTATGATTCAGATGTTGGAGTTCCTAAGCCTTTCTTTGCTTTTTTTGAAGTCTTGTTTCTTCATTGTGTTCTGGTTGAATGTTTATTTCTTCCTTCTGGTCCAAATCATTGATTTGAGTTCTAGTTTACTTCCCGTCACTGTTGGTTCCCTGTGTATTTTCCTTTATTTTACTTTGCATAGTCTTTACTTCTTCCTCTATTTTGTGACCATACTCGACCATTTCTGTGAGCATCCTGATTACCAGTGTTTTGAACTCTGCATCTGATAGGTTGGTTATCTCTTCAGCACTTGGCTGTATTTTTTCTGGAGCTTTGATCTGGAGCTTTCATTTGGTTCACATATTTTGTCTTGGTGCACTTATTACATAGTAAGGGGCAGAGCCTTAGGTATTCACCAGGGCAGGGGAATACATGTTGCTGCGTTGTAGTGCTGTATGTGGGGGAGGGGTCCAAGAGTGAATAATGTCACTTGTTTGGCTCTCACCTGACTTTCAGTCACTTCCTCCACTACCTACAAGTAAATTGGACCCTTCTGGTGCTGATTCCTGGGTGGGTGGGTTTGTGTACATCTAGGACCCTATGGATCTTTTCTACAGACTCTCCCATGAGACTGGGAGTTTCTTCTGCCTCTGGAACCTGCACAGGTTTTTACAGTCAGAGGTTTTGAGGCTTTATTTCCCCACACTGGAACACTGGGTTGTGTCTCTATCTCCTTCCCCAGTTGCTCCTCCCATTTTATCCACACACAAATGTGGGATCACCTGGTATGCCAGATGCCACCTTGCCTTGTCCACCAGCTGCTGCCTTGCCCACCCTGGTCCTCCAGCTGCCACCTTGCCTAGAGTCCTCACTTCCCTGGCTGCCCATTTACCCCTCCTACCACTCTGGATGAATGTTTCTTCTTGACTCCTTGGTTGTCAGACTTCCATGCAGTTCGATTTTCTGGCAATTCTGGTTATTTTTGTTTTTAAATTTGTTGTTGTCCTTCTTCTGGTTGTGCGAGGAGGCAAACTGCATCTATCTACACCTCCATCTTGGCCAGAAGTCTTGTTTGCTTTGTTGTTGTTGTTGTTGTTGTTGTTTTTTAACAGCCAGTAGTTATGGGGACTTTTCTTCCTGGTACTAGAACCCTGGGTTGAGGGGTCTTCTGTGGGGCTGGGACCTTTTGCTCATCGGGGGAACCTATGCAGGCAAGATATCCCTCCTGATTTTTATCTGCCACATGTAGTTGTAGGACCAGCCCATTCTGCATCTCTGCACCACCTACCAATCTTGATACGGCTTCTTCTTTATATCATTAGTTGTAAGGCTTCTGTTCAGCCAGTAGTTTTGAATGATGGTTGTTCTGTAGTTTACTTGTAATTTTGATGTGGTTGTGGGAGGCTGAGTACTCTTAAAAGTAATATTAAACCTCATGTTGAAACTTCAAAAAGCATTGAATATTATATATGCATAACTCAGAAAATCAAAAATCTGATAATCTGAACTAAAACATTGTATATTGCTTAATGCCAGGAACAAGTGGACATTAAAGAAATGTATAATGATATAGTAGATAATTTTCTGTCATATTTTTCATTCATCTTATCTTTCTTACCTTGAAAAGAAATACTTCTAATGAAGCTAATGCATATTCATTAAAGCCAACCCCAAACTGAATAAAATGACAATCTTTATGATGCTTCTTCAAAGATGATACTTCAAGCATGAAATGACCTTAGAAAGGCCAACAGTAAAAGAGTAAACTCATTTTAAAATAGATAATGTTTACATAGAAAAGGCTTAGGTTGTTAGAAGCAAAGAAGAGGTGACTTAGAACGATGTTGCATTAACTTTCACAAATTTTCTTTCTGAATGTCTATTTATCTTCTTGTTTTAAAGGAAGATCCTGATTTAGTGGAAATGAAGAAACAAACACTGGGGTAAGTGTCTTGACATGTTCTCCTCCAAGCAAGGTGATTAACATATAGTTGTAGCCTTGGGAGAGCACATCACCTCTGTGGGTGGGCCTCAGTTTCCTCACTTGTGTGTCTGAGGCCAGTTGCAGATCTGAGCATCTAGGTTGCAGGTTAAAGGGCAAAAGAGGCCCCTATCTCACCTAGTGCTAATGATATGCACAACCCTGCACTGCACACTTTACATACATCATGAAATTTGATTTTCCTAGAAGCCCTGGGCTGCAGGATCTCCAGCAACCATCTATAGTCCATTCAACTCGCAAGTAATGGAGTGAGATGTGACTAAATTTGTACTATTTACCACTCCTCTGTGCTGCAAGGACAATGAAGGGAGGAAGCTGAGCTGAAGGGTGGAAAGTTTTGTTCTTTTTTCTAAAAAAGGGCTTCCCTCCACCATTCTCTTACTAAAATAAAATATTTTAGAATATGTTTTCAATGAAAATTTGTATTTCTTGAAGAGTGAAAGAGAATATGTGCACCAGACTCAAAGCAGAAAATATATACTAGAGTAAGATTCAGAACACCTGGTGTCTACTCCTCAATCTGGAATTAACTAACATTGGTTCCTTGGGCAAGTCACTTATCTTCCTCATGTCTCAAATTCCTCATTTGTAAAATTGAAATGACAGTATTGTCGTGTTGAACTGCATAAGACAATATACACAAAATATTAATTTTAAAGCACAAAGCTATAACAAGATAAATTATTCTACACCCATTCCCTTCTTTGCCATCCTCTAATTATTATCCTTCTCTGAACCCTGCAAGCAGAGAGTGGGGGATTTGTATTGGTCAATGAGGTGGGTGATGTGAATACCTGAAAAATTAACTCTAACTTTCTCTGTGCTTCTGGTAAATTAATCTCAATTGGACAGGAGTTTCTGGAGAACTTTAAATTGGGATTATAGTACTGTGATGAAATTAGATGTCTAGTATCCCGGTCTTCTGATAGGGAGTAATTTAACTGTGTTAAACAAGAAAAGAAACAGGGAGTGGTGGCATCATACATTGCAAACATTCATAAAATTTCTCTATTTTCTTTGTTCTCTGTGGGCAGCTTTGATAGTATACATAATAGGCAGACCTAAGATGGTATGTGAAGTCTCCTTAGTAAGTTCCTGCTATATTGAATGTGTTTCCTCCTCCCAAATTGCTGTGATGAAACCTAATCTGCAATGTGATGGTATTTGGAAGTGAGGCTTTGGGAAGTGATTAGGTCCTGAGTGTGGAGCCTTCAGGAATGGGATTAGTGCCACATAAAAGAGACTGCAGAGAGTTCCCTTATCCTTTTTCTATGTGAGCACACGGAAAATGCTACCTGTGAACCTGGAAGCCAGCTCTCAGCACATGCTAAATTTGCTGGTGCCTTGATCTTAGACTTCACAGCCCCCAGAACTGTGAGAAATAAGTTTCTGTTCTTTATAAGCCACCCAAAATACATCATATAAATCATATTCCTCAGCTATGAGAGCTAAAGTTCATTTCAATCAAATACTGCTGTGAATTAACTTGTGAGAAGTAAAACTCAGCCCTAGTAGGGGAAAGATGGCTGTCACTGCACACACCCTTCCATCCTCTTCTTCCTCAGTGTTTGTATTTATTTCTGAGGGCTGCTATAAGAAACTGATACAAACTAGAAGGCTTAAAACAACAGAAATACATTCTCTCATGGCTCTGGAGCTTAGAAGTCCAAAATCCAGCTTCTTCCAAAGCTTTTAGGAAGGAATCTTTCCTTATCTCTGTCTGATTCTGACAGCCTCACACATTTCTTGGCCTGTGGCCACTGGCCTTTATTCTCTGCCTATGCCTTCACATGGTTATCTTCTCTGTGTCTGTGTCTTTACTTGGCTTTCTTCTCTGCATGTGTCTCTGTCCAAATTTCCCTCTTCTTATCATAGTGCTAGTGATATTGGATTAGGACCCATGGTAATGACCTTATCTTAATTTGATTACATCTGCAAGACTGAATTTCCAAATAAGGTCATGTTCATAGGTACTGAGAGGGGGTAAGACCTCAAGAAATCTATTTGGGGACACAATTTAACCTATATCAAAGCTTTTTTGAGGTGTCTTGTTTGAGAAGGCATGAAACAGTTTAGGAAAGTTAATAAAGAGAGAACACATGAAGCAGTTTCAAGGTAAAACTATTTTTTGGATGAACAAAATGTAAATTTATCTGCCATTTAGCACTACTCATTTTTGTCTTCCAGCCTACACAAAGTCCAGAGAGAAGATTTGTAGAGGCCTCTGGAGGAAGAGAATTTGTAATGAACATATTTTCAAAAGAGTCTCAGAAGGAATTCAGAGCAGGGGTGTTGGAGTCAGCAGGCCCAGAGACCAGCACTGTCATTCACTAACTGAGTCACTCTGACCGACTCTACCAACTTGTCCAAGTGCCATTTTTACCATCTTAGAGAACATAATAACACTATTTACCTCTGGGGTGTTTATAAAGGTGGTTTTTTTTTTTCAGATAAAGCATGTAAAATGCTTCTAATAGTGCAACAATTTAAGCACTAAAAATGTTGTATGTGATTATTTCTCTGGACCCTTAAAAGGACATGGATTTTATCTTCTTAAACAGACCCCCGTGTATGTGAATGTTGTAATTCATTAAAATAATATTTTAACTGTAATTATAAACAACAATTTCAAGTTGTTTTAAAATATAAACATGGTTGTTAGAAATTATGAGGCCATAATTGTTATAGGAATAGCAGTGTTGAAAAGACTACTTTATTAGTTATGTCTAAATTCAGTAAGTAAAAGAGGTAAATAATATTTAAAGTTTTTTATTTCTTTAATAGTTCTTAAAAGCAGCAAACAAAAGTAATATAACCCAGAGCAAGTATTTCTATAGAAATATTGTATCAGTTTCCTTTTCCCTGTACTTTTGAGACCTGGTTTCATACTTTTTTAAATTTTTACTTTCTTAAGCTACATTATGTGAATGACAAATACTGTTTCATTGTGGTCTTTATTATGTCCAATAAGAAAGACAACCTTATAAAACTCTCTTGAAAGAAATCATTTCCAAAAGAAAAAAAAATAAGTGCATTTTAAAATTATAAGTTATTACTTTTATTGAAAAGGCTAATGTAGTCTAAAGCATGAAATATATCCATTCAAAATGTTTTAAAATGAAACTTATTAGAAAAGATATATCCTCACTGTATTTTGGCTAAGGAAAAATTAAATTTGTCAGAAGAGGAATATGTTATTATAGGTAAATAATTAATAAAGAGAAATGCTTTGTGCATCTATCTGTGACTACAGAGAGGAATTCTAGGAGACAGAAAAATCTAGCAACTCATATTATCTAATTCTGCCTGACAGAGCACATTAAGATGTCATTGCTATTCTCTGCATTCTCTGAAGCCAAAATTGCTCTGAGCTGAAAGATACAGTCATCTTTCCCATAGTGATGTGGTCTACACATTTCTTCTTGCTTTTGCATCTTTTCACTTGGAATGCAGAGATATTCATGAGAACAAGGAAAAAGAAAAATTGTGTGTTTTTAGGAGGAGTGCTTTAGATATTCAGTAGTTTCACTTCTCATGCCAAATATGTTGCACTCTTAAGTAAAATACATTCTTATTTATTATCTTTCAATAATGCAATTTCTTGTCATTTTCTTTGATTTCTTGACTTAAGGATTATGGAAAGATTGTTTTTCTACTGAAAATAAATTCACTGTTGCTCATGTCCCAAGAAAGATTTTAAGTGCGACCACATTAACTTTACAGATATTAAGAGGAACACATAAAACCCCAAATCTTATTTTGTGTTTAGGGAAATGTGGCACATGTCCCTCAGGTTTCAGAGGTAGGTAGGTTCTCCTTGTACACCTTTCCTTAAAATTTCATTTTTCTGATCTCTAGTCTGTGTCCTCCATGGGGGGCAGGGAGCATGTTTACCTGGTTTACTAGCACAATGCCTCACACAGAACAGAATCTTGAATTACGTGTGGCAAATTGCATCCCCTCTTCATTCTGGGCAAAAATGCATGAGCACAGCTAGATTGTCTTACCTTATTTAGTGACACTCAGGAAAACAGCTACAGTAACAGGATATAAGATTACTAAATTACCTACAGTGTACCTGGCCTTTTAATCCATGTAGATACTGATATTCAATTGCTTGACACCAGCTGAACAATAATTGAGGACAGGAGCCAGCACTGAAGGACTGTCCCCCATTTTTCATGTGAAAAAAAATGAAGAAAAAAGTCTGACTACATTAGAGTCCTGAAGGGCTGAGGTTGTCACACCGCTGTGTCATGGCAGGTGAATTTTCTATCCCCCCACCCCCTGGCCCCTACACACAAAACTTGATTAAATTGGGTAGGAAACACACATTCTAATTGGAGTACCAGTGTTTCATGATGAATAGATAATAACTTCTTTTTTTAATTTTATTTTAATTGTTGTTCAAGTACAGTTTTCTGTCTTTTACTCCCATCCCAGGCCTCCCAGTCCTCCCCACCTCCCTCCCATTTCCAAACCCCACCCCAGTTTTTGTCCACATGTCACCTAAACAACAAAACAAACAACCAAGCAAAATATAACCCAAGACATTGAAATAGAGAACAGGCTGACAGTGAAAAGATAGTAACTTCTTGACTGACTCTGTACTAGGCCCTGCAGATAGAATGAAGAAATAAATTTTGGAACATTGACACAATTTTTTTGTGTTGTATAGTTCTCTAATTTCTTATTTTATTAAGTCTTTCCTAATGTGAGAAATGCCAGCACTGTGCCACAGCACAGTGTTCACATAGAAAGGTTGTGACTATCCAGGCGTTTTGACTGGGACGACTTAGGTCAAAGTGTGTAGCCTCATTAGGCTGCTACTATTAATAGAGACAGGAGTCACATTTTTCTTTACCCAGCAAGGCTTCTTTGAGAGTTAAAAGTTGAAGAACACAGAGAGCTAGGTTGAATAGCAAATCAATATAATATATACACAAAGAATTACTAATTTTTATCCATGTGGCATTTTTCTTGATTTTTAGATACCTTAAAAAATCAAACATCATATACATCAAGTTTTAAATGCTCTACGTAGCTACCAGAGGTAAAGGTAAAACCACTGCTATTTTCAATAGATAAAACTGTATTAATTAATTGACTTTTAATAGATAGAAATTCACATTAAAATTTAAGCCACATGTTTTAAAACTCTATTCATGGAAGAATACCATTTACTTGTAGGTAGCTCTTTCTAGCTTTCCTACTTAAGCTCCTAAATTGAGAGCTCTTAGAGGATGGAAAAGTTTTCATCTGGTCATGATATCAAATAAATTTTGTCCAGAGGATTGACTGTTTTATGTATCTGTGTTCTCTGAGTCTGCCGTTTTAACTATGGAACTTAAGTCTAACAAATTCTAGAATCTTCCATGAGTCTCTTCATAATTATCTTCTCTCTTATACAGTTGTGAAAGAAAAAAATCCATTTGGCCACTGTTTCTAGATGTCTAATGTTCTATGAAATATTTTTCCAAGTAGAAATATTTTTCCAAGTAGAAATCTTTTGAATTTGTTTTCTTTGATCAAACAATGCAACTTCATTTTTAGTATTTAACAATGGGATTTTCCAGTTTCTATAGTACATAATGACTCATCAAACTTTTGAGGGCTGTTTTCTACCTCAGAAAATGGACACATTAAAAAGCTTAAGCTTTTACAGATAATCCTGTATCTTTGAGCCATTTTGGAGAACCTCTAGGAAGGTCACTTGAGGGGTAACATTGAGGATGATGACCACACCTTCACCAACTTTATTGAAAAGCATCTGCTTTATCAGAAGGACATTCTGCTTCCAAAAATTGAATATTCAAGCTGAAAATGACTTTGGAAATCATATCATTTAATAGAAGAGGCAGCTGAATCTTAGAAAAGTAAAATAACTTATCTGAGGCTACATAAGATAGAAATCAGAGCCACAACTGGAACCCAGACAGGCTGACCAATGGGTTTTTTCATATTCATCATAGATAGAAGGTATGGACCAATTCCTTCATTTTAATGAGATTGTTTTTCTGTGCTTCATTTGTAATCATTCCGTCAACATTGTTCAGTCAACTTTACAGTGATTCCTTAGTGGCTAGTTTAAACTGTCCATAAGAGTGACGATGAGGACTAGAGAGTAAAAAAGCAGTAAATGTCAGAGGTCTTCTGAACAAAATTGATTAAAGTGACAAGCTGACAGAGTTTATAAGGGCCTATATCTAAGTGTTGAATACTGTGTTTTGAGTTTGTGCATTTTGACTTAATATTGACAAATTGTTCTCTCATGTAGTTGTACCAAATTATACCCTCACAAACTAACCCTTATTATGTCCTCTTATGTGTCAGGCATTGTAATAATTATTTTGCACATATAAACTCCTTTGGTTTTCATGACACTCTTACACATTTGGGTGCTATTATTATTGCCCTCATTTTAAATATAAGAAGAGAGAGGTAGAGAGAGTTCAAGTAACTTGTTTAAAGTCATTAAGCTAGTAAATGTCAGAGCAAAAATTTGAACCCAGTAACCCTACTCTGAATTACAGAAACTATACTTTTCAGGAAGAGCTACTCCATACTCTCCCAACAGTTGCTATTACCAGAACTTTTAATTCTTGAGGATACATTTCATAAATTATATTTCTTTTCATTTTATATTTTGCTACTTAAGGTTGAATTTTTCACAGATTATTATTTTTTCTTCATTGTATTTGCTTTTCATATTTTTGTTGCATTGTTTCCCTTATTATTATTACTTGTATTTCTTATAAATCCTAAATATTCTTTTTGTCTTGATATTTTCTAAAATGTAGCTTATCTAATGAATTTGTTTAAAATGTCTTTTGCTCTATATAAGTTTTTAATTTTAATGTAGTCAAACTTGTCTATATTTTCCCTAATGGTTTGTGCTTTTTGAATCACATTTAAGTAATTCTTTCCTGTTTCAAGGTCTGAAGATATTCACTTGCATTTTTTATTGAAATTTTGGTTTTCACATTTTATTGTAATTTATTGGAACTTATTGTATTTGCAATTCAATTTTATTTATGTTGTAAGGTAGGAATTCAATTTTTTAATATGTGTATAAGCAATCATTATAGCAGCATTTATGAAACAGATTATTATTTCCATACTGACTTGTAATGCTACTTTTACTTTATATGTACATTGGCTCTCTCATCTGTCCCCGGACCAATGACATTTTATCATACATCTGTATTAACTCTTGATATCTATTGAAGTGAGTTCCAACCCTCTAATCCTTTAAAATTGTCTTGGTTATACTTGCCCATTTGCTGTTCCATGCAAATTTCAGAAACTGCTTATAACTTCCAATAAAATCCCTGTTGATATTTTGATTGGAATTATATTAAACTTATAGAATAACATGCAGCAGACTGATATCTTTATGTCAGAAGTCTTCAAATTTATGCCTTTATTGTATCTCCACATTTATGTAGTTCTTTTATAAAATCTTCTCCTAGAATGCCATGCATTTCTACACAAAGGTCTTGCACATCTTTTGTTAGGTTTATTTTTGTCTGTCTTAATTTTTGTTTATATTATCATTATATCTTTAAAACTTACATTATGTGATTGATTGCTTATAGCATATAAGAATTTAGTTGAGTCTGTATATTCATATTATTGTCCATCATCCTTCCTTAATTCTTAAATTCCTAATAATTTTGAGTTTCTTGAATTTTATATGTTGTCACATTATCTGTGAATAACATAAATATAATTTCTTTCTCATCTTAAAATACTTTTTACTGTACTAGAGAGTACAATCTTGAATAGAAGTAGTGATAGTGGATATCCTTTTCTTTTTCATGACTTTAAATAGAATGCTTATATTTCACCATTGAATGTAATTATTTTTATGAATTTTTTATTACTTTGTAGGCAATATAAAATATGCTTGTGTTTCTTCATTGTTAGGGCTTTCTGAGAAAATTTTGTTGAAACTTAATACCTGGACTAAAAGAATAAAGTTAACTTATGAATGATTTGATAGGAGAGCCTTTCTTAGACCACAGGGGAGAGTAGAGGGAATTTCAGGGGACATCAGGAAGGGTTCATGGGAACAAACTTAAAGGACACATGGTCAAAAACTAGGGGGAGGGTGGTAATTGGAGGGAAGTGGGGAGGGGTGGGAGGGGGGGCTGGACTGGGAGTAAAAAGGAGAAAACTGTATTTGAACAATGATTAAAATAAAATTTTAAAAAATAATAAAAAAAAGAATTTACCTCCTAGATGCATGTGTTTGCTTTTCTAGTGGGAATTTATGTTCAGAATCATAGAGACCTCCATTTAGTGGTAAAGCTGAAGACATTGGTCTTCTCTCTCTGGGAAAGAAATTATTTTCATTCAAAAGGATATGAATAAGGACCTAGGAACCTTCCCATGGAACAAAAGTTTTCTCCCTTCTCTCCATAAGGGAGAGAAGATGGCTATCTCTCTTCTTCATAAATGTCCAGCTTCATAATTTTAAGATTCTTTGTCTGTAATTGACTCCATTATATGTTGGATTTACCTCAGGGATAAGAATTGGAGCAAGTAGGGACTGACAGTTATTTGTTTTAAGTAAATAATTTTCTCTATTCTAGAAACCTGGTGTTTGTATGATATCAATAACATTTTTCTTAACATTTTTATTGTCCTATCTCTTTGTGGAAGTTCTCACTAAGTTTTACTCTCCCCCTAAGTTCATTGAGTATCCTTATAAACAGTGTTCTAAACTTTGCATCTGGTGGATTTCTCGTCTTCATTTTATTTAGTTCTTTCTTAGAGTTTAGTTCTGTTCTTTCATTTGGGACATGTTTCTTTGTCTCCTCATTTTCACTGTTTCCCTGTGTTTGTTTCTATGTATTTGGTAGAGCTGCTATGTTTTTCCATCTTTGTAGAATGGCCTTTTGTATTGGGTTGGTAAAAAAAAAATTTTTTCCCATATGATGGTTCTAGTAGTGCTTTGTTATCTTTAACTTCATTTGAAACAATTTTGTTAGGCTGTATTGTGATAGCTGTCATATCAGCATGCACATCAAAAAAAAGCTTACCAAATTTGGTCAATTTTGTGTAGCCATTTTAATATTGAAGATGTAAGAAAATATGCATTTTTAGCATATTATGCTTTATTGTTTTAAGAAAGCTAAAAAGACAACTGAAACACAAAAAAGATTCATGAGGCATATGGAGAAGGTATTGTGACTGATTATATCAAAAGTGGTTTGCGAAGTTTTGTGCTGGAGATTTCTCACTGGACCATGATTCTCCAAGGTCGGGCAAACCAGTTGAAGTTGATAGTAATCAGATTGAGATATTAATTGAGAATAATCAATGTTATACCACTCAAGAGATAGCTGACATACTCAAAATATACAAATCAATAAAGTTATTGGTGAAAATGAAAAAGGTATCTGTTTATTTTATGGAAAAAACTAAACAGACATTTTGGCCAACTCAACAGTAAGTGTCCTGTAGGTTCCAGTCATGCAGCCTCTCCAGTCACCTGATGTGGACATTCCTGGTACTCTCCCTGGATGAACCATCGTAGTTGATCCCTGGTTTCTGTTGGCACATCAATGGGAAGGATTTACTCCAGACCAGTTGGCTACAAGGACTGATTGTGAATACAGCAGAGGAACTGCTGTGCAGTAGTTCATCCCATGGAGTAGGACTGGGCCTTGCTGCCCGCTGAGTCTTCCCCTTGAGTGTGTGCCTTGTGGAGGTGGTTGGGTGATGCATCTGTGTTGTCTGAAGCTGTCCACTAAATGTGCTGGCTCTCCTTCTGGGCTCTCCAAGAAGGTGCAGGCTAAGGTCAGCTGCCAACTATGCCTTCCCTAGGGTGACCCACCATGAGTTTCAAAGAAATCTGCAGATGACTGCTGCTTGTGCTGGGCTTGGAGGTGCCTAGGGGACACAAGGCTGTGAACCAAAACCAGTTGCCACTAGCACTGAACCTAGGGCCACTTAGCAAGAGTGGCCCTAAGCATGCTGAGGCCAGATGCTGCTTATTTGGGGTTGGTGGACCTTTGAGAGATTTTAGGAAAGTCCACAGTTTATGCTGAATTTAGTTACACCAACACCTCGACAAAGAAAGACCATTTATATAGAAAAGCCCCTGGAAATGGCTTGGGTAGGCCCACAAGTTAGGTGGGGCAAGGTCTCAGGGAATAACCCGGGTGGGGCAAACTGTGAGCCAGATTGATAAAGATTCAGATATGGCACCCACCTGCCAGCTCTGTGGGGGTAAGGCTCAGAAAAAGAACAATGGTTTTTGCCAGCACTTCTGTCTGGGAGAAAACTTCCCTTCCAGCCATTGCCACTTCAGTTCCTCCCTGTATTTTCTGGTGAGCTGCCTAGTGCTGGTGCTCTGAACCAATGAGTTCACGTAAGTCCAATTGTGGGCCTTTAAGAGGAACACCTGGGACTCCAGTTGCATTCAGTATGTCACAATCCCCACTGGTTTTCACAACTGGAAGTTATAGGGACTTCTCTTTCCAGCACTGGTACCATGGGTTGGGGAGCTTAGTGTGGGGCTGGGAACCCTTACTCCTCAGGTAGGACCTCTGCAACCAAGATGTTCCTCCCAATTTTTATCCATCACACATGGGTGTTAGACCAGCCTTGTCATTGTCTCCTCCCCTCATGCCAGTCTCAATTTGACTTTTTCTTTATATCATTAGTTGTAGGACTTCTGTTCAACTACATTCCAGGTGCTCCTGAATGATGGTAGTTCTGTAGTTTAATTGTAATTGTTTTTCACCTGAGGACATTCTTATCATTTTTAGAGAGAGGAGATGGGAAAGAAGGAGAAAAATATCAATGTGAGAGAGCTACATTGATCAGTTGCCACTCATCCTTGCCCTGACTGGGGACCAAAACCACAACCTAGCCTTCTGCTCTGATCACCAATCAAATCTGCAGCCTTTCAGTTTATGGGTTGATGCCCCAACCAACTGAGCCACATTGGCTAGGGCTGGTTGTAATTTTGATGTGGTTGTGGGAGAAGGTGAGTACTGAATTTAGTTACACCAATGTCTTCACCAGAAACTGTTATTTTTGAAATATATCAGTTCTTTTCTTCCTCCAACTATATTATTTATCTCCTAAAGTTTAAGACCTTATTTTATATCTTGTGTGTATTTGTTTTAAATTTGTATCCAGTAATTGTATTATTTTAAGTAATCAGGGGTATCAACATTTGGTCTACATGGTGTCCATTGACATTTGATCGTGTAACTTAAAATACTTTATTTTGAGCTTATCTTCTTTCACTGGGCCTTTATTTATGTGTATCTTACATGATCAGACTCAAGGTTTTATTCCTCATAGAAAATTTATATTAGGTCCTGCTGGATTCCCTTTATCGTCATTTTTCTCATCCCATCAACTAAAAATTCTTTATTGAGAACCTACTATATATAAGATACTCTTTCAGTTGATTGAGATATGTTGGTAAATTTAAAAAACACAAAATTTCTGCCTTCTTGGCACTTACACTTATTGGGGCAGCAAATAAAAACATAAGCAGTTATCTCCTATACATAGAAGGTAATAAGTCTTTTGGAAAACACTAAAAGTGAGTCGAGGTTAAAGAAATTGAGACAAGGTCACAATTTTAAATTGGGTCGTCAGAGAAGACCTCATTGAAAAGCTTATATTTTAGCTTGGCTGAGTGAGAGACTTTGCAGTACACATATATGGGGAAAGATCATTAAAGATGGAGAGTAGAGGGAGCTAACAGGCATTAAAGTAAGGAATATGGCTAATGTGTTCAAGCAATGGAAAATAAGGCAGCATGGATGAAGTAGAATGGGTGAGGAAGAGACCAGGAAAGATGAGGAAAGAGAAATAATGGCTCCTTATTAATTTATTGGTAGGGGTTTCTAGACCCCACAGGCAATGTGTATCAATACTTCAAAACTGTGTGAGAGCAGATCTATGATTTTGATTCTCAAAGAGACACTTTATTTTATTTTATTTTTTATGAACAATTTCCCTGCCTGAAAAGACAAGCTTCTCTTATCAACTATTGCTGGCCAATAGAGTTATAGCACTTAGTGAGTTGAGAAACCTTCTAGGCATTTCAGTTCTACATCCTTATTTTGCTCAAAACCAAGGCCTAATTTCCTACCCTCATGTAGCCCTAAAACCTATGTTCCTTGGTTCCCCAAAGCAGAAAATTTCTCAGGGTGGCCCCAATGTTAGTTTATATTAACCTCTCCAACTTTGAATTCTTTTTGTTCCTGACCTCTGAGGATTTCTTTTATTTTCTTGACATCTGAAATATGCTTTTAAATTAATATTTGTAATATTTTATCCACACTTGTGAAGGTGCTTTTCAGATAGTTCAGTTTATCACATTTCTAAAAACAAAAGCCCAAAAGCACTTATCAAGCACTTTCTCTGTATATGTTACAGTGGAAGCAAAGATAAATGATACACTTTCTTGCCTGAAGGAACTCACATTCTAAGGTATATACGGAAACCATAGTTATATTCAGACATGATCATCACTCTGATGCAGGCTAGAAAAACTGCCACGCAAACAGAACACAGGTAGATAATCATGGGGAAGGCATCACTAAAAATGCAATGGTTGATCTGAGCTTAGAATTGGTAGCAGGCCGTCATGTGGCGGAAGAGAGCTTTAGTGTTCAAATGCTTGGAGGAATGCAACATGAGTTTAGGAAAGAGTGACTGGACTTGAAAGCCTGGATGGTGGTACCCTGGGAAGGAAAAGGGCATAAGAACATTATGTAATGAAGGAGGTGAAAGGTGGAGAAGGAGGAAGAAACAAAAGAAAAATAATTAATTAACATTTTATTTCAATCCCACTCTAACGTCAGATAAAAAGTTAGAGTTAAGGAAACATATTTTTCTTAGCGAGCCAGTTCCACCAGTTGTGGAATCCAGTACATACCTACCAATAACTACAAAATTCTCCCATAACAAACAACTTGAACTATTACTGAAAAAGACTTCCTGAGTTTTCTTGTCGGATGTTTAAGCCCTGTGTTCTACGGGTCTTTCTAAGTTGGCCAACCAGCCTGATTTACTCAGAACTAAGATTATCCCCAGGAAATAGGACTTTCACTTTTAAAACTGGGAAAGTCCTGGGAAATCAGGAAGAGCTGACCACTCAAGATGTTCCACTAGAAGAGAAGCCTCTCCAAGAGCAGCAGAATGTTTACAACATTGCCTGGCATATAGATATTAATAAATATTTGATGAATAAGTGAATGAATATTTTTGCTGCACATGAAAAAGTGAGAGGATCCATTAGACTTTTACCCAAGGGGGAAAAAAAATAACCAGGTGCTTAGCTATAGACCTTGAACAGGGCTTAGGCCAGCTGCTTCTAGTGGGCAGGGCCACTGGAAGGGCAAAGACAAACAGGCCCACAGGACTGAGAGAAAGTCACAAGGAGAAAAATCGGAGGCATTGTCCATGGACTCTTCACATAATGTGCAGAATGAGTTGGACCTCTTAAGGTATTCATGACAAAGGCTCCTCCTAGTCTTCTGGTGAGGAAGGCGAGGACACACCTCTATATTTTCTCTTCAAATTTTTCTACTTTTGGGTGAGTTTTATGGCTAATGGAAATGTTGTAACACTTAGTGTCTTCCTATGTAACTTAAAGATTTAAGAATTCTCACACATGTTTTTCTCTAGAACACTTCCATTTCTAAAGCCTTGCATCAAGTGCTTCTAGGATATGATCACATCGGGATGAGGTTGGGTAGAGCAGAGAGATGTAGGGGATTTGGGCTTTGCCATAGCATAAGTTTGTTGAGCTGTTTAGAGGATGTGGTGCTATTTGAAGGGAGATGTTTCAAAATAGAGACTTGGGCCCTTATGATAGGGCACAGTCAGCACAAGAGACATGCTTTTGATCCCAGAGTATATTTCAAACACATTTTATGAAGGTGAAAAAGAATCACGGGAAATATGAAAAGGGGGAATAGGATTCAGTTCTGTTATTCTGCCTAATGCTAAGGATCTCTCTTTTTCCTGTGTAGTCATTATTTTTCTTTGAAAGTAATAGCATCCACATTTAACAGCATTGCCAAATATGACTTATTCCTGAATTTTACAAGAGAGTCCAATTAACTCAAATGTTTTTTTATTTTGATTTATATATTTGTTTTGGCTATTCCAGAATACAAATGTTTAAGTATTCCAAAATGTATACATGTTTAAGTATTAAGGGTGGAATGTAACACAGTTATAAGAAATTCACCTAACCTGCACTCTGGAATCAATGTGAAAATTCCTATTTATGAATCACAATATTGTTTTTGAGGATGATTGATAATGAATAGGAAAGGAGAATTTCCTAGCAAAATTTAAAAACTTTTCAAGTCATTTAAAGAGACCAAATAAATCCTTTTCTCACTTATGTTTTCATTCTGAAAATCATTCTCTTTCATCATAAAAACAAGAAAGATATTTAGTTTAAAAAATGTTAAAAATATATAACATTTGGAAATATGGTGACCTCTACTACATGCTACATTCCAGAAATAAATCTGTATTTCCATGCAATGAAAACGGGTTATGCTGCAGAGTCCCCTGTGAGACAGCAAAGAAAAATAGATCTAGTTAGAACTGAAATGGAAATAGTTTTTAATCAAATATCGACAGTGAATGGATAAATTCAACCTATAAACCATAACAGGACACTATAATAGGCTGCATTTTAATCCTATCACATGGGAAGAAGGTACATGCTAAGCTGGAAATTACTGCAATTACCTTCCCTGGTGATTTATAGGATGGGCAAGAAAATAGTAATGAAACCAATTTCTCTCTCACTTGCACTGGAGGGTCCCTTGAGTCTTTGAATGTAGAGAATGCTAGACAGCAAAAGGATCAAATGCTAAAAAAAACACTACAAAGGTGTTAAAAAAATTCAATAAAATAATCTGCATAGTAAGAGAGAAGTGAAGTTAAAAATTTAGAAAGTCCTTTTAACAAAACCTTTTCAACAAGAATTTCTTATAGCCCTCCATCTATGCAGTGCAACTTGCTCCTTTGGCCTCTCCATTCCTTCATTTAGCATCATCTTAGAAATGATAGCATGGTCCATGCTCTTTGGCGCCAACATTCACCAATTGTCTCTCTGTGGATCTGAATTGAGAGGGTCCTCATTTCTTTATTTGGCCACTCTTAATGGCTCCTAAAATAGAATTTATATTTTTATAATAAAATCTGCCTTCTGTTTTCTAAGATTTATATTTCTCATGAGATCTTTTTATATATTTTAAAATAATTCTTTGCTAGGTGGGAATTAAGCAGTGCTATGTTGCAAAATGAGTATGGGTTGGAGAGAAAACAAGTGACTACAATCAGATAATTATCCTACAGTTTCCATCTTAATCATTCCCATCCCAGGACACCTATCTCTGGGTCCTAATTTCTTCTGTGCCAAATTACCTCTTTCAGAATTCCAAAACCTTACCTGTGACCTCCAAACTTAACCCCTCTGGTCTGGTCCACTATGTAAGATTTCCTTTCCTTATGATGATCCTCCTTCCCATTCCTGATGTGGATTCCTCTTGAAGACCTAGGCTCCAAGAATCTGCCTTTCCACTCTTAATTTTATCTCACTTTACCTATCCTCCTCCTATCCCTCTCCCCTGCCACCATACTTTCATTCACTCACTCACAGGGACACCTTTCCCAGACAGTGAGCACTCTTCAGGTGTGGTAAATGTCTCCTCCCAACAAGATCCTTCTATAGGCTTTGCTTTTGCTTAGATGTGTGGGAAGAAATGCCATTTGTATTTGTTCACAGAGGGACTTGACTGTTGATCTATGAAAATAAACCCACAGGGATGTTAAAGAACAAAATTCAACCAAGTAAATTTGAAGATGTAATTGGCTTTATCAAGCAATTCATAAATCAGGCAGCATCATATCTAGCAGCTGAAGGGTATTCTGAGAAACTGTAAAAGATGGATGGTTTTTATAGGAGGAAAAGTGGGGCATTATTCTTTTGGGGAGAAGAAAAAACAAGGTTTTTTTTTTAATCATACAGATTGCCGCTTATTTCTATGGGGGATGGTAAAGGTCCACAGGATATGTTACCTCATTAGCATTGATCAGAAAGTTTCAGAATGGTTGATTAAGATTATGCTTCTAAGAGAGGTTGAAGCAGCAATTAGGTCAGATATTAAATCTCGGTTTGATATCCTGGGCTTTAGCACAAGTGAGGCCATTTTGTGGTTTTCTTTTTAACAGGGAAAACACAGCTTAAACCAAAAGCTCCCGAGTCACCAAAGTGGGTGAAAATTCCATGTCTTTCTAGCAATTCTAAATTTACCAATCTTCTCAATTAGTCTCACATCACACATATCACAGCTCACTTAGAAGTAATTATTATCAAGTTTGAATATATTCTGGTAGTTAGAGGAGGTTTGATAACCTCCTTCTGGAGTTCTTTATCTTATAAATCCAACTAAAATCTACTCATTATTGACTGTTGGACTCCAAGTGACTCCTGGCTTGCTGAAGTAATCAAATCAATTTCTTCCCTGTGCCCCATGCTGTCAGTTAAATGAGAATGGCTTCCTTGGGAGATGGCTTCCCTTGGGAGACTGATGGCTCCCCTGTTTACTTAACTGAGGCCCCTCTGTCACCATCTTGTTAAGAAATCTATTCAAGATCTTCCCAAGTTACCCCTCACGCACCCCAGTGACTCCTGTTTTGCTTTCCAAGTTCCTTAAATACCATGGCCCACTAGGATCAAAAGAGCAGGGAAGGTAATGCTATGTTGTGGCTCTTTTTATTATTTTTTAGGTGAAGGCAAAGACAAAAGATGTTTCACTTCTTTCATTTTGATGAATATTTCTTTGGATCACACCTGATTAACCCATCTCAAGAGATTTTATTAAGGTCTGATTTAGCAATAACAGGAATTGAAAAAATTTGAAACTTAAATATAATGACTACCTGCCATGACTAGTGAAGTATATGACAGTGATGCCACAGTGCCATAATACTTCCCACCAATCAGAACATCTTTTTCCCTAACTTCTGCAGTCTAATTAAAATCAGCCTCCACCTCAACTGTTTCACCTTATCTTCCTCATATCAGTTAATTCCATCTGAACCTCTGAGATTCTAAAGCAGCTTTATTATACCTTCAAGGTCAAGGTATGCTGGCACAGTCAGATTACTGGAGCTCAGTCAGTCATCACTCACTGTTCACATGCAATTATTAAAAAGTAGGGTTTTAGCTAATTACAAAGAGGCTGTCAATCCATCGGAAAGTATATTATGCTTAAAGAGAAGAAATACACACACCTAAAATGTTATCTGAAAGCCTATTTTCAAATAGAGAAATACTTTGTGAAAGTTATGAATGCTTAATAACAGGACTGAATTACTTTTTTTTTTTTTTTGGTGTGGGGTGGAGGTTGTTTTCTGGATAGGCCCTCTGAAATTCAGAATCCCCCATTAGGCTCATGCTCATTGAATTTAAATTCTTCAGGCAAGCAGTGAGGAGAAGAAGAGCAGGGTCTGACTTGAGCTGGGCTTCTGGAACTTTGGGAACTAGAGGTAGTACCTACCTCTAGGAAATGGCACAATGAGGAGCTAAAATTGGTGTCCAGAGTAGAAAAGTAAAGTCTAGCACCAAATAACTAGGTTGAACAAAACATTGGTCTGAAGGGGGAAAAAGAAAAGACAGAAACTGGTCAAAGGCCCAGGGACTGTGGCTGGAGACAGAGCACACAGGTTTTGGGGAGTGGATAGTAGGGACCATGAGGCTCCACTGCGATGGGTGCCTGTGACCACTCTGGGAAGATGAGGGAGCTTCTCAGTACCCTAACTGTGCATGAGAGCACACAAGGTCACTGAAAGCTGGCAGAGAGACTCATAGCCTTGGAAAAAAATGTGAAGTAGTGGGGTTTTTGTCAGAGTCATTCTCCCATCTTCCTCTTTACTCCCAAACAATATGTCCCTTAGGTGGAGGTGGGGGAACATACACAAGCAATCTCCTATCTTTTAGGTAAGTTGTTCATAAAATGTGGTCCCGGGAACACTGAGTATTCCTGAAACTTTTTCAGGGATCCTTCAAGCTTAAAACTCCTAATAATACTAAGGTATTATTTGTATTCCCCCTCTCATTTTCTAATGAGTGTGCAATGGAGTTTCCCAGTGTTATGGTAACAGATTAAATGCAGAAGTAGATATGGGAATTTGCCTGCTTTCCATTAAGCCACTTTTCATTTGCAAAAATGTAAAGCAGTGTCTCCCTTCTCAATATACAGGGTCTGGCAGAAGTAAAGCCTGCTTGAGCATGGTTGGTAGGGTAATAATATGGGTATAATAATTTATAGTTTTAATTTGAACATTTCACCAAAAATGTCATATGGTATGCTTGAGTATAATATTATTATGTTACAGGATTATGTGCATATGATTTTGTAGTAAAGGATTTGGTAATAAAAAGGAGGCATTATTTGTGCCAGACCCTGTATACATTTTTGGCTTTGGTAAATTTGGTATTTTTTCATAAAAATACATTATTTTAATAAACACATTGGATGTGTTTATTATTGTTTGCTTTTTTAAGATTTATTTATTTATGTTTACACAGAGGGAAAAGGAGGGAGAAAGAGAGGGAGGGAAACATCAGTGTGTGGTTGTCTCTCATCACCCACTACTAGGGATCTGGCCCCCAACCCAGGCATGTGCCCTGACTGGGAATCAAACCAGTGACCCTTTGGCTTTCAGTCCAGCATTCAATCCACTCAGCTATACTTACCAAGGCTTATTGTTAGTTTTTAAGCAAATTTTAAAAATTTATCAGTTTTAACATCTACTATTGTTTATCACATAAATAAAAGCTTTGGGGGTCTTCAATAATTTTGGCAGTATAAAGAGGTATTGAAAACAGAAAGTGGGAAATGTTGCTTTAGATCTGTGTGGCCCCACACTTCCTGGTTGTCACAGTAAGTAGAGTTGGCATTGGGTTCTGTGATACAGTGTGAGGATTCTACCTGGGCTCCTCTTGAAATCTGTCCCAATCAGCTCATTACTGATGTCTGATTTACCACCATTAATAATTTCTTTAATTGGGTTAAATAATATAATGCCATCTGATCAGCATCTGCATAATAAAATATTAGGTCAGGAATTCCCAAACTTTAAACTACTTTAGAATAATATGTATACTTTGTTCAAAGGAGATTACTCATCTCTTGCTCTTTGGAATCAATTTTGAAGGGTATGGCTCAGAAATCTGCATTTTCACATGGTCTTCAGGTTATTCTTAGTTAGGCAGTGTGAAGGCCACACTTTTCTAATTTAATGGCCTATTTATCTTACTCACTGCATGGTCACCATCTACAGGAAAGTACATAGTATATAAGGAAATTTAAACAAATATCTGCCAAATGCAAGAATGGGGTAGAACCGCTTCAGGTGCATAGGGTAGAAAATCTGAGCCACTGCCTGGTGAGTCTGAAATCCAGAAGCCTCAGGAAAGAAAAGGAAGGAGAACAAGGAATGGAGAAGGAGATGAATAGAACCAACATTACTAACTGAGTCCTCATAATGAGTCTAACATTATGCTAAGACTTTACACATTTTACCTCATTGTAATTCTCACAACAACCTAAAGAGAGGAATATTATTATCTCCATTTTGCTGTCAGAGATATTCTATCCCCACCTCCTCCCTTCAGCCTATACCAGAAGTACTTAGGTGAGATGCTTAACTGTAACAAAAAAAAACATTTTACTGTTTCTTCATTATCCATCCTCTCCATATGTCAAATACGGAATGTGTTCTGAAGCAACTGGAGGAATTTTGGAAATGTCTCCTTAACATCCAGTTTTCCATAAGGTTATGTGCTACCTTTCTGGCTACAAATCTGTGCATTACTGTTACCAAATCTGTGGGTTTCTGACACTGTTTGAGTCCATTCTTGCCTATTTGATTAGAGTGACCACTTTCACTGTTGCAGGTGTCAGATGGGTGATTCTCCCAGGTTTTGTGTTTAGAATAGCTCATTTCCTACTACATCTATCTACATCACTTATTGATGTCTATCTTACTGTGCATCTTACTGTATCTTGTGATATCTATTTCTACCTATATCAGTTATAGCTCAAGCCAGTCCAAAGGAATCTACTTTCTTCTCTCCTTCAGGTAAGGTTGTCATATTTAGCAAAACATAATAAAACAACAACAAAATTATGATGAATATTTAAATTTAAGTTTTAGATACACAATACACATTTTTTAGTATAAATGTGCTATGCAATATTTGGGACATACTTATACTAAATAATTATTCATTGTTTATCTAAATCTCAAGTTTAATTGGATATTCTATATTTTATCTGGCAAATCTTTAGAAAAAAATTAGTGCTCCACAACTTCTTTCCTACCTGCACTTACAAAAGCAGCATCTTTTCCTTCTTTGCTGGCTGTCTTTTGAAAAGGACCCACATATTTGGGAGGGGAGACTTTGCTGGGGAAACAGACTCAGAGAGGTCTACATATCTATAGTCAGACCCTTAGTGTGTGGTAGACCTTGGATTCAAACTCATATGTGCTGTCTTCAAAGCTTATTTCCTTTTTATTACTCTTCTTCTATACCATGATAGGAAATAAGGAAAAGAGTGTCAGTCAAACGTTACCTATTTTTCATAAATCTGTCCTTGTCTGTCAGTGTTAATACAGCATATTTTAAGTTACTCAAACAAAGTTGCTTAAAATATAGCATTACAGCTATAGGTGGACAATAGTCTTGTCTAGGAGATCATTCTAAATTCCAGGTTTCTTCTATTAAGTGGGTTTTCCTTCCTCAAGGTCACCACCCTGCCCACATTCCATCTCGGGGAAGGGCAAATGTGTAAGCAAGTGCAGAGTAAGAAGTTTTATTTTAAAAAGTGGCATAGAAATTACACTTTCCACTTGGGAGACACACCGTCTATTTACATGATGTCTTCTTTAATCTGTTAATGTAGTTAAATTAATTAGTATACATTCTGGCCCAGAACCAATCTTGTATTCCTGGAATTAAATCAATCATGAAGCATTATATTTTTTAATACAGTTCCAAATTTATTTTGCTAATATTTTGTTAGGACTGTTGCACTTATGTATCTGAGCAAGATGGTCTATAATTTTTCTTTCTTATATTGTCTAAAGTAATTTTAGTACCACATTATACCATACTTATAAAAAGTGTGGTAGAATATATATATTTCTATTTTCTTGTCTCAGAAACGGTTTGTGTAAGCAGGACTTATTTTGAAAACTTGGTATAACTCTGTGGTAAATGCTTTTGAACAGTTTTTAAGTGACTGTTTTTTTTTGTTTTATTTTGTTTTTTACTGCCATATAACAATTCATTTTCTATTTAATATTGAGTCAGTTGCAGCTACTGTAGAAAACAGTGTGGAATTTCCTCAAAAAACTAAAGATTCATCTGCCTTTTGATCCAGCCATCCCACTGCTGGGACTATACCCTAAGAATCCTGAATCACCAATTCAGAAGAACCTATGCACCCCAATGTTCATAGCAGCATCATTTACAATAGCCAGGTGCTGGAAACAGCCTAAGTGTGCATCAGTAAATGAGTGGAATACTATGCAGCAGAAAGGAAGAAGGCACTCCTACCTTTCTGGAAAGCATGGATGGAAATGGAGAGCATTATGCTAAGTGAAATAATCCAGCTTGTGAAAGACAAATACCATATGATCTCACCTAAAAATGGAACCTAATCAACAAAACAAACAAATGAGCAAAATAGAACCAGAGACTTGGGAATAGAGAACAAACAGACAGTGACCAGAGTGGTGGGGAGAAGGGGATAATGGGGGAAAGTAGGGGAAGGGTCAAGCAAAGGAACTTGAATGAAGGACTCATGGGCATGGACAATGGAAAGGGGTTGACTGTGGGAGTAGAGAAGTGGGGTAGGGGTGAGAAATGGGGAAAAAGCCAGGACACTGTAACTGAACAACAATAAATAAAAAAAAATTAAGTTAGTTTTAGATTTCTATTTTCTAAAAATATGTCCATCTAAGTCTTCTAATTTATAGCATGACAATTTTTATAGTATTAACATTTTATGTCTTTTAAATCATTTTGTTTTTACTTTTAATATTATTTACATGTGTCATTTCTCTTTCCATTTCTTTTTCTTTGTTAGTATTATGAATGTTTCATCTTTGTTTTCTTGATATTTTACTGTGGTGTAGGTTTTTAAAAAATTAATTAGTGCCCTGGTCTGGTGGCTGTTGTCTGGCGTGTTATCCCATACACCAGAAGGCTGTAGGTTTGACCCCTAGTCAGGACCCATACCTGGGTTGTGGGTTCAATCCTAGGTCATGATATGTATGGGAGACAACTGATCAGTGTTTCTCTAACATCTCTCTGTCTCTATCTCTCTCTCTACCCACCCTTTCCTTTCCTCCCTCCTTCTTCTCTATCTAAAATCAGTAAACATATCCTCAGGTGAGGATTAAAAATAAGTAAAGAAAATTGATTATTGTCCTTCTTCATTTAATTCTTCCTGTCTTTTTAACTGATAGTTTTCTAACTTCTTAAAGTATGTTTTCTAAAATGTATGCTTAGTTTACTGACTTTCTTCCATTCTTCTTTTCTAATATAAGGTTATAAATTTCCCTTAATATTGATTTAGGTACAGTTAAAAAGTTTGATATAAAATTTTTCAGTATCTCTCAGTTCTAAGTATTTTGTAACTTCCTATATGATCTCTTCTTGGCCTTTGAGTCATTTGTGTGTGTGTGTGTGTGTGTGTGTGTGTGTGATAAAGATTTTATTTATTTATTTTTAGAGAGGGAAGGGAGGGAGGAAGAGAGAAACATTAATGTGCGGTTGCTGGGTGCCATGGCCTGCAACCCAGGCATGTGCCCTGACTGGGAATCGAACCTGCGACACTTTGGTTCGCAGCCCACGCTTAGTCCACTGAGCTATGCCAGCCAGGGCTTGATTATGTGTTTTGAAATCTCCATATTATGAAGTCTTAAAATCTTTTTCTTATTATTAATTTATACCTCAGTTATATTAAGAGCAAAGATTATAGAGTACATGATCCTGGATCTTTAAAATATTTGCATGCTTTGGCTCAAACTTTCACTTTAACGTTTTTTAAATGACTGTTTCACTTTGAAACATTTATTTCAAGAAATTGCATTAATTTAAACTTTTATGAAACAGTTGTATTAAGTGAAAGTAACTCCCCTGATATTATGTAATACATGTTACATTTCCCTTTTTTCTTCTAATGGCTGGACAGTAGCATCTAGTTCTTGACATGTCTGAGATCTAAACTATGCTCTGTTAAACTGCTCTGTTACCATGCTGTATCAGCACAGCCCCTCTAATGGTACAGGGCAGTTGTTTCTGTCACTACTGAGAAATAGCCTCTGATCACTCTTCTTTTTCCCTCTTGCTTCCTGGCCACCCTCTGCTGTTTCTCATCATCTGATTCTCTTACCAGCTCTGACCATTGTGCCCTCCGGAATCCCAGGATTCCCTTTAAACCTAAATGATGAATGTCTGCAGAGTGTTCTTGCTAATTGTTATCACTCTCCCGAGACTGTACATGAGGACGATTTTTGGGTCTAACAGCTAGAAAACTGTTGTTTTCTCTTTATAGTCTGCAACTTGATCCTGTTCATTTCTTCCTCCTTTTCCACCCCCACCCCCAGTTTTATTGAACTATAATTGACTGTAACATTGTGTAAATTTAAGGCGCACAAGACATTGATTTGGTATACTTATATACTGCAATATAGTTACTACCATAGCTTTAGCTAACACCTCCATCACATCGCATAATTACCATGTCATTTTTATTTTCTGGTGAAAATATTTAAGATCTACTCTGTTAGTGATTTTCAACTACATAGTATAATAATGTTAACTATAGTCACAATATTGTGCATTAGATCCCCAGAACTTACTTGCTTCTCACTGGAAGTTTGTAGCTTTGATCAACATCTCCCCAATTTCCCCACCCCATACCCCCAGTTCCTGGTAACTATCATTTTACTCTTTATTTATATGAATTGGATTTGTTTAGATTCCAAAAAGTGATATAATACAGTATTTGTCATTCTCTTACTTATTTCATTAAGTAGAAAGCCCTCAAGTTTTATTCTTGTTGTCACAAAGGGTAGAATTTCCTTCTTTCTCATAGCTGAATAATATTTCTACATAGAATATGTTCTACATAAAATATTATTTCTAATATTTCTTAAAATATTTCATAAAATATTATTTCTAACATTTCTATATGTATAGAAATGCATATAGAAATTGATATATTTTCTATTTTATATATAGAACTATGTATAAAATCTATATATTTATATATCCCTATGGTATATAGAAATATATGTGTATATATGCATATATATGTGTATATATATATACATCTTTCTTACTCATCCATCCTTTTACAGACACTTATTTGTTTCCATATCTTGGTTATTGCAAATAATACCACAATAAACATGAGAATGTACATATCTTTTGATATCCTATATTCATTACTTCTAAATACATACCAATAAATGGGATTGCTGGATCATATGATAATTCTATCTTTAAATTTGGGGGGCCTCCATACTGTTTTTCCATAGTGGCTGCACTAATTTACAATTCAACCCAGCGTATTTAAGAGTTTCCTTTTCTCTATACACTTGCCAATACTCATTTTCTCTTACCTTGGTGATGATAGCCATTCTAACAAATTTAAGGTGATATTTCATTGTGGTTTTGATTTTCATTTCCCTATTGATTAGTAAGGTTGAGCACATTTTCATGTACCTGTTGTCCATTTGTGTCTTCTTTAACAACATCTATTTGTTCCTCCATTGACTTTTATATGTGGTGGGGGAGTTTTATGAGTTCTCACATATTTTATATGTTTACCCCTAAACAGATACTTGATTTGCAAATACTTCCTCCTAGTTTATAAGTTGACTTTTTATTCTGTTAATTGTTTCTTTTGCTGTGCAGTACTTTTTAGTTTGACATAGTTTGCTATTAACTTATTTTTGCCTTTGTTACTTGAACTTTTGAAATTATATAAATAAAATCTTTGCCAAGATCAATGTCAAGGAGTTTTTCCCTATTTTTTTTTCTGAAAATTTTACAGTTTCAGGTACTCTGTATAAGAATGTAATCCATTTAAGTTATTTTTTTGAGTGGTGTAAGATACAGGTTCCATTTCATTTTTCTGCATGTGGTTATCCAGTTTTCCCAGCACCATTTAATGAAGAGATTAAATGGTGAGCCACTCTATAATTGGATGTTATAACTACTAGAGCAATCAAGCAAGACAAAAAATATAAGGCATCCAAATCATAAATGAAGAAGTAAAACTGTCTTTATTTTTGGATAATATTATCTTATATCTAGAAAGTCCTAAAGACTCTACCAAAAAAAAAAAAAGAAAAAAAACTGTTGAAACTAACCAATGAATCTGATAAAAATGCAGGATATAATATCTACACACAGAAACCAGTTGTATTTCTATATACAAACAACAGAATATCTGAAAAAGAAATGAAGAAAGCAATCCCATTTACAACATTATAGAAAACAATAAAATACTTAGAAATAAATTTAACAAAAAAGGTGAACTACAAATAAAACCTTAATGAAAGAAATTGAAGAAGATACAAATAGGATATCCCATGTTCGAAAATCAAAAGAATTAATATTGTTAAAATATTCATACCATATTTTTGGACTATAATATGCACTTCCCCCCACCAAACTTGGGAGGAAAAGGAAGTATGTCTTGTAGTCTGAATGTAGCTTACCTAGCTCGCTGTGGGGGGAGCAGTAGTGGAGCGGGGTCACAGGTTATTAAATATTTTACATTTTTGCTTTAAATTTTTTCCCTATTTTTCTCCTATAAAACTTAGGTGCATCTTATGGTCCTAAAAGTATGGTACTTTTCAGTAATATTCATACTGAATTCATATATTCAATGTTTGTCAAAATTCCAAAAACAATGCTAAAATTTGTATGAAGTTACAAAAACCTGATATAGCCAAAGCAATCCTGAAAAAAAAACAAAGCTGGAAGCATCACACTTCCTGATTTCAAACTTAATACAAAGCTGTAGTAACCAAAACAGCGTAGTATTGGCATAAAATCAAACACATAGACCAATGGAACAGAATAGAGAAATAAACTCCTGCATATGCAATCAACAAATATTTGGCAAAAGAAGCATGAATACTCAGAGGAGAAAGAATATCCTCCTCCCAATCCTTTTCAAACTATTGTAGCAGTTCTTACAGTTCTTACCGTTCTTGCTTGTCTAGGCAGAGAGATAAAGAATATTTCTGGTTGTGGCCTGAGCAACACAGTCTGCTCACAAATACCAAATTATGGGCAACATGAGAATGATGTCATCCCATGTCTTTGCTCTGGTCTTAGGTCAGTCTTCAGACTTGGTCTCGAAGACAGAGCTAAAATCAGTTTTCTGCCAATTCTGCCAATTTATACAGTGTTCAGGTATGGCTTATTCCAACATTTTTTTTCTAGAGATTTCTGTGAATATAATTAATCCATTTACTACAAGGCGTACCAGATAATCTTTCCTAAATGTAAATCTAATTATTTATCCCCACTACTTAAACTTTTCAAAGGCCCCAAGTTAAAATTCACATCCTTTCAGAATGGTTTATGAACCCTGGCAAAATCTAGTCAAGGCTTCTTTCTTAGATTCAACTCCACTCCATGATTCCACACCTTTGCTCCATTCCTGTCGAGCTCTCTGTAGTGCAAGTTTGGCACCCAACATTTTCTTTTTTATAACTTTATTTTAATCATTGTTCAAGTACAGTTTTCTCCCTTATACTCCCAATCCAGCCCACCCTCACAACCCTCCCCACTTTCCTCCCATTACCACCTTCCCCCTAGTTTTTTTCCATGTGTCCTTTAAATTTGTTCCCGTGAACCCTTCCCATTGTCCCCTGAAATTCCCTCTTCTCTCCCCTATGGTCACAGTCAGTCTGTCTTCTATTTCAGTGTCTTTGCTTATATTTTGCTTGTTTCTCTGTTTTGTTGTTTAGGTTCCTGTTAAAGGTGAGATCATATGGTATTTGTCTTTCACTGCCTGGCTTATTTCACTTAGCATAATGGTTTCCAGATCCACCCAAGCCGTTGCAAAGGGTAGGAGCTCCTGCTTTCTTTCTGCTGCATAGAATTCCATTGTGTAAATGTACCATAGTTTTTTGATCCATTCACTTACTGATGGGCATCTAGGTTGCTTCCAACACTTGGCTATTGTAAATTCTGCTGCTATGAACATTGGGATGTGTAGGTTCTTTTGGATTGGTGTTTCAGGGTTCTTAGGATAGAATCCCAGCAGTGGAATTGCTGGGTCAAAAGGTAGATCCATTTTCAGTGTTCTGAGGAAGTTCCATACTGTTTTCCATAGTGGTTGTGCCAGTCTGCAGTCCCACCAACAGTGCACTAGGGACCCCTTTTCTCCACAACCTCTCCAACACGTGTTGTTTGTTGCTTTGTTTATGATGGCCATTCTGACTGGTGTGAAGTGGGATCTCATTGTGGTTTTAATTTGCATCTGTCTGATGCATCTCTCTGATGCTCAATATCGCTATAGCTAGTGTCACTAGCTAGCAATATCGCTATAGCTAGCAATATTGAGCATCTTTTCATGTGTCTTTGGATTTTATGTATGTCCTCCACGGAGAAGTGTCTGTTCAAGTTCTTTGCCCATTTTTTAATTGGATTCCTTGTCTTCTTAGAGTGTAGTCGTGTAAATTCTCTATATATTTTGGAGATTAAACCCTTGTCTGAGGTATTATTGGCAAATATGTTTTCCCATACAGTTGGTTCTCTTTTAATTTTGATACTGTTTTCTTTAGCTGTGCAGAAGCTTTTAATTTTGATGAGGTCCCATTTGTTTATTCTTTCCTTTATGTCGCTTGGTCTAGGGGACAAGTCAGTAAAAAAGTTTGTGGGTGAGTTATCTGAGATTTTCCTACCTACATTCTCTTCTAGGACTTTAATGGTGTCACATTTTATATTTAAGTCTTTTATCCATCTTGAATTCATTTTTGTATAAGGTGTAAGTTGGTGCTCAAGTTTCATTTTTTTTCATGTAGCTGTCCAGTTCTCCCAACACCATTTGTTGAAGAGGCTATTTTTACTCCATTTTATGTTGCTGCCTCCTTTGTCAAATATTAATTGACCATAGAGACTTGAGTTTATTTCTGGGCTCTCTGTTCTATTCCATTGGTCTATATGCCTGTTTTTATGCCAGTACCAGGCTATTTTGATAGCTTTAATAGGAATTGCATTGAATCTGTAAATTGCTTTGTGTAGTATGGACATTTTGATGATATTAATTCTTCCAATCCATGAACATGGTATATGTTTCCATTTATTTGTGTCTTCCTTGAGTTCTTTCCTCAGTGTTCTGTAGTTTTCTAAATACAGGTATTTTACCTCTTTGGTTAGGTTTATTCCTAGATATTTTATTTTTCTTTTTGCTATTTCAAATGGGATTTTTTCCTTGATTTCTGCTTCTGCTGTTTCATTGTTGGTGTACAGAAATGCCTTTGATTTCTGGATATTGACTTTGTATCCCACTGTTTTGCCAGATTCATTTATTAGGTCAAGCAGTTTTTTGGTGGGATCTCTAGGATTTTCTATGTACACTATCATGTCATCTGCAAACAGTGAAAGTTTTGTTTCCTCCTTTCCGATTTGGATGCCTTTTATTTCTTTTTCCTGTCTGATCTCTGTGGCTAAAACTTCCAGTACTATATTGAATAGAAGTGGTGAAAGTGGACATCCTTGTCTTGTTCCTGATCTTATTGGAAAAGGTTTTAATTTTTGCCCATTGAGAATGATGTTGGCTGTAGGTCTCTCATATATGGCCTTTATTATGTTGAGGAATGCTCCCTCTATTCCCACTTTGTTGAGTGTTTTTATCATAAATGGGTGCTGTACCTTATCAAATGCTTTTTCTGCATCAATTGATATGATCATGTGGTTTTTGTCTTTGCTTTTGTTTATGTGATGTATTACATTTACTGATTTGCGAATATTGTACCATCCTTGCATCCCTGCGATGAATCCCATTTGGTCATCATGTATGATCTTTTTAATGTATTGTTGGATGCGGTTTGCCAGTATTTTGTTGAGGATTTTAGCATCAATGTTTATCAGCGATATTGGCCTGAAGTTTTCTTTCTTTGTTGTGCCTTTATCTGGTTTTGGAAATAGGATGATGCTGGCCTCATAAAAAGAGTTTGGGAGTCTCCCAGCTTTTTAGATTTTTTGGAATAGTCTGTGAAGGATAAGGGTTAGCTGTTCCTTAAATGCTTTGTAGAATTCCCCTATGAAACCATCTAGTCCAGGGTTTTTGTGTGTTGGAAGTTTTTTGATTCCTGCTTCAATTTCTTTTGTTGTTATTGGTCTGTTCAGACTTTCTGCTTCTTTTCCATTGAGTTTTGGAAGATTATATTTTTCTAGAAATTTTTCCATTTCACTTAGGTTTTCAAATTTCTTGACATACAGTTCTTTGTAGTAATTTCTTACAATCCTTTACATTTCTGTGGTATCTGTTGTAATCTTTCCTCTTTCATTTCTGATTGTGTTTATTTGGGTTTTCTCTTTTTTTTTCCTGATGAGTCTGCTTAAAGGCTTGTCGATTTTGTTTATCTTTTCAAAGACCCAGCTCTTGGATTCATTGATCCTTAGAATTGTGCTTTTAGTCTCTATGTCATTTAATTCTGCTCTGATCTTGGTTATTTCCTTTCTTTTGCTTGCTCTGGACTGTCTTTGTTGTTGTTCCTGGAGTTCTTGTAGATATGGGGTTAGGTTGTTTGTTTGGAATGTTTCTAACTTTTTTAGGTGGGCCTGTATCGCTATCAACTTCCCTCTCAGGACTGCCTTGGCTGTGTCCCATAAGTTTTGGGTTGTTGTGAGTTCGTTTTCATTTGTTTCCAGAAACCTTTTGATTTCTTCCCTAATATCATTCTTGACCCATTCATTGTTTAATAGCATGCTATTTAATCTCCATGATTTTGAGTGTTTTGGTTTTTTTTCCTTGGGGTTGATTTCTAGCTTTAGTCCCTTGTGGTCTAAGAAAATGCTTGGTATGATTTCAATTTTCTTGAAATTCTTCAGGCTTGTTTTCTGTCTTATCATGTGGTCAATCTTTGAAAATGTTCCATGTACATTTGAAAAGAATGTGTATTTAGCTTCTTTTGGATGGAGGGCTCTGTATATATCAGTAAAGTCCATTTCATCAAGGGTATTGTTCAATGCCACAATACCTTTGTTGATATTTTGTTTGGAAGATCTGTCCATTTTTGATAGGGGGGTGTTAAAATCCCCCACTATAATTGTGTTGCTGTCCATATCTTTCTTGAAGTCCTCTAAGATTTTCTTTATGTATTTGGGTGCTCGTATGTTGGGTGCATATATATTTACAATATTTATGTCTTCTTGGTGGATTCTTCCCTTGAGTATTATGAAGTGACCTTCTGGGTCTCTCTTTATGGCCCTTTTTTGGAAGTCTGTGTTGTCTGATATGAGTATTGCTACCCCAGCTTTTTTTTTCCTGTCCATTTGTTTGGAAAATTTGTTTCCAGCCCTTCACTTTCAGCCTGTGCAGGTCTTTTATCCTGAGGTGGGTCTCTTGTAGGTAGCAAATGTATGGGTCATTTTCTTATCCATTCAGCTATTCTATGTCTTTTGATTGGAGCATTTAATCCATTTACATTTAAGGTTATTATTGATAGGAACTTATTCATTGTCTTTTATGTACGAGTGTTCCTCTCTCTCTCTCTCTTTTCCTTCCCTTCCTTAAAGCAGTCCCTTTAGAATCTTTTGCAGAGCTGGTTTGGTGGAGGTGTATTCTTTTAGACTTCTTTTGTCCGAGAAGCTTCTTATTTGGCGTTCTATCTCGATTGAGAGCCCTGCTGGATAAAGTAGCCTTGGTTACAGACCTCTGGTTCTCATTACTTGGAATATTTCTTGCCATTGTCTTCTGGCTTGAAGTGTTTCCATTGAGAAGTCAGCTGTTAGCCTTATTGGGGCTCCCTTCTATGTTACTTCCTGTTTCTCCCTTGCTGCCTTTAAGATTCTCTCTTTGTCTTGAAATTTTGCCATTTTAATTATGATGTGTCTTGAGGTGGGCCTCTTTGGGTTCCTCTTGATTGGGACTCTCTGTGTTTCCTGGATTTGTGTGACTTTTTCTCTCATCAAATTAAGGAAGCTTTCCCTCATTGCTTTTTCAAATAGGTTTTCTATCCCTTGTTCTTCTTCTTTTCCTTCTGGTATCCCTATTATATGGATATTATTACGTTTCATATTGTCTTGCATTTCTCTTAATCCCTCTTCATTCTTTCTGAGCCTCTTTTCCTTTTTTTGCTCTTTCTGGGTGTTGTTTTCTACTTTGTCCTCTAGCTGGCTAATCTGATCTTCTGCTTCATCATTCCTGCTTTTCATTCCTTCTACTGTGTTCCTCAGTTCAGAAATGGCATTCTTCATTTCCTCTTGGCCCTTGTTGAGAGTTTCTATTTCCTTTTTCATGTTTATATAGTTTGCAGTGAGATTGTTGTACCTTCCCTCTAGTTTCTGATGGCTCATTGTGAGTTCATTGAACTTCCTGATAATCATTGTTTTGAACTCACTATCTGATAGTTGAATTGCCTCTATTTCGTTCAGCATTTTTCCCGAGGCTTCCTCCTTTCCCTTCAGTTGGGGATTGTTTCTTTGTTTTCTCATTGTTCGTGGGATTCTTCTTGTTAGCCTCTGTTTCTTAAATTGATTTGTTCTGGTTCCCTGTGATTATGGTGTGCACTTCTGTGGTAGAATACCTGGGAGATTCAGTGGTGCTGTCTCCTTCGTGTATCTTAGTGTTCACCACTTCCCCTTACTCTTTTTTGTGATCAATTGGAGGAGTAAGGCAAAATGGTTTAAGACAGCAAGACAGTATACTATGATATTTACATTAGCAGCCAGTAGAGAAGAGATGGGTTATCCTTTGGCTCCTTATAGTGTTAACTGTGATCCTCCACCCCACTATCCACATTTTAGAAAGGATGGAAAGAAAGTAAGACTCTTATTGGGGATTAAAGGATTGTTAGTTGGATCTAGCAAGCTGTGAGGCTGTGGGAGGTCAGATTCTAAGGTAGGATTGGAATAAAGATTAGTAAATAGGAGTAGTGTGTAAAAGAATAGAGACAACCGCCACAATAGTATAGTTGGAAAGTAGGAATTGCAAAGTGGGCTGAGATCAAGTAAGGGGTGTTGAGTATTATTTACAATTATATGAACTAGGTCTTATTAACAGTAATAGTAAAGCAACAGTCTTGTGGCAGAATCGATGAGATCTAGATAACAAGAATAAGGAGTATAGAACCTTGAGAAGTGTATTAATGGAACACAGATGAAGGAAAGTAAATTATCAACATACTGTGGCTGAGATACCAGGGGGAAGCTAACAAATGACAGTATAACCAGCCAAGCAAAGAAGTTTATACAGAAAGAAAAAGAATACCAAAATACTATTAAAATAAAAAATGTCAGAAAAGTGAGAAAAAGATAATACACATTTACAGTAACTTGCAAGATCAAAAAAAAAGGGAAAAAGAAGAAGAAGATGGAGTGCAGGAGAGATAAATTTGGAGTGGAAGGAATAATACTAGGTTGAATGGAAGAGAAACATAAGGGATTGAGAGATATAAAAATAATAAGAATTGAAAAATAAAATGTCACTTAAAACGCAAGATAAAATCAATCAACCAACAACAGCCAAAAAAACAAAACAAACAAAACAAAACAAAACAAAACGGCCTCTTGTTGGTTTCTAACTGGCCAGACCAGTTTTTCTGATCTTGCTGGCTTCAGCTGGCTGAGGGACGTTTGAAATGTTTATCACTCTTCCCAGCCAAATCTCAGCAAGTCTCTCCAGTACTATCCCCAGGGCCAATCTGACTTTCCCCTACAGGACCCTGGGCACTCCTCAGCTCGCTCTCTGGAGCTCACTGCCGAGTTCTCCCAGGCTCTGTTCTCCCAGGCTCTGGGGTCCCCACAGGGTTCCTGAGACTTGTCGGTTTCAGGATGCAAGCTCCCGGCATTGCTTGGAGACTTGCCCTTCCACCCAATTACGCCACAGCGAGCTCTAGGATCTCAGGAAGCCCCTGTGACATTTTGTGATTCACTGTGCCATCTCTGGGGATTGTAAAAGGGCACGCCCATCCACCAGATTTTTGAGTTTAGGGCTCTAGGAATGCACTAAGTGTCGAGTCCGTCCCTTCCGGGTTCACAGAGAGAGTCAGGATTCTTGATGGGGCGCGAGCTTCCACAGTTCAGCACTGCAGGCTCCAGAAACCTGAGAATGCCCACGCCCTTTCCTGGATCAGGGTTGCGTTGTCTGGGTTTTCCACTGATCCACACTCCCACCAGGCTAGGGGTGTGGGTGCACTTCCAGGCCACCCTTGGTTATGCCGGCTGGAGGCACTCACTTCTCCCAGGGCTATGGGTAGGTGATCACAGTCCCTGGGTGATTTTTTCCTCAGTCCAACTGGCCTCTCTGTGCCTTCAAGCCACAAGGTCTCCCCTGGTGTTGCTCAACCCCCGTAGTCCAGGGAGGGAGCAGTAACTCTGCTCTCCCGGGAGCCCTGAGGCAGACCCGGGAGCACTGGGCCTGGGGACTGCAACCCCCATGGTCCCCGTGCTGATCCGTGGGTCTCTTTTGTCCTGAAGCAGTCTCCTTACTGTCTGTTTTTTCAATGATCGCTATAATTTTTGATGTCCTGTTTTCAAAAATGTTTCGGTAACTTACGCCACTTGCTCTGTTCCTCCACTGATCCATGAGTTTCCTTCCTCTTCACAGAAGCCGAGAATCACACTGCCTAGAGTAAAGCCGCCATCTTTCTCCTCTCTCCCAACATTTTCTACTGAGCTTTGACATTCTGGACGCTCTGCCTGGAATGCCTTTTCCTACCTTTCACTTGATTATCTCCTACTAATCCTTCACGTTTACACTCAGACTTCATTTCCTGCAGAAAGTTTTCCCTGAAACACCCTCTCTCCACCAGGTCTAAGTTAGGTGCCTCTCCTATGTGATGTGAAAATACCTGGACATCCCATGTGTGCACTTACTGCCATGTATGAAAATTGAATGCTCATGTGCCTGTATCTCCCACTGGACTCCAAGATGTATGAAGATAATTCACTGTTGTTTCTTTTGTTTGGCACACAATAGACAATGAATACTTGATGAATAGATATTATACTCACAGTTTTAATCGTTTAATACATATTGGGAAAGATTTAGTTTAGCAGTATCAGTTATAAAAAAAGGAGGGTACTGTTTTTTCTGGCTCGTCTTGATTTACTTTTTAATCACCTAACCACTGTGAGCCTCAATTTCCTACTCTGTAAGTTAAGAAAATAATTGATTTTCTCACAAAGATATTTAGAGAATTGAATGAGGCAATGAATATGATATTGTCGGAAGGTGTTATAATCAAACATTTCTTCTAGTTGATTGACTGACTAATTATACCTAACTAAAGATTATTTCCACTTAAGTGCTTTGAAAGCCAAGCATTTCCCTTTTCCAAAATTACTAATTTTGAAATTAAATGTTTAACCCTTTACTTAAGGGAATCTCAGGCATTTTAGAGAATTTTTTTTAAGTAGATAGAGTGGATCATAAAGTGAAGATTGATAAATGGTTTAGCTCAGTGGTCTGACACTAGGAGCCTTTGGGTGAGGAAGCTCTGACCTGCTTTGTTCTGCCCTAGCCCTGATAGGTCAGCAAACCTCCTTTGTATTTAGTGCTTTCTCCATCTTTTTCTTCCTGAGTAAGTTCTAGTTTCCTCTCATTTTATTCCTCCATCTTAATTCCCTACATACTTTGAGATATTAGTATCAATATCTATATCTATTTGTTCTCCTTTGACATAGAATTTCAAGTTTTTTATATTGTTACTTCCTATATTTTATGTGCTAGAATATACTCCCATGCTTCTAATACAAGTTCTTCAAGTTTCTGTTTGAGGATTACTTAACTTAATAGAGGAATTATAGTGTTTTAAATGTTTATACGTGGAGTGAATGGAACCTTTTGTGTTAAAGTAAGAGTAAAACTCACTTTTGGCCTTTTTTTACATCACAGAAACTCCAAAGAGAAGACATGACAATTGGCTTACTGTATTATTTCCCTCTCCTTTGCCCACACATTCAAATAAGGGTAGACTGGATATGAGAAGTATGGCCTTTTCCAATTTGTCCATGCTTATCACTTGAGAATTACAAATTCCTATGAGAGTATCATCTTATCCCTAGGCATTGTCTAGAATTTTCAGAGCCTGTTTATTCTGGTGCTCTGTACACATAAAATCATTTTCTTTGAGTGTTTCTTGAGAACAGTTGCAGAACAATGCTTAATGCACAGGGTTCTTGATGTAATATAACCTTTAATGATACAATAGAACATGAAGGGTTCTATTTTTGTAAGCATTGTAAATGTTGGCTGGAAGAAAAGCCTTTAGGACTTCAGGCTACACCCTGGAACACTGGGGTTTAGAATCATACACAAAGATCAAGCATGAGCTAGTGGTAAAATAAAGACTGTTTTTAGTCAATTGGGTAGACAAGAAACTCATCCCAATGTCTAATAACATAGTGTTGTCTGAGCTCTGTCTTGGGGCAATAGCAGCCCAGGAAGAATTCTATTTAGTTAGGCACTGGTGATATAAATATTCTACAGCTCAGTCCCAGAGAGTTTGTCCAAAATTGTGTGTGTGTAAAAAAAAAATAAAGGCTGTGAGGAAACTTACAGAGTCAGATTGTCTCTGGGAAACCAAATAAAAGTGCTGCTCTGATTGGAGAATGACATCCTCTTTCCTTTCAGAGCATGGTTTCTCAGCTTCAGCACTACTGATATTTTTAACCAGATAACTCTTGTGTGAGACTGACCTGTGTGAATAGGATGTTAACAGCATCGCTGGCCTACTCAGTAGATGCCAATAGCATCTGTGGATGTTTGTGACAAATACTCCCCAGTTTTTTAGGACCAAAAATGTTTTCAGAAATTGGTATCTCCTGGGGAGCAAAATTGCTTATGAATTCAGATGCACTGCAATAGAAAAAACAGTCTGTGACAGAGACTGTTCCCTTGTCTCTGGGGAGGTGCTCTCTGTGGTGTTATCTGCAGTAGTCAGTGCTGATTGAGGTTGCCACACATTTCTCGCTCTGGTGCTGTATGCTGGGGAGCCAAGCTTGGAGTTCAGGCCCCACCCTTCTCAATCAAGGGGAACCCCCTGTCCACTGAAATATCCCTCTGAAACTTCAGCTGCTACCCATGGAAGCCTAACTAGCCCTCTTGCACTTCTGCACTCTTTACCAGTCTCATTGTGGTGGTGGTGTTTCTTCTGTAAGTCCTTGGTTATAGGACTTCTCTCCAGCTGGTGTTCAGTTGATTATTCAGGATGATTTTTCTTTAATTTAGTTGTAATTCCATTTTTGTCCTGGGACAAGGTTAGTGTAGCTTCCACTTACTCTTCCTCCATCTTGAGTCTCCTTTGTAAAAGCATGGATGGACCTGGTGAACATTATGCTAAGTGAAATAAGCCAGTCAGAGAAAGAAAAATACCATGTGAGTTTACTTTTATGTGCGATCTAATGAAGAAACTTAACTAACAAGCAAAAGAGAGACAGACTCATAGAGAGCAAGCTGAGAGCTTGGTGGGGGGGAGCAATTAGGGGGTAGAAAGATCTAGCAAAAAAGGACTTATGGACATGGACGACAGTGTCATGATTGGTGGGGTGAGTGGGGGTATAAAAAGGATAAATGGTAATAAAAATGTTAAAAATAATAAAAAATAGAGATTACCATACAGTATGTGGATGTGAAATGGTTGGGAAACAGAGAGGAAAAAACAAGTAAAACCAAGATTCTGTTGCGGTCTTAGTCACTGGGCAAGTCATTGTGTTCTGAGCTTGTCACTGATTCATATATAAAGACAATAGAAGAGCGAGGGGTAAAAAATAAAGAGAAAATCATCTTCACAGAGAAAAGATCATATGGACATGTAAGGCTTTATGAAAACATGACAGGGTTCCAGTTTTGTATGTAGCAGTTTACTTTGTAGCTAGTGCTTTGATGATGATGATGATGATGATGATGATTAATGAAATTATTGCTATAGATTTTTTAAAATGAAGCTCTGGTGCTTGTATCTTGAAAACTGAAGAACAATTTTGCCAACTTTCTCTTTTTCCTAGATAGTCCTCCTCCCTTGGTTCACTTTGTATTGATAAGCTAATTTTTTCCTTAAATGAGTCAGTAAAGATGAAAATGTCAAATTTAGTTGAAAAGACATTCTTACTTGGTTTTGAAGGAAAGTACGATTATCCTGAGTCAGCACAGAACTTGACAAAAACCAGAAGTCATTGTTTTGATCCACATCAATGAGAGGAAAATTATAAAGGATATTCTGACAATGGAATAAGAAAATATCCCAAGTCCAATAGCAACCCAAGTCATTGTCATGTCCATTTAATCATCCCATAGGATCCTCATGATTCCTGTTTAATTAGGGATGGAGAAACAAGACAGACCTATAAGGCAGAGGTTATTTCTGACCTACAGTTCTACTTGGGGAGAGATTCGTGCTTATTTGTATCCTGACTGATTCTTTCTGTCCTACCTGTGATGTGTTCTCCTCTAACAGATAAAAAAGGAAAGTATTCCATAACCCTAATTCTGAAGCTGAATATAATTCAGATTGGATTTCATCATAAAATTGCATTTTAAATATCCACCTCAGCTTCATTTCCAAATCAATTTCTCCACATACAAATTATTTACTTACAAAATGTAAAAGAATGAAAAGAAATAAAAATTAGAAACAAAAAACCCTCAGAATGTTAAAAATTAATTTTTACTAATAATTTTTGTGTTTCTGTGTCAACATCATATTTTCAGGCAATTTTCACAATAAAACATCTATCATGATATCTATTTTAGAAGAATTTTTTATAACAAAATTCATTTATACTAATATTCTTCCTCCAAATATATTTCCATATTTTCACAGAAGACTTGTGAAGGCTATGACACATAGTTGATTTTTTCGGCTGGTACAGTTGTACTTGCTAATATTGAATAAATAAGATTTTCTCACCTTCAAAATGATTTCTTTTTCCTTTAAAAGGTGTTGCATGGTAGCATATGGTAAAATATGTGAAAAGAGATCTCAGCTGGTGATACAAATTATAAAACAAAAATTCAAAGCTACTGTTGCTACCCATTATGATTTCAGCCCCTCTGTGCTCTCATTCTGTGGTGTCCTTTTTACATGTGGATTCTAAACTTCAGGATTACCTGAAGTTTAATTCTTTCAAGTGAGCATCTCTCCTAGAAAAAGACAGTCCACTCTTGCCTGTGAAAAGCTAAAGGACTGAACATTGCTCTGAATTCCCTTCTGAGGGCTCTGCAGTGGAGTTCCATAGCTTGCAGTACATACTGTGAACCCGGCAGGCTGCTTTGAGTCACTCTGTGCCAGAAGCAGGGTGAATATGACACCATCGTTTTGTGGAGGGGGATATGTATGCATTGCCCACACACCACCCCTGCAGAGGCACTGATGTACTGGTGAGAGGTTTGTAAGCTTCTTTTTAAATATATAGCATAAAATTTTAGCTTCTTATAGTAACCTGTGAGCTCATGAGGCCTGTGTGGGAAATGATTATAATGAATATAAATGCAAATGGAAAGGGTAGTTATTAAGCCAGATTCAAAGATAGAGGATCTTCTCATTCTTCTTGACTCCCAGAGAAAAGGCTAAGTCCACAGTGTTCAGAGGAGAGTCAAAAGTACAGTGGTTTATTTTTCACTACAAAATTACTTCAGAGTGAAATTGTAAAAAAAAAAAAAAGCCAACAACAGAAAAACAAACAGAGACTTCCAGCCAAGATGGAGGCGTAGGTAGATACACTGTGGCTCCTTGCACAACCAAAATAAGGACAACAACAATTTAGAAATAAAATAACAACCAGAACTGACTGAAAATTGAACTGTATGGAAGCCCGACCACCAAGGAGTTAAAATAGACACATTCATTCAGATCAGTAGGCAGGGCAGAGTCGGATGGCCAGGCAGAGAGGGGTCATGGCACAAAAAGTGGTGGTACTGGGCACACAAGGCATGCTGGGTGTGCAAGACAGCAGCAGGCAGACCCTGGGCACACAGGTGGCAGATGGCAGACCCCGCGTATGGAGTAGCAACAAGCAGACCCAGCGAGGCAGTGATTGTGAAGTGAGGCACTATGAGCAGCACAAGGCAGCTGGCTGACCAGGAGGTCCCACATTTGCACACAGGTAAACCAGGCGAAGCTGGGGAGTGAGACAGACCACACAGCCCAAGGTCCCAGTGCTAGGATATAAGGCCTTGAAACACTGATTGAAAACACCTGTGGGGGATTGAGGCGCGGGGAGAGACTCCCAGCCTCACGGGGAGAGTTCATTGGAGAGACCCACAGGGTCCTGGAACATACACAGGCCCATCCACATGGGAATCAGCACCAGAAGAGCCCAGTTTGCTTGGGGGAAGCAGCGGAGGGGACTGGGATCTGACAAAGAGCAGAGCAGGCATCATTGCTCCCTCTCAGACCCCACACCCACATACGATGTCACAACCCAATGATTGGGTTGCCCCGCCCTGGTGAACACCTAAGGCTCCTCCCCTCATACATAACAGGCACGACAAGACAAAAAAAATGGCCCAAACAGAAGAACAGATCAAAGCTCCACAGCAAATACAACTAAGTGACTAAGAGATAGCCAACCTATCAGATGCACAGTTCAAAGCACTGGTGATCAGGATGCTCACAGAATTGGTTGAATTTGGTCACAAATTAGATGAAAAAATGAAGGCTATGCTAAGTGAAATGAAGGAAAATGCACAAGGAACCAATAGTGATGGGAAGAAAACTGGGACTCAAATCAATGGAGTGGACCACAAGGAAGAAAGAAACAACCACACAGAAAAGAATGAAGAACTAAGAATTCAATAAAAGGAGGAGAGGCTTAGGAACCTCCAGGACATCTTTAAATGTTCCAACATCCAAATTATAGGGGTGCCAGAAGGGGAAGAGGTAGAACAACAAATGGAAAAGTTATTTGAACAAATAATAAAGGACTACTTTCCCAATCTGGCAAAGGAAACAGACTTCCAAGAAGTCCAGGAAGCTCAGAGAGTCCCAAAGAAGTTGGACTCAAGGAGGAACATACCAAGGCACATTATAATTACATTAACCAAGATTAAAATGAGGGAGAGAATCTTAAAAGCAGCAAGAGAAAAGGTGACAGTAACCTACAAAGGAGTTCCCATCAGACTGTCTGCTTATTTCTCAAAATAGACCTTGCAGGCAAGAAGGGGCTGGAAAGAAGTATTCAAAGTCATGAAAGGCAAGAACCTCCATCCAAGATTGCTCTATCCAGCAATGCTTTCATTTAGAGTGGAAGGGCAGATAAAGTGCTTCTCAGATAAGGACAAGTTAAAGGAGTTCATCATCACCAAGCCCTTATTTTATAAAATGTAAAAGGGACTTATCTAAGAAAAAGAAGATAAAAAACATGTATATTAAACTGATAGCAAACTCACAATTATTAACAACCACACCTAAAACAAAAACAAAAACAAAAACAAACTAAGCAAACAACTAGAACAGGCAAAGAACCACAGAAATGGAGATCACATGGAGGGTTATCAACAGGGGAGTGGGAGGAGGAGAGAGGGGGAAAAGGTACAGAGAATAAGGAGCATAGATGGTAGGTAGAAAATGGACGGGGGGGCAAGAATAGTAGGGAAATGTAGAAGCTAAAGAACTTATGACACATGGACATGAACTTAAGGGGGGGAATGTGGGTGGGAGAGGGTGTGAGGATGGAGGAGAATGAAGAGGGGAAATGGGACACCTGTAATAACATAATCAATAAAATGTGTTAAAAAAACAGAAAAAAAAATTCTGAGCTCAAAAAGACTTGTAGGTGTAACATTAGTGACTAAATGAGTGATGGTTTATGGAAATACTTTGGGGCAGCTGTGTTCTGGCCAGCAGCCTAGATCCAAAGGTCTCCCCCTTGGGTCATTGACTCAAACCTGACTAGACTAATTTATTCTGAGCATGAGATGCAGTATTTACATTACAACAGTATACTTGTGTAGATATAATGCAGCCTTCCCCTGGGGCTGGTTTTGCTTTGCTCCAGACAGGAGCTTGGCTGCTGTCTGGGAAGATGTCCTAACTTCACTGTTGAGCCAATAAAGCCCAAATAATGTGTAATGGCATAAGCTTTTAAGTGAGGCCACTGGGAAGCAAAAGCCTGCAGTGGGGAGTAGAAATGGAACACTAGAAATGCAGTTGCAGGCAGGCCAGGCCCATAATTGAATTTTGCAAATGGGATTACTCCTGAACAAAAGAATAGTGTGCTGCTTACAGCTACAGAATTTTAAGTCATCAAGATGCAGGGTCAAATCCCCTGCTTGCCCCCTTAGTGACTTGGCCAAGTTATTTAACCTTTCTGAACCAGTTTCCTCATAAAATGAGAAAAATAGTAACAAACCCAATTGTTTTTCTTAAGGTTTAAGTAAGACACGTGTGTAAAGCATTTAGCACACAAGGGTTTTCAACTCTAGTTGCACACTGGAATCAGCTAGGACTTTAAAGCAACCCTAATGCCTCACCTCGGTCCAGACCTATCCAGTCATAATCTCTGGGGCTTGGACTTGGGTGTTTGTATGCTTCAAAGGCTCCCAGGTGACTCTGATGCACTGTGAAAGTTAAAAACCATTGTGAATCCTGCAGTAAACATTGAAGAAAGAAGCCATAAGAAAAAGCCTTCAAAGACAAAAAAAAGCCTGGAAAAGCAATTACCACAGAACTGAGCACATAGTAAGAACTCAAAAAATGATAGCTACTTTCTACTTCCTTAATTTTATGAAGCTATGTTAATAATGATTTATAACTTTTTGCTCCTTTTAGTGTGGATTAGGTGAGTTTATCTATAGGCAGTAAAGAATACAGAGTGTAAATTTCACTCTGAGGAGTGTCAAGTATGATAAGAGAAAGCATATCAAACCTTAAAGATACTGGGGTTAAAACAATATATTTCTAAGTGCTGTTTCAAATTGTTGTCAAAATAGGTCAACATTTGTAATTTCCTATAAAACTGACTCTTAGTGGAAAGGCCCCCCAGAGAGCAGAGTGGCTAAAAGTGTGATCTTTTGAGGCTGACTGTCCTTGTACCAACCCTGACTCACTCACTTCTTAGCTGCCTGAACTTGGGCAGTTTACTTAACTTCTCTGTTCCTCAATTTCTTCATTGATAAAATGGAAATAATAGTACCTGCATCAGGATGTTGTGTGGAATAAATAAATTAATATCAGTAAAGTGTTCTCAACTTAGTCTGGCACTTAGTGATTATAAATATTAGCTAATAGTATTACAGAAATGATTTTAAGTGTTCTTGACTTTTTCAAGATCTCTGTGTCAGAAGATGATTGAATTATAAAGTAATGTAACTAAACGGGGATCTAGCTGCCTGTCTCAATGAAAGCCAACTCTGTGAGACAGGTGCTAGTGCAAAGGAGAGAGGTTTATTCAGATGCCAGCAATATGAGAAGATGGGGGACTCATGTCTCCAAGCCCATCTTAACATCTCACTGCAGTCAGAGGTTTTTATAAGGAAAGAGAGGGAAAGCAGAACAAAGAGATCAAAGGGAGAGGGTTGAGAAGTTCTCTATATGCAGATGAGTGCAGTCCATTCTGATAAAGCATGTGATGGGCTGCTGTGCATCATCTAGGTTTTCATCATCCTGGTTTTACATCATCCTAGTGTTACAGTTGATCAGCAAATCTTCTAGAGCTTGGACGATTGGTAGGAGTCTGTATCCTTTGATGTTAGTTCCTAGGATTCTTATACAAACATGCTGTTCATCTATAAGCCACATATTAATCAATGTCAACATTTATAGAAACAATGTCAAAATAATGGTGGGATGGATTACAATCCCCCCTATTGCAGTAATGCACTGTGATTCTCAAACTTGGGTATGCCTCATAATTGCCTGGGAATCTTATTAAAAATCAGAAATTTGGGTGAATCTGATATGCATGAAATTCAAGAACCATTGCTAGTGTGGAAATGCGGAAATACTATATATATTTTTAATAGCTGCTTTTTCTTTTCTTCATTTATTTTTAGAGAGGGAAGGGAGGGAGATAGAGAGAAACACCAATATGCGGCCAGCCAGGGCTGAAATACTAGATATATTGGTTTGAATTCTCCAGATACACAGGAGAGGGGACAGAGAGAAAGAGAGAGACTAATTATTGACTTGACCCATTCGGGAGGCAGAAGTGTCCAAGATATGCAATTGAAAGCTAGAGACTCAGGAGAGCCAATAACAGAGTTCCAATCTGAGTCTAATATTGCAAAAACAGGAGACCTAAAAATGTAAGTTCCAATGCAAGTTTGAGTCCAAAGGTAGCATAAGGCAGGTGTCCCATCTCAAAACAGCCAGGCAGAGAGAAAAATTCTCTTATTCAACATTTTATTCTAATAAAGAATATTTATTCCATTTATTCCATCAAGCCTTCAATTGATTAGATTAGGCCTATTTACTTTGGGGAGGGAAGTCTGCTTTACTCAGTCTACTGATTCAAATGTTAATCTCATCCAGAAACACCCTCACAGATACCCTTGGGAAAAATGTTAGGCAAATGTCTGACACCCTATGACCCAGTCAAGGTGAGGCATAAGATTACCCATCATGCTAAATTAGAAATCAAAATATGATTTATAGTCCCAATACTGCCAATTAATGTTTACTATGGTGTACTGAGGGAGGCTATAATCTATTGTACTCCAATTTCTCTTTTATGAAATAAGGGTACAATCTTCTTTAATTCTTCAAGTATATTTGAGAGTGAATGAGAGAATCAAAATTTATGCATGAACAAACAGTAGTTTCTGAAAGCTAACAGCATTATTACTATTTGCATATAATAAAATTTCTTTGTTTTAATCATTTGTAATCTACTGTGTTTCAGAAGGATTTAAAGTGCAATAACCACACAGAGTCACAATAAAATTTTTCCACCAACCCATACACGCTTTATTATTTAGATCTGACAGTTAGAAACAAACACAACTTTGATGAGGACAGAGAAAGAAAAATATGAAAAAGTTGGAGGATAAAGATCAATTAATATTTTTCTTAAAATGAAAATTTTGTTGCATCTCAAAGAAAAAATCACTTTTCACTCTATTATGGTTTATAGATGGAAATAGTGTCTGCTCTTGAGAAATAATAAGTATGGTATTAAAATATAATTAAAAGTAAATTGGCCCTGGCTGGCATAGCTCAGTGGATTGAGCTCGGGCTGTGAACCAAAACATCGCAGGTTTGATTCCCAGTCAGGGCACATGCCTGGGTTGCAGGCCACGGCCCCCAGCAACTGCACATTGATGTTTCTCTCTCTCTCTTTCTTTCTCCCTCCCTTCCTTCTCTAAAAATAAATAAATAAAATCTTTAAAAAAAGTGAATTGAGAGTTTACATTGAATATATTATCTCTCTTTTTTGCTGCTAGAGATGTAATGTCTTAAAACCAAATAATTTGAAAAGCTATACTATCCCAAAGTTTCCTTACAGGTTGCACCTAGCAATTCCAGTATTGTTTTAATTTTGAGAGAGAACTCCATTTCTTGGATGTGTCACATTTAACTAACTTTCTTCTTCAAAGACCAAGGTTAAACTAATCATTGCTCTGATGTAAGTAGAGCTAAGACCATGGAAACAAGAGTATTAGAGACCTCTTCTCCTCCCCCAATTCAAAGGGGGAACCGTTAGATGGGAGAAGTCTTGGTAATTTTGAGTTTATAGAATCTGTTCAGCATCTTTCTTTGAGTAAGGCTTATGACCCCTTGGAATGGAGAATATCATGAGCCACCTAAAGCTCCTAAGTAAGGTTCCAGTAAATTGTTGATCCTTTCCACCTTCTTTCAAATTACCTGCAGGCCCAAGAGTGGTTGCCACAGGCCACTAGTCCCTGGCAGGCATAACAGATACTTTATTATGCTTACCTTTCTGAGAAGGTGACTCCTGACTTGTGAGTCCCCTTTTGCTTGATAGCAGTTATGATGTCACCACAATAGCTGAATCCTAACTGCAGTGTCAGAAGCTGTGCTTCACTGAGTGGGCAGTGCTGAGCAGTGCCGGACGTGATCATTGTATTAGAAGAGTAGTGTGGAAGGAGGTCAGGTACCCCCAAAACTCCTCCAAAAGAGAACAATTCTTTCAATATTGAATGACCTAAATTATATGAAATCCTCTATGTTCACTGTGAGCATAACCTACAGTTCCATTCCACAGCAGCATGTGAATCATAAATGTTTCAAGATAGAAAAATTTGCTAAGAACAATTTGTTAAAAATTCACTGAAATGAGATTTGAATCCTACCACCCATAGAGAGGCCCACCCCACCTACCATGTATTGTGTCCATCCTTCCTGACAAAATTAGCCATGCTGCACCTTTGGAATGCAGATATTACTTTTTTCATTAGAACTGGCACATCAGTATTATTGACCTGAGATTTAATTATTTAGTATAGGAGTTTAATTTAATAAATTTTGTTGAAATTCCAAAATTTTATTTTATTTTAATATTATCTCATCTCTATCAAAATGATTTTATAATTATTTTACACTTATAACCTCATATGAGATGACTAGTTTTTTTTTTAATCCTCACGTGAGGATATGTTTATTGATTTTAGAGAGAGAGGAAGGGGGAGAGAGAGAGAAACACTGAAATGAGAGAGAAACATCAATCAGGTGCCTCATGTACATGCCCTGAATGGGAATCAAACCCACAACATAGGTGTGTGCACTGACTAAAAGTTGAACCTGCAGCCTTTTAGTATACGGGATGATGCTTCAACCAACTGAGCTACTCGGCCAGGGCATCATATGGGACTAATAAATAGTCATCATTTTACTGATTTTGAATATTTTACTTGATATTTTATCACAAGATAAAGTTCATTGTTTTCTTATTTTTCTAATTCTGAAGGTCACAGGCTTTTTACTGAATTCTTTGAAATAACAAGGCATTACCATTCACTCTGCTTATCTCTGAGGTGCTCTGCCCCACTTTCTCACGAACCCTGGAAGGTGGTAACATCTGTCTGTTCATTTGATTTAAATATTATTAAACTTGTTTTGATAGAATCTTACAATTTCTACAAAGATGACAAATGCATTTGACTTTTTCTTGCAGCAAACTCAGGGAAGGCTATGGAAAGAAGGGGGAAGATGATGGATCTCAGAACTTAATTTCAAAAATATTATAAATCTGTTAATATCTGTAAAAAAGTGATTAGAATTCTAACTAACACCAAAATATCAGCCCAAAGAGGAAGAAGCCAGGGACCCAAGCATGGGCAATAGTCTGGAGAAATATTTCTAGTTCCCAAATTTTTACTTTTCAATAATGCCCTGGACAGAGTAGCACCCACTACTAACATAATACAAAAAACAGCAACCTCAGTCCATGGAAGCCAGGCTGGGCTGAAAATTGGTTAACAATGTGTAGCAATGCAATAACACCCAGGTCACCCTTCCATCAATGAAGAATCAATCCCTCAGATGTCGGGAGAGTTAGAGGCTGCCATCTCCCTGCTGAGTCCCTCTGAACTTCCCTCAAATGAGTGCTAACCAAGTCTCAGAATACGCTTCTTGGGGACTCAACCTGCTTGTAGTTTGATCTTCTAGCTCTTGAACACACCATGCTATCACTTCTATTTCTTGGGCCTGGAGATTACAAATATGGGAAGTAGTTAACAAAAATGGAAGTCAGTGGTGTCTGAAAATAAACATGCATTTCTACTTTTTTTTCCAATTCTGATATAGAAATACAAGGTTTGTTCTACACTTCTTTGCTTGCTTATTTGTAACTTTCTCTAACAGTGAGAAATCTTACTCCTATTATCTACTCTTTGTTTACTTACTTCTGTAGTCCTAGTACACATGCAAAGTAGTTTGGGAATTACTAACCCAGATATCTGTGAGAAAAAAAAATATCAAACACAGTGTTTATATACAGTTCTTTTGACTAGAAACCACACAGTTTCCAGTCAACATACCATTTCCAAAGTTTCTTCGATCAGATATTTTCCCCCAATTCTTTCAATGAGATTGTATCTTGCTTTTGTAATACAGTTAGATTAATTTCTCAATTTGCATTTCATCCTAGGATCCCCTGCCTTCCTGGCTGATTTTTAAAATTTGCATATAGCAAAGTTCACTCTTTTTAATGTGTAATTCTATGGGTTGTGACAAATTCATAGACTCATACATACACCAACTCAGTATCATACAGAGTTGTTTTGACACTGTAAAAATTTCTTGGTAGTTGTCTATCACTCCTTCCCTTCCCCAACCATTGATAACAACCATTGATTGATTTTCCATCCTTATTGTTTGCCTTTTCAGTTATGGCATATAATGAAATTATATAATATGGGTCCTTTTTACTCCTGAGTAATATTTTATTATATGTCTCACCATAGTTTTTCTACCCCTTCACCTATGAAACAATTTCTAGACTGTTCTTTTTTAATGAAAAAAGAATGGTTATAAATATTTGAAAGCAAGTTTTATTTTATTTTTTATGAACATGAGTTTTCAATTTTTTGGATACATACCCATGTGAATGATTGCTGGATCATATAGTAATTACATGTTTAACTTTATAAAAACTGGTAAACTTTCTTCCAAAGTGACTGTACCATCTTGTGTTCCCACTAGGAATGAATGAGCATATTTGTTGCTTCACATCCATGCCAGCATTTGCTGTGGTCAGTTTTAATTTTATTAAACAAATTTAATAGATATGTTGCAGGATCTTATTTTTATTTTAATCTGAATTTTCCTAATAATTACTGATTACGAACATCATTTCACATGCTTATTTTCCATTTCCATACTATCTTTTGTGAAGTCTCTGTTTATATCTTTTGTCCCCTTTTTATTGGGTTGCTTGTTTTCTTCTTGTTGATTTATAAGTCTTCTTCATATGTTCTGGATACAAATCCTTATTCACAGATGGTATTTGTAAATATTTCTGTCCCAGTTTGTGGTTTCTCTTCATTTTCTTAGCAGTGTATTTTACAGAACACTTTTTTCCTCAATTTAATGAGGCCCAATTGGTGAAATTTTTTTGTGGATCATACATCTGGTGTCATATTTAATAACTCATGGCCAGACTCAAAGTCACACAGATTTTCTTTTACAAATGTTTTAACTTATGTTTTACATTTAGTTCTATGGTCTATTTTGAGTGAATTTTTATATGAGATATGAGATATGTGTCAAGTTTATTTATTTATGACAATGTCCAATTAAATGACCATTCTGTGTTCATTGTATTGCTTTTGTGTCTTTATCAGAAATTAGCTGACTGTGTTTATGTGGGTCTCTTTCTAGGTTGTCTACTCTGTTTCTTTCATTGATCTATGTGTTTATATTATTATTAATATCAAACTATCTTGATCAAAGGAGCTTTAAAGTAAGGAGCTTTAAAGTAAGTGTTAGTATTGGGCAGTGTACCTTCTGCAATTTGTCTTTTGTTTTCAGAATTTTTTTGGCCATTATACTTCTTTGCCTTGCTGTGTAAATTTTAAAATCAGGTTGTCAGTGTCTACAAATTCTTGTTTGAAATTTTACTGTGGTTGTATTGAATTTATGAATAAAATTGGGAAGAGTTAGCATCTTAACAGTAGTAAATCTTCTAATCTATGAACAAAGTATTTTTCTCCATTTATTTAGTTTTTTATTCCTTTTATTGGTATTTATAGTTTTCAACATACAGATGATGATCATATTTTGCTAATATTCTCAAAATTCTGCAGGTCAGAGTTACCTAGGTGAAATCAAAGCACATGACTAGACAAAGATTCAGTATCAGGATCTTCACCACAACACAGTCTCTTGCCCTCAAACTTTCAATAGTTCTCCATTATACTGTAGGAAGATTTCCAACTCCTTAGCATAAAATTTACATTATGACCTCTGATTAGTGTTTCCTTAACTTCTTTTTCTTCAGATTTGTTTTTTTATTATTTTAAAATAATTTTTACTTTTTATATACAGCTGATATACAGTATATTAGTTTTAGGTGAGTAATCCAATGATCAGACATTTATATAATTTACAAAGTGATCACCCTAATAAATCTAGTACTCATCTGACATCACACATAGTTATTACAATATTACTGACTATTCCTTATCCTGTCTTTTACATCTTCATGACTAAAGTGTAAGTATCACTTGGTACTTCTTAATCCCTTCGCCTTTTTCACTCATACCTCCAACCCTTCTCCCATCTGTCAATTATCTAAATATTCTCTGTATCTATAAGTCTGTTTCTGGTCTGCCTGTTCATTTATTTTGTTTTTTAAATTCAACATATAAATAAAATCATATGGTATTTTTCTTCTCTGTCTGACTTATTTTGCTAACACAATACCCTCTAAACTCATCCATGTTGTTGTAGATGGCAAGATTTTTTAAAAATGGCTGTCATATTTCATTGCTATATTCACCATCTATTGATGGACACTTAGATTGCTTCCATATCTTGACTATTGTAAATAACACAGCAAGGAACACATGGATGCATATTTGTTTTTTATTTAGTGTTTTGGGTTTCTTTGGAATAATACCCAGAATTGGAATTGCTGGGTCCTTTGTTGTTTCTTGTTACAACCTTTGTTTTAAAATCTATTTTCTGTGGTATTAGTATTGCTGTTCTAGATTTTTTTGGTTTCCATTTTTATGAACTATCTTTTTGCATCTCTTTACTTTTAGTCTGTGTGTGTTTTTGATCTGAAGTTAGTCTCTTGTAGACAGCACATGTAAAGGTCTGGCTTTCTTAACTTCTTAGCCACCATATGTCTTTTGATTAGAGCATTTAATCCACTTGCATTTAAAGTAATTGTTGATAGGTATATATTTATTGACATTTTATTATTCATATTTTTAAGTTTTTTTCTTTTTTCTTAAAGAAGACCCTTTAACATTTTTTCTTGTAATTCTGGTTTGGTAGTGATGAACTCCCTTTAGCTTTTTCTTATCTCCTTTTTTAACTTCTATTACACTTTCACAACTTTGGCTGTAGTTAAACAAAAATTGAGGCTATCTTTTCCCTCAGGCTATGCCTGGACACTTAATGCCTCTCTGGGAATAGTCTTTTCAGTCTTAATGTTGCCTCATTAATCTTCCCTGTGTCCAGACCATGGGAGATCCAGAATGAAGGATCCCTTATCTGAGCCCAGATTACAGATCATTTCTGGGCAACTTGTCTTTCATCTTTACCTAGTTGCCCTAGTTGAGATAAATATTGTTACCTCCTCACTTCTTTAGGAAAATTTTATTCAAAGGCATTTTGTCTCCAAATATTGGATATGTCTGTATTCTTCTTAATGGAGCTGGGATGACTTTGTAAAGATGAAAATCTGATCATGTCAGTCTTCTAATTAAAAATCATTTAATGGCTCCTTGTTTCCCACTGAATAAGGTCCAAATGCCTCAACATCATGTTCCAGATTCTATGAGAGTTCCATGTTCTCCTCTCCAGCTCATCTTACTAATGATACACTGTGATTCAATCAAATGAATTTTGCTTTAACCATGTAAGATTGTGCTAAGTCCTAAAGATCTCCCAAAGACTCTGTGCTATCTTCTAATTTAGCACATTTCTGAATTGCAATGTTTTGTTTCTTTGTATACTTTTCTATACTGTATGTTCCCTATGGACAGAAGCAGTGTCTGTTCTCTGACATATCCTCAGGAGATGTTACAGTGTCTGGAAAATAAATACTTGTTGATTTTTTAAAAAATGAATGAATGAATAAGGATATCACTGTGTTTATTTTCATGAGACTATGTAACCCAATATTTATAGAGGTTTTAATACAAAACAGATCTTTGGATTTTTCAGGCTGTTACCTGTTCAGCAGGGCAGAAGGTCATACACATAGAGAAATGGAAAGTTCAAAACCATTTTTATAGAACAAGACAACATTCTCAGTGCCCTCATTATACTGCATGACACAAAAAGAACAATAGCTTAACGAGCAATCCACATAATGAACCTGTATTCTTCTTGTCAAAATGACCTTGTAGGACTATGTAGAGCAATATTGCAACCATTACAGCAACTGAAGAAAGATCAAAGGTCCAGAACTCATAATGAATAGATAAGGCATACACTGGAAGTAGGCATGTGTGGTACCATATTTAAAGCACAGAAATTAATTAATTAAGTAAAAATGAGATGTGCTAAATTGCCTGTCACAGAGCTGAGACCACTGCAGCAAGAGTCATCTTCAAATCATTAGGACAATGCCACATATACACAGGTTGAGAAACAATATGAATAATGGCTCCTTATATTTAATTAGGAATAGTCTTAGTTGAGGTGAAAATTTATAGTTGTTTTAGGTTTTAAAGTCTGAAGTTTCATATGTACAGGCTCCCTGAAGGCACAACAATCTCTACCTTTAGATATATTATCAGATAGACAATCTGATACGTGAGACACTTGAAAATATTTGACCAAATAATTGTAAAATTCTATCTAGCTTAGTGGAATGGGAAGAGTGCAGCTTTGAAGTCTTTTAAGGATAGTTTTAAATTGTGTCCACATGCTTACTAGCTGTGTAATCTTTGATGAACTAAGTATACAATTACTGCTGGTTTTATCTGTAAAATGGGACACAGTCGATCTACCTTAATGGTCTCCTGATATGATTGCTGGGAAGAAAGTACTGAACCCATTTTTCTATTCAAACCTCACTGCAATTGCAACCACATCTTATCATTCAGCCATTTCTGAATCTTTTCTTTCTCCACCCCTTAGGAAACAGGAATGTCTTCCAACAGCAAAAGTTTCCCCTGAACATAATTTCATGGACAATAAGAAAATATCAAGTGGGGAAACTGAGCATTACTTAATTTCAATGCTTAATTCTTGTTAAATACCCATCATTTTCCTTTCTTCTTTCTGTTTTCTAGTCTATCATAATCTAAGCATGTAGACTAGTTGTTATATTAATAACTACATTGAGCATTGTCATCACATAGTGAAAACTAAAATCAACCCTTATTAAGTCAGCTTTATTTGAAAAGGAGCTTTAGGTTTCTGATTCCTGATAATAACCTTTCAGCTTAATAGTTTAAGTTCTAGAAAATGTAAACTCAGTTGAAGCTATTGTTAGTGATTAACTTTCTAGTACAAATCAGTTTCTGATTCTTTCCTGAAGGCTCCTCTTAATAGAAAAATAGCAGAGGACACTGGTAGTGAAGGAAGGAGTCATCCTCTTAGAAAGTGACTGGTGATACTGAGGACCAAGAGCCTACTACAGACGCTGAAAATCCAGATTGGCTCCCTGCAAAAATGCCATATGGCACTGCCATTCACTGCTATATTTTTATTCTGTTTCAATATGTGCAAAAATTGGTAAATAATTTATGAAATTATAAATAAATTATGTTAGTATTTTATAGATAAAAAGCATAAAGCTGCAAAATTTCACTAAATTCTCTAATGTTAATATAGTTATTTTTAGAATTGCAAAAGAATTGTATATTTCTGTATTTCACCTTGACCATTTTTTAGGTAAGTACACATCTGGGCAATTATTATCCATGTTTTATCATATTAACCTGAGAGCATGGCCTGTGTTAGGATTCAGAATGAACTGAATTCTCCAGCATCTGGTTTTTGCCCTTCAATCATTTGTCCCATTTTCTTTTGCATTTTGTTGCCCATTTACATTGTTTAGATATAAGAGATGGTCTCTGACATGTTTTCAAATCTCCAAATTTATTTCACCTATGTTTCAAATGACTAAAATCATGTGGCACATCGCTAATGCCACTGATTATCTTATAGTATAATATTTAAAAGATAATACTGTATATGTGAATCTCTTAACAACAATCAATTATATATACATTTTAATAAAGCAATGATATATCACATATACAATACATAAATAATTCTTGTTTATATGTATCTAGGACAAAGTTATAAATCCTAGAGAAAATAAATTCTTAAACATAAATTACCAATGGTATTTTTAAATTGACTCGATATCTGAGGAAATGATAAATATAATAAATACCATGAACAACTTTTAAAAATGCATACAACTATTTCAAATCAAACTATACAAGTAATTGACCATGAAATCATTTGCAGCTTTCTAGTGCCTGATCTGCTATTGTATTTGCAGTCAGTCATTTTTCATGTAAAACTTTTATTTAATTCTGCAGAGGGATTAGTGATCTGTATCCAGTGATCAGTATTTCCCTCATTACAGTTGCAGAAGAATGAGAATTTTGTCACTTCCAAGTCTATGAATAGTTTTCTATTCTTCACCTCCCCACCTTTTCCTGCAACACACACTCATGTTCAACTCACCGCATGTCTATAATATTCACCCCATCTCAGTCCCCACCCACCCTTATACAGAAGTCTCAGATGCTTTTCCAGAATGTCACTGGAGATTTTGGTGAACACAGGTGTCTCTGGAATTCTCTATAGATTTTACAAATCAGTAGGGAAGGGGTTAATTTCCATTTTCTGACATACAGTTATCTCATCAGTTTGGGGGTCACTAAATAACATTTTCAGAACATCCCAAGAAATCCCTCAGTCCCTAGGAAATCTAAACACTGATTACCCTACAGGTTAGGTACTGTGATGTGTTTTGTAGAAAAGGAAGCAAGATTTAGAAAAAATAATTTATTTAACCAGCATATGTATTAGGTACCTACAACAATTATCTAGGCAGATAGGGATAATAGAGCTGAGGTTCAAACACAGCTCAAACTCTTTCCAGTATATTTTTTATTTGCTGATCAAATGCTACTTATTTACTTACTTATTTATGCAATGTATCACATATGGCCTATCATTACTGACACACTTTTGTTTTCTCCTCTTTTGAATAACATATTCTGTGAAGGAAGAGATTTTTCTCTCTTTCTCTATTTGGGTTATTACAGAATGTCTTTTTTGACTGAAATGAACGTGACTAATAATGTGCCAAGTAGCTCCAAGACATAAATGCTTCTTTTTCTACATACCTGATCTCTTAGTTTCAAACTTATTCCTACAGATATGAAGGAAAATTATCTTTATCTTCAAAAGCTCTCTCTCTTTTTTTATTTTGAATAATATATTTTTTGAATTTTTTATTTTAATTGTTGCTGTACAATTTCCTATCTTTTATTCCCATCCCAATCCACCCACCCAGCCCTCCCCACCTCCCTCCCATTTCCACCTGCCCCTAGTTTTTAACCATGTGTCCTTCATACTTCTTCCTGTAAACCCTTCGCCTTTTCCCCTGAAATTCCCCTGAGATCCCCTCTCCTCTCCCCTCTGAACACTGTCAGACTGTTCTCTATTTCAGTGTCTTTGGTTACATTTTGCTTGTTTCTTTCTTTTGTTCTTTAGGTTCCTGTTAAAGGTGAGATCATATGGTATTTGTCTTTCACTGCCTGGCTTATTTCGCTTAGCATAATGCTTTCCAGTTGCATCTAAGCTGTTGCAAAGGGTAGGAGTGCCTTCTTTCTTTCTGCTGCATAGAATTCCATTGTGTAAATGTACCATAGTTTTTTGATCCATTCATTTACTGATGGGCATCTATGTTGCTTCCAACACTTGGCTATTGTAAATTGTGCGGCTATGAACATTGAGGTGCATAGTTTCTTCTGGATTAGTGTTTCAGGGTTCTTAGGATATAATCCTAGCAGTGGAATTGCTGGGTCAAAAGGTAGATCCATTTTTAGTTTTCTGAGGAAGTTCCATACTGTTTTCCATAGTGGTTGTGCCAGTCTGCAGTCCCACCAACAGTGCACTAGGGTCCCCTTTTCACCACAACCTCTCCAGCACTTGTTGTTTGTTGCTCTGTTTATGATGGCCATTCTGACTGGTGTAAAGTGGTATATCATTGTGGTTTTAATTTGCATGTCTCTGATAGCTAGCGATACTGAGTCTCTGGATCCTCTGTATGTTCTCCTTGGAGAAGTGTCTGTTCAAGTCTTTTGCCCATTTTTTAATTGGGTTGCTTGTCTTCTTAGAGTGGAATCATGTAAGTTCTTGATATATTTTGGAGATTAAACCCTTGTCTGAGGTATCATTGGCAAATGTTTTCCCATATAGTTGGTTCTCTTTTCATTTTACTGCTCTTTTCTTTAGCTGTGCAGAAGCTTTTTATTTTGATGAGATCCCACTTGTTTATTCTTTTCTTTATGTCCCTTGCTCTGGGGAACGTATAAGTAAAAATGTTGCTGCGTGAAATATCTGAGATTTTCCTGCCTATATTCTCCTCCAGGACTTTAATGGTGGCATGGCTTATATTTAAGTCTTTTATCCACCTTGAATTTATTTTTGTGTATAATGTAAGTTGGTGCTCAAGTTTCATTTTTTTTGCATGTAGCTGTCCAGTTCTTGAATCAATTCTTTTCCTTCTTCCCCATGTCAGTCTTTCCCACATCATTTCTCAGCTGTACTGGAACAGTCTGCTCCTACATCCCCACATTTTAAGCCTCTCTGTCTTGTTTAATATTGATATTTACTGGAAGAACCATCATTATATGTCATCATAAGGCCTTTTACAGCTTTTCTCACCACTACCACCATCACTGCCACCTCCACTGTCATCGCCACCACCATTTTGGTCCCATCACTCCTCCTACCCTGTTGTATCTCACCTTCCATCCACACTGAATTGTTCCTTTTCCTTTAATGTGCCTTGTTTCCTCATGTCTCTGTATATCATCTCTTGTTTTCCCACTTTCCAGAAAAACTCTTTGCCATTTTTTCTTGGACCTAGAGAGCCTTCTCTTTCTTCAAATCTGGTCAAATATTGTCTCCATAGAAGCTTTCCTAATGCCCATTCCCAGGCAGTACCTTAACGCCTTCTTGTTTTTCTCATATATTCATAACAATGTGAATATGTGTATTTTTAGGTATTAATTATTTTGAATATTTTTGCTTGTCTCCTGGTGTTGGGAACCTCCCTGACTGGTATCAGAAGCTGAAACCCCCACCTAGGCTAAGGCTAAGGGAACGCCCTTGGAACTGTAAGCCAGCAAGGAGACAAAAGCTTATCTTCCTGGCAGGAATACTGCTTCTGCTGCTTTATTCATAACTGAACCCCAAAAAGCTTGGTCAGTTAGCCAAAGACAGGTAAGATTCCCCAAGGGGGGAACAACCTAAGACAGGCACGATCACTTTGGGAGGCCCCCCAAAAGAAGGACTTGGGGGGCTGCAGCAAAAGGGGGTGATGGACCCTCGCTCCTCGGCTTTGACATAGCCTGAGTTCTCAGCGTCTGAGAGAAAACCTCCTTGTCTCCCAGTTGCCTTAGTTCCCTTGTTCCACCTAAGCCTGAAACAATGACAGGGTGGTGCAGCTCTGCACTGAGACGTGCGGATTCCCCGGGGTGATCAGGCCTAAGAAAGAACATGTAAACTACTGTGAAACCTTCTTTGTTTAGAATGCTCTCAGTTGAATGAGAAGGGTCTTAGGAGGAAGTTAGTTTGTTCCTCAGTCTTACAGCTCTTTGACCCCGACTCAATAGACCGGCAGAGTTCTTTGTTTTCTGTGGTTCCTTACTTCCCCCTAATGACTTCTGTACTTTACCTGAATTATTATGCAAAATGAGCCCAATAAAAGCAGGTATGGATGGTAAATCAGCGCGCTTCCCACTAGGGGGGGTGGCATTTCGTCCCTATTTCCCCACAGAAACTAGTTTGTCTCTGTGCATGTGTGTTTTTTCTTGCGTGTTTTCGTCGAGCCATCCACAGAGTTCCATGGTCACTGCTGGCCGGTGACCCACGTGCAACATCCTGGTATCACTAAAAGGCAAAAACAAAGCACAGGAATTGGGTTTGGTTGTTTTTCTCTCTCTATTACTGGGCTGACACATACAGCATGAACAAGGAGAGTCAGAATGTAACCAGTGAGGCTAAGAAGTGGAATTACAACTAATTCATGTGATGTGCTCATCTCTTCCCAAGCTGCCATTCCTCAAGTACACTGTGTTTTCCCCCTCAATCTGAAAAACTGTAGGAGTAAATAATTTTAGTAAGTCATTACTGATAAGTGGGATTAGAATGATACCAAATTTTGACTTTCTTAAGAGACTGCAATTCAGGCTCTTCTCTAAGCTCATTGCCATATGCTGCTCTTAGAAATTAAATCATTTTACAATCATACATGAACTAGTGGGGGCTAGGAGAATCATAGCTTTTTTCAGATTTTAAAATTAGACTTTTTCTTGAACTTTGAGCTGAGATATTTTTAGATTTAGAAAAATACGATTTTAACAAAACTATTTTCACTTTCTAATTTAAATCAGAAAGATGTGATGAAGTCAATTATTGTGGTTTGGAAATAATAAGGCCAATTCTCCTACACAGGAAGCTAGAGTTGGACATGATCAGGGCTCCTGGTGTCCTGCTCCCAAGTATGGTAGAAACTCATGCAGATTCTGACTGTACTGAGTAGGTCTCAGGTGGTTCTCAAGAAGGGGAGTGCATGGTAGTGGGTTGATGCGACCAGAAAGCCATCTAAGTCACCATTCACCAGAAACTCTCCAGGTCTGTTGTCACCTCTGCTGTTTTACTTTCTGTGCTTAAAAAAAGTGGGTCCACAGGGATTTTAGAGCAAGAACTCAGAAATATGAAGTAAAGAAGAAAAATAAAGAGGGGGACTCATCTGCTTCTGTGCAGAAGACTCAGTCCAGTAAATATTGTTGAGCTTCTATGTGCCAGGCACAATGAAGCTCTGGGGACAAATATGTCAGAGTTTCTGCTCTGAAGAACCTTAAGTATAATGAACTACTCATATATAGGTCAGGAACCAAGAAATTACATTGTAGAATAAAACAGGCAAAACACAATTTTTGAAAAAATCAGCTAGGTGAGACTGATTTTAATGACTCATAAAATCAGACTCTTAAATGAATCTTTGGGGAATGAAGGAAGCCTTCCTAAAGATAGTGACATCTAAGACAAGATATTAAGAGAGAGGTGTAATCAGTCAAGGGAAGGTGGAAAAGGGTGCTGAGCAATCAAAGACATAGGGAAAGAAAAATATGGTCCCTAGCACCAAGGAGCCTACTGCAAATAGACCAATGTGGTTAGAGCTCATGGGTATAGAGGTCAAGCCTGGGTTTTACGGCTTCTCACCTGTGTCACTTTTCTTCTTTTTTAAAAATATATTTTATTGATTATGCTACTACAGTGTCCCATTCTGCTCCCCACCCCTGCCGTATTCCCCTCTGCTTTGCACACCCCCTCCCACCCACATTCCCCCACTTTAGTTCATATCCCTGGGTCATACATATAAGTTCTTTGAGTTCCACATTTCCTATACTATTCTTAACTTCCTCCTGTCTATTTTGTACCTACCATTTATGCTTCTTATTCTCTGTACCTTTTCCCCCCATACTATCCCCTTCTCCTCCCTACTGATAACCCTCCATGTGATCTCCACTTCTGTGATTCTGTTCCTATTCTAGTTATTTGCTTAGTTTGTTTGTTTGTTTGTTTGTTTGTTTGTTTTAGGTTTGGTTGTTAATAGCTGTGAATTGTTGTCACTTTACTGTTCATATTTTTTATCTCCTTTTTCTTAGATAAGTCCCTTTAACATTTCACATAGCAAGGCCTGGGTGATGCTGAATTCCTTTAACTTAACCTCATCTGGGATGCACTTTATCTGTTCTTCTATTATAAGTGATAGCTTTGCTGGATAGAGTAATCTTGGATGTAGGTCCTTGCCTTTCATGACTCCAAATACTTCTTTCTACCCCCTCTTGCCTGCAAGGTTTCTTTTGAGAAATCAGCTGGTAGTCTAATGAAAACTCCTTTTTGGTAACTCTCTTCTTTTCTCTTGTTGTTTTTTTTCTTTAAGATTTTATTTATCTATTTTTAGAGAGGGAAAGGAGGAAGAAAGAGAGAGAGAAAGAAACATCAATGTACGGTTGCTGGGGGTCATGGCCTGCAACCCAGGCATGTACTCTGACTGGGAATCAAACCTGCAACACTTTGGTTCGCAGCCCGCGTTCAATCCACTGAGCTACACCAGCCAGGGCTCTCTCTTGTTGTTTTTAAGATTCTCTCCTTATCTTTAATCTTGGGTAGTGTAATTATGATGTGCCTTGGTATGTTCCTTCTTGGACCCAACTTCTCTGAGACTCTGAGCTTTCTGGACTTCCTGAAAGTATATTTCCTTTGCCAGACTGGGGAACTTCTCCATTATTTTTTCAAATAAGTTTTAAACTTCTTGGTCTTCTTCTTCTCCTTCTGGTAGCCCTATGATTCAGATGTTGGAACATTTAAAGATGTCCTGGAGGTTCCAAAGCCTCTCCTCATTTTTCCGAATTCTTATTTCTTCATTCTGTTCTGGTTGAATATTTATTTCTTCCTTCTGCACCAAACCATTGTTTTGAGACCTCGTTTCCTTCCCATCACTGTTGGTTCCCTGTAGATTTTTCTTTATTTCACATAATGCAACCTTCATTGCTGCCTGGGTCTGTTTTATAGTGTTGAAGTACCTAGTGAGTTCCTGGAGCATCTTGATAACCAGTGTTTTGAACTGTGTCTGATATATTGGCTATCTCTTCATCACTTAGTTGTATTTTTTCTGGAGCTTTGAACTGTTCTTTCATTTGGGCCATTTTTTTTTGGAGGGGGGCTCTCAATGAGCCTATTACATAGTAAAGGGTGGAGCCTTAGGTGTCCACCAGTGTGGAGCAACCCACATGTTGTGATGCTGTATATGGGGAAGGTGTCCGAGAGGGAACAGTGCCACTTGTCAGCTCTCTGCCTTCTTTCAGTCACCTCCTCCCCTCCCCACAAGCAAACTGGGCCCTTCTGGTGCTGATTCCTAGGTAGGTGGCTTTGTGTACATTCTAGAACTCTGTAGGTCTCTCCAATGAACTCTCCTGTGAAGCTGAGAGTTTCTCCCATTGCCGCCTCAACCCCCACAAGTGTTTTCAATCAGAGAGGCTTTGTTTCCCCACGCTGGAACCCTGGGTTGTGTGGTCTATCTCGCTCCCCAGTTGTTCCTCCCAGTTTATGTGCCCAACACCACCTTTACCGCTGCCACCTTGCTGAGTCCTCTCCACCCAGCTAGCCATTTCTGCCCCTCCTACTGGTCTGGATGAATGTTTCTTCTTTAACTCCTTGGTTGTTTGACTTCCATACAGTTCCATTTTCTGTCAGTTTTGGTTGTTTTTTTTTGTTTGTTTTTAAATTTGTTGCTGTCCTTCTTTTGGTTGTGTGAAGAGGTACAGTGTGTCTACTTACACCTCCATCTTATCTAGAAGTTTCTCTTCTTCTTAACAGAAATTTGGGAGATTTACTTTGGGGGCTACTGGCTAAATATGAGCTGAGAGTTGGATCCAGTGTACTTGAGTCAGAGTTAGTACACTAGCAGTACACTAGTTAGTCCACCACAGAGAAAAGAAGAATGCTTATAATAAGCCAAACTTTTTAAAGGAGGATGAGCCTGGAAAGTCAGGAAACACACACACACACATACACACACACAAACACACAGAGCTAACTTTGATGATCAGGGTAGTGAATGGGAAATGGAGCCAAACCCAGGAAATTTAAGGAATATGGCAGGTTAGGAACACTTGTAGAGAGTTTGATATGATTTTTATAGTCACTGTTTTCATATTCTTGGCTTGTAGGATGGCAACTGAATACTCTGTGTGTGTACTAAGCTGAGTAACAACTGAGGTAGACACTTTCTATTTAATATATGATACTGTATCAATTTTATTAGTTTGCCTTTTTAATAGATTAGGTCTTGCTTAGTAGTTAAGCATCATCAGTAGTGGGTTGTAACTGTCTTGTAGAGGCTCAAGAGAGGCGTTTGTTAAATACTCAAGATTTTTTAAAAACTGGTTGTTAAAACATGGGTAGCTTAAAATCAACCATGGTGGGAGTATTAACACCATGGAAATATGCAAGCACTATAAATCAAGGGCTTATTTTTGGTTTGTTTGTTATTTAGTTGGTTTACCCATGTACTATTGATATTGCATCATGCATAAACCTACTATTTACAGTAATTCTGTGAGGTTGTACATCTGGAACCTACATTTGTAATGTGGGGAAATTGAGACATGGAGAGATTGTGTAATGTTTCCAAGATCACAGCTTCTAAATGAAAGAGTAAGTCTTCATATGCAGTTGGTTTGATGCCAGAACCTGCAGTTTTAACTGCAGAGCTAGGGAGTCCCTCCATTCTAAACTCATTTTTACATTTTGTGTGTGTGGAAAAAGTGTTTTAAAAGATTTTTCTTTTGCATACTTAGGAAAACACATCTATCTTTTAGTGAGGAGGAATGTTTTTACATGGCTCAGTTTATGTGGTTTTATTACCTTTAAGTGAAGTGACAAGATAGATGGGAAAATATCTGGATGATTATCTTCAATTAACTTTCCATATGACTGTATGAATTAGTTAATTTATGAAGCAATTTTATTTATTACAGTCTCTGGGCTGGACATTGTTCTAAGTGCTGGAGAAAGAGTTGGAGCTTATATTTTAGCAAGGCAAAAAAGATATGGAGGGGGCCCAAAACACTGGAATTTATTTATAAAAATTGTATATTTATTCTTACATGTTTAAACTTCAGTCACCATCAAAGTTCTCTCCATTTGATGCAATACACCTATCAAGACATTTTTCCACTACTCAAAACAGTTTTTGATCCCATCACTTTTTGTGCCCTTTAGAACTTCTGAGGCTTTTTGTTTTACCTCTCCTACTCTGACAAAATGTTTCTCTTTGAGGACTTTTTACATCTGGGTAAACAAAAAAAAAACAGTCACATGAGGTGAGAGTGGGTGAATAGGGATGGTGAGGCACAGGAATCATACCATTTTTGGTCAAAAATTGCTAAACATTCAGTGCAGTGTGGGCAGGTGCACTCTTAAATCACCCATTATGCAATGGGAAAATGTGTTGAAAGAGTCCTCAGAAAAAATTCACTAAAGCTGAATGCAGCCTCTCACAACAATGCTAACTAGTACACTGATACAGATGGGTCCCTAAAACACTCACCCAGTGGGGGGAAGCTTGTACTACAAGGGGCCTGGCCTCCAGAAGATAATGCCAGCTTTTTCTGGGTTCCCCCTCATATGTACCAAATAAATTATTATTATTATTTATATATTAAACTGTGTTATAAGAAAATTACTTAGGGCAATGGGATTGATAGTAAATGGGGAGATAAAAGCGAAGCAATTCATACTGCACATGAAGATCTAGGGAAAGTGAAAATAGCTTAGGCAGGAACAAAGTTAAAAAGTGTGAGGGCTTTGAAAAAGGCTGCTGTCTTGAGGAGGATCACAGCAGAAGAGGTAGGGGGAAGGGGATGGGGAATCTCACAGGCCATTGGAAATGACTTTGGGTTTTATTCTACTAGTTACAGGAAACCACTCAAGGGTTATATTCTGAACCGATAGGACATCATTTGTGACTTCAGAAGGCCACACTGGCTACAATGTAGAGAGTGACTTTATGGGGGTAAAATGGAAGTAGGGTTGGTCATAGTAGATCAGATGAAAGATGATAATGGTTTTAATGAGGTGGGATTTTGCAGTGGAGGTGGTGAATCCTGACTGCACACTTTATAAAATGTCAGACAATGTGAAAATCACCAACTTCTCTGAGTCTCTAATTTCTCACCTATAACAGATACATTACTGTGCTCCTTACATAGTGATGTGGTGGCACTTAAAATGAGTAAGGTATGTTAAAAGTTCTAGAACAGTGTCTAATAAAAAAACTCTTTAATCCACAATTATTTCTCTTTCTAAGTGTATCCTCAATTACCTTCTCAGAGAACTCCCATGTTTATCACAGAAAAAGTCTTCTAAAGCACAGTCCAATCAAGAGGACACTAGGAAGAACTCTGGTAATTATGGACAATGTTCCTGAGAGTTCCCAAAACCTGGCCCAATCTGCAATTTTCTCAGAAGATAAATAATATATATGATTCAAGAAAGAATTAGAGATTCTGAGAGTAGAAGGAGATTAGTTCAAATGCTTAAAGATTTTTTAATCTTTAAACCAGTGGCCCAGACTGGTTTTGATAGCATATAACTGTTTAATTCAGATCCTGCATTCTGTGAAAGAGTACACTGTTTTACTAGTATGTCAGTAAGTTTTGATTAAACCTCTGCATGTACTTAGCAATGGGCTAGTTTTCAAATAGTTCAAAAAATGAGAAAATTGAGTTTAGAGTTTTTCTCTATTTTCCTCTAGCCATATGTTAAGTAGTTCACTTGTTTTTATTTAAATCTTTCCTTGAAAGGTAACTAAATCCATAACAATCTTCAACAGTGTTTGTAGACTGTAAGTAGTTTTCCACCAGTTGGCAGTCACCAGTCCTAGAAGACCCCCTGGCCACCACTGTTGGTGCTGCCACATGGTTCATCCTGTTCTATCTGGTCTCAACTAGAATAAGCCCCACAAAACACTAAATGATTGGCAGTATCTAATTTTGTTTCTAGATAGTCTTACAAATATAAAACTATATTTGGACTAACACTGAAGTGTTCAGTCATTTTTTGTTTAGATTATTATATTCCTTTTATTAGTTTTTAGCATTTAATATTATTATTTCTTTACTTTATTTATTTTCTTAGTGTTATTCAAGTACAGTTTTCTGCCTTTCTACCCCCACCCATCCTGACCACTCCAGCCCTCCCCACCTTCCTCCCCCATTTCCATCCACTTTTGTTATTGTCCATATGTCCTTTATAATTGTTCCTATAAACCCTTCACCCTTTTTTCCCATTATCCCCTCCCCTTTCCCCTCTGGTCACTGTCAGCCTGTTCTCAATTTCAGTGTCTTTGGCTATGCTTTGCTTGCTTGTTTGTTTTGTTTATTAGGTTCCTGTTAATGGTGAGAGCATATGGTATTTGTCTTTCACTGACTGGCTTATTTCACTTAGCATAATGCTCAAGTTCCATCCATGCTGTCACTCAAAGGGTAGGAGCACCTTCTTTCTTTCTGCTGCATGGAATTCCATTGTGCAAATGTCACGCAGACACTGGCCCGCAGTGTCCGCGGTGTCATAGATGAGACATGAGACATTCACATGGACTACCGAGTCCTCTGTGGAGCAAAAGGGACAGCCTGACTACCCTCTCAAGGGGAGGGTGCCTCAGAGTGGCCTGGCCACTCTCTCAAAGGAGAGCACCATGATCCTTCCCTTCAAAGATTTTTTATTGGCTTTCCATTTGCACAGGAATACAGGTAAAGTTCATTAATCATTGTCAGGCAGTAAGGATCAAACAATAGATACCATACAAAGAATTCTGATGGTCTGTTCTGAGTCAGGGTCTATTAGCTAAAGGTCTACAAAGCTTTTTGGGAAACAAACTCATTTCCTGCTTGGACCTTTATCATTTAATTAAGAGCATTCTTAGCAAAGCAGGTTTCACAGGAGTTTATGTATTCTTTCTCAGGCCTGATCACCCAGGGAACCCCTCCTTTCCAGCACAGGGCTGTAATGCCCTCTGTCATTGTTTCAGGATTAAGTCAGGCAGAGGGAGCAAGGCAGCTGAGAGATAAGAGACTTATCTCAGACACAATGAGGACTCAGGCTTTGTCAAAGCCAAGGGGCGAGGGTCCATCACCCCCTTTTGCTGTAGCCCCCCTAAGTCCTTTCTTGGGGGTCTCCCACATGATCATGACTGTCTTAGGTCATTCCCCCCTTGGGGAATCTTACCTGTCATTAGCTAACTGATCAAGCATTGGGGGTCAGTTATGGAAAAAGGAGCAGAAGCGGTGCTCCTGCCAGGGAGATACACTTTGGCTCCTTAGAGGCTTCTGGTCCGAAGGTCGCTCACTCACCCTTAGCCATGGGGGGGGTTACAGCTCCTGAAACCAGGCAGGGCGGCTCCCAACATAAATGTACCACAGTTTTTTGTCCATTCATTTACTGATGGGCACTTGGGTTGCTTCTAGCACTTGGCTATTGCAAATTGTGCTGCTCTGAACAATGGATTGGTGTTTCAGGGCTCTTAGGATATAATACTAACACTGAAATTGCTGGGTCAAAAGGCAGTTCCATTTTTAGGTTTCTGAGGAAATTCCATATTGTTTTCCACAGTGGTTGCACAAGTCTGTAATCCCACCAGCAGTGCACTAGGGTTCCCTTTTACCCACAACCTCACCAGCACTTGTTTGTTGCTTTGTTTATGATGGTGAGTCTTACTGGTGTGAAGTGGTATCTCATTGTGGTTTTAATTTGCCTCTCTCTGATGTCTAGCGATACTGAGCATCCTTTCATATGTCTCTGGACCCTCGGTATGTCCTCCTTGGAGAAGTGTCTGTTCAAGTCCTTTGCCCATTTTTTAATTGGGTTGCTTGTCTTTTTAAAGTGGAGTTGTGTGAGTGCTTTATATATTTTGGAGATCAAACTCTTGTCTGAGGTATCATTGGCAAATATGTTTTCCCATATAGTTTGTTCTTTCTTCATTTTAATTCTGTTTTCTTTAGCTGTGCAGAAGCTCTTTATTTTGATGAGATCCCATTTGTTTATCCCGTCCTTTCTGTCCCTTGCTTTACGGGACATACTAGTGAAAATACTGCTATGTGGAATATCTGAGATTTTCCTGCCCATGTTCTCCTCTAGGACTTTAATGGTGTCACAACTTATATCTAAATATTTTATCCACCTTGAATTTATTTTTGTGTATAAGTTGGTGCTTGAGTTTCATTTTTTTCTTTTTTTTTTGCATGTAGCTGTCCAGATCTCCCAACACCATTTGTTGAAGGGGCTATCTTTGCTCCATTTTATGCTGCTGCCCACTTTCTTGAATATTAATTGACTGTAGAGACCTGAGTTTATTTCTGGGCTCTCTATTATGTTCCATTGGTCCATGTATCTGTTCTTATGCAAGTACCAGGCTGTTTTGAGTACAGTGGACTTATAATACATTTTGATATCAGGTATTGTGATTCCTCCTAATTTGTTCTTCTTTCTCAAAATTGCTGCAACTATTCAGGGTCATTTATGGTTCCATATAAATTTTGAAGTGTTTGTTCTATATCTGTGAAATATGCTATTGATACTTTAATAGGTGTTGTGTTGAATCTATAAATTGCTTTGGGTAATATGGACATGTTGAGGATGTTAATCCTTCCAATCCATGAACATGGTATATACTTGCATTTGTTTGTGTCTTCCTGAATTTCTTTCTTTAGTGTTGTGTACTTTTCTGAGTACAGGTCTTTTACTTCCTTGGTTAGGTTTATTCCTAGATATTTTATTTTTGTTGTTGTTATGTCAAATGGGATTTTTTCCTGATTTCTCTTTCTGATGTTTCATTGTTGGTATGCAAAAATGCCTTTGATTTCTGGATATTGACTTTGTATCCCTCTGTTTTGTCCAATTCATTTATTAAGCAGAGTAGTTTTTTTCTGGAGTATATAGGCTTTTCTATGTACACTATCATGTCATTTGCAAACAATGACAGTTTTGTTTTTTCTTTTCCAATTTGGATGCCTTTACTTCTTTTTCTTGTCAGATTGCTGTCTAAAACTTCCAATATTATGTTGAATAGAAGTGGTGAAAGTGGATAACCTTGTCTTGTTTCTGATCTTAGTGGGAAAGATTTCAGTTTTTGCCCATTGAGTATGATGTTGGCTGTAGGTCTCTCATATATGGCCTTTATTATGTTGAGGAATGCTCCCTCTATTCCCACTTTACTGACTATTTTTATGATAAGTGGATGTTTATCAAATGCTTTCTCCATATCTATTGATACAATCATGTGATTTTTATGTTTCTTTTGTTTATGTGATGTATTATATTTATTGATTTGTGGATATTGTACCATCCTTGTATCCCTGGGATGAATCCCACTTGGTCATGGTGTATGATCTTTTTAATGTATTGTTGGATGCAGTTTGCCAATATTTTGTGGAGGATTTTAGCGTCAATGTTCATCAGTGATATTGGCCTGAAATTTTCTTTCTTTGTTGTGTCTTTGTCTAGTTTTGGGATTAGGGTGATTCAGGTTTCACAAAAAAACGTTTCAGGTGTCTTCCATCTTCTTGGAATTTTTGGAATAGTCTGTGAAGGATAGGGCTTAGCTCTTCCTTAAATGCTTTGTAGAATTCTCCTGTGAAACCATCTGGTCCAGGGATTTCGTGTGTTGGGAGTTTTTTAATTACTGCTTCAATTTCACCAGCTGTTATTGGTCTGTTCAGACTTTCTGCTTCTTCATTGAGTTTTGAGAGATTAAATTTTTCTAGAAATTTTTCCATTTGACCTAGGTTTTCAAATTTCTTGACATACAGTTCTTCATAGTAATTTCTTACAATCCTTTGTATTTCTGTGGTGTCAGTTGTAATCTCTCCTCTTTCATTTCTGATTGTGTTTATTTGGGTCCTCTCTCTTTTTCTCTTGATGAGTCAGCTTAAAGGCTTGTTGATTTTGTTTATCTTTTCAAAGAACCAGCTCCTGGATTTATTGATTCTTAGAATTGTGCTTTTAGTCTCTATGTTGTTTAATTCTGTTCTGGTCTTGGCTATTTCCTTCCTTCTACTTGCTCTGGGCTGTCTTTGTTGTTGTTCTTTGAGTTCTTGTAGGTGTAGAGTTAGGTTGTTTATTTGAAATATTTCTATCTTTTTTAGGTATGCCTGTATAGCTATGAACTTCCCTCTCAGGACTGCCTTCACTTGTGTCCCATAAGTTTTTGGCTATTATGAGTTCATTTTCACTTGTTTCCAGGAACTTTTTATTTTCTCCTTGGACTCCTTCTTGACCCATTCATTGTTTAGTGGCATGCTATTCAATCTTCATGAGTTTGAGTGTTTTGGGGTTTTTTCCTTGAGGTTGGTTTCTAGTTTCAGGACTTTGTGTTCAGGGAAAATGCTTGATATGACTTCAATTTTCTTGAATGTGTTGAGGCTTGCTTTGTGTCCTATCATGTGTTCTCTCTTTGAAAATGTTCCATATACGTTTGAAAAGAATGTGTATTTTGCTTCTTTGGGATGAAGGCTCTATATATACCAGTTAAGTTCATTTGATCTAAGACATTGTTCAATGCTGCAATATCTTTGTTGATATTTTGTTTGAAAGGTCTGTCCATTTTTGACAGTGCGTTGTTGAAATACCCTACTATAATTATATTACTGTTGATATCTTTCTTGAAATCCTCCAAGATTTTCTTTATGTATTTGTGTGCTCCTATTTTGGGTGCATATATATTTACAATGTTCATGTCCTCTTTATGGATTCTTCCCTTGAGTATTATGAATCAACCTTCTGGGTCTCTTTTTATGGACCTTTTTTTGAAGTCTGTTTTGTCTGGTATGAGTATTGCTACCGCAGCTTTTTTTTCCCTCTCCATTTGCTAGGAAAATTTGTTTCCAGGCCTTCACTTTCAGTCTGTGTAGGTCTTTTGTTCTGAGGTGCATCTCTTGTAGGCAGCATATGTGTGGGTCATGCTTTCTTATCCATTTGGTTACTCCTTATCTTTTGATTGGAACATTTAGTCCATTTATGTTTCAGCTTATTCATTGCCATTTTTCCATACTTGTGTTCCTCTCTTTCTCACTCCATTTCTTCCTTTTCTTAAAACAGTCTATTTAGCATCTCTTGCAGAGCTGGTTTGGTGGATGTGTATTCTTCTAGACTTCTTTCATCTGGGAAATTCCTTATTTGGCCTTCCATTTTAATTGAGAGCCTTGCTGGCTAGAGTAATCTTGGTTGCAGTCTTCTGGCTTTCATTACTTGGAATATTTCTTGCCATTCTCTTCTGGCCTGGAACGTTTCCATTGAGAAATCAGCTGCTAGCCTTGTCAGGGTTTTCTTGTATGTTACTTCCTTTTTCTCCATTGCTGCCTTTAAGATTCTCTCTTTGTCTTGGAATTTTGTCATTTTAATTATGATGTGTATTGAAGTGGGCCTCTTCAGGTTCCTCTTCTTTGGCACTATGTGTTTCCTGGATGTGTGTGACTTTTTTTTCCTCATCAAATTAGGGAAGTTTCCCATCATTAACTTTTCAAACAGGTTTTCTATCCCTTGCTCTTCTTCTTCTCCTTCTGGTATCCCTATTATTTGGATATTGTTACATTTCATGTTGTCTTGCAGTACCCTCACCACTTTTTCATTCTTCCTGAGTCTTTTTTCTTCTTCTTGCTCTATCTGAGAGTTTTTTCTACCTTATCCTCCAACTCACTTATTCAATCCTCTGCTTCATCCAGCCTGCTTGTAATTCCTTCTAATGTGTTTTTTATTTCTGATATTTTATTGTTCATTTCTTTCTGTTTTTATTTATAGTTTCTATTTCCTTTTTCATGTTGATGTAGTTCTCACTCAGTCCCTTGTGAAACAACTGTCTGTGAGTTCCTCGAGCATCTTTATAACCATTAATTTGAATTCTATATCTGATAGTTTGTTTACCTCCATTTTGTTTAGCTCTTTTAGTGGGGAGTCTTTTGATTGAATGTTCTTTTTTTGTCTCACCATTTTAGGTGACTCTTTTTGTTTGTTTCTGTGCTTCCTGATGTTTTGCCTTGATAGCTGTCTTTGTAGGGTGAACTTCTATGGTAGGAATTCTATGAAGTTCAGTGGTGTAATCTTTGATCTCTTTGACTGGCCACTCTAGGTTTGCCCTTTCTTCTGTTTGTGTGAGCTTTCTTGTTGTACTTGGGATTGTACCTTTGGTGGTTTCTGTATTGGTGGTTTTTCTCCTCCAGCGAGTATACTAATGTTCGCAGCTCCCACCTATTCTTGTATGTGATCAGTAGCAGGAGGTAGGCAAAATGGATTAAGACAGTGGGAGAGTATTTTATAGGATTTAATGTACCAGCAAGTAGAGAAGATATAGGAGATTCTTTGGATAAGTATAGCATTAACTGTGATATTTCACCTAATTAGCCACTTTTTATAAAAGGTGAAAGAGAGCTAAGACTCATGTTAGAGGGGAGGATGATTGTGAACTGAATCCAGAAAACAGAGAGCTTGTGTAAGGTTAGATGGTGAGATATCATGAGATTAAAGTGCAGAAACTAGGTGTAATGTGAGAGAGAATAGAGTTAACCACAATACTAATAATGCTCAGGATTAAAGCGAAGTGGGTGAAGATCATGGAGGGTTGCTGTGTAGTATGTACAATTGTATGGAACAACAATTATTTGCAATAGTACTGAAACAACAATAATATGACAAGAAATATATGATTTAGGTAATCAGAATAGGAAGTACCCAATTAAGAGTTGTGTGTTATTGGAATATGGGTGAAGTGAAAGAAAGAAAATTAAAATACAATGCAGAGAGAATGAGGAAAACCAGTCAAGCAATGCAATTAAACAGGGAAATAAAATAAGGAAAACTAAACATAAGGAAGAGAATAAGGAAAACCAGTCAAGCAATGCAATTAAACAGGGAAATAAAATGAGGAAAACTAAACATAAGGAAGAGAATAAGGAAAACCAGTCAAGCAATGCAATTAAACAGGGAAATAAAATGAGGAAAACTAAACATAAGGAAGAGAAATAAAAAATATTAATAAAATAAGAGTGGTAAAAAATAATTGCAAGATAATAATAATACACATACATAATAAAATGCCAGTTATGTGGGATAGCACAATGACATTTGTCTCAGTTTCTCATTTTTTGTGGTTAGCCTTGTGCTCCCCTTTTTGATCTGTTTCTGGATCCTTTGTAACTCTGAGTCTTACCATTTCACTTGGGAGAAGATAAAAAGGTTGGGGGGAGAAACAGGATCCAAAGAGAAAAAAAAGATAATAATAAGCCTTCTGCTGACTTTAAACCTGTTCAGCAAGTTCTGCTGGTCTTCCTAGATGCCACAGGAAAAGGGGGCTAGGCTTCTCTTTTCTCCCTTCCTTTGGTTCTGAGAGGATGGGGAACAGGTTTGGGTTGCAATATTCACAGTTTCCCAGCCTCCAGCTCAGATTCTCCATGAACTGTTGGGCTTAAATCAGCTACTCAGCTGCTCACAGTGTGAGTTAATTTCCAGTGCAGAGCTGGAGACCAGTAGGGTGGAGAGGTTTCCCTCTGCTACTGTCTCTGGGTGAGCACAACTGAAATCTCCCTTGGGGTGAGCCAGCCAATGCTGGAGAGTTCCTTACAAAGCAGTTGCCCTCTGTTCTTTCTTAACAAGCACACAGCTTTTCACTTTTCAGTCCGGAGACTATCCAAATCAGGGTCCAACACTGGCCAACTCCTCCCTTCTCCAGGTGTTGCCCAGCATCCCAGCTTCTCTGGTACCAGCGTCCATAGTCCCTGCTGATGTGTACCACCTTTGTGTATCTCCCACTTCATCTCTATTCACCCAGTGACTTCCAGCACCCGGGTCCCTCCTGGCGCTGGGCTGCCCTCCCTGCTCTGGTAGGGGAGGGGACTGGTGATCTAGCTCTCCCCGGATCCTGTGGCAGGCACCCAGTTGGGGGCCACAGCAGCCTTGCTCTCAGCACAGACTCCAGGGACCTTACCATCCCAGCACACTTCCCTCACTGTCTGTTTTTCAATGTCCTCTGCAATTTTTTTTTGCCTCCAAACTGCCTATAAGCTGGCGTTCTGTTGGCTGTTCACTCTGTTCCTTGGAAGATCAGCTAGGTGTTCCAGCTGGCCATAGGGAGAACTGGGCTCTGCTCCCACCTACCTCACCACCATCTTCTTTCTCCAGTCATCTTAATTTAAGCAGTTTACATAAAATTGACTTGGGAAGACTGATCTCCAAGAAATATTCTTGCCTTGAATAATAATATATTTGGAATTTGACCAAAAATGAATGTGTACTTACACCTAAAGATGCATTTTATCAAACAGCCTTTGCGTTTGCTTGGAAAATCCTGTGACTTGGAAGCTGATACCCTTCTGCTCCAAGAAGAACCCACTTTAATGATAAGGGGGATATGATGCCCTTTTGTTTTCCCTCCTCCAATACATATTTGGGGACCTGATGCTGCTGGGAGTACTTATGTGACCTGACAATTGGCTGAGGTTTTCTCCATGTTGTAGATCGCAGAAAATCACAAACAAATAATGCCCACTAGACAGAAGTTATTTGGCACACATATACATGAGGCTGACTTGGCTGTCATCCAGAAACCAACCAGTAAATTCAAAGTAAGGCATCTGTATTATATAGATTTTGTTGAAAACAATCCACCTTGAAATTTGATGGCTTAAAGCAAAAAGTACTTATTACGCATTATGCATCTGAATTTCCCAGCCCAGTTGGATGGAATGGCTGGAATAGCAGGAATGGCTGGGGCCTCTTTCCATGTGGTCTTTCATGAACCAGCCTGGGCCTACTCAGACAGTAGAAGAGTTTCCAGCATAATAGAAGAAGCAGCAAAGTTTCTTTAAGCATAGGATTGGACATTATAAAGAATTGCTATTGATGCACTCTATTAGTCAAAGAAAGTCACAAGGCTTCCCAGATTTGAGAAGTGAGAAAAATGACTCCACTTATTGGTAAAAGGGACTGTAGAGAACCTAGGGCCATTTTGCAATACACAACAGCATCTATAATTTTTGCCCTTTGACACAAATTCTCAAGACCAGGAAATATCATTCTCTTCTTAGGGATAATTTGCATGTATATGCAAACTGTTTAACATAAAGTATTTTCTATAGGAATGTAGGTATTTCTGTAAATATGGGGATATAACACCAGCATAACTGGCATAAGTCTTGCCAGTGTCATTGTCTTGCACCTCATCAGATCCCAAGGATGAAGCAGACACGCTTATGAAGCACAGCATGGAATCCATTCCTCCAGCAATGTTCTCTGGGTGATAGCCATTCTATTACTAAAAAATGTATCCTAAAATGAAATTTTGCCAAGAAAATAAAAAGAACTCTTGGAAGAATTCTGTTTTTCCTTTAGTGAGCCTTGTTAAACGAAAATTTATTTGCTGCATTCTTTGTAACCTAGTTCAACTAACACCAAGATAAATTTTAAAAAGATACAGTGTCAGCACTTTCAGCTTCAGGCTTTATATCTTGGTTTTCCTGGTGCTCGTAGGACAAAAGAACCAGCTTTCTTAGCTGTTGAAATTCTTTTCCTCTGTCTTCCTAGGCTTGACCAGCATTTCGGGCATCCCACTGCCTTTAAATTGTTGAGGTTAAACACTAACATCTTCAGAAGTTTTTCTCAGGTCTTTTTTGATTGAAGATCTTATTTCACAAATCACTTCTTTTCCATTTTATTATAAAATCTGTTGTTCCCAATCTCAGCCTCCATAAGGAAGCACAGAATGTACTTGCCATCCATCTTCATCAAGACCTCTGTGAACACAGAATGATGTTAGGTATAAAGCAGGAATTGTATGACTTGATGTGGTTTGATATGTAATCATCATCTATCAATACCTTTATATAATTTTTGATAATGATTACTGATATTTCTACCATTAGCAAAGCTTTATTTCTCTTAGAGTAGTCCAGCTCATTTATGGACTAGGATATTACATGTTAAATAATCCAGACAGTCTTGAGGAAATAGGACAAAGCAAAAGCAATGTGCAGAGTGTGAAAAGTATAGAATTTAAAACAGTAGAACTGGGCTCTATATTCAGTAGAACTACCAACTGGCTGGGTAACTTTGTGTGGACTGGGTCATCTGTAAAATCAAGGCTGTGAACAAGGAAAGCACTAAGTTTCTTATCATTGGTGAGGTGAGAATGTGCATGAGAAGCCAAGCAGGCACAGGAGGTCAAGGCAAGGTCTTCTGGAAGTCTTGATGAGTGCCCTGGCAGTTAGGGGTCACACCCAATTACTGGACCCTAAAGAGAAAGGCTCTAACTAGGAGAAAAATAGTGAGGAGTAAAAGCCATTAAAAGTAAATGGGAAGTTTTGCTTTGTCCCATTCAGCTATCATTTACTCAACACCTACTGTGTGCTAGGCACTGTTAGGTGATGAATCTGAGTCACTAACTCAAAAAAGTCATAAATAAACTTATAAAAATAGATGATAGCAAAATAGTCCTACTATATATTAAGCCAGTTGTTTATTCTGGGTAGTAGAAGAGCCAGGAGGAGGACACCGAGAAAGATTCCTGAAGATGATAACAACTGAGTTTTGAAGGCTGAGTGGGAGTTGTCAAAGGGAATAACGGAAGAGAGGACATCCCAGGAGAGCACCCCACAAAGAAGAAAGATCAGAAGTCAAGGTGTGAAGACATGAGAGATACAGTGCTTGTGGGAAACAGCCCTCTGATGATAGGATTGCAGTTTAGCAGATCAGCTTCTGGAAGAAGGACCCCAGAGCTTAAGGGTGGGAAAGTGAAGAAAAATATGTTCTTTCCTGGAACATATTTACTCAAAAAATATTTACTCAATCCTGGAAGCCATCATTGTATGTTCTTCCATTTTACTCCCTGAGTCTCAAAGAGTCCAATTCCTTATTTGTAATATATAAATAGAAGAGTTGGCTGCACATTAAAGTTTCCAAATCCTTATATCTAATTTACAGAAGGAAAAGTTTGGAGAATTGAGACATATTTTAAGACCCTTACATGGTCTCTGAGCTCTCTAGCAGTGAAGCCAGAGACAACACTGAGCTGAGATGGAACTGAGAACTCATTTTCCTAGTTTTAACAGCCTACTTATCACTAGACAAATATCAGTTTAATTGAAACTTAAATATTTAATAGCTGCTATCATATTAAAGACATTTAAGTTTTGCACCCAAACTTTCATTTCATCTCTACTGCACAGAAAAAGTTAAAAATTGATTTCCAGATAGTTATATCAATCAAGGTGTGCCCTCAGAGGAAGCCTGGTAATCTGGGATTCAGAGCCTATTAAATGTGTTCAGTAAGATCAGATTATAAGGTTCCAGGTATTCCTGACCCCACAGCTCTGCAGTGCAGGGGTTGCTTAGCCAATCTAGTTCAGAATCTACCATGTACCCAGCGCTGTAGCACAAAGAGGACCAAACAGAAGAATAGCACCTAGTCCTTATTATATAATATTTATCTTGTTACAGGGGAGGCAAGCCTTGCCCACCTTTAAGTAATTAGACAAAAAATGAAGGGGAAAAAAGCTTAACAAATTGTCCTACAATATCACCTTAAGGGGAATCCCTTCCAGGAGTGTATAAACTTTTGGCATCTCTGGGCCACACTGGAAGAAGAGTAGCCTTGGGCCACACGTTAAACACAGAAACACTAATGAAAACAAACAAATCTCATACTGTTTTAAGTAAATTTACAATTTTGTGTTGGGCCGCATTCACAGCCATCCTGGGCTGCATGTGGCCTATGGGCCACAGACTTTTAAAGGGAATCTCTTTGACTGGTGGGTGAGAGGTCAGTTTTAAACAGTTTTGAACACTGAATCTCACCTAGATGGGGACAGAAGGTAACAACAATTAATGTAAGTTTTCTTAATTGAGAAATGAGATCAAACTTTAGATGTTGGATGGGATGGGCAGCAAAAGGCATCTGAAGCTCTACCAGATGAGGCTGGGAACTAAGTTCACAGGGCTCATGTTGTGATGAGGAACTAAATCCTCTTTTAAAATGCAAAGTTTGTTGGGAGGGGTGGGGAGTAACTGTGAATTAATCATTATCCACTTACACTTTGATTCAAATAAGCAAATATATTAACTTCTGTTAAATGAATGGCAAACACGATAAGTACGTATCTCTGTTTGCTTGGAAGGGGCAAGAGGCTGGTGGGGGCTTACACACCCAGGTAGCTATTTGCAGACACTTTCAATAGCTCTTGGGGCTAATGAAGGAGGAAGCTCCAAGAAAAGGGAGCAATGTAATTCTGCTCACTTTACTATTGGAACCAGCATATTTACTGTCAGAGCAATTTCAGACAATAGACACTCTAGTTCATACAATATAAAAGCTTCTATTGGTAAACCACTCTTCTGCTTATTCATTAATTTGACATAATTTATTTTTTTTGGTGTTTCTGATATTTTTTATTGCTGTTCAAATACAGTTGTCTCCATTTTAATGTCACCTCAGCCTCCTCCCCACCCATCCCTGCCTCCCATCCTCAAACCTACCCCCTTTGGCTTTGTCCATGTGTCTTTTATACATGTTCATTGGTGGACCTTCTCCTACTTTCCCCCATTATCCCTCTCCCTCTTCCCCCTGGTTACTGTCAGTTTGTTCTTGAATTCAGTGTTTCTGGTTATATTTTGCTTTCTTGTTTGTTTTGTTGATTAGGTTCCACTTATAGGTGAGATCATACAGTATTTTTCTTTCATCTCCTGGCTTATTTCACTTAGCATAATGTTTGCCATTATCATCCATGCTGCTGCAAAGAGTACGAGCTCTTTCTTTCTCTCTGCTGCATAGAATTCCATTGTATAAATGTACCATAGTTTTTTAATCCACTGATTTACTGGTAGGCATTTAGGTTGCTTCCATCACTTGGTTATTGTAAATTGTTCTACTATGGACATTAGGGTGCATAGATTCTTTTGAATTGGTGCTTCAGAATTCTTAGGGTATAATTCCAGCCATGGAATTGCCAGGTAAAAAGGCAGTTCCATTTTTAGTTTTCTGAGGAAATTCTATACTGTTTTCCACAGTGGCATCACCAGTCTGTATTCCCCCCAATAGCGCACTAGGGTTCCCTTTTACCCACAACCTCATCAGCACTTGTTTGTTGCTTTGTTTATGATGGTGATTCTGACCAGTGTGAAGTGGTATCTCATTGTGGTTTTAATTTGTATTTCTCTGATGGCTAGTGATGCTGAGCACCTTTTCATATGTCTCTGAGTCCTCTGTATGTTCTCCTTGGAGAAGTGTCTATTTAAGTTTTTTGCCCATGTTTTAGTTTGGTTGTTTGTTTTCCTGTAGTGGAGTCGTATGAGTCCTTTATATATTTTGGAGATCAAACTCTTGTCTGAGGTATCATTGGCAAGTATATTTTCCCATACAGTTGGTTCCCTTTTCATTTTACTGTTGTTTTATTTAGTCATGCAGAAGCTTTTTATTTTGATGAAGTCTCATTTGTTTATTCTTTCCTTTATGTCCCTTGCTCTAGGGAACATATTGGTGAAAATATTGCTGCACGGAATATCTGAGATTTCCCTGCCTACATTCTCCTCCAGGACTTTCATGGTGTCATACCTTATATTTAGGTCTTTTATTGACCTTGAATTTATTTTTGTGTATGGTGTAAGTTGGTGGTCAAATTTCATTTTATTTTTCATGTAGCTATTCAGATCTCCCAACACCATTTGGTGAAGAGGCTATTTTTGCTCCATTTTAAGCTTCTTCCCCCTTTGTCAAATATTAATTGACCATGGATACTTAGGTTAATTTCTGGGCTCTCTATTCTGTTTCATTGATATATTTAGTCTGTTCTTACGCCAGTAGCAGACTGTTTCAATTACTGTGGTCTTGTAATATAGTTGATGTCAGTTGTGGTGATCCCTCCTACTTGGTCCTCCTTTCTCAAAATTGCTGCAGCTATTCAGGGTTGTTTATGGTTCCATATAAATTTTCGAAATGTTGGTTCTATCTCTGTGAAATATTTTATTGGTATTTTAATAGGGATTGCGTTGAATCTGTAAATTGCTTTGGGTAGTATGAACATTTTGATGATGTTAATTCTTCTGATCCATGAGCATGGTATGTACTTCCATTTGTTTATGTCTTCCTTAATTTCTTTCCTTAGTGTTGTGTACTTTTCTGAGTAAAGGTCTTTTACCTCCTTGGTTAGGCTTACTCCTAGGTATTTTATTTTTCTTGTTGTTATATCAAATGGGATTTTTCCCTGGTTTCTGTTTCTGATATTTCCTTGTTGGTGTACAAAATTGCCTTCGATTTTTGAATATTGACTTTGTATTCTGCTTTTTTGCCAAATTTACTTATTAAGTCAAGTAGTTTTTTGGTGGAGTCTATAGGATTTTCTATGTACACTATCATATCATCTGTAAACACTGACAGTTTCACTTCCTCCATTGCAATTTGCATGTCTTTTATTTCCTTTTCCTGTCTGATTGCTGTGGCTAAAACTTCCAATACAATGTTGAATAGAAGTGGTGAAAGTAGATATCCTTGCCTTGTTCCTGATCTTAATGGGAAAGCTTTTAGATTTTTCCCATTGAATATGATGTTGGCTGTACCTCTTTCATATATGGCCTTGATTATGTTGAGGAATGCTCCCTCTACTCCCACTTTGCTAAATATTTTTGTCATAAATGGGTGCTGTACCTCATCAAATGCTTTTTCTGCATCTATTGCTATGATCATGTGATTTTTGTCTTTCATTGTCTTTATGTGATGTATTTTGTTTATTGATTTGTGGATATTGTACCATCCTTGCATTCCTAGGATGAATCCCACTTGATCACAGTGTGTGATCTTTTCAATGTATTGCTGGATGTGGTTTGACAATGTTTTATTGAGGATTTTAGCATCTATGTTCATCAGTGATATTGCCCTCAAGTTTTCTTTGTTTGTTGTGTCTTTATCTGGTTTTGGGGTTAGGATGATGCTGGTTTTGTAAAAAAAAAGTTTGGGTGTCTTCCCTCTTCATGGACTTTTTGGCAGAGTCTGTGAAGGATAGGGGTTAGCTCTTCCTTAAATGTTTTGTAAAATTCTCCTGTGAAACCATCTGGTCCAGGGCTTTTATGCACCAGGAGTTTCTGATTGCTGCTTTGATTTCACTAGCTGTTATTGGTCTGTTCAGGCTTTCTGCTTCTTTTTCATTCAGTTTTGGGAGATTACATTTTTCTGGAAATTTGTCTATTTCACCCAGGTTTTCTTTGCGTATAGTCAGTCATTCATAGTAATTTCTTATAATCCTTTGTATTTCTGTGGTGTCAGTTGTAATTTCTTCTCTTTGATTTCTGATTGTGTTTATTCAGGTCCTCTCTTTTTTTTCCTTGATAAGTTTGCTTAAAGGCTTGTTGACTTTGTTTATCTTTTCAAAGAACCAGCTCCTGGATTGATCCTTTGGGTTGTTCTCTTAGTCTCTCTGTCTTTTAATTCTGCTCTGATCTTGGTTATTTCCTTCCTTCTACTTGCTCTGGGATTTGCATGTTTGTCCCTCCAGCTCTTGTAGATGTAGGGTTTTATTTGAAATGTTTCTGTCTTTTTTATGTGGGCTTGTATCACTATAACTTCCCTCTCAGAACTGTCTTTGCTGTGGCCCATAAATTTGAACTATTGTGTTTTTATTTTCATTTGTCTCCAGAAACTTTTTGATTTCTTCCTTGATCTCATTCTTGACCCATTCATTGTTTAATAGCATGTTATTCAATCTCCACTAATTTGAGTGTTTTTGAGTTTTTTTTTTCCTTAGGTTGGTTTCCATTTTCAGGCCCTCCTGGTCTGAGAGAATGCCTGATATGATTTCAATTTTCTTGAATTTGTTGAGGTTTGTATTGTGTCCTATTTGGTCTATCTTTGAAAATGTCCCATGCACATTTGAAAAGAATGTATATTTTGGTTTTTCAGATGAAAGTTTATATTTATATCTACATATCTATACATCTATATATCTATATAATTTATCTATCTATCATCTATCTATCTATATGTCTATATCTATCTATCTATATCTATATCTATCTATATCTATCTATCTATCTATCTATCTATATATATATATATATATATATATATATATATATAGAGAGAGAGAGAGAGAGAGAGAGAGAGAGAGGAGTCCATTTGATCTAGGACATTGTTCAATGTCACAATATCTTGTTTGGAAGATCTATCCATTTTTGACAGGGGGTGCCAAAATCCCCTAGGATAAGTCTGTTGTTGTCCATATCTCTCTTGAAGTCCTCCACAATTTTGCTTATATATTTGATGTTCCTATGTTGGGTGCATATATGTTTATAATGTTTATTTCTTCTTGATGGATTCTTCCCTTGAGTATTATGAAGTATCCTTTAGTGTCTCTTTTTATAGCTTTTGTTTTGAAGTCCATTTTGTCTGATATAAGTATTGCTACCCCAGCATTTTTTTCCTGCCCTTTTGCTTAGAATATTTTTTCCAACCCTTCACTTTCAGTCTGTGTTGGTCTTTGTTTCTGAGGTGAGTCTCTTGTAGACAGTATATGTACAAGTCATGTTTTCTTATTCATCAAGCTACCCTATGTCTTTTTATTGGAGCATTTAATTCATTCACATTTAAGATTATTATTGAAGGTACTTACCCAGTTTTCCCCTTTTGTACCTGTTTTCCTCTCTCACTCTTTTTTTTCCTTTTCTTAAAGCAGTCGCTTTAGCATATTTTGCAGTGCCGGTTTGGTGAACATGTATTCTTTCACCCTTCTTTTGTCTGGGAAATTCCTTATTTCACCTTCCATTTTAATTGAGAGCCTTGCTGGGTAGAGTAGTCTTGGTTGCAGATCTTTCTTTTTCATTACTTGGAATATCTCTTGCCATTCTCTCCTGGACTGTAGTGTTCCTGGTTAAAAATCTGCTGCTAGCCTTATTGGAGCTCCTTTGTGTGTTACTCTATGTTTCTCCCTTGCTGCTTTTAAGATTCTCTCTTTGTCTTTAATACTTGGCATTTTAATTATGATGAATCTTGGAGTAGGCCCCTTTAGATTCATCTTGATTGGGACTCTCTGAATTTGCATGACTTTTCCTCTCACCAAGTTAAGGAAGTTTTCTGTAATTATTTTTTCAAACAGGTTTTCTAGCCTTTGCTCCTTTTCTTCTTTTTCTGATATTCCTATGATGTGAATGTTTTTACATTTCATGTTGTCCTGAAGTTCTCTTAAACTATCCTTATTCTTTTTGAGTCTTTGTGCATGGAGGTGCTCTACCTGGGTATTTCTTTCTACTTAGTCTTCCAGCTCACTAATTTGGTCTTCTACTTCATCCAGCCTGCTTGTAATTCCTTCTAGTGTGTTTTTTTCTTTCAGAAATTATATTCTTCATTTCTTTCTGGTTCTTGTTTATACTTCCTATTTCCTTTTTTATACTGTTGTAGTTGCCACTCAGTTCTTTGTAGTTATCTGTGAGTTCCTTGAGCATCCTTACAACCATCCTTTTGAATTTTATATCTGAATTCTAGTTTGCTTGGCTCCATTTTATTTAGTTCTTGTAGTGGGGAGTCTTCCATTGCTTTTGATTGCAGGTTTTTTCTTGTCTCCCCATTTTAGGTGACATTTTTGTTTGTTTCTGCACTTCCTGATGCTCTGCTTTGCTAGCACTTCCTGATGCTCTGCTTTGCTAGCTGTCTTTGTAGGGTGAACTTCTATGGTAGGAGTTCTGTGGGACTCAGTGCTGTGGTCTCTTTGATATCTTTGTCTGGATGCTCTAAGGTTGCCCTTTTTTTCCCATTTTAGTAGGCTTTCTTGTTGTAATTGGGTTTTACCCATTAGTAGCTCCTTTGTTGGTGGGTTCTCTCCTCTAGTGAGTTTACTGGTGTTTACAACTCCCACCTTATCTTGTATGTGATCTGGGGCAGAATGAAGGTGGAGTGGATTATGACAGCAGTAGATTATTCTATGGGATTTAAAGTACTAACAAGTGGAGAACAGATAGGAGATCCTTTGAAGAAGTACAGTAATAACCGTGATATTTCATCCAACTACCCATGTTTTTAAAAGGTGAAAAAGAGGTAAGACTCTTCTTAAAGGGGGAAAAGAATGTGAGATGACTCCAGAAACCAGCGAGCTTATGCTAAGTTAGATCGTGAGATGTAGTTAGAGTAAGGTGTAGCAACTTGGCATAGTGAGTGAGAGAATGAAATTAACCACAACAGTAATAAAGCTCAGGAACATAGTAAAATGAACCAAGACCAGGGAAGAGTGCTGTGTGGTAATGGGATCAACAATAATATGAAGAGAAATATATGATCTGAATAAGAAGACTAATAAGTAAAAGACCAAGAGTAGTGTGTTATAAGAATACAAGTGAAGTGAAGGAAGAGAAATTAAAATGCAATATGAAAGGAAAAGAAAGAAAGCCAGTGAAACAATGAAATCAAACAAAACAAAGAAAACTACATAGAAGGAAGGGAAATAAAAAGAATAAAATAAGAATAATAGCAAAAAAAAGTAAGAAATCAAATGCAAGTTCTGTAGGATAGTGAAGTGAATTTTGTCTCAGTTGTTAATATTAGTCTTCTGATCTCTCTCTGGATCTGTCTTTGATCCTTTCACAGCTCCAGGTCTATTGTCTTACACTTGGAATAAGGAGAAGAAAAAACAAAAAACACCTCCTGCTGACTTTGAACCCACCAAGCAGGTTCTACTAGTCTTCCTGGATGCTGCAGGTAGAGGAGGACTGGGTTCCATTTTTTTTTCCTTTCCTGTGGTTATGTGTTGGTGCTCGGTCTGGGCTCCCATATTCACAGATGCCCAGCCTACAGCCCGAGACCTCAGTGTGCTGCGCAACCCCCACTGTCTATATTCACCAAGCCAGTGCTCTTAATCCACCTTATTATGCCTCCCTTTGATTGGGCCCTGAGGTACATTGAGTGGAAGCAACTTGCATCCCTCCTCCTTCTTTGCTGGTTTGGGTGCCGTGCATTCAAAAAGTCCCTTTAAGAGAGTTTAGTTCCTCTATTAAATTCTCTTTGGGGACTACTACCCCTCTGTGCCCCTGCTGAACCACTTTGGTCAGTCTGTGAGGTGCTCTGATTTGGAGCAAATTGTACCCCTCTTCCTCCCTCTTCACTGGCCCAGGGCTGCCCAATAGTTCCTTAAACAGTGGCTGAGAGCCTTTTTTTGAGTCAATTACTCTTGCTTACTCCCACTGTTGTTATCCAGAGCCTGTCTTTTCACACAGTCCAACTCTCTGATCAGTTCAGAAACCATCTGGGTCACGGTCCATCATGATCCACCTCTTCCCTCTTCTCCAGGTGTCACCTGGCTCCCCCATTTCTCTGGTACTGTCCCAGCCGGTGACCACAGTCCCAGCAGGGAAATACTGCCTCTGTGTGTATCCCACTTCATTTTTATTGCCCCCAGTGACTTCAAGCATCCAGGTCTCTCCTGTTGAGGGAGTGCCTTCCCTGCTTCAGGATGGAAGGGAACTGCAAAGTTACAATCCCTGATCCAGCTCTCCTCCAAACTCCTGGGATAGCTTCTGTCCTGACACCCAGTGCCAGTCCAGGTACCATAGCAGTCTTGGTCCCCACACAGATCCTAGGGACCTTGCCATCCCTACATAAACTTCTTAGTATGTTTTTCAACATCTTCTGCAATCATTGGCCTCCAAACTTTATATAAGCTGGGATTCTGTTGGCCATTCACTTTGTTCTTCAGAAGATTGTCTAGGTGTCCAGTTGGGTGCACAAGCAAGTGGGTTCAGCTTCCAACTACCTCACCACCATCTTGTCCAAACATAATTTCTTTTAATACCCACTCTGTGCTAGGCTCTGAGATGTGAGGTGACAGTTTCAGGGAACCTCATTCCCAATCAGTGGAATGCTGATCTTGCACCTTGCTCTGTCCTTTCCAGTTTACTCCCTCTCCAGTATTCTGTCCAGTTCCTCACTTCCCAGTTACTGATGGACAATTTAAGGAACTATGCCCTGCCATGCATCTGGCAATAGGATATAGAAATACAGGTAGAGAAAGTATAATTTCTTCATTCAGTAAGTTATTTCCCAGGAAAAGGAATAAATGTACAAACAGGAAATCCTGGTGTGAAGTGATTAGGTCTATTAAAATTATGCAGGATGTACTGGGAGGTAGAGTGGAGAGAAGAGAGGGAAGGAGACCAGCCACTAGGCTGTTAAACCAGTCAACCAGTCAAGAGGTCAGGGTGTTGACTTGGGGTGGTGAACACACAACACAGTGTACAGATGATGTGTTTTAGGATTACGCACCTGAGACCTGTATAATTTTATTAACCAGTATCACATAAATAAATAATAAATAAATAAATAAATATTGTGTTTAGAGAGATCTTAAAGGGTTATAAGCCTGTATTTCTCAAGACTGACTCAATATTAAGTTTATTAGGACTCAAAAAAAGATGAGCTCTGGGTGTGAAAGAAGCTGAAGGTGGAGAGAACAGGGAGGACTCAGATTTTCAGAGTTGTCTTGTTTCACATTACAGCTTTACTCAGTGCTTACCAACACATAAGTCACATGGATCTTCTAGTGATTTCTTTGGCCAAGTACCAAAGTGTTAAATTACAAAAAGTAGAAATTAGCACCACATTTAACAATGTCTTCTTCTAAAAGTTAATTGTCAAGTCAAGAAATCTAGGTTTTTGGAAGAACTATGAATGCTGCTAGAACAGAATGATAGAGAATATGATAGTCTGGACTAGAGTGTCCTATAAACTCACTCCCAAATAATTCAGTCTCACAGCCATACTGTTGTTATTTTTTTATGTCACAAATTTGAGCAATTATCTCTCTATTAGGGGGTTTATTATGTCATGGGGGAATTAACCTATCTTACCTCACCTTTTCCAATTCAAAAATTTAAAAAGGTCTTTTTTTTTAATGGGAATTAATGCAATATCCTATGCCATCTAAGTCTCCATCATTTTCTAAATATCCTCTGCCTGGTATCACCTAACTCACAGTCTGCCAGTTTTGGATGGCGTAATTCTAAATTCTATCTTGGTTGTTGGGTGTATGTACGTGTATGTTTAACCATGCTACTATGGTGGGGAGATAAATATGTGAATTCTATCAGCCTGTGATTCACACACCTATATTCATTTCATATTGAGCAAGAATAACTTGTTTGTCAGCAGCAAGGGCTATAATAGGGAGATCATCTATGGGTTCATAAGATCACACTATTGTTTCTATTAATTGTTATCATTTTTAAAGTTAAACCCAAGGCAATATAGTATATCTGTTCTTCTCTGTTAGTCTTCTCTTATGTATTTTTTACATATTTTAATATTACAGAATGAAGGACGTGCTGAAATACACATGACCATGCTCTCTATGCTGCAGTCTGACTTAAGATGTCATAAGTGACACAGGAACTATTAAGCAGCATTGCAGTGCATTTGCATAGAGTGAAAGGTTCATTTTCACAAATCATGCCTCCTTATGTAAACTTCCCTTTGATCTATCAGAATTGATAAGATTCTGCATCAAAACATCAGTGTCCACCTGCTATGGTCAGGACAGTTTACAGCAACATTACAGTGGAACAATAGATTTTGTTTTTTTACTCTCTTTTTACTAGTGCTTTCATTAACAAAATTATGGTTATTAAAATAAATATACAAGATAATTATTTCTTAAATAACTTTAAATGCCTTTCACTGAAAATTATCTTTTTTCTTTCTTTTTTGGCAAACAGTGATGTCTGGTATTGCTGAAAGAGTTTTTATACAATTTCATAAAATCTCCTCATTATTTATTTTTTTCCAATATATGTAAATTATTTATAGTCTGGTGCATATTGGTCCCATTCAAAAAAATTAAATGAAACAAAATTTAGGAAAAGAGCACAAAAATGTAAATAAGCTTAACAATGGGAAGAACACCAGTGTCTGTTACTGAGAAGAAAACAGCCTGGTGAGGTAAAAGAAAGAATGTAGAAAATAAAAAGAAATAACTCATTCTTTAAGTTCCCCACACTTTTCATGACAGCTTTGATTCAGTAAAGTATTTTTGTTTGTCTTCTTGATTTTTTTGTATAAAATGAAAATTGCTAGTAACCTTATTCGTGTCAGAATATCTTGGAAAGAAATTCAATATCACTACATCAATTTTTCATATTTTGTTTAGATGTCACTCCACTTGTTTGATGGTTGTGCCTATGTATGTTTAGACTGATAGGCATTTATGCAGCTTTTGCTTATACAGTGTAAGAGTCAGAAATAGGAAATTAAAACACCATGCATGAGAATCCCCTTAGTGAACATTTACAAAGTAATTTCATTCTGGTATTTATCCTAAAATTAATTGATTTCTTATTGTATGTGAAAAAGCAATTTTAAAACTTTGATTATTCAAAGTACATTAACATATTGTTAATATTAACAATATTAACATATTGTTTACTTAATCATGTTTTTCTTTCACTGTCTTAGACTGTGTTCCCTTGAAATAGATCTTTGATGGAGATGTGCATGCAAGTGGTACCTTCAAATGTGCTCTAAGAGCAAACTCTATGAGGGCTTGAGGGAAGCTGGAAGTATAAGGGGAAATTGAATTCTGGTGCAATGATAATAGAGACTAGTCACACAAGGAGCTCTGGAGCTGGGATAGACCTTCAGAGTTTTTCCAAATAGGCCTTGTCACCTCTACTTCCACCAGTCATTGCATGTAGAGCATCCCTGGGGAAGGGGTGTGATCACAGGCTAGGCATCATCCCTTTAGGTGATAGCAATTCCCAGGAAGAAACACAGCTGTCAACTGGCAGAAGCCAATAGGCAGCTGGTGAGATATGCACCTTTGTCACGAGGCGGGGGTCTAGACAGTATATCACAACATGTGGTACACTCACTGAAAACTCCAGACATGGTGGCAATTCTTTTGAAGGACTTCTATAAAGCTGTAGACATCTGAGACTGAAAACATTAAACTAAGAAATGGAATGGAATGGCATGTTTCAAAGTTGATTTTTATGTTTAAACAGAAATAAAAGAGGCTCCCATGGGATTTGTGGTGGCTTAAGAAAGTTCAGGCTCTTGTTTCCCTCTTGACTGACCTCAGTGCATTGGCCACAGCTGCCTCTACCTTTACAAGTGCTCAAGGCACTGAAGAAATTAGGACATGGGTAGTTCTAAATGAAGTGGTGTCTAATGTTACTTGCTTTAAAATGCCTTGGTATAGGCATAATTAGTATAAATAGTAATAATTCTGATAAATCTATGAGTGAGTTAAGAAATCAGTTTTGAACTCACTAATTTTATTTGTTCTAAACAACAGGGAAATTTATGGTTATTTAACACGCATGTATTGAGTATCTACCTTATACCAGGAACTGTGGGGAAATCAGAAACAATTTCTTATTTTTGGAGAGTGTATAAGGTACTTTGATAATGACAGATTTATATCACCAATATTGGTGGCCCAAGAAAGATGGAATTGTGTAATACTTATGTATAACCTCTCTAACAGTTCAGAGAAGGGTGGCAAGACAGTTTATTTTGAATAAGCAAGAACATCTTTGTGGAAAATATGGCCTTTGGTGATAAATAGGAACTGCATATTTAGACCTTGGGGAAGATCAGCCTTTCTAGATTTGGGAAAGAACTTGAATGACAACATGAAAATACAGGAAAGCGATTTTCTAATCAGCTGGACCTTAGAATACTTATAGAATCCTGAAACACCAATTCAAAAGAACCTATGCACTCCAATGTTCATAGCAGCACAATTTGCAGTAGTCAAGTGTTGAAAGCAACCTAAATGCCCATCAGTAAATGAGAGGATCAAAAAACTATGGTACATTTACACAATGGAATACTACTCAGCAGAAAGAAAGAAGGACCTTCCACCCTTCAGGAGAGCATGGATGGGACTGGAGAGTATTATGTTAAGTGAAATAAGTCAGACGGTGAAAGACAAATACCATATAATCTCACCTATAAATGGAACCAAATCGTTAAAGCAAGCAAACAAGCAAAATATAACCAGAGACATTGAAATAAAGAAGAAACTTACAGTAACAAGAGGGGAAAAGGGAGAGGGATAATGGGAGAGAATAGGGGAAAGATCATCAAGGAACTTGTATAAAGGACACATGGACAAAGCCAAAGTGAGTAGGATCGAGGGTGGGAGGCAGGGATGAGTGGGGCAGGGGGAGTGGTGGTAGGGAAATGGAGACAATTGTACTTGAACAACTATAAGAAAAAATGAAGTAAATATTAGACAAAGAAAGAAATGCTGGATCACTGAGGGCCTTGAATGCTGGGCTATGAATTCAGTTTTCAATAGACCACTGGGAACTATTGAGGACTTCTGACTTAGGGAATGAAAAGAATCTTCTTGGATTAAGTCTAAGTTATATTTGTTTTGCCCAATAATGCTCAGTCCTCTGAAATATGGAGCTCATAATTTCAAGCCACTAGACAAGCATCTGTTGTTCACTTATTATGTGCTAAGTATCTCAAGAATAAGCTCTAATATAGTTTATGCGGCTATTTAAATCATGTATAGAATACTTACATTTCCAATTTAAATGCCTTCTGAACAATTTTGTAAAGTAATACTGCTGGCACTTGAAACTCGACATCTCCCAAACTACTATTCATTTCTCCCATATCTAGTTAACACACACACACACACACACACACACACACACACAACTTCTCAGTCTTTGGGTTCTCATTGCATTACAATTAATAATGTAACAGGGAAGAGTATGCTATTAAGAAAGCCTACCAGTGAGCATTTCCAGTCTAGAAACTGACAGATATTTTGTGTGGGGGGGTGGTTGTGGAGGTGGGAGGAGTCTGCTTTTTTTATTTCCTGAGAAAACACTGAAATAGGTTTTCTGGTTTTGACAATATGAGTCTCAAATTGTTACAAAGAGCAAAATTTCTCTGCAATAAGAGGATGCCTTCTTTAGGTGATTGTTATGAATTTAATTAATTTCTCCCAGAACATAAGATATTTTGGAATCTGATACAGTGATCACTTTGTGGGTGATTGTTAAATATTTGATAAATAAATGAATAAACAGCCAAATAAGGTAGCTAGTTAGTTATTATCATTTTGTAGTTGATGAATGTGAGACATAGAGATTAAATAGCTTTGTAAAGAGTATTCAGCTAGGGAGTATAATAGGTATTAGTTGGTCTGACTCCTCAGCTCATGCTCATAACCACATTGCAATAGTGCTTCTGACAATGAGGCAGGAGGTGTCAACAGAGCTGGTATAAGCTGCATTCCTGATCCAGGGAAGACAAGTGAGAGGCAACTGAGTTTTCTACAATTCGGTACCATGAACTTCAGATATTTTATTTGGCTATTAAATACAAGGATGACCTCAGAAGGATAGGACACTTGGGACCCCAAGATCACACAGGCCAGAGTACTGATATTACATTTGACATTTTGTTTACCTCTCAAATTCAGTCATTTGTCAAACCAATTAAATCTTTTATTCTGTCTTTCCAATCTATCACCTTTCTCCTAGTTCCATAACCCCAAATGTAAAGTCAATGCACCGAGATAATATTAATGGCTTGCTAAGTGTCTATCCTCACACTCACCCGAACTGTAAATACTGCTATCAGACACCTCCCTTTCCTACATACAGTCCTCCCATTCATTCCACACAAGCTCCCATACACATATCTCCTCCTTCACACTGTTAAGTTTTTAAAAGTCTTTTCAAATTGTAATTGTTTTCTCTCTGGTTCTTTTATTGCCATCTGTCTTAAAGTAAATTAAAATTCTTAAATTAGGCATACTGCTCGTAAACACATATCCATTATTCTTCATTTTTATAATTCTTTTTCTTAATCAAAATACTATGGCTTTTATCCCCCCTTTAAATTTTATCATATTAGATTTAGTCTATTACTTCAAACTGTTAAAATATTTGATAAACTTTATTTTTTTAGTGCAATAAACTCACTACCTCACTCAGTACTAAATTCATTGATAAGAAATCTATTTGCACATTCAATCAAATTATCTAACAGCATTGCCAAGATTCTAGAGAGATGGAGTAGGAACTGGAGATATAACCAATATGCCTATTGTACTGTGATAAGGCTGATTTAAAAATGCTCTCAGGAGACAGTTCTTTTCTTTCTCCATGCTTGCCTTCTCACCTTAACATTATCTGTGCCTCTTTTCTCATCTGTAGACTGGAGATTTTGATAGTACCTACTTTAAAGGTATTATGAAAATTAAGTGAGACAATACAGAGAAATAATGCATGATAAACCATCATCCTTCATCTTACTATTAATTAATACTAATAACATGAAAAGTGTGGTACACATGAAAATTATGATTATGGCAGGAGAGACTTCACCAAACAGCTTACATGAGTCCAATTCGCTTTTATTATAAAGTGGCTTTTATGCCACTTGCACAGCCAACAGAACTCATTCCCTTCCTAGTTCAATGACCATACAAAGTCAAAGAACACACAAAAAAGAATCCACCTAAGCTTTTTGCAAAGCTTCTGTTATCTAAATTTTCAATATTTCCTTTGGGAACCTAGCTAATTTGGCAATTAATCTGAATCCCATTTCTGTGATGTCAGTATTCTGTTTTCACTTGCAGTGCTGGCCTATTCCATGGACTATTTCTGTCAATATTGTCATTTTAAATTTTGATTAAACATGCAACAGAAAACAGGACTGCAGTGTAAATGATACCTTCAGTTCATGACCACATTAGGTACTTTCCATTTATTTAGCAGGGGGAGAAAATTTACTTTGTTACTAGAATACTAATATGAACATCTAGTTATTTATCTGTTACTCAAGCTATAGTGGAAGAAAAATATGATGAAAAACTAACATAATGGGCACACAAAATATTATATTAGAGTTTTTAATGTTTTCATATTAATGTAGCATTACTATCATTATTTTAATCAAATATACAAGTTATTGATTTGTGGAGTATATAGAGATACAGAATTAAAATGGGGAATTAGTTTCTCGCTCACTGATTCAATATAGTAACTAAAGAAAAACAATCAGAATCTTTTGCATACTATAGTCCAATTTAACAGCATATCGCAAATGGGTTAAATAACTGAATTATATAAATATGCAGAGTAAAATATGTACTGTGAATAAAGGTATCTACCGTTTACCTTCTGTATATTAGGTGCAATCTATCATATAGATAGATAGGTAGATACATAGATACATAGATACATAGATAGATGAATGATAGATTCTCAAATCATCGTAATACCCCTACAGAATAACTTGTTATTTCCATTTATAAATGAGAAAATTGTGGCTTGTGGATTATAATTTGCCCAAAATCACAAATCAAAGATCTAAAATGTTTAAAACTTGCATATTATCCATTAAGATACAATATTTCTACTGATATTTTTTATAATCATTTCAAATAGAGTTTGTTGAGGTGAGGCTAAAGCCATTATAAATTTATATCTTTCTGGTTTTAACCAGAAATAGGTTAATAGGAATTGGAAGAAGTATAAAAATAGAGGGTGGGCTTAATTTAATTACTTATTAAAAATAAGTAATTCCCAGAGGTAGAATTACTGGGTCATAAGGAAGTTGCATTTTTAATTCCTTGAGGTAATTCCATACTTCTTTTCACAGTGGCTGCACCAATCTGAATTCCCACCAGCAGTGCAAAAAGATTCCCCTTTCTCCACATCCTCACCAGCACTTGTTTGTTGATTTATTGATGATAGCCATTCTGACAGGTGTGAGGTGATATCTCACAGTGGTTTTACTTTGCATCTCTCTGATGATTACTGACATTGAGCATCTTTTCCTGTCTATTGGCTAATTGGCTATCTGAATGGTGTAAGAATTGAAAACAAAAAAACAAAATACTGCATTAATCAAAATATAGTTATCCTTATAGAAAACCAAAAACTCTGCAAATTATTAGAAATTGTAAGAGGTTGACAAGCTAGTTTCCTTTGAAATCAATATATTTAAATAAATTTTATTTCTATTCATCACCAACAAAGGGAAAGGAAAAGTGATTTTTAAAATATATCACTAAAAATTGCAATAAAAACATAAGCTTCTAAGAATAAATGTAGAAAAAGATGAGCAAGATGTAGTCATGAAACTTTTAAGATGGCTTTAAAGAAGAGTAAATAAATGGAGTCATCCTATCTTAACAAGTAGGGAAATTGGTCTTGTTAAACTTTTGTCTTGATAAATTATATTATTCCAGATAATTATGCAATTCATATAGATATTTAAATTTACTTGTATAATGTTTTAGAAACATCCTCTTGATTTTTAAAACATTCTATATTTTAGTTACTTTTTATATTTTTTGTATCTTATGCTTTGAAAATACATTGAAATTATGACAAGAAGAAATCAATCATCAATAAATATTATAACTAAAAATTATAATGTTAACACTTTAGTACATTTCCAATCTTTTTTATAGCATCATCATTTAGTGTGTCTTACACTGGTAGGAAGCATTGTGGGGAAGTCCACAAAGGAATTCCAGGTATGCCATGGAAATCAGAGACCTACTTCACTTGTAACCTTGGTCTTCTACATGCATCCTACTACTCTTTGGCCTTATCAAGATAATTAGGACATAGTTTCCAATATGTGCATTATTAATGAAAATATGCAGCATGACTGCATGAGTGATTCTGCCTGGCTGGTAGAGATTAGAAAGTATGTCATTGGTGCCCAGGGCTCCCTCATGCATAATGCACATTCTAGGAATGCTCTTGTTTTAATGTCTAAACAGCAGTGAATGGGTTTGGTGATTCATAACACAAGCATGGAGGGTGATCAAGAATATGTATACAGAAATCTGATAATAACAACAGTTACAGTATTAATGATAATAACACGTATTTAATGGCATATTTCTATATGCTGGGTGATCTTCTAAGCATTTTAAAAGTACTATTCTATGTAATCTTTATAAATCCCTTATGAAGTAAATATGCTCATCCCCACTTTACATATGTCAAAAATTGAAGCTGTGAGGGGTTAACTTGCCCTAGGTCATATAAGTAGACCCTGGTAGAGGATTCAAAAGTTTCAGTCTGAGCCTGAAGCTTGTGCTTCAGCCACTGAAAAGCACTAATTTTTAAAATATATCTATATATGAATAAAAATACAAAAGCAAACCAAAATGGGAAAATACCAAACAATAAATTTTTATAAATAGGTAGCATTAATACCAGATTGTATAGTTAAAATTCAGACATCTGGTTTTACTGATGTGAAATTTTTCTCTCATCTATCTATCTCTACCTACCTACTATCTATCTATCTATCTATCTATCTATCTATCTATCTATCATCTATTATCTCTCTCTTTCATCATCATCATCAATCTATCAACTATTTATATCTATCAAGCAATCATCTGTCATCTATCTGCATGCCTAGCTATCACTACCAATTATCTATCTACCTACCTACGTATATATCTATTTTTACCTAGTCAGCATCTCTTTCCCTTCTCTACTACACAAATCACTGTACAGACATGTTAGGAAGCTTGGGCAGAGTAGCTCACTCTTCTATCACAGTGATTGGACAAATGATGGGCACATGGCCCCAGCAGGGCCAATCAGAGTCCTTTTGGCAGTATTGATCTGAACACAGAGGGGAAGAAAAGCATCCCAATTCTTCCGAGGTGTAAGTGCTAATGACTACATAAATCTGGACTTGTCCTGAGTCATTTTTGCTTCTCAAGGAGAAAGCTTGCATAGGCATGAGAGCAACAGTGACTAGATGTGGGCTAAAGAAATAGGTCTTATGATACCATTTGCATCCAAGAACTAGCTGTGTGAGGAACTCAAGACACCTCTTAAATATCCCAGTAAGATAAACTGAAAATACTTTTCTTCCCCTAAGGTAGTTGGAGTCAGGTTCCTGTTGTAAGACAAAAAGGGCTGTCTCATTTCCACTTAAACTTTTCCATTTTGCTGAAGATTTCATACTCTTTCCCATCCCCATTTTTTGTGTGTTCTGTTATCTCTTTCTTTATTGCCAGTTCCTAACCTTTCTTCTGGAAAAGATGAATAAGGTAGGGTATCCATGGACAAGCAATTTGGCACTTTTTAATGCAAGTTAATTCATATATGTTGAGCTAATAGAAGATATCCTACCTGTATGTGGAGACCAAAGAAGAAGTAGCATAAAATTATCTAGTTATTGTTGCAAATGTCATATCATCAGAATATTGAGCATTAAACTCTAAAATACAGATAGATTCTGTCAAATTCAGTCAAAACTTACTTGAGACTGCTCTAGCTATCTATCCTCATATGAACCTGCTTTAATTTTTTTGGACTACTCTACTAATATTTCATAAACACCTATTCCAGAATTTCCAAGAGTTTCACTGTTCTGTGTAATATTTACCCAGGAATTTACTCTGATGTACAATATAATCTTTAATTATTAGCTGATACCACCATTTAGTAAGTGTCTTTATCAATATGATTTAAATAAATGTTAACATATTAATGTCCAATTAAGTATAGTTTGGGCTAATTTATTAATAATATTATATACATATATCATTATATATATATATATATATATATATATATATATATATATATATATATATATATATATATATATATATATACATACACTAGTGGAATGAAAAGTATGTCCTTTCTACAGACTTTCTGTAGTATTGCAAGGGGTATGATAACAGGGAATATAACAAGGGGTGTGAAAACAGGGAATATAATTGTACCCTACATGGCAATTACCTCTACAGAACTATGAGGCATGTCATCTAAGCTCAATGAAATGTGTAAACAGGATGTCTATTGAGTACTGATTTTTAATTAGATAGATAAATATTTAAAAACTGTTAAGAACTGAAAATAACCTGTATAGTGCTGGATGCTGAAAGTTTTTTTGGATGCAAGTAGAGTAGGTTGAAAAAGGAATTAATTTTAAGATTTTGTTGAAGGAGGAAAATTTTTTCATAAACCAGATTAGGAAATACACATTTTTGATTTTAAAGAAAAGTTGGTTCAATTTACTTAACATCAAGAAAGAGTTTCTATGCCAGAAAGAAATACTTTGTGGGAAAAGTCAAACAAGATTAATCAGTGGTGAAAGTCAGTAATTAAACTCTTGAATTCTCAATTATGATTATTTGTAGAAATGACTTATACAGAGATCGTGACTGAAGTGCTTCCAAACTGAGCAAGTTGAAAGTAGTTTCAGTAAAAGTCATTTTGTAGGTCACTTCTGAAGGATCAGTTGGAGAAAAACAAGGATAAGATGAAAATACAAGTCAGTCAGAAGGGCCTGTGGAATGCACACAAGATCATTGTTTTAGGAAAATCCTTCGGCTTTAATCTCACTGGGTTTCAATGCACAGAAATTGATAGAAGGTTCCCTCCTCACAGAGTATTGGATGGATTTCATTTTCACAAATGGAGAAAAACAAAGACATTAGAGACTTCCACTTCAAGGACTATAGAAGGGATATTATTTGCTATGTTAAGATGGAATAACTTTATATATGATTTTAGCTTTTGAATTTATTTAAGATTTCAGACTACTTTTCTAATAACCCAGATGTATGTGTTGTTTAATTAATTGGTCACTTTTTCCTTTGGACTTTGCTGTGTGGGTTTAGAGACAACTAAATGAACCAAGAAATAAAACATATATTAAACAGCCTAGTCAGGTATACCCTACCAGCTAGCTTCCCACTGACATTTCCATTACCTGAAATGTATAAAGTAAAGAGTTTTTGAGCTTTTCAAAGATTAGGTGGTATATAAATAGCAGTGCTGCAGAGGGAAAATGGGAAAGTTGGAGGGAGTGAATGTAAAATACGTGCTGTTGACTTGATCTATGAGCACATTTTGAAACAATAAATGTCCCTGTGATGGTTAGCAGCTTTATGCAGATTGCACCAGAAAGGAAAGCAATCAGTCAAAGAAGCTGTGGAGAAGGCAGATCATATGTCAGAAGATGGAACTTTAAAATTAGGAAGGTAAATTTCCTCTTGAGTTTAGCCACATAGACATCCATCCAAAAAACCACATTAAATATCAACAATGGATTCAATGAACATGAATACTGCAGACTGATATCAAGACTAAGGAATACCACCTTCAGAATTTCTGCAGAGATTGGGGGGAAAAATCTTCTTTTTCACAACTCTATTTCCACCAACCTTTCAATTCTGTTGTAGAATAGGGATCAGTTAAAAAGTATGGTTTTTGAAATTGACCAAGAATGGAGGAGTTTTTCACAAGAAATTTGGACAAAAACATAAATATTAAGGAATAATTTAATGAACAATTTATAAGTAAACAAACCCTCAATCTCACTGAGCATATTAGACAATATCACCCAAAAAGCACCTTTCAGATACACAGATTTAATAATAATTAATTTTAACCTCATTTTATCCATTAATATGTTAAATAAGTTTTTATAAGAGCACTAAAGAAAATCATTACCTAAAGCAACAATTCATTAAATGTTTTTCCAAAATGAGAAATTACTTTTCTATTCCTATATTTCATAAAATTTTAATTTTTATAAAAGTTTTTCTTATAGAAAAGTACAGGTAGTTTACTTCTAAGTGATTAGACATGAAAATTAAACAATATGTTGAATTATATTTAACAGTATGTATTTTAGTCATAAGATGTCTATTCCGTTAAGCCACCACAAAGCTAAATCTGAGAAGTAAAAAGGGTCAGGAAATATCAATTTTACTAAAATATCAATTTTACCAAAATATTAGTGCCATGGAATTCACTATTCTCTCCTGTGGAAATCACTATTTATATTTCATTTACACTTATACTTTATTCCAGTATATTTGTATTTATTTTTTTACTTCAAAATGTTTTAAATCTAAAAAACACTAAAAAAACTATACTCATATATCCCTCACCTAGATTCACCATTAACATTTGCCCCATTTGCTCCCATGTTTTCATATGTTTTCTTTCTGAATTATTTTACCCTTTTTAATGCTGAAAATAAAACTTGGCCAGTGGGAACCCTTTTTTTCTCATTAGAATCTAAGTACACACACACTTTTTAAAAATATTATTTGAAAGTAAGAATCTGACATGGCATTTTATCCCTAACTAGGTCAGCAAACATATTCTAAGACTAACATATTCTTTGACAGAACAGGAACATTGTTATTACCATATTACACCACAACAGACAAACCAATATTACCAACAGACTATCTATATTTAAATTTTGTTAGCCCACAAAGTGTTTTGTTTTTATTTGTTTAATTTTAATGAAAGTGATTTTTTTTAAGTCCAGGACAATTGTTTTGCAGAATGTTCTACATTTGATTTATCTGATTGTTTCCCTATGATTGATTAGCTCCGGGTTAAAAGTTGTTGGGCAAAATACTTATGTAATGTTATGTCCTCTTTCTGCTGGTGCAGTAAGTGCCTAAAGAGACATAACACAGGTTGTTTCACTATGGGTGATGGTCAGCTTTACCATTTGGTGATGGTGGTGAGCACTAGATGTCTTCATTTTAAAGATATGTTTTTCTTTTGTAAGTAACAAGCCATCTACTTGGAAATACTTTGAGTCTGTGTTGATAACCTACTCCCCAACAGCTTTTCAACCAATGTTGTGTGTACGTGTATGTATTAATTTGGATTCACAAATTATTTTTAAAGAATAATTTCTATTATTCATTTAATTCTTAAATTGTTCCATATATTGTCAGCAGAAGTCCATTCAGACAAGCTCTCATGTTGTTTTGACATGACTTCATTAATTTTTGAGTACTTCCTTGCTTTCTGGCATAGCAAGATGTCATGGACTCATCTTTACTTTCTTTGACCCAGAGCAATCATTTTTTCCAAAAGGCCTTGATTTCTTTTAGTAGAAAATAATAAACAGAAACCAAGCCCTGGGTTCTAGGTAGGCAAATTATTACTAGGCCACTTCAGTAAACATATAATATAGTGTAAACATATGGATTTATTTTCATTACCAGGGTTTAAAGGCAGGAGAAGGATTGACTAAAAAGGAGAAACATGAGGGAATCTGGGGGGAATAAAGGACCTGTATCTTGATTGTGGTGTGGTTACATAACATGAATTTGTCAAAACTCATAGGTCTGTATACCAAAAAGAGTGTATTTTTAAATTGATTTTAATTTTTCAGAGCAGTTTTAGGTTCACTGTAAAAGTGGGCCAAAAGCACAAAGAGTTCCCATTTGCCCATGTCCCCACACATATAGCCTCCCTAATTACCAGCATGTCCCTCTAGAATGGTGTGTTTGTTATGATCAATGAACCTACACTCACACATCATAATCATCCAGAGACCATAGGTTCCATTAAGATTCACTGTTCGTGTTGCACATTCTATGGGCTTGGAAAATGTATAATGAGCTTCATATAACATTATAGTATCATACAGAGTAGTTTTTTTTGCCCTAAAAATCCTCCATGAAGAGTACACTTCAATGCATGTAAACTTTAAAGTAAAAAAAATTGAGTTCATACTCATACACCAAATTCAAACACAGTCACAAGATTCCTTCTCAGTTTCCTCTATTTCATATTTGTGTCTCCTACAATGAACACCCTGGTTCCCAGCAATAGCAATGTATTTACTCATATGCTCTACCTCACAAGAAATATAAAATAGACTCAAATACAAGTTCCAGATTTCAATGTCTACATCATCACCAGCCACAACACATTTAGTAAGTAAAGTTTACAATGTTTTTGCATTACTTTTTTTTATCTCAGGGTAAATCCAATTAAGAAGTAAAGTTTGGGTACTATGTTCAAGTTAATTGGATTGTTTTCTCCATGTAGATAACAAAACTATACAACAAAATATATTTGTTAACAAATATACAATTAGATTCACTTGTATTCACTTTTAGGGTTTGCTTTTTTCATCATGATTGGTTTTGTGAACATGTAACTCATTGTCTTTGTTCAAAAGTATAAGCTGAATAAAAGAGAAATCTAATTTCCACTCTTACCCCATACATCCTATTTCCAAAATAAGCAAAAATAAGCTCATATTTTTATTTCTTGTCTTATGCAAAAGTTATATACTATAAAAACGTTTTTGATCCATCTTTATTCATTAATAACCTACCTTGGAAATCATTCCATAATAATTGGAGCTATTCCTTATATTTCTTTACCACCACAGAGCCCCCAGCTGTGTGACTGTGCCACAGGCATATAACCATTCTCCTTTAAATGAACATTAGTTTTTTTTCACATATTTTACTCTGATGTACAGTGTCACAATGAATAATCTTGTTACATGCTCTGTGTTTGTGCAGGTTTACCTAGAAGTAAGAATGCTGAGTTAAATGGTAAATATATGATTTTACTGTGTCAGATATTTGTAGTATTTTGTGCTCTTGCAGCCATGGGAGTGATGGAAGTCCTGTTTTGCCACAAGCCCACAACCTCACCAGCAGTCCATTATCAGTTTCAGCCAATCTAATATGTGAAACATCGTATCTTGGTGCACACTTAATTCATATTTTCTTTTGAATGACATTGAGTATATTTAATACCTCTTTAAATATATTTCCCTGTGCATATTTTAATGAAGATTGTGGTTTTTTACCTTGATTTTAAGATGTCTTAAACACATTAAGATGTCTTAACTATTAAACAAATTAGTCTGTTAATATAAATTGAAAATATTCTCCCACTTATATTTTGTTATATGCAGTAATATTTCATTTCTATGTGGTAAAATTTACCAATATTTTTAATTTGTTTTCTAGATTTTGAATGAAGTTGTAAAGGCTGTCACCATACCCATACTCACACCCACTTTTGAAGGGAATTTTTCCCCTAGTATTTGTATGGTTTTGTTTGTTGCATTCAGATCTCTTTTATTTGGAGTGTATCCCTGTGTATGATCCGAGTTATTGTAACTGTTGTATCACATTTTAAATGACTATTCAATTGCTCCAATTTATTTATTGAAAAGTAATTTGACCCTGGCTGGCGTAGCTCAGTGGATTGAGCATGGGCTGTGAACCAAAGCATCACAGGTTCGATTCCCAGTCAGGGCACAGGCCTGGGTTGCAGGCCATGGCCCCCAGCAACCACACACTGATGTCTCTCTCTCTCTTTCTCCCTCCCTTCCCTCTCTAAAAATATAAATAAATAAAATCTTTAAAAAAAAAGAAAAGAAAAGTAATTTGAGACATCACCTTTATCATATAGTAAATTTTCAGTTTTTGGTTGTCTGCCTGTTCATGTACTAGTTCAACACTATTTTAACTAAACAAGCTTTATAGTATGTTTTAATATTTAGTAGGGCTAGCCAATCTTCATTGCTTTATTTTTTAAAAAGATTTTATTTATTCACTTTTAGAGAGGCGGAAGGGAAAAAGAGAGGGAGAAAAATATTGATGTGAGGGAGAAACATCGATTAGTTGCCTCTCATGTACACCGCTAACTGGGGGCAAACCTGCAACCCAGGCATGTGCCCTGAACAGGAATTGAACTTGGCAATCTTTTGCTTTGCCAGATGATGTCCAATCAGCTGAGCCACACCAGTCAGGGACTTCTTGCTTTTTTTAAAATTTCAACTATTGGTCTTGCTATTCTTGCATACCCCCACACCACCACATCACAAGGAACTTGTCTAACGACAAAACTGACTTGTTAATTTTTCAGAGACTCTGCATTAAATATACACATTAACTGGAGAGAATTGAAAACTTCACAATGTTGAGTCATTCTCTGTAAGAACAAAGACTGTCGTTCTGTTTGTTCTAGTCTCATCTCTCATTTTGTGTCTTTCAGAAATGTTTTATAAAGTTTTTCTCCTGTCTTTCCACATTTTAAAGTTCATTTCTTAATATATTATTTTTTATTGTTTTTTATATGGGGTTTTCCTCTTTCACTGAATTTTTTAACTAGTTATTATTTGTATAGATGAAGGCTATTAATTTTTTAGTTTATATCTTGCTTTTTTATTGAAACCCTTATACTTATTATCATTATGTTGGTTACCTTGGGTGTTTTGAGGTATACTATCATATCATCAGCAAATAGATATCGTTGTACTTCTTTAGTTATTTTTTTGTCTCTAATTGTTTTTTTCTTGCCTGTTTTCATTGACTACACCTGCAATACATATTTAAACCTGGTGAAGAAAATCAAAATAGTGTTCATTTTCGTCTTGTTTTTTGGAACATTGTATGAATGAAATGTTTCTATTGTTAATATATGATAATACAGATTCTTTCAGTCAAGAATAGTCTAATTTCATCAAAGATAAATTTTAGTATCCATCATATGATTTTTCTCCTCTGCTATATTAAGATGTTGGATGGTAACTACTGAGTTTTTAATTATTAAACCATTCTAACTTTCTGGAGTAAGTTCCAGTTGTTCATGGTGAATTATTTTTCATGTGGTATTGGATTATATTTACAAAGATTTAGGGATTTTGTATTGAAAATCCTAAGTGAAATATAAAGTTGAAACTTTACGGAAGATATCTTTTTCTTTGCTTTTGGAAATTTAATCAGTGTTAGGATTACTTACTCTCTGAAAGTTTGAATAGAAGTCCCCTATAAACCTTAAGTCCTTATTTTTTATCAGGGATTTCTTCTGATAATTTGTGCTATTTCTTTTTTAAAAATGGTATTTTATTGATTATGCTATTACAGTTGTCCTAATTTTTCCTCCTTTACTTCCCTCCACCCAGTACCCCATGCTCCCTCAGGCAATCCCCCACAATTGTTCATGTCCATGAGTCATGTGTATAAGTTCTTTGGCTACTCCATTTCCTATACTGTACTTTACATTCCCGTGGCTATTCAGTAACTACCTACTTGTACTTCTTAATTCCCTCGCCTCCTCACCCATTCCTCCACAGCTCCCTTCCATCTAGCAGCCATCAAAATGCTCTCTATATCTATGATTCTGTCTCTATTCTTCTTGCTTGTTTAGTTTGTTTCTCAGATTCAGTTGTTGATAATGTATTTTCTGCTATTTTATTGTTCATAGTTTTGATCATCTTCTTTTTTGTAAATAAGTTCCTTTACATTTCATATAATAATGTGTTGGTGATGATAAACTCTTTTAGTTTCTCTTGTCTGGGAAGCTCTTTATCTGCCCTTTGATTTTAAATGATAGCTTTGCTGAGTAGAGCAATCTTGGCTATAGATCCAGGCTTTTCATGACCCTGAATATTTCTTGCCAATCCCTTCTAGCCTGAAAAGTTTCTTTCGAGAAATCAGCTGACAATCTTATGAGAACTCTCCCATAGATAACTAACAGCTTTAATCTTGCTGCTTTTAAGATTCTCTTTTTATCTTTGACCTTTGCCATTTGGATTATAATGTGTCTTGGAGTGAGCCTCTTTGCATCCATCTTGTTTGGGACTAACTCTCTGTGCTTCCTGGACTTGCATGTCTATTTACTTCACCAAATTAGGGAAGTTTTCTTTCATTAGTTTTTCAAGTAGATTTCCACTCTTCTCCAAGTAGATTTTCACTCTTTCTCTTCTCTTTCTGGTACACCTAGGATTCAAATGTTGAATCTCTTGAAGTTGTCTCAGAGGCTGCTTATACTATTCTCATTTTCTGGAATCTTTTTTCTTCTTGCTGTTTTGATTGGCTTTTTATTGCTTCTTTATATTCCAAATCATTTACTTGATTCTTGGCTTCATGTACTCTAGTGTTGTTTCCTTGCAAATTATTTTTTATTTCAATTAGTGTATCCTTCACTTCTGACTGGATATTTTTTTATTCTGTTGAGGTCCTCACTAAGTTTCTTGAGCATCGTTATAACCAGTGTTTTTAACTCTGCATCTGATAGATTGCTTATCTCCATTTCATTTAGCTCTTTTTCTGGAGTTTTGATCTGTCCCTTTATTTGGGCCATGTTTCTTTGTCTCCTCATTTTGGCAGCCTCCCTGCATTTGTTTCTGCATATTATGTAGAGCTTCTTAGACTCCATGTCTTGGTAGTGTGGCCTAATGTAGAAGGTATCCTGTAGAGTCCCATGGCACAGCCTCCCCAATCACCCAAGCTGGGTACTCGAGGTGTGCCCTTCATGTGACCTGAGTACAGCCTCCTCTAGTGATCGAGCCTTGGTATTTGTTGGCAGATCAGTGGAAGGGATTTACATGGGAGGCCAGTCAGCTATAAGGATTGGCTGTGACCACTGACTCCAATCTCTTCCCTCTGTGGAGGATCAACTGTGTAGGTGCAGGGTGATAGTTTTCCAATGTGGCCTGTAGCTTGGTATTATCTATTTTTATTATTCTTCTCCATAACTTATTCACTTATTTGCACATTCATCAAATATATCAAAACAACACTGAGTAACTAAAAATATCAGATACAGTGTTTGATGCTTAGGCTACAAATATGGGTAGTATAGATCTTACTCTAAAGATAAGATCATATCTTATCTTTAAAAAAGAAGTCAGATAAATATGGTAGTAATGACAGTTATCATAGAGGGAACTGACAGGAAAATAAAATGTTACTGGCACTTCAGATGGAGCAAATGATATGTTCAAAAGTGCAGAAGGATTACAACATTTCAGGAAATCAAAAGGTCTGGGTATGACTTTAACTTAAGGAGCCAATGAAGTAGTTATAGGAGTGCTAAGAGAGCAGATAAGTGCTAGATTTTGAAGGGTCTTTAATGACTTGCTGAATTTATGCTTCTTACTCCCTATATCTTTTCCCCCATTCTCTCCTCTCCCACTCCCCACTGATAACCCTCCATGTGATCTTCATTTCTGTGATTCTGTTCCTGTTCTAGTTGTTCACTTAGTTTGTTTTTATTTGTGTTTTTTTAAAGACAAGTTTTGATAGTTGTGAGTTTGTTGTCATTTTATTGTTCATAGTTTTGATCTTCTTCTTCACAAGAATTTTAAATAGCAGAGGGATAGGATCTGGCAATAATGATTTGCAAAGATGAGTTAGCTCCCAGTTATAGTGACTCTAAAAGGTGAAGTTCTTCCAAGTTATCCATGAAGCCTTCAGCAAGCATACAGGACCAAGGTCTGAAACTCAGACAATAAAACTCAGGCACCAGTGGCTTATTATTGGTGCTAATTGAAGCCAGGAGAGTGGATAACACTACCCAGGAAAAGTAATAGAATGAGACAAATAGAAGACTTAAGAAAACATTTGGGAAACATCAGAGTCAGAAAGAAGAAAATGATGTACAAAGAAGAGGAGAAAGAAAGCTGGGTAGGACATGAAATTTGTGAAAAGAATGAGAGTTGGTATGAAAGCCAAGGAAGCGATGTCATGTCAAGAGGTAAAGCAATGGTGAAGGTCATGGTGGCTCAGAGAGGAAAGCGAGAGCCTCTGAAGCTCCAGGATACTGATCAGTAGCTCCCATTGACTTTCAGAGAGAGCAGTTTCAATGGAATGCTCAGAGCAACAACCAGGTTCTCATAGCTGATGTGTGTAGGAAGGAGGGTAAGCATGTGAAGGCAGCACATATGAAAAAACAATTCTTTCAAATCACTGAAAAACAGAGTTAGGAGATGGTGAAACTTCTGGAGAGATGTGGCATATTTTAAAATATAGAAGAGAGCTGAGCCTACTTTATAAGCTGAGAAGCATCTGGTAAGGAGGAATGAGAGAGAGAGAGAATAGCATGGAAGTGGTGTTAGCTAACACCCAGGGCAGGGCAGGACCTCTTCCATTCTGAAACAAGCATGAAGAAATGAAGCAGGAATGTGAGCACTAGTTCACTTCAAGATTAGTGTTCTGGGGAGTAGTGTCAGTTCAGAAATGATGTTCATTCTCTATTGTGTCTTCACAGTAAAATAGACAGTCACCTATTGAGAAGGAAAGAAAAGCCTTTAAGGCACAAAGTGCTGAAAAAATAACACGCACCTCTCTTACCCCACCCTGTTTAATTGTGGGAGAAACCCCAATGTTGTAAAATATAATTTGTTTTAAAATAATACAAGGTATAATAAATGAGAAGGTTAAACTAGGCTAAAATTTCTGCAATTTTTTTTTCTCTTCTCTTCATTGGTGTTGCAGTTCTACTGGTGTTCTAAGCATGTGCTTAGCCTTCCTATCAAATCACCCAGCAATAAAAGGTTTAAAAAAATCCATGAGGGCTGGAGCGGCCGCATTCAAGAATGGAAAAGTCAGGGGAAATAATATGTAAAAGCAGCGCAGAAAGCCTCTGTAAAGTTTGCAACCTAATCATTTTTGTGACTCTAATCCTCATGATTCTGTGACTTTCCTCCAATTGCTCTTGGCAGCCCTTACATGTGCATCACCATGTGAAAGGGTGGGGAGAGGACAACAGAACCATTGGTGTGAGCCTCTCATTGAGGGATCATCTCATTCTGGTTCAGTTTGGGCTCCTGCAAGCTACAGAGGCTTTAGTGAGACACAGAGAAGGAATGAAAATATGTTCATCCTAAATAACAGATTTGATTAAGTTTTTGTGATTCTTGTCAGCCCTGTTTTAAAGACCTTTACATATATTGACTCATTCATATTCATAATAACTCTATGAGACAGACACTATTACTAGCCTCATTTTAATAAGATTAAACAGATAAATGAAAATCATAAGTAATTTGCTCAAGGCCAAAACTGCTACATGGCTGAGCTGAGATTTAAATCCAGAAATTCTCCCTTTCCTTGTTAAAGTGAGAAAAAAATGAGAACATGTAACCTAGTGTGTGATGAGTAAACTAAAATCATTTTAAATAAAGAAATATATTTGTAAGAGAAAGAGAATGAGATAGGGAGAAGAGGATCTTCTAGAGCAAGAACCTCAGACTTGATGGTGTCCTTAAAATGAACAAAACAAGTAATATAATTCTTAGGTAGAGGTGAGATTCAGAGGCCCAGTAATGTTCATTTCTCCCTGTAAAAAAGCTAATAAAATTATCATGAGTGTTTAATAACTTTAAATGAATTCCCTGTAATAATTTCTTGGTGTCTGATACCTCTGAACAGTTCTGGTTACTTGCTGTGGAGCGGTGACTGCCTGCTTGGATCAGGCGCACACCTCCTTCCCAGAGAGAAAGCTCACCTGCTCCTAAAGGCAGTCATGCATAACTAGCTTTCTGCAGAAAATTATATTGGTTTGTTCACTCAGATATTCATTATTCTTTTGCTTGGAAAGAAAAGAGAGGAGAGAGGGCCAGGTTGGGAGAAAAGAATAAAGTAAAAACCTGAAGTTCACACATTTCTTATTAAAGAAAAAGAAGGATGGTCCCAGGAAGGAGCAATGGGAGTTGTTCTCCCCTCTCTCCTCTTCACTGCTGCAGCAGTCCCCATCTCCATTTTGATCACACCAGATATTCTGACAACACACAATCTTTCCTGTCCTTTCACACACCCTGGGAAATATCCCGTTAGCAACAAGACTTTACCTTGTTATTCTCTCTGTGTGGAATCTCCTTCACTCCTTTCCCACTTGCTAAAAGGTAATATGGAATTCATTCTAGTTCTAAATTAAAACCCTACCTTTTCATGAGGATTCAGTGATCATCTTCAGTCAGAAGAGATTTTGTAATCCTCTAGACCCCACTAATATTTATTTACAGCATTTGTGCATCACTTAACAAGTGTTGCCATTTATGTTCATTTGTATAGTTGCACCACTGTGGTTATGGTTTTTGCTTTCCCAGTGTGCAGGGACTGCTAATCACGGTGTTTCCTCCCTCTTCGCACTTCCCCCTCTCATGTGGGCCACCGCCAACTTCAAAAGGAAGATAAGACAATGACTTGAGCTCCCTGGAACCTTCTCTGGATCATTTAGTGAACTTTTCAAGGGAGAGAATGTGCCAGAAAATACATGAGCAGGGAGCTGTTGGCAACCATTTTTTTCCAGCCATTGAGCAAGGACAATCTAAGAATGGCAACAAAGAGAAGCTGGCAACCAAGAGAAAGAGGGGACTGGGTCCTGATGACACTGTTTGAGCTCCTGAAATGAAGCTTGTCTTGAAGGCAGTTACCTTGTGCTTCCTAGTTCCCTGAGCCATCTTTATACATTTGCATTTTTTCTTTTTGCCTAAGACCCTTTGAGTTGAATATTTCTAGTTTTATCCACTCATGGTTAATAAATTTCTACAGATTTATGAGCATCTTAAGATAAAGATTGAGGCCTAACCTACCTAATCTTCTCTCATCCAGACTTTGACGTAGATGGCACTGAAAAGAAAAAAATGAATGAATGAATGAATGAATGAATGCTGCTTCAAACTCCTACCTTTAATTCTTTCATCTGCATGCACTGGGAAAACCAGAGCTCTCAGTTTCTACTCCAGCTAATTGAGTTTATACTTGTGATTCCTCAGCTTAGTGTTTGTCTTATTAAAGATCTAGCCTGTTCAATGGGCTACTCTCCATTCTGACATGCTTTCACAATGATGGCTTATCTGCAAAACATGACAGAGCAAACAGTTCGGCTGAGTCTGTTCAAGGCTCAGACACAGAAAGGAAATGGATAGATGGTGCACGTCACAAACACTTGGGTGTGTGATGCACGTACCATGCACATGGTTTGAGATCTCACATGTATTGTACTTCTCTTTGTTCCTGGTTTCTTTGATTTTCTAAGTCTTTGTAGTACTTTTTTCACAACTTGGTCCTTCATTGCAGCTTTATGAGATACATTTCATAGACTATAAAATTCACCCATTTAACATATATAGCTCAGTGATTTTTAATATGCTTAGTGTTGTGGAATCCTCACCACTATCTACTTTTAGAACATCTTTCTCACCCCCAAACAAACCCTGTGCATGTTGGCAGTCATTCCCTATCCTTCAACACCCCTAGTCCCTAGCAACTACTAATCTCTTTTCTGTGTCTGGATTTTCCCATTGTGAATATTTCCCATGTAATGTAACATTACATGGGAATGAAACATATAGTAAGTGATCTTTTGTGACTGTCTTCCTTCACTTACTACGTTTTCAAGTTTCATCCATGTTGGGTAGCATGTAGCAGTGCTTTATTTATTTTTATCTATCTGTAAGTTGTTAGAAATGTTCTTCTAGATTTCTCTATTATGAATAATGCTTCTATGAATGCTTATGTACAAATTTTTGTGTAGACACGTGTCTTCCTTTCTCATGGCTATATACCACAGAATAGAATTACTGGGTTAGATGGTAACTCTACTTTTCATTTTCTGAGGAATTGCCAAACTCTTCCAAAGTGACTATTCATTTTAAATTATCACTAGCAACATATGAGGATTTTAATTTTTATACCTCTTCATCAACAATTGTTATTGTCTTTCTTTTTATGCTAGTCACTCTTATAGAGGTGAAGTAGCATCCCATTTTTGTTTTTATTTGTATTTCACTAATGATTGATGTTGTTGAGCATTTTTTCATTTGTTTATTGGCCATTCATATATCATCTTTAGATATGCCTATTTACAACCTTTGCCTGTTTACTAATTGGGTTATTTTTTTTACTTTTGAGTTTAACAAGTTCTTTATACATGCTGCATACAGGGCCCTTGGTAGATAAGAGATTTTCAAATATTTTCTTCCTTTCTGTTTGTTATCTTTTCACTTTCATTTTTTTAAACCTTGCCTGAGGATATGTTTATTGATTTTTAGAGAGAGAGAAAAGGAGAAAGAGAGAGAGAAGCATTGATGTGAGAAACATCAATCAGTTGCCTCCTGAATGCACCCCAACTGGGATTGAACCTGCGACCAAGGTATGTGCCCTGTCCAGGAATCGAACATGCAACATTTTGGTGTACAAGATGATGCTCCAACCAACTGAGCCCACAAGCCAGGGCTGTTTTTTCACTTTCTTGGTGCTGTCCTTTGATGTACAAGTTTTTGATTTTAGTAAAGTCAAATTTATGTACTTTTTCTTTTGTTGCTTGTACTTTTGTTATCTAAAAATTGTCATATAACCCAAGTTTATAAAGATTTATTTCTTTATTTTTTTCATCTTTTCTAGGTGTTTCATAGTTTTCTTACATTTATGTCTACTCCATGATTAATTTTAGTTCAATTTTTTTTCATGTGTTGTGATGTAGTGGCCCAAATTCATTATTTTCCATGTGGATATCCATTTCTCTCAGGAACATTTGTTGAAAAAGACTACTTTTTTCATTTAATTTCCTTAGATTCACTGCCTACATCAATTGCTCATAAATATGAGGGTTTATTTATGGGCTCTCAATGTGTTCCATTGATCTGTGTGGCTATCCTTACCAGTGCCAGTGCCACATTCTCATAATTACTGTAGATTTACAAGATATGTAAGTCCTTCAACTTTGTTCCTTATTTTTAAGCTTGTGTTGGCTGTTCTGGATCACTTGTATTTCCATGTGAACTCTAAAGTCAGTTTTCCAGCTTCTGAAGAAAAAACAACATCTGATTTTGATAGAGATTGATGGACTGTAGATCAATTTGGAGAATATTGTAACCTTAACAATAAGTCTTCTGAACCATAAATGTGCCATGTTTCTCCACTTCTTTAATTTCTTTCACCAATGGTTACAATTCTCAGTGTAAAATCTTGAACTTCTTTTGTTAAATTTAATTCTAGTTACTTTATTCTTTTTGCTGCTATTATAAATGAGATAGTTTTCTTAATGTCATGTTTCAGATAGTTTGTTGCTAGTGTATAGAAATGCCATTGGTTTTTGTAACTTAATCTTGTATTCCACTCTACTGCTCAACTTATAGTGATTTCCATAGGATTTTAATTATGTTATCTGCACAATGAGTGTTACTTCTTCCAATCTGGATGCTTTTATTTATTTTACTTGCTTAATCATCCTGGCTAGAGCATCCAGTACAATATTGAATAGAAATAGTGAGAACAGACATTCTTATCTTGTTACTGATCAAAATATTGGCCACACATTGTCTTTTTTTTCTATTATGTATTATGTTAGGCATGAGATTTTTGTATATGTCCTTTATCAGACTGAAGACATTCACTTTTATTCCTAGTCTGATGAATGTTTTATTTATTTGTCTGTTTGTTATTTTAAAAAAGATTTTACTTATTTATTCTTAGAAAGAGGGAAAGAAAGGGAGAAAGAGAGAGAGAAACATAATTGTGGGGTTGCCTCCCACATGCCCCTCACAGGGAACCTGGTCAGCAACCCAGGCATATGCCCTGACTGGGAATCAAGCTGGTGGCCTTTTGGTTCACAGGCCTACTCAGCCCACTGAACCACACCAGCCATGGCTGAATGTTTTGTTATGAAGTTGTATTAGATTTTATCAAATGCTTTTTCTGCATCTATTGATTAATTTTCATATGCTAAGCCAACATTGCACTCCTCTGATAAATCTCACTTGGTTATAGTGTATAATCTTTTATATGTTGTGGGATCTGATGTACTAGTGTTTCGTTGTGGATTTTTGCATGTATATTTATAAAGGTATTGGTCTGTCATTTTCCTTTTTTTGTGGTATCTTTCTCTGATTCTGGTGTCAATGTAATACTGGCCTCACAATATGCTGGGAAGTGCTCCTCTATTTTTAGAAGAGTTTGTGAAGAATGAATATTACATTCACTTGTGAAGCTGTCTTAGGTATTCCTCTGTTAGAAGTTTTTAAATTACTAATTCAATATCTTTGGTTTTTACACATCTATTCAATTTTTATCGCTTTTTGAATCACTTTCAGTAGTTTCTAAAAATTCACCTAACTTACCTTATTTGTTGTCATACAATTATTCAAAGTACTCTCTTATAATTCCTTTTTATTTCTATAAGGTCAGTAGCAGTGTCCTCCCATTTTCCCCCTTATTTTAATCATTTGAGTCTTCTCTCCTTCTTTTTTTTTTTTGTTAATTTAATTAGAAGTGTGTCTACTCTTGCTGACTGCTTTTTTATTTACTCTCTTTCTTTTTTAATTTCTATTTATTCCCCCTATAATCATGTTACTTTTTCTTTCTGGTTGATTTGTGTTTACTTGCTCTTTATTTTTCTAATTTCCTAAGGTGAAAGGTTAAGTTCTTGATTTGAGATATTTTTTTAATTAGGAATTTACAATCATAAATTTTCTTCCAAGAACTATTTAGCTGTGTTCCATAAGTTTTGGTATGTTTTGTTTTTGTTTTAAATTATCTCAACATATTTTCTACTTTCCATTGTGATTTGTTCTTTCACCTTTTGATTATGTAGGAGTCATTGTTTATTTCTGACATATTTATGAATTTTCCAAATTTTCTTCTGTTATTGATTTCTAATTTAATTTTATTGCAGTCAGAGAACATACTTTGTATGATTTCAATCCTTTACATTTTATTATGGCTTATTTCATTTTCCAGCACAGTCATACCTCAGTACTTGTCAACTTCAGGACTCTTCAAACCTTGTACTCATCCCATTTTGATGAGGAAAAAATGTTTCAGCACTCAGCACTTGCTTGGGACTCATCACACTTGCTAGAACTTGTACGAGTCACCAGGCCATCCAGCAAGAGAAAATGCTTCATTGTTCGGTACCTGTCGGTTTTGGCACTCCTTGCAGGTTCTGGAACAAATTAATGAGCAGCACTGAGGTGCCACTGTACATGATATATGCTGGAGGATGTTCCTGAAGAAAGTCTAGAGAATGTCTCCTGTACAATTGAGAAAAATGTGCATTATGCTGCTCTTGAGTAGAATGTTCTATATATGTGGGTTAAATCTATTTGATATAAAGTATACTTTAAGTTTTCTATTTTCTTGTTTATAATCAGTTTTGTTCTTTAATCCATTATTGAAAGTGGGATATTGAGACCTGTAATTATTGTTAAATTATTAGTTTTTCCCTTCAATTCTGTCAGTTTTTGTTTCTTTGATGAATTGTTGGGTACATATATGTTTACAACAATTATATCTTCCTGATGAATTGACCTTCTTATTATTACAAAATGTCCTTTGTCTTTAACATAACTTTTATCTTAAAACCTGTTTTGTCTGATATTAGTATTGTTATCTCAACTATCTTTTGGTTACTGCTTGTGTGGTATACAACTTCTTTCATTCTTTTACTTTTCACTGCCTTTGACTCTGAATTGTGTCTTTGCAGACAACATAGAATTGGAACATATTTTAAAATACACCCTTCTCATCTGCCATTTACATTAAAGTAATTATCAATCAGGTAAGATTTACATCTACCATTTTGCTATGTGTGTTCTATAGATCTGTGGGATTTTTTGTTCCTCTATTTCTCAACTTGTATCTTTCAAATGTAAAATAGATAGTATATAGTACCCTTTAAATTTTAGTTTTGTTCCTTTTAATGTATTTGTTGAGTTATGTTCTTAGTGATTGCCCTGAGAGTTACAATTAACATCTTTATTAAAACAATCTACTTCAGAATATTATTAACTTAATTGCTCTAATATAAAACCATTCCCTACATCTCTTTTGTATTAATATTACCATACTTACTATAACTTTATATGTTATAACCCCATCAACATGAGGGAATAATCTTGGCTTTATGTAGATGTCTTTTAAAATAGGAAACAAAAGAGTTACAAACAAAAGTACATTTATATTGTCTTTGAAATAACTATATGATTAACTTTATTAGTGTTCTTATGTCTTCATATGGATTAAAGTTACCATCTAGTGTCCTTTTATTTCATCCTGAAGTTCTCTGTTTAGTATTTCTTGTCAGGCAGTACTGATAGAATGCTCTCAATTTTTGTTTATCTGGTAATATCTTAATTTTTTGAAGGAGAGTTTATCTGTATATAATTGTTGGACAATCTCTCTCATTTAACACTTGGACAATGTCATTACACAATTTTCTGGCTCCCATGATTTCTGATGAAAAGTCAGCTATTAATTTAAGTGAGGATCTGTTGTATTTCCCAAGTTTTTAATTGTTATTTTCATGAGTTTTTCTTAGTCTTTTAATTTTGTCAGTTTCAATATGATATGTTACAACCCTTGATCTCTGAATTTATTCTATTTAGAGTTCATCAAGCTTCTTGAATGTGTAGATTAATATTTTTCACCAAATTTGGATAGTTTGAGGCCTTTAGTTCCTCAATTTACCCTTTGACCTTTATAATTTCTCTCTTTCTGGAACTCCCATTATGCATATGTTGGTACACTTGATGGTTCTGCACAGGCCTCTGAACTCTGTTTATTTTTCTTTATTTTATTTTTTATGCTCTTCAGACTACATAATCTCTATTGCCTCATCTTCAAGATTGCTGATTCTTTCTTTTGCCAGCTCAAATCTTTTGCTGAGCCTTCTATTGAATGTTTATTTCAGTTGTACTTATCAACTTTATAAGTTTTTTCTTGGTTCTTTGAAGTAATTCCTATGTCTTTATTCATATTCTCTATTTAATGAAACATTGCCATATTTTTCTTTAATTTTTAAGACTTTTTTTAGTTCTTTGAACGTATTTATAATAGCTAATTTTAAGTTTTTGTTTACTAAATCCATACTCAGGGCTTCCTCAGGAACATTTTTCATTGGCTATTTCTTTTTCCTGTGTATGTACCATACATTACCATTTTGAATATTTCAGGATTTTTTTGTTGCAAACTTGAGATTAATATATTGTAACAGTAATATTTCTCCTCCACCAGGATGTTCTCTTGATCAGCATAATTCAGTGGTCAGCCAGTGATTGGTCAGAAGATTTACATAAATGCCTTTGTTGTAACCCTTCCATTTTTAGACAATGTATCAGTTTACATGAAGCCTTTAGCTTTCACTTCTTTCTTGATTGTGGCCTCAAGCTCAGGAAGAGATGATTAACTAATTTCTTTCTCAGGTCTTTTCTGGATGTGCATGCAATCTTGCACAGTCTCATACTTTTAGATTCTAAGGAAGATGTAGGATTCAAAGTTTCCCACTTCCTCCTGCTCCCCTGCTGAGCTAAGGTCTGAGTCAAAACAAATAGTTACTATGCCCAGAGAATGCCCATTTTCTAGAGAATAGGCTTGAAAAAATTTTGACTTTGCTCTAGGGTACTTTTAAAATAGCTTAAAAGCAATAAGATCTCTCTCTCTATTGTCTGCAGTTCTTTGTCAGTTGGCTACTGAGTCTCTGAGCTGGCAAGAGAAAGGATAGAGAGATAGCCCCAAGATAAAAAGTTAGAGCTTGTGCCTTCTTATTGAGGTTTAATAGTTCCCTTTGATAGATGATTCTCAATTTACTTGGTGACTCTGGTTTATTGCCCACATTCTGAAATGGTTTATTTCTGTTTTGGTGATGGTTTCATTGTGTTTCTGACAGCAGTTCACTTAGGTCACTGCATTGTGAAGCTGATTGCCATTTCTTGTTTCTTAATTATGTACTTTTCCCATACACTATTACTGGACTCCTATTTATTTAGTATTTTCCAAGGTAATAATCATATCAAGAACTAAAATCCTTTGTGCTTTTCTTACATTATAGTGCCCAGAGTAGATGTGCAACAAATAATTAAATGTGACTAAACTACACACTGCCAAATGTCCTCTGGAGAGCAAAATTACATCTGGCGGATAACCACTAATACATTATTTCGTTGAATCCTCACCACAGTTCTGCAGGGCATTATTATCTTCATTCTACAGTGGCTTAGAGAGCTATGATATACCTTATTAATATCGCATGGCTAGTTAAGTGGCAAAGGTTGAATTTAAATTCAGGTTTCTCTGTCTCTAACACCAATTCCAGCTATAATTTATATATCAAGAGAAATGACTTTATTTTCATTTTTCTAAATTATAGCCACCTTAGATCTTGTAAGCTTCAGAACATTACATTTTATTTGTCTATAATTTTGGCAGTAACTTTTAGACATTATTACATATTTGACTGAGCCTGTATAGCTCCAGTAATGGAGCAATCCACAATGATACTGGGTTAGTTTGCCCTTTTTTCCACAATATAAGGTGATCACATTGTAAGAATTAGCAATTTTATTCTTCCATACTCTCTTTTGCTTTAACAATAACCTCTCAGAGAAGACCGGCTTGGTGTTGTGCACACTCACCCACATCCTGCTTGTCTTGTCAATAAAACTCCAGAGATGTGGCAGCACCCCAGGCAGGCTTATTCACATCCTGTTGCCAAGGCAACATTGCCACAAGTCCCTTTTCTATGACTGAGATAGCAGCAGGCTGGACCCAAGGAAACTCCACCTGCTTACCTGTATCTTACTATCTTGGGAGAACATATGGGAAATTGTGTCAGAGTTGGGCACTGTCAGGATTCTTTATACTTATTAATATTATACTTGGACAACTGATACACTTTTGATGCTTTTTTTTCTTACAAAGTTCCATTGACAACATAATGTGCCTAACCAAATAGATGCTAGAGGGCTCCTTAAAGTCCAAGGACATGTGTTAAAGCCTTGATTTGCCACTAACTGGGTATGTAGTCTTAAACTACTCTCTTTCCCTCCTGGTAATAATGGAATTATTAATATTGATTACTCATTGAGTCATACTAAAAATAAAAAGAGCACACATGAAATCAGTTTATAAAGTTATTCACATGTAAATTTTAATTGCTTTAGAATCCATGCTTCAATTTTGCTACTGTTTCATCCTCATGTGAGGATGAAGAAAAGGTGTGAAGAAAGTTATTAGCAACAAAGGAAAAGGTATGTCTTGTTTGAGGTCAGGAATTATATTTATTAAGAGCACAAAGTAGCTCTGTAATTAATGATTATTCATGCATGGGTGTGGGTCCTCTAAACTCAAGTCATTAAATCCTGAAGTCCCAGGCTCAGTAGGACTCATCAGTGCATACCACAGTCGTGTACACTGTATTTTTCTTGTTGGACTGCTTCAGGAGCAATCCCTCATTTTCCATGAAAGGAGTGTAGCCATGAATATAAGCATTTATGGTAGATTTGATTGTCATAGGAAAGTCTGTGTGTGTATTTAAAGTCCCATCATTATGATATACATTAATATTTTATTCAGTTAGATTAGAGGTAAACCATATTTTATAAATAATCTTTGCCAAACATACACACAGCTGTGTTTATCCTAAGTACTACATATTATAATTGAAGTAAAAATAAATGGAGGCTTTCATGCTTTGAAGCAAAGAGTAACTCCAGCCTTCTCCTTTGCAGCTTCTAAAATATTTCAGCCTATCAAAGGCAGTTCAGAAATAACTTTATTTTGAGTCAGTATGAGTCAGTTATAAGTATGGACAAAGTATATTGGAAGGAAATGAGAGTGAATCCAAACAATGGGAGAAATTTACTACGTCCTTGGTGATTGTGTACATATCATTCTCAAGCAAGGTCATGGTGCCTTTCTAATCTTAAATTAATACTTTTAAATGTCATTAGACAACATTCATAAAATTGAAAAATCCATAAAAATTCACAATCACAAAAATTTATAAAAATAATTAGCTCTATTATGTATAACCCTCTTTGAATATATAACTCTATTGAGAGTTATGCTTTGTCTATATAAAAGGTAAATCCTTGCCACATTCTTTTGATAAAATTCTTTCTGAAATTATAAAGACCATTGAAAATTCGCCAAAAGGTAAACAGAGATTTCATTTCCTGGGTTAAAAGTAGACATTCAATAAATACTTGCTGAATAAAAAGGTAATGCTCAAATTAAAGAGCATTAGCAGAATAAAAATATTGAATCACTGCATATTAACACAATAGTAACATTTGCAAGTAACACAGATATCTTCATTAGCAGTTTGCAATTGCCTGCTCATATCAGTAACAAAAGGTCATCTCAAATCCCTAAAGAAATAAAGATTCTCACAAAGACTATTTTACTAATATATGTATATCTGGGGAAGAGATTTCACCAGTAACACTACCTACCATGCTTTCAGTATTAATATTGTTACATAGGATTAAATTAAAAATTTAACCAGAAAGTATAAATGTATATGTATGCTGATACAAATATTGCCTTTCAACACCTTAACAGCAGGACTATATTTGGTTTAACATTTTTCATTTGTGCTATCAAAGAACCATTATTTCTTGTCAGGGAACTGGCGGCTAGTCATTAATTTCAATTAATCAGGATGCTTCAATTAACCTGGAATGTTTTTGCATTATTAAATATTTCAGCATCCCTTGGGGCTTTCCCTTTAATGACTTCAGAGTGATTTGACATAATTATTTTTGGACAGATTTCCATACTTGTTCATCCCTTCAAACTGAATGTCTCTCAGGAGGGAAAAGAACCAACACAAACTACTTCCTCCTGACCCTATCAACCAGCCAGACCCAGAATCACAGTACCATCTGAAATAAGTTCACTTTCAACTACCCATGGGAAAAAAAAAGTTGTTTGGCTGTTAGAATGTTTTTGAGTAAATGCTAAAAACACCATATGAAATCCATTTTCCCATGCCATGTTTTCATCCACTCTGGTTAATTAATGCCCATTGACATTATTATTATTGGGTAAGCAAATATTTATATACTTGGACAGATCATATAAACTATTGAAGGTTTTATTCAGAAGCTTGGCTTTGAAGCATTTGATACATGTACATCACATCTCTAGCAAGATGGACTATACAAAGATATTCTAGTCATTATAAATTAAGTTTGAATTACATTCAGTGTACTTGCATCTTTCCACAACCACATCAAACTTATAACTAAAAAACAGAGCAACCATCATTCACAATTGTCTGAAACCTACCTGAATTGGAATAGAAATCCTACAATTAGGGATTTAAAAAACAAGCCAACTAGAGACTGATAGAAAGGATGAAAACATGGAACAGGTTGGTCTCACACCCACAAGTGAAGCTTAAAAATCAGGAAGCATATCTCAGCTGCAGAGGTACCCCCTGAGAAAGAAGGGGTCCCAGTCCCATACCAAGGCCCCCATCCCAGGAATCTACTGTCAGGAAGAGAAGTCCCCATAGCTTCTGGCTGTGAAAATTAGCAGAAATTGTGGCTGAGTGAGACAGAAGGCTTCTAGAGCACCAGGCAGTTCCTCTTAAAAGGCCAGAGCACAAACTTACTCAGTCACTTACTTTGAGCCCCAGCAGTAGAGCAGCAGCTGGAAAGGCACCAGAGACATACGAGGAGGAACTGAATTATCTGCCATCAGAAATGAGATCTAGGCGTTAGCTTTCTGCCAGACAAAAATGCTGGTAGAGGCTATTGTTCCTTTTCTGAGCTTTTTACTCATTGAGCCTGCAGGCAGGTGCCATATTAGAGTCTCCATCAACCAGGCTCACACTGCTTGCCCCACCCAGGTGATTAACTGAGACCCTGCCTCACCCACTTGCACTTACACTCAGGCTATTTTCAGTGTTTTTTTTCCATATGAATGGCTTGCATTGGCTCATGCTTCAGACTTTCCTAAAATATCTCAAATAAGCAGCACCTAGCCTATTTGCCCATACTTCACAATAAGTGGCCCCAGCCCCAGCACTGGCAGCTGCTGGCTTTGGTTCACAGCTTGGCCCCAACTGGGCACCTCTAAGCCCAGCACAAGTAATAGCCATCTACAGGTCATTTTGTATCTCAGGCTGAGCAACCCTCAGCAAAATATAGGTGGTAGGTGACCTTGGCCTGCACCCTCCAGAGGACCTAGAGTCAGTACAACCAGTGGAGAGGTGCTCACCATGTCAAAGAACCACCCAGTCACCTCCACAAGTGACACATTCAAGGGAAGACTCAGTGGATATCAGAGCTCCACTGAAGTAAGTCCTATTCCATGGGGTGTGACCCTGCACAGCGATCCTCCACAGTGATCATAAGTTATAGCAAGTCCTGGTAGCCAATCAGTGTGGGGGTAAATAAACCCTTGTCATTGACAGCTCAACTGCAATCAAGGCTCAAGTAAATAAGAGGGTGTACATAGTCCACACAGAGTTGGAGTTAGTAGATCAGCTAGAGGGCCCAGCTTCAGTGTTTGAGTAGACTGTGCCACCGGACCCTACAGAATATCTACTCTATTAGGCCACTCTGCCAAGCCAGGATATGTAGCAACTCTACCCAATACATAGATGTAAACAGAGGGAGGTTGCCTAAATGAGGAGATAAAGAAGCATGTCTCAAATAAGAGTAAAACAAAACCCCAGGGAAAGAACTAAACAAAATGGAAATAGACATACAAGTCCAGTAAGTGCATAAAGTTTCATACAAGATGAAACCAAAGAGGCCCACACCAAGACACAAGATAATTAAAATGCAAAAGTTTAAAGACAAAGAGATAACCTTAAAAGCAGCCATAGAAAAGCAGTTAGTTACTTTCAAGGGAGGTCCCATAGGACAGTCAGCTGATTTCTAGACACTTTGCAGGCCAGAAGGGATTGGTGAGAAATATTTCAAGTGATAAAAATCAAGGACCTGCAATCAAGATTACTCTTCCCAACAAAGCTATCATTTAGATTTGAAGTGCAAGTAAAGAACTTCCCACACAAAAGAAAAAAAAGCTAAAGGAATTCATCACCACAAGGCCTGTATTATATGAAATGTTAAAGGATCTTCTTTAAGTAGAAGAAGAAAAAGAAAGATAAAAAGTATGAACAATAACATGCTAATAACTACATGTCTATTAAGAATTGAATCTAAAAAACAAAAGAAGCAGAACAGAAGCAGACTCATAGATAGAGAGAACATTTTGACAGTTGCCAAATGGGAGGGAGTTGGGGGAATGGGTGAAAAAAGTGAAGGAATGAAAAAGTACAAATTGGTTGTTACAGAACAGTCATGGGAATATAAAGTACAGCATAGAGAATATAGTCAATAACATTTTAATAACTATGCATGGTGTCAGGTGAGTTTGAGATTTAATGTATAATCAATAGGTTGTATACCTGAAACTAATATAATATTGTATGTCAACTGTAATTGAAAAGTAAAAAATGATTTAACTTTTAAAAAGAAATCAATTCATGTTTAATTTAATCTATATCTTATAGAAAGGATAATTTCTTCCTTGTTTTCTGGGAATGATAATCTGATTCTCTTAATCTAGCTAAGGATAGTTTTCTGTTGAAAGTAGCATGTTGAGGCAAGTATTAAATAAGAACAAAAGGAATTTTATGAATGGAATGTTCATTGTTATCCAAGCTGAGTGAATGTGAAATGAAGACTAGTTGTGAGTGTAAAGTGGAAGAAAATGAAACAAAATGGCCACATCAGAAGCTTCACAGAGGCTTGCTATATTTAAGACACCATAAAATCATAGATCATAGTGCCACTAATTTACTAAAATGTAAACCCCATAAAGGCAGATACTTTTGTTTGTTGGAAGCACTACTCTATAGCCAGTGCTGAATATAGTGCTGGGCACATAGTAATTGCTCAATAAATATGTGTTGACTAAGTGACACAACTGAAGCCAAGAGGCAGCTTTTTCAGAAGCTTCTTCTAGTACTGGTGGCTCGATGTAAGGATACAGGAAGTAACAGAGACAGAATCCAATGCTAGGAAACCAAGCTAGGATGGCTATGCCACTGATGAGGTGAATGTATATTAGGCATTTTATTCCAATGTGTTCTATTAGATTTCTTCACTGTAAGTGATCTGTAAATATTTATTCTTGTTAGTGCACGAGTTACAAAATTGATGTTGGAATTAAGAAAATAGAGTGCTTGGAAAGATAAAAATACTTCAACTTGGAAGAAAAAGAAAAAATTATAGGTAAAAAACAGCCTGAGTAAAAAAGTAAATTACAAATTCTGTTTCTAAATTTACCCACAACCTTTTTTTGAAGATTACCAAAAACAAATATCTAGAAGAAAGGTGTGTAATAGAATTTTTTGAGATGAGAATATTCTATAATCTACACTATGCAATGCAGTACCACTGTCTACATTTACCTATTGATCACTTGAAATACAGCTAATGCAACTGAGGGGTTGATTTTCCACTTCTTTTAGTATTAATTAATATGAGCTCAAATAGCTACACGTGGTTATTGGCTGCTGTATTGGACAGTACAGGTCTAGATCTATTTCACCTACAATTGTGTGTTTATTGCTGGGGTGGAGAACAGAAGGCCATGACACCAGAATTACTTTCTGCTAATTGGTGCAGGGTCAAAGAGGACTGTGGCTGAGAGGTACCATGGTTTACAGCTCTTTAAAGGGATTCTTTTCAAACAGGAAATTGTGTTTTCTTTCACAAGGGGAAAGCAAAATTAATCTTTGTCTTATCACATAGCACCAGATCATTGATCAGGACCTAAGAAGGTTGTAATATATTAAGTGTTCCCAGAAATGCATTTAGTAAGAGAAAACAATGAGGGTTTGTGATGTGTCAGATGAACACGGAATATTTGGCTTTCAGGGTCAAAAATAGACTTGGATTTGCAGCTTTACCTCTGACCTTCAGATCTGATAAGCAAGATAAGAGGAGTTTATTGCCAGACCTCAGAGCTGACACGTCAGGGTCAAATGAAACATTGCATTCCTCTCTGATAATAAAGTATCTGCAGAGAAAAAGGCCAGTTCCACTAGACCACACACAGAGAATTAGGTGAGAAGAATGTCAAGCAGCTCTGAGAGGGGATCAGAGAGGAGAACAAACACAGGAAATAAGAAATAAAATGGAAATCAGTGTTTTCTTGTTTAGAACATGTCCTCAGGAAATGTGGATTCTCATAGACTGCTTGTGAGAGGGACACTAAATGCTTCTTCTGACGGGAAATTTGGCAGTAATTATCCAAGAACAACTCATATGTGCACATTTTTGACCCAGAAATTCTATTTTTAGAAAGGTATCATAACTGTGCAATATTTTGCTTAAGGCAGTTCCCTGAAGTGGTAGCTATGGCAGCATTAATTATAATGGTGAAAAAATATAATTTAATGTCTATCAATAGAAGGTTGATTAATTAAATTATATTATTTCCATACAAAGTAACATTATACAATCATAAAAACCATGTTGGAAGATACCTATAAATGCATGAGAGTTCATATATCCATAAAAATTGTTTTTCTTCTTGTATATGTATATTTTTAAAATATTCTTCAATATATTTTCAAATTTTCTTAAATATATTTATAAAATATTTTCAAATAGATTAATTTTACAATAAAAAGAAAAGTTGTTTCTTCAAAATGTTCATATTTTATTTCACTAAAAATGATTTTAGCTATTCTGTGACCTTCTTCCTATCTTGGTTGCCAAGGAGATCCACTGTATCTTGTACAGTGGACAAAAAACAACCCTCCTTGGCACCTTGAGGAGGCTGTGCTGCCTAGTAAGCCTCTTTATCCCCATGGGGTTTTCATGTGGCTCATGAGAGCTACATTCCTGTCTACTTATCACCTCTAATAAACAGGGATCTATTTCACAGCTACTCTCCTACAATTACTTGGTGCTGATTATTTCCTATTTCTCCATGGATGACTAATTGGATGACTGTAGGAAACCGTCCCCAGAGTACATGCGTATTGCTCCATTCTGGTCAGTGAAAATTTGCAATGGATGTTCTAGAGAGTATGAAGTCAGGGTGTTATAGACCTATTGACTGTCTCTGCACCCTCTTTTCTGAGGACAAAGAATTTGACTTCTCATTCCCTTTGACAGTACAAAAGCAACAACAAAAAGTGAGAGAAAGAAAGACTAAAGCAAAGCCAAAAAACAAAATGAAACAAGAAAGAAAAGAAAAGATAAATCCAACCTCTACTGTGTATGAGGTCATGGGAAGGCCCAGAAGCAGAAGCCATGATGCAGCCTCACTTGTTTTAATTGCTTCTATTGAAAACCACAGCCAGTTTCCAATCTGTCTTCACCTTGGCTGGCTTCAAGTGGTATGCATTAGGAAGCTTTTGCAGAAATGAAATTGTAATGCCAGGAATGGGCCTGGAAAAATATTCTCATAACAAAAGGCCATGTCAGGTTTTTCTCATTTCTTTTCTGGAAGCCAAATCTCATGACACAACAACACATATTCCCAGGAGTGACAGGACATGCCTTTCCAATCAGTGTCACTTTGGACAGAATGTACCCAAATCGTGGGAATATCCAGAAAGCTGAATCTACTGCAGGAATGCTATGAGCTTAGCTGGACTTCTCATACTTGTATTAGTATGCAGTTTGAGACTGTAGATGTTTTCTTAACTGATTCTATTAGATAGCCAAAGGTGCCACTGAGCAGTGGCTCCTAAGTTACTCAGTAGTCAAGTCCCAGTGGTGTAGACTCCCCCAAAATGTCATACTTATGATAGCATATAGTATGCCTGAAACCTCTTGTTTATTCTCTGTCTTTCCTACATCACTATAAGACTCTTGCTTTCAGGGACTATGCCTTTTTTTGTGCACTGTTGTATCCCTTGGGCCTGGCTCTGTGCCTGGGGCACAGTGTACAGTCAAAATCTGTATGTTGAGTGCAGGAATGAGATATGTTTGAGGAAATCTTAAAAAAAAGATCTCACCAAAATGGGATTAGGACCAGTGCTGATAAGGTGACACATCTAGCACAAAGTTTTATCCATCTATTTGCTGATATTCTTCATTAACCTGAAAATGATAGTAATAATAATAACCATTTATTGAGAATCTACTGTATAAACCAAGGCTTTTCCATTCCTTGTACCATTCAGTTCTTATAAGAACTATACAAGGCAGAATTATGTTCTTATTTTGTGGATGAAAAACTGAGGTAGAGGGTATTTATGTTATTCAAGATCACAGCTGCAGAGCACATAATAGGCTCATGCCAATGACTTATTTGAAAAGAAATAAAATGGAACAACCAGAGTTTACTCAGTTATTTGAATTCCAAGGCCTATATACCTTTCATTCATTATCCTCCACTCATTTTCAGAAAGGAAATTTAGACAAACTCTATTTGCCTGAGACATGGATGTGCATGACACTGGGCTAGCTACTAGTAAACATGCTTCTCCAGGGATGGCCGAGCTGCTTCAAGGTGGTGCTCAGACCTCCTACATCATGAGGAAAAGAAGTACTCAGAACAATGGAATAAAGCTCTACTGGGGTGAACTTCCTGTGTGTAAATCCTGCAAAAGGTTTCAGCACCTTCCCAATGGGAGTGAGGATGAGGACCCCAGCAGCACAGTCATCAGGACCACGAAACCTCAGAGCAGCATCAAGGAAGAGATGGCTGTAGCAAGACATGGGGGAGGCCAACAGCCCATCTGAGACAGAAGGAGCAGCTGTGGCAGAACCACCTATGCTGGGCTCAGCTGAATCTCAGAGCCAAGATCCCAAAGTAAGGAACTAGTCCTTCATATAAACATGTAACTCATTACACTTGTCATATGCTATTTATCTTTCTCTGCCTGATTTATTTCACTTAGCATAATGTGATATATGTAATATATAAAAATGTACTATAAATGTGATGTGTATATGTATATATATTCTTTATCCATTCATCCATTAATAGACACTTAGGTTGTTTCCAGGTTTGTCATTTCCTGAGCACTGGTGGACTTGCCCCCAGAGGGCTTGGGGAAATGTGAGAGTCCAGGCAGGCTTCTGACATGGACACACTGAAGCCTGGTTCTTGGTCTCTAGAAACCTGTTTGGAAGCTGACCTTCAAGGAGTGGATGTTGGGACAGAAATGCAGTTTCTATTGGTTGAGGGAAAGTGAACTTAATTTCTCTACTTCATTTGCTCGACACTTAGCTTTCTGTCATTGAAATGCGCTCATAGGAAACAATCCATCCTTTGGAGTGTGGGTCTCTGTGTTGTCCTTAGCGATTGAGCTTACCCTCCCACACCTGTCCCCTTCCAAGAGACAAACTACGGGACAGAACTCAATGTTTACCAGGGCTGACTTGAAAGAGAGACCAGGGACTAATAGCTGAACTAAATTTAGTGATTTTTATGGGGTGAATTGTGCCCCCTCGAATTCATATGTTGAAGTCTTAACCTCAGTATTACTGAATGTAACCACATTGGGAAATAAGGTATTTAAAGAATTGGTTAGGTTAAAATGAGATCTTTAGGGTGAACCTTAATCTAATATGATTAGTGTCCTTATAAGAAGAGGAAGTCAGGGCACAGACATGCTTAGAGGAAAGACCATGTGAAGGTACTAAAAGACAGACATCTGAAAGCCAAGGAGAGAGGCCTTCAAAAAAACCAATCTTGCTGACCACTTACTTGATCTTGAAATTCTAGGCAGCAAAATAGTATAAAATTAATTTCTGGTGTTGAAATCACCCAATCTGTGGTACTTTGTTATGGCAACCCTAACAGACTAAAATAGTGGTTTGAGGTTCTCTATCATATTGTGTGAAGGTTTAAGGCAGATGGACTAGGGATGAGAGGGTAATTATGGGCCACAACTGACTCTAAATTTCACCTACATAAATAAATTATCAGGTTTTGGTTTACTTTGAACCTATGTAAAAATAGAAAATTCATAGAGAATATATAATATAAATGATAGTAATGCCTGTCTGTGGGATGTTTATTGTATCTAGTCTCTGTTCCAAGTGCTGTACAAGTATTTCATTCAATCTTCACAGCCACACTCTGAGATAGGAAGCCTAAGTATCCCCATTTTACAGATAAAGAAACAGTCATAGAGGGCTAAATAAAGTGCTCAAGGTCAGCCTGCTAGTCACAGAGCTCAGACTCTGACAGATGTGTGGTTTAAATTAAGCTCAAAGGTTTTTAGTAGTTCAGAGGTGTTTAGCAGTTGTTCAGACTCATAAAATAAGCAAAGAAGCAAATCTGGGACTTCTAATCAGCTCTTCCATATTCACTGCTGCTTTTTATCACTCTTCCCGGACTGCGCTGACTCAGCCAGACAAACAGCTTTGTTTTGTGCCCAGTGTGTTTTCAACCCTCCTTTTGGAAAGGTACAGCCTGTTATAAACAGGAATGTTAAGACATCAGTGGTGGTCAGCTAAAGATGCACTCCTTCAACTTGGTTTGTTTAAACTTTCCTCCCTCATTTCTAACCGCACCCCACCCCAGAAAAAACCTTCAGATTAAGCTGAGCATTTATTATATGTAATTAATCTTACAGCTGGAATTATGCCATGATATAAGGCTGCAGTAATGCTTAACCATTGACTCACAAACCCAGCTGGTGCTTAATTTATATCACCTCCAGCAGTGTAGAAACATGTTTTTAATTTTTCAGACCTAGTAAACATATTAATCTAGGATCAATATAGATTGGAAACTTTGTAATTAAAGCATGAGTTCTATGATATTACAAGGAAAAAAGGGCAAGATTCTTATCTAAAATTTATCTAGCTGCTCCCATGTTGAAATTCTGAATAAATTGTTACAGAATTAGGGAATTGTGTATAAAACAATGTTCTAGATGCACCTGTTTTGAAATACATACGCATAAAGAGAAATAAGCTCTTAAGGAAAAACATTTGTTCTAATTAAAGATAACACACTTGAGTTTGCAGGTGACAGATTTGTGTGTGTGTGTGCATATTTCATCCTTATTTGTGTGACAGGACATTTGCAGTAGATTTCATGTGTCCTGTGGAAGTTTTTGAGATGTGGGCTGAACTTTCAACCACATGTTTACTCATTTATTAAATCTTCTGTTTATCTGTTAAAAATATTTAAGGCTGGCCCACTGGGGCTCAGAGCTGGAGATAAAGCAGCAAATATGACAAAACATACATTCTCTGCCCGAAGATTTCAGAACCTAGAGAGGCAGCAAGCCGTGGAACAGTCACGGGAGTGAAATATCCATGGATGCTATGAAGGAGAAGGAAATGGTTCTAAAAGTACAAAACGCATGGGCCTAACTAACTCCAAAACTAAAATTATTTCCCAGATATGTTTGCAGAGGTGGTACAAAATGCCAATAACTAGGATGAGAGTTTAAAAAGAATAGTCACACACTGTGCTACAGATCTTTTTCTTTAGCTACATTTATAGAACTTATTTTGTAGTTCCTTGAAAATACAGAATGGTCTAGCTCAATGATCTTACAAATTGCGTATTCACTACTATTCACAGTGCCATCAATTTCACATTTAACAAAGAAGCAGAGTAACTGTTAATCTTCTGTTCATCTTTGGGATGCCCAAAGCCACCCATCAGACCTGTCAGAGCACCTTCAGCAGGAAAGAAATCAGGAAAAGGATGAAAGTCCAACCACTCTCAGCCCCTTTCCAAACACAATTCACTGTCTTCAGATCTGTTACTGCTCATTTAGCTGTTGATTTCATGGGTTCTGAGCACTATTTGTCCATGACTCAAATGTATGGTTCAAGTGAGCTGCTTCCTTAGAGTTGAATGTTAATTTAGACTCTTGGAAAACTAAATAGGTATTTTTTTCATGTGGAAACAGTGTGTTCTTTCCTTTCTCATCTTATGAGTAGAAAGTCATTTAAGCACTAAAAGGTCATTTAGCCAGTAAATGTATGAAGCTCTAAAAAGGTGTAAGGTAAGTAAAGATGGGAGAGAGTAAGGGGAAAAGGGAAAGTAAAGATTTTTGAAAATCAGTAAAACAACTATAAGCAAAAGCATTTACTTTTAACTAGATGACTTTATGCTATCAAACTGAACTCTAGTCAGATAATCATAGCTACTGTATGGTAATGGAAATTTTTTTACTGTGCTGTGACATGCTTGAAATAAATTTTATTAGAACTTGTTATTGATATGTAACTTAAATAGCAGAGAAGCTCAAGCTGTGATAAGCTAATGTTCTAACTTTTTTCCAGCATTAGTATTCCTTTCAAATATAAATATCTGAAACCTATCTGTTGGTAAAATAAGCAAGCAAAAGAGAAGAGGAATTAAAGATGATATTTCCATTTGATAGTCAGTTTGTAATTTTAAGAGCAAGTTCAGATAAAATATAAGACCTCTAGGATTTTCTAAATCTCTGATGTCTGAAACTGAATCCTGTCCAAATAGTTGCTACATGGCCTAAAGGAGGGACAGGTAAATGGTTCACACTTAGAGGGGGAAAAGGAAATACTCAGACTTTGGCTTGCAGCTGATTGGAAAGATGGATTTTTACATTGACTAACTGTTAATCAACATTAAATTATAAAATTAGACATGTTACTAGATAGTAAAAGAAAATCAATGAAAAATCACTGAAAGTATAAATTTATATAAATCAAGAAAAATTGCATCTAATTGTTATGTCAAAAAATTAGGAATCTCGAGCTGCGCTACCGGGACAGATGTGGTGCTGGGTGCGTAACTGCAGTGGTGGCTCTGAGATTTCCAGCCAGCCCCACCGAGGGAGCCGGGAAAGGCGCCAACACCGGGTCGCGCCCCATAGGGAGGCCGGAATCGTGCGCTGCGATACCGGGACAGACGTGGTGCTGGGTTAGTAACTGCTGTGGTGGCTCTGAGATTTCCAGCCAGCCTGACCAGGGGAGCCAGGAAAGGCGCCAACATCCAGTCGGAGCACGGGACGGCGAGAACACGGAGCTGGAAACGGCCGGGCTAGCGCAACGTAGTCGGAAAGACTGACTCACGTGCGCCAGTGTGTAGGGGCGCATAAGGTACCTGGCGGACTTGCTGAGATCGGGTTGTGAGAGAGAGAGCCAGCTGAAGCCAGCAAGACCAGAAAAACTGGTCTGGCCAGTTAGAAACCAACAAGAGGTTTTTTTGTTTGTTTGTTTGGTTGGTTGGTTCGTATTTGTGTGTGTGTGTGTGTGTGTGTGTGTTTGTTTTGTTTTGGTTTTTTTTGTTGTTGTTGTTGGTTTTGTTTGGTTTCTCTGGCTGTGGTTGGTTGATTGATTTTACCTTGTTTTTACGTGACTTTTTTTTCAATTCTTATTATTTTTATCTTGCAATCCCTTATATTTCTCTTCCTTTCAACCTAATATTATTCTTTCCACTCCAAATTTATCTCTCCTGCACTACATCTTCTGCTTTTCTTTCTTTTCCCTTTTTTTTAATCTTGCAAGTTAATGTAAATTTGTATTATCTTTTTCTCACTTTTCCGACTTTTTATTTTAATAGTATTTTGGTATTCTTTTTCTTTCTGTATAGTCTTCTTTGCTTGGCTGGTTATACTATCATTCGATAGGTTCCCCCTGGTATCTCAGTCACAAGGTGTTGATAAGTTACTATCCTTCATCTGTGTTCCATTATCACACCCCTCAAGGTTCTATACCCTTTATTCTGGTTATCTAGACCTCATCGATTCTGCCACAAGACTGTCACTTTACTATTACTGCTAGTAAGACGTAGTCTATACAATTGTAAATGCTTCTCAATGCCCCTACCTGATCTCAGCCCACTTTGCAATTTTCTGAACTATACTATTGTGGGGGGTTGTCTCTATTCTTGAACTCACTACTCCTATATACTAATCTTTAGTCCAACCCGACCTTAGAAGCTGACCTCCCACAGCTTCACAGCTTTCTAGATCCAACTAACAATCCTCTCGGCCCTAATAAGAGTCTTACCTTCTTTCCATCCTTTCTAAAACGTGGATAGTGGGGTGGAGGATCACGGTTAACACTATAAGGAGCCAAAGGATAACACATCTCTTCTCTACTGGCTGCTAAGTAAATATCATAGTATACTGTCTTGCTGTTTTAAACCATTTTGCCTTACTCCTCCAACTGATCCCAAAAAAAGAGTAGGGGGAAGCTGTGAACACCAGGATACACGAAGGAGATTGCACCACTGAAACACACAAATATTCTACCAAAGAAGTTCACACCATAAGTACAGGGAATCAGAACAGTTCAAATTAACAATCAAGAAGAAAAAAAGAAGAAACCCACGAACAATGAGAAAACAAAGAAACAACCCCCAACTGAAGGGAAACGAGGAAGCCTCAGGAAAAAATGCTAAATGAAATAGAAGCAACTCAACTATCAGATAGTGAGTTCAAAACAATGATTACCAGGAAGTTCAACGAACTCACAATGAGCTTTCAGAAATTAGAGGGAAACTACATCAATCTCACTGCAAACTATATAAACATGAAAAAGGAAATAGAAACTCTCAATAAAGGTCAAGAGGAAATGAAGAATACAATTTCTGAACTGAAGAACACAGTGGAAGGAATGAAAAGCAAGATTGATGAAGCAGAAGATCGGATTAGCGAGCTGGAGGACAAAGTAGAAAACAGCTTCCAGAAAGAGCAAGAAAAGGAAAAGAGGCTCAGAAAGAATGAAGAGGGATTAAGAGAAATGCAAGACAATATGAAACGTAATAACATCTGTATAATAGGGATACCAGAAGGAGAAGAAGAAGAGCAAGGGATCGAAAACCTAGTTGAACAAGTAATGAAGGAGAACTTCCCTAATTTGACGAGAGAAAAAGTCACACAAATCCAGGAAACACAGAGAGTCCTAATCAAGAGGAACCCAAAGAGACCTACCGCAAGGCACATCATAATTAAAATGACAAAATTTCAAGACAAAGAGAGAATCTTAAAGGCAGCAAGGGAGAAGAAGGAAGAAACATACAAGGGAGCCCCAATAAGGCTGACAGCAGACTTCTCAATGGAAACACTTCAAGCCAGAAGAGAATGACAAGAAATACTCCAGGTAATGAGAACTAGAGGTCTGCAACCAAGGCTACTATATCCAGCAAGGCTCTCAATCAAGATAGAAGGCCAAATAAGAAGCTTCCCAGACAAAAGAAGTCTAAAAAGAATACACCTCGACCAAACCAGCCCTGCAAGAGATTCTAAAAGGACTGCTTTAAGGAGGAGAGAAGAAAGAGAGAGAGAGAGAGAGAGAGGAACACACATACATAAAAGAAAATGAATAAGTACCTGTCAATAATAACCTTAAACGTAAATGGATTAAATGCTCCCATCAAAAGACATACAATAGCTGATTGGATAAGAAAAAATGACCCACATATCTGCTGTCTACAAGAGACCCACCTCAGGATAAAAAGACCTACACAGGCTGAAAGTGAAGGGCTGGAAACAAATCTTCCAAGCAAATGGACAGGAAAAAAAAGCCGGGGTAGCAATACTCATATCAGACAAAATAGACTTCCAAAGAAGGTCCATAAAGAGAGATCCAGAAGGTCACTTCATAATTCTCAAGGGAAGAATACATCAAGAAGACATAAATATTGTAAATATATATGCACCTAATATTGGAGCACCGAAATACATAAAGAAAATCTTAGAGGACTTCAAGAAAGATATGGACAGCAACACAATTATAGTGGGAGATTTTAACACCCCACTATCAAAAATGGACAGATCTTCTAAACAAAATATCAACAAAGATATTGTGGCATTGAACAATACCCTTGATGAAATGGACTTTACTGATATATACAGGACCCTCCATCCAAAAGAAGCTAAATATACATTCTTTTCAAATGTACATGGAACATTCTCAAAGATAGACCACATGATAGGACACAAAGCAAGCCTCAAGAATTTCAAGAAAATTGAAATCATACCAAGCATTTTCTCAGACCACAAGGGACTGAAGCTAGAAACCAACCCAAAGGAAAAAAAACCAAAAAACACTCAAAATCATGGCGATTAAATAGCATGCTATTAAACAATGAATGGGTCAAGAATGATATTAGGGAAGAAATCAAAAGGTTTCTGGAAACAAATGAAAACGAACTCACAACAACCCAAAACTTATGGGACACAGCCAAGGCAGTCCTGAGAGGGAAGTTCATAGCGATACAGGCCCACCTAAAAAGGTTAGAAAAATTCCAAACAAACAACCTAACCCTACGTCTACAAGAACTCGAGGAACAACAACAAAGGCAGTTCAGAGCAAGCAGAAGGAAGGAAATAACCAAGACCAGAGCAGAATTAAATGACATAGAGACTAAAAGCACAATTCTAAGGATCAATGAATCCAAGAGCTGGTTCTTTGAAAAGATAAACAAAATTGACAAGCCTTTAAGCAGACTCATCAAGAAAAAAAAAGAGAAGACCCAAATAAACACAATCAGAAATGAAAGAGGAGAGATTACAACAGATACCACAGAAATACAAAGGATTGTAAGAAATTACTACAAAGAGCTGTATGCCAAGAAATTTGAAAACCTAGGTGAAATGGACAACTTTCTAGAAAAATATAATCTTCCAAAACTCAATGAAAAAGAAGCAGAAAGTCTGAACAGACCAATAACAACAAAAGAAATTGAAGCAGTAATCAAAAAACTCCCAACACACAAAAGCCCAGGACCTGATGGTTTCACAGGAGAATTCTACAAAGCATTTAAGGAAGAGCTAACCCCCATCCTTCACAGACTATTCCAAGAAATCCAAAAAGATGGGAGTCTCCCAAACTCTTTTTATGAGGCCAACATCATCCTAATTCCAAAACCAAATAAAGACACAACAAAGAAAGAAAACTTCAGGCCAATATCACTGATGAACATTGACGCTAAAAATCCTCAACAAAATACTGGCAAACCGCATCCAACAATACATTAAAAAGATCAAACACCATGACCAAGTGGGATTCATTCCAGGGATGCAAGGATGGTTCAACATTCGCAAGTCAGTAAATGTAATACATCACATAAACAAAAGCAAAGACAAAAACCACATGATCATATCAATTGATGCAGAAAAAGCATTTGATAAGGTACAGCACCCATTCATGATAAAAACACTCAGCAAAGTGGGAATAGAGGGAGCATTCCTCAACATAATAAAGGCCATATATGAGAGACCTTTAGCCAACATCATTCTCAATGGACAAAAATTAAAACCTTTTCCATTAAGATCAGGAACAAGACAAGGCTGTCCACTTTCACCACTTCTATTCAATATAGTACTGGAAGTTTTAGCCACAGCAATCAGACAAGAAAAAGAAATAAAAGGCATTCAGATCGGAAAGGAGGAAACAAAACTGTCACTGTTTGCAGATGACATGATAGTATACATAGAAAATCCTATAGACTCTACCAAAAAACTGCTTGACCTAATAAATGAATTTGGCAAAACAGCGGGATACAAAGTCAATATCCAGAAATCAAAGGCATTTCTATACACCAACAATGAAACAGCAGAAGCAGATATCAAGGAAAAAATCCCATTTGAAACAGCAAAAAGAAAAATAAAATACCTAGGAATAAATCTAACCAAAGAAGTAAAAGACCTGTATTCAGAAAACTACACAACACTGAAGAAATAAATCAAGGAAGACACAAACAAATGGAAACATATACCGTGTTCATGGATTGGAAGAATTAATGTCATCAAAATGTCCATACTACCCAAAGCAATTTACACATTCAATGCAATTCCTATTAAAGTACCAATGGCATATTTCACAGACATAGAACAAACACTCCAAAAAATTTATATGGAATTATAAACGACCCCGAATAGCTGCTGCAATTTTTGAGAAAGAAGAGTAAAGTAGGAGGGATCACAATACCCGACACTAAACTATACTACAAGGCTACTGTAATCAAAACAGCCTGGTACTGGCATAAAAATAGGCACATAGACCAATGGAACAGAGCAGAGAGCCCAGAAATAAGCCCAAGTCTCTATGGTCAATTAATATTTGACAAAGGAGGCAGCAACCTAAAATGGAGTAAAAATAGCCTCTTCAACAAATGGTGTTGGGAGAACTGGACAGCCACGTGCAAAAAAAATGAAACTTGAGCACCAACTTACACCACATACAAAAATAAATTCAAGGTGGATAAAAGACTTAAATATAAATCGTGACACCATCAAAGTCCTAGAGGAGAACGTAGGGTAGGAAAATCTCAGATATTTCACGAAGAAACTTTTTTACTGACTTGTCCCCTAGAGCAAGGGACATAAAGGAAAGAATAAACAAATGGGACCTCATCAAAATTAAAAAGCTTCTGCACAGCTAAAGAAAACAGTACCAAAATTAAAAGAGAACCAACTGTATGGGAAAACATATTTGCCAATGACACCTCAGACAAGGGTTTAATCTCCAAAATATATAGAGAACTTACACGACTGCACTCTAAGAAGACAAGGAATCCAATTAAAAAAGTGGGCAAAGGATTTGAACAGACACTTCTCCAAGGAGGACATACAGAAAATCCAAAGACACATGAAACGATGTTCAATATCGCTAGCTATCAGAGAGATGCAAATTAAAACCACAATGAGATACCACTTCACACCAGACAGAATGGCCATCATAAACAAAGCAACAAACAACAAGTGTTGGAGAGGTTGTGGAGAAAAGGGGACCCTAGTGCACTGCTGGTGGGACTGCAGACTGGTACAACCACTATGGAAAGCAGTATGGAACTTCCTCAGAAAACTAAAAAATGTATCTGCCTTTTGACCCTGCAGTTCCACAGCTGGGACTCTATCCTAAGAATACTAAAACACCAATTCAAAAGAACCTATGCATCCCAATGTTCATAGCAGCACAATTTACAATAGCTAGATGCTGGAAGCAACCAAGATGCCCATCAGTAAATGAATGGATCCAAAAAACTATGGTACATTTACACAATGGAATTCTATGCAGCAGAAAGAAAGAAGGGAGCTCCTACCCTTTGCAACAGCATGGATGGAGCTGGAAAACATTATGCTAAGCAAAACAAGCCAGGCAGTGAAAGACAAATACCATATGATCTCACCTTTAACAGGAACCTAAATAACAAAACAAAGAAACAAGCAAAATATAACCAAAGACACTGAAATAGAGGTCAGGCTGATGGTGACCGGAGGGGAGAGAAGAGGGAATTTAAGGGGGTCAGTGGGAAGGGTTCACAGGAACAAACTTAAAGGACACATGGTCATAGACTAAGGGGAGGGTGGTAATGGGAGGGAAGTGGGGAGGGTGGGAGGGGGGTCTGGATTGGGAGTAAAAAGGAGAAAACTGTATTTGAACAATGATTAAAATAAAAAAAAATTAGCTACATGTGGATTAAATAAAATAGTTATTTCATATGAGATTGAGGAAACTTGTAGCTTATTCAATATGCAGCATCGTTCAAAATGTCAAGTATTACAAATTACCATTGTAGTCACTGTTTTGCTCCAAGAGAAAGCAATTAAACAAGAGTGATGAGGTTTAGAAATAGGAAATTTTTAGGACCGATGATTCTGTAATAAAATTTAAATGAAGTGGAATAAAATGCATCCTGGACTGAAACTCAAGAATAGAAGGATCTAAACACTAGCTAGCATTTTTGGCTGTCCAAATTCATCTCAACAAACATGAAGAATGGAGGCAATTATGCCTTTCTACTCCCTAATGCACCCAGGACAAACAAACCAACCTATAAGAAGCCCTTCTTGGCCCTCAGGGGAAAGGTAATGTACGTTCACAGAAAGACTTCAAGCAGTAAGCCCCACAGCAAATGCAAACACATTTTACATGATCAGCTATTAACAGAGAGACCTGGTAAGGTGTCCTCTTGGAATATCATTCAAGATTAAGACAATTTATGGAATATAGGATAAAAAAAGTGAAAACATTTATCCTGTATCTCTTACAAGTGCTCTTGCAAAGCTTGGAAATTTCCTCCCAGTTGTGAAGCTACGTGGGCAGCCCGGGATGGGCATTATCTTTGTAACTGCCACCTCTCATTTCTCATTATCTGGTAGCTATTTTGTGCCTGTGGAAATGTGTCCCCATTTGATTTCCCCTTCTTAAGAGCTCTAACTCTTTTTGTATTCAACCTGCAGGCCTCCGGTCATAACTTAGGTACGACTTTCTCAACACCTGATGTTGCTCCATTGTCACCTACCACACGGAGGAACAGAATGGATGTTTCTCTGACCTCACTGGTAGAGATGATTGAGAAGACAAACATCGCAGAAAGAAAACCATCTGCTAAGCTGTGAATGCTTCTGGGAAAGAAATTTGCCTATTATCCTGTCACTTAAGTTGTTACAACTATTTCTTAAAGAAATTGGTTGCTCTGAATCAAGGATCATAAAAATGTTTAAACTCATTAATTTAGTCATCTTATTTATTCTAAGAAAACACTACAGAAGTAGGTAAAATCATATGCAAATAGATGCTAAATTATGTTTATTAAAATTTTAGCATAATAATATAGAAAATGGGAATAAAGTATATATTCAGAAATAACAGTGCTTCTGGCACTCAGAAAGAATACCAAGCAATCATTAAATTTATCAGTATAAAGGTTGTGTGGCTACATAAATAAATGCATACAATATTTGATAGAAAAATGTGGATGTTTTATATACAAGATCACTGCAAATATACATAAATATATATGTGAAAAAATGGAAGGGAAACACAAAACATATTTACTGAATATGTTTTACTTTTTTCCAGGTCCTGTTTAGAAATTGGGAGAAAGCAGCGAAGGAGACAAATAGAAACACAGTTCTCTCAACATTTACATGTAGCAGAAGGAAATAACAAATAAACAAATAAAAACAGCATATCAAATAGTGATGTCACTGGAAATAGACAAAGACCAAGGCAGATCTGTCCTGGCATGATCTGGAATGTATGAGGTTTTGAATTCGTAGAGGAAAGAGTTCACAAGATGAATTCAGGTGATTTTAAAAGTCCATTTATTAAAGCTGAGGCACTGAAACAAAGGAAGGGCTTAAGAAAGAAGAGGCAAGATAATAGCAACAGGAGTGATCCTAGATGAGGTGCCTTGGTCCTCTGGAAACATGAGGAAGTGTTGAGTCTCCATGAAGCTGCCTTGGCCCATTAGAAAGAAGGTCACGGAGGCAGAAGAAGTGAGCCAGCTGGGCTGTGTGGACTCAGGTAACAAGCTACAGAGAAAAAAGGAGGGCCCTTGGAGACAGGTTCAGGGAATTATCCCAGGACAAGTTGCCACTGCCCACTGCTCCCCCAGTTGCAAGTCTCCTGGGAACCTTCAGACCATAGGTCCCCAACCCCTAGGCCATAGAGGACCAGTCTGCTGCCTGTTAGGAACCAAGCTAGGAGCAAAGCTTGCCTGAGTGCTGCCTACTGTCTCCCCCTCATCCACAAACTCTATCCACCTCATCCACAGCAGGTGAGCAAAGCTCACCTGAGCTCCACCACCTGTCCACTGAACCCTGATGCTGCCTTCCACAAAACTGGTCCCTGGTGCCAAAAATGTTGGGAACTGCTGCTTTAGAGCTTAGGAGAAAGAAAGTAAAGATACATGTGTGAGGAAAGAAGGAGGGGGAAGGCCTGGGCATGCCCAAAAGAGAGTGTGCAATGGGTTTTTGTCTTAAGTGTTTTTATCTGTTTTCCAAAGGTAGGAATTTTAAGTGAGTTCCTAGGGCAGGAGCTCAGAATATTCATCAGCTTTCCAGGCGTGTTCTTTAATACGCTGATGCATAAAATGAGCTTATAGAGGGGTCAGAGTCATTCTCTGGTCAGTTTCACCTTCAAAGAATGTCATGGAACAGGGACTGGGACTGGGGCCAAGGTGGCTCTGCTCCAGCATGGTCTGGAATGTGGAAACCATTTGCTCCTAAATGTCTTTGGTTAGGGGAGACAAGACCTTCCAATTTATTATCTAAGTGTAAATTGTTCAGCCGTTTAACTATCTGTCTCAGTTTCCTCATTCCACTTGCCAAGGAATTTTCCAAGCTTCCTACTAAACCGCCTCAGTGACAAATGATATGAAGAAAATTATTTTGATGGAGTGACTAAGGAAGGAATTATTTTAGATGGAAGAGTCAGGGGAAAACCTTTCTGAAAGAGATGCCCTCTGATCAAAGATCCTGAAACTGAGGTCTTATCTCAGCTCTGTGAGAAACAAATCTTATAACCTCTCCATCTTTCAAGTCCTCCTCAGCCACCAAATGAGAATAATGATCTCTCTATGAAAGAAGATCATAGAAATCTATCTATGAAAAGAAGATTCCGGAGAGTGAGTCAATCTTGTGTTCAGGAACTAAGGTTTTCTCCTGTAGGAACAGAATGACTGGAACTTCGGCTTATTTTCTGGAAGTCCTACTCTCCTATGTTGCATTTCTTGGGAGGGTTTTCTGGTCAGACAGCTTCTGGAGGCCCAGCCAAAAGGAGCTACTGACATGAGTGAGAACTCTTGAGTCTCCAGTTCACCCAGCCTCTGATTAAAGTCAGAACCAAATGCTATTTCTGTGTGGTGAACTCTCCACCTTGTACTGCATTTGAGATCACTTCCTTCTCCTTCTGTCTCCCCTCTATTCTCTCTGAATGCTTGTTCCTCTGGCTGTTTTCCCCAGTGGTGAGTTGGGGGACCAGTCCCGAGAAATCCCTCATGGGGGACTCAGGTGTTGTGGCTGGCTGCAAGCTTCCCTTACTGGGATTATGCACAGGGCCTGGAGGAAAGGGGAGATGAGGCACAGTTTGCCTTGCTGAGCCTCCCAGCAGGAGGAATGGAAAGGCAATTTCATATTGAGATTTTTCATTAGTTTTTCTTATGTTACACTGGATGCTCCCCCACCTAACCCTCCCATAAATAGCAAACTCAAAGGCCATGTGGTTCTTGCACCATTGAAACTGCTAAAGCCAGGCAATGAGATGGCCTGGATTTGGGCTCCTGTCCACTGTGTGTGTGGAACAGCAGCCCAGGTGTCCATCTCTTGTCAAACTCACAAACATCTGTCTCTGTCTTTCTACTGTAGTGGGCCTCAAGTCTTGCAGAGAGAGAGAGCTGATGAAACACAGCTTTTTTACACACACCCACTAGACTGGGACTTTGCACAGAGTTGTGACCTGAGTGAGCAGCAAATTGCTGATATTGTTGGACCCAGGGTTGAGTCCTCATTTGCTGTGGGATTTATATTATATTTAAGAGCCTCTGACTTGTATTGGGGAAGAAACAGCACTCCTGGCAAACCTGAAGGGTTAGAATAAGGCTGTCCTGTGTATCCTTCCCAGTCAGCCACACACAAGCTCTCTGTAGCCAAACCAGTGTGTGTGTTAGCCACAGAGACAGACTGCTGTCAGCCTGCACAGCACCTCGAGGGAGGAGGGAGTGAGCGCCTGGATAGGGATTGCAGTGGAGAAGGGGCAATGGGAATGTTGTCCTCTGGTGGACTTACATTCTGGAGGAGGCATATGGACCACACCAGGGAAGTGTGGAAGGATCTGTCTTGTGTGGAGTTCTTGCAGATACACGACTCACTTCCTCCCCACTGCAGCCCTTCTCTCTGGTGTGCCGTCTGAATGAATGTGTGGTCAATAGCACTGCCCTGATGGCCACAAAACCAGTCAGGGGCTCCTCCCACCCAGCGGCGTGTGTCCTCTCTAATCCTACCCGATCTTTGACAAAACAGTAGTAATTCTAATGATAACCTCAATTCTGCTGGACTTTTTAAATAGCTGTTTTTTTAAAAAAAAAACTAATTGCACCACAACAAAGACATTTCTTACCCTTTAGAGAAAGGGCATCTGTTTCTTAAAGACTTGAGATTGAATATGCTTGAGAGTATCTACCATGGATAATTTTATACATTTTTTTGTCCTCTGCCCCATTCTTTGTTCTTGTATCTGGCTGTTTCTGAAACCATGCTTGCTTCACACCTGCTTGGAATTCCAGGTCTGTCTCATCCTATCAGAATGCTAACACCGTGCTCACTGCAGCCTCAGGTCATGACTTTTACACAGCCACACAGAATCATTATGAGGTATATGCTACGTTGCATTGTCCAATGTTTTGTACTACAGAAGATACTCTTCTGGCATCTATAGATATTTCTTAGTTTTATTTTACTGTGAATATAATGCATTCTATAAATCCATGGTTGTGTATTTAAAAGTTACTTGGCAAGGAACCAAAGTAATGCATATTCAGTCATCTGGTCCGCCATCTGCCACAAATATGTTATTTGGTTACCACTAAAGCTTTGATAGAGATTAATTCATAGGGCTTTATAACAATCAACCTAAAAACAGAACCTTAAAGTGTAGTCTGTCTAATTTGCTATAAGCTTGTCTTTACAATAAAACTCAGACACACAGAGTCGGTGCTTTTTCTATGCTTAAAACATCCACTTGGACAAATAACACTATTACATATGACATGCTGGTTTACTTGTATTATTAAAACACAAACTAAGTATTATTTCACTGAGGTTGTTCAATCCGTATATACCATCTTAATCACATTAAGCTCAAAATTTCATCTCCTCCAGAAAGTCTCCCATAATATTTATGTGCTCATAATAATGTTTGGCTCTCTATCAATAGGACAATTTCACATTCAATGTATATAATATTTACCAAGTGTACCCTAGTGGAAAGGTTAGGGGGACATTCTTAAATGGTCATATCTTACAGCTTCTCTTTCTTTAGTAGAAAAAGAAGCTATAATGGAAAGGCTTTGGGGACCTTGTATGGGAGTTTCACTGCAAAGATGGCCTCCAGCAAGTTTCCCCTCTGTATGTTCATGCCAATGGTCTCATTTAGAGACAGAGCTTTTTTCTTTCTCCCTAAATATGGACTAGCCAACAAAAATCAAGAAAATGGCATACTGGGACTTCTAAGCCTAGGCATGAGAAGGTTGGCAGCTTCCTTTTGAAATGCTTACTATCTGGATGATGCCCCATAGAACCCAGCATTCCTTCTGTGAGACGTCCATGCTACGTGCAGAAGCCACATTACTCCAGTCGACATGCTCAAATGAACTCCCAGCAGAGAGCCCGGATCTCCTGCCGGTCCACATGCCAGTCCAACTACATAGCCCCCCAGATGATTCAGCACATTGCTGAAGTCACATGGAGCAGAAGAACCAACCAGCTTAGTCTAGGTAACCCAAAGAATCATGAGAAATGAGAAATAGTTCCTTTACAGTATTAAGCTGGATACTGGATAATATTAGAGAAATAAAATGTTTTGTCAGGACCCTGTGCCTACCAGAAGGTAGGGTCTCAGTGGGCAGGTATCTTATGTGAGGGAAAAAATTATTGCCGGTACTGAGAATAAAATTTACCAAGGAACTTCCTTATGGGCCTATCAATAGTTGGGATTTCCCAGAGAACAAAAAGCCTATCAAAATTCATCACTCTGGGGCAGGGGGAAGCAGATGGGGATTCTAAGAATATCTGCATTTTTGCTCCTATCAATATTATTTCTACAGTTGTCAATACATGCTTTTTATATTTGTTTTGTGGGGTTTCCTTTTGCATTTTTCCCCATTTACATGGTAAGCTATTTGGAGCAATGGGAACCAGTACAGGCTTCTTCCTGCAGTGTAACCTTGACACTGTACTTGAATCTCTGTAGCTTGTTTTTCTACCTGTAAATTGAGAATAGTGATACCAACTTGCACAAAGTAAATAGACAAGTGTTTCCTACAGCTTCTTTAACACACTTACAAACTTGTGCTTTGTATCTAGAGTTTTGCAGTATATACTAAATATTTTTTGTTTTGTCTTGTATATTATGAAGACTTGACATGTTTAAAGGATGAAAATTTTGATTTAGGTATGGAAACAATGTGATATTTATCACATTTTTCCCCTAGAGGCTTTTCTGGCGAGTATAAATGGATACTTTGTCTCAGGAGATAATTCATAGCATTGCAACAAACTGAAGAGTCCCAAGGCAAATAGTTTCCTGAAGTGAATATGATTAAAATCAGTAGGTGGGTGATGGATCACTGACCTAAAAGTTTGGACACACAATTGTTACAATGGCCTTCCTAGCCAGGCGAAGCTACAGTGTTACAAATGGCTCTGAGATACAGCAATGAAACTAACCAGAATGGGTCTTTTTAGGTTGCAGAGTTTGAAATGGTGCCTTTTTGTGACCAACTACCACACTGAGACTCCTACTTTTTAGGTGTATCATATTTTCTTATTATTTAGAAATTGAATCAATTTGAATAAATATTGGGTTGGCAAAAATATTTTTCCCCTGTAAGATGGCATTATAGCACATAGTTATCCTTAACTTCATTCGAAAGAATTTTGTTAGATTGTATTGTGACAGCTGTCACATAACCATGCATTTAAAAAAATTATCAAAATTGGTGAATCTTTGTGTAACCATTTTAATATTGAAGATGGAAGAAAATATGCAACATTTTCAGCATATTATGCTTTATTATTTCTAGAAAGGTAAAAACGCAACTGAAACAGGCAAAAAAGATTTGTGCAGTATATGGGCAAGGTGCTGTGACTAATCAAATGTGTCAAAAGTAGTTTGTGGTTTCGTGCTGGAGATTTCTTGCTGGACGATGCTCTCCACAATCAGGCAGACAAGTTGAAGTCGATAACGATTAAATTGAGACATTAATTGAGAGCAATCAATGTTATACCACATGACAGATAGCCAACATACTCAAACTATCCAGATCAATACAGTTATTGGAGAAAATGAAAAATGTGCCTTTTATTTTATGGAAATAAACTAAATGGACTTTTTGGCCAACCAATAATTCAGATAATGGCATCTTGTGAACCATGAGCACTGAATCTTTGAATTTGAAAAAACTGAACTTTGAAATGTTAGCATTCTTTTGACTTAACACAGGATGCAGAAAATCTAAGCTCTTTGTTATCTAAAGTTACCTGTGAGGAAATTATAGCTGTGAACTTCTCAGCTCCTGTAATGTTCCATGTCCCAGGAAATTGACTCTTTTTAAGAAAAACTCTCTTGTAGGATGCCTTGACTTGTATACCACTAAAGGTGAGAGGGTTGGTGCTTCTAAAGAATTTAAGGAGCCTATTATATGAAAATTTAACTAAACAGATGTGGCCTGAAGTTATTTAAGTATAGATGAATCATTTGCTTTTTCTTTTATTCCTCCAAATGGCATGCTTTCTTGAGGTTTTTGAAACTACGTTCTATTTGTGAGACACAAAATCTTCTGACTCTCCACATGCACCTGACTCTTTCAGGTGTGCCTGTGTATCTTATAGGTCAAATCTATGTAACTGCATAGATGTAGGTATTTGGAAGAGTGAATGAGTACTGAGTACCTTCCCAAGGAACATAATGAGGAGGAACACAGGAAAATGAACTAGGGAATAAAGCACAGGAAGTAATCACTGAATTCACTACTCCTATCCAAAGTCTCAGAAATAAGTTTCTTCCATATTGGAAGAAAGAAAAGTTTTTCTCTCCTGCCCTTCCTGAGGACCTGGGCCAACATTGTGATGTGCAAGGGAAAGCTAAGTTGCTCTGTTCTACTTCAGTGTTCTTCCCTTGCTCTTCCATCTATTTGGAATTTTTTTCTCTCATACTGCTCACCCAGGTTCCTGTTCATCTGTCAGATTTCCATCTAAATGTCACCCCTTCAGAGAAGCTTTTCATCTGAAGAACATCCCAACCCCATTCTGCATCATACTCACTTTATTTAGCTGGTAACAGGTATCGCCATCTCTGACTATTCATCCTACCTGTAGTCCATCTGCCCACTAGAATATGACCTGTTCTAAAGCAGAAATTACCTCATTTATCTATTTATGTCCCCAGTGCATATGCAGGAGTATTTACATAAATATTAGTCAAATGCACAAACGAGAGCCTTAGATACACTTGCAAGTGTTTACCTTCAGGACGTGTCTATAAAGCTGCATTGTCTATAGAGTCATGAGGAAAGGGAGTCTGGGGCTACACGGAGACTCTTTGTGGGGAGGAGATTAAATTTTCTGCATGTGGCTCCCCACTTTTTAGATTTCCTCTGGCTAGCTTCAGATTCCAGAACACCTCCTGCTGTCACACAGAACATGTCTTGATTGCCTTGCTCATCTCTGATTTCATGTGTGCCCTTTGAGCACTCAATTTAGCATCACTTAATTCAGACATAATTGAGAAGGGAGATGAGCTGCTTCTGGTACAGATGCATGTATCCCCCAAACAAACAAACAAAAAAAGAAAACAAAAATAATGAGCAATGAAAGTTCCATGCATTACTCTAAGGAAAAAAAATCGTCTTAGAGATGGAAGATCTGAGTTTCAGGCCTTGCTCCACAGCTTGTATTCCTGTAATATAGTCACATGGACTCTTTGAGCCTCAATTCTGTTAACTATTATGTGGGGGTAAGAGCAACCATCCTAACTTGGTCTCAGAGTTTCTGTGAGAAATCATGGCCTGGAAAGCACTTGGAAGGCTATAAATATCTCTATCCTTAAAAGGAACTGTTTTCAGAATATAACTTTGACATTGAGCTCCATAGCTTGTAAACAAAAGCCTGTGAAGTGAAGACATACATTAAATACAAGTTCCACATTCTTATGTGGTCCTGGACACTGAAAAAGTCAATATTAGTAATGCATGTTTATTCAACAGACATGTATTAAATATGTCTGTGCTCCAGGCTCTAGGCTAGACACTGGGGGAGTAAAATAGACATAGTATCTGTCCATAAAGCTCACAATCCAGTAGAGGAGATGAGCTGGGAATAGGGATAGCACAGAAAAAGTGATATGTCTAGGTCAGCGCTGGGTACTACAGGAAGGATGAGCAAAAACATTGTTTTCTGAAAGAAATATGTATAACCCAAAACCTGAAGTAGAAACAGGAATGATGAGGGTAAAGGGAAGGCGAAACAGAGCTTAGTAATGCTTCAAGGGGATATGGGACTTTTAAAGTCTAAGAGTGACCACAAGAATTCATAGAGATTTTGAAGAAAATAGAAATGGTAGATATGAATGAAGCTCAGTGTCTAAGACTGGGAGCGAGGTTAGGGAGCTAGGTCGGAGCCAGGAACTGATGAAGCTGAAAATTTCTCATAAGGTTGATACAGGAATCTTGAAGGATATCAGAAATGGTAGCAAAATAAGATTATTTGAGAAGGGCCACTTTGACTTCAGTAGTGCATATAGGGAGAGTGGTTCCAGGGATTAAGTTAAGAGGTCGATTCAGGAACCTAGGCAAGAGACGAAAGAGAATGATGTCCATGAAGGTGGAGAGAAATTTAGGTGCTTGGTTTAATGAGGGGTATGAGCAAGACCACACTGTCTAAGTCTCCTCCACCTCACCCTTGGTGGAGGCTACCCCTCTCATTATAAGATCCAGGGTCTCTAAATACTATTGTTCCCTGAATACTATTGTTCCTAAAGCTTCAGACTTTAAACTATACCAACCTCTCAACCAGGACATAGAAGTAAGTTCAGAGTGGTTTGACTATTTTTCTTGGATCTGTTCTTAAATATCCTATTGAGTTTAGGAAAAAACCTGATACATATGAAATTTTGTTCTGTGGCTTCTTCTTCAGAGAAACTTATGTAGGAAAACTGCACTCTAAAAATTAAAGTGAATGCATCAGTTTCTATTTATCCATAAGGTGTGGGGGTTATTTGCTTATTTAACCAAATATTGAGCAATAGTGAAATTGTAATTGTTGCTGAACTATTAGAACACAATAAATACACTTAATGCTAAAATAGTTAACATTATTTACAATTTTCAATTGATGTTCTAAAATATATTGAATGTTAGGCCTTACAGAGTCAGTAGTCATTATGGAAATGGTACTTCTTATGTGATTGTGGATGTCAAAGGACTGAGAGGTTAGAATGACAGATCTCTACTAACACTGATACCTACCCTGCAAGAGACTCGTTTGAATAAATCCTTGCTACTGTTCATCTCTTTTCATAAAAACCATTTGTGAGCCCTGGCTGGCATAGCTCAGTGGATTGAGCGCAGGCTGCAAACCAAAGTGTTGCAGGTTCAATTCCCAGTTAGGGTACATGCCTGGGTTGCAGGCCATGACCCCCAGCAACTGCACATTGATGTTTCTCTCTCTCTCTTTCTCTCTCTCCCTTCCTTCTCTAAAAATAAATAAATAAAATCTTTAAAAAAACATTTGTGGAATGTATTAAAAATGTAGAGACATGGTTGTCTATACTGTTCAGTTACTTAGATTTCAGGTAAGTATTAAAATCCTAAAATTAAGAAAATCAATATAAGGACTTAAATTATTAGAAAAGAAAGATAATAGAATAATCATAGTAGTCACATTTATTGAGCATTTATGACTTGTCAGACATCGACCAGTAAGTGATAGAAGAGAGATCTGAACCCAGGTCTAACTTTAAAAAATGTTTTTTTAAAGATTTTACTTATTTATATTTGGAGAAAGGGGAAGGGAGGGAGAAAGAGAGAGAGAGAAACATCCAGTAGTTGCCTCTCACAGGACCCCAAATGGTGACCCGGACTGCAACCCAGGCATATGCCCTGACTGGGAGCCCAGCTGCAACCTTTGGGTTTGCAGGCGGTCACTCAGTCCACTGAGCCACACCAGCCAGGGCCCCAGGCCTAGCTCTAAAGTCTATTATTGCATGCTGTTTCCCTGAGGTTTTGAACTAGCATCCCATGCTAGTTCGTATTTTTAGGTCCAAAACAGGGCCTAAGTTCATATTTTGCTGGCTTTATGTGGGCCCACATAATGTTTTAATTTTGTCAATTAATTGCCAACATTTTAAAATTAAGCTGCTTTACTTATGCCTTGAATTTCTAACTTCTTTTAGAAAATTGTGAGATATGACCTTGGTTCCTTGCAGAAAAACAATCGGTGGTGGGGTTCAGTATTAACAGTAGAGCATAGCATAGCATACTGCAATATAGTATGAAGTTTATACCTTGCACTCTCCAGGTTACCAGAGTTCTCACTGTTTCCCATTATATTTCCATCCCTGAAGCCAAGTGTCAGCTGTCATTGATAATAAGTGCTTGCCTTATAATTTTTCCTAGGATAGAATTAAAGAGAATGTTAACTACTTGTTACGTATTCATGTTTCTCTAACATTAAAAAAACTAAAAGGTAGACAGAGAAGGCTATACGTTTAAAGAAAAATGAGAGAAAAATTAATTCTTTGAGGCTTTGAAAAATGCTGCTTATTTACATGGACTTCCTGGCTCATTGAATCTGTGACACCTGTTCAATCTTTCTATTTGGTTCACTATAACTTCAGAATGGGGGCCAGAGAGACACAAAATGGATGCCTGAGCGTGTTTTTAAAGCTCCCAGTAATCTTAAAGCAGGTTGAGAATCACTGGATTAACAACAGAACTGGCTACTGCCAGAGCCTGGTGTTCTGCCCTAAAAATGAAGCAAATGTGTGGTGACTCATTCAGGAGCAGAGAAGCAGGGCTGGCTGTCAGCTCACCCCAGCAGCAGGACAAAGCCCTCTTCCAATCAAGTGAGAAAAGGCCTTTTGTGCTTTCCTTTCATTTTAAAAAGCTCTGCTTTTTTCTGTTTACTCTTTTTTGGCAAATATTTTTTTAAAATCTGTCCAATTAACACAGCCACTAGCCTATTTATAACAAGACTGCAGTTGGGAACAGCTGTGTTTAAGGTTGGTGAGTCATCACCCCCTCCAGCAGGAAGGGTGTAATTGACATAGTAAGGAACCATGGAAAGGTGAACCATTTCCCACTGGACTTGAGACTCAGAAAGTTGCAGGGTCATTTTATTTTTCCTGAAAATGAAATGAAAGTATGCTAGAATAAATCTTGCAGGGCCCCTACTGTTGACAGCCAGAGGGAAGGGAGAGTGAGAATATGTACAAACTGAAAGGAGAAAAGTGCTCAGGTTTCCTGTACACAGGCAGCAAGTGCACAGGGCATAACACAACAGAGCCTTCAGAATTCCCTCAAGAGTTTCACACATCATTTTGGAAGACGCACTGACAGCAAGGGAATTAAGTGAGGAATCTGTCTTAGAAGTGACAGCTCGACTGACTTCTGATCTAGCATTTCTCTTTAAATAGGACATTTTTATGTGACTTACTGAGCATAAAGTGAAGATCTAAATTTCATGACCAAAAATAGGAGGTATATCAAAATAACCTGTTTAAATATTTAACACTCAAGAAGTAAAGCACTTGACCTTGATATCTAATTATCAGTTCAGTTATGAGTAAATTATCAATCATGTTGAAGCAGTCACCATCTTTCAGCACTAACTGATCACTTGATTTGAAGAAAACACAGAACTAGGCACTCTAGGTTGGCATCACCTAGTAATTGCTTGAGCTGATTGCTGAAGATTCTTGAAATCTCAGGATGGGTTCTATTTTAGTGGATAATTTTAACTTGGAAACAGCAGCAATAGAATCCATGAACACACATAGTACAACCACATTAAAATATTTAGCTTACAATATTAAATATCTGTTGTATGCTCTACCTCACATCTCCTATACTTCAAGTATTTGGATGCAGGGAGACAATTATATTAGCAAGTGAAATGACCACATCTCGGTTTTCATGGTTCTTTCTATTCTATGAGGTTCTACTTTATTTATGTTTAATCTGTGGATCTAACTGACCCATGAGTAAGTACTGTCATCCCATTGTCACTTGTGTCAGTTCTATGCCAAAAGGAATTCCCAGTTTGGGGTGCAGTGAAGATGAAAAATTTACTCAATGCTAACAGTGTAATTGCAATACACTACAACTGTTGGGCAGCCCTGGGGCAAGGCCCCTTCCAGGTAGACAGCTCTGCTCTGCCTTTCTCTGTTCTGCTCTGCTCCTGGGCTGGTCAGCTCTAATCTGGGTGAGACACCTTTGGTGTTTCAGTTTCAGCAGGGGAAACACAGCCTTCAGTCTTCAGTGAAAAGGAAAAGTGCACTCCTCAAACCCCAGGGGAGCTGGCTCATAGAGACAGAAGTCCCCAACCCTGATCCCTGATTGGTCCATCCTGGTGCCAATGAGTATTCCAAATCGTCACAGTTTCATTGGTCCAAAAGGCACTCCCCTGATTGGTTAAAATGGAGCCTTCTGATTGGTAGATGAAGTTACTAGGGAGCGGGAATATAACTGCACAGATCCAATTGGACAGGGAACTCCTCTAAGAAGGGCTTGCTCAGATGACAGGGAAAACAGTGCAGTTCAGTGCAGAAGCAAATAGTTCAGTACAAGCTACTCTCTAAAGTGTAATTTGCATGAGAAGGCCCTGTATAGAGATGGCTTCTAGGCTTTGTTTCTTAAATTTGAGCCCAGTTAAGCCACCAGGATCACTTTCTGGTAGGTATCCTTTTTCTTAAGGTCCACAGTAGTGATTTTTCCAAGTATTCTTCTATACATTTGCACTTATGCCATTTAATAATTAAGTTATGAATCCTAAAATCACTTAGATTTGATCTGAATCTCAGCTCATGTATATCCAAGTTATATGACCTAGGACAGCTTCCTGGGTATTTCTAAATTTCAGTTTCCTCATGTGTAAAAGTGAAATAAGTGAAATAATAATGGTCTCTACTCCATAAAGCCATTGTAGAGTAAGTGAGATAATGTATGTTTAAAATAAACAAATATATCTGGATAAAAATCAGTACTTACTGTTAGATATTATCATCATATTCACCATTACCATCAGATCTTTGCCTACCAAATATGGTTTATGTATAATAGCATTGCTTTCACAGCTTCTCTTTTTTGAAATCTCTAGTCTTTGCTGTTAGAATTTATGTCTCTCTCCACAACTTTCCTCAGCATTTTGTTTAAACATTTATTACTCTAAAACTAAATTATAGTCTGGCTTGTAACAGAATTTATTTGCCTAATATGCAGTGAACTCCTTAAGAGCAGTTTCCATGTCTTATTTATCTTTATTTCCTCAGGACATAATAAAATGACTGATACCTGGAACATGTTTCTTGTGTTAAGTGCTTCTAGGTGACTAAATACTATTTCAAAATTGGTTTATCCATGTACTACTGAGCTCCACTGTGATAAAGATCCTCTTAATAATTTGAAGAGGATACAAAAGAAAAATTTAGGGAAACAAAATAGAAAACAATGACTAGAATATTCATGCAATTTAGTAGTATTTATTTGTAGTTGTAAAAAAGTTATTACTAGAAAATGTCAAGAAGTAGAAAAATATTTACCAATGATCCCTCCACTACAAGACAATTACAACATGTTTTTTGACATTTGCACTTTTTAGGGTTTTAATATATTTTTAACAAAGGTAATGTCACATGTGTGCGTACACACATTTAAAATGTTACATTCTTCTCATTTCACTTCAAGTTAAATTAGTAAATCCCTCCAAAAAAATTAAAATCTTTTTAAAAGCATTACTTTTAATATCTAGATAGACAGACAATCATGTCATATGTGCATAAGAATTGTTTTATTCCTCCTTTTTCAATTTGTATGTTTGTAACCGGGTGTCATGGGGTATGGCCGCTTGTCGCCATGTATACACATAATACGAAAATTTGTGGAGAAGGAAATAGATTTTTATTAACAGGGTTCCCAATTTGACGGAGCTGGGAGCATTCCTGTTCTGAGCCCTTCTCTTCCACAGGACATAAAACCTCCCTTGCTCCCAAAAAGGTTGCAACCCAAAGCCACGCCCCAAAGTTCTCCATTACTATTTATCTGTCCTTTTGGAGCTTAAGCTGGCCATGCAAGCAAGTCTCCATTCTTTCTAGGATATGCAGTTGGGGGTTTCAGAGTCACCATCATCTCAGAGCAGTTCTCTCTCTCTCTCTCAGGGTCTGGGGTGCACTGCCAGGTCACTCCAGACGGTTGGCAGGGGAAGATCCATCTTTGAGGAACTTCCCAGCTCATGCTTCCATATGCTGGTCTCAGGGCAAGAAGGTGGAAGCTATACAGGACCTGTATGCCATGCTGCACTGGGTTGTAGCATCCCAAGGGCTGGAGCCCGGTGAGGCCTGTGTTCCAGCATGGAACCCTGCCTCTGAGAGCTGGCTTCCAACCGTGCAGGGTCTAAGCCCCAGATGAGTCTGATGTCTGTCACTCCTGCTTGTGTGGACAAAAAGCATGAGTCCAAGAAGCCAAAAGGCCAAGCTGCCAACAGGTCAAGAGCCAAGAGAGTGAGCTTCTGCCCACCTTCTGTTTGAATGTCCTCTGCCAGAATTCCCTGAGTTCCAGAAGCCAGTGGGAGTGTCCAGCTTTTCAACCAATGGGGACCAGCCATATTTGCCTTTGCCCCTCTTCCAAGAGCGGTGATTAGCACGATTAGCACGTGGGCAAAGAGTGCAATTGCGCAAGCTCTGTGCAAGCTCCATTTAGCGGAGACTTGAGCTGCCTTAGGCAGTATCCTTTTTCTGGCAGGTCCTCCCTTTGCAGGGAGGGCAAGCCTCTTCTAATCTCCAGTTCTGGTTTGGGATTTTCTCCCTGCTCCCTGCCTTCTCCAGTGATTTGGATTGACCCTTCTATTATTCATTCTTTACTCCATTTCCTTTTTAGGGCAGGCTAGAATTTCCAGAACTAAGTTAAAAGTAGTGGCGAGGGAAGCATCCTTTCTGTGTTTCTAGGGAGAGAGGTTTCAATCTTTCACCTTTAAGTATAATGTTAGCTATAAGTCTGGTTCTTTTTAATTAAGTTAAATTTCTCCTCTATTTCCCGTTGATTGAGCGATTTCATCATGAACATATGTTGAATTTTTTTCAAATGCGTGTGCTTGTTGATGTGTGTGTTTGCATCATATGATTTTTATGATTTTGATCATATGATTTTTCTTCTTTGGCCTGTTAATATGGTGGGCTGATTTATTTTCAAATATTGGCTAAGCCTTGCATCTCTGGAATAAATCCAACTTGGTTATTGCCTGTAATTCATTTTATGTATTACAAAATTTCATTTGTTAATGTATTTTGTCAAGAATATTTATATCTATATTTATGAGGGTCATTGGTCTGTAATTTTTGGTTTTTGTACTGTGTCTGGTTTTAGTACCAGTGTAATTCTTGATTCATAAAATGAATAAGAACATTTTGTTTCTTCGACCATTTGCTTGAAGAGATTGTGTACAATTGATTTTTTTCTTTAAATGTCAGAATTCTCCAGCGAAACCACCTCAGCCTGGAGATATTGTAAGGAGTTTTTAAATTATGAATTAAATTTGTTAATAGATACACAGTTATTCAAAATATGTTTTCATATTCTGTATTTTGGCCTTTTTAAGAAATGCTTTAATTTCGTCTCAGTTGTCAAATATATGTGCATAGAGTTGTTTGTTTTATTTCCTTAATATAATTCATATATTTGCAAAGTCTGTGTTGATAATCTTCTTTCCTATTTTTGATGTTGGTAGTTTTTGTGTCTTTCCTCCTTTTTCCTTGTTAGTCTTGCAAGAAATTTCTCTGTTTCATTTTCTTGACTTTCATTGGGTTACATTCCCCTCCCCACTGCACACATGGTATTTGGCTGGAGTATAGTAGTACAGTAGTTATTATCTATCTTGCTATGCTTCCTCTTTCCTGGTCCTTTATCTAGACGTAGCAGGCTTTATTCGGGCTTTTTTGTGTCTGTATGTGTGTATGACCATTATTGTTTCTGGTTTGTTGGTTTTTTCAGCTCTAAGTCTGGGATATATGAGGTAAAAAAGAAAAACCAAGGAACTCACCACCATGTTGTTCCACAGGTCCCAAGTTCCCCAACATATCAGGATTTTTTCCTCCACTTTTCAGTGTCCTTCTATGGTTATTTTATATATAATATCCAACCTGTTTAATTATGCTTAGTGAAATGAATAGGGTAAAAGTGCATCTATCCACTTCCTAGAGATGGAACTCTAAACATGAGTACAAGAGGAGACCCTCCCAAAACCAGAATTATCTTCTGGAGAGTGGGCACCTTGTCGTACAGGCTTTCTGTGCTACGTGAGTATTCTAGGAACCCATCTGTATCTGTATACCAGTAGGCATTGTTGTAAGAGGACGTGTTTGTCTTCAATGAATATTTTTTGAAGATTCAATGTGTTTACCATTTCATGATGGGTGATTTACAAGCCCACCTGCCACACTGTGCTGAGTGTTCAGCAGGTTTTGACCAGAAATTGTATGACCCCCATGCCCCACCCCCATTCACCTGATCTCACCCCAAGTGACATTTTTTTGTTTCCCTAGATAAGAAAAGTACTCAAAGCAAAACATTTTGTTGATGTAGAAGGGGAAAATAAAAAATGGCAGAAACAGTAAAAGGCATCAAAATCAACAAGTTCAAAAACTGTTTTGAGCAGTGGAAAAAATGTCTTGATCGGTATATTGCATCAAATAGAGAGTACTTTGAGGGTGACTAAAGTTTAAACATGTAACAATAAATACACAATTTTTAATAAATAAATTCTGTGTTTTTCAGTCCCCCCTCATATTTATATGTGCAAGATCCGTAGGTTGATAACTGCAAAATGTGGGTGAAAGAAGTCTAAGAACTAAGTAAATGGGGAAATATATAATATATATGAAATGTAAGACAATATTATTAAGATACAAATTCTATCCAAACTGATCTATAGATTAAAATGCTATACCAATCAAAATCTCAGCAGAATTTTTAATAGAGATCAACAAGCTGTTTCTAAAATTTATATTTAATAAAAGAATCCATAATATCCAAATACCTTTTTTTAAAAAGAAAAACATTGAGGAATTAGCACTATTGATTTCAATGCTTGAGATAAAGCTGTTAATCAGGACAGAGCCAGCAAAAGGAAAGGTACATACATGAATGGAAAATAATACAAAATCTAAAAATAGATCCACACATATATAGCCAATTGATTTTCATAAAGATGTACAAATCAATGCAGAAAAAATCTTGTCAACAACTGGCACTTGGACATGTGTATAAAAAATTAACCATGATCTATAACTCACATCACATGCAAAAATTAATTCAGAATGGATCACATCTAAATTCAAAATCTTCACCAAAGAAGATACTGAAATGACAACCATACGTAAAGAATCTCAGTCTCATTAGACATTAAGAAGTGAAAGTTAAAATGATGAAATACCACTTAGTACTTAAATAAGCTTACTATGACTTTTAAAAAATCTATTAAGGTTATGGACAACTGGAACTCATACATTTGTTCAAAGGGCAAAATGTTACAGGTACTTTGAAAATCAGTGTAGTAATTTCTTATAAAGTGGAAATATACTTACATAAGACCCAGCAATCCCACTTCTGAATATTTGCTCAAGTGAAATGAGAACATGTGTTCATACAAAAACTTGTACACAAATGTTCACAGAAGTTTTATTCAGAATTGTCCAAAAGTGAAAATCCAACTGTTTATCAAATAGTGAATAGATGAGGAAACAATAGTACAATGGAATACTACTCAGCAATGAAATGAATGAATTACTGATACATGCAGCAATATGGATGAAACACAAAAGCTTTATAGCAACTCAAATTGGCCTGACTCAAAAGGTTACACACTTTGTGGCTTCATGTATATGCTACTGTGGAGTTGATAGAAAGAAAAAAACCTGACAGGTGGTACAGACACAAAAAAATTTCGATTGATGGAAATGTTTAGTGTCTTGAGTAGGGTGGTAGTTCTTACAGGACTGTATGTGATTATCAAAACTCACCTAATTGTACACTAGAAAAGGTGACTGTTAAATGTCAGAAATATGTTGTAATAGTCATCTAGATCTCACTATTATTTTAAAAAATGGATTTTACTGAACCAAAAAAACTATGAAATCAGAGTTAAAGCACATTTTTTGTGACCATCAGTGCTCAGTGCCTTACAAGTCACCCGGTGATGATGAAGTCAGTGAATGGGACACAATTCAGTAATATTTTCATCTTGCAGCAGCAGCATCTTTTAAGCAAAAGAATTGTGGTTTTAAATTGAATGTCAAGGTCTGTGGAAAAAATATTCTACAAACTGTGAATTACTTTCAAAGTAAAACACTCTAGGACAGCATTATTATGATAAATTATGATTCTCTACTCATTGTTCACATTTCTGTTGATCAGCTCGTCTGTGCTGATTACTCTGTTTTTAACGTACATGTTTTAGAAGTAATTTGAAAGTACAGAAGTAAATTTACTAGTCATTTAATAAACAATATCACCATCTATTAATAGACATATTTTTATTTATTTTTATTTACATTATTTTATTGTTGTTCAATTACAGTTGTCTGTATTTTCTCCCTACCCTTCCCCCCCCCCCCCCCTCCAAACCCACCTCCCTTCCCTGCCTCCACTCTCCCCCCTGGTTTTGTCCAAGTGTCTTTATAGCAGTTCCTGAAAACCCTTCTCCCCAGTGTCCCCTCTCCCCTCCCCTCTGGCTATAGTTAGATTGCTCTTAATTTCAATGACTCTTGTTATATTTTGTTTGCTTTTTTTCTTTTGTTGATTCTATTCTAGTTAAAGGTGAGATCATATGGTATTTGTCCCTTACCACCTAGATTAGATATATTTTTAAAGATTACATATTTATTTTTAGAGAGGGGAAAGGAGGGAGAGAAACATCAATGTGTGGTTGCCTTTCCCTTGCCCCTCACTGGGGACCTGGCCTGAACCCAGGCATGTGCCCTGACTGGGCTGTGTGATGTGAAACCTGAAAACTGTTTCGGTTGTTTAAATCTTCCAAAATTTCATGAGCTAATTTGTTTGAATTTCCATCACTTTTCAACCAAAGTCATAACTGCCTTAAGTTATGGATAGGAATTATTTAACAGAGAAATGACATTTTTAAAGGTTACTTTTTTTTGGAACAATGGAAAAAGGTTGGATTCAAGTGAAGACACAGGTCCAGAGAATATATGTGAATTTCCCAAATCACAAAGAAAATTCTTAAAGTCAAGACTAATTTTGTGTCTAGTGATGTTTAATTATACCATACATCTGTCCATCATGTAATGGAATGCCACAAAAACCTACAACAGGGAGTTCTGTGGTGAAACAGACAGAAAAGGCTTCTTTAAGAAAAAAATGGAAAGCTTTCCCATAGTTGACTGAGATATCCTAGCTGTGCTTCCTTAATGGTTGTATTGCAAGGAGCTTGGCCTGCAGAGCAGGATGAGAAGAACTACCCCATTTTAGCAAAGGTCTTCTATAACTGATTCCACTTATTATTGTTTGATTTTTCTCTTTACACTAAGTTGAAAAATTAAAGAATACAGAATTGACATAATTTAGTGATTGATTATATGGAGGGGATGAGGATAAAAGAGAAGTAGAGACGATGCTCATGTCTCTGGCCTGGGTCAAAACTTACCACAAGTCATTGAGATAAGACACATAGCAGTTTCTCTCCAGTTGCAGCCACAACCTTTCCCTGAATACTCCCTTTTCCACTCCTGGAAGGCATACTGTAGTATGTTACCCTGCCTCACGGGGCCGTAATTTATTGAACAGGGACAAACACTCGATTCAAAATCAATGAAATTCTATCTTTAAGAAATTCAGACTTGGACTTAACTTGTTGCTAAAACTGTGAGCATATAATTTCAAATGCAGGTGGTGTCATCATCCACTATGTGCCGGAGAAACAGAGGAAGCTGGTCCTCAGGCTGAGAAGAGACAGATGGGAAGAGAGGGATAGATAGCAAGAGTAGAGCCTGAGAGGAAAGGACTGCAGCTGCCTTGGTTTTCAGCAGCTTTTCTCTTCTTGGCTTTAGACCACTATTGTTCCTGGCTATTTTTTTTAATCATTGTCTCATATGACATATACAGTTGTACTTTGAACCATATGAGGTTGAACAGCACAGGTCTGCTTATACACAGATTTTTTTTTTACAAATGCAGTAAATGTGTTTTCTTATGATCTTCTTAACATTTTCTCTAGCTTACTTACTGTAAGAATAAGTATATAATATATATAGAAAATGTGTATCAATTGACTGCATATTAGCAGTAAAGCATCCAGACAATAGTAGGGTATTTGTACAGTCAGCCTTCTACATCTGTGGATTACCAGCTGCGGATTGAAAATACCATTTTTGATCTGCATTTGGTTGACTCTGCAGGTGCAAACCTACTATTAGGGATACAAAGGGCCAACTGTAGTTAAGTTATGGCAAAGTCAAAAAAAGTTATACTTTAATTTTCAACTGTGTAGCAGGTTGATGCCCCTAACCTCTGTGTTGTTCAGGGGTCGGTCGAGTGTATATTATATCTTCTTGAGAGGTAAGGGTTAACTTCACTGGTTCTTTTCAGCCTGGATTCAGGAAAAGACTTCAGCTCCTACAGACATCCATGGAAACCCATTCTGGCCTAGTGCCAGAATCAATAGCCTTTGGTCAAGAACAAGGCCTGGATCCAGCCCCTGATCACACAAGGAAAGTGGCTGGTGCTTTTCAATCATTACCATTTGTGAACACCCTGCTGCTAGATTGACATATTATGTGACTGCAACAAAAAGACTTTGACCCACTCATTCTGTGGTCACACTAGAAGAAAGGCCAGTGCTCACCCCAACATGGTCTCGAACTATAAGAATAAAGGAAAAACAGCCAAAGGACTCAAGTCCCTTCCTTGCAGTTTGTCGGTTGAGTTTGCTCTATATTTCTGTGCTGACCTAGAATGAACAGGGAACTGACTCAGTGGTTGGCGGCTTCTATGTCCAAGAGCTTCCGCATTGAAACATCAGGCTTGATGTATTCTTGATGATGAATTTTCCCTTGCTCTTTACAACTATCATTATAATACATCCCTTCTTTTTGCTTAAGACACCCTATGGTTTCTGTTATTATCTGCCAAAGTTTAAAGAGAACAGGACATAAATACAGATGTCCATTTGTATATCCCATGTATAGTAAAGGTCATTCCTTTGGATGGCTATGACTCTAACCAAAGCCAAGGGGGAAAACCGGCTACTTCTTGGTAGTCATGAAAGAAGATATACAATAGGTATCCCAAATGAGCTTCTCTCCAGTACTTTAAATCCCACTTAAAATAGAGATGAATTGATGGCATTTTAAGAGAAGAAAATATCTGTTTTGCAGTCTCTTATTAGTTGTTCTCAAAATCTGCTTTTCCTCTTCATGTTTTTTGATGAAGTACATCCTTGAGGTGCTTCTGTGTTGGTCTGTTAGCCATAAAACTTTACTTTTTATTTGTTTGAAAAAACTTGGGTTTTCCTTTACACTTGCTTATCAATAATTTAGTTGAGTAAAACATTATAATTTTTCAGCATATTGAAAATATTAGGTCATTTTCTGTTTTTTATTATTTTGCATGAGAAATATGCCATACCCCTTATAGTCATTCCTTTTCTTTTTTAAAAAATAAATTTTATCCTCACCTGAGGGCATTTTTTTTTCACTGCCCTTTTAGAAGAGGAGAAGAGAGAGGAAGAAAGAGAGAAAAACATCAATGCAAGAGAGAAACACAGTCAGTTGCCTCCCTTATGCACCCAGACCAGGGATCATGCACTCCGGACCAGGAATCGAACCCACAACCCAGATATGAGTCCTGGACAGAAATTGAACCCCAACCTTTCAGTTAGGAGATGATGTTCCAACCAACTGAGTCACACTGGCCATGGCTCTCTTGTCCTTTTCATTCTGGCATTTTAAAAAGATTTTCTGTTTAATTTATTTTGTTTTGTTCTAAATTTTTCCATGATTAATCCTTTGAATACTGACTTTTCTTCTGAAACATTATTAGACGTAGCTTGGTAATTCTCATTTTATTCTCCATGACTCATAATTACTCTTTCATATTTTCAACAAAAGAAAAAAATCTCTCTATACTGCTTTTCTGGGTGATGGACTCAGATCTATTTTTCAATCCAATAATTCTCTTCAATTATAGCAACTCTACTATTTAAAGAACCACTGAGTATTATTTATTTTTATTTCATTTTTTTTACATTTTGCATTTCTATGCTTGCATTTCATTGTTCTTCAAATCTGCCATTTTTGCCTCATTAATTCTATTATTGATTTATCTCCTTGAACAGTTTGAGATACTTATCTCAAAGTCTCTTTTCAATGGATCTATTATCATATAGTTCCATGGTTTTATGTTAATATCTTTGCTTTAGGTTCCAGCATTTCCCACATGCTAAGCAAGATTAATGGTCCCAAAACTTCATTCTGAGTAAACTATCATTTCTGTTTCTACCAGAGCCAAAGCCCAGCAGCTCATCTTTGTGCCACGTCCTCAGACTGGAGAACTAAGGTATCCAAGCCCCTATTCATGGATGAGACAACTATTCCCAGACTCCTAGGTTGATATTTCCAGACCCCCTTTTAATCATAAGCCCAATGATTATCTATCCCATGTGGTCATTAGAACCACTAACTGAAAGTCTATCTGGTTCAGTTAATCTTCTCACTCTTAAGAGTTACCTCTTAAATTCTGGCACTTAGTTTTAATTCCGCTTGTGTATTTTTTGTAAAATAAAAAATTTGGGCCCTGGTTGATGTAGCTCAGTGGATTCCCAGTCAGGGCATATGCCTAGGCTGTGGGCCAGGTCCCTAGTAGGGAGTGCTCAAGAGACAACCACGCATTGATGTTTGTCTCCCTCTCTTGCTCCCCCACTTTCCCTCTTTAAAAATAAACAAATAAAATCTTTAGAAAAAGAAATGTAGAGAAAATGTAAAATTTTAAAAAGTAAAATAAAACGTTTGTATTTTTCTATCATTCTGTGTATATGAAGGGAAAGACAAGACTTCACTCTTTAACTCAGGCCATAGAGATAAGTCTTCCTGATAGGATATGTAGATTCCTTTCCAAGGACACTTCTAATTCTCCAGAGAAAGGTAGAAATTAACCAAACTTTTACTTAACTTTTTTTAGTAAAGCTAACATTGTTTAGTGCCACTAGTCAATTGTGTTACTAGTCATTTTCAGTCAATATGAGCTGAGATAAATAATAGAGGACTGCATTTATGAAATATTTGGGGTTTTTTTGCTAAGGATTCCTGCTTAGACAGGAGGACATAACTTTGTCTTTAGTTAGCTATATACAAGATGATCATCTGATTGCTAGCAATATATTGATTTTACAGTAGTTAAATTAATCAATTAGTATTAGGAGCTAAATTCACAGGACTTTTTTTTTATTGTTGTTCAGTTACAGTTGTCCCTATTTTCCCTCGAATACTCTACTCAGCCCTACCCACTCTCTACCTCCCACATTCAATCCTTCCCCTAACCTGTTGTCTTTGTCCATGGGCCTTTCGTACATGTTCCTTGACTTGACCCTTCCCCTCCTTTCCCCAATTATCCTCCTCACCCCTCCCCTCTGGTCATGGCCAGTTTGTTCTTTATTTCCATGTCTCTGGCTCTAGTTTGCTTGCTTGTTTGTTTTGTTGATTAGGTTCCACTTATAAGTGAGATCATATGGTATTTGTCTTTCACCGGCTGGCTTATTTCACTGAGCATAATATCCTCCAGTTCCATCTATGCAGTCAAAAAGGATAGGAGCTCCTTTTTTCTTTCTGCTGTGTAGTATTCCATTGTGTAAATGTACCATAGTTTTTTGATCCACTTGTTTATTGCTGGGCACTTGGGTTGTTTTCAGCCCTTGACTATTATTGTAAATTGTGCTGCTATGAACATTGGGGTGTACAGTTTTGGATTGGTATTTCAGGAGTCTTGAACATTGGGGTGTACAGTTTTGGATTGGTATTTCAGGAGTCTTAGGATATAATCCCAGCAGTGGGATTGCTGGGTCAAAAGGCAGTTCCATTTTTAATTTTCTAAGGAAATCCCATACTATTTTCCACAGTGGCTGCACCAGTCTGCATTCCCACCAATAGTGCACTAGGGTTCCCTTTTCTCCACAACCTCACCAGCACTTGTTTGTTGCTTTGTTTATGATGGCCATTCTGACCAGTGTGAGGTGGTATCTCATTGTGGTTTTAATTTGCATTTGTCTGATGGCTAGTGATGCTGAGCATCCTTTCATATGTCTCTGGGCCCTCTGAGTGTCCTCCTTAGAGAAGTGTCTGTCCAAATCCTTTGTTCATTTTTCAATTGGGTTGTTTGTCTTCCTGGTGTGGAGTCATGTTGAATTCTTTGTATATTTTGTAGATCAAACCTTTGTCTGTGCTATTATTGGTAAATATATTTTTCCATATGGTTAGTTCCCTTTTCACTTTTCTGATGTCTTCTTTAGTTGTGCAAAAGCTTTTTAATTTGATGTAGCCCCATTTTTTTATTCTTTCCTTTGTATCTCCTGTTCTAGGGGACATATTGGTGAAAATATTACTGCATGGAATATCTGATATTTCCCTGCCTATATTCTCCCCTAGGACTTTTATGATGTCACAATTTATATTTAAGTCTTTTATCCATACTGAGTTTATTTTTGTGTATGGTACAAGTTGGTGGTTGAGTTTCATTTTTTTGCATGTCCAGATCTCCCAAAACAGCATTTGTTGAAGAGGGTATTTTTACTCCATTTTATATTTCTGCACCCTTTGTTGAATATCAGTTGATCATAGAGACATGGGTTTATTTCTGGGCTCTCTACTCTGTTCCCTTGCTCTATGGTTCTGTTCTTATGCCAGTACCAGCCTGTTTTGATTACAGTGGCCTTGTACTATAGTTTTATATCAGGTATTGTGATCCCTCTTACTTTGTTCTTTTTTCTCTTCTTTATTCTTCTTGTTGTGGCTGTTTGGGGTTGTTTATGGTCCCATATAAGTTTTTTAAATGTTTCTTCCATATCTGTGAAATATATCATTGGTATTTTAATAGCAACTGTTCTGAGTCTGTAAATTGCTTTGGGTAGTATGGACATTTTGATGATGTTAATTCTTCCAATCAATGAGCACAGTACATGCTTCCATTTATTTCATCTTCCTTAATTTCTCCTGTACTCTGAGGTTTTCTGAATGCAGGTCTTTTACCTCTTTTGTTAGATTTATTCCTAGATACTTTATTTCTCTTGTTGCTATAGCAAATGGGATTTTCCCCTAATTTCTGTTTCTGGAAATTCACAGCAATTCAGATAGTTTATGGGAACTTTGATGGTATGTTTCTTTACCTCATGCTCAATATATCTCAGAGGTGTACAATCATTTGGGTGGATGCTAGATTAAAAAACATTGGTGACATGAAATAGATATGACCTATGAATAATAGGTTAAAAATAATTATAGTAATCATTAAGATGAGACTATTTATTTCTAACTTTTTTCAGTAGGTGTTCTATGTGTTTAACAAGGTCAGTATATTGGTTCATCCATTTCTATGGAAATAATTTTTATAGAAGAACAAAATAGTCACCATTAAATATATCATAGACCTCATAAATATGAAATATGTACACTCACAGTGCTTTACAATGTTACCTAAGTACTTCACAATCAAATACACTGTTATTAGCCTTGTTTTGGCATAGGAGGGGTTAAGGTTTAAGAGAATAAATATCATATTCAAGTTTACATAGTACATCAGTAGCCAAGAGGGTAAAGGAGCCCTTCATGGGCCTCATCCTGTGCTCTGGCCTGAACAGAGTGTGTCATCAGCATAAATCTACTCAGTGCCTTCAGGGCATTCATTAACCAGAGCATGTGGATGTGCCTGGAATGCACAATGATGTTATTGAGCCTTGTGGAATCACAAACAGCAACACTGAGTAAACAGATCATGAACTTTGAGATCTCCAAACTGATTAATACATTTACAAAGAGGAAAGGAGACAAAGTGGAGAAATGCATTTCTTTATTCTACTAAATCTCAAAGTTTATAAATTCCTTATTTTGACTGATTATTTTAATATCAATTTGATCATAAATCAAGGAAGCAAAAATATTGAAATAATTATATAAAGATATTGACAAGAAGATATTTTTATTATTTTGAAACAATGGGGAAAATGTTTCAATAATGTGGTGTCTTTGTTTCAAATTGATTTGGTAATTTTATCCCAGGTTATTATTGATTATTCTTTTATTAAGCTGCCAAATAATCTGAAAGAACATGAAGTTAGTATTTTAGTTCTTATGTTTGATCCTTGCCTCTGCTTCTCACCAGCTCTATATATTTTGGGCAAGTCATTGAACTAGCAATATTATGTATTTTCATTTGGCCAGGCATATGCATTTGTTTTTTAAAAAAAAACAAATATAGATTTAAGGTATGTGGACTTATCTATATGTATGGTGTATGTGTGTGCATGAGTGTATGCATGAAATACTGAAAAAATTATCTTGGTCTATTTCTAAATGACAGAGTTTTATTGTATAAAATTTAAATAGTATTGGTCCAATTTTAATTTTAAAAAGTTAAAAGCCTATAGTCATATATGTATATACATATATATGATACAATATTGTAGAAAATATAGCATGCTAGGATTTATGAGTTCTCTGGGCTAGTGAGAATAAAAAAAGAATTGCAGTATTTTAAGAAAATGTTCCCTTATATATTGCATGATGCATATGTGTATGTATACATATATAAATATATATACACACAGATATAGGTGTACATATATAAACACATGCCTATACATTTATACACATGTATATGTACCATATTTATATTGTATCATATAGCACAGCAACTTGCTTTTATATTACAGGTATGTGCCTGAGATGTTTTCATATCAGCACATATAGATTTACCACCTTTGAAGCTGCTACATAGTTTCTATGAAAATAATGGATCATATTCCATTTAACAAGTTCCCCATCAATGGATTTTGAAATCATTTTTTTTGTTACTACAAACAATATTATTGTACATCATTTTATGCATGTTTCTCCAGGGGGTTCCAAAAAGTGGAGTTGATTAATCCCATGGTATGAACATAATTTCCCAGAATGGCTGTACCATATTGCATACCTACTGGAAATATATAATATCTTTATCTCACTTCCTGTCAATATGATTTTTAATTTTTCATTTCAAAGTTGAAAAATAACTCATTTTTATTTTAAGTTGTGTTTGCTTACTTCTAGAAAATTATAAAATGTTTGTATATCATAGATTTTGATGTATTATCCACATTTGTAAATTATCTCTTCATATTATTTATCCCTTTTTATTGGGCTGTTCATATTTTCCTAGCTGACTTTTGTAGTATATTCTTTTGCAAAATTTTTTTTTGTTCTCAGTTGCTTGTCTTTTAACTCAATGTTTTTCTTGCTTACAAAAGTTTTAAAAATATAACATAATTAAATAATAATTTGTTCCTTATACACTTGTGTTGCTCATATTTTTTAACAAGGTCTTTTCACCAAAAGGTTTATAAAATGTTATTTTTTTCTAAGATTAATAACTTTAAAATATATTTCTATTGTAATTTCTTTTAAATTTATTTTCATAAGTAATGTTCTATAGATGGCTAATGTATTATTTAATTTTCTGGTCTTTAATTGAATAAAATTTAATTAATTATAATGCTTTCTTCATCATGCTTTTAAACATTGGTCCAGGCATTCTTTGCATCTTTATTGTTTTATTGTAACATATAAGTAATCCTGAATCAGTCATCAAAACAAACAAAAAAAAATCTTGAAACTAATATATGTCTTACCATTTGACCATTTCATCCTTTGCCAAAAGGCAAACTTTGTTCTAAATTCTGAGTTAATTATTTCTAAATATATTTTCAAAATAACTTTACTGAGACAGATATTACATACAATATAATCACACCAATTTAATACACAGATCAATGATTTTTGATAAATGTTTATACTCAAACATCTTAATCAATCTAATTACAGACCATTTACATCTCCTTAGAAAGTTCCACTATTCTCTTCTGTAATGCCACTCCTCCTACTCTCTGCTGCAGGTAACAACCACTGATCTAATTTATACTATACCATGACAGATGTGTATGCCCCAAACGTCAAAAAAATGACTGTTTTCTCTTAGTGCAATGTGTCTTAGATTCATCCATATTGTATGCAGCAGTTTTGTTCATTTACTTTGCTATGAGTAGTTTATTATATAAATATATATTTGAATATGTACAATATATTATATGAATATATTACTGAAACTTTTCTCCAAATTTGGAGAATAAAACTGCTCAGAATAGTCATGTATTAGTATTTTTATGGATAAATATTTTCATTTCTCTTGTATAAATTTCAAATGTGGAATTGCTGGGTTACATACTGAATGTAATATTTATTTTCATAAAGAACTGCTAAATAGTCTTCCAAAGTTGCTGTACCACTTACACTCTCACAAGCAATGCATAAGAATTCCAGGCACTGTGAATCCCTGCCAACTCCTGGAATTGACAGTCTTTCATTTTAATCATTTTCCTCGTTACAAGTAGTACCTCACTGCAATTCTGATGTTCATTTCCCTATTATTAGTGATGTTGAGCATTTTTTTTTACATGTGCTTATTGGCCATTTGTGTAATTTCATTTATGAAATGTCTGCTCAAATCTTTTGCAAATTTTATATTAGGTTGTTTGTATTCTAATTGACTTATGACAACTCTCATTATATTCCAGGTAAATTTTCTACGTCAGACATATGGATTTCTACTAGTTTCCCCTTGTCTGTAGCTTAAGTTTTCATCTTCTTGATAGTGTCCTACAAAGAGTATACAGTTTAATTTGCTGTGAGAGCTGGGGGTTAGTGGGGAAGGGGAGAGCAATGGGGGAAATTGGGACAACTGTAATAGAACGAAAGTAAAAAATGAATAACAAAAATAATTTGCTGACATCCAGTTTACCAATTTATCAATTTTATCTTTGATGTTTTAGGTTCTAAGAAATGTTTGCCTATCCAAGTTTGCCTATTTTCTTTGTTTTTTCATCTAGAAGGTTTATGTTTAGGTCAATAATTTATTTAAAATTAAATTTGCTTATGTTGTGAGGCAGAGGATTGATATTAATTTTTCACAATATGGATATCCATTTATTCCCATTCCACTTAAAATAAACTCTCCTTTACCCATGAATTACATTGGCTACTATATTGGAAATCTATTGACCATATATGTGTAAACTCAATTCTGCTCCATGGAATTTTATGATTATCATTATTCCAGTATCTATCTTGATAACTGGGGCTTTTGAATATGCCTTGAAAAAAGTTAGTATAAGTAATGCTACATTGTTATTTTTGTTGAAAATGGTTTCAACCTTTTCTGTCCTTAAAATTTTTATATAAATTTTAGAACTGGTTTGCAGATTTTTCTAAAAATATTACTGGGATATTTGATTTAGATAGCACTTTACTTCTAGTTCAATTTGGGAAGGATGGACATCAATATAATGAACATTCAGATTCATTGATATGTTATATTTCACTTATTAAGGTTATTTTTAATTTATTTCATTAATGTTTTATACTTTTCAGGACATAGTCTTCCATATGTTTTGTCAGATTTAGACTAAGAATTTCATGATCTTGATTCTATGTAAATATAATTTTATTTCAATTTCTGATTGTTCACTGTAACTATACAGTTAATATAAATCAATATAATTGATTTTTATATATTGATCTTAACCCTACAACCTTGCTAACTTCACTTATTAGTTCTTGTAACTTTTTTGTAATTTCACTGAATTTTCCACATAGATGGTCATGTTGTCTACAATTAAGAGAGTTTAATTCTTCATTTCCAATCTGGGTGTATTTAATTTGGGTTTCTTGCCTTATTTCACTGGCTAGTACTTCCAGTTCAATGTTTCACTGTTGGGGCTGACATATTTCTCTTGTTCTTAATCTTAGAAGGAAAGCATTGAGTATTTCACAATTAAGTATAATGTTAGCTGAAGATTTTTCATGAATGTCATTTAACTATTTTAGGAAATTTCTTTGCAGTACTAATTTTCCTAATTTTTTGATTCCTTGTTTTTTGTTTGTTTTTTTAGGAGAGATCTTGCATTTTGGTAAGTGCACTGTGGCTTCTACTGAAGATTATCACCAGCCTTTTCTTTCTTAGTTTGCTCAAATGGTGAATTGCCATAATTTAATTTTAAATCTTAAAACAACCTTGTATTTTCAAAAAAAGAAATCCTACTTCTTATAATGCATTAGTATTTCTATATATTGAATTATATTGAAGTAGTTTTTCTTATAATTTTTGCATTTATGCTTATGAGAGGGATTGGTTTGTAGTTGTCTGTTCTTACAATGTTTTTAGTCAGGCTTTGGAATCATGGTAATACTAGTTTCCTCAATTGTCTGGGCAAGTTTGTTTATAATTAATATTATTTATTTCTTAAGTGTCTACTGGAATTGACCAAGGGAACTATCTCAATCTGAAGTTTTCTTTGTGGAAAGAATTTTAACTACAATTTTAATTTCTTTAATACATGCAGAACTTTTCAGGCTATTTCTTCTTGAAAGCACTCTGATAATTTGTTTCTTGCAGGAATTTATTGATTCCTCTTAAATTTGTTGACAATTATTAACATAAAGTTATTCAAGATATTCCTTTATATCCTTTTATTTATTTATTTTTAATCCTCACCTGTGGGTATGTTTATTGAGAGAGAGAGAGAGAGAGAGAGAGAAGAAGAAGAAGAAGAAGAAGAAGAAGAAGAAGAAGAAGAAGAAGAAGAAGAAGAAGAAGAAGAAGAAGAAGAAGAAGAGACGAGAAAGAAAGAAGAGAAGAGAAGAGAAGAAGAGAGAGAAATATCAATTGGTTGCCTCCCAGGAATGACCCAATCATGATCGAACCCAAAACCTAAGTAAGGGCTCTGACCAGGAATCGAACCGTGACCTTTTGGTGTGACAATCAACTGAGCCATCTGGCCAGTGTGCAATATTCCTTTATGTCTTTTTAACATTTTTAATAATATCACTTTCTTTTTGATATCAATAACATACATTTTCTCCTTTTTCCTCATTTGTAGGGCCAGTTTATCAATTTTATAGATCTAACAGAAACAGCTTTTGTTTTTCTTGATTTTCTCTTTTGTTTTTCTGTTTTACTGATTTCTACTTTATCTTTAAATTGTTTTATTTCGTCTACTTACTTTGAGTTTCATTTGATTTTTCTTTCCTGGTTTCTGGAGGAGGAAACTGAGGTCATTGATTTAGACTTTCTTCTTCCCCAGTATGGGTGTTTTCATCTTCATTCAGTTCAAACTACTTAGTAATTTGTTGGCTGGTAGAGGTTTTGTTTGGTTTAGGTATTTTTTTTGGGGGGGGGTGGTTAGTTGTATTATTTTTTTTCTAATTATCTTAAGATTTTCCAAAGATCTTTCATCTTCTGCTATAAATATTCTAATTTAATTCCATTATAGTCAGAGAACATACTTTCTTTGATTCTAATTTTTTTAACCCAGAATATGACTTATCTTGGTAGATGTTGTGAGTTTGTTGGTTAAAGTGTTCTATAAATATCATTTAAGTCAGCATAGTTGATTGTGGTTTTCAAGTATTCTATATACTCTCTGTGTGAATTTTTGAGAGAGAAATATTGACATCTCTGACTCTTACTGTTGATTTATTTCTTTTTACTTGCAGTTCTATCAGTTTTGTTTCATGTCTTTGGGCATTGTGTTATTAGGTACACAAATGTGTAGGATTGTTATGTCCTCCTGATGAATTGAGCCCTTTATTTTTATAAAACATACTTCTTTAGCTCTGATTATATTCTTTCCTCTAAAATTCTCTTTGTCTTATAATATATAATCACAACAATTTTGTCTTGATTTGTACAGATGTAATGTTTAGTTTCCTAGGTATTCTGTAACAAATTACCACAGACTGGATGGACTAAAACAATTCAAATGTACTCTTTAAGAGTTCTAGAAGTCAGAAGTCTAAAATCCAGGTATTAGCAAGATGTTTTTCTCTAGTCTCTGAGAAAGAGTTCATCCATGCCTCTCTCCTAGCTGATAGTGGCTGCTGACAATTCATAGTATTCCTTGGCTTATGGAGACAACTCCAATCTCTAACTCCATCTTTATGTGGCCCTTCTCTTGGTGTCTGTTTCAACTTCTCCTCTTATAAGGACTTGTCATTGGATTTTGGATTTATTCTAATCCAGGATAATCTCATCTCAATATTTTTAATTATATCTGCAAAGAGCCTTATTCCAACTAAGATAACATTCTGAAATAATGAATGGACATATCTTTTTGGGTGCTATAATTCAACCTATTGTATTTGATATTTCTTTTTCCATACTTTTACTTGTGACCTATTTGTGTCTTTGTAGTAGGTCCCTTGTAAACATGAGATTGAGCCTTTAAAAAATATTAGACAATATCTGCATTTTATTTGGTGTTTTAGATCATTTATATATTATGTAATTTATTGATTTTGTTTGGTTTAGATCTATCTACTTGATATTTGTTTTCTATTTTCTCATCTGTTTTTTCTTCCTTTTTCTCTCATCTTCTTTCTTCTTTTGGATTAGTTATAAATTATTGTATTCATGTTTTCTGGTTCTATATTACAATTTTATTCTTGCTTTTTTCTGTAAAGATTCTAAAATGAATTGATTGTATGTTTTTGATTTTTATATTAAAAAAAAACAAATAGCACACTAGAGTGGATTTTCTCAAAGTGTAATAACAATATACTGACATTTGTATAGCATCTACTATGAGCAAAACACTGTTTTTAAGTATTTTACTCTTATCAACTTATTTAATGCTCACAGCAACTCTATTGAGTATATGTTATTTTATATCTATTTTACAGGTGAGAAAACTCATACACGGAGCTTAACTTCTTTTCTTTTTTTTAATATATTTTATTGATTATGCTATTACAGTTGTCCCATTTCCCCCCTTGTCTCCCCTCCTCCCTGTACCCCCCTCCCACCCATGTTTCCTCCCTTTAGTTCATGTCCATGTGTCATACTTATGAGTTCTTTAGCTTCTACATTTCCCATACTATTCTTGCCCTTCCCCTCTCTATTTTCAACCTACATTCTATGCTACTTATTCTCTATACCTTTTCCCCCTCTCTTCTCCTCCCACCCCCCTGCTGCTAACCCTCCATGTGCCCTCCATTTCTGTGGTTCTGTTCCTGTTCTAATTGTTTACTTAGTTTCTTTTGGTTTTGCTTTAGGTGTGGTTGTTGATATTTGTGAGTTTGCTGTCCTTTTACTATACATGTCTTTTCTTTATCTTCTTTTCTTAGATAAGTCCCTTTAACATTTCATAAAATAAGGGCTTGGTGATGGTGAACTCCTTTAACTTGACCTTATCTGAGAAGCACTTTATCTGCCCTTCCATTCTAAATGAGAGCTTTGCTGGATAGAACAATCTGGGATGCAGGTCTTTGTCTTTCATGACTTGGAATATTTCTTTCCAGCCCCTTCTTGCCTGTAAGGTCTCTTTGGAGAAATCAGCTGACAGTCTGATGGGAACTCCTTTGTAGGTTACTGTCCCCTTATCTCTTGCTGCTTCTAGGATTCTCTCCTTTGTTTTTACCTTGGCTAATGTAATTATGATGTTCTTTGGTGTGTTTCTTCTTGGGTCCAACTTCTTTGGGGCTCTCTGAGCTTCTTGAGTTTCTTGGAAGACTGTTCCCTTTGCCAGATTGGGGAAGTTCTCTTTTATTATTTGTTCAAATACATGCTCAATTTGTTGCTTTTCCCCTTCCCATTCTGGCACCCCTATAATTCGGATATTGGAACGTTTAAAGGTGTCCTGGATGCTCTTAAGCTTTTCCTCGATTTTTTGAATTCTTATTTCATCATGCTTTCCTGCTTGGTTGATTCTATCTTCCTTCTGGTCCACTGTATTGTTTTGAGACTCAGATTCCTTCCTTTCACTATTGGCTCTCCTCCGCGTATCTTCCTGCATCTCTTTTATGGTAACCTGCATCCTTTCATCTAAATTGTGCCCAAAATCAACCAATTCTGTGAGCTTTCTGATCATCAATGTTTTGAACTGTGCATCTGATAGATTGGCTATTTCTTAGTCGCTCAAAAAGGATGAGTCCTGGGGGACTGATCTGCTCTGTTGGAAACATGTCTGTCCCTGTCTCTCCTGCCCCCCGCCCCCAGTCTGGTCGCTCTTGTTAGGGTGGGAGGCGGAGCCTTAGGTGTTCACCAGGGCTGGGCACCCCAGTCGCTAGATTGTGACGTTATATGTGGGGGCAGGGGCGGGAGCGGGGACAGGAGGGAACAATGGCAGCAGTTCCTTTCTCCTGGGCCCAGACCCTTCTTTGGGATCCTGGGACGCGAGTTCTGCCATGGTCCACAATCGCTGCCCCACTGGGTCCGCCCACCGCAGCTTGCATACTCAGGGATCACCACTGCGTTCCTGCGCCCCAGATGGCTGTCCCACCGATTTTGAGCCAAACTTTCCCCGACCTCCGCACACCACCGACCAGCGCCAGCCCCATGCCTGCCAAGCTTGTCTTCTCCTACCAGTCCGGATGAACAGATCTACTTCAACTTCTTGGCTGTCTGACTTCCATTCAGATAAATCCTCTATCGGTTCTGGGTGTTATTCTATCTGTAAATCATTGTTGTAAATTATTGTTGTTCTAATCTTGGTTGTGCGAGGAGGTACGGTGCGTCTACCTATTCCTCCATCTTGCCGGAAGTAGTCAACTTCTTTTCTTACGATTACATGTGAATAGCATATCTGGGATGCAAAACTAAATATTCTGTACCAAGAACATGTTCTTAACCAGAACTTTAGCAAAGCTTCCCAATTGTTGACTTTGTTGGTCATTCTTATTAATTTTCTTTGTGGGCCTTAAATGAAAGATTTTTTTTCCTTTCTTTCCATTTCTTTTTTACCCCCTTCTTTTTTTTATAATTTCCTTTCATATCTGTTTCCTTGGAGCTTTTCTTCACCTAGACACCTAGTTAAAAATCAACTATTATGTTAGTGTTTGGGGACTTCCTTCTTCAAGAGGATCATAAATCTAACTTCTTATCCAGCAGCAGTTTGATGTAATTCTGGACTGAACAGCTCTCTGCTCTGTTCTTGTAACCCAGACAGAAACTGGATAGAGGCCACAGCTCCAGAAAAAAAATTAAGCCCTAAAACTTGGGGCAGAAGTCATGCTTCTGTGAGCCTGGCATTGTTATGCTACCTATAGGTCTCTTTGGATCCTGGTTCCCTGCAGGAACTGAACTCTTGGCAGCCTCTGCTGGATTCAAGTTCAGAAGACATGCATATGTTCTATTTCTGCACATTTTTACCACTCCTTCCCTTCTGAGCAGTTATTATTATATCCATTTTGGAAAATGCATGCAGTGTATCTCAAAATAGCTAAGCCATTTCCCCAAGGTCATCTACCTAGTGATAGTCAGAGGTAAGTATTAAATCCATAGAAGAACAATTCAAGAGTATATATTCATTTCGAATACAGTAGATATATAATAGAGTGGAATAATATATATATAATTGCAAGACTTAGATATTGAGCATTTATTCTGGGGACCAGACTTCTGGAATGCCATGAGTTAAACAAACTCTTCAAATTCAGACACATATACTGCTTGTGGAAAGACTTCTCTTCTCATTGCTCTTCTCTGCTTCACTGCCCACAAGAAAGGCAGTGGAATCTGTTTTTAATGAGAAAGATAGTAACGTGATGAGATTAAAATTAGGGTCAAAAACTGAGCAGTGTTATATGTACATACATTTAATGAAGGCAATGTAAATTTATTAAGCATCTGCCTCTAGAATAGTTTGGGAAGATTCATTATATTAGTGGGATAATCTTAGCGATGATATGTGAAAATACTACCCAGTACAGTTAGTCTCCTCACCAACCTAGAAGGGACATGTTAGAAGGAGAAAGGAGCATAGTTGTTACCATTGAGAAAACTTAGGTTCAGAGAAATTAAGTAATTTGTCCACTATTACACAGTAAATAAGTAGATAGCCAGGTTTCTCTCAGTCCATAGCAGAGGCTTTCTCTTTTTCATTAGCTAGTTTGCCTTTTTCTATTGAAAGACATCTATTTTATGAGAAATTATTTTTAATCTTGTGAGTGCTTACTTTGTCTTTAAAAAGAGTGCTACATTATTAGTATTGGTACATGTGTTGGTCTTAGTTTCTGGATTAGACACAAATAGAGATTGCTCTGTAACTGATCATCTCCTCTCAGTGGTTTTTGCTGAGTTACCATCTGTGGCAACAGACCCTGAAAGTATCACCGAATTGGAACATGACCTAAGCAGGACCAGTTATAAGACTCATCCACGCAGATACAATACAGTGAGTGGTTCAAGGAACAGGTGGATACATGACCCACAGTGGGCAAATTTAAGTTCCTCTCTAGATATACTTTAGAGAGAAGACCTTTATCTCCTGGAATCAGAGCAACTTACCATCTTTTTATCAAGTGATGGAGAAAGTACTCTTAGAGTTGAAGATAACTTATGCTGAAAAAAACATAAATGTATGAAGAACAGATACCTAGTCTCTGGACCCAAAAATCTTTAAGAACAAACCTCCTCCTTTCTGTTCATGGTTGGATTATATTGGGCTACTCAAGACAATAAAGTTTGCTAAAGCTATTTTGAGTTGTATTTGTGTTTTTTGCCAGCAAAAATACCTTGCCTGATATAGCTTATTTCTGAAGAAAACAACAAATTTCAAATGAGAAATCATGGATCCTTGGCCCATCAAGTATTTTGATTTTCTCGCTATTCCTAACCTCCCAGAGAATAGCCATGATAGAAAACATTTAAAATGGGAGTACTGTTACTGTTATGAATGCTATATACCTTTTACATATTTTACCAGAAGATGTAAACTCTGCACACCCAACTCAACCCTTCCCTTGAAATTATACAAAAAATGTGCTTTGGAGTATGTGGGCATTTTCTATGACATTGCAAGGACTGGGAAAAAATGAAAAGAAAGAATGGATTTTTCCAGAATTAGTACAGTGGCCACAGCAATGTTTCTGGCTCAGGAAATTGGCATGGTGGGCAGGAGCAAGACCTACAGCAGACCATTAATCAAGTCCATCCATTAAGCTATGAGAGGCTGCCAACTATGTTCTTCCTTCTGTGTTTGAAAGCAAAATGCCTTTGATTTTCTCTGTCAAAAACCATGAGGGACAATCTCGTCCTATGCAGCTTCAGAAAACATTGGGTGCCTCAGCGAGGAAAAATGCCAGTGGTGAATCTGTTGATGGGACAGTATCTCTGCAGTCACCCAGAGTCTACTTTAAAGTGAGTCGAGGGGAAAATTCTGAAAACAAAAAACCTAAAAGTGGACTCCAGGTCTGTTAGGTTGCCTCATGTCTGAAAGAGTTGTGGAATATTTTTTATGGTAGCTTTTTCTCTCTTGAAACAAAGCTGCTTCCAATCTCATTTCTTTAAATCTCTGTGAGAGAAAAAATATTTTTCTTTTTGTCACTCATTCTGTCCTGGAATAATTTCTACAATTATTATCAACTTCCTCCCTGCTCATACCAGTTATGCTAGCGAATTGTTCAGTCTTCCCTGGATTGGTTCTCTGGGAAGCTCACTCTTCAGCACACTCTGTTCTCTGACCTCTTTTCCTCATGGCACTATTGTAAACTTCTCTTGCCGGGGTGGTCAAGGCCAGTTAATTGTCAAATGCAATGGACACTGCTCTCCATATCTTACTTGACAGCTTAAAGGAGATCACTTCCTCCTAGCAACTCTCTCTTTGGCATTTGTGACTCTTCCTTGGTGTCCTATACCTGTAGTTACTCCTCAGATTAATTTCCTGAACTCTTTGTTTTCTGCTAAACATTAGCATTTTTCTAAAATTATTTTAGGTCTTTTTACACACTACTCTGTTCCCCAGCTAGCCTATGAAACATACTCATAGGCTTATGACTTTAAATTCCTCATTTAAACATCAAATCCATGTGTCCAGGTGCCTGTTGAGGATACTCTTAATTTATGGTTTTTGGTAGAATATCAAACTCAACTTGCTCAAACCCAAACTCATCATTTCTTACACTATTTCAAAGTTTCTTGTCCTATATTTTCTATTTAAATGAGTTATAGTACACAGTGACCAAAAATTTTTCATTCTCTTTAACTTTCAATCTGCTAAGACCTTTCAAGTTCCTCTCTAAATAATCCTTGAATTGGTTCCCTCCTTTAAACTCCCTCTGCTACTATCTTAGAACACATCCTGGATCTGGACAGCATTATGCTAAGTGAAATAAGTCAGGTAGTGAAAGACAAATACCATCTGATCTCACTTATAAGAGGAACCTAATGAGCAAACAAATGAGCAAAATAGAACCAGAGATGTGGAAATAAAGAACAAACTGACAGTGACCAGAGGGGAGAGAAGTAGTGGGTAATGGGGAAAAGAAGGGGAATGGTCAAGTCAAGGAACTTGTATAAAGGACCCATGGACAAAGACAAGAGGGAAGATTGAAAGTGGAAGTTGTATGGTGGGTAAGGCAAGAAAGAGTAATGGGAGAAAAATGGGGACAACTGTAATTGAACAATTGAAAAAAAGAACACTTCATCATCATTTCTTAATTACAGCTATCACTCTTTTGTATGTCTTTTTATTTTTATTTATTTTTAATATATTTTTAAATTATAGTTAACATTCAATATTAGTTTCAGTTCTACAGCATAGTAGTTAGATATTTTTATAACTTATGAAGTGATCATCCAATAAGTCTAGTTCCCATCTGACACCATACATAGTTATTACAATATTATTGACTATACTTTCTATGAAACACTTTATGTCCCTGTGTCTATTGTGTAACTACCAATTTGTACTTCTTAATCCCTTCACCTTTATACCTATCCTCCAACCCCCTCCCATCTGGCAACCATCAAAATGTTTTCTGTATCTATGAGTTAGACAATTTTTTTTATTTTGTTTTATAGATTTCTCATATAAGTGAAATCATACGATATTTGTCTCTCTCTTCTGACTTATTTCACTTAGTGTAATACCCTCTTGATCCATCCATGTTGTTGCAGACGACAAGATTTTATTCATTTTTTATGGCTGAGTAATAGTCCATTGTACATATGCTCCACTTCTTCTTTATATATTCATCTACTGATGGACACTTAGGCTGCTGCCATATCTTAGCTATTTTAAATAATATTGCAGCAAACAAAGGGGTGCATGTGTCTTTTTTTATTTAGTAAGTGTTTTGGATTTCTTCATATAAATATCCAGAAGTAGAATTGCTGGGTCCTTCTTTGTCTCTTGTTATATAGCCTTTGTATTAAAATCTATTTCATCTGATATAAGTAGTGCCACCACAGCTTTTTTTTGTTTGTTACCATTTGTATGAAATATCTTTTTCCATCTCATTACTTTCAGTCTATGTGTGTCTTTCAATCTGAACTGACACCTTCATAGACAGCTTATGTGAGTCTTGTTTTCTTATCAGTTAAGCTACTCTGTGTCTTTTGATTTGCAGTATTCAATCCATTTATATTTAAAATAATTGTTGATAGTTATATATTTATTGCCATATTATTATTCATGCTTGATTTGTTTCCTTCTTCTTAAAGAAGACCTTTTAACACTTCTTAGAATACTGGAATGGTGGTGAAGAACTCCTTTACCTTTTTCTTGTCTGGGAAGCTCTTCATCTGTTCTTCGATTCTAAATGATAGTTTTGCTAGGTAGTATACTCTTGGCTGTAGATCCTTTCTTTTCATCACTGAATATTTTGTGCCAATTCCTTTTAGCTTGTAAAGTTTCTATTGAGAACTCAGCTGACAGTCTCATGGGATTTTCCTTGTAGATCCCACACCTTTTTCTTGCTACTTTAAGATTCTTTGTCTTTAACATTCAGCATTTTTAAAAATGTTTTATGTTTATTATTTTTCTAAATTTTTTTATTGTTGTTCAAGCACAGTTGTCTCAATTTCTGCCCACACCCAACATTTGGCATTTTAATTACAATGTGTCTTGGTGTGGGTCTCCATGGGTTCATCTTGTTTGGGGTTCTCTGTGCTTTCTGGACTTGTATGTCCATTTCCTTCACCAGGTTAGGGAAGTTTTCCTCACTACTTTTTTAAAGATTTTATTACTTATTTTTACAGAGAGGGAAGTAAAGGTGAAAGGGAAGAAAAGAAACATTGATGTGAAAGAGAAATGTCAATCAGTTGCCTCTTGTATGCATCCCTACCAGAGACTGAACACACAGTTCAGTCATGGGCCTTGACTAAGAATAGAACTGTTGAGCTTTCTCTCTGCAGGACAACAGCCAATCAACTGAGCCACTAGTCAAGGCTGTCACTCTTTCTTTAAATAGATTTTCAATTCCTTACTCTCTTTTTTCTCCTAATACCTTTATCATACATGTGTTAATATGCTTGATGTTGTCCCAGAGGCTCATTAAACTGTCCTCATTTTTTTGGAATCTTTTCCCTTTTTGCTATCCTGATTCTTTCCTCCTATCTTGTGTCCCAAATTCTTGATTTTATCTTCTGCTTTATTTATTATGCTGTTGATTCCCTCTAATGTATTCTTTGTGTCAGTTATTGTATCATTTTTTCTGACTGGCCCTTTATGTTTTCTATTTCCATTTTTATGTTTCCTTTTTGTTGAAGTTTTCACTGATATCATTGGACATCCCTATAATCAGTGTTTTGAACTGTGTATCTGGTAGATTACTTGTTTCTATTTTATTTAGGGGTTTTTTTCTGTAGGTTGTTTTTTCTGTTTTTGTTTTTGTTTCTTTTTTTCATTTGGGACATGATTCTTTGTCTCCTTATTGTGGCTGCTTCCCTGTGTCTGTTTCAATGTGTTAGGTAGAGCTTCTACATTTCCCAGTCTTGGTAGAGTGATCTTATATAGCAGGTGTCCTGTGGGTCCTAATGGTACAGTCTCACTGGTTACCTGAGTCAGGTGCTCCAGATGTGTTCCTTGTGGTGCTCCTGTTGTAGCTGAACTTTAATTGCTATTAGCATGTCAGTGAGAGGTACTGACCCTCAAGCTGATTGACTGTGGCTGTGACTACAATGGAGGAGCCATTGTGGAAGAGTAGACCTTACAGAGCTGATTTGTTTTAGCAGGGCTTGGGTGCCTGCCATATGTGCCCTTTGGGTGTGTCATTTTTGGAGGTGGTTAGGTGGTGCTCCGATGTGGTCTGAAGCAGCCCATTGAGTATGATGATTATGGAGCCTATTGGGAGGTTCTCTATTGCAAACCAGGGTCAGCTGCCACATGTGTCCTGCCTGGGGCCACTTGGTATGAGCTGCAAAGTGATCTGCAGATGGTTGTTTCTTGTGCTGGGCTTGGAGGTTCAGGGGAAAAGATAAGCTGCAACTGAGGCTGACCACACTAGTGACAAGTTTGAGGCTGCTTTACAAGAGGTGTGGAGCATGCCAAGTCCAGATGCTGCTTGTTTGGGGTTTGTGAACTTTTGAGAGATTTTAGGAAACTCTGCATAAGCCAAGACTGGCCATTTGTGTTGAAAAACCATTGGATGAGGCTTGGGTGGGGCTGAAAGTTGGATGAGGTGGGGTTTGGGGAATCACCAGAGAAGGGCAAACAATGTAATCTAGGTTGATAAAGACTCAGAGATGGCACCTGCCTGTGCTTGCAGGCTGAGTGGTGGGAGGGCTCAGGAAAGGAATAATGGCTTCTGCTGGTACTTCTGTTTGGGAGAAAGCTCCCCCTCCAGCCTTTGCCCTGAGGCCAGACAACTCAGTTTTTCCTGGTTTGTCCCTAGCGTTTTCAGAGCTGATGCCCCAGGGCTGGAGTTCAGAGGAAGTGAGTCCACCAGTGAGTAAATTAGTATGTGGGTCCTTTATGAGGAAACCTTGAGACTCCAGAAGCCCTCCATCTCACTTAGCTACAATCCCCATGGGTTTTACAGCCAGGGGACTTTTCTTCCCTGCCCTGGAACCTAGGGCTGGGCAGCCTGTTATGGTTCTGGAACCCTTTGCCCCTCAGTGGGGAACGTCTCAGCCAGGATGTCCCTCCTGACTTTTAGCTACATGTGGGTGTGGGACCAGCCTGTTCCTCCTACCAGTTTCCATATGGTTTCTTCTGTATGTTCCTTAATCATAGGATTTCTATTCACCTAGATTTCAGGTGGTTCTCAATGATGGTTGTTCTATAGATTAGGAAATTTTGATGTGACTTTGTGACAAGGTGAGCACAATGTTCACATATTCTGCCATCGTATTACTACTATTCCTTAACTATTGTCTTGGCTTAACTATTTTTCTGCCTCTAGTTTGTCTTCTATTGCACTGCCAAGGAAAAATTAAAAAATGGAAATCTGATCAGATTCCAGTCCTTCTGGAAATTCTTTAATGGTTCTCATTTTCTTTGGTATACAATTTAAACCCTGTATTGTACTGTTCAAGGCACTTCATTGATTGGTCCCTGCCAAACTCCAATGTCATATCCTGCCTCTGTGACTGAACTTGCCTCTTTGACAGTTGAAGTTCTCAGACTTTTCCACGTCCTTGAAGAAGGTGCAGAGCACAGCTTTTGCTTTTCACTATATACATTTTTATTTTTAAGTGAAGAGCCTGGTTTACTTTTATGTGTATGTTTTTCTGTAATTGAAAGTTTGGAAGAATAATATCTTCCAAAATGTAATGTATATCAATTCTCAGAAATTCTCTGTGTCTCAATACTTTGGAGAGATGACATTATAAACCAAAACTACATTATTATAATTCTATTAAAATATTTCAAGTCATATATGCAACAGTAACACCCTTTTTAAACTTAAGTTGTAAAAATTGCAAAATGTATTCTTCATCATCAGCAGATCATCCAGTTAAAAAAAAAGAGAGATGAAATGAAATAGTTGGAGAAACAAGTTATGTCAATTGACAAGCCTTGGTTGAATGTGTTTTGAGATCATGGAGAAACTTACTGAAATGGAGAAGGGAACCATAATAAAATGAGGTAGAGGTACACAGTTTACTTATAATTTAGTAATTTTTGACTTAATATTATAATGTTTATGTTTGAGGGTACCATAAATTGGTTATTCACAACCAAAAATAAACACAAAGTACATTCATTATGTTTAAGAAGCAAGTATAGTCCACAAAGATTAAGATATTTAAAAAAAATGATTTCTTGAACTTTAGACAAATGAGATTCATAGAATAAACAATTTCAATTTATTAGTAATAATAACAATAATGAAAATTTTGGAGTATTTATAGCATAAGTATTTACATCCATTTCAATCTGAAAACTTTTATAGACTAGGAAACTGACCTTTAGATGAATAAAACTATATTCCAAAAACCCAAATAGCTAAAAGTGGCAAATCTGGGATTTTCCTGACTACTCAAAGCAATAATTATGAGATAACTGAATTGTTATTAATCTTTTGATGAATGTTAGAGAACTTCTATAGAAAAAAACAGATTACATAAAAGTAAGAATCAGAAGCCAAGAATAAAGTTGTGAGTGGTGAGTTTTGAGCTGTATGTGCAGAATCAGTGTGTGGCCATTTCTCATGCAGTCACATTGGGACAAGGACTATGTCACCCACAAGCTGAAATTTATGTTCTTTTGCTGTATTCTTTCCTCTGTAGTTTCTAAGAAGTTTGAATATAATGAAAATTATGTATAGAAAGAAAGAATACCTCATTAACTCAATAAAACCTTTTGTGCTAGTAATACCTTTTCCTCATAGCACAAATAACTTTCAGAAAAGCAAAATGTTTGATGAGAAATGGATCTTTGTTTACTATGTCATTAGGAAGAGAACATTGGTTTTCAACTTCACAAAAGTGGATAAAATACTGCCTTTCAGTTCTTCCCTATATATGTTATGAGTTCACCTGAATAATTCTATTTCTTTATATCATAGACATCATTTTTTGTTGCTTTAAAAAAACAAAAGTTGTGATGGAGGTGAAATGGAAAAAGTATCCTTCATTTCCTAGCCTGAACTGAAGATAAAGAATCATTCTTGGAATGCCAACATGGAATTGAATTAATTGTACTGAAGCAGTTGCAGCTTTTAAGCTTTAAAATGATGTGACATTTTTATTTCAAGCACAAAATAAATGAGCTTTCTGATTTTGCAGCATTTTATCATTCCATTATAAATTTTCATAATTATCTCTAACTGAAGAATCTGAAAGTAAATGCATAGAATACACCTCTGGTTTTTTTTTTTATCCACACAACTCTTTCTTCAAATGCTTTCTTCAATTCATGAGAAAGTCAACATATAAAGCCATTAAAACTTGTGCTCCCCTGAGTGATGGGGAAGTGGGAGATAAAGGGGAAAGAATCCTCTGTACAGTCCTTTAGCCTGTGTAATGGTCTCTGAAAGAACTCAGCAGAACTCCTAGCTGTCAAGGAGCACAAATCTAAAAACACTTGATCTCAGAAACTAAAACAGAAGGAAATCCAAAGGGCATTCCAGTTTGCATCTTGACAGATTTACAATACTCTACAGCTTCCTTAATGTATGGTCAATTAAATGTCTGTTCAAATATTTCCATGGTGTTTTTACCTAATTCTTTACATCTATGTCCAAATCTACTGGTATATTTTTGCGTATAGTGAACAGAATCTGCTAGATCTACCTTATGGCACACTCAAAGTCTATTTCTTTTTCCACAGCCCTTTCTGATATTATGATTACCTTAAGTAATCCCTTATGAAAAGCAAATGTCATTACTTGTTTCAGTCATTACAAAATATATTTAGTTTTGTAAACAACTCTCCATTTTAACAATTTTCCCCAGAATTGTTTTTTATCCATGCTATTTTTGGAACTAGACTTTCTAGAATAGAGCATAGAGCTCCAAACATGACCGGGCTAGGGTAAATACAGTAGGACATTAAGATGTTACTTTCCTTGTGAGTGCTATTTCTCTGTAAGTTATGTCCAAGGTTGGATTACTCCTTTAGGAATATACATAAAATGTTATTTGAACTGTTGGGAACCGCCCTGACTGGTATTAGAAGCTGAAACCCCCGCCTAGGCTAGGCTAAGGGAACGCCCTTGGAACCGTGAGCCGGCAAGGAGACAAAAGCTTATCTTCCTGGCAGGAATGCTGTTTCTGCTGCTTTGTTCATAACTGAACCCCCCCAAAAGCTTGGTCGGTTAGCCAAAGACGGGTAAGATTCCCCACGGGGGAACAACCCAAGCCAGGCACGATCACTTTGGGAGGCCCCCCCAAAAGAAGGACTTGGGGGGCTGCAGCAAAAGGGGGGTGATGGACCCTCACTCTCGGCTTTGACAAAGTCTGAGTTCTCAGCATCCAGAAGAAAATCTCCTTATCTCTCGGTGGCCTTAGTTCCCGCGCTCCACCTAAGCCTGCAACAATGACGGGGAAGTACAGCTCGGTACTGGGAAGTGCGGATTTCCCGGGGTGATCAGGCCTAAGAAAGAACATGTAAATTACTGTGAAACCTTCTTTGTTCAAGAATGCTCTCAGTTGAATGAGGAGGGTCTTAGGAGGAAGCTAGTTTGTTCCTCAGCCTTACAGCTCTTTGACCCCCCAACTCAATAGACCGGCAGAGTTCTTTGTTTTCTATATTCCTTACTTCCCCTAATGAGTATTGTACGTTACCTGAGTTATTATGCAAAATGAGCCTAATAAAAGCAGGTATGGACGGTGGATCAGGGCGCTCCCCACTAGGGGGGGTGGCCATTCCGTCCCTACTTCCCCACAGAAACTAGTCTGTCTCTGTGCATGTTGTTATTTCTCGCGTGTTTATTGTCGAGCCATCCACAGCGTTCCGTGGTCACTGCTAGCCGGTGACCCACGCGCAACATTGAACAAGACATATTGGAGGAATTATCAAAATCACTGTTAAAAATTATATTCCTAGTTTATGGTTGCTTTTTGATAATTTTAAGCTTTAAATTTTTATCGTAACGTTTTTACTCATTTTGGTTCATTTGGATGTTTTATACCAATTGCTCCAATGGTTATCTTTTATAATTTTCCATCTAGACAGGTGATAAAGATACTGTTTATGTCAGCACAGAGCTTATTTAATTAAAATAACAGGGGGATCTGGTTCTCATCAAGATGGAATAAAAATAAATAAATTTACCTTTCAGTATAAAAAACTACTTAAAACTGGATGAAATATATAAAACAATGACACTTAAGACATTGGACATCAGACAACAGAGGATAAGAAAGCCTGTGACATGAAAACAAAGAAGGAGAGCCCCACCATTAGCTAAGCTTACTTCCTGGTGAAAGTTTCTAGGCCACAGAGCAAAGAGGGAAGGAGTGGCAGAAGGCAAGTTCCATGAATTGAAGATCTGGTTGTCCAGTAAAGCTAAAACAGCTAGAATTTAAGTGCAATGTTTCAAAGAGGAGAGAGCTGCAGAGAAAAAAGATTCTGCAGATCTACAGATCATTCCCCTAATGCATGTAGTTGAGTTCATTCAGTACATACATATGAGAAAATTATTGTAAACTGGGGAAGAACCATGGGAAAGAATAATAAGGAATAGTAGATAGTGCCCACGCAGGGCCAGAAATAGTGCATGTTTGAAAATCCAGAGTAGGCTACTTCATAATTCACAGTACAATTAAAATATGAAGAAGCATCCTTCTTTATCATCAATTATTAAGATATTGAGGAAAAATTAACCTTGTGTAAGCACAGGCAGGCCTGGTTCCTTCTAATAAAGTTGAAAAGCAAGACCTAAAAGGATCAAACAATTTCCAACCATGGTTTCTTTAACCACATCCTCATATTAAAGCTCACGAATATTTATCAAAATGTAAAACATATTTAGCACCAAAAAAGGTTAAACTCACAATGTTTGACAGATCAAAAACAGGCTTGCAAAGAAAAAAGAAAATACAATCTATATGAGAAAAAAATTAACCATTAAAACCTACTCAGAAATGACTGAGTTGATAGAGTTAGTATACAAGAGCTTCAAAAGTTTTTATGACTATATTTCTCATGTTCAAGAAGCTAGAGGAATGATTTAACATGATAATATAAGCATGGAAGATGTAAGTGTGACCCAACTCAACTCCCTAGAAATGGAAATTAAAATCAGGTGAAAAATACATTGGATAATATTAACATCAGACTAGACATTGCAGAAAAATATGTAACAATAGTAGTTATTCAAATGGAAACATATAAAATATTTGAGGGAGTGTCAAAAAATAATTTGAAAGAATAATGCCTGAAAACATTCTAAATGTATTTTTTGAAAAATAAATGCGCAAATCCAAGAAACTTAATAAAACCTAAGGACAAGAAACATGAAGAAAAATATACAGACATAATCAAAACTAAAATTAATGAGAAAGAATCTCTAAAGCAGTCAGGATTAAAGGAACATGTTATGCATAAAGGAACCAAGATAAGACAATCTTTTTTAAACAAAAAAATCTTTTAAAAATTAAGGTGAAATAAAGACTTTTTCAGATTTCCAGTAGTTAAAAGAAGTCATCACCAGCAGATGTGAATTTCAAGGAATGTTAAAGGAAGTCCTTTAAAAAAAATGATATGCCCTGGCTGGCGTAGCTCAGTGGATTGAGCTTGGGCTGTGAACCAAAGTGTTGCAGGTTCGATTCCCAGTCAGGGTACATGCCCAGGTTGCAGGCCATGACCCCCAGAAACCACACATTGATGTTTTTCTCTCTCTCTCTCTTTCTTCCTCCCTTCCCTCTCTAAAAATAAATAAATAAAATCTTAAAAAAAATGATACCAGATGGAAATCAGTTTTATAGATAGAAACAGATCACTAGGATTGAAAATTACTTGGGTAAATACATAGACTACTTTTTATTATTTAAATTTTTTATTGTTTTAAAGATTTTATTACTTATTTTAGACAGAGGGAAAGGGAGAGAGAAAGATAGGGAAAGAAACATCAATGTGTGGTTGCCTCTCATAGGTCCCCTACTGGGGACCTTGCCCAAAACCCAGGCATGTGCCTTGACTAGGAATCAAACCAGCAATGCTTTGGTTCACAGGCCTGCTCTCAGTCCACTAATCCACACCAACCAGGGCTAATTATTTAAAATTTTTAAAGAAAATCAAAATTGTTTTTATCCTCACCTGAGAACATTCTGTTTTCATTGTTTTTAGAGAGAGAAGAAGGGAGAGAGGAAGGCAGAGAGAGAAATATCAGTGGAGTAGGGAAATATTGATTGGTTACCTACTGTTTATGCACCTGGACCAAGAATCAAATCTGTAACCTAGGTATATGCCATGACCAGGAATCAAACTCACAACCCTGCGATTACAGGACAACACTCTAGCCAACTGAACCACATAGTCCAGGACAAAAAAATAACAGCAATAGAATATTTGCAGATTTATAATTATGTAGAAGTTTAATTATGCAGAAGTATGACAATATTATAAAATATAAAAGAGAACATTTAAAAACTGCTGCTTTAAGCATCTGAAACTATGTGTGAAGCAGAATATTATCATTTAAATTAAACTAAAGATGTGTAATTTAATCTTAAAACAACCACCAAAATAACATAACTAATAGTGATAGCAAATACACCTACAAAGGACATAAAATAAAAGTATAACAATTAGTCAAAAAGAATGTAGATAAAAGAAAGAAGAAATAAATGACAAATAGGAAACATATAGTAGTGTGTTAGTTAGGATACATGATGTGTGTATAATTAGTTTGTGCAGTTATGGAAGCTGGGAAATTGAGACCCAGGAAAACTGATGGTACAGTCCAGTCTGAGCTCAGAGGTCTGAGATACAGGAAAGCCAATGGTGTCAGTTCCAGTCCAAGTTGTATCCCCAAAATTCAAGTTCTGTTTAACATTTGAAAACCAATTCAATTTTTAAAAAGAAAAAACCTGTAGTCATCACAATAAATTCAAGGAATGTATTGGACAACATTTGATATTTGCCGTCTGTTTTTGAAGACAAAATATTTATGATAAAATGAATTCATATATAAGAAATAGAAGGGGGTTTTTATGACAAACCTAAATTAACATCATAGTTAATGGTATAGGACTTACTGCTTTCCTCCTACCTAAAATCAGGAATGAATATCCATTCTCACAAATGCTTTTCAACATTGTACTAGAAGCTCAAACAAGGGCAATAAGGTAAGAAAAAATAATGGAATACATCCAGAATTAAAAAGAAGATATAAAATGGTGTTTATTAATAAATGGCTTGATAGAAAACTCTATGGAATCTACAGAAAAGGTATTGCTGATAGAAATTAAGGAAGACTGTGCTTATGAATTTAAAAACTTAATATCGTTAAATATCATTTCTACCAAATTTATCTATAGATCCAGATCAATTCTAACAAAAATTCCTAAAAAATTTTTGTAGAAATTTAGAAGTTGATTCATAAGGAAATGCAAAAAAACTTTGAAAAAGAACAGAGCTGGAGGACTTACACCAACCAGACTGAAAACAGTATGAAGCTCCTATAATCAAGACAGTTAGCACTGACATCAAGTTAAATGATAGATTGGTGAGAAAGAATAAAAAGGCAGGAAATATATCGACACACATGTTATGGACTGATTGTGTTCCCCTAACTTTGTGTGTTGAAACCTTAACCCCCAATGTGGCTGTATATTGAAACAGGACTTTATAGAGAGGTAGCTGAGGTTAAATGAGGTCATAAGGATGAAAAAGACATCAGAGAGTTCAAAGACAACTGCTCTACAAGCCAGGAGGAGAGCTCTCGCCAGGAATAAAAGCAGCTGCAAGCTTGATCTTGGAGTTTTAGCCTGCAGAACTGCGAGAAAATAAGTTTCTGTTGTTCAAGTCACTAGTCAAAGGTATTTTGTGTGGCAGACTAATATAACATATATAGTCACCTAATTAATATCAATCTATAAATTATATCCAAAAATTAATTCAGTGGATTATAGACTTAAATGTGAAATTAGAAACTATAAAACTTCTAGAAGAAAACATGAGAAAAAATATTTATAACCCTGAGTTAGGAAAATATTTTTTATATATGACACAGAAGAACAATCCATGAAGAAAAATAATTGATAAATTTAACTTCATCAAGATAAAGAGGTGCTTTTCCAGGTTCGATTCCCAGCCAGGGTACATTCCTGGGTTGCAGGCCATAACCCCCAGCAACTGCACATTGATGTTTCTCTCTCTCTCTATCTCCCTCCCTTCCATCTCTAAAAAATAAATAAATAAAAATATTAAAAAAAAAAGAGGTGCTTTTCCAAAGAGCATTCAAGAGAATAAAATACAAGCCATAGATTAGGAATACTTAAAAATTACATATCTGATAAAGAATTTGTATTGTGTATTTTGATAGCCTTTTTATTATCATAATAAAAGTTGGGAGAAAGTAGGTTAGTTTGAATGAATTATATTTATATGAATTCATCTTTGATCCTATTATATTGGGCCCTTACTTTTAGAACTGATTAGTCTTCAATCAACATCAAATTCATTGGTAGAAAACAATCTATTTCCAGTCTCAAATTCCTGTCATTTTTGGTATATCTCAAAGACTGCTGAATTGTCTCTCCAATCACAGTTACAAAAGTTTTTAGTGCCCTGGTGAGGCATGATATGAAAAAAATATAAAGCTAAGGGGTAGGCTCAGCAAGTTTCTTCATCATGTGCAACACTGATTTTCTAACTTGGAGGATTTCAGAACAGATAATTTCTAGATGCCTTTCTAATTTCAGATCCTATATTTTTGGATTTAAAAAAATGAGTGCTCATCAATTGTGGTGATTATATTTACTTATTTTTTCTCCTAGGTACCATTAAATATGTTTAAATCCTCTAAAGACAAGGAGACCATGTGAACATAGTGGGTGAAATCAGCCACCGGGATGTATTTCTTGTAAGCACTTTTGCTGGACTCTCTTCATTGATTCTATGATCATACTTGCAGCAACGATTGGCTGGTTTCTTCCTTATTCCATAAATCTTCTTTGTCTGATCCTTCCTTTGATAAGCAACACCTCACTCCTTTTGCATTGCTAGTACCAAAGTAATTTTCTTCAGTACGTCCATTCTTATCGGTGTACATTGGGCCTGACAGTATTTATTTGCATACAGAACACATGTTCAGATGCATATGTGTGTTTTCTGTTATACCCATCCCAGTTTGACCATCCTGTGCAAAAAACCCAGCTTCCTCTGTCTTTTATCATGAGCCCCTTATGGATTGAACAAACTAAAAATTCAGCTTTCTTTAATAGACCACCTTGAACACAATGTTCACTCAAAGAACATTTGCTGCTCCTTAGCTGATAATGAAAACATGAAAATAGAAACTAGGCTCAACCCACACCTTAGCCATTGCTTTTAATTTGCCAACACATGCAACCTCTGCAAGAGCAGTTTACAAGTGACTAGATTGAATTAGGTGTCCTCTCTTTGATGGAAATTTTAATGAAGTAGGTAATGAACCAAAGGTGGAGAGAATCAAGCAGAAAGAGAAACTAAATGCATGAATAGTTTGGAAAAAATATATAACCCATCAGAATGATAATGCCTAGACTAAATCAATGAGTGTTTTGTATATTTCTAAGCAATGAATATTTTTAATGGGGTCATTGCTACTCTTTTAAAAATAACAAACTCAGACAAATAGGCTCACAATTTTTTAAAACTGGTATTTATTTAGGTCCCTCTTCCCTGCGAATAACTAATTTCCTGGAATGTTGCAATGTGATATTTTCTAAATGTTAGAACCTTAGAGCCTACTAAAGAAAGCAGGAACTTGAAATTTTCAAGGATCTCTTTTTTGCTGCATTTAGGTCCACCCGCTATTCATCTGGACTGTTATCACAAATAACAATGTGTCAGATTGGCAGATACAGTCCTGAGGTTGTGTAGCAACAGTTCAATTATGGGTGACTAAAATGCAGAGGCAATATAGAGTATCAGCTTATTTTTGAAATTTTGTTATTAACAGCCTTTATTTGCATGTCACTTTTTCAAAATCTGCTCCTTGTTGGCTGGAAAATTCTAACAAAAAATTTTATTGGAACCATGGAATTTTTACAGTATAAGTATATATTAAAAGTTCACTATATATGAAGTAAAATTCCATTATTTATGTATATTTAAATTTTGATGTACACTTAAAATCAAACAATTTGTCTTGGAAACCAAAGAGGGAATTCAAATATAACTTTAATTTAACTTGATTTAGCATATAGGCAATGCGGCATGGGAGAAAGATCGTGGTCTTTTGGAATAACAAAGGGCTCAATTTAAACTGAGTTTTGCCACTTATAAATTGTACAACATTGAGCAAGTAACAACCTCTCTGAAACTCAGTGTCCTCATCTGAAAATTGGGGTTAGTTCCCTTTCACATCATTATATATTTTTAAAATGAAATTAATATAGATAAAAAATCTGGGCTTTTTGGGGGAGGGCATAAACTAGAGAGTAGAAACAATAAAAATCAAAAAGGATCCAGAGAGGACTTGGCTGACGTGGCTCAGTTGGTTGGAGCAATGTTCCATAGGCTGAAGGGTCGTGAGTTTGATTCCTGGCTAGTGCACATACCTAGGTTGTGGGTTTGAGAAAGCAACCAATTGATGTTTCTGTCTCTCTCTCAATCTCTCCCTTTCTTCCCCTCTCTAAAATCAATAAGCGTGTCCTCAGGTGAAAATTAGAAAGAAAGGGAGAAAGAAAAAAAAAAGAAGAAGAAAAAAGAGGGAGAAGAGAAGAGAAGGAAGAAGGAAAAAAAGGAAGGATATCATATTTTCAAAAACAGACCTATTTATCCCATTCCCAGAATGCCAAACATTCTTCCAGGTCAATCTCGCTTTAGCTAGGATTCAAAACAGATGTCCAAGACAACAGAGTAACAAAAATAAGGTTCATAGAAAAGCCTATAAAGGGAATACATATCTAGAGGAATGTGAATTTTCAAACTGTACTCTGTTGAGGAAGAAAAGTGGCACATTTATAAAGAAACAGGCTGAACCTCTCTTAAATGGATGGAATAGTTCTTCAGTTTTGTTTTGTTTTTAAGCCTCTCTAGATAAGTTTAAAGCTTCTCTTCAGATACTCTCCAAACAGCTCCTCTCTGTGCCTGTGCTGGTTAATGCCAATCCATGGCAGGAACATGGAACTGAAAGAAATCTTCTTTGCTCCTGCCTAAAGAATGAAGCTCTATATAAGCTAGATGCAGCTCTATGCAGCAGTTCAGAGAGCCATATCCTTTATTAGCATGTGCTCCCTCGATGCATCAAACTTCCTTCCTTTCTCCTTTCCCTCCACCTTCTTTTCAGTAAGCCTGTTCTTTTGAATCTGCTTTGCTTCCCCTCTTGATTCTTTTTGAGGGGTGGGGCAAGAACCCTTTAACTGGTAACAAAATCATCAAAGGCACCCACATTTTTAAAAAGCTTGTTCATAAGATGGATGGAAGGGCGTTTTAGCCAAAGACAGTGACACGCTTTGAGGGTAGCTCAAGTTTGCATAAACCAAAGATGCAGTGCTTGGGACAGATAGGATAAAGTTAAAGCTTCTTTTCTTTGTCTGTTTGTTTCAAACAAAACAAGCTTCTTTTGTTTGTTTGTTTGTTTGTTTGTTTCAATTCCTAAAATGGAGAATGATCTTTTTAACTGAACAGAATAGACAAGTTAACTAGTCAAATATTCCTGCGTAATACAAACTTTAAAATCTCATTGGCATACACCAATTACCATAAATTTCTTCTTACATGTTAGTAACTTTGCAACTTTGCCTGCAAAGCAAATGTTCATGTGAGAATGACAATTTCCAATTGTTCAAGTCAATGTCTACACCCCGTTTGTGTCAGGCCTGCTCATATTTCATTGGCCAAAAGAAGTCATGTGGCCAAACCCAATATCAAAGAACCTTTTTGGAAAGAATTAAAAACATTTTATAAAAGATTTTATTTATATATTTTTAGAGAGGGGAAGGGAGGGAGAAAGAGAGGGAGATAAACAACAATATGTGGTTGCCTTTTGCATGCCCCCTACTGGGGACCTGGCCCAAAACCCAGGCATGAGCCCTGCCTGGGAATTGAACCAGCAAGTCTTTGGTTCTCAGGCCGGGCTCAATTCTCTGAGCCACACCAACCAGGGCAAGAATTGAAAACTTATATGACAAAGTAAATAGGGACAGGGAAGAGTGAAAAATTAAGGTTAATAATTTATCAGTAAACATTGACAAAATAAATAATTTAATAATAATTGTCTTGTATTATGACGTAATTTAATATCAAATATATTAAAGATTTTATATTTTATTTTTTAATATTTTTTAAATTTTATTTTAATCATTGTTCAAGTACAGTTTTCTGCCTTTTACTCCCATTCCAGCTGGCCAACCAATTCCACCCCACTTCCCTCCCATTACCACCCTCCCCCTAGTTTTTTTCCATGTGTCCTTTAAATTTGTTCCTATAAACCCTTCCCATTCTCCCCTGAAATTCCCTCTTCTCTCCCCTCTGGACACTGTCAGCCTGTCCTCTATTTCAGTATCTTACACTTTATTTTACTTGTTTCTTTGTTTTGTTCTTTAGGTTCCTGTCAAAAATGAGATCATATGGTATTTGTCTTTCACTGCCTCCCTTATTTTGCTTAGCATAATGCTTTCCAGCTCCATCCATGCTGTTGAAAAGGGTAGGAGCTCCTTCTTTCTTTCTGCTTCATAGAATTTCCATTGTGTAAATGTACCATAGATTTTTTGATCCATTCATTTACTGATGGGCATCTAGGTTGCTTCCAGCACTCTAGCTATTGTAAATTGTGCTGCTATGAACATTGGGGATGCAGAGGTTCTTTTGGATTGGTGTTTTCAGTGATTCTTAGGATATAATCCCAGCAGTGGAATTGCATGGGATCAAAAGGCAAATCCATTTTTAGTTTTTTGAGGAAGTTCCATACTGTTTTCCATAGTGGTTGTACCGGTCTGCAGTCCACCAACAGTGCAGTAGGGTCTCCTTTCCTCCACAACTTATCTGACACTTGTTGTTTGTTGATTTCTTTATGATGGCCATTCTGACTGGTGTGAAGTGGTATCTCATTGTGGTTTTAACTTGCATCTCTCTGATAACTAGCGATATTGAACATCATTTCATGTGTCTTTGGATCCTCTGTATGTCCTCCTGGAGAAGTGTCTGTTCAAGTCCTTTGCCCATTTTTTAATTGGATTGCTTGTCTTCTTAGGGTGGAGTCGTGTAAGTTCTTTATACATTTTGCAGATTGTATTAAAGAATCTGAGGTATCATTGGCAAATATGTTTTTCCCATACAGTTGGTTCTCTTTTTATTTTGATCCTGTTTTTCTATTTAGCTGTGCAGAAGCTTTTTATTTTGATGAGATCCCATTTGTTTATTCTTTCCTTTATGTCCCTTGCTCTAGGGAACATGTCAGTAACAAGTTTCTGCGTGAAATATCTCAGATTTTCCTACCTAAATTCTCCTCTAGGACTTTAATGGTGACATGGCTTATATTTAAGTCTTTTATCCACCTTGAATTTATTTTTGTATAAAGTGTAAGTTGGTGCTCGAGTTTCATTTTATTGCACATAGCTGTCCAGTTCTCCCAACACCATTTGTTGAAGAGGCTATTTTTATTCCATTTTATGTTGCTGCCTCCTTTGTCAAATATTAGTTGACCAAAGAGACTTGGTTTATTTCTGGGCTATCTGTTCTGTTCCATGGATCCATGTGCCTGTTTTTATGCCAGTACCAGGCTGTTTTGGTTACAGTGGCCTTGTAGTATAGTTTACTGTCAGGTATTGTGATCCCTCCTACTTTACTCTTCTTTCTCAAAATTCCAGCAGTTTTCGGGGTCAGTTATGGTTCCATATAAATTGTTGAACTGTTTGTTCTATGTCTGTGAAATAAGCCACTGGTACTTTAATAGGTATTGCATTGAATGTGTAAATTGCTTTGGGTAGTATGGACATTGTGATGATATTAATTCTTCCAATCCATGAACACAGTATATGTTTCCATTTGTTTGTGTCTTCCTTGATTTTTTTTCCTCAGTGTTATGTAGTTTTCTGAATACAGGTCTTTTACCTCTTTAGTTAGGTTTATTCCTAGGTATTTTATTTTTCTTGTGGCTATATCAAATGGGATTTTTTTTTCTTGATTTCTGCTTCTGCTGTTTCATTGTTGGTGTACAGAAATGCCTTTGATTTCTGGATATTGACTTTGTATCCCGCTGTTTTGCCAAATTCATTTATTAGGTCAATCAGCTTTTTGCTCGAGTCTATAGGATTTTCTATGTACATTATCATGTCATCTGCAAACAGTGACAGTTTTGTTTCCTCCTTTCCCATTTGGATGCCTTTTATTTCTTTTTCCTGTCTGATCGCTGTGACTAAAACTTCCAGTACTATATTGAATACAAGTAGTGAAAGTGGACAGCCTTGTCTTATTCCTGATCTTAGTGGAAAAGTTTATAATTTTTGCCCATTGAGTATGATGTTGGCTGTAGGTCTCTCATATATTGCCTTTATTATGTTGAGGAATGCTCCCTCTATTCCCACTTTGCTGAGTGTTTTTTTTTTCATAAATGGGTGCTGTACCTTATCAAATGCTTTTTCTGCACCTATTGATATGATCATGTGGTTTTTGTCTTGCTTTTGTTTATGTGATGTATTACATTTACTGATTTGCAAATATTGTACCATCCTTGCATCCCTGGAATGAATCCCACTTGGTCATGGTGTATGATCTTTTTCATGTATTGTTGGATGCAGTTTGCCAGTATTTTGTTGAGGATTTTAGTGTCAATGTTCATCAGCAATATGGGCATGAAGTTTTCTTTCTTTGCTGTGTCTTTATCTGGTTTTTGAATTAGGATGATGTTGGCCTCATAAAAAGAGTTTGGGAGTCTCCCATCTTTTTGGATTTTTTGGAATAGTCTGTGAAGGATAGGGATTAGCTCTTCCTTAAAGGCTTTGTAGAATTCTCCTGTGAAACCATCTGGCCCAGGGTTTTTGTGTGTTGGGAGTTTTGTGATTACTGCTTTAATTTCATTTGCTGTTATTGGTTTTTTCAGGCTTTCTGCTTCTTTTTCATTGAGTTTTGGAAGGTTATATTTTTCTAGAAATTTGTCCATTTCACCTAGGTTTTCAAATTTCTTGGCATACAGTCTTCGTAGTAATTTCTTACAATCCTTTGTATTTCTGTGATATCTGTTGTAATCTCTCCTCTTTCATTGCTGATTGTGTTTATTTGGGTCTTCTCTCTTTTTATCTTGATGCATCTGCTTAAAGGCTTGTCAATTTTGTTTATCTTTTCAAAGAACCAGCTCTTGGATTCATTGATCCTTAGAATTGTGCTTTTAGTCTCCATGTCATTTAATTCTGCTCTGATCTTGGTTATTTCCTTCCTTCTGCTTGCTCTGGGCTGTCTTTGTTGTTGTTCCTCAAGTTCTTGTAGATGTAGGGTTTGCTTATTTGTATAGAAAGTTTCTAACTTTTTTAGGTGGGCCTGTATCGCTATGAAGTTCTCTCTCAGGACTGCTTTGGCTGTGTCCCATAAGTTTTGGGTTGTTGTGAGTTCATTTTCATTTGTTTCCAGAAACCTTTTGATTTCTTCCCTAATTTCATTCTTGACCCATTCATTGTTTAATAGCATGCTATTTAAAATCCATGATTTTGAGTGTTTTGGGTTTTTTTTTCCCTTGGGGTTGGTTTCTAGCTTCAGTCCCTTTTGATCCGAGAAAACGCTTGGTATGATTTCAAATTCCTGGAAATTGTTGAGGCTTGTTTTGTGTCCTATCATGTGGTCTATCTTTGAAAATGTTCCGTGTACATTTGAAAAGAATGTGTATTTAGCTTGTTTGGGATGGAGGGCTTTGTATATATCAGTTAAGTCCATTTCATCTAGGGTATTGTTCAATGCCACAATATCTTTGTTGATATTGTATTTGGAAGATCTGTCCATTTTTGACAGTAGGGCATTAAAATCCCCCACTATAATTGTGCTGCTGTCAATATCTTTCTTGAAGTCCTCTAAGATTTTCTTTATGTATTTGGGTGCTCCTATGTTGGGTGCATATATATTTACAATATTTATGTCTTCCTTATGGATTCTTCCCTTGAGTATTATGAAGTGACCTTCTGGGTCTCTCTTTATGGCCCTTTTTTGGAAGTCTATTTTGTGTCATATGAGTATTGCTACCCTAGCTTTTTTTTTTCCTGCCCATTTGCTTGGAAGATTTGTTTCCAGCCCTTCACTTTCAGCCTGTGAAGGTCTTTTATCCTGAGGTGAGTCTCTTGTAGGCAGCATATGTGTGGGTCATGTTTTCTTATCCATTCAGCTATTCTATATCTTTTGATCGGAGTATTTAATCCATTTACATTTAAGGTTATTATTGATAGGTACTTATTGCCATTTATGTATGTGTGTTCCTCTCTCTTTTCCTTCCTTTCCTTAAAGCAGTCCCTTTAGCATCTCTTGCAGAGCTGGTTTGGTGGAGGTTTATTCTTTTAGACTTCTTTTGTCTGGGAAGCATCTTATTTGGCCTTCTATGTTGATTGAGAGCCTTGCTGGGTAAAGTAGCCTTGGTTGCAGACCTCTGGTTCTCATTACTTGGAATCTTTCTTGCCATTCTCTTCTGGCCTGGAGTGTTTCCATTGAGAAGTCAGCTGTTAGCCTTATTGGGGCTCCCTTGTATGTTACTTCCTTCTTCTCCCTTGCTGCCTTTAAGATTCTCTCTTTGTCTTGATATTTTGCCATTTTAATTATAATGTGTGGGCCTTAATTGAGGTGGGCCTCTTTGGGGTCCTCTTGACTGGAACTCTCTGTGTTTCCTGGATTTGTGTTACTTTTTCTCTCATCAAATTAGGGAAGTTTTCCCTCATTGCTTTTTCAAATAGGTTTTCTACCCCTTGTTCTTCTTCTTCTCCTTCTGGTATCCCTATTATATGGATATTATTACGTTTCATATTGTCTTGCATTTCTCTTTATCCCTATTCATTCTTTCTGAGCCTCTTTTCCTTTTCTTGCTTATTCTGGGTGTTCTTTTCTGCTTTGTCCTTCAATTCACTAATCCAGTCTTCTGCTTCATCGATCCTGCTTTTTATTCCTTCTACTGTGTTCTTCAGTTCAGACATTGTATTCTTCATTTCCTCTTGGCCCTTGTTGATAGTTTCAGTTTCCTTTTTCATGTTTATATAGTTTGCAGTGAGGTCATTGTGGCTTCCCTGTAGTTTCTGGTAGCTCATTGTGTGTTCATTGCGCTTCCTCATAATCATTGTTTTGAACTCAATATCTGATAGTTCAGTTGCCTCTATTTCATTTAGCATTCTTTCTGAGGCTTCTTCTTTTTCCTTCATGTGGGGATTGTGTCTTTGTCTTCTCATTGTTCATGAGACTCTTCTTGTTAGCCTCTGTTTCTTAAATTGATCTCTTCTGGTTCCCTGTGTTTATGGTGTGAACTTCTGTGATAGAATATCTGTGAGATTCAGTGTTGCAGTCTCCTTCATGTATTCTGGTGTTCACAGCTTCCCCCTACTCTTCTTTGCGATAAGTTGGAGGAGTAAGGCAAATGGTTTAAGACAGCAAGACAGTATTCTATGATATTTATAGTAGCAGCTAGTAGAGAAGAGATGGGAGATTCTTTGGCTACTTATATTGTTATCCGTGTTCTTCCACCACACTAGGCACGTTTTAGAAAGGATGGAAAGAAGATAAGACTCTTATTGGGGAGGAAAGGATTGTTCATTGGTTGGAGAAAGCTGTGAGGCTGTGGGAGGTCAGAGTCTGAGGTAGGGTGGGAATAAAGAATAATAAACAGGAGTAGTATGTAAAAGAGTAGAGACAACTCCCACAATAATAGAGTTCAGGAAATTGTGAAGTGGGCTGAGATCTGGGAGGTATGTTGTGTAGTATTTACAATTGTATGAAATAGGTCTTATTTACAGTAATATTAAAGCAACAATTGTGTGGCAGAATCTATGAGATCTAGATATCAAGAATAAGGAGTATAGAACCTTGAGTGGTGTATTAATGGAACACAAATGAAGGACAGTAAATTATCAACACACTGTGAATGAGATAACAGGGGGAACCTATCAAATGACAGTATAACCAGCCAAGCAAAGAAGATTATACCGAAAGAAAAAGAACACCAAAATACTATTAAAATAAAAAATGCCAGAAAAGTGAGAAAAAAATAATACAAATTAGCAGTAACTTGCAGGCTCAAAAAAAAAAAGGAGAAAGAAGCATAAGATGAAATGCAGGAGAGATAAATTTGGAGTGAAAGGAATAGCACTAGGATGAAAGGAAGAGAAACATAAAGAATTGAGAGATATAAAAATAAGAAGAATTAAGAAATAAAAAGTTAGTTTAAAAAACAAGATAAAATCAAACAATCAAACAACAGCAACAGCCAAAAAAAAAAAAAAAACAAAACAAAACAAAACAAAAAACCCTCTTGTTGGTTTCTAACTGGCCAAACCAGTTTTTCCGGCCTTGCTGGCTTCATCAGGCTGAGGGTCTATTGGAATGCTTTTCACTCTTCCCAGTCAGAACTCAATCAGTCTCTTGTGTACTGTCCCCAGGGCTAGCAGCAAGCTCTCCCCAGAGCCCATCTGATGCCTTCCCACAGTATCCTGGGTATGGGTATGGGCGCTCCCAAGCATGCTCTCTGGAGCTCACTGCCACAGTCTCCTGGGTTCTGGGGCCCCGAAGAGTGCCCTCATCTTTTCTGGGTTCATGGTGTAAGCTCCGGGGATCACAAGGTGTCGCACCCTTCCCCCAAATTTCACCACTGTGGGCTCTATGTTCTCAGGAAGCACCCGAGTCTTTTCCAGATTCACAATGTAAGCTCTGGGGATCATGAGGGGTTGCACCCTTCCTCCAATTTCCCCTCTGCGGGCTCTAGGAACCCGCGAAGTGCAGCATCCTTTCCAGGTTCACAGCTCGAGAGTCAAGAATCCCGAAGGGGCTCATGCTACCCAGAATTCACCACCGCAGACTCCAGAAACCCACGAACACCCATGCCCTTTCCTTGCTCAGGGCTCTGGGGTCTAGGCCTTCCACAGAACCACACTCTCACTGGATTGGGGGTGTGGGTGCATGGCCAGGCCGCCCTTGGCCCCACAGGCTGGGGCTCTCACCCTTCCCAGGGCTATGCATGGGTGCTCGCAGCCTCTGTGTGGTAGTCTCTCAGTCTCACTCCCCTCTCTGTGCCTTCTAGCAACAAGGCTTCCCCCAGTGCTGCTCAATCCTTGTTGTCTGGGGACAGAGCGGTGACTCCACTCTCTCTGGTGCCCTGGAGCAGACCCAGGAGTGCAGGGCCTGGAGGCTGCAACCTCCCTGGTCCCCGAGCTGATCCCTGGGCCCTTATTATCCTGAAGCAATCTCCTTACTGTCTGGTTTTTCCATGTCCGCTATAACTTTTGATGTCCTGTTTTCATAAATGTTGTGATATCGTAGGCCACTTGCTCTGCTCCTCTGCAGATCCTCGAATTTCTCTCCCATGCATAGAGGAAGGGGATTACGCTCCTTCCAACAATGCCACCATCTTCCCCCCCTTATTTCAAAGATTTTTTAGTTTAGATGAAGGAGATAAAATGTATGAAATCTGTGTTCTGAACCTAAGTTCAGTGCTCTTTCCAATAGGAATATACTGCTTAATAATACCAAAGATACAATTATTGTTGTTCAATATTCAGAGATTTTTAAAAAATATTTTGAGAACATATTTATTTATTAATTCAATAAACACTGAGTTCCTGCTATGTGAAGGTACAAAGTTCAACCCTGGAGATTTAAGAGTAAACAAAATAGGATTCTTGACAATGACATGTAAACTAGTGACATTGATATAAAAAAGAAAGTCATATACAAGGTCTGTCCAGAAGGTATGTAGCCATGAATGAAAAATATGAAAAACAGAGACATTTATGGAAGAAGATACAAGATACAAGAAACATTGTACATAGAACAATGACACCTCAGTCTCCCTCAAAGTTGGCACCATGGGACCTCACACAGTTCCCCCAATTGCCATCAGCAGCCCCGTCATATTTTCCTAAATATCATCGATGATCTGAAATCTCTTCCCTTTCAAAAGTGATTTTAGTTTGGGGAAAATCCAGAACTTGCAGGGCGCCAAAATGGGGTTGTTAGGGGCTGAGTCACCTGGGTGATGTCTTGCCAAAAATCTCTGCATGAGACCTGATGCAAGATGGGGCATGTTGGGATGAAGATGCAAATCACCAGTTGCACAGAGTTCTGAGCTTCTGAATCATCCAAATAGTTTCTGTGAAGGAATATTCAAGCTTAATGTAAGATTTGAGGCAGATTTGTTGCTCTACTCACTTAGTCATTTTGAATGTGATGGTCGCACAGTACACATGCTCACTCAACAGCATCTACTGCCCCCACTGACTAGTACAGTGAAGTCAGCATTGTTGACACATGCACATTCCAGTTCACTCAACCTTGGCTGCCAGGTTATATCAATGTTGCACAAACAATTCTCATGATACTAATAATGACTATACTTTTCCAGACAAAATGTATTCTGGAATAAAGTATTTCCAAATATTTTATTAAAATTTGTTTTATTATTTTCATGACAAAAAGAAATTAAGAAAGACACAGTAAATAAACATTTAAAAAGAGAAAGGTTTTTCAGTCAGCTATAATGAGGGGTTCTATAGTATAGTGGAGAGAAAATGCTGGATGAAAATAAAGGGGTGTGATTAAAGGTTTATAACTTTCAGCCGTGCTACCCCTGGCCTCCAGAGAAGGAGGGGGATGGAGGTTGAATTAACTAATTGCCAATGCCCAGTAATTTAATCAGTTATATCTGCATAATGAAGCCTCCAGTAAAACCCGAAGGATAGGCTTCAGAGAGTTTCTGGGGCAGGGAGCACAGAGATCTGGGGAGAGTGGTGTGCTCAGAGAGGGCATAGAAGCTCTGTGCCCTCTCCCCATACCTTGCCCTGTGTGTCTCTTCCATCTGGATGTTCCTGAGTTATATTCTTTTTATAATAAACTAGTCATCTAATTAAAAAATTACAGGATACACATTCAAAATCAGAATCTGCCCCTTACTAGTTCTGTGGACAAAGAAAAAGTAATTTTATTCTTCTCTGCTTCTGTTTTCACATTAGTAAAATCTGGAAAATATCTATTCTTCCTACTTCAAATAATTGTTGTCTATCAAACCCATGAATCCTGTAAAGTGCTTCGAAATTGAGATACCATTAAAAAGTGATTTAAAAAGTATAAGAAAACATAAAATAATAGTTTAACTTGCTGGAATATTTAATCTGGTACTTTTTTTCTGCAGCTCAGTGTTACTTCTTCAAACTCCAAAGTTAGAACTATTTCAAAGGGCTCTTTGACTGCTATGACTTTACTTCTGTAAACAATTACCAAAAAAATTCCTTATTTTCTATGGACCACTAGAGCTTGAATTTGTTGCCATATTGCAGAAGGCTGACGGAATATCAAACACTGACATGTGCTCCTATTTAAGCATCCCATATGGAAACAGCTGACTTCACTGCTATTTCTGATAATCTCTTACTCTGGTGAAACTAGATATTGTCCGCTCCTTTGAAAGCTGACAGAAGCTACTTAAAAAGGTACCCATTATTACTTTGAGATGCATTTTAATTGGGAATTAGCATTTCATTCAGGGCAAGAGATCACCTTCATAAGCTTTTGTGTGCTGCAGACAGAGGGCTTCTCTGAAGCAGTGAGACAAGGATGCCACAGCCTTTTCCATCATGATGCTAACACCATTGCAGATGGCCCAGTTCCATGAGCCACTTCATTTTTCATCTTTCTGTTCCTCAGTGACCTCCAAGTAAGACACCCCTTCCCCATCCCTGCATCATATTCTTGCTATTGGCACCTCAAACAAAATACCAGGTCTAAAATACTGATTTCTCTAAACAACACTGCCAGTCCTTCCAATCTCTGGAGACTTGTTTACTTTTTTCTTTTTTGTATTTGTTTTTAAATACACTTTTAAATTTTAGAATAGTTTAGATTTATAGAAAAATAATGAAGATAGCACCTAAATACCCCACACCTAGTTTCCTCTGTTATTAACTAATGTCTCATTTTATATGGTATATTTTATATTAATAAACCAATATTAATATATTATTATTAACTAAAGTCTATACTTTATCCAGATTTCCTTCTTTTTTACCTAGTGATTTTTGTGTTTCAGGAACCCATCTGGGATATCTTATACATTCACTCATGTATCCTTAGGCTGCTCTTGACTGTGACTGTTTCTCAGAATTTTCTCGACAGTTTTGAAGAGTACAGGCCTATTCTATAGAGTGTGGCTTTGTCTGATGTTTCCATGCAGTTATGGTTTTGGGGGAAGAAGAGTTGAGGTACCATTCTCATTACATCATATCAAGGATATATATCAACATGACTTACTCCTATTGATGTTAACCTTGATCACCTGGATTAAGTAGCATTTATTAGTTTTCTCCAGTGTAAAGTTACTTTTCCCCCTTTTCTCATACTATGCTCTTTGGAAGAAAGTTACTATGTGCAGACCACACTTAAGAAGTAAAGATTTATACTCCTCCATGATGGTGGAATATACCTAATGAGAGAGGTAGATCAAGAGTTTTGATTTACTGAGATACCTACCACTCTCTGACTATGAATTAGCCTCTATTTTTTATTCTCTTGTATTCTAGTTTCCATCCTTCAAATGAGTATTTCACACCTTCTCTCTTCTCCTCAAACTTTACCACCCTGTCCATACATTTTATTTTTTTACTTGATGAGCTCCTCTCATTTTTAATATATTGTTGAGAAAATCCATGTAAAAAGGAAATCTCCCTTATTTTCACCACCCAAGACACCAACCTATTTATTTTTATCCAGACTATTTTACTCCATCTAATATGGAGGCTGCGATGTTTGTGCTCTGAATCTAAGAGAGTGAGGGAAAGATGATTTTTTTATTATTCTCTGTGCAAAATTCCACATAATCTGATTTTCAACATTGTTTTCATCCTCATCCACAACTATTTCAGTGTTTGGTTTTCTGAGTCAGTTGCTCCCTGGTTAATCTCTAGGCAGTAAACTTCCGTCTTCGGCCAGAGTTGGGCATGAAGCATCATTGCTACAAGGAGAGAAAATGGACTTCCAACTGTTTGATTCCATTTCAAACTCCAATCTTGATAGATGCCTAGGATCACCACTTCCTGAGCATTCCTGGGTTCTGTGATTTAAGAAGAGCGCTTAGGGCTTCATTCTCTCAACCTATCCTACTTCCTCATCTCAGTCAACACCTCATCCCTTATCACTTAGGGTTTACGTTTGCAAAATCAGTTACTATTCATAAATATGCTTTTCATACTCCAAAGCTTCTTATCTTTTATTTTCTCCTTGGTCTGTAAAGTATATAATCTTATATTAATTTACTACCATTTTAGTGAGATTTTGGGAAATAGATGAAATAAACATGCATGGCCCACCTGCCATGTTTTATCAAAATCTCTGAGATTTAGAAAATCCTGCCTTCTCAGACCAACCATTTCACTATCTATTCCTTCTTAAACTTCCAGAGTCTAGGAGTCTTAAATTTCCATCATTGCTAGACTTGAAGGGCCAACATCTAGAGTGAAAAGAACTTCTGTCTTTGGAGCCAAAGAGACTTTGTTTGGATCCTAGTCCTTCTTTCCATAATTATATAATATCAAAATTGGAAGTTTAAGCTTAAAACAATAGAAATTATTTCCCTTACAGTTTTGTAGGTAAGAAACCCGATATCAACATCACAGTAGGGTCACACTCCATCCAGAGGCCTCAGAGGAGGTTTCCATTCTTGATCTCTTTTAGCTTCTCCATGCTCGGCTGCATCATTCCAACTCTGCCTTTGTCTTCACATGGCCTTCCCTTCTGCATGCATTTTTCTCCTCCTCTTTGCTATAACATCTTTAACTTAATTTATCTGCAAAGACTGTTTTTCCCTAAATAAATAACAATTACAAGTGTTAGAGATTAGGACTTGATATCTTTGTGTAGCTATTATTCAATCTATTACAACAAGTGTGTCAGGTCAGGGCATTTGCTTGCAAAAAGCAAAAATTGATCTCTGTTGCCTTAGAAGAGCAGGAATCTATTGCAGGATGGTGCTGGAGGCTCACATTAATGGAGACCAGAGATCAGTTTTGAAAATTGTGAAGAAAAAAATGGAGGTGTAGAGGCCAAGCAATAGGCACGTCTGCCCCAGGACAATGTCACTGTGAATAAATTGTAATGAAATCTTTGCCTTTGAGTTCTTTGATCAAGATTCAAAGAACTGTTCTGGCTGTTGTGGTTCAGTTGGTTGAAGTGTTGTCTCATGTACTGAAAGGTTGTGGATTCAATTCCTCGTCAGGGCACATGACTAGGTTGTGGATTCAGTGCCGGTTGAGGAGTGTCCAGGAGACAACTGATCCATGTTTCTCTCTCACATTGGTGTTTCTCTCTCCCTTCCTCTCTCTCTAAAATCAATAAATGTATCCTAAGGTGAGAATTTTAAAAAACATTCAAAGAATTTAGCTAAGCCTAGGTCTCTAAGCATCAAGTCTCTGATTCTCAAGGGTGGAGAGATTGGGGCACTTCTTCCCACAAAGGAGTGTCCCAAAACAAGAGTTAGTTGTCAATATAATAAATAAGTAAGTAAATAAATGCATGGAAACATCTACTATAAATAATAACTATATTCCTCAATTTTAAGAGATGAAGAAACAGAATAAATTCAGTGAGCATGGGAAATAGTGTCAAGTCCCAGGGCTGCTAATGCCACAGTTTATATTCTTTTTACTTAGCTATGCCAAAATTCACATTATTTATAGAGAACTTTACATTAACAAAGTAATTAAATATATATTTCCTATTTATATATTAATATATATTAATATATTCCCTATGTTAATAGGAATGTTAATATTCTTATTAACATAGGAAATATATGTTACTTTATAAATATAATAATATATATTTCCTAAAACACATATATATATTTCTTATATATAATCAATTATATATATACATATTTCCTAATTCACAGGATAGATGAATGTCTAAAACTTAAGGAACTGGTTGGAATGAGAGTTAGACTCTCCCTGCAGTCTCCTTATGGGATATAAGAACATTCAAACTTCATCCTACAAATAAATACTAAACAGTACCTTCTCAAATCTAATTCTGAAAATTCTATTTTTAAAATAGTGCTATCATTACTCAATACAATTTTGGAACTTCTGTTTTTAATATTAACCAGAGTCCCATATTGCAAGTTTATGTCTTAAAGACGAGTCATGCATGCTTAAATTATATTATTGTGTGTACTGAAATATTTATTTCAAATGATGTGCTGGGAAAAAATAATAATGCTTTCAAGAAACAATTTTTGGCATAATTTTAATTTGAAAGTAACTGGTCAAAAATGCTGGTTGCTACAGAAACTGCTAAATTCTGATTTCTAATTCTATGAAAAGTTAAAAGAAGGGGAAGACACCTACCTTTATGAAGATATTTATGAACTGGTAGCTCTGTAATTATAAGAAGAGAATTGCTATTCTATGCTTGAAAAAGCTAAGAAAGTTAAAATACATGTTTTAAGATCTAAGAACTTGTAAACAGTCAGAATTTTAATCCTGGACTAACTCAAAACCCATGCAATTTTTTTTTAGTTTAGAGAATTCTTATGATTTTATTTGAGCCAAACTGATGATGTGTCAGGAAGTGAGATCTCAAATGCTCTCAAAACCTATGCAAATTTTAAATTTAAACAAAACACAAGAGAAAAGTGAAGTTATAACTAAGTTTTCTTCACACACACACAAAAAAAACCAACACTGCTTGTGAACTACTGCTGTGGCAGGAGGAAGTCATGAAGCTTCTTTTCTTTTTTTTGTTTGTTTTCCTCACTTGATGCAGAGTTGAGAGAATCTTCAAGAGAGAGTGCTAGGAAAGAAGGACCCAGATTTCAGAAGCAGATAATTCCTTCATTGTTTACCAAGAAAAGCAAAACAAGAATTATGGTTTAAAGCAAGTACTTAATGACAAAAGTATTAAATTGCATATGTTCATTCTTTCTATAATAAAATGTTTCTTAATAATTCTAAGTTTACTTGTTTTAATGAGCATATCTCTTGGCAGTTTTTAAATAAAAAGTATATGAAAGAGAAAACACTTATTTCTCTCTCTTAATTAGCTAATCATAAATGATTGTTTTAAAATTAAACGAGGACACATAACAGAACACAGTTTCAAATATTTGAAATAAAATTAAGTTTCTGGGGCAACATTAAACACTGATTTATGTCCTGTTACATAGCTTCATACTTGCTCTTCCTGCTGCCTAAATACTTAGCCCCTTTTTAAACTGGTGGCTTCTCTACTCATTCTTTGCAGCCATCTCTGTAAAGCCTCACTCAGCTTTCCTAGATAGAGCCTTACCATGATACTTTACAATATTGATGCTATGTGAGTTAGGCTATAATTGCTTTATTTTTTAATTGCAGTTGACATTCAATATTATATTATTTTCAACTGTACAGTACAGTGGTCAGATATTTATGTAACTTATGAATCTTATTACCCACCTGGCACCATACACACAATATTACTGAATATATTTCCTGTGCTGTACTTTACATCTCAGTAAAGTGACTGTAACAGTGACTGTAAAGTGACTCAGTGACTGTAACAGCCAATTTGTACTTGTTGATCCCTTCACCTTTTCTACCCAGCCTCCCAATCCTTCTACTACCTGGCAGCAATCAATTTGTTCTTAGTATATATGAGTCTGTTCCTGTTTAGTTTGTTTGTTTATTTTATTCTTTAGATTCCACATATAACTGTAATCATATAATGTTTGTGTTTTTCTGATTTATTTCACTTAGCATAATACCCTCTGGGCCCATCACTGTTTTCACAAATGGCCAAGAGAAACTCTATTGTCTCTAGGTAGCACATCTTCCTTATCCAATCATCTATTGATAGGCACCTTTTTGCTCCCACAGCTTGGCTAGTATAAATAATGCTTCCCTGAACTCAAGGATGCATATGGCTTTTTGAATTAGTGTTTTGCATTTCTTTGGATAAATACCCAGAGGTAGAATATTGGAATTGCTGGGTCATAAGGTGGTTTTGCTTTGAATTTTTTACCACTTTTATTCAGCATAGTATTGGAAGTCCTAACCACAGCAATCATACAATAAAAAGAAATAAAAAGCAATCTGAATTGGTAAGAAAGAGGTAGAACTGTCATTATTTTCTGATGACATGATGCTGTATGTAAAAACACCAAAGATTCCACCATAAAGCTGAAAAATGAATTCAGTAAAGTAGCAGGATACAAAATTCAGAGATTGGTTGCATTTTTATACATCAATAGCAAACTATCAGAATGAGAAATTAAGAAAACAATCTCATTTAAAACTGTATTAAAAAAATTAAATACCTAGGAATAAGTTTAACCAAAGACCTAAATGACTATACTCAAAAAATTATAAGACATAAAATAAAAATATTGAAGAAGATACAAATAAAGGGAGCACAATCATGGATTGGAAGAATTAAAATAATTTAAATATCCATACTACCCAAAGCAATCTATAGACTCAAAACAATGCCTATCAAAATACCAATTGTATTTTTTCACAGAACTCAAACAAATAATCTTAAATTTTATATGAAACAACACAGGATCCCAAATAGCTACAGCAATCTTGAGAAAGAACATGATTCATTCAGAGGTAGGAATCCTGTATTACAAAGTGTTCTATTCCAAGTGAAAAACATAACACCTAATACAACATACTAAAGTTATAAATATTTTCAAGTGGATACAGGATATCTGAGTGAGAGAAAAACAATTGAATGAACAAAGTTCTGTCTGATTTGGAATGGGTAACTAAATATACTGAGTCATGAAATCAGTCATGTTTTGTCATTATTAACTTTAGTTTTTATTTTTTACATGACCTATTTGTTATTTGGCCTGTGTAGCTGAGAAAACTGTAAGAAGAACAGCAAAAAATGAACATAAAACAACTTGGAATTTCAGTTTGTTAAATGATCTCTGCCAGCGATTGATATCCTCCCAGGCCAGTTTTTAGATCCATCTAAATACCTGTTAGTGGACGCATTAGGTCTGAACTGGGGAATCCAGCACTCATAATCTGTTATTCAAGTGGCAAATACAGAGAATGTATTAACTCTTAGCAAGCTGAAGCCATTCCTTGTTACTTAACAGGTTTTCCCACCCAAATACAAAGGCCTTGGAATCTAAAAAACTTTAGATCAGGAATGAACATTTTCTAGGAAGGAACTATTTCCTGGTTTTTCTAAATGTTAAAAAGCAACAAGGGAGGAAGGTGGGTTTGGTTGGGGTGGGTGGGAGTGGTGGGTGGTAAATACAGACAACTGTAATTGAACAACAATAACATAATTAAAAAATAATATTAAATTTTAAAAAAGTAAATGGAGATGGCTAAATAGAATATGTAACTATGTAGCCTATGTTTTCAAGCAAATAAAGTTTATTTGAGAATCTCCTTAAAAATAACAATATTTTAAGAGATTTTTCATTTAAGACTTTTAGACTCACTTTTAGAGGGAAAAATGTGGTAGGTAAAATTTCTATCATTGTAATGTTTTTGAGACAATGAAAGGCAATTGAGTATTTCTCTAAATAGACTGAGATTCTGATATATACATGAACTAGTAGCTTCTTTGTTAATATCTACAGATATTACAAAATTTATAAGGAAAGGAAATGAATATATCAATTTTCTCAGCTGATTAAAGTAAAGGCTTTAAATCCCCTACGTTATTCAGCCAGGGAAATATCAAAACTATATGTGTAGAGAGGAATGATTATTAAGTCACTTAGTAAAAATCAAAACATTGGTGGATGCTATTTTTTTCCAACTGAATTAACCAGAAATTTTCTAGGTTTATAGTGCTGGAGAGCTTTGAGCTATTTTCTGTTAATATTTTGAGAAAAGTAGGGTAGAAGTTGCCTGAAGCTCTCTTCTAAGTTACCACTTAATTTTATCACTGCTCCTATGAAATACTTGATTTCAGATCCAAGAGAAAAAACATAGCAGATAAACCTGAACATTGTGCACCAGACAATAAGAAAATCATGGAAGGGAAATAGGATATTGTTAAAACAAAACATGAGCCAATTTGAATGAACTCTCACTGTTTAAAGATGGGACAATTAGAGCATCCAAAAGGATAATAATTGTGATTGATTAAAACATATTTAATATACAAAACCATGTATTCATAATAATATTTTAAAGAGAGAAACTAACCAAAACTCACTGGACATTGGACATCAATTAGAAATTACTTGGGCACCAATTCAATGCTCTGAAAATTGGCAAATGTAGGGAAAAAACTAAGCATTTACCCTTGTCATTCTGAAGTAAATTAGTATTTAAGAGTATCCTATAAGTTCTATGGATTTGGGGAAACTTTAATATGAAAGTACTTCAGTTAATAGATGCAGAAAGAATGATAAAATTAGAAAATCACTGTGCAACCCCTAATGAAATAACGGACTTAGTAATTGTCACCAACAGATGATAAAATTATTAAATGTGAGGCTTATGGGTAATGCTTTGTCTAAACAGAGACACTTTGGGAGTGGAAGGTGCCCTTAGTAATTATGCCTGGAGAACGGGCAGAAACTGGTGCAATTCCAGGCAAAGGTATGTCAATCACACTTTGTGCTGGAGGACCTGACGATGAAGAGAACAGGCTGTAGCTGACTTCACTGATCAATTTTTAGCAGACTGAAAAGCATAAACATGATGTGCCTCATGGTGTGAAGGGTATAAAGAATTCAATGCTATCTATGATGTATTTTTCCTTATGTACATATTCTAGATTTTAAGTTTTATCTCCAGTTGACAGCCAATATAAGATATGGAAAACAGTGATACCACGGGACATGCTGATCCACATCCAGAATATGGGGCCTGCTGCACTTCCTTCAACAACACAATCGTGTTTAAAAGAAATGATTAAAACACATTTAAAAGAAAGTTTAAGAGATACTAATCAGATCAAATCAGGTTTAAAAGAGACTTTTTTAAAAGTATAATTCAAATAAATTAACTGAAAAAAGGCATATTGGGCTATAGTTGGGTAAAATTTAATATAAGTTGAGCATGAGATGATATTAAAGAATTGCTGGCAAGTGCAGAGGTGAGACAATGATGTTGTGATGATATAAAAATCCCTCCTCCCCCTTTTTGGAAACATGCGCAGGTATTCAGGAGTGAAAAGAGAATGTCTGAAACTTGTTTTAAATGACTTCAGCCAAAATGGAGTGTGTAGGTGAAACAACTTCAGCAAAATATTGATGACTCTTGAAGATGGGCATGTGGGTAAGGGTTCAGTGTACCGTCGACTATTTCTTCGTGTGCACTGTGCCAGGGGCCACCACTGTCCCTTAGTGGCCAGCAGTGAAACAGTGGTTACTATAAGCAATTCTTGAATCTCCTCTGACTCACCCATCACTTTTCCAACCTACTACCACTCCAAATAAGTTATGTTGAACTTGTTGAACTTATTTAACAGGTGAAGGGGAGAGAAGCTAAAAGAAAGTTTTCTTAGAGGGTTGAAAATCACAGAGAAGGAAGCAGTGGAGATAGAATGGAGTGTAACACAAGTTGTGTGAAAACCAGGACAAGTACTACTCCACTCACCTGAGGAAAGGAGGCAGACTCCCTGGAGAATGTGGATTCTATTTCAGGAGAAGCACCGGAAGCCATGGGAACAAATTGAAGCCGTTTGCTGATGACTACCTGCATGCTAACAAATGTTGACACTGAACCACGTCCCACAGGATCTCAGGTTCAGGCACATTTTCTGTAACTTAACAACTGTTCTTACAGGGCTGAGAATCCCAGTGAATGAAGAGGTGCAGATAGAATAGAGGGTAATTAATACAAAGTGTATCACTTTCTCTCATAGCAGTAGCTTCTGAATCAATACTAGTAACCTGATAACAGACATTGGCTAAGTCCTGTGTTAAAGAGCTAATGACATGAAGGGAGCTTAACATATTATGTAAATTTAACAAGCCACTTTTAAAACCAACAAAAATAAGCAGTGCTTTGACTATTAATACAATTGTCAAGACAAAGGTAGGAACTGTAAGTCCTGTAAGAGTTTGAAGTGGATAAACACTATTTAGTGTTTGACCAGAAAAGATTAATATAAGAGACAGAATTTGAGCTTGGCTTTGGGGAAAAGAAAAATAAAAGTAGAATATAATATGGAGAGACAGGAGAGAGAATTCCAGATAGTGAAAAGAATATGTGAAAAGTACTAAACAGCCTATGACATTTGACAGTTCACAAACGGGCTCCTCTGAAGTAGAGAATTAATGTGAAATGAGAATGAGAAGATAGGTTGGTAGTATCTTCTTTATGGGTACTCCTGAACAGTGCCATCCAAGTGGCAGTGCTCAGATCTCATCCTGCTTTCGCACATATTAAACCGCATTAACTCAGCAGCTCACTGCAAAATACTGAGTCAACCCTGTTGCCAAACTCTGTGGGATCTTGTTCTCAAGGACTTTTATTCTGCCTCCATTATCTAGTAACCCTTCTGCTAGACCTGGCCAACTGTTTGTCTCTTGGTGTTTCAGAAACAGACAGATCGTTCATGAAACTTCCAAAATAAGCCCATTCTTAATAAGACTAACAGTAATGTATTCAAGACTACAGTTTGAATTCATATACAGTCAAACTTTGGTTCTTGAACATCTTAGATGTTGAATAATTTGGTTCTTGACCAAGTTGTTCACAGAAAAAAAATCTCAGTTGTCTGACAAAACTCTGGATCTCCCTTCTCTGCCTGGAACTCTTTCATGCTGACACCTGCATGACCAGTCACACGCCTCTCAGGAGACAAATGAGATTTGGTTTTCTTAACAAATTTCTTCTCAAATGATTTTCTGGAATAAATTAGGTTTGAGAACTGAGATTTCACTATATTTTATTTACACAGACCACGATTTAAGACATCTGAATTAAGTGTTACTTCTCCATTCCCAAACTAAGATATTGATTAATTTTATTTGTTGACTGCTCCTTTATTATCCATGTCTAATGTTCTTCATTCTCTGTGTGTGTGCATGTGTGCGCTTACACTGTGTCCAATGGAATCAAATGTTCTTATTTGTTTAACTGGTTCAGGAGTTTACTTCATTGACATTTTTCCTGAAATGGTCTGGTTTAAAAATATGGACTCTTCTTATTTTAGCTAATTGTTTTTACTGCCATGCAAAACTTTGTTAACCTTTTCCATTTAATGCACCCTTACCTCCAAAAAAGTGAAGTATTTTTCATCATCCCTGACCACTAACTATACTGCCAACCTTGCCCATTGCATGGATATGAGCAAAGGAATGTAGGGTACATTAAAATCTAATAATAGGATCTTTGGTTGCTTCAAGTTGATGGCTCATTTGTTTGCAATGAACAAACATTTCACACTAGGTCAAAGAAAGGATAGTTTATTTTACACATACCAATGAACTGGAAACAAACATTAACAGAAACTAACTCAGCTCTAGGGACTGGCTACTGGGCTTTTTCAGTGATCACAGGGCACCCTCTTTTAGCTCCCTGCATTTCTCTGTGAATGTGCTCGAGGCACCTCGTTTATCAGTCAGGGATGTTTTCACTTTAAAAAATTCTGATTGTTCCAAATTTTATGTTTGTCTGCCATGATGATCCCAGCCTGGACTCCTCCTCATGTGATCCCACTATGCCAATGTTGTCTTCTCTTTCTAATAGACTCAATCCAAGAATTCCTAGAAAGGAAGAGTATTGCCTCAGAATGTCTTTTCACACCAGGCCATGGATTTAAAATTATAGATTATACAGTATTTTTTTAGTTTTTCAGCAGACTGGTTATACTCATGTCCAACCTTTGTCTGATATCTATGACTAAGGGGCCAGGATATGTTGGTAGGAAATGTGGTCACTGTCCCTTCAGCAGTGCCCTAGGTGGAGCTATTTCTCTTTGAAGACAAAGTAGACATGGCAAGCCCTAAAACTCTTTCAGTAGACATGTGACATGGTTCCTGAGAAATGGACCAATGAGAAGAGAGTGGAAAGACTGGACTTTGCGCCCACCAGGAGAAGAAATTCTTACATGAAGGTCAATCTTAGGAAAAATGGAAACAAGTGATCATTGTGTTGTCTGACTTTAGGGGCGCTGGTGAGGCTTTGGATCTCAGTCATAGTTTCTTCATTCAGACTCTGAGTGATGTCTGAGGACCCATTGAAGGAATTTTCCTCTGAATAACTCCTCTCCAGCATTCCTGGCAAGTAGTCATCTCATTTCAACTTGGATATTGCCAGTGACAGTGAGCTTATTTAAAAGGGGCTACTAGTGTTCTTATATATTGTTGAATTTATTGGAGTTACATTGGTTAATAAAATTATATGGGTTTAATGTATACAGTTGTGTAACACACCATCTACATATTGTATTGTGTGGTCACTGCGCAAAGTCATATCTCTCTCCATCACCATTTAAGAAGCTACTAGTCCTGAGAGGAATAGCATCTTCACTTGTGTTCAATATTTGTTTTGTTGTTAGGACATTTCATGAGTGCTCTCAATAGCTTATGCACTAGTTAAGATACAAATGATAAAAACAGACTCTAAAGCACAACGTGAAATGTATTGATGGAGTATTTTCGTATTTCACAAAACCCAGAGCAAACTTGGGGAAAACAGGTATTATAGCATCTCAGAATACAATGAGTGGTGATTTGTAGATTAGATCTTTACATATTGCAAATAACTTTATTGAAATACCATAACTCCTACTCTTGTGTTTCTGAATTTAAAGTTCTGAACTCCTAAGATAGTATCAAACTCCTAAGATGTACTAAAAATGGGTCAGCTGTCCACCCTGCAAGAGCCATCTATAGCCACAGGGGCAATTGGCAGAAACGTGGCTTCTTGGAGTTTCCTCCTAGGGCCAGGGAGGGGGCGGGGGAGCAGTTCTGAGAGAAAGGCTATACAAAATGCTCAGTAAGTGGTCCCACAGGCAAAAAATCAAGGTACAAATCTTTTCATACAGTATTTAAATGTCTCAGTGATCTGGTCTCAACATCAATCTTCAGCTTCATGTTTTACTACTTCTTTTCCCTCTCTAGTCTTCTATTTGAGTCACACTGGGTGACATGATAGTGACTAATGGCACCATTTGCCATCACACTTTTTTGTCTCAGCTCATACTGTCCCCTCTGCAGGGAAACTGCATCCATAACTGTCCTATCAATACTTCATTTTAAAATTTTAATTCCTACCAGTTAGTTTAAAAGTGTAATTTAAAAAGCAAATCATCCCTTACTTCTCCTCAATCTCATTTATACTTCCCAGAGGCAACTACTTTTAACTCTTTTGGCTGCTTCTTTTGCTATTTACATCCACATTGCCAAATGATATATTCATACTTCCATTTGCTTTTTACATTTTTCAGTTTTACACATTCTTATTGAGCTTGCTTCCTCCTCTATTCACATACACTTTCCCTCTCTTGTCCAGGCTTCCAAGATAGTTTATGTGTTTATAAATTTTGATTTGATATGTATGTACATTATTATAACAATTTAAATATTACCTACAATTAAACCACATAGTGTGTATAATCTTTCATTTTCCCTGGATTTAATAATTGATTCATTATTGGTTGCTATGTTGTCTATGTACTTATTACTAACTCCTCCATGATTTCTATACCATAAGTATAAATTTCGCTGATGTGCCTAAACACATTGAACAATATATCCATTTCATCTTTTCCTTTGAAACATTCCTTCTGGAGCCTTCTTTCTCCTGGTGCAATCTGGATAGGCTTTTCCTAGAACTCTGGCAATCCTGTTACGCTTGAACATCTCTTTACCATCTTCTTGGAGATTTTCTTACTTGCTGCAGTATTAGATCCAGTATCTGCCTCTTCATTTATTTCAGTGGTAACCAGAGAAAGCATGGATGCTAAAATAAAAGATTTTATGATAGAAAATATCTTTATTTTACCCTCACCTTAGATTATTTAGACTGTATATAATATTTGTGTTGAAAATTCTATTTCTTCAGAAGTTTTAAAGTATTGTACTATATTATTTTAGCTTCTACCTTTACCATTATAAATTTGATGGTATTCTAATTCTAGATATTTTGAAAAGTGTTCTCTTCTCTCTTCTCTGTTGTTCCTTCCTTCACTCTCATATCTATTTGTACCTGTTTCAGATTTTAGGCTCTTCTCCTTATTCATAGTATTCTTAAATTTCATGACTCATACATACCTTTTCTTATATACTTTTGCCAGACAATTGACGGATGCTTTCAGCCTCAAAATTCTAGAACTTTTTTATTTATTATTTTGATAATTTATTCCCTTAGATAGCTCTGTTCTATCTTCCTAAAGTTCATGTTTTCAGTTTCAGGATCTGTATTATATTTTTGCATTTTTTCTCTTTTCTATCTTGTGGTCTTTTTGTTATTGTCCTACTTTCTTGGGGATTTCTCCATGATATTTATTTTTTAAGATTTTATTTATTTATAGACAGAAGGGAAGGGAACAAGAAAGAGAGGGAGAGAAACATCAATGTGTGGTTGCCTCTTGTGTGTCCCTACTGGGGACCTGGCCCACAACCCAGGCATGTGCTCTGACTGGGAATCGAACCTGCAACCCTTTGGTTTGGAGGCTGGTGCTCAATCAACTGAGCCACACCAACCAGGGCTCCCTGATATTTCTTCAAAGGAAAGGATTTGTGATTACTATATGTGTGTTTGTGTGTCTAGAATTCATATACATAAATTGTAAATATTTGCCAACAGAATGCTTCTCTAAATTCTCCAAATCTTCAACTCAACATTTGTAATTCAATTGTACTTTCAGTAAAGATTTGTCAATTGGTATTCCATCATTTTGTATTGCTCAGAGTAGCCAAATACTTAAGGTTTTTATGTTAGAATCAAAAGCAAGATACAAACTTCCAAAAGGAAAGCTAAAGCTATTGAAATTCCTGGTTCCACTGCATATTATTTAACATGACTTTCTACAGAAAAATTTATTAAGAGAATGAAAATGGCCTTTTGCATTATGTTCTCCAAAAATCCATTCTATGAAGGACCTTACTTGTGAAAAAAGTAAGAAGGTAAATATAGTCTTTGATTGCTTTTCTTTTGGATTCCTTGCCCAACACCAACTCCTCAGACCTTCAGATAGCACAATCATGCTCGCTACTCCTCCCCTACCAAGACTTACCTCTCTACAAGTAATGGGAGGTTGATGATTATCACTAACAGATAACAAACACATCCACAACTTGCCAAGGGCCTTTTCCCAATGCTTTAACCCAAAGGATAGTGATTAAAAGCCCCTACAATCACCCAGCTCTTCAAGAGTATATTGGAGGAGTGATGCAGGCATTTAAGAGGTCCAGAGACCCAGGGTCCATGACGCACTGTGGGTTCTTCACTTGCAGGAAAGATTTCAAACACAAGCCAGTATATAGTGACAGTGACAGTGAGTTATTAGTGAAACAATGAGACAGAAAGTGGGCTGCTCCACAGTCAGAGAGACAGAGCAGACCCCATTTAGCAGAATTTGCTTCCTTTATTGAGGTTCATTTAATTGAGGGGTCAGGGTATTCACTATTGGAAAGGAATATTTAAGATCTTCCCAGGAAAGGGATGGAGATTTCTCAGAGGAGCTCCATGGGACATGCGTGCTTATATGGGCTTTCTGTTTCTGAGCATGGCTAGGCAGGGTGTATGGTTTAGCACACTAATGTATTGCAATGAGTGTATAATAGGGCCAGAGATTACCCTTAGGTGAAATTAGTCACCAAGTTGGATCCAGCTGGACTATGCAGGGTTTTAACCCATAAATCCAGCAAGAGGTGGTCTTTCTTCTTTGTGATGTTCCTGTAGCTTTTCAATTTTTTAATTTTTAATTTTCTTAAGAGAGAGGGAAGGGGAGAAAGATAAACATCAATTTGTTATTCCACCTTTGTGTGCATTTATTTGTTGATTCTTGTATGTGCCCTGACCAGGGATCAAACCCACAACTCTGGCATACTGGAATGACTCTCTAACCAACTGAACTACCCAGCCAAAGCTTGACAACTCATGTAGCTTTTATTGATTGCAGCTGTTCTGCCACATACTCTATTTCAGGAGAGAAAAGCGTTTAAAGCCTCTTACATGGTATATGCAACTGGAGGAGAATGAGATAAAGGAAGCTGCCTTCCCCCAAAGCCTACCTCTTCCTGAATGTTTTGTTTTGGTGAATTTGCTTAGTCTAGAATAATCCTTAAATCCTCTCTTTCATTATATTGTTGGTCACCAAGTTCTTGAATTATACCTTCTAAATACTTCTGGACATTTTTGTCCCTTCTGGTGTCTATTGACAATTCCTTAATTTATGTGGTACTAATTCTTTTCTGAATTACTATCATAGCTTCCTCCCTATCTTCCCACCTCCAGCCTTGCTCCCATTCAATTCATCCTCTATATTTCAATCAATGTTTTTGTTACAAAATGCACACTGATTATGCACACTCCCAGCTTAAATTCTTCTTTTTAGTGGCTATATTACATCTAAGGAAAACTCAAACCCTAAACCATGCCACTGAGAGTGTGTTATGAGGTATCCTCTTACAGTACTTCTGACTCCTTGCTAACTTATGTTCCAGCCAGGACTGGTTACATCATTTGTGGGGCCCAATGCAAAATGAAAATACAGATGCCTCATTCAAATATTATCAAGAATTTTAAGCCCTGACCAGTGTGGCTCAGTTGGAGAGTTGTCACATAGACCAAAAGTTTGTGGGTTCAATTCCCAGTCAGGGCACATACCCAAGTAGTGGGTTAGATCCCCAGTTGAAGCTCATTTAAGAAGGTGACCAATGGATGTATCTCACTCACATGGATGTTTCCCTCTTCGCCCCGTCTCTCTCAGCAATGAAAAAAATGTCCTCAGGTGAGGATAAAACATAGGGTCCTTCTAAACATGGAATTTATGTGAGTGCACAGATTGCACACTCATGAAGCCAGCCCTTGCTCCAGCCATTATAAACTAAAATTGACATACTATCACTAATAAAGACCCTCTCTCCAACCACTATTTTCAAAGCCTCAGGTGTGCCATTTGTTTTTCTTCCTTTGCTCAGGCTGTTTCTTCTTCCTGTCTGGTGGTCTCCCTGCATCTTTTCTTGGCTAAATCTTTCTGTTTCTTTTAAACTCAATTCAGATACCTTTAACTCTGGAAATGCTTTTTCTAACCTCTCCCCTCTTCTTCTATCTTAAATTAAATATTCCTCTTACATGCTCCTGTGATCTTATGTACTTACCTTTAGGTTGAATTCTATTATTAAATTGTTTGTATCTTTGCCTCTCAGTCTTAGGAACTTTCATTTTCCCCTTTCTATCCCTAGCAGGGTGTCAAACTAATTTTCACCAGGGGCCACCTCAGCCTCACAGTTGCCTTCAAAGGGTGAAATGTAATTTTAGGACTGTATAAATGTAACTACTCCTTAATAGTTAAGTGAGAGCCTGGCACTACTGCTGGGTAGAAACAAGGTGCTGGGCCAGATAAAACAAGGTGGAGGGCCAGATTCAGCCATGGGCCTTGTGTTTGTCACCTGTGCCCTAAAGCCTAGGATAGTTCTTGGCACACAATGTGTGCAGGATAAAAGACTGGTGAATATAAAGTAGATATGAACTTATTTTAGAAACAAAGTTCAGAATTTTATTTCTGTGTTTCAATTTATAACATGTAATTCTTACCTTTGCACATAGTTAAAACTGCATATTTTGCTGGCATGTGTCAGATACAGTGTTAAAACATAGTCTTCATCATATGTCATGAAGGTTAGAGGGAATAATTTCATCTTCAATGTTGCTATGACTCTATACTACTGCTGTTAAATAGCCAATTTTAACTCAACATTTTGATACGTCATATTTTAGCCTAGCGAATAATTAACTTTTAGAAACTGCATATTTTAGAAATATTTTAAGGCTCTTTTATCTATGTACTTATTTTTAGTATATGTTTTGTAACTTCTTGTTAATATCTTCAGTGGCATTTGAAGTCTAAAATTTACCTAAGAACCAGGGAAATGGATCCAAAAATATTTCCCCCTTTCCTAGGAACGAGCTGTTTTTGCTATTGTTGGAAATAATGTGTCAGTTAATATTTGCATTTGAATTGTACAGGAAAATATGGTTTCCTGTAACATCACATGGACAAATACATTTTTAAAAAAAAATTTACTTAGATAAGTTGTCCTACTATTTTGTGTCCATTTTAATTTTTTTTTAAATCCTCACCTGAGGACAATTTTTTATGGCTTCCAAAGACAGAAGAAAAGAGAGGGTTTTAAAGAAAGGGGAAGAGAGGGAGACTGAGAGGAAGAGAAACACTGATGTGAAACATTGATTGGTTGCTTCTCACAACCTTGACCAGGAATTGAACCAGTGGCCTTTCAGCCTGCAGGATGATGCCCAACCAGCTGAGCCATACCAACCAAGGCTTATGTCTATTTTAAGGTGGAAAACTAACTTCATAACATGGTGAGTTTCTCAAATTTACTTAGTGATAATATTTTATCAGGAATAACCTAGTAAACCAATTAATTACTCAAAACATTCACAGCTAAAGGGCTTTTCCATACCTTGTCTTACAACTACATAAAATATCAATTATTTATATAAATGTAGATCTATTTTTAGACTTATTATTCTGTTCCATTGATCTATTTTTCTATCTTGATGCTAACACCTTACTTTATTGATTATTGTTGCTTTATAATAAATCTTGGGATAAGATAATATAACTTTTCCAACTTTTTTTTTCAAATTTGTTTCAATTATTGTAGATCCTTTGTTTTTCCAAAATAACTTTAGAGTCAGTTTAGAAAGTATTTCCTCATCTTCCATTTACTGAAAGAAAGAGTGTGTAGAATCTGTGTTACCATTTCTCTTTAAATGTGAGACAAAATTGCCAGTGAAACCTGGATTTTTTTTTAAGTGAAGCCTAGGAAGAATTTTAAGTACACAAGCAATTTCTTTCATAGATACTGAGTGGTTGATGTAATCTATCTCTTCTTGAGTGAACTTTGATACTTTAGTTTCTCTCAAGGAATTTGTCATTTTCATCTACCTTGCCAAATTTAAAGTTGTTATTTACATTTATCCATGGTGTTCTTGTGTTTTTCATTCCTTTGTGTAGATCCAGGTTTTGTTAGGTATTATTTTATTTCTTCAAGTATTTCCTTTAACATTTTGTATAGTGGAGGTCTGCTAGAGTTTGAAAAACGTCTTTACTTTGCCTTTATTTCCAAAAGAAATTTCTACTGAGGAGAAAAATTCTTGGTGGATTTTAAATTTTTTTTAACCTAAAAAAATGCCCACTGCCTTCTAGCTTGCAAGAAGAAATTTGCTAAAATCCTTATTTTCTCCACTCAATATAGTATATCTTTTTTTATCAGGAAGTTTTTAAGATTTTCTCTTTATCTGTGGATTTGAGCAATTTGATTATGAAGTGTACTTTATGTTTTTTTGCTTCATGGGCCTATGGGTTTCAAATATTCTTCATATTCGGCCTTATTTAAACACTCAAAATGATTTTACATTTCTCCCTTCTCCCTTTGAGAATTCCTATTACACATATATTAGGTTTCTTGAAGTTGCCCTACAACTCACTAATTTCCTTTTCATTTTTCTTTAGTATTTTTTCTCTGTGATTCATTTTGGATATATTCTATTGCTTTTTCTTCAGGTTTACTTGGTTCTTCTACAGTACTCAATCCATTAATCTCCTCTGGTGTATTTTTTTTTATCTTTGACGTTATAGTATTTATCTCTAAAAGTTTAATTTACATCCTCTTAAAATATATTTCCTATCTCTATCTCTATGCAACATATTCAACCTTTCCTCTAGCTTTTTGAACATATGGAACACTTAAATGTGCTTTTCTATTATAATTCTTTCAGATTTAATTCTTTCCCTGTCCTGAAAAGTTTTCCTCACAAGGCTGTACTCGCATGTTCTCAACTGAATTTATTAGGAGGAGCCTGTGTCTATCTCTGGAGTGATCTGTCTGTGCAGCTTCCTAATTTCCAGTAGTTTGCCCTGGGAATAAGCTGTCTTCTGTCTCTGGCAGTCTGCCCCAAACTCTCTTGGTCTTCCTCTAAGCACTCCCTGCAATCAGGCCTAAAAACTCTCTCAAAACATTAAGCTAAGGCCATTGTAGGATTCATCTCATTTGTTTCTCCTCGCTAGAGGATAATTTCCTTTGTTGCCTGATGACCAGAGTGTTGAAAGCCACTGTTTCACATAATTTGTTTGGTTCATTTCCTTGTTTCAGATGGAAAGGTAATCTTGGCCAGAAGCAAAGTGACTGCTTCTGAAATTTGATTAGAGCATGCCTTAGATTTAGTTCAACTTTGGGTCAGCTAGCTGAGCAATTTATTTTGCATCCTCTGCCATCTTTTAAAAGTAATTATCTTTTTAGAGAGCAATGATTGATGTCCCTTACCCAAAGATAGGGTCCCTATTTTTTATATATCAAAGATTTAGAAATATGTGAATATTACTTAATTTTACAATAGAATTACACATTAAATATATTTCAAAAGATTGCATTCTATGTTTTAGGTTCTATGATTCTGGTAATTATTTATAGAGAAAAAAGAATTAATTGAAGATGGTTTCCAAACAGAAGGTACTTCCATATTAATATGAATAATACAAAATTAAATATAAATGCCTAAAATATGACAGGGTACATCATTCTAAAGATATAAAACTCATGCTAGTGGGTTTCTCAAGATAAGACAAGTTATATATTTTTGGAGGAGAATCAAGAGCACTATTAAGAAAACTTCCACCAATTCCCACCGTTTCATCTAACCTGACTATTTCTGTGCCCAGATACTCTATACGCGTATAGATACGCGTTCTCCTGTGTTACTATAAATAATCTTTCAGTGAACAAACTGAGCAAACTCCAAACTCTGCTATTTGTGTATTAGGTCACATCTTTTCTTTTCTATTTATGGATATTGTCCCAGAAATTTTCCTTTAAACATCCCACATCAACAATTTTTCATTCCTAATTTACCTTTTTTACCATATTACAAACCTGCCTTTATTTTCCCTCAAAGAAAACTCTCAACAATAATTCCTTTTCTTCTACAACTGCATTTCTCTTCATACTTTCTCTAATATCTCTCCTTGATACACCCTAAAAGTCCCACTCTAATCTGGCAAATCCAGTAAACTTTTACAGCTTTACCAAAGTCACACAAATATCTTCATTTTGCTAAACCCAAGTATGTATAAATTCTCAGTTCTCATCTTCCATGTACTAACAACAATATTCTACCCAGTTGAGAACCAATCTCTTCAAGAAAAAAAGCAAATAAAATATGTTCTTTGAGAATAGGAACATATTAAAAAAGATACATGCAGCCCTGTGTTCACTGCAACATTATTTACAATTGCCAAGATATGTAAGCAGCCCACGTGTACATCAGTAGATGAGTGGGTAAAACTATGGGACATTTACACAATGGAATACTACTCAGCCATAAAAAAGAAGAAAGTTTCAACCTTTGCAACACCATGGATGGGCCTGGAGAAGATTATGCTAAATGAAATATGCTAGTCAGAGAAAGACAAATACCATGAGATTTCACTCAAATGTGGAATCTAATAAACAAACTGAACTAATAAAGAAATGAGGATAGACTCACAGATGGAGAGCAGGATGGACAGTTGGAGATGAGGAAGTTGGGATGGAGAGACTGAGAAAAAAGGAAACAGAACTCATGGACATGGACAACAGTGTTTCCACATTTTTTTTATTTTTTTTAATATTTTATTTATTTATTTTTAGAGAGGGAAGGGAGGGAGATGGAGATAGAGATAGAGATAGATAGATAGATAGAGAGAGAGAGAGAGAGAGAGAGAGAGAGAGAGAGAAACATCAATGTGCGGTTGCTGGGGGTTATGGCCTGCAACCCAGGCATGTGCCCTGGCTGGGAATCGAACCTGGGACACTTTGGTTCCCAGCCTGAGCTCAATCCACTGAGCTATGCCAGCCAGGTCATGTTTCCACATTTTTAATGTGGAAATTTTTACAAGGTTCTTTCACATAATGCATAATTTCCCCTTTTTTGTTTCTATTTCTACTTTGCTTTACTTAAAATTTTGTTGAATAATTTCTTTTTTATTAGTTTACATTTACAAATTTCTCTCTTTTACAATTTTTTTCTGCATTTAACATTTTAAATGTATTTTGTTGATTATGCTATTACAGTTGCCCCATTTCCCCCCTTCAGTACCCTCCACCCTGTACACCCCCTCCCACCCACATTCCCCCTCTTTAGTTCATGTACATGTGTCATACTTATAAGTTCTTTGGCTTCTACATTTCCCATACTGTTCTTACACACCCCCATCTATTTTCTACCTACCATCTATGCTACTTATTCTCTGTATCTTTCCCCCTCTCTCCCCCTCCCACTCTCCTGTTTGAGAACCCTCCATGTGATCTCCATTTCTGTGGCTCTGTTCCTGTTCTAGTTGTTTCCTTTGTTTGTTTTTGTTTTTGTTTTAGGTTCAGTTGTTGATAGTTGTGAGTTTGTTGTCATTTTACTGTTCATATTTTTTCTCTTCTTTTGCTTAGATAAGTCCCTTTAACATTTCGTATAATAAGGGCTTGGTGATGATGAACTCCTTTATGTTGACCTTATCTGAGAAGCACTTTATCTGCCCTTCCATTCTAAATGAAAGCTTTGCTGGATAGAGCAATCTGGGATGTAGGTCCTTTTCTTTCATGATTTGGAATACTTCTTTCCAGACCCTTCTTGCCTGTAAGGTCTCTTTTGAGAAATCAGCTGACAGTCTGATGGGAACTCCTTTGTAGGTGACTGTCTCCTTATCTCTTGATGCTTCTAGGATTCTCTCTTTCATTTTTATCTTGGATAATGTAATTATGATGTGCCTTCGTGTGTTACTCCTTGGGTCCAACTTCTTTGGGACTCTATCAGCTTCCTGGACTTCCTGGAAGTCTATTTCCTTTGCCAGATTGGGGAAGTTCTCCTTTATTATTTGTTCAAATAATTTTTCCACTTGTTGCTCTTCCTCTTCTCCTTCTGGTACCCCTATAATTCGGATGTTCGAACATTTAAAGATGTCCTGAAGATTCCTAATCCTCTCCTCATTTTTTTGAATTCTTGTTTCTTCATTCTTTTCTGATTAGATGTTTCTTTCTTCCTTCTGGCCCAAACTGTTGATTTGAGTCCCAGTTTCCTTCCCATCATTATTGGTTCCCTGTACGTTTTCCTTTATTTCAGTTAGTGTAGTCTTCATTTTTTTCATCTAATTTGCAACCAAACTCAACCAATTCTGTGAGAATCCTGATTTCCAGTGTTTTGAACTGTGCATCTTATAGGTTGGCTATCTCTTCATCACTTAGTTGTATTTTTTCTGGGGCTTTTATCTATTCTTTCATTTGGGCCATTTTTTTTGTCTTGACACACCTGTTACATAGTGAGGGGTACAGCCTTAAGTGTTCACCTGGGCAGGGCAACCCACATCACTGGGTTTTGACACTGTATGTGGGGAAGGAGTCCAAGAGGGAACAATGGGGCTTGCTCCACCTGCTGCCAGATTTCAGTCATTTCCCCCACTTCCCACAAGCAAATTGGGCCCTTCTGGTTCTGATTTCCATGTGGGTGGGCTTGTGTATGTTCTAGGACCCTGTGGGTCTCTCCCACAAACTCTCCTGTAAGACTGGGAGTTTCTCCCAGCACCTCAACCCCCATGGGCATTTTCAATCAGTGGTTTGAAGCTTTATTTCCCCGTGCTGGAGCCCTGGGTTGTGTGATCCATCCTGCTCCCCAGTTTCACCTAGTTTATCTGTGTGTGAATATGGGACCACTGAATCTGCTAGCTGCCTTGTATGCTGTACCTCATTCTACAATTTGCATCCTTGCCCTGAGTCCTATCCACCCAGCTACCTGACTCCATCCCTCCTACCGGTCTGGATGAATGTGTCTTCTTTAATTCCTTGCTTGTTAGACTTCCATACAGTTCAATTTTCTGTCAGTTCTGGTTGTTTCTTGTTTTTAAATTGTTGTTGTCCTTCTTTTGGTTGTGTCCTCCTTTTGGTTGGTGTGTCTACCTATGCCTCCATCTTGGCCAGAAGTCCCTGCATTTAACTTTTGACAGCATAAATCACTTCTGAAATAATCCTTCTACAAATGATGGCATGCACAATGATATTTTTTTCTATAGAAATGGTAATTCTGATTATTGAGAACATGAGTGGGTGCTTTTTTTTCTTAATTTTTTTCTTTGTTTTTCCAACAGTTTTAAGTCTTCCTTTTAAGCCACTTTCTATTACTGATGAATATGTTAAACCTAAATAAAATGTACATTAGATACAAGTATTATTCATTTAGAATTCTAGAAGGTAAAAGAAAAAATAACACTAGTCAAATAAGTGAATTTATAAAATGTTACACTATGATAACTAATAAGGAAAAACTTAAATCAGAAAAAACAAGAATTGTTTTTAGGAGAGGGTAATTTGAGTTAGTGTGGTCAGAGATGGTCTTAGTTGACATTAATAGCTTAAAGAGGTGGGGAAATTCAATGTTATAGCTATCTGGGGAAACGATGAACCTTCAGAGGGAACACCATGAACTTTCAGAGGGAACACTGAGTCCAAAGGTGCTGGCTTGGCATCTTTGAAGGACAGCACAGAGCCTGTGTAGTTGGAGATAGGTACCTTAGAGAATACCAGGAGATGAGAACAGAGAAGTAAATGGGTTAATGGATGGAGTAGATTGTATAATTCAGGACTTAGCAACAATTTAGGCTTTTTCTTATAGCCAGTTTGAAATCTATTGGGGGATGGGGATGTTCAGCAGAAAGGTGCTATGATCTGATGTAGATTTTGCTATGGAATGAATGTCTGTGTTCCCCCCAAATCCATATGTTGAAACCTTTCATCCCTACATGACAATGTTTGGAGATGGAGCCTTTAGGAGGTAATTAGGTCATGAGAGTAGAGCCCTCATGATGGAATTAGTTCTGTTATAAGAAGAGACATGGGTGCTTGCTTTCTCTTTCTGCTCTTAGTTATGTGAAGACACAATTAGAAGGCGGCCATCTGTAGACCAGGAAGTGGCCCCTCACCAGACACAGGATCTTTGACTTTTCTAGAACTAGGAGAAATCATTGTTGTTTAAGCCACCCAGTCTATGGTAATTTATTATAGTAGCCTGAACTAACCAAGACAGGTTTGAACAGGATCATTGGATGTTATATTGAGAATAAACCATAGGTAGTTGAGGATAGAATAAAGGGGACCTATTAGGATGCTATCAAAATACTTAGTGAGAGATTATTATAGTTTGGACTGAAATGGTAGTGGTGGTGATAGTGAGAAATTGGTAGGATTCTGGTTATGCTGATAATGGGCATGAGAGAAAGCAACGATTCAAGGATGACTTCTTAGTGACTGAAAAATAAACTTGTCATTTGCTGAAATAGAATAGCAAATCAATAAGTCAATTTTAGTCATGTTTGATTTGAGACATCTAGTGGTTGATGTTGACTAGAGATGGGTACATGAGTCTAGAGTTGAGGGGAGTAATACTGACTAGAGATATAAATTTGAAAATCATCAGTATGCAGATTGTATTTTAAACCATGATTCTGAGTGAGATCACAGGGAAGTAGGTATAAATTGAAGAAGGGAAGTCCGAATACTAAGCCATTACACACACCAACATTAACACGTTGATGAATTAGAACCAGTAAAAGAGACTTATAAGAAGGAATAGCTTAAGAGATAGAAAGAAAACCAGCAGAGAGTCCTGGTAGATCAGTGAATAAAGTGTTTTAGAAATAGAAAGCAGGAAATAATCAACCATGCCAAATGCTATAGCTAGGTCAAGTACAATGAGCAATGACAATATACTCTTAGATTTGCCACCTTATCGAGGTCTTGGTGACTTTCTTAATAAAAGAAAGTTTTAGTGGAATGTTGTAAAGAAAGCCAGATTGGAATGGATTTAAGAGGAAATGAGAGTAGGAAAATTGGAAACAGCAAGTATAGAAAAGTTTCCCACCAATTTTTGCTGTAGAAAGAATGGAAGAAATGGAGCAGTAGCTGAAAGGAGAAGTGAAGTCAAAGAGGAGTTTTTGTTTTTACAGATGAAAGTAATAAGAGCATGTCTGTTGACTAAGAAATATCCAATAAACATGGAAAAAATGAATGATACATTAAAAAAGAAGAATTGTTGGGGCATATCCTTGAATAGAGAAAATGAGGTGTGAGCTAGAACTGATGTGTAATGGTGTGGTGTTAGGATCACTGAAATTACATTTATACACAGAGGAGGGGAAACAGGTTCCATGGACATATAGGAAGGGGGAATAATGTGCTGGTGGGAATGTGTGGAGGTTTCTTCTGATTATTTCTAATATTTTCACATTGAAATTGAAAGGAAGGTCATCAGCTGAGTATGACAATGGGGAAGAGATGTTGGAATTTGAGAAATAAGAAGATATGAAATAGTCATCTAAAAAGTGGCAAGATAAATAGATGAGACAAATATAGTAGAGAGCAATCAAATAGGTTGTTATTTGAATTCAACTTCTGTTTTGGTTTACAAAAGTTGGTGCAACAAAGTAAAAAAAAAAGAGTAAAGAAATAGAGAATGTAAACAAGAGTGATTGTATTGACCAACAATGGCATTTTAGCAAGATATGAGGGAAAAGGAAGGTTTGAGGATATAATGGATAATGCAAAGTAATAGGACAAGTGGATTTTAGCTTCCTTGGTGTTTGAAACAATAGCTTCAAACAATTGAAGAATTATTCGAATTTGGAAAATTAGAGAGTGTGAACTAAGCAGAAGTGGTGTTAGTTAAAGAGTCTGATGCTCGAAATTGAGCTTATAGAAAGGTCTCAAATACTAGCAATTACATAGTAAGAGAATTGCCCATGGAAGGGAGTACCTGAGGTGGGGTGCAGAACAATGTTCTTGGTCAAGAGACTGAAATTAATGTGAGTGACACCAACAGGGATCCTATAAGCTACCCCTTTCCTAGCTTCCATGCTTCCCATGCTTCTTTTATCAGCTGTAGTTAAAAGAGATCCCCAGGACTTAGTGTTCCTGGCCAGACACATCTGTTTGCCTTCTGACCATCAGGACTCATCGTGCCTTTTCTTCCCATTTACATATATCACCACAGGAAGTCCAACAATCCCTAGTCATCCACCATCCTCCAGACTGTAATTCCCATATGGCTCCACACATCCTTTTTTCTCACACCACTTTCCACATTTACTGATATTCTGAATCCCTCTCACTGCACTCCCTGGATGTCAAAATCCGTCATCAGAAAGATATCCCATGTACCCCACGTCTTCTTTATTATTTTTTGCTAACTGAAACCTGCCTCTCCCTTGAGGATGGATGTTTTCTCTCTCACACCCCTCATACCTCTGAATGTGGAAGTGGGAGTTCCTAACTGCTTATTCACATCATTCATCTACCCTTTTTATTACAAGATTATAAGCTTTCAATCTCATGTCATTAAACACTGCCACCCACGAACCTTTTTATTAGCCATCTTCTGGTCCTGTGTAACTCCCTCATATTCTCTGAAGGTTACAGGTACATGCTTTCTCCCCCATCACATTCTCAAACACTACTTCTACACAAATACTTGGTGACTTAAATATCTTTCAGTGTCTTGGCCAGTATTATATTAGATTACCCTTGGTCTGTGTGAGTGGAGGGGCAATCTCCCTGGGAAATTATAATGAGGGACTAGGTGCCATCTCAAGAAATGTTTTGGCACAAAAATATATGACTTAGCAGACTGAGAAAAAGAAACATCAAGTATCCTAAATAATTGTCTGTCAAATGTTTAATGAAGTGAGTGGTTTTCAATTGAAAATGATTTTACCTTTCAGAGGACACTTGGCAATTTCTGGAGATATTTTTGGCCATTATGATTACAGTGGGCACACTACTAGTGAGTCGAGACATCTAGTGACTAGAAGGCATGGATGCTACTAAATATCCTGTAATGCACAGAACAAACCACCCACAACAAAGAATTATTAAGGCCAAATTGTCTGTAGTGCTATTTGAGAACTCTGGTTTAGGGTGATGAATGTTCACCCTAAAGATATTCCCCCATGAAAATCATTGATTTCTATGTTTTTAACCTGAAGTAGGACACTAGCAGATTTAAGTAGAATAAAAATATAACAAATACTCAACAAAACACTAAAAGCTATAGAAGATTAAAAGGTTTTTAAAGTATAAAAAATTATGTTCATACTTTTAAGCCTCCAAGTTTTTAAGATTTTCTTCCTCATGAGTATAGAAAATCTAAGTGTTTTATCTAAAGTTGAGATGGGGCTTAGTTCATGACTCTGAGTTTTCATTTTTTCTTCATAACCTACTGAGCTTATTTTTTTAAAAAAAGTTTTTATTTATTTTCTGTCGTGAAGCAAGCCTCTCTGTGGAGATGAAGGCGGGGCCTTCGTAACCTGCTCTCCAGAATTGTTCATAATTTCATCCTCCGAACTAGTCTCTTCCTCAGCCAGCTCCATTTTCCCAGCCCAAATGGGCTGAGCGCCTCCCTGACCAGTCTCCAGGTTACTACAGTGTGCACACCAATAGATACGCCGCTGTCTCTCAAAGATTTCAACATCACCCGCTTCCTCCCATACATCAATGTCCAGCATCCCCTTATCAGGAAATGAAGGATAATATTCTCTTATAGTTTGCAAAAGCTGAACTAGATGCTTTTCCTTCGCTTTGCATCTTGCTCCCTTAAGAAGTTGTTGTAATATACGCAGAAAGACTTCCTGCTCTTTAAATAAGTTGGAACCCATGTTTGCCTTTCAAAAAGAAAGAAAAAGCTTCCTTTTATTTTTCTGTTTTTCTCAATTCTTGCCTTTTCTGCTTCCGCTACCCATGCTGATCTTGTGAAAACTAACTAGGGAAAAAGCATAGTGGGTCGAAATGTGCTGTTGGTGGAAAATGGTCAGGGAAGGGGAACCGGACCCCAAATCTGCTTATGTGTTTTGGGTCCTCCCTTCGAGGCGAGGGAGCTTGAAGTGCTTCAGGTGACCGACCTGCGTGCTTCCCCAGTAGCGAGATTAGGTTGTGTGGGAATTTCCTGTAAGGCCCCTATGTCTCGGGATATAATCCCAGACACCCCCCTCGAGATTCGGACTCACGTGGAAATACCTGGTTTCCCGGGCCGGGGGGAGGAAGTGACTTTTATCTTTGGAGCTTAGTGGATGCCAAAGCCCTCATATAAACCTACAGCTAACACTTAAATCCTGGGAAGCCATCTTTGGAGTTCTGTAGAAACCGAAACTTTTGTAAGCTATCGGCTTCCCTGATGCAGGCTGACGGAGGGAAAGGACGAGGATTGAGGGCGCAGCGAAAAAGCGGCTTTTGGCCAAAACAGATTACCTGACTTCTTTTTTCAAGGCAAACTCTTTGCTCTCCCATGCCTAAGAGCAAAGTTTTCTGTTTTCAAAAGCGGTCACGCAAGAGGATGACCTAGGAAGAAAAAACCTATTTCCCTGAAATCCAACGCATCCTACTACATACCTGAGAAAGAGTAAGGGGTCGTGGGCCCTTACCTGGGCTAGTTACACCTAAATCCACGCAAAGTTGATGCATTGTCTACAGCAACTGCTCCTAGCCACTGGCTTCAAGAAAATGATCTGGATTCCTTCGAGCCCCACACCCGGGCACCAGCTGTTGGGATCACTGGCCTGCAGTGACCACAGAACACTGCAGATGGCTCATGAAAACACGAGAAAAACATACACAGAGACAACCAGGTCCTGTGGGGAAATAAGGATTGAACGGCCACTCTTTCTAGTGGAGAGCACCTCGGCCACCCTCCCTAGGGGAGAGAGCCCTATTCTCCCGCCTGAGCAGGTTTTTATTGGGTTCATTTGCATAAGAATTCAGGTAAAGCTCATTACTCATTGCCAGGAAGTAAGGATCAAATAATAGGTAACAAAGAACTCTGAGGGCCTATTTTGAGTCAGGGTCAGAGAGCTGTAAAACTTTAAGGAACAAACTTACTTCTTCCCTGGACCCTTATCATTCACCTGAGAGCATTCTAAACAAAGCAGGTTTTGCAGGATTTTACCTATTCTTTCTTAGGCCTGATCACCCCCGGAACCTGCACTTTCCAGCACAGGGCAGCACCACCCTGTCATTGTTTCAGGCTTAGGTGGAGCAAGAGAAGTAAGGCAGCCAAGAGATAAGGAGATTTTCTCACAGACAGAATGAGGACTCAGGGTTTGTCAAAGCCGAGGGGTGAGGGTCCATCACCACCTTTTGCTGTAGCCCCCAAAGTCCTTCCTTTGGGGCCTCCCACGTGATTGTGCCTGTCTTAGATCGTTTCCTCCTTGGGGAATCTTACCCGTCATTGGCTAACCAACCAAGCATTGGGGGCCAGTTATAGATGAAGTAAAAGGAGCAGAAGCAACGCTCCTGCCAGGGAGATAAGTTTTTGTCTCCTTGATGGCTTATGGTCCAAGGTCATTCCCTGAGCCTTAGCCTTGGTGGGGATTACAGCTTCTGATACCAGGCAGGGCAGTTCCCAACAATTTTCAGACAGCTGGGAAAGGAGGGAGAGAAACATCAGCTGATTGCCTCTCACATGCTCCCAACTAGGAACCTGGCCTGCAACTCAGACATGTGCCTTGACTAGGAATTGAACCTGTAACCTTTCTGTTCATAGGCCAGCACCCAATCCACTGAGCCACACCAGCCTGGGAAGGAGCTTTTTACTTAGAGTCTTTTCTTCTGGGCTTTCATTTGGAAGAAAACTATTTTTAACCAGAATGTGATGCAATTGGTCCAGAGAAATTGTTCTGTTTGTGAATCAGGCTAGGACTATGGCCTGGTCCTTTGAGTTGCCTTATTTAAAAGCAAGTGGAATAGAATTGTCAACCTCATTTGTGACCAGTGGCATCACATTGTAGAGTGACTGGCTGCATCTTACCATCACTCATTTATTTCATTTTCATCCATTCATCCATTTACTTTAAAATTTTATTAAATTCCCCTATAATGCTAAACAGTGTGTTAGCTGTGGGATACAAGAACAAATAATAAAAAGTCTATGACCACAAGTTCCTTTCTCTATGGTAGAGGAGAAAACATTAAGATAGGCAAGATAATGCAATAAGATGATGTATTAAGATAAATAATAAAAAGTTCTAAAGTAGCACATCAAAAGCAGTGACTTACCATTCTGTATGGTGTTTGGAAGGAGTCCCAGCGTATTTAGAAAATGAAATGGTATTAAAGTGCAAATATATGGATGCAAGGACAGAGGAATTTAATATTTAGGGGTATCCACCATGAATCAGTTCCTATGCAAGGCACTTAATGATCTTTTTCTTCTTTAATCTTCGTGATAACCCTGGATGGTACATTATCCACATTTTATATATAAAGAAACAGAAGCACAGATAAATTGGTCAAGGTTACCATGGAAATAAGTAGCAGAACTGAGATCCAAGTCTACATCAGATTCCTTATACTCATGTTTCCACAAATAAGTCAGAGAAGAGGAAACAGTTTGGAGCATTGAGAATCAGTGTACTCACATTTTTCCAGGAATGCCAGGCTCTTCTTTTTCATTTAAATTACCTTGCCTATAGCTCCTGAAACATCAGATTCCCTCTCTATTGTCAGCTCCACTCTCCTGACTTGATTCACAGTGAATTTATCAACTGACAGAGCTGAGTCAGTGAGATAAAACCCTATATTCATGATGGTGTACATGTGTGATGTGAACAAAAAGACTATACCTGTGATGGTGTATATGTGTGATGTTTTGCTGCTCTGGTAGGCCACTTTATGCTGAGATTAAAGTAGACTGGAGAGAAGAAAGTGAGCCAGTGCCATACATGAGCCCACATGCTGCTCTAAGATCTGAAACCATGAGTAAGTAAAGAAAACTGTCAGAGGAAGAAGAGAAAAAAACATAAAAGAAGATTGTGGAGAACAAAAGGCACTGAGACAGTAGCTGCTGTAGTTCTTAAAGAAAGCTTTTAGTTTCTCGTTAAGCCTGGATATACTTCTCAATATCTTACACTATTATCCTTCTCCCCACCTCCATCACATATAAAAACCTTTAACTGCAGCTAAAACTCTATTAGATTTCTCTTAACAAAAGTATATTTGAACTAGACCAACACTGGTAAAAATACAAGGCTATGAGACAATGAGAGACAAGTAGTTTAGCATCACTGGAGCATAGCTGCCCTTGATCTACATGAATGAAGCTGAAGAGGAGGGAGGCCAGTGTGAAACTAATGTTGGGACAAGGATTTGGGCCTTATTCTGAATGCTTTAGGGAGCTGCTGAATGCTTTAAAACAGCTCCTTGAACTATGAAATTGTTTTATTTACCCCTATATCAACAACACCTGGCTGAAAAAATTGTGCAGTTTATGTTTAATAAATATTTGTTGTTATCTGTGAAAAAAATAAATGAATGACATAAAAATAACCAGAGAGTTTAGTATTATATCACAATTTAAATTAGTAAATTCATGTTTTAAATCTAATTATAAAGAACTTTGGAGATGGGTTGAGTACTAAAAGACAACTGGGAATAAGCCAACAGCAAAACATGGAAGTAACCCCGCCAGATATGATATAGAATCATGACACAGTGTTGTGCATCCTGATGAGTAGAATGAAAAAATTTAAAGAGCAAAGGAAAGGTCTCAGAGGGTGAAGTATGAATGATCAATAGGGATTTGTTCAAGGAAGACTTTGGCCTGCTAACAATCTTGAACATTAATATACGTTCAAAGAACCACCAAGGGATTTTCAGTAAGGAATCAATTCATCCACTCCCACAATAAATAGTTATTGAGAAACAGCTGTACTCCAGTTTTCAGTGTGTGAATACATTGGTGAATAAAATAGTAAAAAATTAAAAACCTAGTAGAATTTACATTTTATTAGAAAATAACTGACAATAATAATAATAGGGAAATGTATAAAGTATTAGAAGTAAAATACTATTGAAAAGGAATTAAGTTGGGCAAGGAAATTAAGAGTGCTGGTAGAGAGGGTGCTGCAGTTTTAACAGAGTGGTTGGTGTTTGAGCAAAGATATGAAAGTGATGAGGGAGTAAACCTTGTTAATACCTGGTGGGAGGATACTCCAGGAAGGAGTTTTCTCCAGCCCCTATGAATGGTTTGAGACAAGAGAATATTCAGACCATCAGAACAGCCAGGACTACTGCAAGATTAGAGCAGAATGAGTGAGGTGGGGAGGAAAAAGAGATAAGGTCAGAGAAGGAATTTGAGGCCAGATTATATAAATCCTTATGTCAGATGTGCATTTTAGGGTGATTAATCTGGTAGCTATGCAGAAGGTATATTTTAGAATGGTGAACTACTTAGGATAATTTTGGTTCTAAGTAACAGAAATTAAAATAAGAGAATGTATTAAGTCATAGTATAGTCACTGAAGATAAAGAATTTATAACATATTAGATATTGCAGAAGAAATGATTGGTGAAGTTGAAAATATACCAACAGCTAACAAAATAAAGCACAGAGAGGAGAAGAAAATTTAGAAACAATTAACAAAACAGCATTGACTCATGCTATCTAATATATGAGTAACTCAAGTCCAAGAAAGGTAGAAGAACAAAAAAATTGAGAAAATAATGAACATTTTCTCCAAAATTTAATGAAAACTGTAAGTCCAAGACTCAAGAATTTCAGCCAACCTCTAGCATGATAATGAAAACCATACCAAGGAGCATCATAGTCAAATTGTTGAAAACCAATCATAAAGAGAAAAATATAAAGAAGCTAAAAAAAGACAGAGTGCCTATGAAAGAATAGTTTTTAAAAAGTGCAGACTTGATGTGAGAATCCATGCAATCCAGAAAACAATGGAGAGATGTCTTGAAATATCAAATGAGAAAAGCAAAGTTAACCTAGATTTTACAATGTAAAAAAAAAAAACTCTTTAGAAATTAATGTGAAATAAAACAAACAAGAGCTGATAAAAGTCATCTCTAGTAGACTGGCACTATAAGAAAGATTACAGGAAGTTATTTGGGCAGAAAAATTCTACCAGATAGAAATTTGTATCAACACAAACAAATGAAGATTACTGGATATGGCAAATATGTTGGTAAAAAAATCATATTTTCCCCTAAATATCAATTATTTGTCTAGCTCATATTACCTCTATTGCTATCATTCTGCTAGTCTTCTGCGCCAACCCACCATCATCTAGCAATCTTTTATCTGGATTTCTGCACTAACCTCCTAATTGGTGTATCTGGTTCTGCCCTTACTGCAATACAATATATTCTCAGCATAGCAGCCAGACTTTGAAAATATATATTGAAGGTTACTTCACCCTTTGTTCAAAATCCTCCACTGGTTTCTCAGCTCATTTACAATTAAAGCCAAAGTCTTCACAATACTTACAAGGCTCCATAACATTGCCTTTCTTGTTACCCTTTTCTGACCTCTGAAATATTATTTTAGAGAACCTTCTCCTTCAATTTTTCTATTCAGCAACACTGACCACTTTGCTAGTCCTGGAAAACACCAGACGATGTGCTGTCTCAAAGCTTTAATTCCCTTACTTTCCTCACTACCAGACCACTCTTCTGAAATATATTGCATTTTGAATAATGATACCTCAGGAAAGCCTTCTTTGTTCATTTTTAAAATCACACACTTAGCCTTAACATTTTATCTCTTCCTTCTATGTTTTTTTCTTCAACTTTATTTTTAGAACAATTTTAGATTCATCACAAAATTAAGAAGGTGCAGAGATTTCCTGTAGACCCCCCTACCTTCACAGGTGCATAATCTCTCCCATTAGCAACATCCCCCACAAAAGTGATACATTTGTAATAATAATTCCATGCTTTTTAAATATAGCATTTATTACCAATCATACACTCTATATATTTTTCTTCTTTTATTTATTATCTATTTCTTCTACTAAAATGTAAGCCACAAAATGATGCAAATGTATTCTCTATGAAATTTTCCTTGACCTCTCCCAGGACAATTACATTCTTCTCAGCTTCCTCTTCAGACCACACCGTCTGAGAACTCCAGTTGATTGCATCCTCACTAACACTTAGCATGGTCAGTCTTTTCCTCTTTGGTCATTCTGGTGGAGGGGGAGGATTCACTCCCTGAAAGATGGGAGGTATTGTTTCTGGAAGAATGGATAGAGCAAAAAAAAGGAAAAAGGACTCATGGACACACACAAGTGTGGTGATTGTGTTGGGGCAGGGAGGAGGACATATGGGGGATAAATGGTAATGGAAAAAAATACAGTCTAAAAAATCTAAAAAAAGAAAGAAAGAAATGTATATGGGACAAAAGCACCAAATTACACACAAACACAAGGCAAATACTACATATACTATACACTGAACCCATAAAAGTAAAAAAAAAAAAAGTGAAATGAGCTCAATCCCATCCAGACTTCTCTAGGTTAGGCATTCAACTAAATTACAAAGGGGTACAAAGGTGGAAAATTTTAATGAATTGATAACATGTGCCAAATTATTTCTTTTGTTCTTCACTAGGCACCAGTAGAAAATTCTTGTCAGACTTTAGAATATATTGTTAATTTTTAGAATTCAATTTTTTAAATTGTCATTCAATTCACTACAGAAAATTTTAACCAGCAAATTATGTGGAGAACTCCTTATCTGTTTTTTTAAAATGCTATTGAAGTAAAATTCAAATAGAAAGTTGCACATATGAATGTACAGCTTTCACAAGTTGAATATACCACTGTATACATTATCCAGACTGAAGGCAAGATATTTCAAGCATTATGGAGTCTATGTGTGTTCTCTTCTGATCACCATTTATTGTCTAGAATAACCACTATTCAGACTTCCTCCTAATTACTTTTGTCTATTTTATTTTTACTTTATGTAAGTGGAATCAAGTTATATTCACTAGTACAATGTCAGACCTCTTTTGTTCAACATTATGTTTATGAGGTACATCCACATTGTTGACTGTAGTTGTAGACTGCGTTTTCATTGTTGTATAATATTTAACAATTCATTTACCCATTCTACTTTTAGTGAGAAATTGTGTACTTCATGTTTGGGGCTATCGTACTGCTCTTAACATTCTACTGCATGTCTTTTGGAGAATGTGCACATGTACACAGTTCTGTTGTGTACATATAGCAAAGACTGAAATTGGAAACAAATTATTTTACTATCTGGCTATTGCAGGAATGTAGGTAAGCTGCTGATATGTACATAATTTATTTTGGAATTTTACACCATAAAAATTCTCTTATTAGATTCATTTCTCTCAGGTATCAAAGTCCTGTTCTGCTTGTTGCCCAATATTTGTTTTACTCATTGTTTTCAATTTTCATTTTTTCTAACTTTATTAAAGAATAATTGACATATATACTTATATATATTTAATATATAAAATGTGATAATTTTATATATATTTGCATAACTAGATATAGTAAAATTTACATATATTTATACATAAATAAATGATTCCCAAAATTATGATAATGAACACATCCATCACTTCACATAGTTAATTTTTGTGTGTGTGTGGTAACAATGTTTGTGATCTACTCAGAACTTTCAAATATACAATATTAAATTATTAACTCTAGTCTTCATGCTATATATTAGATCTTCAGAACTTACTATTCTTTTAACTAAAGTTTGTACCCTTCACCTACATTTCCGCATTTCTCCTTCCCCCACACTCAGTCCCTGGTAACCACCATTCTATTCTGTTTCTAGGAAATGAGCTTTTCTTTCCCCCATGATTCCACATATATTCTTTCCATATTTCTAGCTATTTATAGTAGGAGAGCAAACCAGTTAATCTACACAGCTGGAAAAGGTAGTCTCCTTTGTCCTTTTTTTCTTTCACCCTGTTTTGAAGTTGTCTATGAAGAGGTCTGGCATGGAATTTATTTATTCTTAGATACTTGATGTTTTTTAGTGCTACTATAAATTGCATCCTTTAAATTTTTCATTCTACTTATTTCTTGCTAGTAGATATAAATACAATAGATTTTTAAAACATTAACCTGGTATCCAGCAACCTTGCTTAAGTCAGTGATTAATTCTAATAATATATCTGTAGATTTTCTTTATTGTCTTAGTATACAGCTAGTCCAACTGCGACTGTGAATCAAATAGAGGATTAGAGGAAGCCTTCACACTTAATCTTGAGTGATGAGCAGGAATGCACCAGTTGGAAACAGGAAATAGATATTTTAGGGAGAGGGAACAGGAAGAATTGGCTGGGAATGATGGATCCTGAGACTAGAAAAAGATGCAGAGAGAAGGCAGTCAGAAACTATGAAACTAGAGAAATAAGTGAGAACCAAATGGTAAAAGTCTCTGTATGTCAAATCAGGAAGTTTGCAAGTTTTCCCACTCAGACTTGAAAGTCATTATATTTTTAAGCAGGTGAGGACAGTAGTGAGTTTGAGAATACAAGACTTTACTCCTGCGGTCAGTGCTGTAATGTATGACCACAGACATTCTGCTTGTACAGTTCCAGGGAATGCCATTTACCTCTACTGACAGGACATGACTCATCTGTTTGCTTGGGCTATCCACACTGTATACACTACCCACCATTTAGGCACTTAGCCTCTCGGTTATAAGATTGACTGTCAAGGTGTCATAATCCTTGTGTTCAAGAAACCCTTATTTTACTTAATAATGGCCCCCAAGTGCAGTGATGCTGTCAATGCAGATATGCCACAGAGAAGATGTAAATTGCTTCCCTTAGGTGAAAAGGTGAGTACAATACAGTTAGATATTTTGAGAGAGAGAGGGATCATATTCAGATATATTTTATTACATTATTCCATTGTATTATTTTTATTATTAATTTCTCACTATGATAGTTTATACATTAAAAGTTATCACAGATATGTATATATAGGAAAAATATAGTATATGTAGGGGTCAGTACTACCCAAGGTTTCAGAAATGCAGTTCTTGGGGGTCCTGGAGCTCATCTCCCACAGGTAAGGAGGGACTGCTGTGCTTCCAGTAATTGCACTTAATTATGCCCCCAACTGAGATAACTAATAAGTAATTACAAATTTCTTTTCTCATAATATTTGGTGCTATTTAAATTCTGAGATGCAATGTTAATTTTGGCAGCTTATAATATTTTCTCTCTTTTCCCCCTAAATAATAGTTTAGTGCTCTCAAAAGTTTGCTTAGTAGTTATTGCATATTAATGAACTGCATGCAATAAGCAAAAACTAATTTTCTAAAAGAAAAACCAAAATACCTTAGGAAAACCACAGAAACCAAAGGCTTATCACTGAACAAAGAAAGGACCTTGAAATATTACATAAATATTTGTTTACATTCATAACTGAATGCATTAGTTTGATAGTTTTATTTAACAATCCATTCATATATCTGTTGGTATATTTCTTGACAGAAAATTTTTAAAAACAAAAAAGGAGAAAAGTGCTTATTTGCTCAGATATTTTGCCTTCAGTTATCACTATTTGTCCTTAGAGTCCTAGGTACTCTTATATGTAAATTTTAAATAGCAGTTCACTCTGTAGTCAAAACATGCAAAGTCACATTCCACCAATTCAAACCAACAAAATGATATATATTTAATTTAGACCTTTGTTCTCAAAGTATGAAAGCAGTAGTTTTATCATCCAGAAGCTTTTTAGAAATTTCAAATCTTGGATCCACCCTAGACCTCCTAAATCCAAATCTGCACTTTTAACAGGATCCCAGGTAAAGCAAATGTACATAAAGTTTCAGAAGCTCTGCTCAAGCCCAAGGATGTACATTGGAATCACTTGGAAAAAATGCATCTGCTAAGCTCCCAGGTCAGATTTACTGACAACAACTCTCTAAAAGTAAGATCAAGAATTGCTAAAAATTTTAACTGGTGATTTTGATAAAATGTCAGGACTAGGAATGTAACAGTGTGCAGCTAGGGCCCCACCCCCCAAAGAAGGATTTCTAACAAGGTCAAGAACCCAGGGGGGTGGGAAGGAAATATTAAAAATATAGGATGTCCTCACCCCCACAAATCTTAACTGGGGATGGAACACGTGGAGCAGGGCCATTAAGAGTTATTTTGCATATCAACAGTTTTGAAAATAACCATAAAATGGTTATTTAACATGTTTATTAACTTTTGGCCGGCTTCATAGATATGTTAAGTAGCTGTGGCCTTGCTTTGAGCCAGGGAGATGGGAATGACTTTGACCTATGAAAAACTGGGAGGCAACTCGCCCTGATTACAGTGCCTGAGTGAGAGAATGGTTCGCTCCATGCCACAGGGCCATGCCTGCCTGGATTTACTATGGCAGCCCAGAAAAGCTAGAAAATATGGGAATGCTGGCAAGTGTAGCTGATTTTGGGAGGAGTCGGAAATGGGATTGCAAGAAAGATTAGCATTGGGAATTAAAACTGAGGCATGGCAGCCATGAGTGTGGAACCACGCAGTTTTGGGGGAACCATGAGTTTTGGGGGCTACCCTTTGCTACCCAGCTTAGGAAGCAGGAGAGACAATGCCGGACTAGGGATGGGGACAATGTGAGATCTTGCAGGGAAGGAAAGTGGTGAAAGGACTCTTGCTGGTAGGCCATAAGAAGGTGCCACATGGTTTTGGATTAAGAACTGGAGATTGCAGCGACATAGCTGATGGTGCTAAGAACCATGGCAGGTCTGCTGGGTGAGCATGGATTACTGGGAATAACTGGGAGCTAGCTGAACCACAGACTTCTATTGTTTTTCCTGAGCTATGGCACCCCTGACTGGGCAAAGGGGGGAACTGTGTGTGTTTGTAGGAGTTTTAAGGGACTTTGGGATTTTAACAAAGACATTAAGTCATTACTCTAAGTCTATATAACTTTTGAATAAATAGTTCCCTTCCTTTGCACAAAACTCTGGCATTGAGAGCCATAATTCCCTGGCAGTGGGCAAGATGAACCTAGTACAGGGGCACCCCAGGAGAGGAGGGTCTATTCAGTACAGTATTTTGACCCCTCACCATGGGTCCATTCTGTAACAGGAATAACTGATAGAAGGGACTTTTTAGTAACACAGTGATTTACCTCTGACCCTAATTTGCTAAACCACTCACTTATCTTCATTTTATATAAGCAGACTTTTTTTAAGAATTAAAATAGTAGATTTTATGGGAAAAGATTCAAATATAGAAAGTATCTCAGTAGGATAAAGATTGTCTAAAAAGAATATTTGTAGAAATAGTTTCATATTAATAATCTTTTTGAAAAGGAGAAATAAATGAAAGAATTCTTTCTTGCTGAGTAGTAAGTAGCCAATGTGCTCAACTATTATTAGACCTCTACAGAAGATGACATAGAGTTGGCTAAGTACAGTGAGGTGACACAAACCTGTATGAATATAGGATGAATACTAACACCTGAAATCCATCCATTTATTTATTTTTTTCTTCTCATGTATTTATTTTGACAAATATTTGGTTTTATTGAATGCATCCTAAGTGTGGAACTCTGCACCAGGAACTTGAATAAGCTGACCTATAAAATGTGAATGCAACATTCATACTCATTCTCACAGCTGCATTGAAATCAATTAGATTGAATAGAGGATAGAGCTATTTCTTGGATAAACCTATAATTTTAATAAATGACAGAATAAGCAGAGTGACTCTACCTCTATTTCACTTCTCTTTTCTGCCATTAAGAATGATATACTAATAACAAAGGGTAGGTCAAACATTGTATTAAAGGAATTAAAACCCAAAAAAGAAATAGTCTAGAGAACACATAGTTACTGCAAATTGTCATGCTGGCAAAATTACCTGCCAATGCATGGCAAAATCTTTCACATGTGTTCCCAGAAATACTGCAAGCATAGTGAATGTTACCATGATGAGTAACACTTGCCTTAGGGTTTTGACTTCCAGTACTTGCCCTTTTCACTGCACCATGCAACCACTACATCCCCCTGATATTCTTTAACTGAATTTCCTCAACAGCCCTTTTGTTACAAATAGCACAAAATGGCATTTAACCTAGTTGCACTGAAAATGCTGTTAATCCAAAATTAAGGGATAATACCACCTACAAGGTTTTCGGTTCATTGTTAGTGATGGGCTACATTCAGTGGTACGCTGCAGCTAGTTCTTATAGGTTCAGGAGATCTGAGTGTTGCAAAACCCTTCCCAGCCCTAAATTCAGCACCATCCCATTGGGTAGCTTGACAATGGTTATGGTGGGAAAATTTACACTAAGAAAAATCAGTAGAAGTTACAGTGTTTTCCTTAAGAGCTGGTTTCTCAGCACATCATTGGACATTCCTGGTGAGTATATTGGATAATACCAATTAAAAATGCTCTGCAGAACAAAAATACAAGAAAACATAAAAATTGTTTAATTTTCCTGAAGTTTTTGGCTTATTTTGGTTTGTTTTGTTTCAAAATACCACTCTTTCTTTTGCAACTGCTATCATTCTTAAAGAGACCTTTATAGTTTTTCTGAATAAGATATTGCAATAGCCTCCTTAATTCCTTTGACTTCATATATTAACTAATTCTTGTAACTTCATGGATTAATATGGAATAAAATGTTTCTGAATATTTTATAAATGGATTCATTTGCTATATATTGTTTTACTTCTGATGTCTTTTGTTCAACATTATGCTATTGAGAACTATCCATATTGTTGCACTAAACTAGAGTTTATTCATTTTCATTGCTGTGTAATATGCCCTATAATATACCACAATTTTATTTTCCATCTACTGTTCATAGACATTTGAATTTATCCTGTTTGGGGCTATTGCAATTGCATATTTATGGCCCACAGACATATGAAAGGATGCCCAATATCACTAACAATCAGAGAAATGCATATTAAAACCACAATGAGATATCACCTCCCACTTTTCAGAATAGCAATCATAAACAAATCAACAAGCAACATGTGCTGGCAAGGATGTGGAAAAAAGGGAACCTTAGTGCACTGTTGGTGTTACAGTGAAATAAGCAACCAGAGGAGCAATAAAGGCAGGGCCCTCACCAGTACAATCCAGCAAAGAACTTCACACAGGAGGATGAAAGCAAAAGTTCATGCAGTGACCGAGTCATCCTGAGCCTGGTTTGATAAGGCTGCCAGGAGTCCCAGACAAGAAGTAAAACTATGATAGTGCTGGGAGGGGGGCCCTTGAAAGGCTGTGTGTATCATCCCCACTAGATGGGAAAAGGAAAACCTTGAGACTGTGTGTTCATCCCAAGGCCTGGAAGCAAGAAGGGGAAAGAGGGACTACAGTGCCCAAGGAAAAATCCTTAAAACATCTTTGGTTAACTGCCTATTTCCCATAATGATTCAAAATGAACAAATAGACTCTAGAGCAAAATAAGAATTTGGACCAACAGACCCCCACCCATACCTATGTTTGGGTAGTCACATCTCCCTGAAGGAAGCTGACACTACTTTTACCTGCCAATAAAAGTGGAACTTCTTCACCCCCACCCCACCAACAATATAAGTCCTCAGAACAAAAGACTCACTCTCTTCTCTTGACCTCATTGCTGTCTTGCCACATGGGGGACTATAGGGAACTGTTCCACATGTGTGGGAATGTAGCCCAGCCCCCAGTCAGAAAGGCCAGTGGTGAGCAAGGTCTGGCACACAGGAGCCACACCCATGGATAGGTTCTTCTGTGGGGAATCAGGCCTGCATTATACCTAGGCTGCTATGAGACTTGCTTTTGCTAAAACTCCCTCACCCTGGATTGAGGCAGCAAATGCTTACTGCATATTTCTAAAGTGATCTGTGCTAAACCTCCCAAGTATGGAATGCAGCCAGTTCAACCACTTTGCCCCTTGATCTGTAACATTCTTCTCTTTAAAGTAACTAGCACCATTCTTCCTTTGCTATCTATAAAAGGTCATCACCTACAGAAAACCTGTACATAGTAAATGAGGGCCATCCTCAATGTAATGTACCCAGAAAAGCAATAATAGCCTGTCCCAGCAGGGGCCAGGCCCTCTCTTTCACTTAGGGAGCAGCCATGCCTTCCCTGTTTCTCCACAGGATTTCTGTGGTCCATGTGAATTTGTCTCTTGCAGCCATGACTCACGGATCCTGCTGGCCAGGATCTGCATCAGGGAACCCCTGGCCAGCTGACCTCTGGCTTGAGGAAGGCCCTGGCTGCCCCTTTTGGCCACCTGGCTTCTAGATACCTGGCCTCTGGCCACCCTTGCTTTGCTTTCCTATTAGAATTTAGCATTAATAAACTTTTCTTGCACTCTAGTAGGCTTGATGGTCTGTAATTCTTTACTGTGTCAGTGAGAAAAACTGAGTTTCTGGGAGTTTCTCCTGGACCATTGGTGGGAATGCAGACTGGTGCATCCACTGTGGAAAACAGCATGGAATTTCCTCAAAAAATTAAAAATGGAACTGTCTTTTAACCCAGTGATTCCATTGCTGGGAATATACCCTAAGAATCCCAAAACACCAGTTCAAAAGAACTTATTTGCCTCTATGTTCATAGCACTGCCATATACAATAGCCAAGTGTTAGAAATAGCCTAAGTACCCATCAGTACATGAATGGATTAAAAAACTGTGGTACATTTGTACAATGGAATACTATGCAGCAGAAAGAAAGAAAAAGGAATTCCTATGCTTTGGGACAGCATGGATGGAATTGGAGACTATTATGCTAAGTGAAATAAGCCAGTCAGTGAAAGACAAATACTATATGATGTCATTAGTAAGAGGAATCTAATGAACAAAATAGAATCAGAGATTAAATGAGCAATTAATGAGCAAAACAGAATCAGAGACATGGAAACAGAACAGACTGACAGCTGCCAGGAGAAAGTGGTGGGGGGGGGTGGGAGGGAGAATGGTAGAAAGAAGGGGAAGGGACTAGTCAAAGAACACTTAAGAATTACCATATATATGGACAACAGTGTGGAGATTGACTGTGGGAGCAGGGGGTGGGATGGGCAGAAGAGAGAAAAGGGGGAAAATTTGGGACAACTCTAATAGAATAAGCAAGAATAAAAAAGAAAAAATTGAATACAATGCAATAAATATAAAAATCAACTGCATACTTATAAAATGCATTTCTATTGGATATATCTAGTACTAAAATATCTCAATCAAAGAATAGGTATATGTTCAATTTGAGCAAATACTGCTAAAGAGTTTTCCAAAATGCTCTAGCAATTTATATTCTTATCAGCAATGTATAAGAATTGAGTCATTCTACATTTTCATAGTCACTTGACATTGCCAACCTTTGCTTTTTGCCATTCTGGAGGATATGTGGTGGACTCTCACTGTAGTTCTAATCTGTGTGTCTCTGATAAGCAAGGAGGTTGAGCATCTCCTCAATGTTCATTGATCATTGAAATGTGCTCCTTTTTGAAGTTCCTCTTCAGGGTGGTTTTTTTTGGTTTGTTTGTTTGGTTGGTTGGTTTTTGTTTTTGCCAATTTTTCAGTGGATTTGACTGTACTTTTTTATTGACTTATACAAGTTCTGGAAATGAACCCTTAGTCAGATGTAAGTATTGAGAGTGTGTTCTAATCTGTAAATCTTCCTTTTCACTCTATTAATAGAATCTTTATTATTAATGGTAATATTTCAATTTCAATATAGTAAAATTAATGCATTTTGTAGTAAACAAAAATTATATTTTATGTTTTACTATCCATATTTAGATCTAATTGCTCTGGAACTTATGTGTATGAGCTAGAAGTCAGATTTCCACAGATACACCTACTATAGATAACAAATTATTCCAGAATTTTCTGAAATAGATGCTCTTTTTACATAACCTTAAAGTATCTTCTTTTTCATAATTCAAATGTCCATAGGTGTATGAACCTGTTTCTAGAATCTCTAAGTCATTGGTTTATCTATCCTCACATAAATGGCTTATGGCAATGTAGTTCATAATAAATCTTGACATATGACATAGTGTGCCTGCCATATGTGCTCATTTTCATCAAGATTGTCTTAGTTACTATTGAAAGTTTAGTTTAGATATATGTACATTTTATAAATACTTTTCCTATTTACACACACACACACACACACCTGCAATTTTGAGAGAGATCATATTGAATTTATTATGTTGCCCATTTTATAATGTATTTGTTAGGTTTTAATATCAAGATTACCAGAATCACACAAACTGTCTTGATAAGTATTCCATTTTATTTACTCTCTAGAAAAAAAAATTTAAGACTGATATCATTGTCTCTTTCACTTTTTGTTAGAGACCATAAATGTTTGGGAGAGAGCACATGGGCATGGAGTTTTCTTTTAGGAAAGACTTTGAATAACAAATACAATTTATTTCATAGATACAAGACTAATCTTTTCTTCCCTCTCTGTTGAGGAAAATTAGGTAAGTTGCATTTTGCAGAATTTTGTCCATCCTGTTAATGTGTAGTCATAAACATTTCTACCTTACAGTATTTTTTTAATCTGTACATTTCTTTATTCTTTTTCTCCTATTTTGGGGGGTTAATTTTCTGTTCTTTTCCTAATTTCTTGATATGGATGCTGAAAAAATTGATTGTAATTTATAATATACACATTTAAGTCTATACATTTCTCTCTAGACATGTATATGAATATACACCATGCATTTTCAAACATGTTATTTTCATTATGATTCACCTGCAAATACTTTCTAATCTTCATTATGATTTCCTCATTGAATCATTACTTATTTACAAGTAAAGTTCTTAATTTCCAAATGTAAAGGAATTCTTTTTTAAACACTTTTTTATTGTTCAAGTACAGTTTTCTGCCTTTACTCCTCTACAACACCCCAGCCCTCCTCACCTCCCTTCCTGTTTCCACCTCCCTTTGTTATTGTCCATGTGTCCTTTATAATAGTTCCTGCAAACCTTTCAACCTTTTCCCCTATAATCCCCTCCCCTCTCCCTTCTGGTCACTGTCAGCCTGTTCTCACTTTCAGATCTTTATTATATTTTGCTTGCTTGTTTCTTTTATTAAATAGGTTCCTGTTAAAAAACAGCATATGGTATTTGTCTTTTACTACCTGGCCTATTTCACTCAGCACAATGCTTTCCAGTTCCATCCATGCTGTCAAAAAGGGAAGGAGCTCCTTCTTTGTGCTTCATAGAATCCCATTGTGTAAATGTACCATAGCTTTTTGATCTATTCATTTACTTAGGCACCTAGGTTGCTTACAACCTATTGTAAATTGTGCTGCTATGAACATTGCAGTACATAGGTTGTTTTGAACTGGTGTTTCAGGGTTTTTAGGATATAATCCTAGCAGTGGAATTGCTGGGTTCCATTTTTAGTTTTCTGAGGAAATTTCATACTGTTTTCCACAGTGCTTACACCAGTCTGCAGTCCCACAAACAGTGCACTAGGGTCCCCTTTTGTCCACAACCTCTCCAACACTTGTTTGTTGCTTTGTTTATGATGGCCATTCTGACCGCTATGAAGTGGTATCTCACTGTAATTTTAAATTGCATCTCTCTGATAGCTAGTGATACTTACCATCTTTTCATATGTCTCTGGACCCTCTGTATGTCCTGCTTGGAGAAGTGTCTGTTCAAGTCCTTTGCCCATTTTTTAAGTGGATTGCTTTTCTTCTTATAGTGGAATCATATGAGTTCTTTATGTATTTTGGAGATCAAACCCTTGTCTGAGCTATCATTGGCAAATATGTTTTCACATTTGGTTGGTTCTCTTTTCATTTTAATACTGTTTTTTTTTTAGCTATACAGAAGCTCTTTATTTTGATGAGAACTCATTTGTTTATTTTTTCCTTTGTGACCCTTGCTCTAGGGGACAAATCAGTGAAAATATTGCTGTGCATTTAGAAAGCAGCGAGCTTGTGGGAGGTCAGATTATGAGATAAAGGGAGACTAAAGGATAAAAAATAGTGTGTGAGAGAATAGAATTAAGCACCACAGTAGTAAAGCTCAGGAAACACTGGAGTGAGCTAAAATTCAAGAAGGGTGCTGTGTAGTATTTACAATTGTATGAAACAGCAATTATTTACAATAGTAATGGAGCAACAATCATATGACAGAATCTATGAGATCAAGATAACAAAAATAGGAAGTACAGGACCTAGAGTAGTGTGCTATTAGAACAGAAGTGAAGTGAAAGATGGAAAATTAAAAATACACTATGAAAGAGAAAAGAAGGGAAACCAGTCAGACAATGCAATTTAACAAACCAAGTGAAGAAGACTAAACAGAAAGAAGAGAAATAAAAAAAATACTAATAAAATGAAATATGTAAGAATAATGAAAAAATAATAATACAAATATACAATAATTTGCAAGTTCTCTGGGGCAGCAAAGTGAAATTTGTCTCACCATCTCAGTTGTTAGGATAACCCTCTTTGGGTCTAACTGTGGTCTTTTCGCAGCTCTAAGTTTTATTGTCTAACTTGTGGGAATTAAAAAAGAAAAGGAGCCTGGCTGGTGTGGCTCAGTGGACTGAGCACTGGCCTGTGGACCAAAGGGTCGCCAGTTCAATTCCTAGTCCAGGCACATACCCAGATTGTGGGCAAGGTCCCCAGTTTGGGGCACATGAGAGGCAATCACACATTGATTTTTCTCTCCCTCTCTTTCTCCCTTTTTCCCCTGTTTAAAGATAGATAAATAAAATCTTTAAAAAATAAATAAAATAAAAATTAAGAGAAGGAAGGAAGGAAGAATAAAAAAGGAAAGGAAGGAAGAAGAAATAAAAAAAGAAAGAAGGAAAGGAAAGGAAGATGGATTTTTTTTTAAAAAGTCTTCTGCTGGCTTTAGTCCAGCCAGGCCAGTTCTGCTGGTCTTCTTGGCTGCAACAGGCTGAGGAGGAATTGGTTTTGCTTTTCTCCCTTCCTGAGCTGCACTTTTCACAGTTACCCATCCTCCAGCCCTGTTCCTCAGTTCACTGTAGGGCCCCCAGTGCCCTTCTGCACCCAGCCTATGCCTTCAGTCCACCAGCTGCACTGTCCTTGATGTGCATCAGTAAGGGGTAACTCACACACCACCATCTCACTCTTTGCTGTCCTAGATGCCATGGACTTTCAGCACCCCTTCAGAGTAGTTCAGCCCCACCAATGAGTTAAGTCTTTCTGGGGATTGCTTACTCCCTTAGTCTTGCAACTCTCCTCTGCAGGGGCATCTCTAACTCCCTCATAGAGAGCCAGTAGTCCTGCAGGGCCCTGGGTGCAGTGGCCAGGTGGGAGGTGCCTCTTGGTGGCAGGGTCAGGCGTCCTCCATCTGGGGTATCTGGGCTGGACCTGGACACTCTGCCTCATTGCTGGGGCAGGAGGGGCAGCCACCAGGCTGCATGGTCAGGTGCACATAGTACCTAGGGTTTTGGGTGTGAGCTCATGGCCAGGTGGGGGTAGGGGCACAGGAGGTCAGGGTGGCTGCTTTGGAGAATTCCCCAAACAGCCACTGAATGCCTCTTTTTTCTCTTTCTCTTTTGGGAAAATCCCTCCTATTCAAGCCTGCCACTCTATACAAGGGCCTGGCCTCTCACATAGCCCAACTCTCCAACCAGACCAGGGACTGACTGGGTCAGGGTTTGTCACTGCCCAACTCTCCCCAGCCAGCATCCACAGTCTCAGTGGGTGCACACTGCCCCTGTGTGTTTGCCACTTCATTCTTATTTCCTCCCTGCGACTTCAAGCCTCCAGATCCCTCATGGAGCTGCTCAAACCTTGTTTGGCAGGGGAGGGAGCCATTGACCCAGCTCTCTCCCAAGAATCCTGTGGCAGACCCAGTGGGCACTAGACCTGGGGCTGCAGCCACCCTGGTCACTGCACTGGTCCCAGAGACCTCATTGTCTTGAAGCACTCTTCTTACTGTCTGATTTTTCAATGTCCTCTACAATGTTTGGTCTCCAATCTTCTTATATGCTGGGATATTGTTAGCTGTTCACTCTGTTCCTCAGAAGATCAACTAGGTATTTCACCCATGCACATAGGGAAGTGGACTCCTCTCTCACCTATCTCACCTCCATCTTCCCCCAATATAACCCAAATATGAGGGAATTTTCTAGTTACCTTTCTTATTATTTCTAACATCATTCCATTTTACTGTGGTTAGAGAACAAACATATTTGGTATGATGTGAATTCTCTTAAATCTGTTGAGACTTTTTCATGACCTTTCATATTGTTCATTCAGTAATATCCCATGTTCACTTAAAAAGAGTGAGTGTTCTAAAGCTTTCTATACAGCATTGTGTATAGTCAGTTAAGTCAAGTTTGTTAATATGGTACTCTAGTCTTGGTGACTTTTTTGACTTCTTGTTCTATTGGGTTACTGAGACAAATGTACTAAAGTTATCTATTATAAATGCAGCATTGTATATTTCTCCTCACATCACTTAATTTTCCCTTGTATGACTAACTTGTTATTAAAAACCCTATAAAAATTGGCATCTTAAACAATTAGATGTGAAAATCAAAACAGATCTCTTTATTTCAATTTTTATTAATAAAGCATAGTTATATCCTACTTATATCTTAATTGATATAGTGTGATAGACAAAAATGAACAAGTTTCTGCTCCTCATCATGGTAGGCTCACAATTGTACATGTCAGACACTAGTACAGAGGTCTGTAAGCCAGAAAACACTGGATTCAGGGCTATTGCTGAGGACTGACACTGATGAATAACAAGCAAGAGCTCAGGTTTTGTTACTCTGTGTATGTACCAAAATAGCTATGGTACCATCATTAACACAATGGCCATGGAAGAATTGCAGGTGAAATATTAAAATGAAAATAACCAATATGCTCATTTTGCTACTGCAACAGTGAAAATATAACTGACAACAAAACTTTTATAATTCTTGGGCATGAAGAAAACCTTAAGTATCAGATATAATTAATTGAGTTCCTTGGAAATAGAAACTGTGCCTTGTGGATTATTTTATTCTGAGCACTGAGTCTTCTACTTGGCACTTGGTGACAGTCAGTAAATATTTATTGAAGGAAATTCTTAGTCCTGTTTGAACAGAGAGGAAAAAACAGTAAGTCACGTTTCAGTGAGCCAGGAAACCCATGACAGCACAAGTAGGTCTCTAAGGCATCAGGAAATAATCACATTTGCCCCAGCAGAATACAAAAAGTACAAGACAGGAAAAGATACCTATAATAAGATCACATCTCCTATGACTATTAACTTCTGATGTTATTGATCATTGGAGGAAAAGGTTACATTCATCAGCCCTGGAAACTAGATTACCTATGATAAGATAAATCTGGGAACCTTAATGTTTCTTTTTTCCTCCTGCTCTTCTCCTGGTGTGCTGACCTAAAATGGCTCCCCTCTGATTACCCTCCAGAGGCAGCATTCATTCTCAAGAATGACTAATGAAGTTACAAAAAAACAAAATATATATTTAACTCAGAGCCTCATGGATTAGTCTCCATTGCCATATATTTTCAGAGGTAATTACTTTTAAAGTCATATGCCCTTTAGAAAGCTCCCTGGTCATGTAACATCAGAAGAGAGAAGTCAAATCTAAGAAGAGAGGAGAATTGAAACACAGGAGTTCAGGAATCAAGTCTCAGTGTGCTTGTACAGTGGGTTGTTCACAGGAAACTTGTCAGGCAAGCATGGCTTATACCCAGTGCTTTTACTCTGTCTCCTCACCTCTTGCTCTCCCCTCTCCTCTCCTCTGGTCTTCCTTCCCTTCCCTCCTCTGTCGGCCCCTCCCCCTTTCCTCTTCCTCCTTCTTTCTCATACTCCTCCCTTGTCCTCCTTCACTTCTGTTTACTCTTCCTCCTCCTCCTTCTTCTTCCTCTCTCTCTCCCTTCCCACCTCTCACTTCACCTTAATACTAATTTCTGGATAACCTTCTCTTTCACCCTACTCAGACCCTATTCCCCACAAAGACTACTCACAGACTGTTGTCCTTGATCTCTCCTTTATTAAAATTAATTTCAGCTGAGATGTTCAAAACTATCAATTGTATCTTTTCTGGTTTGGTTTATTTGATTGTTTAATTTTTTCAGTTAATATTTTAACAATGGTTTTCATTTGAATACATTCAGAGTGGAAAATGCCTTCAATCTGATTAAATATGTTAAAAAATTGCAGATACTGATAAGCTTAAGTTTTTATACTCTGAAAAGAGTAGAAGAATATTTATCAAATTGGTATGAATAAGCAAATGGATGAAGAGATGAAAAAAATTTCATTTGGATTTACCAGTCAAGATGGCAGCATAGATAAATTCAGTACTTGGAGCCTCCCACAACCACATCAAAATTACAAATAAATTAAAAGATACCCATCATTCAGAATGTTTGAAGTTTAGCAGAATAGAAGTTTAATAACTAAGGATATAAAGAATAAGCCACATCGAGACTGGTACGAGAAGTGGAGACAGAATATGTTGCTCTCACACCCACATGTGGCAGATAAAAATAAGGAGGGATGTGTTGACTTTGGCAGTCTCCCCTAAGGAAAAAGGGGGTCCCAGCCCCATACCAAATCCTCCAGCACAGGGTTCTAGTACCAGGAAAAGAAGTCCTCACAATTTCTGTCTGTAAAAGCCAGTGAGGATTATGGCTGAGTGAGATGAAGGGTTTCTGAGTTCCAGGCATTCCTTTTAAAGGGCTCACACATGAACTTAATTGGATCACTGTCTCTGAGACAGCAGCTCCAAAGGCACTAGGGACATATGGGTAGGAACTGAATTTTTTGGCATACAAGGTGAAACATGTGCATAGATAACACAGAACATTTTAAGGTTTGCCAGATGTAAGAGGATTTGGGGGATGAGTAAAAAAGATGAAAGGATTGAGAATTACAAATTGGTAGCTACAGATTACTCATGGGGATGTAAAATACAACATCGGGAATATAGTCTATAATATTGTAATAACTATATATGGTGTCAGATGGGTGCTAGATGTATCAGAGTGATCACTTACATAGCATATCAATGTTTGATCATCGGTTGTATACCTGAAATTGATAGAACATAGCATGTGAACTGTATTTTAAAAATAAAAAATAGGAAGTGAAAAATAAAATAAAATAAAATAAATAATTCAAATTATTAGGTTCATATTATCTCAACTATCTGAATGATACAGACCTCAGTGGCATAGTTCCCTCAGAAAGGCATGAAATCATGGAAAGTTGGCTTTCACTCAGGCAATACCTTAGAGTCACTTAGGGGTACGAGAGAACAATCAATGTCTTGCCCAATATTTATTGCAAATTTCTCACTTATTTGACTCAACCAGAGTATCTTCATTTAATCCTTAGATCCATAGGGTGATTGAGTCTTAGACTTCTCTTTTGTAAATTGTGAATGATAATTATTTTATAGGGTTGTGGTGAAGTTTTAAGCAGAAAAACAGATGTTAACTAAGAAAATAGTGCATAGTAATGCTGTTAATGGAAGTATTATTTTCATCTTGTAATTCTTGAGCCTTGAAGCAATCTCTCCCACTTCTTATCTACCATAATATTTGTATCACTGCCTTTCTGACTTTCTTTCTTAAAGACTTAAAAATAACTTCAAAAGGAAGCAGACTGTATAGTGAGGGCCTAGAGCTGGAGAAGAGTAAATGTTCTCCAGTTTTTTCTGTAGTCTTTGAAACTTCTGGGAGACAAAGAAATTATTTATAGCTTTGACATCTTTTGTAGGCCAAGTGAGTTGCAAGAGAGCTTTCCTTAGCTGTTAAATATTTGGAGTCTTTATCAAACAATGCAGTGTCCCCAGTGCACACAAGAGAATTTTTCTGTATCCTTGTCAGAGCCCAGAGCTACAAAGAGCCAATATGGAAACCAGCATAGTGACATCTGTACATTTGGTAATGATCTCTCAGCAGAAATGAGGGCCTTGAAATAACAGCCTTGGCAGGTAAGTCAACAAGGTTGCCAAAATACTTTTGTAGGCCAAAACAGATGGCATTTCATCCTGCTTTTCCAACTGGCTTCTGATATTTTTAAGTCACTAGAAGAAGCAATTCAAGGAGTAGTAATTACCATGTGCTTTCCTCAAAAATCAGCTCTTTCGGGGAAACACCAACTACTTCTTTTGGTTTATAATTGTCTAATCTTCGTTTGGCAGCTGGCCACCGCTACCTCTAGGAGATCTGCTTCTGAGTGAGCTGTATCCCACCCAACATATGGTCTTGAATCTGGGCACTGTATGTTCACAGCTTTGGACAAAGTAGTCTAAGTACTGCCAGTCTACAGAGATATGAGATCTGGCTTGCTTATATCTAGGCAATGACTTACCCTGAAATACTTGCTGGGTTGAGGCTGGCTGATTGTAATATTAATATTGATATTGATATTCAAGTCCCTCTTGCCTCACTAAATTATTGAACCAATACAAACCAGTGGAGCTCCAGGACTTCACTGATTCCCAAGATTTTCCTTGCCTTCTGTCATCCAAATCTGTTGCAAAAACAAATACTGTCAATTTACCTTGCAAATACTATTTGAATACATCCATTTCTCTCCATCTCCACTCTGTCTGTCTCAACTGCCATCTTTTCTCTTTTGATCTACTTTAATGTCACCTAACTAACTATGTACTCTCCACTCTCAAGTCATCTCCCACACACAGTAGCAAGAGTCATCTTTTAATGTGTAAATGGGATCACATCACTGTTGAACCTAATATCTTTAATGACTTATTTTATTTAACTACAAATCTATTATTGTGTCCCACTTCTTCTTTATTGAACTGCAAGTTCCATGAGGGCAGAGACTGTATTTATGTTGCTCACCACTGAATTATGCATTGTATCATTAATTGAACAGATCAGCCTAACTACAATCCAGCATTCTTTATAGTAGACTCACCACAACATTAAGGGAATGAACTTCTATCTCAACTCGGGAGATTTTTTAGACAAGACCCAAATAGCTGAAGCCTAGAAGCATGAGAGAACAGTGGTGGCAATGTCCCTGTCCCATTTTTGCAGCATAGGATGCAATGGGAGCATTACTGAAAGCAGTATCCAGATGGAGCTCCAGGCTGGACACAAACTGAAAATAAGTCAACAAACCAAATAGAGATAGACAAAGAAGAGAAATGTAAAGAGGCAATTAAAATGAAGAACAAAGAGAAGCTTTAAAAAGAGCTTTTGAATCAGATGCTGGAAATAAGGACTTGAGAAATTCTGATCTTAAGAGTAGACACAGAGTCATAGACCTTAATATTCATGGCATGACCCTGCTGAGGATGAGTAGTGTCAGGAGCAACATGCACACAAGTTGCCAACTCTCACCATCATCTAAAATCTATACAATTCACTTTAAAATGAACTTACTATTCACTTATTTCCTCACTACCTATTCATTCATTCATTCATAATACAATATTTATTGAGAACCTGTGAATATCTTTGGAAACATTAAAACACACTAAAATGAAGCTTATTTCAAAGTTTCCGGCTCTCTTTGTTACAAGAAGACCGATTTTCCCATTTCTAATAATCTTTCTTTCATTCATCACTCAAGCAAGATTCAGCCAGTCTGTCTGTCATCTAGGGTTTTCTAAATTTCCATTTGGTTTCCCTTATTTAAGCTCTCTTTGCATTTACAATAGCTTCATATCCTTTAAACTCTGAAGCATGCCTGTGTTATTTTCAGATTCTATACATATCTTAAGAACTGGCACATTTTATTATATCTGCTGTGTTTTTCCCATGGAACTTAGCTCAGATATGCACACATTGCATAAGTGCCTGGTAAGTATTTCAGATATATTGACTGGTTAGTAGGGTTGTTATCACCAGATCAGAACTCTAGTTGAGGTAGTTATCTTATTCTCTAGTTAATTAAGATATATGAGAAAACCTTTCTGACCAGTTTTAGACTTTCATTGCATCTGTCAACCAAAACGCATTTCCCTGCCTCCTAGCTGGATCCTATAGCGTCCCTTCGGATCACAGAGCCACTGGTGTATGCCTGTTTATACATTTGGTTACTGGTTGCCTTGAATTCTTCCATGTAATCAATTGAGTAATTCGAAAATTTCAAAAGTGAATACATTTTAAGTACACACACATACATTTAGAGACATTGATAAAATGGTATTTTTTCAAGTTTATTACACTTCTCTTTTTAATTTTTAAAAGCAACACAGGGATATTGGAAATTTTTGACAGAGCAAAGAAAATCTTTTTTTTAAAGATTTTATTTATTTATTTTTAGGGAGGGAAGGGAGGGGGGAGAGAGAGAGAGAGAGAGAGAGAGAGAGAGAGAGAGAGAGAGAGAGAGAGAGAGAGAGAGAGAGAAACATCAATGTGCGGTTGCTGGGGGTTATGGCTTGCAACCCAGGAATGTACCCTGGCTGGGAATCGAACCTGGGACACTTTGGTTCCCAGCCCGCACTCAATCCACTGAGCTACACCAGCCAAGGCTAAAGAAAATCTTTATAATCCCAGCTTCACAATAAATGTTGCATTTCACAAATATGTTTGCATTTTTGTACATTTCTATACACTATTTTTATCTATCCATTTTGGAGCCTGTCCTTTTTTCCATTTCATATTGAAATCTACAATGACAAACTTATCTGTTGTCTCATATTCTTTGTTATCTTGTTTGCTTCAAATACGTCAACTTTCTTTGAGAGGATAAATAAAATAAAGGGAAGGGCAGAGTATTGACTATTATATCAGAAACATTTTCTGTGTTGTTGTACATCCTTCCAACAATTATTTTAAATATTTCTTTAGAATTCTATGAACCACATGTACACTTTAACTGTTAATAATATTGTAACCAATAATTTAGGTGCAAAGGCAGTGAAGTGAACACTATACTTTATTTTGGCATGTGTAACTGGCCTCCTGCCCCCAAATGTCTGTCATCAGGTCACTTAGGCACATAAACACCTGCAGGTGGTCAGAAGAGGAATATCAATCTTGAAGGGAAAAGAAGGAAGGACGGAAAAAGAAGTATAAAAGGGCCTCTCAAGTGGAGTCTTCTTTGGGTTCAATTGCTTTTGCACCTTTTTCTTGCTCTTTGTACAGAGTTGCAAGTGTGACATTTTAAAGTTAGTTTTTATAGAAACAAATGTCAGAAGAGGTGAGTCATCCTAATATCTCTAAAAATAAACCCAAGTTGTCAAAGAAATCAAACTTGGCCCTCCAGCTTAGCAGTGAGAGAGCAAGAGTCTTCCTACCCATGAGCTGTGTAGCTGCTTGAGGTAATCTTAAAATTTGAGGGCAGATGGCACTGGAAAGGCTGAAAATAAGAAGCAAACAGAACTAAAAATTTAGGTTTCATTTAAGTGGAAAGTGGGCCTCAGGAAATGCACTACATTGAAGAGAGGAATGATTTGACTATTTCAAATGAGGGCCGAGATAGGCTTCCTAAGGGAACGCCCTTGCTTGCTCAGATTTGAAATGTGTAGCCTTGTCAACAACCCAGACATGTGATAATGAGCATCTATAGTGATCTGAGGTCAGAGGGAGAAAAAGAACCTCTGAATCCTTCAGTAGGATATTTGGGATCCCAAGCTATGCCCAATATGTGCCCTTATGTAGACACATCGATGTCAAAAGGAATAAAAACTGAGTTCCAACTATAGGGATGGTAAAGCCACCTGTTTTCTGCTTCTTCTCACATTCCTCTGTAGCTCTCTCTCCTATGTCATCCAGATGGTCAGTATCCTTTAGCATCCTTGAGAATACTCTCTTGAGTGGTCAAGGTTTTGTGGTTTTGTTTGTTGGTTGTTTGGTTTTAATTGAGAACCTCCCTGCCCTCTACTAGGGACTGATGACACAGTGGTGGGCAAGATAAAATCCCTGCTATCATGGAAGTTACATTTTACGGTGAAAACCAGACAGTAACAAATATATGGCATAATTTCATGTATCATAAAGGTAGAGTAAAATAATAGTGATTTATTGAGTATGTGTTGCAGTAGGGAGGTCTTAGAAATGTTCCTTCTTTTATTTTACATATATATGTGTGTATACACACACACACACACACACAAACACACATTTCACACATGCTTGTGGTATATATTCAGAAGTACAAGAAGACATTCAGTTGAAAGGAGCCGTGCTGTGCCACCTGGTGTTTGGCCATGCAGTACACCTTAGGAGGCAGACACAGTTACTGACTTCTCAAGTATCCTTTCAAAGGTATTCCGTGCAAACAAAATAAAAACAAAACAAAAACCTCATGGACACAGACAACATCACAGTGATTACCAGAAGAAAGGGGAGAGGTAGAAGAAGGTATGGGGGGATAAATGGTGATGGATGGGGACTTAACTTGGGGTGGTGAACACACAATACAATATATGGATGATGTATTATAGCACTGTATACCAGAAATGTACATAATGTCATTAACCAACCCCAATAAATGCAATAAAAAGCTATTCTATGCATTTGAAAGTATAAATTAATTTACATACTTATGGATATATACTATTTTATTATAAAAAACTTCAATCTATAGCAATTTGAATGCATTTTATAGTAAATATTCAAATACCCACTATTTAGATTCTAACATTACTATTTAAGAGTACTTCTTTTATCATTTACCTACTCATATATTCATTCTTTTATATATCCATCTTATTTTTCATGCATTTCAAAGTAAATTGCAGACAGTACCACACAACTCCTAAACACTTTGTATGTATAGTGTTAATTACAGCTCATTACTTTTTAATGTTTTATTTTGATATAAACTAGAAATGCAAAAGTTTTAAATCTCTTCCACCCATGAGTGTGTTATAGCTTCACATTTATTTAGGCCTTCTTTAACTTTGCTAACCAATGTTTTGCATCTTGTCATGTTGAGGTCTGACATATGTTTTATTAAATTTATGTAAGTATTTTACATTTTCTGATGCTATTCATCTAACACCATACTCAATAGTGAAAGACCAAAAGCTTTTCCTTTCAGCCCCAGAACAAGGTAAGGATGCTTGTTATGCCATTTAATTCATATTGCAAATTCTAGCCAGAGCAATTAGGCTAGAAAAAGAAATAAAAGGCATTCAAATTGGAAATAAGGAAGTAAAATTATTTCTGTTTGCAGATGACATGATCTCATATGTAGACAACCCTAAAGAATCACACACAAACACACACATACAAAACTGTTAGGAAAACTTCAAACTAATAAACTGAGCAAAGTAACAAGATACAGAATCAACATGCAAAAATTGTGTTTCTATACACTCTTAATGAACAATCTAAAAAACAAATTAAAGAAAACAATTACATTTACAATAGTATTAAAAACAATAAAATACTTAAGTACTAACTTAACTAAAGAGGCAACAGACTTGTACTCTGAAAACTACAAATATTGCTGAAAAAAGTGAAAGAAGACAGAAATACATGAAAAACATATTCCATGTTTGTGGATTGAAAGACTTAGTATTGTTAAAATATCAATACTAAAAATTATGTACAGATTCAAAGCAGTCTTATCAAAATTATAATGATATTTTTGCAGAAATAGAAAACTCCATCCTAAAATTTGTATGGAGCTGCAAGGACCCTGGATAGCCTAAACAATCTTTTAATTAATTAATAGTTGGGAGATCTCATACTTCTTGATTTCAAAAGTTCCTACAAAGCTGCAGTTTTCAAAGCACTATGGTAGAGGCATAAAGACAAATATACAGACCAATTGAATAGAATTAGGAGCTCATAAATAAACTCTTGCATATATGGCAAATGCCTTTCAACAAGGATGCCAAGGCCAGTCAATGGGAAAGAACAGTCTTTTAAAAAATGGTTATGGGAAAAATGGATATTGAAAACCATGTAAAAGAATAAAGTTACATTCTTACCTTACACCATGCACAAAAAATTAACTCAAAGTAGATCAAAGACCTAAATGTGCAGGCTAAAACCATAAAACTCTTAAAATTAAATGTGAGAGTTGAAGCTTCATGCATGAAATTGGACTTGGAGATGATTTCTTGGAGATGACACCAAAAGTACATGTAACAATGACAAAAAAAATAGATCAGTAGGTCTACATCCAAGATTTAAACTTTTCTTCTTTAAAGAACACAACACAATGGGAGAAAATATTTGAAAATCACATATCTGACAAAGGATTAATATCTATAATATATTTTTTAAAACACCCTATAACTCAGCAACAACAACAAACTTGATTTTTTTAAATGGGCAAAGAAGATATACTAACGGGCAATAAGGACATGAGAAGATGCTCAACACCACTAATCACTAAGGAAATAGAAATCCAAACAACAATGCCCAGGAGGTGGGCTACTGTTTAAAAACCAAAAGAATAATAAAAAAAAATAATGAGTGTTGGTATAGTTGTGGAGAAACTGGTATCATTGTTCACTAGTGATCAGAATGTAAAATAAGGTAGCTACTATAAAAAACAATGTGAAATTTCTTTAAAAAATAAAAGTAGAATTATCTTATGACCTAGCAATCCCACTTCTGGGTATATACCCAAAAGAATTTAAAACAAAGACTCAACTAGATCCATGCACACCCACATATATACCAGCATTATTCACAATAGCCAAACACAAAAGCAGCTGGTGTCCATCAATTTGTAAATGGCATAGGCATAAAATGAAATATTATCCAGCCTTAAAAAGGAGTGAAATTCTGAAATGTTACAACATGCATGAACCTTGAAGACATATTAAGTGAAGTAAACCAGACTCCAAAGGACAACTACTACATTATTCCATTTGTATAAGGTATACATAGAATAGTAAGTTCATAGATGTAGAAAGTAGACAACTATAATAGCATAGTCAATAAAATATAATTAAAAAGAAAGAAAATAGAATACTGGTTACTAGTGACTGGTGGGACAGAAATAGAAGTTACTTTTTAATAAGTACAGAGTTTCATTTTGGGATGATGAAAAAGTTCTGGAAACAAATAGTGTTAATAATTGTACAAGTCTGTTTAGGTACATAAGGATGCTGAACTGTATACTTAAAATAATAACTTTATGTTATATGTTTATTACAATGAAGATAAAATATAGTATGGAAGGTAGGGGGCCTATGGGAAAGACTATTCTTCAGTCCTAATTTTGCTGTGAACCAAGACTGCTCTCAAAATGCCATGCCAGTTGGGTTTCTTCTGGTTGTCCCCTTGTAAAGTACAGGCTTGGAGATGAATTTGACAGCAGTTTAGCCAGTGTAAACAATAAAGAAAAGTAATTGGTCCATCATATTCTTATTATCCCACTTTGAGATGTGTGCTAAGGCTATTTTGCATTGGCTGCACTATTGCAAACTGGCTGTCCATTTTGCATTTCCTACCAGCAGTGAGTTAAGAGCTCCTGTTTCTCCACATGTTCATCAGCATCTGTGTTAGTGTTCTGGATTTTGGTCATTCTAATAGGTGTTTAGTGGCATCTCAATGTTGTGTTAACATGCATTTCCCTACTGGCATATCATGTAGACGATCTTTTCATATACTTTGCCATTTACATATCTTCTTTGGTGAGGTCTGATAAGATCTTTGGCACATTTTTTAATCTGGTTGTTTGTTTTCTTATTGTTGAATTCTAAGCATCATTCTTTGTACATTTTGTGTAATAGCCCTTTATCAGATGTGTCTTTTGAAAATATTTTTTCCCAGCCTGTGGCTTGCCCTCTTATTTTCTTGACATTGTCTTTAACATAACAGAGGTTCTTCATTTTAATGGAACCCAGGTTTTCAGTTTTTTTTCATGGATCGTGCCTTTGGTGTTGCATCCCAAAAGTCATCATCATCCCTGATGTCATCTGGGTGTTCTTCTGTTATCTTCTAGGAGTTCCCTATGTTTGTATTTTATATTTAGGTCTGTGGTCCATTTTGAGTTTTATTTTTGTGAAGAGTATAACGTCTGTGTCTAAATTAATTTTTCAGCTACATAGGATCTGGCAAAAGTAGGTTTACAGTTATTACTATGGAAAATAATCCAATAATTAATAAATAATAATACAAGAATAAACTCTTTGTTTACATACTGACAACTGTAAACTCACTTTTGCCCCACCCTGTATTTCAGGGCTCTCTATTCTGATTCATTGATTTAGTTGTCTATTCTTTGACCAGTACCACATTGTTTCGATTATGGTAGCTTTATAGTAAATGTTGAAGTTGGGTCAGATGAGTCCTCCAACTTTTTTCTTCTCCTTCAATGTTGTGTTTACTATATGGGATATTTTGCCTTTCCACATAAACTTTAAAATCAGTTTATCAATATCCATAAAATAACTTGCTGAAATTTTGATTAACAATATGTTGAATCTATATATCAAGTTGGGAAGAACTGACATCATGACAAAACTTAGTGTCCCTTTCCATAACCATGTAATATCTTTCTTTTTATTTACTTTCCCTTTGATTTCTTTTATCAAAGTTTTACTCATCATGTAAATCTTGTTTCTATTTTGTTAGATTTACACCTAGGTATTTAATTCTTTTTGAAGGTGCGTGGTATTGTGTTTTTAATTTCAAATTCCATTTGTTCATTGCTAGTATATGGAAAAATAATTGGCTTTTGTATATTAACTTTGTATCTTACAATCTTGCTATAAGTTGTTATTATTTCCAGTCTCTTTATTTATTCTTTCCTTTATTTTCTATATAGTGGATCATGCCATCTGTGTACAGAGACAGTTTTATTTCTTGCTTTCCAATATTTATAACTTTATTTCCTTTTCTTGCTTTATTGTCTAATTTCCTGATTACAAAATAAATTAGTAGTGGATGCTTTAAAAAAAAGGTTGTCACATTCTGAAACTGAATGAGCTTTATGGGACTTAACAACTGCTGAATAGCTCTTTCTGTTCCAAAGTATTCTTTCTTCCGTTTTTTATTATACCTGAAATTCTGCCAACTACAGATTCATTTTAGATAATTCAGTATAAAACAAGAAATAACTCTAGGAGCCCATACATTGTTCATGCATTTGTATGATTTAGTTGAAGAAAATTACTTTTTTTATTACTAATCAAGCCTAATTGTTTTGAAGAAAGTGATAGTGGGTGATGGAAAGGGAACAGAAAGATGATAGATTAAAAAAAAAAAGACTGGGGCATTTACACAGCTGTGGTCTATATCCTGGCTGCATATTAAAACCATCAAGGGAGCTATTTTAAATGATACATAACCAAACCACAAAACAAAGATCAATATCTAAGCTCTTTATCTCTCAAGAAAATTATATCAAAAGTGTTGTGGGGGGAGCAGAGGTTTTGGGGGTTTTTTTTGTAATTCTCTTTCTAGGATTTCAGGATAGTTTAACTGAGACTGAGAACCCCTCCCTCAATGCTAATGTCCAGCTCATACCCCATTCAAATTAAATGAGGAGATCTGGAGGAAGGGAGCTGGGCATTGGCAGGTTTGTTTGTTTAAGATTTCAGAATAATTCCGCTGTGCAGTGAAGGAACTACTGCTCTTGAGTTTATGTCAGAATAATGCAAAAAACTAGTCACAACAAAAATAGCTGGGCCCCAACCTCAGAGTTGTCTGGAGAGGGACATGAGAATTTGTATTTTTAACAAGCAATACTGATAACACAAATATAGAAAAATATTGGATAGAATCATTTTGAAAACTGTTTATTATTAACTGCCAAAGGTAATGTTATGCATACCCTATCCAACAATTGATTTCCTCAATGTTTCCCACAAAAAAAATGATATTGTTATGTATGTATGAGAATGTTTTCTAGTCATATTATTTTTAATGACCAAAATCTAGAGAAAACACAGTATCTACCAAAAATAGAATGAAAAATCAATTTGTAGCATGTTAATACAATGATATACCGAAATAATAATGAACAAGCACATCTACACAAAACAATGTAAATGATTCTTTAAAATGTAATATTTAACAGAAGAAATCAGACTTATACAAAAATCACATGTGATATGATTTCATTTATATAAATTTCAAATAAAATTGAGAAGACTAAAAGGCTGTGGTTTACAATTCGTACCTGATGATTTAAACTTTAAAAAAAGCAAGTGTTTTTTTTTCTTTTCTTCTTTTTTTTAAGTATATTTTATTGGTTATGCTGTTACAGTTTTCTCAACTTTTCTGCCTTTAACCCCCCTGCACCCTGGGTCCCCCAACGCTCCAGCATTCCCCTCCTATTAGTTCATGTCCATGAGTTGTACATATAAGTTCTTTGATTTCTCTGTTTCTTATACCATTCCTAACTTCTCCCCACCTATTTTATGCTTACCAATTATGCCTCTCATTCCCTGTACCTTTTCCCACCTATTCCCACCCCCACCTCTCCCCACTGAAAACCCTCCATGTGATGTCCATTTCTCTGATTCTGTTTCTGTTCTAGTTGATTGCTTAGTTTTTGTTTTTGTTGTTTTTCTTTTTTTTTAGGTTCAGTTATTGATAGCTGTGAGTTTGTTGTCATTTTACTGTTCATAGTTTTTTATCTTCTTCAGTTTCTTAGGTAAGTCCCTTTAACATTTCATATAAGAAGGGCTTGCTGATGATGAACTCCTTTAACTTCACCTTTTTTGGGAAGCACTTCATCTGCCCTTCCATTCTAAATGATAGCTTTAGGGGATAGAGTAATCTTGGATGTAGTTCTTTGCCTTTCATGACTTTGAATACTTCCCAGCCCCTTCTTGCCTGCAAGGTTTCTTTGGAGAAATCAGCTGACAGTCTGATGGGAACTCCTTTGGAGGTAACTGTCTTCTTTCCTCTTGTTGCTTTTAGGATCCTCTCTTTACCTCTAATCTTGGGTAACTTAATGATGATATGCCTTGGTGTGTTCTTCTTTGGGTCCAACTTCTTTGGACTCTCTGATTCCTGGACTTCCTGGAAGTCTATTTTCTTCACCAGATTGATGAAGTTTTCCTTCATTATTTGTTCAAATAAGTTTTCAATTTCTTGCTCTTGTTCTCCTCCTTCTGGCACCCCTATAATTTGGATATTGGAACATTTCAAGTTGTCCCAGAGGTCCTCAGCCTCTCTTCAATTTTTTTGAATTCTTGTTTCTTCATTCTGTTCCAATTGGATGTTTATTTCTTGTTTTTGATCCAAATCATTGATTTGAGTCCTGGTTCCCTTCCTGTTACTGTTGGTTCCCCAAATATTTTGCTTTATTTCACTTTGGGCATCCTTCATTTTTTCTTTCGTTTTGTGACCAAGCTCAGCTCAATCAGTTCTGTGAGCATTTTGATTACCAGGGCTTTGAATTCTCCATCAGATAAATTGGCTATCTTCTCATTGCTTAGCTCCCTTCCTGGAGTTTTGCTCTGTTTTTTCATTTGGGCCCTATTTCTTTGTCTTGGTGCACCAGTCTGGTTTGTCAGGTTGACTGTTTCTTTAATTTCTTGGTTGCTGGAGTTCCATGCAGTTTGACTTTCTGGCACTTCTGGTTGTTTATTGATTTTAGATTGGTTGTTATCCTCATTTTGGTTGTGTGAGGAAGTGAAGTGTTTCTGCCTATGCCTCCATCTTGGCTGGAACCTCTTTTTTTCTTTTTAGAGAGAGAAACACTGATCACTGGTTGCCTCCTATCAGCACCCTGACTAGAGACAAAACCCACAACCTACATTATGTGCCCTGCCCAGGGATCTAACCTATGACTTTTTGATTTATAGGACAAAGTTCCAACCAACTGAGCCACACTGGCTAGGGAAGGTAAGGGGTTTTCTTACAGGTTTCCTTTGGGGGATAATAAAGTGCTTATATTGGGAAATGCTCATGGAGGGCTTTAGGGTAATGGCAGTGATTCATAACTTTACGTGGGAGATTGTTATATAGGTGTTCTCTTTATAACAATTTCAATGAACTTTTCTTTTATGTACTTTTCTATGTGTCTGTAGTATTTCATGATAAAAATATAATCGAATTTCAAACAATAAAATTAGGAAGGCTGGGTAATGTGTAGAAAAAATGAAATAGAGTCAAAACTAACTTAAAAGCTTAAACAAGTTGAATTGCAATTTATTTTTAATAAGAGAAATTTTATTAAAGTCAATTGTGTGAACTAAGTAGAGGACATATCTATTATTTTGTTTAGAATGCTAGAAGAAAACCATTTTCAAAGATTTTGAAAATGATGACAACTGTCTCCTTATTTGTGACACTTACTGTTTTAGACCTGTTGTCACAATATAATTTCTAATAGTACCCTTTCATTTTGAAAGGGTCCTACATTGGACAACAATTTATGAACATTTGTCTACTTTTAGCATTCTTTTGTGAAACACCTCAAATATTAGAAAAATGTATCTTTCCATTAATGAATTTTAGTTTGTGCAATAAGAACTTCCAATTGGATAAATACAGAATGGCCTACTTATATGTATATGGTTTGAAAAAAACATTATACATTTTTGAAACCATAGTATTTCTTTTTTAAGTTTTTTCTTTTTCTCACATCTGAAAGTTTTTGCTTAATTTAATGGTTCCACTGAAATTAATCATTTTGAGAGCTTACACCCACCCTGCCAAAAACAAGCCTGATTTCTTAAGAAAAATAATGAAGAAAAGGCCAAGTACACCAAGACCCTCAAACTTAATGATTAAACATTTAACATCTGCAGTGCCATCTGCTTTTAAATCTAAATGTCATTTTCAGAAGTTTTTCTGATAAGCAGTGAAAACTGAAATCATTCAGGAGAAGTACAAGAATACCAGAAAGGGGTTACAAAGGGAGAAAGAGTCAGAGCATAAAGAGAAATAAAAACCTGTGTTAAGTTTCTTCTAACTTGAACATCCTAAATAAAAACTCCAAGTAAAACACCAGGAACATCAAAGTGTTCCCACATAGTCACTTCCTCCTCTTTTCCAGCCCACTCTTGGGAAGGAAAAACTGAAGCTTTCAGATAAGATTGAAATAACTCAGCAAAATGTATTAATACTCACCTGATCCTCAGGCCCTCAGGATAAACTCCCATTTACGTCAGCAGGAGATTTTTGTGCAGACTGTTGTGAATCTTTCTTGGTATGTTTTAACTGCGTTATTTAGAGCACTGCCATTTTAGGACCAAGCTTCAAAGGCCCTACTTACCACTGCTAGGAAACAGACATTAAGAGCCCAAAACTCCCAGATGCAATGACTTGCTTCTGGCTGTTCAGGAGGATGATGCTGGAACTTTGTACCGGTGCTGGGGAAACAGGACGAGAGTGGCCTGACCCTGGAAATATCTCTTTGAAAGCCATAGTCAATTTAAAAGCATAAAGACTGGCCAACAAAAGTGCCATTGCTGAATAAGGAGACAAGAGTCCATTTATATACATCCAAGTTGTGTGTGCATACACAGACAGATTTGAGGAGGGGAGTAGTTAATTTTAGTTTCAGATCTTTTTATAAAATAATATATCAGCCTAGGGTCTGATTACAGGAACAAAATCCCATTTAAACCAGTTTAAGTTAATGGGAACTTAATTTTAGGCTGAAATAGGCAACCTCACAGGTATTTAAGGATTAGAAATGAGAGCCAAGCCACAATGGGATAGACAAGAAAAGAACAGAAAAGCCTGTTTTTACAGCATCATTCTCTGTGTTTCTAAAGCACAATATTCTTTCTCATCTCTGTTTCTTTCTTTTTCCTCTCTCCTTTAACTTCACATGGTTCCATATTCTTCTTCTTGCCCTGATATTTTAATTCAGTTGTCCACTTTTATCTAAACAATAGCCCCTGTGTCTGCAAGTGCAACTTCTCTTGAGAAAAACCTATTCATTCAACCAAGTCTACATACCTGTTCTTGTGTTTGCATTCAACCCTAGCCAAGACAGCTAGTAGAATCAATTCCTTCCAAAGTGGATATAAAGGGGGTTCATTCTAGAAGAGGTATGGACTAAGCTGGTACTCCTAAAATTAATTAAAAATATTATATCTTGAATGTATCTGTAATATAAATGCCCAAACTTCTGGCTTTTCTTCCCTGGCCTTCCATATCAACAGGAAATAGATAAACAACTTTCAAATATTCATAACAAGGTTGAACCCACAGTAAGAGTTTTCAGTCTCATGTGTGGAAATGTATTTTTAAGAACTGGATGATGTCTTTAACACCGATTACTTTGTTTACTTGAAAAGCCTCTGAGGTTGGATTACTTTCATTTCCATACATTTTAACATGTTTCTGTTTAACACTCCCCACTCTCAAAGTCTAAAGTGAAGAGTTGCTTATATATTGCATTAATAACAACAAGAATGCATTTGCACACTGCCAGAAAATTCCAAGCTTTCCAAAACACAATACTTTTAGGTCCTATTAGGATTCTCAGAATATGTTTTAAGCGTCAGTGAAATAATGGAAATCTTAATTAAATTTGGTTGCCCTGCTTTTTGATAGTGTTGATCTCTTCTTTTACCTAGTTTTTTGCCCCCAACTTTGAATATTTAGCTAATTTTTCTTATTGAAAAAAGCAAATATTAGTTATTTTTGATCACTTTAAAGTTAGTTTCTGCAAAAATTACATATTTTTACCTATTGCTTGCTGCTAGAGATTTACAAAAGTCATATCTGATCTATTTCCAGGAAGACAAGCCACTTTTCCTAATGAATTCAAGGGATGGGGAGAAAAGTCAACAATATAATTAAAAAATTATATTTCTTTTTCTTACATCATAAGAAAATATGATGTATTTTCTTGGCTTTAATAGCAGAAACTGAAAGTTTAAGGTGCATAATAACCGGGGCTCAAACTCCAAGTTTACATTTTGGAGATTGGTCCTAAGTGTAATGGAAAACAATTCATGTTTTCTGAGCCAGGGATGACATACTTCATTTAATGTTAAACATAATAATGGAACGAAATGGGTAGGATCAAGGGTGAAAATGCAGTAATGTAGCTTTAAATTGCAATGGAAGCAATGGACATAAGGGAAGTGGTTGATTCAAGACATCTCAAGGCGATGTATTCAATCTACTGTTAAGTTCTGTTGTTTAAGAGTCTAACAGGAGAAAAAGCCATGATTTGAGTTTGATCGGCTGGATATGTTGTAGTGCCATTCGCTATGACGGGAAAGATTGAAGAGAGAGGGTGTTAGGGACTGGACTGTGTGCTGCCAAATCCATGTGTTGAAGTCCTAACTTCCAATATGACTGTATTTGGAGATAAGGCCTTGTGAGGATGTGATAAAAGTTAACATGCAGTCACGGGGGACCATAATTTAATAAGACTAGCTAGCACTCCTATAAGAAGAGGAAGAGAATCTCTTTGTTATGTGAGGACACAATGAGTAGTGACATCAGCAACCCAGGAAGAGAGCAGTGTGTGTGTGTGTGTGTGTGTGTGTGTGTGTGTGTGTGTGTGTGTGTGTGTGAGATTTGACAAGAAGCAGAGTAATAAAAAGGTAATTGAACCTAATGTATGTTAATGGCTCCCCTGGATCAGGTTTATGAGTCACATTAGTTGTTCTTTAGGAAATGAACATGCCTCTATACCTAGTATCCTAGAAATTATACAACAAAATCTTTCATTATCGTCTCAAGAAAAAATGGTTTTTGACATACTTATTTGGAGGTTAAGTTTTCGTGAATACATCTTGTTGTTCTGGAAGAGTTGTCTACAGTTACGTTTCTTTGAAAGTTGAATTCTTTTTGTTTTTGTATATTTTATTGATTATGCTATTACAGTTTTCCCATTTTTTTTCTCCCCTTTATCCCCATCTCTCCACAGTCCTTTCAGGATGTGGCTTTGTGTGTCTGAATCCTGGCTACTTTGGTTGGGTCTTCATGACTTACTTCCTGACCCCTGAAGTAAGCTACATCTCTCTCTAGTCCTCTGCCTACCTGCCTACCTCTTGCTTCCAGAATTTCTTTATGTGGATCTTGGCCCATCTTCTTTCTGCATACTTTTAGACCTCCATGATGATAATTTGATTTCCTGGATTATGTTCCATTACCTGGTGTTTGGAGCTGTTTTGGCCACCTGCACTGATTTCCCATTATAATGGCATTCATGACACCTATGGTCTACACCCATAATGCATTAAGAGTTCAAGTCCTGTGGAATGAGAGATGTGGATGTAAGGGCCTATCACATCAGCTAATAGCTATGAGACCTTGACTGTGTTTAGTTCTCTAAGTTGGGTATTTTCCTGTAAAGTTTGCTGTAAGTACAAAATTAAGTGCTCTGTGAATCATCTACCTAAAACAGAGGAAGTTCTGAATTAATAGTGACTATAATTATTATATCTAACAGTGACCTAAATAAATTATTTAACAGGCTTCATTTTCCTGCTCAGTTTTGTGATATAGTTTGTGTTATTAAGTCTGCTGAAGTCTAAATAATTAAAAATATGATTTTCATTATCTCACTTCATTTTAGAAATTAATAATTTTAAGAAGTCTATAATACTATTTAAAATATTAATCTGCCAAAAGTTGTGTTTAACTGAAAATATTATGATTGTTTTGTGATTTAACTTTTACTTGCAAATAGAAGAAAAAGTCTTTATAAGACCATGGGTGTGTTGACCATTCAATGACTTATTCCATGTGGCATTTCTGGACTCCAGTGGAATAGAGGGAGGAGCACTGATGAAAGAAGAGTAAGTGATGTGATCAAGGCCCACCAGAAAGTCAGAAACAAGTGTCAGATTTCACCCTATACTCTTCTCTCAGAGTCTACTTCACTCTAGTACCAAGTAAATGTTAGGCAAGGCATGTCAAATAGGAAAAAGGACAACCATATATGTAACTTCAATTAAAAAAATTATACCTGTAATGTTAAATTTTCTACTAGCTACCTTTATGTTAATAATTCATTTTATGTAATGTTATATTAATTTATTATTTATCAGTTTTATTGATATCTAATTGACATACTATATGGTTCACCCATTTAGAGTGTACAAATCAATGATTTTTAGTATATTTATTGAGTTATGCAATAATCAGCACACTCAATGATAAAACATTTTCATTATCCTCAGAAGAAACTCATGTTGGTTAGCAGTCACTTTCCTGTCCTCCCTAAGCTCCCACCCCAGCCTAGACAACCTTGAATCTACTTTCTCCCCCCACACCCACAGCTCTGAGTGTTCTGAATATTCTCTCTTGCTGTTAGTACATAGCCATTTAAGTATGGCTACTTCAATTATCACAACATATTTGAGATTCATGGGTATTGTAATGAGTATCAGTGGTTCATTCCTTTTTATTCCCTTGTATAGATACATGTCTGCTGATAGACACTTAGGTTATTTCCAGTTGGGTGATTGTGAATAAAGTTGTTGTAGTCATTCTAATACAGGTATTGATGTGAACATTAAGTTTTAAGTTTTCTTAAGTAAATAACTAGAGTCAGGATTTGATGGACATAAGAAAAGTATCATATTTAACTTAATAATAAATTGTCAGTCTATTTCTCACAATGGCCGTACCATATTACATTCTCACCAGCATTATATGGGAATGTCAGTTTTTTGCATTATTGTTAGCACTTGGTATGGTCAGCTTTTTTTTTGTTTGTTTGCCAGTCTAATAGGTGTATGGTAGCATAGCCACATTTTAAAAAGTTTAAAAAGGTAGGATTAATTTAATAATGTATTTTATTTAACCCAATGCATCAAAAATTATTAATTCAACATGTAACAAAAATAAAATTATTAATATAATTTTATTATTAATAGTATATTTATACCAAATTCAGAGAGCTGCTGTGTATTTTACAGTTTTGGTACATCTCTATGAAAATGCCAAATATTCACATTTTAAGTTCTATGAAAACAAAATTGTGTTTCATTGAAAATATTTTATACTGCTTCAGTTTTAAATTTAAGTTGAAGTATATTAAAATGAAATAAAGTAAAAATTCAACCCCTCAGCTGCAGTCACCACATTTCAAGAGCCCAGTACCTACATGTGACTGACAGTCATTGTATCTGACAGCGGAGGCAGAGATATTTCCCATTCATTCCCACCCACAGGACATGATTGCCTTCCCAGTTTTTGAGCCATGGGGCATAGAGACTAAACCATACCGGATCTATGCTTACTCAAGACTAAATCATATTTGATGCCCTTATTTTGCAAAGTAACTTGTAGTTAATCAATAAGAGTAAAAAAATTAAATATATTATTGAAGAATAATTAAATAAATGCTTTAAAAGGTATAAGCACTAAGTACTATGGAATCATCAAAAAAGGGCCCTTAATCCAACATGGAAACATTAAATATGATTTAGTCTCTCTCTCTCTCTCTTTCTCTCTCTCTCTCTCTCTCTCTCTCTCTCTCTCTACTATTGCCACAGATTGGGTAGAACAAATGTATATCAGACTAATATTGCTGGCTTCTGCCAGACACATCCTAATTTCAGAGGTGCAGCACTGAAGTAGTCCTAAGATTGGAACCAAGTCAACTTGAAGATCGATTTCCCAATCACACATTCTGTTTTTGTCCAGATGGTGCTCTTCTTAAAGAAGAAACAGTGAAGCTTAATCAGACAGAGTCATGGTTATTCAGTCCAAAACTATGTTCCAGAAAAAGTAAAGAAATGGAAGGCAGAGTATGGAAGAACCAGTAGTAAATTGCTGTGACTTTATTTAAGCAAAGGCCCACCTCTTCTAGAAATAGAAAAGGCATGCATTTCTTTGTGTATAAAGGCATTTAATAATTCTTTTAATATTTGTTATGTGTGGTCTGTATATCAAACACCATACTAAGTGGAAGTTACACAAAATGAGTAAGATATATCCCTTCTGATTAAATAAGTTTAGGTATATGCATAAATAGAATTTCATAGTCATTTAAAACAATTTATTAATATGAGACAATATCCATATGGTGTTAAATATGTTAAAAGGCAAACTTCAAGCCAATTTGTATGATATTTCAAGTATGCAAATGATTATAGAAATCTAAATATAAATATAAATGCATGTACATAGAAAAATTCTGGTAGCATATACATGAATCTGTTTCTGATTACATTGGAAAGTAGAACTGGGGGTGGAGGAAGGGAGGATAGAGAGATTTAATTTCACTAAATACAGTTTATAGGTGGTCCATGAGAAATTAATAAATTTACATTCTAGTTATGGGAGAGATGTATAAAAATAAGTGCAATAAAACACTCTAAATGCTAAAACTAAAATATCCATAGAGTTAAGAAAGGCTATAAAGAAGGGAGTGTTTAATTTTATATGGAATGGTCAGAAATTACTTTTTAAAGGAAATTTGTGCATGAGCTAAACAGGGCAGCCAAATATCAGGGATAGAGAACTAGAACTGTGAAACAGCATGGAATGTTTGAGAATCTGCAAGTGATCCTGTATATCCAGTTCCAGTTAGCTAAATATATGGTGGACAATGCAGGAAGGTATGGCCATAGATACAATTAATGAAGGAAGTGCTAATAATATGTCTAAAATTTAACAAACCATCTTCAGTGTTAAATATTGTGCTAAGATCCTTATTGTTACAGAGGATGGTGAGGAAATTGATATAAACTTTCAGGAAAGGTTGAATGGCAACAATATCTTATGTAAAGGATCAGCTGGTAACAGGACTGGAAAGTAATCTTTCCTTTGAATATTATGAGGAAACTAGTTACCTCTGTCACAGTGTTTGGTGATAGAGGCATTTTGGCCAATGGTAGTAAATGACAAGGCTGCAAGGGGGTTGATACCTAGGAGCTCAGGCGTCAGGTAGCTTGAGATACAAGGTGAGACTATTAGATTGCCTTTGCCTCACATGGATGCTGGAAGTTGCTTAGCCATCCTTCCCAGTTACAGAGAAGCCAGTTGACCTTCATCTGGAACCTCTGCAGCCCATGGTAGCTGGGCCTTTCACAGCTTCACAATGTGTACCCAAGGAAGCCTGGGGCATCTGGGGGAAAGGACCCAGGTAGCTGGGAAGTCAGAAGCAGTTAGGGTAAAATATACCTTGAGTAAGACAGTTCTCATTTGAAAGTTTATAGGTAATTTATAACTTCTCCCTGAGGATTTTTCTAGGGATGCACATCTAAACAAATTTGTGTCTGGTTTTATCCAGAGCTATTGTTCCCCATAAATGACTTCTTGTACCTTAATTCAAATGTCCCATTAAATTAAATTTTTATTTAAAGGTTAAGAAGTTAGGTTTTGTTCAGTACCATGACTTAACAATCTCTGAAACAGTCCTTAGCTAAACTTGTTAAAGGGACATTGTGATGAATATTAAAATACATTAGCAGAACAAAATTTGCCTGGAAATTCTAGTCTTGGGTATCAGGCTCCTTTGGACTCAAATGCTGGCTCTGCCACTTAGATAGATCACTGGGCTTTTCTTTTTTTAATATTCAGAAGTTTATTTTAATTCTTTCTGTAATACACCAAATATATAGATATATACTTATAACATATACATATATATCTTATTTAAAAAATAAAACTAACACTATTCTGTACATGCTATTATAGTTTTATTTTTATTTGATTTCTTTTTAAAATTTAATCTTTATTGTATTTTTAAAATATTTTACTTATTTGTTTATTTATCTGTTTTTACATCAAGCCTCCACTGCTCTCCCACAAATTGGGGAAATTACATGAACTACCTCATGAATTTTGTTTGGTGGTTCAGTTATGATAGTGTATGTAAAGACCTTACTTAGCATAATGTCATACAGAAAATATGAACCTTAAAAAAGCTATATTTTATTATTATTATTTTAATAATTTATCACATTATAATTTTACCTGAAAAGTTTTACACTTAAATGAACTTAATGTAATTTTTTCAGGTATCCAGCTAAAGGTGATCTCAGGTTTTATTAAACATTACAAATAGTAAGCCATCTGTGATCCTTTTGAGCTATAAGATATTATTTTAAAAATCTAATATGAAACACTAACTATACATTGAAAATGTTCTATTTTCTGTGACCTTAGACTTAAAACATAGTGAATTTATCTATTACTTATTGCATACTTTAAATATATTTAAAATATTACTTTGCGATGATTCGTGACTAACATAATACAGTAGAAAATGTGATTTTCATTCTGAAGTTGAACAGGTCAAGATCTGATTCCTGGAATTTCTGCTTACTGCTTCTACGACCTTGTCCAAGTTACTTCAAAGTGATCCAAGTTAAGATACATTAATCGCTTACTATTTGCCAGCACATTCCTAATTTATTTCTTATAGTACATCCCAGAAATAAGTACTAATAATCACATTTTATGAATGAGGAATGTGAGGGAGGCATCATATCATTTGCCCAACCTCACGGGATATGAACCCTGTTTTGAATGACACAACCCCCACACTTTTTACCACAAACTATATATTGTCAGTTACATGAGGCTAAAGAAAAAACTTTCTGGTATCGCAGGTTTGATTCCCAGCCAGGGCACATGCCAGGGTTGCAGGCCACGGCCCCCAGCAACCGCACATTCATGTTTTTCTCTCTCTCTCTCCCCCCCACCCTTCTCTCTCTAAAAATAAATAAATAAATCTTAAAAAAAGAAAAAAACTTTCTGCAGTTATTATGAAGGTGAGTGATAATATTTGTAATTTCACATGATGCACCTATAAATGTTAGTGACTTTTAAATTCTTATTTCTGTGAACCATAGTAATTTAAAATGAAAAAAACCCTGATATTTTGATTTTATAGTACACTCCTAGATTTCCAAATAAACCCAACAATAAAATGTAGCATGCAGACAGGATCAGTACAAGAATGTCATGCATACAGAAACATTTTTCATAAGGACAAGAGGTGGGAGCACCAAGGTGCTGAAAAATAGTGGGCACAGGATAATGCTTACTGTCCAATGATGGCCCATCCTACCCTATGTCGCTTTGTATGAGAGAGATCTGACAGTTCCGTTAAAATCTAATCATCTTAAGAGGAAGTTGTTGTGTGTTCTTTTTAAAATGCACTTTTATTCAAGAAAATCAAAGCGTGTTCACAATATTTTGTTAAACTTCTCAATACTCTGTGGATGACCTCTTTTTTATTTGTGTTTTCCCCTTATCTTTACCAATTCTATTTTGGGTGAACTCAGCTGACACTTTACATGAAAGCACAAAACTGATTACATTTTCAAATACATCAAATTATGCCAAATGAGATGCAATTTGCCACACATATTTTAAATGACAAGTAGCTATTAGCCTTGATGTGTTTGTCTGACTTCAGAAATAGATAAGAAATAACTAAATTAATGTATTTTACTTCATACTGAAAGAGCTCAAAGTGGTGATAATTAATAAACCATCCCCCAAACCCTCTAAGTCCTTGTATCCAATCAATGTTAAATTATCAAAACTAACAGAGGAGCAGAGGATACTGATGGGTCCTGCCCACCTCATCCATCTCACTGATGGGTCCAGTCCCTGGCAAGTTGGCCTCTCATGTCAATAACAAGCCCTCCCAGTTAGAACCATATCCCCATAATCTTGCCACTATCGCCCCGTGCCTTCCACAGGTTTTCCCAAAAGCCAAGAAAGAAACAACAAGCTTTATACAAGTTTATGTCTTGCTCAAGGAGCAAAAATAAGCCCAGCTTCAACTGCTATATAATGTTGGATTTAGTGTACTCTACTAAACAAAGATATTCGTCCTTTTTGGTAGCCACTTACCATGCTCATCATATTTGAACACAAAGTTACAACATCCAATTAAAAGTAAAGTCAGAGGACTTTTTTATTGAATTTACTGAGGTGACATTGGTTCACAACACCATACAGGTTTCAAGTGTACAACTTAACAAAACATCACGTGCACACAGCATTGTGTACCCACCACCCAAAACAAAGTCTCTTCCAACCCCGTTTGTCTCCCCTTTGCTCTCTTTCACCTCCCCCCACTCCTCTTTCCCTCTGGCTATCACCATACTGTTGTCTGCATCTAAGTGTGATGTATATATATATTTTTTGCTTAATCCCTTTCCCTATTTTCACCCAGCCCATCAACCCCCTCCATTTTGACAATTATCAGTCTGTTCCATGTATCCATGCCTCTGTTTCTATTTTGTTTATCAGTTTGGAGATTATTATGCCAAGTGAAATAAGCCAGTCAGAGAAAGAGTTATACCATATGATCTCACTTGTATGTGTAATCTAATGAGCAAGGACTCTTTCACCCTACAAAACTGTAGATGTGTTAGTCTTTTCATAGTGGGCTTTATTTTATAGTTCCTCTATCTGTCAGAAATCATTGCAAACCTATTTCTCATCTATAATTAATTCAAATAACCAAAGTCAGCTCTTTTCAATTCAAATTGTAATACTGTTATACATAAATACATACTTTGGAAAATCAGCCAAAATGTTAAATATTTTTCCAACATATTTTAAATTATCTTAATGTTTTTTTCCTTTCTCCCTCCCCTTTCCTTCTTTCCTAACTTTCTCTTTTTTCTTACTTCTTTCCTTTCTTTTCTCCCTTTCTTCTCTTGTTTTCCTTTGCCCTTTTTTCTTTGCTTATGTTTCTTCCTTTTTATCCTTTCTGCCCTCCTCTGTTTCTATCAACATTATATGTGTTATACCAGGTGCTATGTAGACACGTGCAAATGATTGGGAAAAGATTTTATCATGAGGGTACTCAATCCAACTGACCAGCTGATCATTCAACTTACTCAGTAAAAGCTAATCAAGAAGATCTTTTTTTAAAAAAATTTTACCTATTTATTTTTAGACGGAGGGAAGAGGGGAAGAAAGAGCGGGAGGGAAATATCAATGTGTGGTTACCTCTCATGCACCCCCTCCTGGGGACCTGGCCCGCAACCAGGGCTTGTACCCTCACTGGAAATCAAACCAGTGACCCTTTGGTTCTCAGGCTGGCACTCAGTCCACTGAGCTACACCAGCCAGGGTGAGATCTTAAAGTTATAGTGTTAAAGTGCTGGACAAATCATTAATTTATTGCTTTCAGGCAATAAAGAAAATAAAGAACATTTCAAGAATTTTCTACCCTGGCTGGTGTGACTCAGTGGATTGAATACCAGCCTCTGAACTAAAGGGACACTGGTTTGATTCCCAGTGAGGTGACATGCCTTGGTTGTGGGCCAGGTATCCAGTAGGGGGCACTTGAGAGGCAACCACGCATCGATATTTCTCTCCTTCTCTAAAAAGAAAATAAATTAAAATAAAAGAATTTTCTTCATTCTAAAGTAGATTTGTACCTGTACTTCAGAAAGTAGCATGTCTTCAAAGAGTCACAATTTTCTTCAATCACAGGATTTTATTAAGGAAACTAAGCAGAGAAAATGACCTCCCTCACAAAGCATTTGTTAGACAGTGAAGTACCTGAATCAGGGAGAAACTGTTATTTTCTATTATTTTTATAGTGAAGATGCTCACATTGAAATCCTTTATTTTTCTCCATTCAAACAATGCTTCAAGTAGTGTTCATCTACTTTGTCTGCATCACTACTATTGCAGGTTGCAATTTCATCAGGACAACATTTACTGTAGAGTACTGTCTTTAGTGAAATTCAGGGGAAATGAGCTAAACACAAGATACTGCTGGTTTACCAGTGCCAATCTTCTACATACAGAATTTAAGTGCTACTTGTCTTTGTAATGGCTAGTGTAGGGACACATCTTTCCTCACCTAGAGCATTCATATAGTACTACATCATTATTGGGCAGGTCAGCATTTGAATCTCAAATTATCACTGATTTATGTTCACTGTACAATTTGCTGTACTGTGATTTGGGGGATCAAGTATGTGATGAATTTTGAATTTCTCTTGATTTAGATAGAGGGCATAAGTGTAAATTCAATGTTAGTGTTCTTTTTGTAAAAACCAGTAAACTATATGCTATACTTTTAAAAATGCACATTTTACTTAAATATGAATACATTGTTAGATTTTGAACAAGATTTTCCATTTTTTGTCCCAACACTACACATTTTTCACAGATCATCATGTTACATTGGCAATGGAATGAATGTCGAATGGAAGGATGAAACAATAAAGTCTTCTCAGTAAAGAAGGCATCACCAGTGAGGGTAGAAATCCATCCCCTTTGCATTTATTTGAGATAGATAATCACAGGCACATATAAAAGTCAGTGAGTTCATGATGAGAAATGAAATGATCTTTCTTTTTTATTGTCTCTTCTTCCTCTCATGAAGTTGGGGTTAAATATGGTTTCTCAGAAAAGTAATCTAAGCCTTTCTTCAAGTGGATTGAAAGTGGTTAAAAGTCTCTCTTGAAAAATAAAATATAATAAAATAAAAGCAAGAAGCAATCTGCAAATGTTTGATACAGACTTAATAAGAGCATTCAGGGAATGCTCTTTTTACCTCAGGAAAAAGAATTGAGTGCAGTTAACAAATTTAAGATAAATTAGAAAACCATATCTAAGCTAGGGTAAGACCAGTTAATTAAGCAACCCTTATGTTTGTTACCTGTATTTGTAAGCAATCTCGATGATATTTGTATATGTAGGTTAAGTAGCATCCAAATATTATTTTTAAAATATATATTATTAAACTCAGGTTGTTTTAATTAGATTTTAATTACATAATACTTGGCAACACTCATTCATACCATCTGTAAGACCCTGTTTGTTAGAATTTAAGGCATTGGTTGCTAGACCCACTGTTATTTTGTGAATCACTAATAAAGACAAAAGCTCTGCCAAATAAAATATAGCACAATATATTAAAGAAAAAATTGTATGGTACATGAATTGTTACACAAGCCTCTTACTGCTTAGAAATTACTTTCCTCTATTCTTCAGATTTGGGTAGTATCTCCTAACTTGGTGTTGCCTAGCATATGTCAGGGAATCTTCTGCATTGTTCTGACAGACAGAATGTAACAGTTTCATATACTCACAAATGTCCTCTTGTCTTTGTTCCTATAAAGAAACACTTGGTTGTTTTGCAAGAAAATATGAGGTTGTGGTCAAACTCCCAAACCATGGGTATTTGCTTCATTCTCTTCTTTGCCTGTATTATTTTGAGTAAAAAGAAACTTTCCTTTTAATACTGAAACAATGTAATATTTTAATGCATTTTAAATAACAATTAAACTCAACAAGGGTAGTATTGACTACATTCATAACCACAGCTATGACCCAGATCCTCCTTTAGGTAACAAAAACAATGGCATAACACTGCCCACTCAAAAAGAATTGTATGCACCATAGATTTTAAGATGCATCTTTATTTCAGAGATTTAGAAATGTATTCCAGAAAATGTGTCATAGAATGAACAAAAATTTACTTATTTACTACTTTCTAAAAGTAAATATTCCCAAAAGAAAAAAATACATAATCCCATAAGTATATTAATAAGTCCTCTGGGAGCTTGGATGTACAAAGGAGAGGACCATAAAAAAGTAAAACAAAACACTAAGGAGTTGAGTGCTCAAAAGCAAAGTGCCCCAGTAGAAGTGAACAAATTCTTGAATTCTACACTTTCTATAAACTCAAATCCATAAAGATATGCAAGTAAAAAAGGCCAATAATGTATAGAAAAGAGTGTTGATACTTTGCTAAAAAAATTGGAGAAAAAGTATTAGGGTGGAGAGAAAACAACTGAGGGAGGCATGTGGGGAAGTGGTAATTAATGACTTGTATCAGTTAGTGAGGGAATGAACACTAAGACCAAGTCCAGTCATCACAGTCGCCTGAAAAGCACAGTCTAGATCAGCGGTCAGCAAACCTTTTCTGTAAAAGAGCATATGGTAAACATTTCAGGCTTTGCTGGCTACATACATTCTCTGTCACATATTCTTTGTTTTATTTTTTACCACCTTTTAAAAATGTAAAAGTCATTCTTAGCTCAGGGCCCTATAAGAAGAGATCATGGGCTGGATTTGGCTCTTTGGCCTCAATTTGCAGACCTTTGGTTTAGATCAGTGGTTGTCAAATTTTTGCATGCATCAGAATCATCTGGAAGGTTTTCTAAAACACGTGACCACCACCAGAGTTTCAGAAAGTCTGAGGTAGAACTTGAGAATCTGCATTTCTAACAGGTTCTTAGTTAATGCTGATGAAGCAAACTCAGGAACCACACTTGGTAAATCACTGGTCTAGTGATAAAATGTGGCTTAGGAGCAGAAACAGATTTAGGTTAAAATCCTCACCCTTTCATCCTGACTGGTGTGATTCAATTGATTGGAGTGTCTTCCTGCAGATAGAAGTGTCACAAGTTTGATCTCCAGTTGAGAAGGCAGCGGGTCGATGTTTCTCTCTCACATATTCTCTCTCTCTCCCTCCCTCTCTCTCTCATATCTGGAGAGCAAATGATAGCTAGTATGGAGGATGGAGGAGGTAAGGAGGAGGGGAGAGAGCGGAGCGATTGAGCAAAAAGGAAAAAGGACTCATGGACATGGACAACAGTGTGGTGATTGCCGGGGAGAGATGGATATAAGGGGGCTAAATGGTAATGGAAAAGATACAGTAAAGATTAAATGAAAGCAAAAAAAAATTCCTCATGTGAGGCTAAATAAATAAATAAATAAATAGTTAGTTTTTAAAGTCCTCACCCTTTCATTTACCACCTGAGAACTTGGGCAACTTACTGAACTCCATTAAAATCTTAGCTTTTTCAGCTACAGAATAGCCAAACAGAGAACCTTCTTTTCTAAGCTCCTAAGAAGTTTAAATAATATTTGTAAAGAACTTAAGACAGAGGTTGGCAGAATGATTGATATTTAAATGTTAACCATTACTTGTCATACCAGGTGGGGAACCATTTTGAGGAACCCAAAATATAATAAAAACAATATATTATTTCATCCTATATCAATTATTTGAGACAAGGAAAAATATAGTGAGTTAAAAAGAAAGATAAAAGAAAGTAGCAATATGGGCATTACTGAAAAGGGTAACAGATTTTTTCCCACGTGAACAGGCATGGCATTTTTCTGGAGATAGATTCATGGAATAAATGACTAAATTTGTTGTGGTCCATGAGCGAAACTTGTGATGAGTTGTGTGTTCAAGAAGTAAAGCATCTGGGAGGTTCTTCTGCAGTAGAAATGTGGGACCTCATTTCTAGTGACAACATGCACAGTTAGGCAGCTGCTGACATATCCTTGTCCTAAAGTTCCAGCAGCTCTGAGGGTGCTCTGGCAATGTCTCTGCTACCTGGTTCAGCTGACAGATGGTTGGAAAGTGCCCTCTGGTTCTGTTTTGGGTACATGACTGCTCTGTGGTAATACCAGTAGAGAAGGAACACAGCTTGGCTAACAAAGGCACCTTTGGGAGTTGTTAGAAGATGATCCATCTCCATGAAGACACAGATAGAAGGATTGGGCTCCCCATGTTAAGGAGCTGGTCTCTTCCCTAGTGTGTCTGGTACATAAATGTGCTGACCACAATCAGAGAATGAACAAAATTATCCTAGTATCCAAAGCCTGGTACCTGTCTGGCAGATCACCTTTAGAATTGCTTATGGTAAAGCCAATAAATCCACTGTCTTTGCCCTAGGCTGCTTCTGTCACATGACTGTGCATTTTCTAAAGCAAACTTCTCTCAGGTAAGCAATGACTTGGGGATAAAGAACTGCAGACAGGGACATGTTTTATGAATCTACAGGAAGATATTGGTAATATTGAACTTCTTTAAGCATCAGTTTCTTACGCAATGTCTTATGTTTTAATCAATCTGGTCTCATGCTTTAATCTTGCCCTAGTAAAAGCCATCACCCAGAGTACATTTTTTTTAAAAGTAAATCATGCCATTTCATTGCCCACTTATAACCCTTCTCTGGCTTCGATGACATTTGGAATTTATATTATTTTCTCATCAAAACCTGAAGCATCAGATCACCTGGGAGCATAATCATGGACCCTGGTGCTGACCTTCTGAAGTAGTTACTATTTTTTCACAAGATCCCCAGGTAATTCATCTATACATTAAAATTTGAAAAGCAATGTTGTGTAAGTATCTCTTCATGAATCTCTGACTACAGCCCTCCTTCAAATGCACTCCAAATATTCTTTCAGTCTTAGAATGCAAGAAACTTAGGTGTTTTGTTCTCTGCATAGAATACCCGGCCCCCAGATTAGCTCATGACTAGGTTGACCTTGAATCTGAGCTTAAAATTTGCTTTCTCAGAAACACTATACCTTTGTTTTTTTTTTCTTGTCATATGCTCTCAACCACTAGAATATAAGAACTATAAGAGCTGGAATTTAATCTATCTCGTTTATTGCTCTATCCCTTGTACATAGAAGAATGACTGATATATAGTATATGGTCAATAAATATTTTTTAATAAATCAGGAAATGATGTCTCTTAAAATTGTATTGGGGATTAAATTATAAAGTATCTAAAAAATATTAGTACATAGTGGTTACTTACCCCATGACAGTTTCCACCCCTTTCTCTTTTCTTCCTCCTCTTGTGTATCTAATACTGATATGCAATGATGCCTAGATTACACAGCACATCTCTGTAGTAATCCAAAACACTCTACACCAAGATCTTGAAAGGGCCTAATAATTTTGCCATCTATTGTCTCCTATAAGTATCAGTTTCTTCTTCAATCACCTCCTAACAATTTTCTCCAATAGATGTGTCAGAAAGAAATAATAAAGAAATATTTAGAAATAGTAAAAGGGGGAATAGAGGACTTTAGTCTGCTAGAGACATAGTTGCACCCATTACTGGCATCACACTGGTTCTAATTCTCAGGTAAAGAAAACCCAAACAGGAATATGTGATGTAAGACATTATTTAAATATAGGAATATCTGAGTGCTGAGAGTTGGAGCCTATTTAGTTTGTTCATTTAATTTTTCTGATGTTTTAGTTGTTAGAATATGGAACACAAGGTGTGGTAAATGTCATAGTCATAGTCGTAGAATTTGAAATACTTCACTTTTGATATGGTAGAAGATAAGAGGAAAAATGCTGGAGGTTTAGAATTAAGATGGTGCATAAATCTAGAGTAGCTATGGAACTTCAGGAAATAACCAAAGTGATGTGAAGATGACAGAGGAAGTAGCCTTGTATTGGCAAGACCATGGGCTTTAGAGTCAGATGAATACAGGTTGGAATTGTTCAGTAACTAGATAACTGGAATATTACTTAATCTCTCTGGCCTTTAGTATTCTAGTTTGTAAGATGTGGAAAATACGAATACCCAGCTCACAGAGTTGTAAGATGAGATGTGTGTATATGAGTTTCATGGTATACATGGCGGGCACAGCCCCTGGCACCCCACAACGAGTACACATTTGCAATCATTATGGTTACTGGGGATCAGGAAGTAGACTAACAGGGCAACATTTATTCTGTTATTCCATAACAAATATATATCTGTATCTTTTAAATGCCCCTATCTTTCTGCTTCTATGCCCCACACCTTCCCCTCCCTTCTACATATATCCCCTTCCTCTGGACAAACTGCTCTAATGACCTGATGGATGCATCAGAAATACAGTTAGAAATAGACATAGTAAAAGAGAGAAGGGACCAGGCTGACAGGTCCTTTTGATGCCTTGTCCAGATGATAAAACCTAAGACTTCATTTCTGTCACCAGGTACAATCAGCTGCCCCTGGAAGTGAATGCCATTGGAAACAACTGGAGAACAACTATGAAAGTAATGAAGGAAGGGTATAAGACTAAACAGGGGAGTGACTTTTATCTGCACCAGCATCAGGTTTCTGTGCTTGCTATGTTAAATGCAAGAACAATTCTTTATTTTCCTAGCCAACTAAAATAAGATTAATATTCTATTTGATATTGCTTGAAACATTAAATCAAAGTAGAATATAGATGGAATATTTATACAGTATCAAAATAAGTGTACATATATACATAGTAGGATGATGGACATTAATATTTCATTGCAATTTTTTGCTATTTTATTGCAATAAAATATCTGATGTTTTTCTTCTCTTGCCCAATAAAGTTTTATTAATTATGTTGGTAGAGACATCAAAATAAATTTAACTATTTCTCTGTGAAATTTTGTAAGCTTGATTTTGTTTATTGTAACTTTAATGAGGAATATCCTAAATATCTTCTTTTCTTATCATTCTTCATGACTTTTATTTTCTGTACTGTTTATTTCCTATTGAACAATAGAGCTATGAGTTATTTAGAACATTTCATGTATTATTCACCCAATAAATTGATATAATATGGGCAAAAAATCTCTCTCATTTTTTGCAAAGAAATAAATGTGCTAGATATACCATTAAAATGATTTACTTCTAATCTGACCCTTATATTTTCCAATGAGGTCTCACAATTGACTTGCCCAAATATACAAGTATTTGGACAAAAGCTGAGATCTGTTTCAACTGATTCTCCTTACAAGCTCTTACCATGATACCAAATTGATTCCTTTTATATAGAGGTGTATATAACAAATATTGGAGACTCCAGGATTTTAAGCTTGAATTCCTGGTAGTTTGCCCAGGTCTGGGGTTAACTTTAAAGCCTGATAAAATATAAACCAGTTAATGTAACCAAATCTGTTGATAATAATAATTAAAAACAAAAAACAAAACAGTGTCATGAACACCTTTATCACACAAAGTGTAAAATGAGTCTCAATGGACTAAAATCAGCAAAGCTGTGTTATTTTTGGATGAGCTAAGGAAGAAACCATTTCCCTGCCTCTAGCTTATAGAGGTTGACTGCATTCCTTGGCTCTTACTCCTGCACCACTCTGATCTCTGCTTCTGTTGCCACTTTTCATTTTCTGACTCTAACCCTCCTGCCCTGCTCTTACAAGGACCCTGGTAATTACTTTGACCCACTCATAGGATCCAGAATAATCTCGCCATCTCAAGAACATTAATTTAGTCACAAAAGTCCATTTTGTTATATGAGGCAACATATTCACAAATTCTGGGGTTTAGGAGGATGTGGACTTTTCTGGTGGGTCATTATGCAGCTTCTCAAACAAAGATACTATACATATATCAACTTTTGCTTTGTCCTAACTGGCTAACCACCACAGCAAATTTGTGATGTAATTACTGATGAAGGGGAGGGTGGGAGTAATTTTCTTGCGTTTCTCCAACTCCATTCATTCTGGGAAGGCTATCTAGTTTGTTTTGATTACACAACAACCAGCCATCTATGAGAACTCTCACCTAGAAGCTTAACCTGTAAAGATGCATCAGCAATTCCCATATGTGAGTTTTATTCTTCTTTGCCACATACATCTATAGGGGTTTAATATTGCTTCTATTCTAGTCTACAAAACCTGGAAAGTATGTGTCCATCTTCTGTAGACAACTGAAGTGATATCCAAAAATAACTGGCTGTGAAGAAAGGATTGTAGATTTTCTTATCCAGGTACACCCCAAGTGCCTGTTTTATACACCCAGTGCTCAATTGCATATACAGTACTGCTTTTTAAAAATTTCTTTATAACATGAACTGCTATTTGGAAAATCCACATGGATTAACTGTTGGCTCTCTTCCAAGCATTGGCCTATATTCTGGGGGTACAAAAATGAATCAGCCATAGCATCTACTTTCAGGAAGTCATTGTTCAATACAGTGGTTTAAAACCACTGTTCCTGAACCGATCAACATCACCTGGGAACTTCATAGAAATGCAAATTCTTGGGCCTCATCAAGACCTACTGAATGAGAGTCTTGAGGATGAAGCCTAACAATGTGTTTTAACAAGTCCTCCAAGTGATTCTCATGCACACTCTGGTTCGAGGACCACTGGCCCAATGTGTGAGACAGAAACATGTACACATTACAACACAATATAATCAATGCTTTGGTAACGGTATTGAGTATGTGATGTACAAACACAAATGAGGTGGTTACTGGGAATGTTAAGCAAGTTCCACATTAAAGATAAATTTTAATCTGGGCTTGAAAGGAGGAGTAGGGAGCTTTCTAAAATTATCCTTAAAACCTTGATGTGTGCTCTGAAGCTGTTGCAGCTCAGCCTCATTGAAGCAAAATGCACGTGGGGTACAGTAAGGATAGAAAAACCAAGAAGAAGGGAGTTAGATTTTGAAGGACTTTTCATGTCAAGCTAAAATAAGATTATATTTTCTTTTTAGTTAGAAACTCTAGTACCAATTAAAGATGGATTAAAGAAGGTAGATATTCATGTCAAGGATATCGGATAAAAACCTGGTGAAAAACTAAAAAGGAATGATAAAGAAGGCCTTAACTACAGGTGGTTAATAATTTTTATAACATCTTATTATTAAAATTTTCAAACAAAAAGCAAAGTTGAAAGAATTTTAGTTATAACTCATATTCACCTGCTAGACATTACTATTAACATTTTACTAAACTTGCTTTATCCATCCATCCATCCATTTACCCATTGAACCATTAATCCATTTCATGTTTTATTCACTTCAGAGTAAATTTCAAACATCATTTGCCTTCACACTGTATATATCAGCATGCATATTATTCACCAAAGTTCAGTATTTGACACATTATTATCTTTTCAGGTTATGCTTATGTACAATAAAATGCACAAATCTTAAATGCACATTTGACAAATGCCTTTACTTACTTAAGCCTCCATCAAGATATAAAATGTTCCTCTCACTTCAGAAAAATTATCTTGTACCATTTTTCATCAATTCCTGTGCCCACTCCCAGAGGCAAACACCATTCTGATCTTTCAACTATAGATTTGTTTTGGCTGTTCTAGAATGTTATATAAGTGAAATGATATAATATATAATCTGTTGGGTAATGTTTTTCCTACTTAGCATAATTGTTTTTTGAGATTTACTCATGCCATTGTGTACATTATTAGCATGTTTCTTTTTATTGCACAGTAATATTCTTCTGCATGAGTAAATATACCACAGTTTATTTATCCATTCTCCTGATGAACATCTGAGCTGTTTCCAATAGTTGGCGAGTATTAATAAAACTACTATAAGCACTATTGTGCATGTCTTTTTTATCAACATGAGTTTATTTCTCTTGAATAAATACTTAGGAGTGGAATTTTAGGATCATAGGGTAGGTATATATTCAGTTTTTTAAAAACTGCCAAAAGCTTTTCCAAGAGGTTGTCCTCCATTTACACTTCCACTGAACAACATATGAGGATTCCAGTTACTCCATGTTCTCACTAGTTTTACAGTTGCCAGTCTTTTAGATTTTAGTCATTCTGATGGATCTGTAGTGGTATCTATCCATGAGGTTAAGAAGTCCAAGATTAAGGTACCCGAAGATTCAATAACAGGTGAGGGTTCTCTTTTTGGTTCATAGATAGCACTTTCTTGTTGTGACCACACATAGTGAAAGGAGCAAGCCAGTTCTCTGAGGTCTCTTTTGTAAGGGCACTAATCCCATTCAGGTGGGCTCCACCCTTTTGACCTAAGTGCTTCTCAAAGGACATGCCTCCTACAACCATCATGTTGAGCATTAAGTTTTGTGGTATTAATTTTGGAGGGACACAAAAACTCACAGGAAGATAACAGAATGGAAACCAGTTTCTGAAAGAGTGTGATCATAATGTAGATGATAGGATTGAAGGAAATGGAATAGATGAATATGATTTTAGATTGCTAGCTTATATGATTGGATGGACTTCATAACAATTATAAGACATAAAGAAGAGAAAGGAAATATGATGAGCTTGACTTGGGAATTGTTATATTTGTGATCAATTTGGACATGAAAGGGTAGATATTTAATGGATAAGTGAGGTATATCACTCCTCATTTGACAGATTATAAAACTAATGTCCTAGAAAGGAAGAGTAATGATCAATATCCTAATGACAGATCCAGGTGTAGAATCAGGGCTCCCCCTTCCTTGGCTTGTATTTTTCCTACCACTTAGGGCACTCAGAGATGCCATTCCCACATCTGAAGTCAGAATTTTAGTGCAGAAACAAAACTTTATTTGAAAAATATTTAAATCTTTTCTCCAAGCAGCAGCACACCCAAAGAAACTAACAGATGTATTTCTACAGTTCATTTGCTACTTTAATGCCAGCTGCTGAGTTTGCTCACTTGTGGTGGTTAGAAGTCCAGGCTGTTTCAGAGGATGCCAGGTGTAGTTCAGTTATTTGGCCCTTCAATCTTTTGCTCTTTAAAAGACAGTAAAATTTAGATGCCAATCTGGTATAGCTGAATCAACAACCTGGTATCAAACAATCTTGCCAAAAACAGATGTTTGCTAAAGCAGATGTGTAAGTGAGATAAACAAAATGATGGCTGTGATCCTTCGTCAAGCATGCTGGCTCCCTGCATGGAGGCAGAGGAGGGCATGAAGCACCATTCCATTTGGATTCTGATGCAAGTGCCAATGATTTCACACCTATGATTCCCATGAAAGTAGAAACAAATTATTTGACTTTTAAAATAACAATACACTTAAGGAATTATTTTTCCTCTTCACCTTATATCACAAATTTTCTGAATTTTGCTATGATCAGGTCCAAAAATTCATTTAACAAATATTTGAGTATCAACTGTGGACCATGAACTCCCCTAAGTGCTGGGAATATAGCAATAAACAATGAAGAAAAGTCTGGTACCATGGGGTTTACCCTCCACTGGCTTGTAAATATATTTATACAGCACTTGTTCTGTGCTAGTCATATCCTAAGTGTTTCCATATGTGGCATTAACCATTTAATCTTTGCTATACCTCAGTGCCTCATTCTTCAGGTAAATTTGAAGCACAGAGAGGTTAAGTAACACACTCAGCGTCAGAGAGCTAGTAAATATCAGAGCTGGAGTGTGAAGTCAGACCCGTGGTTTTCCTTTCTACTCTATCTATATCCATGTCCATGGGGATTTCATCTAGCCTCATGACTTTAAATAACATTTATATGATGATATGCCCTCAAATTTATATCACACAAATTTTTTTCTGAATATGTCAAAATGTCTTTTTAATACTTCCCCATTGATTTCTAACAAAAATGTCAGTTTAAAATATATCAAATTTATAGCCCAATCCTCCCTGGACCCCAAAACTTCTCTAATTGCAATCTTTTCCATCCCAATTGATAACATCTGTATTTTCAGTCACTCAGCCTATAAGCCTCTCTTTCTATCATACTCCACATACATCTTGGCTCTACATTCAAACGTTTCTGACAATTCATACCAGGTGGACACACCCACCCTAGTGTGAGCCTCGTCATCTCTCTCCTGAGTTATGGCAGTGGCCTCCTAACTTGTCTCTCTGCTTCCCACTCTTGCCTCCATACCCCAGCCAGGGAACACTTCTAAAGTCTTAAAAATTTACCTCCTTTTTCTTCAGTCATCTGCTCAAATCCTTCTGACCATTCCTTAATCCCCAGTAACTCAGAAGTCATCTATGATGAGCCTTGATTTTGACAGGTCTTTGCCTCCGTTGAACAAGCAAGCTTCCTCCAGAGGGCCTTTGCACAGTCTCTGTCCTCTACATATGAATCTTTCCCCAGATCTTGCACTTCCTTTAAGGCTTTGTTCAAATGTTACTTTGTCAAAGAGGCCTACCATGAACTTGGTATTCAAAATTATAACTTCCCCTTCGATCAGTGTTTCTATTCCTATGCTAATTATTTTCCTATGATGCTAATATTTTTTGTGCTTGTTTTTTGTATTGTTGTTCAGTTACTGCTGTCCCTATTTTTCCCCCATTAATTTTCCTGCCCTACCCACCCCCCATCTTCCGCATTCAATTTTCCCCCCACATTGTCCTTGTCCATGAGTACTTTATACATGTTCCTTGACTTGACCCTTTCCCTTCTTCCCCTATTACTCCCTAACCCATTCCCCTCTGGTCACTGTCAGTTTGCTCTTAATTTCAATGTCTCTGGTTCTATTTTGCTTGCTTCTTTGTTTTGTTGATTAGGTTCCACTTATAGGTGAGATCATATGGTATTTGTCTTTCACCACCTGGCTTATTTCACTCAGCATAATGCTCTCCAGGTCCATCCATGCTGTTGCAAATAGTAGGCGTTCAGTCTTTCTTTCTACTGCATAGTATTCCATTGTGTATATGTACCAGTTTTTTGATCCACTCATGGGCACTTGGGCTGTTTCCAGTACTTAGTTAATGTAAATAATGCTGCTATGAACATAGGGATGCATAGGTCCTTTTGGTTTCTTGTTTCAGGATTCTTACTGTAAAATCCCAGCAGTGGAATTTTTTTCTATTATTTTCCTTAATTTTTTTCATTTCTAGGAAATGACATAATTATTTATATTCTATCCATCATATTTTTTGCCTGTCTTCTAGAATGTAAACCCAAGAGATAATTTTTGTCTGTTTTATTTATGAATGTATCCTAATAACATACAAGAGTATCTGATACACAAGGTCTGTCCTGAAAAAGTCCAGCCATTATTCAAATAACAATAATTGTTTGGGAGACATCAGTGTAACCTGGCAGCAAGGAGAGTAGACAGGAATGTGCATGTGTAAACAGAGATGGCTTCACTATACTAGTCAGTGGGGGTGATAGATGGCATTGAGTAAGTATGTGTAAAGTGTGGCCATTGTATTCAGAATGAGCAAGTAGAGCAATATATCTGCATCCAATTTTATGTTTAGCTTGAAAATTCCTCTGTGGAAACTATTGTGATGATTCAGAAGGCCACAGCTATAGGCAACTGGTGAATGGCAACTTCATCACAACAGCATACCTGCTCATGCATCATGTCTCATCAACTTTTTTAGCAAAACATCAAATCACCCAGGTGATTCAGTCACCTACAATCCAGATTTGATGCCCTGTGACTTCTGGCTTTCCCAAAGCTAAAATCACCTTTGAAAGGGAAAAGATTTCAGACCATCAATGAGATTCAGGAAAATATGATGGGGCAGCTGATGGTAATTGGGAGAACTGTGTGAGCTCCTAAGGTGCCTGCTTTGAAGGGGACTGAGGAATCATTGTCCTATGTACCATGTTTCTTGTATCTTGTATCTTCTTTAATGAGTGTCTCTATTTTTCATATTACATGGCTGAATACCTTCTGAACAGACTTTGTATAATAGCTGTTTAATAAATTATTCTTGGATGAATTTTAAAAAGGACATTTATAAAAGTTCATGGGGTGCATCATTCCAGAGTTAGAGAACAAGAAAAGTCAAGAACTTTGGTAGGTATGAATTTAGCAAACTCATTAAATTGAAAGATCAGTGTAGCTACAGCCCAGTAACCGGGGAAAGGGATGTGAGGTCATGTTGCAGAGGTAATGATGAACAAGATGGTTTATAAGCAAGGGTTAGAAGCATGGATTTTTTTCTAAGTGTTGTGTGAACTATTTGAGAGCTTTAAACAGAGTAGACACATAATGAAGCCTTCACATAATGAAGCCTAATTTTAGTTTAAAAATTAAAAAGTGGCTGTTCTGTACAGGGTAAACTGTAGCAAGGCAAAACTTGAAGCAGGCTAGTGAAATTTTTAAAGAGTAAGATTATTTTGCCAGATAAAGACAAAACAAAGAAAGAAAACTACAGGCCAATATCCCTGATGAACATAGACTCTAAAATCCTCAACAAACTATTGGCAAACCACATCCAGCAATGCATAGAAAAGATCATACACCATGATCAAGTGGGATTCATCCCAGGGATGCAAGGATGGTACAGAATTCACAAATCAATAAATGTAATACATCACATAAGCAAAAGGAAATACAAAAATCAACAAGATCATATCAATAGATGCAGAAAAAGTATTTGATAATCTATATCACCCATTTATAATTAATAAAAACACTCAGCAAAGTGGGAGTAAAGGAAGCATACCTCAACATAATATAAGCAATATATGAGAAACCTACAGCCAACATCATACTCAATGGGAAAAAAATGAAAGCATTCCTACTAAGATCAGGAACAAGACTAGGATGTCTACTTTCACCACTCTTAGTTAACATGGTATTGGAAGTCCTAGACACAGTGATCAAACAAGAAACAGAAACAAAATGCACCCAAATTGGAAAGAAGGAAGTAAAACTGTCACTCTTTGCAGATGACATGATAGTGTGTGTAGAAACCCCACAGATTCCACCAAAAAACTACTCAACCTAATCAGTGAATTTGTCAAAACAGCAGATACAAAGTCAATATTCGGAAATTGAAGGCATTTTTATACACCAAAACCAAAATATCAGAATCAGAAACCAGGAAAAAAAACCCATTTGAAATAATAACAAGAAAAATCCAGTGCCTAGGAATAAACTATACCAAGGAGGTAAAAGATCCATACTCAGAAAACTACACAACACTAAAGAAGGAAATTAAGGAAGACACAAATAAATGAAAGCATATACTGTATTCATGGATTGGAAGATTTAACATTATCAAAATGTCCATACTACCCAAAGCAAGTTATAGATTCAATGAAATCCCTATTAAAGCAGCAAGACATACTTCACAGATATAGAACAAACATTTAACAATTTATATGGAACCATCAATGACCTTGAATTGCTGCAGCAATTTTGAGAAAGAAGAACAAAGTAGGAGGGGTCACAATACCTGATATCAAATGATATTACAAGGCCACTGTAATCAAAATATGCTGGTACTGCCATAAGAACAGACACATGGATAAATGGAATAGAATAGAGAGCACTGAAATAAACCCATATCTCTAGGATCAGTTAACATGCAACAAAGGCAGCAGAAGCATAAAATGAAGTAAATATAGCCTCTTCAACAACTGGTGTTGGGAGATCTGGACAGCTACATGCCAAAAAATGAAATTTGACTGCCAACTTACACCATACACAAAAATAAATTCAAGGTGCATAAAAGACTTAAATATAAGTTATGACACCATAATAATCCTAGAGAAGAACATGGGCAGGAAAATCTCAGGTATTACATACAGCAGTATTTTCAGATATGTCCCCTAGAGTGAGGAACATAAAGGAAAGAATAAACAAATAGAACTTAATCAAAATAAAAATCTTCTTCATGACTAAAGAAAAAAGCAGTAAAATGAAAAGGAACACATCATATGGGAAAACATATTTGCAATTATACCTTGGACAAGGGTTTGATCTCCAAAGTATATGAAGAATTCACATGACTCCACTCCAGGAAGACAAATAACCCAATTAAAAAATGGGCAAAAGATTTGAACAGACATTTATCCAAGGAGAACATACAGAGGGCCCAGAGACATATGAAAAGATGCTCAACATCACTAGCCATCAGAGAGATGCAAATTAAAACCACAATGAGATACCATTTCTCACAGGTCAGAATGGCCATAATTAACAAATCAAGAAACAACAAGTGCTGGAGAGGATGCAGAGAAATGGGAACCCTAGTGCACTGTTGTTGGGAATGCAGACTGGTGCAGCCACTGTGGAAAACAGTATGGAGTTTCCTCAGAAAACTAAAAATGGAACTGCTTTTTGACCTGGCAGTTCTGCTGCTAGGACTATACCCTAGGAACCCTGAAAGACCAATCCCAAAGAACCTATGCACACCAATGCTCATAACAGCACAATTTACAATAGCCAAGTGCTGGAAGCAACCTAGGTGCCCATCAGTAAATGAGTGGATCAAAAAACTATGGTACATTTACACAGTGGAATACTATGCAACAGAAAGAAAGAAGTCCTACCTTTTGTGACAGCATGGGTGGAACGGGAGAGTGTTATGCTAAGTGAAATAAGCCAGGCAGTGAAAGACAAATACCATATGACTCACCTGTAAGTGAACCTAATTAACAAGACAAACAAGCAAGCAAAATATAACCAGAGACATTGAAATAAAGAATGAAGTGCCAGTAACTAGATGGGAGAGGGGAGAGAGATGATGTGGGATAATAGGGGAAGAGCCCTCAAGGAAAAGGTATAAAAGGCACATAAACCAAGTCAAAGGAGGTAGGTTTGAGGGTGGGAAACAGGGAGGGGTTGGGCAAAGGGACATGGTGGGGGGAAAATGGAGACAATTATACTTGAGCAACAATAAAAAAAATTTAATGTAAAAAAAAACAATTTACTAATTTAATGCAATTCCTTTCAAAATACCAATGGCAGTTTTCACAGAACTAGAACAAATAATCACAATATATGGAACCACAGAAGACCCTGAATTGCAAAGGCTATCTTGAGAAAGAACAAAGTTGGAGGTTTAATAGGTTCTGATTTGAAACTAGACTACCAAGCTCTAGTAATCAAAACAATATGGTACTGATAGTAAAACAGACATGTCGATCAATGAAACAGAATAGAAAGCCCAGAAGTAAAGTCACACTTATATAGTCAATTAAACTACAGCAATGAAGGCAAGAATATACAATGGGGAAATGACAGTATCTTCAAAAATGGTGTTGTAAAAACTAGATAGATATATACCAAAAAATGAAGCTGTCTTAACACAATATACAACAAACAAACAAACAAAAATCCCTCCAACTGTATTAAAGACTTAAATGTAAGATCTGAAACCACAAAACTCCTAGAGGAAAACATAGATGACAATGTCTTTGCATTGGGCTTAGCAATATTTTTTGGATATGTCTTCCTGGAAAAGGACAACAAAAGAATAAATAAACAAATTGGATTATATCAAACTAAAAAGATTTTGGACAACAAAGGAAACCATCAACAAAACAAAAAGACAACTTACTTATTGAGAGAATATACTTTCAAATGACATATCTAATATAAGGTGAATAATCAAAACACATAAAGTTGTATGTAATCAACACACAACTCAACATAAAACAATCCAATTAAAAAGTGGCAGAAGACCTGCATAGACATTTTTCCAAAGAAGACATACAGATGGCACACAGATATATTTAAAAATGTTTACCATTGCAAAGGAAATGCAAATAAAATCCACAAAGAGACATTATCTCACACCTCTCACTATGACTATTATCAAAAAATCAACAAATGACAACTGTTGGAAAGGATATAGGGAAATAGGATCCCTCATGTACTGCTTGCTGTTGGGATTGTAAACTGGTGCAGCTACTGTGGAAACTGTGTAGAGTTTCCTTAAAAAATAAAAAATAGAAGTATCATACATAGGATCCTGCAATGCAATTTATGGGTGTTTATTTGAAGAACATGAAAACACTAATTCAAAGAGAACATATATACCTCTACATTGATTGAAGCATTATCTATAATAGCCAAGATGTGGAAGAAACCTAAGGGTCCATTGATAGACAAATGAATAAGGGAGATGTGGTATATGTGTGTATAGATAGACAGATAGATATAGATATAGATATGTATATACACACACATACATTTATGCGTATTTTGTATATACACAAATACATATATATATATTATACACATATATATGGAGTATTACTAAGCCATGAATAATAAAATATTGCCATTTTTTACTATAAAAAAGATAAGACTATTTTGGAAAACTGACATTATCTACTAATGTTAAACATGAGTATATCCTAGACTCTGCAAGAGCATGCTAAGTTATATATAGAAAATAAATGTGCTAACACAGGCATGAAAAGACAGGTACATCACTATGACATTATTATTCATAACAGACAAAAATTAGAATCAACCCAAATAAACAGCAAATTGTGAAGTATTTATACAATGGAATATAATGAAGACCCTAAACTCTAACTACATGAAACCACATGAATGAATCTTACAAACATATCCTTAAATAAAGAACCTGGATATAAAAGAATAATATTTATTGTAGCTTAGTCTCTAAAAATAACCACTAATAACCAGGCCTCTAGGAATCACACATGTATTTAGTTGCCAACAGCCATGATTATGACTTCTTTTAGGACTCACCATAAATGCGGTATAGGAGACATGTGCTATCTAACCCTAAGCTTTAAGAAGGCTTAAAAAGTGGAAATAGTTTCCCCTTTGCATGCTTGGGAATTCTGAGACACATATAAAGCCTAATCAGCCACCCTGCTGGAGATAGTGCTTGGAGGGGCCACATGGAGAAGAAGGGCCCTAAGACTACCTGGAGAGGAAGAGACCCAGGGGTTCCAGGTGTGCCAGCTGCCATCTGACTCATAAGCACCTGAGGAAGCCAAAGCAAGAACCACCCACTGAGTTCAGTCAACCCACAGAAACATGAGAGACAATAAACTGATTGCTTTAAGTCACTAAGTCTTTGGATAGCTTTTGGGGGAGCAATAAATAATCAAAACATAAATTGGAAGTGGGATACTGTTATAAAAAAAAAACCTAGACATGTGTCATGGCCACATACTAGGGCCATAAGGCCTCAAGGTAACTGTCAAAGGGTGCTATAAGGACAGGAAAGAGATTTCTAATGGAGGCTTCAGTAACAGTGACACATACAATGTGAGGACAAATAGTTTGTCAACAGTGTCATCTACTGTAACAAAAAGATAGAAAATATACCTAATAAGCTTTGTAGATTTGGCTAAGGAAGTTTCCAGGCATAGTGTTAGAAGCACCCAATGTTTTGCTTTAGCTGTACTTAATAAGGAATGAATATTTAAAAAGATCAACTAAAATAGGAACTGTTCAGTTTTTAAGCAGGTAGAGGAAACATTTCCAAGTCAGAACCTTCTGGGTCTTTGGCAAAAGACTCTCAAAGTAAGAAATGACCTTAGAGGAAATATCACATTCAGAATTTCTCAGGTGAATGTAGTTTTAGGGTCAAGGATCTCAAGATTCTTTGTTAAGTCCTCAAAGAACTAAGGTGGTCCCTTATTGACCCTCTCAGCTAGATGGAAGGGCTTTTACAATTTCAAGGTATAGTTTTATAGCATCTGACTCTTGTCCCAGTGTACAGAGGGACCTGTCTTGAAGAGGTATGTGGGTATGGCTTTTGTCCAATAGAGCAAATTATAATTGGCTCTATTTGTCACAAGAAAGCTGACAAAGTTTTTAAAGAAATTACACTATTTTGTACTAAAAAGGTAAGGGTGCATTCAAAATGAAAAAGGCGTGTGGGCCCCTAAATCACAAGAAGCATACTGAGAAATCTATGAAATACGTTATTCCTGATAGAAAATAAAGAATGACTCAAAGGCTGGAGCCAAAAGCTTTGGGGGGGGGAGCAAAAGTCCTGGATAATGACTTCGGGAGAACAGGAATGTTTCTTTGTCAGAAACTGTCAACATGTTCCAGGCTGCAGTTCAGGTTGGTTAGGAGAGAGAGTGACTACAATTTGTCTCCTGTTTTCCTCCTTTTGAATATAAGTGGTTATTGTGGTTCCCTTGTCCTTCTCTCATCACTATATGTTGGGTGGTGGTAGGGAAAGGGGCCGTATAACATCTCTGTAGTTCACATGTCATCACATTGAAAGGACGCATAGCCACAGAGCCCTATCCACACCTGGACCTAATTTAGAAGACAAGATCCTAGAATCCAAGCCTTAGTCCCATGCTGTATTGAAATGAGATTTAGGAGGAAAGATGGGAAGATAGGACAGAGTGGGTGTGTTTTACCTGGATTGTTACATATCTCTTTGGGAGCCATACGGAAGACTGGTAGCAAAATTCCAAAAATGGCTCCCTGGTGACTTCCTGACATTCACAGTCTTGTTCAGTAATTTACAGGACCTCTCCCCTGAGTATTTCTTTAGTCACCATACTGTTCTTAATTTATAGATGCAATATCTTCTTTAGTCTCTCTGGGGATACTAATTCAAATTACTTTCATTTATAGTAATGTCCCCTCTTACCCTAAATTAACTCATGTTTTATTCAAGGTCATCATTTCTCTCTCTTTTTCCCTCTCTCTTTGTATTATTTTTCTTTCAGGTTGTAACCTTTTCTCAAATAACAGGTGATGTTAGGTTGTCCATTTCTTTATATTTAAGGATTAGACAGTAAAAAGACTGACCAAAAACAGATGGAGCTTGTCAAATACCAAGACTTTATTTTAAGATCACAGTTGTTCTCAGCTCAAGACATTTGGACATGTAGCTCCTTCTACTTGGGAACTTCTTGGGAGGATATTGTCTTGCCTGGTTTCTTCTGGTTATTCAAATGTCCCACATTCCATAATGTTTTCCCTGACAAACATATAATGTTATCTATCACTGTAATCACACACATATACCTTCTAGCTGTCTACATTACATTCTTATTAAGATTGCTTACTAGATGATCTTGTTGGTCTGTTAATTTTATTTATTTATTTGTTTGGCTGCCCCTTGCCCTGTACCGTGAATCTGTGAGAACAGAGAACTCATCATCTTTCTTCACCACAGTGTTCTCAACACTTAGAACAAGGCAATGCATAGTGCATGCTCTGAATAAACATTTGTTGAGAGAATTAATGATTAAAGGCCCAGTCAGCCAACATGATCTGGAATATAACCATAACCATATTTTAACTCCTATCTCCTACAGTAAACCCTGTCAGAACCACAATGCAACTTTAAGAAAATGACTATAAAATGTTATAATAGGTACTGTTGTTATCTGCTATGAAACTCTCCTGTGGCACTACCACTGGATCACAAAGCAGACTAAGGAGACTATTTTCAGCAGATTTTTTAAAAGAATGATGATTTCATACTGCAGAATAAAATCTCTAAGAACAGAATGAGGCATTGAAGAGAAGAGAAAGAGAATTACACTGAAACACCTGAGACTGAATCAGAGCTTTGTCATTTATTAGTGGTGTGACCTTATTCAAGTACCTTAAATCCCCTGAACTAATATTTTATGTGTAATTTGAGACTAACAATACACATACAATTGAAGTTCTGTATGAAAATACACAGCACATGTTATGAAGTAGAGACAATAAATAATCCTTTTCTTCCTATACTATATTTTATAATTATAGAGCAATTCTTTTGTGTCTAATCTTAACCCTTCTGTTCTTTGTTCTCTATTGTGAATGTGGTAACAGTAGCAACTTCAGAAGTTTTACATTTTATATAATTTTTAGAATTGTTTGTCCCATTTCTATGAAAAATACCACTGGAGTTTTGTTAAGGACTACATTGACTCTGTAGATTGCTTTGTGTACTACACCTTTTTAACAATATTAATTCTTCTGATCCATAAACACAGACTATCTTTTCATTTGTTTTTGTGTTCTTCAATTTTTCATCAATGTTTTCTGCATAATTTTAAATGAACTTTGTTTTCTTAATTTCTCTTTTTGATAGCTCCTTACTAGCATATAAAATGCAGCAGATTTCTGTATATTGATTTTTTGTCCTGCAGTGTTACTGAATTCATTTATTAGTTCTAACAGTTTATTGGTAGAGTCTTTAGGGTTTTCTATATATAATATCATGTCATCTGCAAATAGTAACAGTTTTACTTCTTCCTTTCCAATTTGGATGCCTTTTATTTCTATAGCCATATTTGCAGAGACGTGGATGGACTTTGAGGGTGTTATGTGAAGTAAAGTAAGTCATATATAATGAGAAATACTATATTATCTCTCTTATATGTGAAACCTAAAAATAAAAAAAAACAAACCTCTCCCCCCCAAGAAGAGTATTAAACTCATAGATACAAAGATACAGAGACCAGATTGGTGGCTGTCAGAAGCATTGGACAGGGTGAAATAAATGGAGTGGTTCAAAAGATTCAAAGTTTAAATTACAAAATAAAAAAATCATGAGTGAAATATATAGTATGGCAACTATAGCTAATAATATTGTATTGTATATCTGAAAGTTGCTAAGAGGGTAAATCTTAAAAGTACACATCACAGGAAAATATTTTGTAACTATCTGTGCTGATGAATGTGTTAATTAGACTTAATTATGGAGAATATATATATGTGTGTGTGCATATATATATATATAATTATTATCTTATACACCTAAAACTAATATAATGTATGCCAATTATACCACAATAAAAAAGTTTTACATTAATAAACCAAGTCTTATTAGAATATAGCCATGTCCATTCTTTGTCATATTATCTATAGCATGGCTGCACTTATGCTATAACAGCAGAGTTGAGGCATAGGAAGGGAGATTACATGAGAGCTTAAAATATTCAGTTCCAGTACTTTAGAAAAAATTGTTGATCCTCATTCTAATCTATTGTCAAGCTAACTTTTAAGAAAATATAAAATTAAAAACAGAATTTCTCTTCTTTAAAAGTAACTTTCTTTTTTAAAAAAGGCAAACATTTAAAACTCTTAGGTCATTGATGTGAAAAATATTCTCACTTAAAAGCCAGTTCAGAAAAACCTTTAAAACTGCCATTATTCAAGGGAAGAAATCTTTTCTGCATAGAACAGTGGTTCACAACTGAGAGTAATTTTTTCCCCAGTGGATGTGTGGCAATGTCTGCAGGTCATTTTGTTGTGTTGTCACAACTGGGTGACAGGATGCTATTAGCATCCAGTGGATAGAGGCCAAGGATGCTACTAAGCATATTATAATGCACAGGACAGCCTCCAACAAGGAATTCCTCAGTACAAAGTATGAATAGTGCCCAGGTTGAGGTTGAGAAACCTTGTATACAATGAGCTATATGGATGATTAAATAGCTCCTTTAGAATCTGTCACTGTTTCTAGTGTGGGTGCCAAAACTTTTATGCATGTTGATTGTCTCTCCAAGGAGAATCCAGAACATTCACCCAAATAAGTCTGTCTTCCATTTAAGACTTACTGGCAAGTAAAAACCATAGGATTATTTTTCACAAGGACACATGTTTTTGTTGTTCCCACAGTCCCTTTTCCCAGGGTGCAGATAGGTGCACCTTCCCAGATTCCCAGATCTCTGCCAGCACCTGAGGTACTGTAGCAAACTTCCTCAGACCTGATGCTGCCCACTGCCTGGAAATGTCCAGGTAACATCTACGTGCTGCTGCAAGCCATCACCAGTCAGCATTTCTTCATTCTGCCTATGACAGGTTGTTTCTAATCATAGGCTGAAATCTTTGTTTCTTCCTACCAGATAGCAGAGGGAGTGGAAAACAGTGAGCACTCTATGAAAATTGGGAAGAGTGTCTTATCGTCTCCAAAGTAGCATTCAGACACCTGAAAAATGCTTTGGGGAGAATATAATAGTTATGATGAACATTTATTATATATCATGTTCCTCACATACAAGCAAATTGACAAATGAACAATTTAATGATCCTCAATGATTTTGTCATTGAAATGTTTTTACACAAAGACCGAGCTATCAAAGGATCTCTGTGAACAACATCAGGTGCACAGGAGGCTCCAGATCCTTTCTTACACTGTGTGTGAGTACATGTGAATTTTTGTGCTTCAATACCAAACTTGATTCATTTTTTAAGCATAATATTTTATGGTTGAGATATAAAATAATATCTTACTCTAAGTCTATTGTCTTCTTTTAATGTCTTCTTTAAATTTATTTAGCCTCCAGTGGTTAACTCTATGCTCCACCCCCTTCCCACATGTAACCACAGGCACAAACAAGAAGTGCAGGCAAGCACCTCTGAGTTATATCAAGATCTGGGGCTGCTCTACTGTATTGTCAGGGTCCTCCAGAGAAACAGAACAAGTAGGAGATAGATAGATTCATTCATCATCTATTTATCTAGCTATGTACCTACCAATCAATCAAGATAGGAAGAAATATTTATTATAGAAAATGGACTCACTTAAACTGCAGGGGCTAAGTCCCAAGATCTGCAGTCCAAGGGCCTGAGACCCAGGAGAGCTGACAGTGTGAGATCCAGACAGTGTGGGTCTGAAGGTGGGATGAGGCCTATGTCCCAGGTCAATCAAGTCTATTAGACAGAGAACACAAATTCTTATTTGCTCAACCTTTTGCTCTAGTTAGGCCTTCAAGATATTGGATGAGGGCTTCACACGTAGGTGTGGGCAATTTGTTTAAGTGTTGATTCAAGTGTTAGTCTATTGATTTGAGTGTTAATCTCACCCCAAAACACTCTCATAAACATACCCAGAACAATGTTTAACCCAACATCTTACCCAACTTTTTGTGTAAACTTGACTGGGCATCCTGTGACCCAGTCAAGTTTACACAAAAAGTTAACCATCACATCTATGTTCACGATAAAGCCCTCAGGGTGAAAATGAATGTCATTAAAAACCTATGGAAACCTGGCCAGGTGACTCAGTTGGTTGGAGCATTGTCCCGTACACCAAAAGTTTATGGGTTGGATTCCCAGACAGGGCACATACCTAGGTTGTGGATTCAACCCCTAGTTGGTGTGCATGCAGGTGGCAACCAATTGATGTGTCTCTCTCTCTTTTCTTCCCTTTCTCTCAAATCAATAAACATAATCCTGAGTGAGGATTAAAACAAAATAATAGGTTCAATAAAATATAAACACAAATATATGTGTATGTTCGAAATTTAAACTGATTCTCATGTCAACAACAAGTTAAGCAGGGCAATACTCCCCTTATAACAAACACTTGAGAAAATATTTTTAAATCTACTAAAATAAAGGTAAAGATTCTTGGAAATAACTTATTTTCACTCACTGATATTAATTTTTCATGTCTAAGTTAAGGGCTGGTTTAATCTAAAGGAATGAATCATCAATACTATAATTTTGGATTACAAAACAATTGCAGTGAGGTTAGCTGTTGGCCATCTGCCCCAGTCAGCATTAAGCTTTGTTTTCCATCTCTTCAGACTGTTTTCTTGTCTTCTTGATGATGGTCAGAGTAGGTAGGAATGAGATGAGTTTGACAGACTACAGTTCTTGTAGTGCCACATTCCATTAACTACTCCACACACTGCTCCTAATCCAAGGCTGGGATTTTGTACTCATTTCAGAAGACAAAATGGAGAGAATATCAAGTTAGCCAAGAATTTGCTTGCAAGCAGAGAGTGAAAAGAGCTATAGAAATTCAGGCTTGTTTTTACTACACAGAAATAAGGGACAACAATGCATTGCCATACTGAAATATAGAAAGTCTAGATAAACATAAACATTTGCCAAGAATGTAAGAAAACTACTTTGGTAGTAGTTCTGCAAAGAGCAAAAAGGCATGTCTTTTAATATTCATGTAAGCTTCTGTGTCAGATAACAAACCACTTAACACCACTGTGTCAGATGACAAGGACTCAGGTAATAGGTGCATTTAGTGGCTGGTTTGAAATGAAAGAATAGCTCACTGCAATTCCTTTTGATATAGGAACCTCCTATTTAATTCCGATATAATAAAAGTTATTTTGGAAATTTTAAATGCAGCTAATTGCAATCAGCCACAAACATCCATTATCTTCTCTTTTAGAATGGACTATCAAGCTATTCCTCACCTCCACTGAAAGAATCTGAGAATCCTGCATCCCTTCATTTGTCTCTTAAGAATGCTAACACACTCAGACATTTCAACTTTTTGGATTCTCTGATCATGGCACTGTCAGTAGGTGATTTGTGCTTCCCATAATCTTCATTGAAAATGCAATTCCCTAAACTAATGATATTATCAAAAATGATGAAGATAAGAGTAGTGTTAAGAAGATGCAAGTCTCTACACCTGGCTGGTGTAGTTCAGTGGGTTGAGTGTGGGCCTGCAAACCAAAGGGTTACTGGTTCAATTCCCAGTCAGGGCACATGCCTGGGTTGTGGGTCAGGTCCTCAGCAGGTGGGTGTGCAAGAGGCAACCACACATTGATGTTTCTCTCCCTCTCTTTCTCCTTCCCTTCCTCTCCAAAAATAAATAAAATTTAAATAAATGAAAAAGATGTAAGTATCTACAATAAAAGCAATGATTAAAAACAGTGTGCTTGTATACAAATGTTGCTTCAAAACAAACCTGTTAGTCCCGCCTTCTTAGATATTGTCAATCCTAATGTTTTTTTCAGAGCTTCCATGGAATAGAAAATCGCATTTATCTTTAGTCCTCTCTATCATACAAATATTTCCATCTCTTCTTGCAAAAACAAAAATTCCAGAGATAGATGAAGAAAGTGATGAAGGGAAATCAGCCATTTTTCAGACTCCAGATACTCCATATCTTCTAGCTACTCCTTTTGATATCAACATTTTGGAAGTCAGTGTTGCCTAGAAAATTCTATGTTTAAGTGCTGCTTAAAAACTCTATCCAGACTTCCTCAAAACGTATTTCTCTTTGCACACACTGTCCTGGTGAGTGGGTGTTGAGATTTGGATTCATAGGGAGCCATTCACCCAAGTACAGAACATTTGCTTTGAATAGAAAAATCTTAGAGATCTCTTTATGACATAGTATTTTCAAACGCTTTTCTCAGCAGAAATGTTCCCAGTCTTCCTCCTTTATATACTTTTGACATTTCCAGCCTCTTTTTTTTAACATCTCTCTGGAAAGCTCTTGTTCCCTGTAGTTCTCTCTGGATACCTATAATTTATCAGAGTTATGAAAAATCAGGTTCTGTCTTAAACTAACTCCTCAGGAAAAGCATTGTTATTCTGGATTTTAGAAAGAAATTTATGCTTTCATTTTCTCAACTTTCTGTCATTCAATTAGAGATAGCTAGCCCCTTGCCTTTTCTTCATACGCATACTTACCAAGAAGCTGTGAAAATTTGAATTAAAAACTGCCCTGACTGGTGTAACTCAGTTGGTTAGAGTGCCGTCCCATAAACCTAAAGGCTGTGAGTTTGATTTCTGGTCTAGGCGCATACAAGAGGCAACTGATCAATGTTTCTTGCTCTTGTTAATGTTTCTCTCCTTCTCTTTCCTTCCTTTCTCCTCTCTCTAAAATCAATAAGCATGTCCTTGAGCGAGGATAAAAATAAAAGAAAAGAAGTAAGTTAAAACACTGTGAGTTCAGGCAAAATTAATATATTAAATCTTACTATTTTTGTGTTTCTACTTCCATTTATTTACACATGCATAAAAGTTAAGATTTAGATGAAAAAAATTCAATGCATCCAACAAACTCATTATTAACTGAAACTGTCAGCCTACATTTCTGTTCAAACATAAGATAGTACTATTGAACCTCATTAAATAGCCCTGGAGCACTTCAAGAAATGAAAAAAAAATTTGGAGTCATCAAAATTTTTTTAAAAGAAATATGCATTAATTTGAGTAAAGTTTTAGGACTGAGTATGTTTTATTTGACCTATTCGTAACCTAGCCATTTTTAAGTGGTATATATAAGAATTTACATGTTTGATTAAATCACACTATGTCAAAACAGGAGCGATAATCAAAGCATTTAACAACTGATTCAGCTCAGGTACAACTCAGTCAGAACAGTCATCCATCATAAGCAACTAAGTTAATACACGCTGTTGAGTTCTACCATACTTCTTCCTGGGACTTTTGACCTCAAACAACTTTTCACTTTTAATAATAGGCTGTCTCCCTTATTCTCATACTTCTTATATTAGGCTCTAAATACAGGGTGGGATGAAAGTAGGTATACAGTTGTGAGTGTGTGAAACATAGAGTTTATTCTTGTATTATTATTTATTAATTACTATATGATTTTCCATACAAACAACTATAAAACCTACTTTTGTCCAATCCTGTATATTACTTACTGACACTACATGAAAACATTTCAATGACAATACTTTGGATAGTTCAAGGCATTTTAGATTCCAGAATTAATTTTGTTCTGTTTCTAGTTATACCATCCAATGTATGTAGGGTTTATGAAATGACCTCTACATTTTGAGCTACCTCTACTTTCTTGGGGTATAAGTAGACAATATGTTATCTTCATTGAAAAAATGGAACCCAGTGAGATTAATTGACTTGACTAATATACTTAAAAATAGACCTAGGATTTCAAGGGGAACCCAAGTCTTAAAATTCTATTATTTCTTCATTTTACTACTCTGAAATATAGCCCCAGTATTTTCAACTTCATCAACAATTGTTTATTGACTATATGCTCTCTGCCAAGCACTGGGTGTTAGACACTAGGAAAAATAAAAATGAGGGCACAGCCTCTCCTGGAAACTACTGTGCATTTTAGAAGCAGATTATATAATCATAACACAGTGCAATAAATACTATGTAGGTATAGTCATGGTTGTTCAGATTTCTTTATGTGGGCCTGGGAAAAAAGCCACAGAGGAGGTACTTCAGGTGATTTTAAGATAAGTTAGATTTCACAATTCAGAGAAGTAAAGAGACGAATATACCAAAATAGTATATGCTACTCCCAACACCTAGAAATGATATCATATTCTTTCAATTCTTTTTCTTTTTTTGTGGTTCAATTACAGTTGTTTCCATTTTCTCCCCATTACTCTCCCCTGCGCTACCCACCCCCACCTTCTACTTTCAATCTTCCCACCCACTGTCTTTGTCCATGGGTCCTTTACACATGTTCCTTAACTTGACCTTTCCCTGTTCTTTCCCCTGTTATCCTCCACCCCACACCCCCTGGTCTCTGTCAGTTTGTTCTTTATTTCCATGTCTCTGGTTATATTTTGCTTGCTTGTGTGTTTTGTTTTGATTATGTTCCACTTATAGGTGAGATTATATGGTATTTGTCTTTCACTGCCTGGCTTATTTCACTTAGCATGACACTCTCCAGTTCCATCCAAGATGTCGCAAAGGGTAGGAGTTCCTTCTTTCTTTCTGCTGTGTAGTATTCCATTATGCAAAAGTACCACAGGTTTTTTAAAATCTGTTATTGAGACAGATACTGAGCCAGCAGTATCCATTGATGCAGATGCCTGTTGAAACACGAGAAAAATATACACATGGACAACCAAGTCCTGTGGAGAAATAGGTATGAAATGGCCACTCTCTCTAGTGGAGAACACCTTGGCCACCCTCTCTAGTGGAGAGCACCTCATTCTTCCACCCAAGCAGGCTTTTTTTAAAACATACCGATATAGTTTGTGAACTACAGTGTGACAAGGAAGATAAAACAAGTAGTTAACTTTGAAAGGGAGTGGCAGATGTCCTGCTGGGATTCTGAGATTTGGGGTTTTATCATTTAAAAAGACTACAGGACCTAAAAGGCTAGTTTCATTTCCTGCCTGTGCCTTCATATTCTAATTAAAGAGCATCCTCCAGCAAGCAGACTTTACAGGATCTTTCATATTCTATGTTTCAGGCCTGATTACCCCAGGCATCTGCCGACTCCGGTCTGGACTGCACCACCCATGTTATTTCTGCAGGCCTGAGTCGGGCAGAGGAGACAAAGGCAGCCAGGAGACTTGGATTTCTCACAGCTAAGAACAAGGACTCAGGCTTTGACAAAGCTGAGGGGGCAGGGGTCGATGTCAATCACCCCTTCATTTCCATAGCACCTCAAGTCCTTCCCTGAGGCCTCCATGCGATCATGCCTGTCTTAGGCGATTCCCGCCATGGGAAATCTTACCCATCATTGGCTAACAGATCAAGCAATGCGGGCAGGCACAGAACAGGCAGCATTCATGCCAGGGAAATAAGTTTTGTCTCCTTAGTGCCTCTTACTCAGCTTTAGCCATGGGTGGTTACAGTTTTCCTGAGACCAGGCAGTGTGGATCTCAACATATTATTATTTTTATTCTTACTCCTAATGCATTAGTTTTCACATATATATTTCAAGCATAAAGAAACTATATAAAGAATAATATAATGGACAACATGTGCCATTCTACAATTTGGCTCTATCAAAACCTATTATTTTTACCTTATTTGCTTCAGATCACATTTTTTAGAAACAAAATATATAAAATATGAAAACTTGCAGATAATGTAACCTTCTGGGAATGCATGCCTGACCATTTCTCTCATTAGAGGAGGCCCGTATTCTGAATTTGAAGTTTATAACCCTGTTGATACATGTAATTCTAGTTCCAGCTGAGCAGGAATATATCATACTTTATTTTTTTTTCATATCCATTTGTCCCCGTATACATGAATTTCTCCTGTATATAAACTTAGGTTTGGAACTGCTGGATTTAGGAGATGTGGGTATCTAATAACATAATTTAGCTTTCTATCCTTGCCAATTCTTGGTTTTCTGACACTTTAATATTTTTTTGCCAACATCTGGATTAGAAATGGGATATCATTGTTCTCATAATTTGAATTTCCATGATGAATTTCACACCTTTGGCTATTTGTATTTCCTCTTTTGAGGTAATTATCCCCATGCTTTCCTTTTTCATTTTAGTGCCTAACTCCATATTCATTTATGTTTAAATAATAAATTTTTAGGTTATCTGCTTTTGTAACTAAAATCATACTTGTAAATTTTTTGAAACTTTTTGATCACCATGTTTTAGAGATTTATCATAGTTGTACCATGTTTTATTTTATTAATTTTATATAACTTGTTGCTGATCCTTTAAAGAATATATTGTAACTGACATAATCTTTCCATTGTTGATAGACATTTGGGTAGTTTTATTTTTTATATTATTTTTAAAATTTTTTTGCTTTATAACAAGGCTTCTGTAAGTGTTCTCAAACCTGACTTCTGGTGAAAATGAAGGAAAATTTCTCTCATGTATACACAAAATAGTGGGATTAATAGGTCATAAATACTACATATGTTGTATATATTCAGCTTTAATAGGTGATGTCAAGCTGATTTTTAAAATAGCTTTACTGTTTTACATTCCCATCAGAAGTGAATGAGCACTTGCAGTCTGCCACATGCTTTATTCATCAGTTGATATTGTTTGACTTTAAAATTTTGCCCATCTGATAGGTGGAAACAGTATCACATTTTTTTTGTTTACATATATGTAATATTTTATTTTAAAATGTCATTAAGCATGTACATTTCTTTAGCTTTTTCCAGGGAACACTGCACCTAAGTTTCAAAACACACAAAATAGATCCCCATTACTAAACAGTTTTCACTTTGGGGCTACAAAGACCAGGTTTCACAATCAGGAAGCCTAAAGGTACGTGGTTCTGAAGCCATTTGCAGGCAGATTCCTCTCATTCACTGCACATGGGGTTTTTCTGGAAACCCAGACTTATCATACATTCCTTATACACGATCTTCATGGTGGGCCTTTCTGGGCCTCCAGAAGAGACCAGGACGGTGGAGGCAAAACAGGAGGAAAGGAGTAACCTCAGGACTCCCAAACACAAAGTACTATGGAAGACTGGAAGAATGGAGGGCACGAGGTTCTCGTTCAAGTACACCACAGTAGAAAACACCATCACACACACACAGCCTCATTTGGTCGATGTCTACCTGGTCTCTACACGAACAAAACTTTAAAACACAAAGGAAAAATTAAAGCTATTTACACAGATGACGTCATGGAATAGAAAATGCAGTACTCCCCAGACTGGCGCTCAGATCTGACAGAGAGCTGCCAGAGGCGCTCAGGTAAAATGCAGATAAGGCTGCTTGGGTAATGTCTTTTGAAAACCCCCAGTGCAGACACAGTCACCCACACAGAACTACAATTTGCTCAGCAAGGTGGCTGATGGTGTGCAGGCTGCAGAACTGCAATTGTAGAACCTCAAACACCCAAGTTCCTAACAGATGCTTTTTACTCTTTTCTTAGATCTGGTAACTTTTTGGGTCATCCTGGTTGTTCTTTACATAGACAGTTACTCTCACTGCTTTCTCCAAGTGTCCCAGAAGCAGTAACATATTTTTAAAGTCATTTTCTTTTTAAAAAATATTATTTATTGATTTTAGAGAGAAAGAAAAGAAGAGAGAGAGAGAAGTGTGGCTTTGTTGTTCCATTTATTTGTGAACTCATTGGTTGTTTTTTGTATATGCCATGACTAGGAGTCAATCCTGCAACCTTAGTATATTGAGACAATGCTCTGCTAACCAACTGAGATAGCCAGCCAGGACTCACAGGATTGTAAGTTTTGTCTTTCTGTATTTGGTTCATTTGAACCATCTTCTGTGAAATTTATTTTCCTTTTGCTCATTAACCTGTTAAGCACTTTACTATTTCCTCACTTATTTGTAGAAATTCTTTAATATATTCTGGATATACATGCTTTATTGATTATATGCATTGCGAATATGTTCTTCCAGTTTGAGCTTGCTTTCCCCCTTTCTCTTTGGGGTATTTTTCTTTTTCTGAATAAAGCTTTATGGTTTCCATTTGGTCCAAGGTATGGGAGGAGGCTCCAGAGTAATTCAAAGGCTTTCTACTGGTTGCAGGGAGAGACTCAGGCAGACGTCAGACAGCAGGGGAACACAGAGAAGCCCCTCAAAGGCTTTTGGTCTCCAAGCTGTGCTTGAGGCCGAGCCTTCTGAAGAGACAATTGCCCAACCCAGTCTGGGGGTCTCCCAGCTTGTGGAGGTTAGTCAGGTGGTTGTCCATCTTGTTGATGACTTTCACCTTCTCATCCCGGAACTGGTTCTCCAGGAAGTCACAGAGATGAGAGCTCATGCCAGTAGAACCCAGGCATGCAGATGAGTGGCTTCCCTGTTGTCCTGACCTTCGTCCGACTCATCTTGGGAAGGCTTCTCCATGTCTTGGAGGAGAGCATGGCTACCGAGCTGGTTTTGCATCTGTAAGAGACACTGAGCGTCTCGGCGCCCTCACACTCCTCTGTGGCCCACTCTCTGAAGAAGAGTCCCATGCCCTCTAGAACCACATCAGTGGTGGAAATAAAAGCCCAGAGAGAGGCAGGCGTAGGACGGCTGCACATGGAGGTTGACCAGATGACTGACAGTGGCCTCCACCTGGGTGGAGTAATTCTGATGAAATTCGGAGCTCATGAGTGCTTGACAACAAAGAGTTAAGCTCAAAAAATGTGTGTTGGCTGGTCTTTGAAGCCAAGGATGGCTGAGATGGTTCTGAAGGTGGTGAAAAAACGCTGGAGGGTAGTGAGGGGATAAAAAAGGGGAGTCCCTGGGTTTGTTCTGTCCAAACACTATTGAAGCAAGAGATGGATCTGGGGAATCGTTGACAATGCCTTCTGTGGGTCCTAAAATGAACATAATTTCATGTAAATAAATGCACTAGCATTTTCCTTTATGACTTACTTTTTGTCTTACTAAAAAATCCTTCCGCCCTGGTCAGGTGGCTTAGTTGGTTATAGCATCATCCCCATGCACCAAAAGGTTGTGAACTCAGTCCCTGGTCGGAGTGCATGCAAGAGGCAACGAGTCAATGTTTTTATTTTTCTTTCCCTCTTCATAACCTTTCCCCCACCACCCACTTCCTTTCTCTCTTTTAAAAAAATCAATAATATATATCCTCAGTTGAGAATTTAAAAAAAAGAAACACAGACTCTAATCCCCACACCACCCAATTGCAATAAGACCTCAAGGTTATCTGCAGATACCTGCAGAAGAAAGTGTAAAGAAAAGAAAAAAAAAAGAAAAGAAAAATAAATTCTTTCCTGACCTAAGATCACAAAGGTTTTCTTCTCAATTTTTCTTGCATTTTACATTTTTCCTTGTATATTTAAATACTTAAGACCAACTGCAATGTATGTTGGTTATAATATGAGCCTAAAGGTTGAAATTTTTTTACATGAATGTTATAAGGATCACTTAAAGAGCTTTACAGTTTTGAAATAATAAAATTTAATGATTTATGGGTCAAAGGGCAAACCATAAGGGAACTTAAATAATATTCAAAACAGAAAGAAGGTAATCCTTGGAAATTTGTGAGATGTATCTTATGGCCCAGTGTATTACAATTTCAAACATTTTTTGTACACTTGAAAAGTATTCTGCAGCAATGAGGTAAAGTGTTCTAAACTTGTTGCTATATGTGTTCTTCAAATATTCCACATCCTTATGGATCTGTCGATCTTTTATCAGCTTGATACATCAATTATTGAGTGAAATGTCTCAAAATACCTATTACTATGATTGTTGATTTTACTATTTTATCTCTGAGTCCTGTCAATTTAATTGGCATATACATGATATTATCTTTTATATATATTTAATTATGTAATTGCAGATATCTTTAATATATATAACCATTTTTACTAAGTACAAGTTTATAATTTTACTATTTTTTGTAAACTGAACATTTTATCATTATGCAAATAACTTTCTCAACATCTAGTAATGATTTTTGTATTAATATCTATTTTCCAAATATGAATATAGCCAAATTTTGGGGGTAGCATTTATTCAGTACATTTTTCTACCCTTTTATTTCCATCTTTCCATCTTTATATATTATAGGCATATTTTGTATAGATAACCTATAGATGAATCTTTTCCCATAGTCTGACTGTCTGTTCCTTGAACTTGACCTTTAAATTAATTTTCCTTTATTATAATTACAGGTATATTTGGGTTTATTTCTAACAAAACTTTGTTTTCTTTTTCCCAGCATTTTCTATTTCTTTTTCTTTATTGTTTTTGCTTTCTTTTAAGTGACTACTTAAAGAAATATAGTATAATATTATATTATATTTTTGCTCTACTACTTTGGTTATTTATATATTTCATTTTATTATTTTAATGTTACTCAATAAATTTATAATTTTTGAAAAATGGATTTTTCCTTTTATTTTTTATTTACAGTTAACACTCATTATTATTTTATATCAGTTTCAAGTGTGCAGTATAGTATTTAGATATTTATACAAGGTGGGGCAAAGTAGGTTTATAGTTGCAGGTACATAAAACTGTTTATTCTTGTATTATTATTTATTATTGTATTATTTTCTATATGAGAAACTGTAAATCTACTTTTTCCCCACCCTGTATAGTTGACAAGGTGATCCGGCCTATAAGTTTAGTAACCATATGTCCTCATACGTAGTTATTATATTATTATTGGCTATATTCCCGTTGCTGTGCTTTACTTTCTTGTGACTATTTTTTAACTGCTAATTTGCACTTCTTAATCCCTTTGCCTTTTTCATCCAGCACCTTAACCACAGTTCCATCTGGCAACCATCATTTTGTTCTCTATGATTCTGTTTCTGTCTTGTTTGTTTATTTATTTTGTGCTGTAGATTTTACATATAAGTAAAATGTAGTATTTGTCTTTCTCTGACTTATTTCAATAGGCATAATATTCTCTGGGTCCATCCATGTTATCACAAATGGTAAGACATTTATTTTTGTGACCAGAAAGTATCCAGCCATGTAATGTGAAAAATAGAGACATTTATTGAAGAAGTACAAGATACAAGAAACATTGTACACAAGACAATGATGCCTCAGTCTCTTTCAAAGTTGATTATTCTGACATGTGTGAGGTGATATTTCATTTTGGTTTTAATTTGCATTTCTCTGATGATTAGTGACATTGAGCATTTTTTCATATGTCTATTGGTATCCATATGTTATCTTTGAAGAAGATGTGTGTTCAGGTCCTCTGCCCATTTTTTAAAAAGGTTGTTTGTGGGAGCACGGGGTTGGTGTTAAGTTGTGTGAGTTCTTTATTTTAGGTTCTCTTAAGATGGATTTGCAGAAACATAAGTCAACCCCATCTTTTCAGGCTGGGTCTTCTTGATCAATATACCTTTCCTTACTCCACACTTGGATGTATTAAATATTGGTCTTTCTTTTGAAGTGCTGGGCACACTAATCTTGTAACACTTTTTCATTCTCTTTTCCTATTTCTTTGTATTGATTGAGATTTCTCTAGTCGCCCTCCCCTCTCTCTTCTTTTGCTGTGTTTGGCAGTTTTATAACTTATGTCTGTTCTGTTGAGCTTACTCTTAATTTTAACAGACATAATGTGAGAGTAGGTAGTTATATAGATATTAACAAAACAGGAGAGTGTGAACAGAACCACATATCTGATTAAGCCTAAGTAAGTAGGAAAAAAACAACTTTACAGCCACCCTGGGGAGTAACCAACATGTTTGGACAAATGAAGCAAAACATCCAACTAGGCAGGAAGGATGGCTTTTTGGTTACCCAGGGAGTCCACTTGACTAAGGGTGGTGGGGTGGGGAGGGTGAAAATAAGTGGGACTCCCTCTTATTAAGTGGATGCAAAGTAGAAGCCAAAATGACAACTATATGAGAGGGAGGACAGTAGTCTGGGAAAGTCTGGGGGAAAGATTGGATAGTTTAAAAGAAAGCCTGCTCTTTCCCAAACCCAAGGGAATGTAAAGAAGTTTAACCAAGACCTCAGGGAAGCTACTGCCCTCTAGCCTGCCTGTTCTTTACTACAGATTTTTGCTCTAATCTTGCTATTAGGCTAAAACTCCTCTTATGTGAGTGTCCCTAGCTTTCCCCAAAACACTGTAGAAGAGCCTATTTCATCTAGTAACAATAACTGAAGTAGAAAGTCTAATGTTCATCAAAACTTATATCCTCCTCTCAAATAGTGTAAGACTTTAAGGTACTTAACTCTGGTCATTTACTCCCATTGTACATGTCATTACATTTTACATGTTTTCACCTTGATTTTTTAATTGAATATTTTACATGCATTTTCATTTCTTCATTTGTGTACATTTTAATTGATATTTTTTAATTTAAATATTTTGTTGTTGTTCTATTATAGTTGTCCCAATTTTTCTGCCTTTGCTCTCTTCTAATCTGCCTACCCCCTTCTCCCAACTCAGTCCCCACACTGTTGTCCATGTCCATGGGTCATTCATACATGTTCCTTGACTACTTCCATCACTTTCTTTCTTAAAAAATTTTATTTTAAGTATTTTTCAAGTAAAATTTTCTATGTTTTACTCCCATCCCAGCCCACCCACCCAACCTTCCCCACCATTCCTTTCTTTCCACCCTCATCCCCCACTCCCTCCTCTCTGCTCGCTATGAGTCTGTTCCTTATTTCCATGCCTCTGGTTCTACTTTGCTCATTTGTTTGCTTTATTCATTATGTTCCTCTTATAGGTGAGATCATATGATATTTGTCCCTCACCACCTGGCTTATTTCACTTAGCATAAAACTCTCCAGTTCCATCCAGGCTGTTGCAAAAGGTAAGAGTTCTATCTTTCTTTCTGCTGCATAGTATTCATTCTATTGTGTAAATGTACCACAGTTTCTTTATCCAGCCATTTACTAATGGACACTTAGGTCATTTCTAGCACTTGGCTGTTATAAATTGTGCTACTATGAACATTGTGGTAGATAGGTTTTTTGAATTGATGTTTCAGAATTCTTAGGGTATGATACCGGCAGTGAAATCACTGGGTTGGTCAAAGGCAGTTCCATTTTTAGTTTTTTGAGGATATTCCATACTGTTTTCCACATTGGCCGCACCAGTCTGCATTCCCACCAACAGTGTACTAAGGTTCTTTTTTTGCTATATCCTCACCAGCACTTGTTATTTGTTGCTTTGTTAATGATGGCATTTCTGACAAGTGTGAAGTGGTATCTCATTGTGGTTTTAATTTGCATCTCCCTGATGGTTAGTGAGGTTGAGCATCCTTTCTTACATCTCTGGGCTTTCTCTCTGTCCTCTTTGGAGAAGTATCTGTTCAGGTTCTTTGTCCAATTTTTAATTGGATTGTTTTTCTTACCAGTGTTGAGTCATATGAGTTCTTTATATATTTTGGAGATCAAACCCTTGTCTGAGGTATCATTGGCAAAAATCTTTTCCCATACAATTGAATCCTTTTTCATTTTGATGATGTTTTCTTTAGCTGTGCATAAGATTTTAAATATTTTATAGTCCCATTTATTTTTTTCCTTTATCTCCTCTTGCCCTAGGAGATACATTATTGAAAATATTGCTGCATGGAATATTTAAGATTTCCCTGCCTATGTTTTCCTCTGGGATTTTTATGGTGTCACAACTTATACTTAAGTCTTTTATGCATGTTGAATTTATTCTGGTGTGTGGTATAAATTGGTGGTCTAGTTTCATTTTTTGCATTTTAAATACTTTTAAATTAGCATTATGGTTATTACTTCTTATTTACATAGTCAATGCTTTTTTGAATTTACCAACTTATGTTTTGATGTCTTTATTTCTTATTATGCTTACATCTCAGAAAGTCTTTGTGAGATCCTTTCATTTCTTCCACAAGTATATCCTTAAGTAGATCTTTTGAGGAGTTCATCTTTATGTAAAAATTTCTTTATTCTTCCCTAAGTTTTTAATTCTAAATTTGCGTTATTTTTCTCTCAGTATATTAAAATATGCCAACTGCTTTCTGGCCTTTGTTACTGCTACTAAGAAACATGCTATTTATCTATATGTTATTTATTCCATTGTAAGAAATCTGTACTTTTTCTCAGGTTGTTTTTAAGTTATTGATTGATTGATTGATTGAGAGAGGGGAAGGGAGAAAGAAAGAGAGGGAGAGAAACACCAATGTATGATCACCTTTTGAGTGCTCCCCACTGGGGACCTGGCCCACAACCCAGGCATGTACCCTGACTGGGAATTGAACTGGCAACCCTTTGGTTTGCAGGCTGGTACTCAATCCACTGAGCCACACCAACCAGGGATGTTTTTAATTTTTGCTCCTCATCAAGATGGTTCTATTATGTTTACTAAAATTAATTAACTTTCCTCTCTCCATGATTCCTCCCCCACAACCCAGAATTGTCTGTTTTACTGGTGGCAGTTTCCCTCTGCATCTATACTTTAAGTTTTAGATTGTGGGCTAATATTCAGGAGTGTTTTCTCTAAAAGCATTCATTTGTTCTGGGTTGAAGGAGTGTCAGTCTATTAAGTAAAAGTTAGAAAATGAAAAAGGAGGAGAAAGGGTGGAAGAGGGCCCATTGTTCTTAACAGAAAAGCAACCAAAATTAATTTTGCCTAACTGCTTCTGGTCATGTAGCTGTTTCACAACAAATGACCAGATGTTGCCTAGAGTTGAAGATAAGGACCCTGGGAACAGACCCCTATACATGCCTATGTTTGGGTGGTTGCATCATCCATAGGAGAAAACATGTATGGTCAGCACCTCTGTTACCTGCCAATCAATGTGTAACTCCCATTCTCTAATGTCATATTAACCCTCACTTCACTCCGAAAATTATATAAGTCCTTAGGACAAGGGACGTGAAGCCTCTCTTGCCACCCTCGGTAAGGCCCCTTCTCTTCCTTGAGAACATACTAATAAATTCTGTTTGCATACTACTTGACTTGCTGATCTGTAATTCTTCACTGTATCAGCAATAAGAACTGAGTTCTCCATGAGTTCAGATGTTTTGCATTGTTTTTAACAGACACACAAGGAATCTCGCCCATGGAGAAGTGTAGGAAACTTTTTATAGTAATATAGTTTTTTTAGTGTGTGGTTATAGTGTTAGTGTGGTTATAGGTTATAGGTTATAGGTTATATAGGTTATAGGTTATAGGTTATTGTGGTTAGTTAGGTTATAATTATAGTGTGTGGTTATCAGTTTTTAGGAGAAGCTATTATTTTGGGGTCACCTGAGCAGCACCGAGACAGAAGAACTTCTTTCATGCAGTCTTTGAGCAGAGGGGGTGTGTGTGTGTGTTTGCTAGTCTACTGTTTTAGAACAATGCAATCCCATGTGAGTTGTGGCTTTTCATGAGGGATACAGTTCCCTGTGGCCTCTCCTCCCAGGCCACGTGGGTGTTAAACTACCTTGTTTAAGGAGACCCTCTTGGCTTAACCGCCTTTTTTCTCCCTGTCCCCACATCAACCTAGGGCTTCTGCAGTGTCTGTTCAAACGCTCACTTTACTTTTGGATTCCAGTTCATTCTGCTTTCTTCATTAAGCTATCTATTTTATCCTTCACTTCTAGCTTTTTTTTAGGATATTTTCAGTTTTTTTTTCTTGTCTGTTACAATGCTGGAAATAGAAGTCTTCCCCTAATATTTTTTGTAGTTTGATGTGTTGCTTCATCACTATTATATGCTACCACAGTGCTTTGTAATGAGTTTTTCACTTCTCATTATTCACAACTTGTAATTACACATTATTGTGCGATTCTGATTAATTTTTGTCTCCCCCACAAGTTATTTAGCTCCACCACTGGATGAAACATGTCTATTTTGCTTATTCATGATGGTTCAGAACCCAGTACAGTTCCAGGCACAAAGCTTATATTCAGTAAATATTTGATAAATGAATGAACATGAAGAACCTGAAGACAATAAAAATGAACACATGTCACTCAAGTGTTGTAATGTAGGCTCTGTAATATAAGATGAAGAAAACTGGAGCTGATTTTAAGGTGAAGAAAAGTGCCAAAAAGAAAGACAATATCCCTTTGTAGGTGTTGGAGAAATACAGAAAAGCATACTGCATTTGGTGGTTTACTCCAAACTTTACCAGGCAGTTTTGGAAATGTTGCTCATACTCTATTGTTTTTTAAATGACAGATAATAATGCTCACTTGGTAAGGTTGCTATGAAAACTAAGCAAAATAAAGAATATAAAATGGGACCTAAATCATATTCTGGATTTACAAATAGCCATAGCTCTTCTACACCTGGGAATCTTTGAAAGAGAATTTACTTAGGTGAAAAAAATTACACTCCTAAGAAATCCCTCCTGAGTATAAGGATGTGCAAGAATGGGCTAGTGAGCTTGGAATGATTTGTTGCTTCTGGTGGAGACTTGTTTGTGGGGGGAGGGGAGCACTGTGGTTCATGTGCAGTGGGTTTGAGTCAACTGGTCTCGGGGTGAGGGAGATGGCTTAGGTGGCCATTTAACTCCTTTCTATCTATGAGTCTTGGTTAACTGCACATATCCAGGGAGAACGGAAAGATTCCTTATCCACTGAACTGGCTAAAGAGCTTTTTCTACATTTCAAAGTGTTAGTCACTACCAGGTATTTAAATCACCTCTCACACTCTCACATTAGCACTAATATGCTCAAAATTACATTATCTTAATGAGGCATCTTGATAATGAAGTGCTTCACCTGTGGTTCTGAGAAGAAAAATCAGTCTTCCAAGCCATATGGGGACAGCTGAGTTCCCACAAACTCAGAATCCCTCTGAACATGAACTTCCTTCCAGAAAGAGCATGCAGGACTCCTCCCAGGTACAAGATGAGGGGCAAAAGGAGGGAAGAGAGAGAACCTTTAAAAAACTGTTTAAATTAAGATTTTAATATCTCTTCACATGATAGATTCTATCCCAAAGTCCCTAATGTCAATGCAGTCAATAATTGAAAAGAGGTATGATTTCACAGTGATGTTAAACCTCATCTTATGTTTTGTCTGTTCAGAGAGCTGACTTTCTGCATGCACAGAACAGAAGGCTCCCGACATGATGTGATTTAAAGGACATCGGAAGCTATCCTTCATCCTGAAATGTCAGCCTATCTGCAACATTTCATCATTGCAGTTGATTCTTACTTTGAAAATGCAAATGCAAATATCTTTAACACAGATGCTCCTGGACTTATGATGGGGTTATGTCTCAATGAACCTAGTGTAAAAAAATATATCATAAGTCAAAAATGCATTTAATACACCTGACATACCAAACATCATAGTTTCACCTAGCTGAGCTTAAACATGCTCAAATTACTTACATTAGCCTACAGTTGGGCAAAATCATTCCCTGATGATACCCAACATCACAAGAGACTATCTTACCACATATCACTAGCCTGGAAAAAGATCAAATTCAAAATTCAAAGTATGGTTTCCACTTTCACTCCATTGTAAGGTTGAAAATCATTAAGTCATAGCATTGTAAGCCAGGGACTGTATGTACATTCACTTGGCTGTACTGTGACCAATTGTGTGTAAAATAGGTTGCATATTCTAGGTGGTCCTTGAAGAGATTAAATAATCCTGAAATATTTTGCATCATTATGGCGACCTCCTTGAATCTACTCCATCCCTTCCCCATTAGATAATAGCCAGTCCAAAGCTATGTAGATGTGCTTTATTGCCACAAGCTAACAGTATAATTTGCTCTCTCTTTAAACTATGGTGGGTTTAAAGCACAGTAAGAACACAGTACTCCTTAGGTCAAAGTCATTACTTGAGATTTACTTCAGGCTTTACATCTATCTACACAGAACATTACTTAAAAGAAAAAAGAGGAACTTCTTCAGTGACTGAAAAATAGTGCTACTGAAGCCATTCTGTGTCCATGAGGGGAGCCAGAGTAAGGACCAAGACAACAGACACAAGAGCGTGGAATCACAGATAATACAGTTTGTGGTCACCACACCTGAAGCCTGAATTCTTAGTTTCATGGGCCAATATGGCTTTGTTACCTTAAAAAATAAAACACCATTGAGTCAAGTACACTTGCTTGTATACCCATTTAAAAAGACAGAACTTGCTTTTTAATTACTGGTTATTAATGAATAATGATTCTCTTCTCTTTGAGTTTCCTAAGGCTGGCATAACTTTCTTCCAATAGTGGTGGTAAAGGGTCCTGGAGAGGAAATCGGGGAAATTTCACAGAGGAAGAGATAAGAGTGGCCATTCTAAGGAGTGAATAAGTGTTCTCTGGGTAGGTCAGGGCAAGGGGCAAGTGTTCTAGAAAAGTAAAGAATATGAAAACAAAAGAAACCACTGTCAACAATATCCCTCAATACATCTAAAGTAGGTTTTCTGTTAAGCTCCAAATTCAAAACAGTTTTCCAAATTGAACTGATTTGAGTTCATGAAAAATTCTTTCTTTATGAACAAAGAAAAGATTACACACAAGTGCTCCAGTGAGACCACAGCTTGTGAAGTGTGTGTCTAGATAAGAGATAATTGCACAAGTAATATCCATAAAGGCACAAACCAAGATGCTTTTGGTGAGGATGAAGTTTCTAAAGCATGTACTTCAGGATTTGGTGATAGCAAACACGTTATGTGTTATATTGAATTATGCCACAGATTTATTTGATGTGACCTCAATTTGACAAACTCAGTGACATTTTAAATTTAATCCTCTCTCTAAAGTTTAAACAGGCCTTGATAGGTAAAATGCCAAATTTATCATATGTACTGTGATGCAGCATTCTTTGTGGCCCAGGAATCACTTGGGCCTAGCAGAACAGCTCCTTTAGCTTTGGATTTTTAAAATTTCTTCCTATAAGAGCTCACATTTATTTTCTGGGGCCAGGCTGGAGACCAGATACCACATTATTTTCTCATTTTCCAACTTTTATCAGTCTGTTCCCTCAGAGCCAACCTATATCTCCTCCTTCTTGTTAGCATATGAATCCATTTCTTCATATAAATTAGCTCATGCAAATACACAGCTAACCTCATTCATCCAATTACTTCTTTAGCTTAGCTAGGATATTCTGTAGCATATTTAATATAATCGAGGAAGTAGATTTTAGCAGAAATAGCAGAAATGCATTAATATATCAGAGCCAAGAACATAGTACAATGATGTGTAGAATAATACAATATACTTTAATTTTGATTAAGCAGTAGATCCCAGTACCCATGTGATAAAGCAGGTGAGAGCACTGCCTGTAGCTGCATTCTGATGAATGGTTACTTCCTACTGACCAGCACTCATTTTGTTGCACAGAAGGCACCGCATAAATGAATCTTGGAGACTATAATTTAAAGACAGCCAATATTGTAAACATAGCCTTTGGAGGGAGTTGTAATGCATGTAGTCTTGCATAGTTAGTTGTGTGTTAAAACAACATAGTTCATGGGGATTCCTGAGACTGAGGCCACCTGAATCAAATGTTGTTAAAAGAGGTTTGCATAGAATTCACTTAAATTCAACAGATTCCTTGCCATTCATTTGTAATTTAACAACATAAATGTAACTTTAGGTTGGTCTCTCAATCATTCTGTATTGAGAGATAAAGGCTTATTAGTCTTAGACCCATCATTGAGAGGCATTATAAAATGTAAAGCCATTGCCTTCTCTGAAGTGAAAGCATCAAATAAATTATGCACTAAAAGCGGAAACTGATAACTTCTAAAAGAGCTTCACCTTGTCTTAACAAGAGACTCGAGTCAGTCTCCCCATGTTGGGGTTTAACAAGAGAGATGAGAGTTTTCCTCCCAAGGAAATCTAGGCTGCCAGAGCACAACTGTCAAATGGAACAGGTGTATTTTCTGATAGTTTCTTAGCTAGTAAATGACACATTGGGATTAATCTCAGGTTGGCATAATATCAAATGTCACACACTTAAACAACACTTCATATTAGAAACATAATTCAAAATTGGCCCTGCCTAATAATTGCGTCAGAAGTGTCGTTACTGGCCATAATGATAATGCATTGAGAACACTCCATTCATTCGTTTCCCAGTCTTTCATTTACTGTTCATTCATACTCTTAGTCATTGTCATTCATAGTATGAAAAAATATGCTCAAAAGAATCTATGACTCATTCTTTTTGGAATCATTTATTGGTTTAAATATTTTGATTTATACAGTAATGTGACAATTTAGATTTATACAGTAAATAAATGCATGACTTAAACAGATAGTTTTGTAATGAATTATGTAAATATAACACGCTACTATCATTTCTACTCTGTTTTATAAGAAACCCAGGTTTTCATCACTTATTTTTCATATACAAATTTACCTTTCTACAGTGTGAAATACAAAGACATTTGGCATAATGAAACACGCTATTTACATTGTGCATGATTTAACATAATTAAAAATAAACATAATCAAATAAAAAGTGGTATAATATGAAAAGCAAAAAGATACAGTAGATGTTTATAACCCTATAAGTGCTTGCATACTTTTACATTTACTAGTATTCTTAAAATTCTAGTGAAATGAGACATGTTTTATCATTTCTCTAAACCTGTACTACTGAATAAAGAAAACTATTTTAAAATATAATATGAAACACTAAATGAAACATATTTTTAAATTAATGGTACAGGCTTAGGAGATGCATTCATCTTTTAAAACATGAAAAATAGCTTGATATTTCAAACTATGTGTAATTTAACCATGCCCTACAGATTTATTAGTATATTTACCTGGTATTATTTGATGATATTGTAATATAAGTTTGCGATAAGTAGATTTTTAAAAGAAATGATTCACAAAGTATAATCTGATAGCAAAATAGCAGATATACAATATTATTTACATTGCAGACCAAACCAAAAATTTAGACCTGTGAAATTACAGTAATGAATTGGATGAAACATTAAAATAATCATGTGTCTGGTTAAGTGAAACCTACCCCATGCAGAGGAAGTGAAAGAAGGCCCAGTATATTGTAACTATGTATTTTTACTAAGTGGGTTGCGAATCCTATTTATTATTATATACTCTGGAATGTTTGATGGAGATGCATTGGCTGTTTATCATATGCATTGAAATGAGCAGGCATTTTTTTTTATCTAAAGTACTGTTTGGGATATGAGACCCTTTGGTTTTGTAAATGACTACTCACAGCTGAAAAGTCAGAAGTCAGGTAGGTAGATTTTGAAATAAAGAATGATATGTATTATTTCTGAAATGCACTTAATTCATTTTAAAAGCATAATCAGGCAGTTTTGTCACTTGATTAACAATGCTATAATGAGTAACAGGCAGCCATTATAAAACTTTTGAGTGTTTTCAAGGCAAAATTCTCAGGAAGATTTTTTTAATATGGAAAATTCTGTTCATTCGACTCTGAAAAACCATTAACTATTTTTTTCTATTTGAACCTAACCTGACTTCCCTAGTAAGCATAACCAACCATGATGATGTGATTCAGTTTCCACATAGAGTAATTTTTGCTCATCTCCAGATTCTTAGAGGAGACAATTAGTAGCTTGCCAAATTGGGCCTTACATATCAATTCAGCAGGAGATAACAAAATAGAGGGAAAAATGGGACTGTGGATCGCAGCTATGCAAATTTCATCTTAATTTCTTTTGTTTTTTTCTCAACTACATTTCCTCTATTTTTACATTCATTATTAAAAATGTTTCTCTCAAGAAATAAAAAATGATAAAGTTATTAAGGGTCTTATTTCTTAATTTGAATAAGTATTATGATTGTCTATCATTTCAAGACAAATGCTTTCTTAATACTGAAAATCACAGGAAGAAATTAATTGGCAGTTTCATAACTGTCAATTTATATGGTAGCTGCCTGTTTTTCTCACAGTTCCAAAATAATTTGATCAGTGTTAAATACATAATCTGTTAACACAGAAATTCTTCCTTTTAGAAGTTTTTAATTCTCTGAAGTTCTCATATCCTTATCTTTGTTTGACTACCTGATGTGATAGAGTAGAGGAACCCTGAGGTGTGTGACAAAGAAGTCCAGATGAGAATAAGACCCGAAAATCAGAGGCATTTGATTTAGTGAAGCATATCTTTCCAGAGAAAAAAAAAGCTGTATTATTTTTATATATTTTCTGTTACTGAACACAAATAAACATCATGGAGACAATGTGTTAAGTATTTTGAATGTAATAATAGTACACTAACATAAGAAAAACATGAATAAGATAAAATATTTAGTTTTAGAAATTAAAGATTCTTTAAATCTTGTTAAAGTACTGTTAAAATTATTGTAGTGTCAAGAGTACCTAAAATGCAAAAGCATACTCTTATGTCTTCCTCATTCTTATTCTTTCAAATAAGATATTTTACTTTTTTTCCTTATGAATAAAAAACTCTGCTACAAGTAATTGAATTTTCCCTGGGGAAAAAATGGCTTTGAATTGAGATTTGTAAATGATTATACCTTGAGGTATCGCAAAATGATCCAACCTGTGTCTTTTTGTGTTTAAGAACTTGGTAATTTGTTAATTCTGGCAAATAAGTAAAAGCTGTGGTTACAAATAGCTATTTGAATATATGTTAAAATCTCAAAGACACAGAGCTAACAATTATGAAATACATTGTATGTTGCTTTTTCAATAGAGTAGCCTTATAAAATTGATGGCAAATGTTTTCAAACCCTCACAAAAGATTCAAAACACCATGCTGTGTGAAACTGAGTTACAGAGGGCTAAACAGGAAGCATGACTGTTAATCAGTTACTTCTGGGTAAAGAGAGTAAAATCAAGTAGTATTTGGTATGTTCACCTTATTGGGAAGTAGTTTTTAGGAAATGATTTCCCTACAAATAAAAAAGATACTTTTTTCTGTTTCAATCTTTGACAGTGTGATACTCAAGTAAAAATTTACTATTTAAAAATAAAAGAATTTTTTTAAATTAAGGTGTTTGCACAGGAAAAATATGAGGTTGTCCTAAAAGATTTGCCCTAATACCTCTTAAGAAAATGTTTAAATTCAGCTAAAACAAACAACATATATACTTTTTAGACCCATGTTTCTCTTAACATATGAAGTCTCTGGAAGCCCAGGTCTCAATTTTCTCATTTGGGCTAGATCAATTTCTAATCCAAATGATCTACATCTAATGTCCACCTTTGTTTCCTTACCCACTATCCCACAGTGTTCAACCATGTAACATTGAAATGGGGGGGCCAGCCAGAATAATAAATTCTGTTTTCACATCCTTCTAAGAGTGAGAGTAACAGAAAGAGAGAGAGAGAGAGAGAGAGAGAGAGAGAGAGAAAGAGAAAGAGAGAGAAGGAAAGTGAGGAGGAGGAAAGGAGGCAAGAAGGGAAAGAAGGAAGGGAAAAAGGGAGGGGAAGGGAAGGAAAGCAAGAATAAAAAAATAGAAAGAGAGGCTGAGGATACTGACAAACTTTAAGAACCTAATTACTTTACTTCACATAATACCTTTACATATAGCCCACTCATGTTAACGTTCACCAGCAGTGTCATCAAGAAATAATATTAAATTCTGTTGATATTCAAATTATAGCCACACTCAATATTTAGACTCTTGCATGGGTTATCATTCTCATAAAGAATATACTAATATTTAATTAGATCATATAGCCAGTATTGATTGAAGACATAATACCAAGCTTTCCCAACAGAAAACTTTTATACTGGTGGGTATACATAACACAAGAAGTTATTTTTGTTCCTTTTAATAGTTTCACTATTATTAACATACTTAGGTTTCTGTTTTATCAAAGTTTGACATGTTGAATTTCATATTCTGTTAAATATTAATACTATGTTTAGTATCTATACAGTTGGCCCTTGAACAATGTGAGAAGTTAGTGCCACCAATCCCTATGAAGTTGAAAATTCACATATAACTGTGAATCCCCAAAAACTCAGTTGTCCCTGGGTATTTGAGAGGGATTCATTCTAGAACCCCGGCAGATACCCAAATCCATGGGTGTCCAAGTCCCATATATGAAATGGCATGGGACGTTGCATGCGGTAGGCCTTCTGCATCCACAGATTCCCAGCCACAGACTGAAGATACTGTTTTCTATCTGCAGTTGCTTGAAACCATGAATGCAAAATCTGGAGATTAAAGAGCCAATTGTATATTTGTTAGAAAAAATCCATGTGTAAGTGGACCTGCACAGTTCAAACCTGTATTGTTCAAGGGTCAACTGTAATCAGTTAACCTTCCCACCTATTTTTAGCTTTTGTTCCTGGTTAGCAGCGTTGGGCTATAGACATAATTTAAATATATGCAAAATTTGATTTTGCTATCTCTTTTCCTATTCCATGTTGGTGTCCTTTCTTAATTTTTTTTGCAGTCCAGCTGAATCCAGCTAAAGTACTTCATATATACTCATAAGATAGGATACTTTCTATACTCAGGTACTCATTTGCATTTTAGTAGGAGAATTCTTTTGGACAGGATAAAAAAAGTATTTTTAAGGATCAAAAGAAAGGGCAATGAGTACCAATTATTAAAGGTCATTGAGTTACATAATGAATGAAAAGAATGGATTTTATAAGTGCTTGGTGATACACTTGAAACAAATTAAAAAAATAAGAATAATAATTTTGGCTGCTATCCATGAGTAATTATCTTTGCACAAGACCAAAAATAAAAAATTAAAAAATTTCCCTGAATTACTATAGATAATTATACAGTCATCTAGTTTACCTTATCCTTCTTGGCTAAAATGGAATCTACTATAAGAATTAATTTCTTCTTCTTGACAATAATTTCTCATCAAATAACACAAAATCAATTTATTTAAGACTCCAAGCCAAAGCTGGGTTTTTATTTCAACATGATGATTTATACAAATAAAATTTGAAGGGAGGTTTCACATTGTTGAAAAACTATCTGGCCACTTTAGTATTTTGCTCCACTTTAACTAGGATGCTTTGAACCAAAAAAGCTATAAAAAAGAAGGGAGTCTTTTAAGTGATTATACACAAATATAATGATACAGATCACCTGTCTCAAAAGAAACCCATGCTCTCTTACTAGGCTTGAAAATTAGTGATATTGGCCATAAAGGAAAGCTTCTTGGGAGGCAATAATGGAATTGTTTTAGGATTTGAGGTTCCATTGGGTATGGAAACGCATAGTTTCTTATTAGAGGTCATGTGTTGTTCAAATTATTTTAACCTAAATTAGCTTTGACTCAGATTTTATTCTGAGAAGTTTGAAAGGTTTTGCCCTATATGCAAATTTGAACAAGTCTAAATACAGTATTCTTTGACCGTTATCCTTAACCCTTATATTATTAAAAATAGTTTATTATTTCAGGTAAAAGAATGTTACCAAATTTGCAAACCATGGCTCAATGTCACAATTTGTAAGTTTGTCTTATTTATGACATTGTCTACATTTTTATTTTCTTCCAGAAAAAAGAACATGGAGAAAAAACAATTTAAATATAATTTATAATTATATGTTATCTATGGGGGATAAAACCTCAAGAAATATTACATCAACAAAATTGTTCATCTTTCTCAGTGTTGTAAAACATGATACATTTAGAAAACATTCAAAAGGCTCTAGCATTCTGACTTTTGGAAATAAGTAAGCTGACTCTTCTGAAACAGCAAATCTTTATCCTAAATTATTTTTCTAACTGATTATTCTGATTAAAAATTGTTCAGGTTTGTTTCCTCCTTTTAAAATTTCTGTTCTAATCAAACTCTGCTTGAATTAATCAATTATGTGTAAGTGAAACATCTTTGGATGATAGTAAGAAGTTACCTAAGCACTTTTAATATTGGAAGACAGAGTCATCTTCATCTCTCCCACTGCACGCCATCAAATGCTATGGGGTGACTCTCTCCCGGGCTCCAACTCCCTGGAGAACCCCTGAATGAGATGAGGAGGCTGGTCAGGTCAGAAAGGCTTCCACCTGCTCTAAAGTTGAGCACATGTTTTGCTAGCGCCCAAAACCTCACTTGAGAGCAATGTGAAGAACATAGAATATAGTATAGGCCCAGCAATGATTTTAGGACATAAATATTTCTCATTCTTTGTGATTAAGTTTCAAAACCAGGGAAGGATAGTTTTTATAATGTCAGAATTTTTTTAAAAAGGATGTATGAAATTGAATTGTATTTTTCTCACTGAGTGTTAGCTCAGCCAGGAATGCTATAAAGGCAGGAAGGAGGGGAGTTTTATTTTCTTATCAACTGCACTCTGATAGTTTGTTCTTTTGTGCTAATTTTAACAGCCTTTCTGTGACATGTGGCAGAGCTGGTAGTTGGCTCTTTTCATTCCTTCAGTATAGCTGTTCTGACACTTTCATTTACCATCATCAGTGTAACCAAGATTAGTGCTGTCTGCCACCTTCATGGGGTTCCTGTACACAGCAGCTCAGGGAGTTTGGAATCCCAGCTTCACTGATCTGTGCGGCTGCTGAAAGGATGACATGACCCCCTAACAACACTGAAAATGGCTTCTAAAGGATTCTTCTCCCCTCTTTTTAAAGTAAGAAGACCACCAGTTAAATAAATCATCTAACTCTCATTAAACCACATCTCTATTATGTAAACCGTGTCTGCTTTCAGAGTATCTATGCTGTCATGAAGACAACAAGTAGATCTCTTTGATCCATCTCACCCAAAGCCCTTGCCCATGTCACTGTTTCATCTGTCCCTGTGTCCTGAGACTGATGTATAATTAACTGTCAGATAACATAAAAGGAGAAACAGTCTTTAAAAAGTGAGGTGGTATGAGAAGCAATTTTGCATGTTTCTGATTTTTACCTCTATTACTGCCTTATTTATATTTAATTATATTTAGTAGACCATGTTAAAAATATATTTGGTAGTATCTCTTCTTTATCTACAAAGAGTGAAAAGGCCACAGAGGAAGTTTGAATATAAACCAATTACTTAGGCTTGCCATTTAGTTTTGCTTGTGTCTTCTGCTTTCAGATATTAAGCAACAGTACTTAAATATCATATTAAGAATGATGTTTGCAACTAGATGAATTAACTGAGAGGATAAATTCACTATAATTTAATAGTTTCAAGCTATTTTCATTATTTATAATAGTCAAAAGCATGCTTATTAAGTGTTAAGCATTGATTGAATACAAAAAGACATCTGTCAAAACTTTCTCAGTGAGTCAACAATCCTATTTGATTTGTATAGGGGAATTTTCTCAACTGTGGGTAGGAAGATGCTAATTTAAGTTTTGCCATAGTTAATGGGAACTTAAAATACTAGCAAACCCACTCACCATTCCAGTTGTGTTCAGATTCATGATTAGAAGAGAGTTTACCCAGCTAGACAATAATAGGAGCTATAATCTTATTTACAGGCTTAAGAATGGAGTAAAGCTCATATGATTTGCTAAATAATAATCTGTTCATTAGAAGATCCTTAATGTATCATAAGTTTACCAGTTGCTTTTAGCTGTAATCCCAATACATTATTCTAAATTATGGAAGGGCAATTTAACTATCAAAGGACTGAATATTATTGACCATGGCACATTTGATTAAAATTATATTTTAAGAAGTAAAACTATATAAATTATTCCCTTTGAAATCTGCAAGCTCTGGTACTATTATCAAAATAGCTAAGAGGAGCAGGTTATTTTCAATATGACTACATAATCATTTTCAGATGTTTCTTAATTATACTACATATGATTTTCAACCATATTCTGAAACCAAAATACTATTACACTTACTAAACACTTGTCTTCATAGAAAACAGTGGTAATAAGCTCCTTTTATCTCTAAACTTTCATCTTCTAAAACCTCATCAAAGCTACAGTTGCATTAATTGTCCCAAGACCCATCTATATTTTCATAATGCCTACATTCTCAGTCAATTCATCCAACATGTGTTCTACTTCTACTCAGGTATCTGTTCTTAACTGCTCCTTAGTATTATACACTGTGAAGATCTGAAAATTTGGACAACATTACATACATACACATTTCTTGAGAGAAATACTATTATGGGTATTTTGAAAATTATATGACAGAAATAATCTGACAAGAGTATATTAATTGCCTTAAAGCATGTGTGCAACTGAAAGACTTCTGAGAGAACAGATTAAGCATGTAATTTTCTCAGATAATTTTTATCTGACTTATCACTTGCTGCTCATTTTACTGTTTTAAAATGGTGAATATTTTTTCAAAGTCCACAGCAGCTATATTATTGCTTATATAGAACATATCTCTATTTCCCTAAAAGCTCTATGACATGCAAAAAAGTGCAAGGTTCAGATGGTATCACCACCATGGCTTAAATTATTGCTTAAAAGGTTGTTGCAAGGTATTGCTAGGGAATCCTTTTAGATGAATGTACAGTTCGACGTCAAAAGTACAAAGTGAGACTAAGTATCAAGTTGATTTTTTATAACATAAACATCAAAGTAGTCAGAAATAAGGCTATCACTTTGACATTTCCTTCTCTGTCCAGAAGTTCATAGTTGATATCTTGATGGTGAGGATCAGCAAATTCTGTGATGTACTGCACACTTCAGGTAGTAATTAAGAAAATGGGACCATGTCCAGTATGCCTACTAGCCTTACAGTGAGCAGTATTCATCAGTGTTTATTTGTCTCTAATAATTTTGAAGACTCATACTCAAAAAGCAGACAATAAATTTTAAACCAAAGCTAAAATTAAAACTTGTGAAAAAATAATACTATGAAGCTTGGAATATTTAGCTTTCAAAATAACTACAAATAAAATAATATATTGCTGTCTCATTCAACTTGTATTTATTCCTAGTAATTGAGATTATTTGAATACTCTTCAGTGATCTCCAAATCTGGCAACATATTAGCATTACCTAGAGTGATTTTCTAACTATGATTCCTGAGACCTACTAACCTGAGACCTACTGAATCCAAATCTCTGAAGGTAAAGCCTAATAATTTGTATTCCTAAAAGCTTCCCAGGTAATTTGTTTGAAGCCAGCCAGATACTGCCAAGTTGATGAGTTGAACCATTGAACAGTATAATTTCTTAACACAAATGGGACAGCAATAAGACACTTGACTGATCAGTCACAACATATTAGAAATAAAGACACTAACTTAACTTTTCTACATCCCAATTCCTCCCAGAATGCCACTCCTTTTAACCTTGAAATAGTTACATTCAACACACACACACACACACACTCACACACACAAGAATATTCATTACTTTATAAAACAAACTATTTTACAACATGAGATTGACTGTGATTCTGTCTATGTTATAAACATAGCAATGACTTCTTTCAATGAAAGAAAGAAGGAAGAAAGAAGAAACAAAGGAGGAAAAGAAACCAAAAAGTGGTAGAACAATAGTGAGGTTTCAATTGTTTGAATCAAGCATGAGGAAAGAATTTTGCACACTATCTTAATATATCCTGACAATTTATGTTAATCTTTAGATAATATCAGTGTCTGTTCTTTAGTTCCTACCACAAAGATCTTGAAATTGAGTCTATAGTTGGGATCAATTTACACATTTAACAATAAAATTTGTTCAGTCATTTTAACACAATTTATGTGTGTTAAATCAGCTGGCTGTGAATTAAGTATATTCATATCAAAAAATATATATTCATGTCAGAGCTACCTATAAGAATCATCATTCAGAAGGGAATATGTTAAACTTTAATGAGTTGGCTCTTCATGCATTATGGTTTTCAGGCTGTATCTCATAACACATGTTCATAGAAGCCTCTGAAATGCCAGTTTTTGTAGTTCAAGATCTGTAATCTCATCACAGAAGTACCCACAGGTTATAATATGAGACTTGGTTGTTGGTCTCAAGAGTATAGGTATTGTTGGCTGAACAGCATCTGGTGCCACCCACAGCCTATGTAAAGTCATATATAATTCATTCAAAGGAATATTCAATGAAGTTATATCAAATGCTTGGAGTCAGATTGTATTTTGAAGAAAAAGCAGAGAGAAGCGTTGATGTCAACAGTGCCCCCAGCACAACTGGGATGGTTAGTTCACTTCAGAAGTGCATTGTTACTTGGGCCTGAAGTTGTGTGAATCTTCCTATCAGCCTGAAACAGGCCTCAGAAACTCTTTTGGTGTCCATGTGAGGTTCAGAGGTACAGACGACGGTGTTTCATGGGGCCAGGCTTGAGTGGGCGGGATGGTTTCCAGTGGCATCAGGGAGTAAGAAAGGGTCTGGGCATGGGATAGGCAGTACTCAAAATGCATGACAAGATGCTCATTGCAGAAGTTTTACTCTCTACCCTGATAATCCACAACACCTGCCTTTAACAAGTCAGGAACCCTGAGAGCCTTTCCAAAATATATTTAATGATGGTCATAATCTTGTGCTCTCTCTTCATACCTCACAACCCGAAACACACTATTTGAATTGGTAGCAATTTGATTCTGTACAAAACACAGAGCCTGGTGGTTTTCCAGTTTCTCTGTGGCTTTGCCTTTTGTATGTATCAATTTAATTTTGCTCTATTGCTAGAACTCTTTGGAGGAACTTGTAAAATTAAAAGCTTTGCTGCACTTGTAAATTAGTACTTTAGGTTGTTGTCCTCTTCTGCTCTGTTTTTCTAGAAGAGGCATGCACTTTTGCATTTTCATTATAAAACACTATGGTCTCAATACCACTGTCACCAGACAAGCAGAACAACAGTGAGACTACGAGAGGTCACACTGAAGTGCTGGATCCACAGACCTTTCTCCAGTCTCAGTCACCAGTGTCTGTCTCAGCAGGTCATCACTCACTGGACAGCCATGTAGTCAGGGGTTAAAAACTAAACCCCAAATAATTTAAAACATAAGAGAAGAGATTAATATCAGGGAAGATTTTAAACATTTGGATCCTTCTCCACACCATACTATACAGCATTTCTCTAGACATCAAGTATTATTTTTTAATTATGGCTGATATTAGCTATTAAGGTTCACAAAGCACATACTGTGCAGTATGTTTTGGGTACATATTGGGGGTTCTGACTTTGTTAGATAACTGACTTATTTCCAAATGATGACCTCATCTCCATCACAACGATGCTGATGCCAGTGAAAAGCTGTGGTCCTGGTGACTAGTCATAAAGTGACTTCTCCCAATCTTTTGCTTGAAAGAACACTAAAACAGGAGCTACAGGTGCCAAGTTATATTTAAAGTATCCCTGGAGAGTGGGTTAAAGCCATTTCCCCAATTTAATACTACTTGATTTCAATGGCTCATCCATTTAAACTCCTTTTAATCTGCCAGGCTAAAATGAATGATGGGTGTAGTGGTTTGTAGGTGAGAAGACTGTATAGATATTAGTCAGATGAAAGAACAACTACCACCCCTTGTTATAGCCACAATTGCTAATGGAAATATGGAAGACAAAAATACGATGCTTTTTCACAGCTTCCAAATTCTATGACTACAACTAGAGTGAACAGCCATTTTAAACTGTACCTTGCAAACATATACAGCAATAGTTTAACTACAATGATCAATTGTACTAAATTGGCAAAATGCTAACAGATTGAACGATTTTCTCAGGCTATAGCTTTAAAGATATATGTAGACTATAGTGCATGAAAAATGTAGCTTATATCATGCCTGTGATATTTAGTAGGTCTCTGGCATATTCTTCATTGTGACATTTATGACAATGTAAATGCTACTTCTTCTCTAAGTAAAATCATATAAACTAAGAAAGAGTTTGTTATTCTTCTGACAAACTGAATGCATATACAATTCTTGTTTTGGGCCCTATTACCATGGCTGATAATAAAGTAGATTTCCAATGATGCTTTTAGAATATGCTTCCCATAGGTGATCATAAGTATAGAGAGAATAACTATATGCTTAGAATAGTTGCCTAAATGAATCTTTACAAGCAGCAGAGAAATAGATTGGATGATTCCTGGGAGTCTCTTTCAGCCTTATGGTTACATAATACATTGTTTACTGCCAAAACATTTATTGATCCACCATATCATAATAAACTCTTAGTTACTGTGCAGAATAAGCATAAATGACCTCAGTGAGCTGGGTTCTTTCCCATGCTCCTGCACTGTAAGGAGCCCACCAACACAGCTCAGGGATTCCCTATTCTCGGCATGAGGACTGTACAGCTTGCCTTCATTCCCTATGAAGGAAGTGTGTTAATCTCCAAGTGCCCTAAAGAGTTCTTTTGTGAGTGATTACTCCCATGAGAGCACCTAGTCCCCAGCCTACACAGCCTCTCATAAACGCCCTGGCCATCTAACCCCATGTAGTTAAAAACAGAGACCTAGATGCAGGGAAGAGAGAGAGACAGGCAAGGATTCAGAGAGCTCCAGGTCTAGGTCCCGCCCCACATGAAGAATGTTACCCTAGTGTCCTCATAAGCTTCAGGGCTAGATGGAGTTCAACAATTATAAAAGTGATCACCATTGTAACATATACTTTGCATGTCTGTCAATGTTTTCTAGTTACACACTTAGAGAACTTAAAAACACTAATTCAGCCTCACAATGACATTGACAGTAGTTAATATGCTCTTTAGCTGAGTTATATCATAACAAAATCATAATGGAGCCAAAATCTCTGACCAGAAGAAGAAATACATTGTATTCAGAAGACATAAGCTATTAATGACTGTACCTACTATAGTAAGAAAATGGATACCCTAAGATTTTAAGGAAACAAATATTTCCTGCTCATTAGCCTTAATAGAAACTTAGGTTTTACATCTGATTCAAAAAAGCAAATCCCTAGACACACTGTGCTCCAAATTTCAGGGTGTATCTGTAATAATGTTTTCATGCAGTGCTAATTATTGGGAACTGGTCTTCATTTTAGCAGAACATGAGATGGAAGCCTATCTGTAACTATGGTGATTACTAAGTGTAAAGGTTAGCCACACTTCAGTGGTCTGAAGGTGATTCACTGAATTTAAAACCTAAATCAATCAAACTGCAGAAGACAGTTTTTTTTAAACTGAAAGCCATAAAATACAGGGTTTATTTCCTTGCTTTTTATTATGCAAGAAGAAACAACACTGTTGGCAAAATGTCCCACACCTTTCTCACTAATGTCAGTATCCAGGAATTTGCTCCCAAGAGTGGCCTTCGGAGTCACCCACCATGAAGGGGGTGGGGAAATACGACATGTCATTTAGTATGCTACTCGTCATTGGAATGCAGTTTAGTACATTGCAATAAATACCTGTATTTGTAAGTGCTAAGTTGAAAAGTGTCCAGTGTAGAGAGCATTTTATTTTTGACTGGTATTTGCTAGAAGATGGCAAAAAGACCTTTCTTCAATCTTGGTTACAGATGCATCTGCTATTAGCAAATTCCATTTCTTCTGGGTTCCATGCTACAATAATCAAATCTAAAGGATATATTTTCTAAGCAGACATACAATGCTTTCTCATCATCTGAAATCCTTGGTCATATGTATTCTCAATCTGAGCACTAATGAGTAAAACTATATCCAATTAATAGGTTAGAGTTACATAATGTACCAACTATACAGTAGCAGACTCTGAAAATGTTATGTGTAATGTAATTATCTAGAAGAGATATGTATAAAAATAGGTAACATTCCTAAAATATTTTGGGGAGTTACAGTTCTTCCTGCTGGGAAGTTTACCACACTGCCATGATATACATATGAAATGTCTATTCAGAAAAACAAAATTAGAAAATATTCTTCACATAGCATCTTGCTAAATATAGGAATATATAATCAAAACTGGCTCTTAAAAGTGATACAAATGTATAGGGAAAGATACTTGTATGTGTGACAAACAAGAAAACATGAAGTCTATTTATTGGTTAGTTTGGAAAGAGGGCCCATACTTGTTAAAATACATATATGACCAAAAACACTCATATGAACAGACACACCTGATTCCTCCCCCTACCCTCCAGGTTTTTAACTGACAGTCATCACCCACCTTTTTCTAGGATTATTGCCTGACATAACATCAATTCTGCTGTTTGTTCTCAACACTGCTCTCCTGTCGTGACCCATGATCTGGGCTTGTGCTTTTGGTGAAGTCTTTGACCTGTAGCAGGTCTCAGAGGCTTGTCTCCCGGAGGAACATGGTGCCGATGTTGTAGGAAACCTTCTTTATCCTCGATGAAGAAAGAGAAGGCTTTGGTTGTTTAGGACCAGTCCTTATCTCCAGGAAATAGCAGATTCCAGGGATTTCCTTTGGAAAGTTGTCTGGAAGCTCTTCACGGGACCGAGGAATGAATGTGAAACTTTCTTCCCGTTTTAATAATCTAAGAGGAAAATATTGACAATGTGAATCAAATAAGCAGGGGAAATGTAAATAAATGGACAAAAATTCAAGACTCAGGAACCCAGTCAATGATTGTGCTCATGTTAATGCTACTATTTCTTTGTAGATATGTGGCCTTCATAGAATTCCAAATACTAGGAAATGTTATTTCTCAGGAGAGATCCCCTCATGCAATAATAATAACAACAACAAGCTGTTCCTAGTACTACTTGAAAATATTTGTTCAAGGTTGATTTCTTTCTAAATAGCATTACTTGAATATATTTGTTTAAATTTGATTTTTCCCTAAAAAGAGGCTAAGGAAACTGCATAATACAAGTTTTTGTTCAAACATAAAGGATTTACAATTTATGTTTTGAAAACCTGCCCAGATTCTAGAGCACCCCTTCTATGTTTTGTAGACTCCTGATAAGCTTTAAATGTGTATCCTTTGTGTCTGATGTGCAGACCAAGCATTTAGCTTTGTAGAACACCATTCATGACTTTGAGTGCCCCTGATACAGGCTACTGGTTTCTGGCAATACACATTTTTCTAAACTCACTAGCATTATTTGTCAAACAGCTGCAATCTTCCCTTCTAGTCATACTTAAAGACCCTTTTTTAGTACACAAAGACAGGTTGTACTCTTTCCCAGTCCCATGAAAGGTTCAGATTGATACTCATGCATAAAAATGTAGTCCAGAAATTCAATTTGATCTGACTCTTGGACTGCTTCTTATTGCCTAGGAAAAATCTTCTAGACCCAAGTATAATGATAAATAGAACTGAACCAAAGAAGCTCAAAGTTATATCAACAGAAATAAAAACAGTGGATAAAATAAGCAGAAAATAATTACTGAATAAACAAACAACAACACAGTAATATAAAAGTAGTTTAAAACAGAATGGGCTAAATACCACAAGAAAAGTAGATATAAATGGTGTGTAAGTCTACAAGAGGAAAAACATTTGCAGTAGGAGGATCACGAAGCCTTCACAGGAGAGGTATTACACATGTGAAGACTTTCAAAAAACGGAATGTGGAGTACAACATAATCAAAAGTTTAGAAACAAGAACATTATGATCAGGACCAACACGTTTCCAACCATTTGATAACATCAGGAATAAGGTCAGAAAGTTAAGGCCAAAGTAGTAGGTTAAGACAAAGCTCTGAAAACCTAAATTAAAAGTTTAGACTTACTTGGAAGGCATCATGGAGCCAAAGCATCACCTTTTCCTCTCATCCTTGTAAGACAAGTTAACATTAACAAGTTATGAAACGTAAGAGAGGGGTTGGGGAGAGCAACCCTTGTGACAGAGAGAAAGCAATAAGAAAAACAAAAATTATGTGAAAATATAAGATCATTGCACAAGCAATGATAATAATTTATACACTAAGGGAAAAAAGAAAATGAATCATTGCTTTTCAAACATTCTTAATGGATAAAAATATTCTCTGAAAATAACAGTTGGTAATACTAAGAATTTTTATAACATGAGAAATCTATATTTACTTTTATAAACCAGAGTTGCACCATAGTATTTTTATCATTTTATTTCTTTTTAAGTTTTAATTTTTAAGTACATTTTATTGATTATGCTATTAAGGTTACCCCAACTTTTTCCCCTTTGTCCCCCTCCATCTGGTACCCACCTTCCCTCCAGTGATGCCCTGCACTCTTAGTTCATGTCCATGGGTCATGCATATAAGTTTTTGGTCTTCTTCATCATCTATACTATTTTCAACATCCCCCTGTCTATTTTGTATCTACCCAAGTATGTTTCTAAATCCCTATGCCTTTCCCTATGTCAGTCCCCCCTTCCCCTTCCCAGCTGATAACCCTCCAAATGATGTCCATATCTATGGTTTTGTTCCTTTTCTAGTTGTTTGTTTAGTTTGTTTTTGTTTTTTAGATTCAGCTGTTGATAGTTGTGAGTTTGTTGTCATTTTAATGTTCATAGATTTGACCTTCTTTTTCTTAAATGAGACCCTTTAACATTTCATATAATAATGGCTTAGTGACGATGGGCTCCTTTAGCTTTTCCTTGTCTGGGAAGCATTTTATCTGCCCTTCAATTCTAAATGATAGCTTGGCTGGATAGAGGAATCTTGATTGTATGTCCTTGCTTTTCATCATTTTGTGTACTTCTTGCCTGCAAAATTTCTTTTAAGAAGTCAGAGAATAGTCTCATGGGAACCCCTTTGTAGGTAACTCTCTGCTTTTCTCTTGCTGCTTTTAAGATTCTCTCTTTATCTTTAAATTTTGGCATTTTAATCATGATGTGTCTTGGTGTGGAACTCCTTGGGTCCAACTTGTTTTGGACTCTCTGTGCTTCCTGGACTTGTATATCTATTTCCTTTGCCAAATTAGGGAAGTTCTCTTTCATTATATTTTCAAATAAGTTTTCAATTTCTTGCTTTTCCTCTTCTCTTCTGGCATCCCTATGATTCAGATGTTGGCCCTTTTGGAGGTGTCCCAGAGTCTTCTTAAACTCTTTTTTTTAATTCTTGTTTCTTCATTTTGTTCTGGTTGAATGTTTATTTCTTCCTTATGTTCCAAATTGTTGATTGTAATCTTGGCTTCCTTCCCTTCACTGTTGGTTTCCCTGTGGATTTTTCTTTATTTCCCTTAGTATAGCCTTCATTTCTTCCCTTATACTTTTGCCATATTCAATGAGATATTTGAGCATTCTGACCACCAGTGTTTTGAACTCTGCATCCTGTAGGTTGGCTATCTCCACATTGCTTAGTTCTTTTTATCGGGTTTTGTTCTGTTCCTTCATTTGGGCCATATTTCTTTGTCTCCTCATTTTGTCAGCCTCCTTGTGTCTGCATACTAAGTAGAGATGCTTTGATCTCCTGTCCTAGCACACGTGTTAGGATGTATGGGGCAGAGCTTTTGGAATTGCCAGGGCTGGGCAACCTACTTCCCTGCTTTGTGGCTTGTGAGGAAAAAGTCAAAGAGGGAACAATGCCACTGTTGTGGTGATTTCTGAGGCTTGTCTGGCACCTTTTCCAGTCACTTCATCCACTTCCCATATGCAACTGGTGCCCCTCTAGCTGCTGTCCTGGTTGTGATTCCCAGGGTTGAGTGGGTGTGTACATGGTCCAGGCTCTCCTGAGATACTAGCAGTTTCTTCTGCCACCCTAACGCCCCACTGAGTTTTCAGCCGGAAGTTATGAGGCTTTCTTTTTCTCAGCACTGGAACCCTGGGCTACATGGTCTGGCCTGGGGCTGGGATGGTTGGCTCACAAGGTGTCCCCCTGATTTTTATCACCACACATGAATGTGGGATCACCCATTCTACTGGCCACTGCTGCCTCACCACCCCTGGCTCACCACTGCAACACTGCATCCTCTCCGCCTCTACTCTCAGTCTCTGCCCCTCCTACCCATCTGGATTAATATAGCTTCTTTAAATCCTTGGTCGTCAGATATCCATACAGCTTTGGGTGTTTTTCTGGGTGATTTTCTGGCAGTTCTTGGTGTTTTTCATTTTGAAGTTAGTTGTGTTCCTTCTTACGGTTGCACGATGAAGTGAAGCATGTCTACCTACACCTCCATCTTGACTGGAAGCCCCCACAATAGTATTTTTGCTTTGTCAATAATTTTTAAACACAGTTATATTTCACCATTCCTTTAAAAATATTATATAATGATAATATTAACTTGGGATATAGAAAAGCAAGGTTCATTCTAACATTTCGACATTCTTTCAAATGCCTTATCTCATTACATCCACACAACAGAACCCTATGCAAAAGCCAAACATTCCCTTCTGACAAATATATGGGGAGTGAAAGTGAGTCCACAGTGAATTACAGTGATTTGCTCATGGAAGTAGCAAGACAGCTATCACACTGGAACTGGAATCCAGATCCGTTAATTCGTAGTCAAACTGAGCCCTACAGTAAATAATAAGATGACACTAAGACAACTTTCTGCCACAAAACTGCCCTGCAATACAGATGGGGAGTTAATGACAATCCATATGGATGTCATCAGCACTGAGTACTTTCTTTTTGTTTCAGTAGATGTTGATTTTCTTTATCTATACTATGTAATAGTCACTTCAGATATATGTTTGGATTCCCCAAACAATACTTTAATTTACCAATGAATTCCACAATAATTTTGTTTAATCAGTGATACCAATCAATCAACAGACATCTGTTGAGTATCTGTTGCATGCTAAAATTATACTCTGAAAGGAGGAGAGTAGGTGGGGATACACAGAATGAATTAATATATAATTAATATTAATGTAAATAAATATTAATAGTAATTAATATATAATATATACTTTATGTTAATGTAAAGTTTAAAAGACAAGAAATACTGATAGAAACAAATTAGCAGTATGAGACAATATATGGTATCACACATGATACAATCCAAAGGAGGAAATTCTGTAGGAAAAAGGCAGAAATGTTGGCTGTGGATCTTAGCACAAAAGACAAGAACCAGAGCAATAAAGTTCACTTCCACTGACTACAAAATGGACCATAAGCTCAATCTTTCTAACAAGTTTCCTGAAAGACCCATCATCAACAAATAGGAGAGAGCTGCATTCCTCTCTTCTAATGTTAAGCACTCTGCTTTCTCTCTTTCATGGTTTGTTTCACCAAGTTTTTGGTATTTTACTATAATTGAGAGATTCTAACATTAAAAAATAAATTGGATTTACATCTATGAAAGTACTTGTAAATGAGTGAAAGAAGGGTACATAAGCTGCTTTGGATACTAGGAGTTTTAAATTCACTGAACTTCAGCTGGGAGAAAACTTTATAATGAATCAATTTTTTTTTAGATTTTATTTACTTATTTTAGAGAGAGGGGAAGGGAGAAGGAAAGAGATGTGAGAGAAACATCAATGTGTGGTTGCCTCTCACACACTCCCCACCAGGGACCTGGCTCGCAACCCAGGCATGTGCCCTGCCTAGGAATTGAATCGATGACCATCTGGTTTACAGGCCAGCACTCAATCCACTGAGCTACATCAGCCAGGACTAATTAATCCATCTTTTGACTATTTAAATACATCTCAGATATACCACACTAAAAAACTGCAGAGACAATACATTTTTATATGGTTATATTCTTTTTCCAAATGAACATTTTGGTATTGATAAGTTAAATACAATTTTACCTTTCAATAATAAAAATGAACACGTAAGGACAAATTGGTCCAAACTCCTGTGACATCCAGGATTTAGCAGTCCCTTTACTTGTATATGCAAACCTCAAAGTGCAATACCCACATGACTGCTGATGGGAATAGCTGAATGAGTGACTGGTGGGTCTGTGCAGGAGGTCAGGGGAGGTGTTCACACAGTCACCTGGAGGTGATGTGAATCATGGTGCTGAAATGATCACATATGTATGCGAGGATTAAGAATTTAGACACCAAACACCCCAAGAACCTCTGATCCCCTCTGAAATGCTTTATTAAATCCAAGTCCCAGGACTGGCTTTAAAGCTCTGCCTAATAATCTATCTCTTCAGCAACTCAGGACTGATACAGAAGCTTACCTTCTACATAAATCTAAATTAATTCCCAGTTGTAATCCCCAGCTGGTTGACATACAACCTGGGAGTTTGAGCAACCAGTTTAGTTAAGTATTTGGAAGCCACACAAATCCTACTTTACCTGCCTGTCACCCTTTCTCCTCTCAACAGTGTTTTTTCTACAAATTGATTTTCAAGACGAAAATTCACTGCTGCTTTGGACCAATGACTGCCCTCAGGCATTCGGGGAAGCCGGAAACCGTGGAGTTTATGGATCTGCCCCCTCACCACTGTGGAAATGAGGCTGCTCTCTTACTCACTGGGCTGTTGAGTGCCTTCCCATTGTCCTGTTTTCACTAAACCAGTTCTCGTTGGTGTTGGGAAGTGAAGGTGGGGAGTAGTATTCTGTGCTTGTTTATTTTGGTCTTTCATGCTAAAGGCATTCACCAAATGACTAATACACCTGCAAGTCTCTTTTTATTTAAGTGTGAGGCATTAAAATGGGATTGGAAGCTTTTTGTGTGGCAAGATTTTGTGGAATTGTGGCTTTCCTCTGACCATTTCATTTGGGCTCCTAAATATCTGCATATTTAGTGCTCGACCCTTGGACCAATTAGCTCAAATAACAATGTTCTGTTTGTGCCTGTAAGACTACCCCGGCTTCTGGCTTTCTGAAATGGGGCTGGAGGAAAGGGGCGCAAATCTCAATGTTCAGTGTGTAGACTCCCACTAAATCCCCCTTTATTAACCTACCTGAGTGTAGAGTATCCTTGATTCAATACAGAACACAGGTTGCAAACACAAGGCCTGCAGGCCAAATCCGGCCCTCCACCTTGTTTTATCCACCCAGCACCTTGTTTCTACCTGGCCGCAGCACCAAACTCTCGCTTAACTGTTAAGGAGTAGTTACATTTATACAGTCTTACAATTACATTCAGCCCTTTGAAGGCAACAGAGAGACTGACATGGCCCCCAGTGAAAAAGGGTTTGACACCTCTGTTAAAAAGTGTTCAGATAAACACATGGCTACCCAGCAGGAAACATTTCCAATTTCTCTTGAACTAAGGTTCTGAGTGATTATTAGTTTCCTACAATTAGATTCATTTCCCCAGTATTTGACTGGCAAAAGGGAAGTTGATACCATTTTCCTTTAGCAAGTGACTATTAACACTGGTTATCAAGATTAGAATTTTGCAGAACAAGGATCCAATTTCTAGCTTCTGGAATGTGGAGAGGATGGCTCAGTATTGGTGGCTTTTTCACCTACCTTCCTAATCACTGGGATATATACTTAGGTATTCATTTTTCAGCTTTCTGATGTTTAAGAGATTGGTATGGCCGTGGCCATGGATCCAGACCTAGACCACTACAGCTCAGTGGTGGCTTGCCTAACTGGTCAGTTTATATGTTGGATGCATCATTTCAAGATATCCAGCTTAGAACCTGTTTATCCTTTCCATTGATTGTATAAACACATCATTGCTTTACTGAATTTCTTTCTGCTTAAAATACCTGGAGTGGTCGCTATTTCCTGTACATTTCTGGAATTTTCTCTGTCATATTTTGGACCTTGTAGATTAATCCTCTAATTAATGTCTCTGTCTCTGTCTCTGTCTCTCCTTCTCTCTCTCTCTCTCTCTCTCTCCCTTCCTCCCTCCCTCTGTTGTTATTTAGATTGCCTCTATCTGTATCTTTTTCTGTAGTACCCATAACTTTAGTTTCTTCCTCTGCCCTAAGCAAGTACCGCTCATGTCTGTACTTTCCATGGTGCTCTCTTCCATTGCTTTCTTTTCTTTTCCCCATTCTTCATATTACATACTGGAAGGGGGCTACATTTCTTTTATTTCTTTATTATCATTTTACTACTAGAGGAGATTTCTGAGGAGATTTATGAGAAACTCAGGTGTTAAATCTCCTGTGTTAAGTCAGAAGTTTTTGCTGTTGCTAATTAATCATCTGAATACCTTTTTGCTAAGGAATGCATTTAGAATCCATAATAACATTAAATGCTATGTCTCTGAGTGTTACAGAAGGATGATGATTCTGAAAAATTTTAAAAGATGAAGATTCTTGTGTTTTGTAAGTGTTCTGCAGTTTCTTGAATTTTTTTATTCACCTCCTTCTTACTCGAGTGCAAACAGGAAGGCATTCTGCTCTGCATCTCTGCTTTGTGCTTCACTGCACCAGTGCCTGATGCAGTTGGAAGCGAGGCCGATGCAGCCAGTTATTGAGTCAGCTAGGCAGCAGAAAACCCCTTGAAATTCAGTGATTTATTTTCTGGAAATAACACTCTTGTCCAAACAAAGAAAGGAAGAATGTAGCTCACTATGAAATAAAAGAGAAGAATCTTACCAAAATTTTATGCATTTTAAGTTTACAGATATTTTAAGCTTCAGATTTGGTCACAATTTTATAAGACTGTCATTTTCTGCATTTTAAAATTCAGGTTAATACATGAGTCTTCAAAAAGGGATCCTTTCCCTACATGTATTCTGAAAATTTTAAGGCAAAAGCCTCGCACTACCGTAGCCCCCTCGCTCACTTCCTTCTGCAACTGCCCTGAGTTCACTGTCAATGGCAAAACGGCCGACTATGGATGCCATAGTCTACAGGTCTGGTGATTGCTACAGAGGGCACATTCTGTCTATTCGAGCATCAAAATCAATGCCTCTTAAATGCTCGAACTGTAGAATGGTGAATAGCTAAAAATGATTCCACACCATTGGTTTATGTGGATACTGTCAATTTTGACTTTTAACAGCCCCACAATTCCATTTAACAGACTAAATACCAAACAGATTTAAAATTCAAATCATTCACTCAAAATTTTTACATGTCAACAGACAGAACTTGAAAAAGAGATGACAAATGAGGCATTAGAAAAGATAACTCTAATCAGTTGTGGTAAATTAAATAATGCCTTACATTTTTTTCACTACTATAATCAACATTCTTTCTTAAACACAAGGTCATCACCATGCTGATCTTTCTGTATAAAAGACAAAGGACAGAGTGAAAAGACTAAAATATGCACACTTATTCTTATTTTATTTTATTTTTTGTATCTGTTCTTTTTCATTGTTGTTCAATTACAGTTGCCCCCATTTTATCCCCACTACTCTCCCCTTCCCTACTCACCCCACCTCCCACATTTATTTTTAGAAATGGAAAATCTTTCATTGATTTCATTATAAGTAAGTTTAGAACCAGAATCAATTTTAAGAAATTGTGTGTTCTGTATTTAGAATTAGCCTAGACAGTGTTCTGTTGGTCAATAACATAAAAGCTGATTATAGAGCAATTTTGATTCAGTAGCGAGAGACTAATGCATGAGAATCTTTAATCTGGGCCATGACAATGATTCTTTAGCATAGCCTTTAAAGCAGAAATTTCTCCTAGTGCCACAGTGTTAACACACAAGATGGAGAGGAACTGATTGACAAAGGATTCAGTCCGTATCAGGCGGAGCCACTCAGCAAGTTAAATTAATGTCTAACCACTATACTGCACACCTGAAACTAATATAATATTGAATGTCAACTGTATTAAAACTTTTTAATAAAAAAATATATTAAATCCCAGCTGAGATCACTTTCAACTCTCTAAAAGACTTCTCCAAACATACTCTATAATAAAATAATTAGATATTAAAATGTTTTGTCATAATACAATTCATGATCTTTTTTTTCTGGAAGGTAGACTACTTAGTTGTGAGGGAAACTACAACATACTCATTAGTTAATATAAGAATACAATATGAAACAATCTAATACAATATATGATATATTGTCACTATATATAATTATGTAAATGATATAATTTATATCAATTATAAACTGTTGCCAATTCCTTTTAAAAACAATGTGCATAAATGAGAAAAAGAAAGAGAAAATGATTTAGAAGTCTGATTACATATTAACTGAAAAGTAAGTATTTTAAAAGAAAAAGGTAAGTTCATAGGGATTGTGATTTTTAAAAATAAGTAACAGTGAAAATGGCTTTCCAGTTTCCAGGCTCACGGGTGAGCACACAGTACTTAGAACGGCTGTGTGTCTTGGCCCAGTCAGGCCTGTAATCATTTCCTAAGGATGCTCATAATTCATATGTTTTCTTCTACTTCCACTGCCATAGCTCCAGGTTATGACCATACCTCAGGGCTGCAATGACACTGTCTCCTCGTATTGGTCATATGTCTTCTAGTTTTCCTTATTCTGTTCCCCAGGGGACATCGCTTCCCAATGCTTTCCTTTCACCATGTTGTTTCCAGACTTAAAAACATTTAATGGGTCTCTAATAGCACATAAGATCCACTATTATCTGTTTTTTCCACTATTATCTGTTATCTAAAACAGTAATCTTTTAAATAAACAGTTTATTTTAAAATAATTTCAGATTTACAGAGGCATTAAGTTCAGCTCAGTTCTCCTAAATTCTTAATGTGGTTTTCCTTAATAGTAACATTCTATATAACCCTGGCACATTTGTCAAAACTAAGAAATTAATAAAAAGCATACTATTATTAACTAAATTACAGGTTTTATTCAAATTTCATGGCTTTTCCATTGATGTCCTTTTTCTGTTCCAGGATTTAGTGTAAAATTTATAAATAATCTAGACCAAATTGTTATTTCTTACTCAGAAGGAAATAGGAGGCGATTATTCATGTAATTTATCTAGGGTCATAAACTAATTAGTGGCAGAAGTAATATGAGCTACAGTCTCCCAGTATCTTGTATTGGTCATTTGTTTAGTCAGCCAGCAGCAGTTAATGTGCTCTTAATTACCGCCACTTTGGAAATCAAGTAAGAGTATCAGAAAAAAACTTCTTTCTTCAAGAGCACACACGTGAGTGCACAAACAAAAATATGTCAGCAAACCCATAAGCACGCTAACTCCAAGACTTACTTACATGCTATACCCTACCCCAACAGCTCAGCCACACTCACCTGTGTTCTACCTTGAACTTCTAAATCAGATTTTACTTGAATTGATTCCATAGCCAAGAAATGTCTAAAAGTTACTTTTCTATTTAGCCTTCTAGCTGAAATGTAAACACCTAAAAAAATCAGAAAGTGTTCTTTATTGTTTGTTAATTGCAAAGTAAACATTGACCTTCAAGTCACCTGAAATGGTGCATTTTTAAGGAAGAAAGAAAATGGGAAATATGGGTTAGTTTTCCCTTTTGCTTTAGATTATGCTCAATTATTTTTGTAACTAATTTTCACATCACAGTAATTTAGATAATGTGGAGAATTTACTTGAACTTGGCATTATTTATAAATATACTATTTATGGCCAATAAAATAGATATTATTTATACTTCATAAAAATTCCTTTTTATGTATGAAATTAATAATGTCATAATATAAGAACTATTGACATGAATCAGATCTGTGCTTTTGAATTCTGAAACCTAAACTAGGTAGTTAACTTTTTAGCATTACTGTCATGGGAAAAAAAGAAACACCCTCGTACATAAGGAATGTGTCCAAATATAGAACTGGCAATACTCCTACATTCAATCTTAGCCTAATCATATCGGGCAAACCTATGCCAAATAATCAACCAAACCATAAAGAAAACAATGTCACAATTGTCAGAGGCACTGTTTCATTTCATATCTATGAAATAATAAAAATATGATTGCATGGACTGACGGAGGTGGGATATTCTAAAGGTTAAAAAACTAGTCCAGATTATGTTTTAAAATTAGGAAGGCTTATGATTTCCAATGTTTAGAATTACATTTTCTGTGGAAAAAAATGCTATTTGATACAGCAGGGAGACAAAGGAAGAAAGAGCAGGATAAAAATTTCTAAATGAGTAAAATATCTTACTCAGTTTTACTAGACATGACTTATATTGGCATATTTAAAAGTGAGATATTAATGTTGTTGTCTGTAATTAGAAAAACAGAAATATAATTCTTGAGACACAGCTCAAGTTTTCCTTTTGGGAAAATTATTAAGTCATTTGTCTTATTTTTTTCTTTTGTAAAATATATCATTTACTATTTTGATGCTTCTATAATGCATAAGATAATCAATAAAGTCATTTAAAACACCAGTTGAACAGTTTTTTCATCTGCCCAAATGTTTTTTATCTTCTTTAAATATCAAATCACTAGTGCATATGAGCATTTTGATTTCTTAAAAACATGAGGCTAGAGGTAACTACTAATTAAAAATTTCCTGAAGTTTGTTGAATGTCTTTTCCCACGTTAAGTACCTACAGGAAGGAGAGTAACTATTTACAATATAGTATCTCAGTCATATATAAAATCATATTGACAAAAGAATAGAAGCAGATTTTCTAACTGGTGTTTTTAACTCATGTTAATAAGTAACTTTTATGTGTAAAGAAGAATATACCCTAGTCACTTCCTGTTTCTTCAATTATTCCGTGCATATCTCAGTATGCTAGAAACATGCTCTCCTCAAAATTGCCTATAAAGTAAAATTCTGAATGGTAAGCCTGTGTTCGCAGTGACTTATATACACTAGACACAAAATGGTTTAGTCTCACAGAAACAAGACAGTTTTTTCTTTAACTTGGAAGCCTCTATTCGCCATAGCTTTGTCATATCCACTCATGTTTAGATCCATAGATACGGATACTGATATGGTTAGAAATATGAAGACACCAAGTAAATATTTTAGGAAGACCATACCTCTTCTTTCTTTCCCTGAGTAGGAAAGAACTCTAGGCTGGCAGAAATGCAAGCTGGTCATTCTTATATGTACTGAGACAGAAAAGGAGATTAGAGGAAATTTGGTCCTGTCAAAAATGTCCATGCTTAGAAAACGTCCCTGGGTTCAAATAATCTATAACATCTATTGACACTTTCAGTTTACAGGATTAATACATAAAAATACTATCATGTGCCCTGGCTGGCACAGCTTAGTGGATTGATCGCGGGGCTGCAAACCAGGCATCGCAGGTTCAATTCCCAGTCAGGGCACATGCCTAGGTTGCAGGCCATGGCCCCCAGCAACCGCACATTGATGTTTCTCTCTCTCTCTCCCCTCTCCCTTCCCTCCCTAAAAATAAATAAATAAAATCTTAAAAAAAAATTTTTTTAAAAATACTATCATGTTTTATTAGTTCAATAATTGTGTTGTGGTTGGTTTGCCAATGATAACCCTTCTTCTTCAGTAACCTCACTGGCAATTGTACATGGAGTTAGGTAGATGATGTGGCATGGACACATGTCTACATGGATTTTGAAAAGGACCAAATATCCTGCAAGTGGAAACAGAATCTCCTTTGATACAATCCCAGCTTGCTCCTACTGCTCTTTTCACCATTCTCTTACAGAGAAACCCACACATCAAGGCAAATTATATTCAGAATTATTGTTCCTTACCATTAGTTATGGATCCAAAAAGCTAATTGGCTATGATTAAGAACTCAGGCTTTAGAGTAAGGCAGCTATGAATTTGAATTCTGTGTGTTACAGGTGGCCTATCAGACCTTCCAAAATCTCAGTTTCTTCTCAGAAAAGTGAAGATAATAACAATCCTTAACTCACAGGCTTGCTGTGAAGATTAAATCAGGTAATGTGGATAAATTGCTTAGAGAAAATAATTCAATAAACATTTGCTATTACTATCATGACATTTTAGAGATAAAAGGTATCTTGGAGATCACCTCAGTCTTCTTCATTGTAGATATGAGGAGACCAAGCTGAGCAACACAGCAAGTTAGTGTCTGAACCAAGATAAGATTCAGTTCTCCTGACTCCTAGGATACAAACTCATATACAAAACACTAGAACACACACTGCTGTTTTCAGAGTTTTAAGCTTGGTGTTCATGGTCTAAAGATAGCTATAAGTTAAATATTACAACTTCTTGTATGCCCAGCTTTTTAATAGATTATATATAGGCAGCTCCATCTGAGGGCAGACTGCAAAGTGAGAGGATTATAGTCATCTTTATAAATACTCCTTGTTTCTCAGGACTGTTCCTAAATCTCCTCCTTAAGGCAAGGATTCTCCCACTTCTTAAATATAGAAATATAATTCAGTCATTGTTATGGACTTAATCTCTGGGTCCTCTCAAAATTCATTTGTTGAAACTCTACCTCTCAACATGGTATGGTATTAAAGGTGGGGCCTTTGGGTGACAGTTACAATTAGATGCAGTCATAAGGGTGGGGCCCTCATGGATAGAATTAGTGCCCTTATAGGAGTCATTTGAAAGCTTGCTTCCTCTCTTTCCCCTTCATGAGCAAACAGAGAAAAGTTGAGCATCTGCAAACTATAAGAGGGCTTGCACTAGACCCCAGTCATGCTGGCAATGTGATTCCCAATTTCCAGCCTCCACAACTGCTAGAAATGTATTTCTGTTGTCTGAAAGTAACCCCATCTATTGTTCTATGTAACAGCAGCACAAAATGACTAGGACTGTCCTGTAGCAGGTTTCTCTTTTCAGGAACCTAGATCTTTACTCCCAGTAACAATGCTTTAGAAGGCAGAGCACCCACCTTGCAGAAGTTCTTTTCTGCCCAGATTTTCTTTATAATATATTCATTAAAAGGTATGCTTAACTCACAGGCTTGCTTTCCTTTTTTCTATTTATAGTTGATCTATTTCTGGACTCTTCAGAATGCCTATTTTTCATTCACAGTGAAAGTGAAATGTCTATTTAAACCAAAATGTCTTTTGACCACTGCTACATAAACAGTTCATCATATCCAGGATGTACAGTGAAGCAGGATAGGGGAGTAGCTAAGTGCAAAATATGAGTAGCGTTGGTACTATAGTTCCAGGTTGATTTTAATCCTCAGATCTTCCACTGTTGTAAGCAGAACATTATCCTATTCTCTAAAAAAAGGGTCTACTTCAGAATCCCTAGAACTTGTTAGCAAAGATGGAGTAAGGATGCCAATCAGCTGACTTTAAAAGAGAAATTATCTTGGATTGTCCAATGGACCCAATGCAATCACAGAGTCCCTAAGAGTAGACAAGAAGAAAGAAGAGTCAGAAAAAGAGATGTGGCAATGGAAGCAGCGTCAGAGAGATGCAACACTACCAGCGCTGTAATGAAAGGAAGGAAGCCATGAACCTAGGCTGTGGCGGCCTCTGAAATCCAGAAAAGGAAAGAAGACAGATGAAAGAGTGTAGCCCTGATGACAAACTGATTTTAGTCCAGGGAGACCCATATCAGACTTCTACCCTACAAAACTGTAAAATAATAAATTTTTGTCATTTAAGCCACAAAGTTTATGGTAATCTAATTAACATATATGTAATTACGTGCCCTTCCTTAAACTTGGGGATTTGCCAAGAAAACAGTTTTTATCACACAATTATAATTTAGTTATCAGAAAGAAGCCTTAGCTAATAAAAACTTTGCCCAAATTACCAAACCTGCATCTTTGGGATTGCCAGATGAGGTGTGTAATAACAGTTATTACACATCATTCAACATGGCTACACTTATTCAGTGTGAGACTCAAGTGTAGGACAAGATAGTTTGTTCCTTCACGGGAAAAACAAGATGAAGCAATAAATGAATCTCTATGTGTTTCAAGTATTAGGAGCTTTATACATATCATATTCAATCCTAACAATAAACTTCTGAATAGGTACCAATTTTAAAGATGAGAAAACTGGGCTCAAGGAAATTAAGTTATTAAATTTCACAGACAATACGTTTTAAAGGCTGGATTCCAACCTAAGAAGTCTTGTTCTAGAGCTTCTGCACTTAACCACCACCCTATCCTGCTCAGTTGTACATCCTCTGATATAGTGAGCTGTTTATAAAGAAGTGCTTGGTTGGCAACTTGGTTTTAACAGAAGAAGGGGTCTTTCACAGTGAATGAAAAATAGGCATTCCAAAAAGTCCAGAGATAGATCAAATGTAAAATGAAAAGGCAAAAATGTTTAAGGTATAAGGAAAACTTTGCATCAAAGTAATTAGACAGCCTTTCTACATTTTCAGTTTGTATGTGGCAAGAAATTACAATTAATAATTTGCGCAGGCAAATCATTTGATTATTCATGCCATTTCCAAATCTGGTGAAACTGTCCATAGTAAAAGCAATTACTTCAATTTCACAGATCAGTAGCTTGATGTTAAAAGACAATTGTTTGTAACGTGTGTATTATTTTTAAATTTGGATGAGTGGGAAGAAAAATGGGTAAGTATTACATTCTTTGGGCAGAAATAAAAACATCAAACATAAAAAAATCAGAACTCATTAAAGATTTCTTTTGTTCCAGAAATTGAACTAGCAATAAACTGGTCTAGGTAAAGAGGAAATAGTTCTTGTGCATTACCGCATGCACTAAGATGACTCACACACTAAATCTGGAAAAATGAAGATCATCATATGAAAGTCATGGCCCTCATTTAAAAATCTTTATTCCTCATGTCCAAATGAATTTTTTTTTAAAGATTTATTTATTTATTTATTTTTAGGGAGGGAAGATAGGGAGGGAGAGAGAGAGAGAGAAACATCAATGTGCGGTTGCTGGGGGTTATGGCCTGCAACCCAGGAATGTACTCTGCCTGGGAATCGAACCTGGGACACTTTGGTTCCCAGCCCGCACTCAATCCACTGAGCTACACCAGCCAGGGAAAATGAATTTTAACATAAACAATATCTGACTATTTCAATTATAATAATCTATAGGAAACTCAGTTATTCATATCATATGAAATGTAAAATAGCTAACTTATATAATAGCAGGTAAATAATGTTCATGGGAACACACTTCATGATAATTAAAAATTACAAAAAATGCTATGTGTTCATCAATAGAAGTATAGATAAGTAAAATTAAAATATGGTGTAGTCATAGACTGAACTGTTTTACAGTAACTAAAACATTTAGCTACAGGTGTATGTCTCAGCATGGATAGATCTTAAAGTATGAAATTTTATGAAGTTAGAGAAAGGTTCACACAGTAACATATCACATGGATTAAAACATGTAAAATAAAATTGTATTTTTATGTATATATATATGAGAAAATTAATGTATAAAACACCAGACTTTGGCCCTTGCTGGTGTAGCTCAGTGGATTGAATGCAGGCCTACAAAACCAAAGAGATGCTGGTTCAATTCCCAGTCAGGGCATATGCCTGGGTTTCAGGACAGGTCCCAAGTTGGGTACGTGTGAGAGGCAACCACACATTGATGTTTCTCTCCTCTTCTCCCTCCCTCCACCCTCTCTAAAACTAAATAAATAAAATCTTTTAAAAAATAAAAAATAAAACACCAGACTTTGAAACACACCAATTCATTAGGGTATTTTTCACAATGAAAGGGAGGAAAGTTCTGAAGGACATGTATAATTTATTTTAGTAAGTAATAACTGAAGTAAATATAATGAAGTATTAAACCAGTGTTGAGATTAAGGGTATTATTTCTTATAATTTTTAGCACTTAAAGTATTTATAAAGTTTTTTAAAAATCAGCTACTTAAATATATTAAGCAAGATGTATTTGGAATAAATTATTCATGAAATTATTTAAATTTATCATAATATCCAAATAATTCACTCTCTCAAAATGTATGATAATCATACAGTCTTACTAATGTATGATAATCATATAGTCTTACTAACAATAAATTCAGTATACTCTGAAGTTTTCAAGATGACCAGACAATATTGGACATTCTACAGGGTTTAATTCAGGTGAAAAAATTCAAAAATTTTGAGCTCTTATGAGCTTAAAACTTAGTTTTATTTCACAAATTCTGACTTACTCTAAGAAAGTGCAATTTTGTCTCCTATTAGAGCACATCCTTCAGATGTCAATCCTGGCTTTCACTGTGAACGTCCTAATGTACACTCTACACCTGCGGGATCATAGATCACCTGTGCAGTGACGAATGTAACAATTATACAGCTGAACTGTATAGATTGGGGTGGATGATACAAATAGAAAGTACTTAATCAGAAAAAGATTCAGAATCTGAAAACCCAGATACACCAAAATCATATACCTATATTTAATTTGCTAGAAACTTAACCAGGAGCCAAGGTGTTTTTCATGGCATCCCAGATTGAATGGTTAAGAGTCACTGGTCCAACCATTCTTCTCTAGCATGGGAAGACAAGTTAAAAGCAAATGATTGGGACTCTAGGGTCTCATAAATCAGCTGTGCTTCTATCAAAAACTGAAGGATAAGATTACCTGCTCCCAATTACTAATTTGCTACTCCTTCCCCCTCCTAATCTGTTCTTTCTACAACTTTAGTGATCTTTTTAAAGTGCAAATCTGGTCAAGTCACTCCTCTGCTTAAAACTCTTCAATGTCATTGGTTTCTCTTAGTGTTAGGTTGAAACCCCTTAACTTGACTAACCAGCATTGGCTGGTCTGACTTCAGTTTATCTCTTCATCCTCATTTTAATCCATTCCTTCTCCTGCTTTAGTACTCTAATGAGGGTCTCTTGATCTCAGAATTAGTCTATTTAATTAATTGTTTGCTTTGATACATCTAGCATTTAGTCTATGGTCTCCTTCAGGAGGCCAGAGACCATATTTCATATTGATGAGGTTCAGAGTTATAACATTAGTGCATATCACAGTGCTTGGAATATAGTAGGTACTCAACAAGTATTTGTTAAAAGAAGAAAATGAGGGAGAAACACAGAGAAATAGAAAAGAAAAGGGTTATTTGAGAATAGACTAAATGTGCAAATATGTTTATAAAACATCAGTAGGAATTAGACGACTTGGTGTCAATCAGAGAAACTGTCCCTACACAGCAGCTCAGTGTGTCTATCTTTGCTCCATTTTTGTTTTTTTGGGGGGGAGGGGGAGAGCAGACAAAACAGAACAAAATGCTCTAACACTTGCAGTGCTTGAAATGATTCAATTCTTCAGGCCTATTGATTAAAAATAATCACAAACTCAATTAATGTGAAAAAGATTATGAAAACTCAGAGACAGCACCCAACGCACAAACCCTGGTGTGGCTGTGGGGTTTCCTTTGATGGTCTCCTGTAAACAAAGTCAGCTAAAGCTGTGATGGCGAAGCTCAGGGTGTGAACTCCTAATACAGTTATTTATTCTTTACACAATACTTTTAAAAATTGAGTTTCCATAGCAGATGTAAATATACACTGTGTTGCACAGACATGAAACATAAGTACGAGTACTGTGACAGGAAACATCATAACTGTGGTAAGAGGATACAGATGAGGTAGTTGGTCTTCAGAAACTTTTCCTGAATTCATGGTCTAGCACAGTGTCAGAATCACCAAGATAGAGAGCCTTCTAAAATTCAACTTAATATAGAAATTGTTGTCTGATCATCTATAATATGGCCCAAATTGTGTAAGAAAATTGGAAGAAACTTTTAAAAGGCAAACCCTATAAAAAGACCCTAAAAATGACAGGTAGTTCACAAGCAACTTTCTCTTATTTTATATTTGTAATTTCAATCTCCTTGCTCATCTGCTCCTCAGGATTCTAGAAATCCAGATGGTCTGGAAAACATCATCTAAAAAATTTTAACTTCCCTCTATATAATTGTGCTACCAAAAACTTCAAAGTATCAGCATATCATTTATTCTTACAATGAAATTTTGTTACCTTTATATTCAGATTTTCTGCTTAAGGGTGTTTTTGTAGCCATGTTAATAAAAATGTCAGTAATCTCTATTTTTACATTATGATTTTACAGTAATTTCTAAGTCATCTGAATGATGCACTAATTGAAGAGCTTGCACACAATACCTAGCAGAAAGCCAAAGTGTAATGGGGGGAGACAGTCATACTGTTTTGTTATTCTAGAGAAGTCCATCTTGTTATTGCATTTACTCATTAATTCAGTAAATATTTATAGAAGGCTTATGATGTGCTAAATATTGTTGTAGGTTCTGGGTATAGAATGATTAGCCAAGAAGATGTGGTCGCATCTACCAGGCGCAAAATAAGGGTGAATTCAGCTGTCAAAAATGTGTGGAGTTGTTAGGTAAGAACTTTATAATAAATAGGGTTGAAGTTTTACTCTGTACCCAGTGTATATTTCATTTGAGAGAGTCCTTATTTATATTCATTATTCAAAAGAAAAAAAGAAGACCAATAACCTTCTCTATCTTATTCTTTTGATTTTCATAAATATTGAGGAACATTTTGAAAATACTAGGATTTCTAGTGCAGTGTGGACCCTTTAATTTGCTCCTCTACATTTTAAACAGATATACCTCAGAAGCACAGAGACTGCAGGAAATGACCAACCTGTATTTACCTCTCAGTCAAGTCATGTTTGCCCTGAACTCTCTCAGGGTGCAAATACAACTATTGTGTCACAATTGCTACTTTTCAGACTGGGCAGATCTACTCACATTGTCTTAGATAACAGCAGAACAAAGAAAAAGAACAGGGGCTTACAAATGACAGGATATCAACTCAAGGCAGTGCCAAAGACAAGGGGAGGAGATCAGAGAATACTTACTGGTAAGTGGTTGGGCTGACATTGATGCGACGAGGGTGACTTCCTGATTCAAATTTGCTTGCCAGAGTGACATTATTTCCAAACAGGCAATATCGGGGCATTCTTACCCCAACAACTCCAGCCAGCACGGAGCCTGAGTGAATGCCTATCCTCATCTAAAATTAAAAAAGAAAAAAATATATGTTTTCATTGGGTGTGCAATTATTTTAATGGGAAGTACTGCTAATTATAAAAACCATTCAACTATGAACTCCTCAAAGATCTTGGTCATTTTTGTTGGCCCACTAGCTGCATGAACATGTATGTTGTGGAATAAATAAATAAATACATTTATTATAGGAAAAAACTACATTTAATTTGCTACATAAAACTAATTATGTTACAAGTTAAATCAGGTTTCATTTGTTTCATACATGATAGGCTCTAAACATAGAAAACATATTATTCTTCTTCTAGTTATATTCTTACACAAAACCCAATTTTCCTTCATATCATTAAATACAATTCTCAATTAAATATTTATCTATTTGTTTATTTTATTTTGGCATTGGATTTCTCCCATGAGAGAAGGATCCATACCTATTTCATTACTGCTGAATATTCAACACGAGCCCTGTACCGAGGGTAAAGTAGGCACTTAGTAGTAAGTGATGAGTGCTGAATAAATTGCCTAAATTCCCCAACACAGAATTGAAATGAAGTTACAAAGAATTCAACCCTTGACTCCGTCAAAAAGAGTTGATTGAACACCTGAAGAGTAAATAAGTGCTGTATATTTTACTCTCTGAGAATCTGATAAATATCTGTGTGGTCCATGCCTTGAAGGGGCTCTCAATGTGCAGTTATTATACACTTAAATGAGATTATAGTAATGAAATTGTATCCAATGAACTATACCAAAATAACCAAAGCTAATGGTGACTACCTGGAAGATGCTGTCCTTTTTCCTAGGAGAATGTGAGTGACTCTGGGAGAACGGGAGGACCCTAACCCTAACCCCTAGATGCCCACTAGGCAGGCAGTGTCAGTGCTTCGCTCCCGTGTGCTACTGCTGTGACAGCTGTGAGGAAGACAGCTTAGACTAACTGCCATCATCAGACTGGAGCCTTCTGCGTGTATCCACCAATAGTAAGACAGGTTGAAACCAATATGATCCAGCTGATGTCCTAATAACCTCTTCATCTACTCCTTAAAAACTCATTCTAAAATTCATTTAAAAATTGAATATGCTAGGAAGAGCTGAGGTGCATTTGAGAAAGAAGAAAAACTTGAAATATTTGCCCTATAAGATATCAAGTCTTTGTATAAACATATCTAGTTAGTACACAGATATCATGATATCGATGCATAGAGACATAAACTAATAAAACAAATAGCCCAGAAAGACTTTCATGCATACATAGGTGATTGACAAATGACAGGGTTGGCATTTCAGATTAGTGAGAAAAAGATGGCATTTCCATTAGGATATTCTGGATCATCTGTGTCTTCATGTGGAAAAAAAAAATCCAAGTACATTAAAGATCTTCATGTAGAAGGCACAATTTTACAGCTTTAAAATTAATTGTTTTAAATAAGTTAAAGGTCAATATGCATTATCAGTTAAACCCTAAAATACAGACACCTAAAACTGTAGACTTTTATTAGCCTCTTAGTTCCCAGGTGAGTGGCACAGATTATTAGGCAGCTAGCTCTGCTCCCCATGGCCAGTCAGGGACCAAGTTCTTATCATTGTGTTCCTCTTCATGTCTTGTCATGTGTATTTTTCTTGTTTAAAGAAAATGTGAAGCTGGGTCTGGAACATCCTCATGTTCCAGCTCAGGAAGTGGTGAGACAGGCAGCAGAAGTCCAGGGTATGGTACTGAAGACACCATTTGAGGTGATCTTTAGTCTTTTGTTTAGACCCATATTTACACCTGGTATCATTTTCCTTCTGCCTAAAAAAAGTTCCTTAATTTTTTTAAATTGTAGGTCTACTGGTGATGACTGGTGATTCTTTCAGTTTTATATGTTTGTAAAAAGTCTTTATTTTGCCTTCATCTCTGAAATATTTTTACTGGTTGTTGAATTCTAGGTTGATATTACATTGTGTCCTAAGCACGATTAAAGTAGGCTAGGCTAAGGATGATGTTTGGTAGGTTGGGTGTATTCAATGGATTTTCAACTCACAATATGTTTAACTTACAAAACATTTGTTGGGACATAATCCCATTGTGAGTCTAAGAGCATCTTTACATCTTTTTCTTCCGGCTGCTTTAAATTTTTCTATTTTTCTCTAGTTTTGAAAATTCAATCATGATTTCTTTTGATGATGTTTCCTTCATGTTTTGTGTTTGGAGTTTGTTCATTTTTTTTTAGATCTGTAGGTCATATAGTTTTCATCATATTTGGAAAAATTCAGACAATTTTTTTTCAAATATATTTTCTATCCACCCTCCCTCTTGGAGACACTAATTACATATTTATTAGGATGCAAGGAGTATTTCCAGTTTACTGATGATCTGTTCATTTAAAATATTTTTTCTCTCTGTTTATTTTGGATCATTTCTGCTACAATGTCTTCAAATTTACTAATCTTTTCTTCTGTAATGTATAATCTTTTGTTAATCATATCTGATATATTTTTCATCTCAGACATTGTAATTTTCTTCTCTAGAAGTTTAGTTTGGGATTTCTTTTCATCTTTCAGGTATTAAATTAACTTTCTAACATATGAAACAGTTTACATAATTTGTTAAATGTTCTCATCTGCTAATTCTAATATCTGTTTTAGTTATGTATCAGTTTGATTGACTGGGTAGATTTTCTCATCATTACGGGTCATATTTTTCAGCTCTTCTGCATGCCTTACAATTTTTGGTTGGATGTTAGATAGCATGAATTTGACTTTGTTGAGTGTTGAATATTTTTATACTCATAAATATTCTTGAGCTTTGTGGTTGAGATGCAATCAAGTTACTTAAAAACAATTTGTTCTTTTCAAGTCTTGCTTTTTAAGATTTGTTAAAGAAGTCTTGAGCAATGTTTCATGTAGGGCTAAATATTCCATACCACTGAGGCAAGGACCCTCTGAGTACTACACCTAATGCCCATGATTTATGAGGCTTTCCAGTCTTTCAGATGGGAAAAGGCATTTTTTTCTAAGTCCTGTGTGAATGCCAGGGGCTTTTTCTTCTAATCACTTCAGGTTTTTACCCCCTACTGGGCTCAGGTAGTTTTCTTACATGCAAAAATAGTCAGTACTTGCAGAGCATACAGGCAGTCTCTGAGAAGCTGTCTGGTAGTGTTCGTGCAACAGTCTCCTCACTGGTAACCGCCTGTGACCTCTGGCCTCCTTACTCTCCCCAGACTCTCAGCTCCATCTCTTCACCTCAGGACGACTGTTGAATGCTTCTTCGTTTTCTCCTCCCTGCACCACAGCCCAGATATCTCCCAAGGCAATATGCCAGGGAAATCACGTGTCTCATTTTATTTGTTTCCCGTCTCTGTCTCCCATGCCCAGTGTCCAATGTCATGAAAACTGGTGGGGGTGGTAGGCAGAGAGTTTGTATGTTTTGTCCAGATTTTTGTTTAAGTTGGGAGTGTAAATCCAGTTCATTACTCTTTATTGGCTGGAAGCAGATGTGAGATAGACTTTTTTAAAAAAGAAAGCAAGATATCTGAAAAAAAAAATAGGTTTATTTCTGGTGAGAGATTGTCTATTTGGATTTAAAGATAAACAAAATTTTGAGTGGTAATATCATTTTAAACAAGATAAGTGTAAAGCACTTTTCTCTAAAATTAGCATTTTCCAATATTATCATATTTTGGGGGTTTTCTGTTTCCCTTCAGAAGGCCTATTTTTATTAAATTACCTTGTGCAATACAGGCTTGGCTAAAAAATGCCAGACCGTGGATCTAAGATTGTCAGCCTGAGCCTATAATCACTATAGTGACATTTTTTTTAAAGCAGAAAAAGAGCATAAGTAAGTATCATGTTTATAAATTTTACAGCTTCTTTGTTCTGTGGTTTTGTTTGTTTGGCATTGTAAGTTATACAAATGAGTGAAAGACTTTATTCTCTTCTGTCAAGTAACTTGAAATTTTATGAAGATGAAAGTATTATTTCTTAAGAAAACAATATACATGTGGTCAACAAATATCACTTACAAAATTTTAGATATTGAAATCATTATTTTGCAATTTTACAAAAACTAAAACTAAAACATGCAAATATACCATTTTCCAATTAGAGACTATTAATAAAAACAAATTTCTTCTATGAGAAAAAGGTATATATTATAATGATGTCCATGCTTAATGTTGATAATTGAATTTCTTCAGTGAAAATTTAGTTCATTTAATGTCTAAGAAGTTCTATCTCTCAGACTAAAGGCAATGCATTTGCCATATATTTAAGCAAAAAAGAAATTAAAAATGAGTTTGGTTATTAAACATTAATAATTATTATCCTTTTTTATAAGCTATAACTTTTTTATTAATATCATAAAAACAAATAGTATATACAAGTTTACCTTTGAGAATAAAAGTACAATAACAACAAACTTCTGAGTTACAATGTAAAACTCTTGACTACACCATTAGAATCAACTTGGGGAGTTTCAAAATTGCAGTTTCGGATCTCACTCACAGAGATTCTAATTTAATGCATCTGGAATGAGGCTTGGGAATTGGGACTTTTAACCTTCTCTAGGGTTTCTAACATGCACCCAAAGTTCAAGAACCAACTACAAGTAGAACATTAAGTTTCACAGATATATTTACAAATTATCAATACTGCAAGAGCCAGTTGGTTTACATAGCACTACTCCTTCCCAACAGTTTTAGCCAACCAGCATTGTGTAAATTCCTTCACATACATAAACATATACATACTACCATTCAGTTTTGAGAAAGAAACAATATTCTATCCTGTTCCCAGGAGACACAATATCCCTGTTTAGCTCTTGAAGACACTGTTATTATTATTAAAAGCAGTAATTTATTTTAAAATCAATAGTTTTATAAGATATATGGCATATTAGCTGAAATTTCAAAATATGTTTTCACATATTTCTCACTGATTTACATGCTGGGCTTTAGTCTCTTTAAAACTGCTACCATTAACTATGCTTTTTGGATGCTTTTCAAAGCAACAAAAATATATGTTTAATTACAATATTAACAAATAGGATAGAATTGCATCTCAGACAATGCATTTCAGCTGGCTGGAAACAGAGGTTTCCTTGAGACTTCAACACATCTGGTTTGGGGTGGGTAACAACCCAGGGTCCTCTACAGCATTTTACATGGCCCCTCATGCCTGCGGACAAAGCGACTACAAAGAGAAAGCTCTTCATCTTGGAGTGTTGGTCATTAGAGGATGGCTCAGGATTGTGAGCAACAACATGGCAGTTTATGGGTGCTGGAAAGAATGTTGTCTCTTTGGAAGTTGTCATAGTCTTCAGAATCTGATCTATCACTTATTTGCTATATGATTGTGAGCAAATTACTTCTCTAAAACTCAGCATCTATAATATGGAGATAATAATGTACACCAGCTTAAGCTGGTAAATAACAAGCATTCATTCATATCCAGTATGAAATGCTATGATTATTAACTTTTACTGGGAAAGCAGCGGTCGATTTTAATTATCTTCTCATGGTATAAGGGCTGGGTAATTTTCTGGTTCACACACATTCCACAGATGTGGAAAATGAACCACAAACGGTAAATAGCCTGCTAAGAGGAACAGCCAGAGAGGATTAGAGTCCAAAAGGAAACATAATTCTTATGAATTCTTCTGAATTAGTATTTCTGTCATAACATCTTGGCAGTTCTCTTTCCTAATCCCCTTTTTCATGTTTAGAGATGAAAAATGCATAATGATAATTTATGTTTATACAAATTCCCATAAAATCTGCGTAATAGTTATACAGCCTTATTTAAAGGAAGGAAAACAAGTGAAAGTGTTTTCTGAGAAAAAAATTTAAAGGGTTTTGAAAAATAACAGAGAGCTACAGTGAAATTAATTCAAATACACACAAAAGCAAATGTAAATCAAACTGTCACACACAAGCATAAGGAGGCATAATTACTAAATGTAATGTGGTGTAGTAGATGGGATCTTGAAACAAAAAAAGAACATTAGGAAAAAATTGAAAAAGTCTGAAGGAAATATAAACTTTATTTAATAATAATAATAATGTATCCATAAAGGTTCATTGCCATAGTACCATACTGTTTAGGGAAAACTGGATGTGGGGTATTTGGAGCACATTGTGCTATTTTCACAGTTATTCTGAAAATATAAAACTGTTATAAAATTTAAAAATTATTTAAAACTGTAAATCATATGCTTTTCCACCAATAAAAAGAAATATTTACAAATGTATCTCTCTAAAAATGTTTCTTAGTTTTAAATTCAGACAAAAACTAACTCAAGGAATTGTGGTGTGGAATAACAGAATTAAATGTGATAATGTAAAAAAATAATAGGTCACAAATACTAGAAAGACATGACCAATCAACCAACCAAATGGCAATAGTCCTAAATCCTTTGATACACACCCTAAATCCCTTTGTATATTACTGTGGTTACCAACACTTACTCCATTTGGGCGTTAGATGGCGCTCATGCTCGTTTACTGAGTGGGTTTGCTTCTTAGTATCAGCAATAGATCTCTCTCTCAGCACAAGCTGCTCCAATAATTACTTGGGGGCTAAATTGTGAAAACGATGTTAACTGCCATAATAAGGTTTAAATAAACCTTGGGCTTGGTGGCAAAGTTTTAGAAATGAACAGAACTACAAAGTAAGAAATCATTAAGCAGGACCCATAAATCCCAAGGAGTCCAATGGAAGGCTTGAAGGCATCCACAGATCCCTTAACTTGGGTATGTGCGTTGTATCCACAGTGTTTATCAGCTTTTCAGAGGAGTTCATGGACTCCCCAATATTTGAGAACCATTACTTTAATATCCCTTTCAGTTTTAAATTGTCTTCATTATCTACCACTAAATTTTGCATTTAGTACACATTCTTAAAAATTTATTAAACACATGAATATATAAACTGATCAGAAGAATAAAAAGAGATTCTATGCTGGGCACAAATATTACCCTTTCATTCCTCTAAATACTTGCAGCACTATATTTTTACCATTCACATCAATGGCTACTCATTCATGTTTGTAACCCATATCAGTATTTGCAAACTAAGAATGTAAAGCACCTTGTGAACAAGAAATCTTGAATCAATGTTTTCTACCCAATCCTACTTCTGCTTGTCACATTACTCAAATGATTGATCAAGTAACAGCATCACATACCTCAAAACTGTAACTTAAGATCCTCCCAAATCTGGCTAAAACTTAGATGAAACTAGTTAATGGCTGCGAAAAATAAAAAGTAAAAAAATAAAACACTTAGCCACAGGGGCTAATATCACTCCTCAAACTTAAAATTGTTCTTTCTGCTTCAGTGCATTTTTTTCAGTGACATTTTTATTTTGATGGCATCTTCTGGTATGCAAAATAAGAGAATGATAGGTTCTCACGAATCAGTGAGTCCAGGGACAAATGAGTCATCTGGTGTAACTAAGGCACTGCTTTTAACCACAGCTTTGAGAAAAACTTAAAGTTTGAAATTGAAGGTTTGGTAGTATTTATTTGCAATTTCCATGTCATTGAGTCCATCCAAGCAAATAAAGGATTAAAAAGTAGGAAACTTTCTTCTTCCAAAGGAGAACTTGGTAAATGAAGAACGTGCGCGAAGTAGTCATCAAAGATTAGCTGTGTGTGTGTTCCCCACAGTGTCAATATTAAGGAATCTCGTAGCACACAGAACTACTACAACATGCATGTGTGCTGATTTATTTGGTTTTGACCCCATTCTCACTGACACATGAATTTCAGAATAAGAAGTCTGTAGTTTTAACTAATCTATTTATTTTAAAATGAATTTCTGGTGATTACTTTGTGTTTATTAATATATGACTTTAAAAACTATTAAAATGTATACTATTATTTTGATATTTTTTATTATGGTACCAAAACACCTGCAGCTCCCTAAACACACCAAATGTGTTTTACTCCCCTGGGCTTTTAAAATCTTTTTTCTATATACCTGCTCAGACTGCCCTCTGCCACTTCTCTGGGGGTGATTCACATCATTTCCACAGACACAGCACAGCCATCATTTCTGTTCTGTGCTGGTGCATAAGCTGTTCCCTCTGCTTTCCTCAGTTCTAGATCTGTCTTGATAGTTTCTCACCTTTTAGAACACAGCTTAGAAGTTGCTTTCCTCAGGAAGTCTTTCATCAGGAAATTAGGTATCTTTGATGTGAATTGTATTCACTGTATTTCCTTTCTTCTAACAGTTACTACACTGTAATTCTTTTGTGATTATCTGTCTCATCTGCTTGGTGCTAAACTCTGGAAAAACATTGATAGCATCTATGGGTCTACAGCTATGATCTGGAAACAAAGGCCCAGTCATCCCAATGGGAGTCACCTGGTTCTCCATGCCCAAAGAAGGTGGGGCAAAGGCGCAGCAAAGTCACAGCAAGGTCAAGACCCTGTTAACTGTTTTTTGATTGGAAAGGTGTTGTCCATCATGAGTACACCTCTCCAGGCCAAACAATTAATAAGGAGTATTACCTCAATATTCTTCATCAGTTGAGAGATGCAATGCAAAAAAAAATCTGCAGTTATAGGCAGCTGGTGATTGGCAGCTTCATCATGACAACACACTCATTCACACATCACAAAGGATTTTGCAGAGTGTTTTGAACAGTGGAAGAGACGCTAGAAGAACTATGTGAGGTCCCAAGGTACCTACTTTGAAGGGAACTGAGGTGTCATTATCCTTTGTACAATATTTCTTATATCTTCAATAAATGTCTCTATTTTTCATAGCATATGGCTGGATATATTCTGGACAGATCTAATATTTGGTCCTCTTTACCATTTACTACTCTCCTACTCCCTTTTCTCCCTATGGTAATCACCATACTGTTGTCTATATCCATGAATTTCTGTTTTATATCCAACATGTCAGTGAAATAATATGGTTCTTAGTTTTTACTGACTGACTTATTTTGCTTAGCATAATAGTCTCAAGGTCCATCCATATTGTCACAAATGTCAGTATGTCAGCTTTTTAAAAATGTTTATTGTATTTTTCCATTACCATCTAGTCCTCTTATACCCCTGCCTTGCAATCACCACACTGCTGTCCATATCCATGAGTAATTTTTCCTTTTTGCTCAATCTCTTCACCTCCTATCCTCCTCTGCCAACACTTAGCTGTTAGCTTGCTCTCTATGAATCTGTCTCAGTTTGCTTGTTAGTTCAATTTTTCATTAGATTGCACATATGAGTGAAATCATACAGTATTTGTCTTTCTCTGGTTTATTTCACTTAGCATAATGTTCTCCATACTATTGTAAAACATAAAATTTTCTTCTTTTTATGGCTGAGTAGTATTCCATTGTGTAAGTGCTCCATAGTTGTTTCATCCATTCATTTACTGATGGATACTTGGGTTGTTTCTGTATCTTGTCAATTACAAATAATGCTGCAGTGAACATACAGGTACTTATGTTCTTTTCAATTAGTATTTTGGGTTCCTTTGGATATGTTCCCAGAAGTGGAATCACTGGGTCAAAAGGTAGATCATTTTTTCTTATGGCTGAGTAATATTCCATAGCTTCTGAGACCTGTCTAGAAGGTATCCTCTCATGTAATATGAAAAACAGAAACATTTATTGAAGAAGATACAAGATACAAGAAACACTGCATATAGGACAATGATGCTTCAGTGCCCTTCAAATTAGGCATTTTGGGGCCTCACACAGTTCTTCCGATCACCATCAGCTGCCCCATCATATTTTGCTGAATTTCATCAATGGTCTGAAATCTTTTCCCTTTCAAAGATGATTTTAGTTTTGGGAAAAGCCAGAAGTTGCGGGGCACCAAACCGGGGTCTAGGGGAACTGAGTCACCTGGGTGATTTGATGTTTCACAAAAAACAAAAAACTCTGCAGAAGATGTAATGCATGAACAGGCATGTTGTCATGATGAAGCTGCCAATCACCAGTTGCCCATAGTTGTGGCCTTCTGAATCATCCAAACAGTTCTGCAGAGGAACTATTGTGTTAAGCTCAATTAAGTTTAAGGCTATGAAAATAGGAGACCTTAATAGCAAAGCAAACCTTTTTTGGACAAGGGTTAGTCCCTTAGCAGAGCCTGCCAAAGTTCTGGAGAAAAAAGAAAGCGGGTAAGAAAGACATCCACATTATTGTCATCAAAGAGTCAGGGGCCCATCCTGAAACAGGAGACTAAATTCAAGAAATATCCTAAAACACGCAGCCCATCTTGAGAGTTTCCCTTCTCAGAGTCCCCTGAGCCAGGCTCAGTGAATCTGGCAAGCAGAATCCAGCCACTGGCATTTTTCCACATCTGCAAGATGAGGACATGGATTGGATGACATGTGCATCTCAGTTAGATGCCCTTAGTTTCTTGATCCTGGAAGGAAACCACAGATATTCTTAATTTCTTAAGCTTCTGAAGAATTTTCAATCTACTAAACACAGCACTAAGGTCAAATTTTTTAATTGTCCCAGTCATTCAAAAAGAATTCAGCAAGAAGAAAAAAAACATAACATATATGAGGAAAATATCTCAGACAAAAACAACTTGTCTTCGGATATTAGATTTTGTATGCTGAAATCACTTAGGAAGTGCCCTGATGATTCTACCTCCTAAATCCCTTTCTAAATGGCTTGTCTTCTCCATTCCTACTGTCCATACCTTAACAGGGGCTCTCATTCTCTTTCCTGGACTGTCACACTAATGTAACTTGTCTACCTGTCTCTAGCATAGTTCCTCTTCAGTTGTCCAGTACATAGCTGCAAAATGGTACTTCATTCTAAGGCATTCATCTGAATAGACTTATTTCCCCAATTAGAATCTCTCAATGGCTCCTAATTTCCAGCTGAATATACAAATTCCTCTGCAACCGAATTCATAATTCTTTTTTATCCCCACCTGAGATCATTTTTAATTGATTTTAGAGAGAGAGGAGGAGAAAGACAGAGAGATAGATAGAGATAGAGATAGAGATAGAGATAGAGATAGAGATAGAGATGGGTAGAGAGAGAGAGAGAGAAATAATTGGTGTGAGAAACATTGACTGGTGTGGCGGCCTTCTTTTATGCACCCTAACTGGGGACCACTATCTGGACTTGAGCCCTGAGTGGGAATCAAACCTTCAATCCTTTGGTCTACAGAATGATACTCCAACCAATTGAGCCACACTGGCCTCAGCAGGAATTCATAATCCTTAATGATCTGGCTCCTCACCACTGTCCCACCTCATCCGACACTCTTCCTGCTTATATAAATTTTTTTGCCCATATAGTTTTTGCTCTTAAAACACTATGCTTTATAGTTTTCTAAATTCACTCAACATTTTCACACTTATGGGCTTTTGTACATGCTATTTCTTCTGTACATACTCTCCTCCCTACCTTAACTGCCTGAAAAATTCCTACTCAATCTACTAACCTTCAATGCACTTCATATTCCCTCTTAATAAAGTCTTTCCTGGGGGAGCTAAGATGGCGTCGGAGTAGGAAGGAGCAGATTCGGCTTCCCTCTGCTCAGGGGAGAAAATCCTGACTGATCTATGGAGTAGAGAGGCAAGCAACCAACATACTTCAGCATTTTTGAAAATAGGGGACCAAGGATTGTGGCAGAACCAAAAGACCGGACCCTAAGAAGAGTGCTGCAACAAGGTAGGGTCCTGGGGACCAGCGTGTGGTCCAGGGGCTGCAGCCCCAGGCACTGGGGCCCACTGCTGGGTTTGCCACAGAGTCCTTGGGAGAGAGCCCGGACAACTGCTCCCTCCCCAGCCAAACAAGGTCTGAGCGGCACTGGGAGCAATCCAGGTGCTGGCAAACACACGAGGGCTGTGAGCACCTTTGGAGGCTGTAGGTACCGGAGAGGCTGGGTCGCTGGGTCGCACAGCAAGCCCGGACCCCCACAGTCGCTGGTCTGGCTGGAGCGTTTGGCAGTGGGAGAAGCCAGGCCACTGTGAGGAGCGGCAGGCTTGAACAGGAGGAATTTCTCAAGAGGAAGGAGTGAATAGACACAGACACTGTTTGGGGAATTCTCCTAAAGTGATCAGTGGCTCCAGCCTCCCTGCTACCCAGCCATGGGCAGGCAGGCACACTGGCGCGTTCAGGGAGAGCATCCCCACACCCCAGTCCACAGCAGTAACCCTGGGGAAAGACCTGATTCCCACACCCAGGGTGCAAGGCTGAGGAGCCAGTGTGAGCTCTGCTGCCAAGGAAGAAAAGCCATACAAATCACCCTTCAGCCTGCCACAGCCAGCAAGAGCAGATAAACCAGTTTGGCCACTTTGAAACCAAGAGACTTTTCAATTTGATTCTATTTTTTTTTAACAATTTTTAATTTTTTTAATTTTTATTGTTTTTATTCTCTTTTGATTTCTTTTTCCTCTCTTACCTGATTTCTTATTTTATTCCTTCCTCCTTCCTGTCCTCCAATTTTATCTCTTCTTCCTTCCTTCTTCTGCCTTTTCTATTTTTACTTTTTTTCCAGCCCGCGTTCAATCCACTGAGCTACACCAGCCAGGGCTTACTTTTTAAAATTTTTTCTAAATATCTACAAGTGAGACAAAATCCTGGATCTGTGAAAAGAACAAAGTCGAACCCAAAGAAGGGGCATCACAACAGCTGGGACAGTGAGATAAATTTCACTCTGCTATTACAGAGAACCTGCAAGTTATTGCATATTTGTATTATTATTATTATTATTATTATTCCACTATTCCTACATCTTTTTTAAATAGTATTTTTATATCCCTCTTCTTTTTGTATAGTCTGCCTTGCTAGGCTGGATATATTGTATGACCTGACAGCTTTCCCCTGATATCTCTTTCCATACTGTATTGCTAATCTACTGTCCTTTAACTAACCTGTGTCCCATTAGCACACTACTCGAGGTTCTGTACTCCCTATTCTTGTTACCTAGATCTCACAGATTCTATCATATGATTGTTGCCATAATATTATTGTAAATAACTGCTGCTCCATGCAATTGTAATTACTTCACAACACGCCCCCCCCCCCCAGGTCTTAGCCCATTTCAAAGTCTCCTGAACTCTATTACTGTAGTGGTTAACTCTATTCTCTCACACACTACATGTATTTACTATCCTTTACTCTCACCTTACCCCAGAATCTGACCTCCCACAACCTCCCTGCTTTATAGATCGAACTCACAATCCTTCCTTCCCCAACAAGAGTCTTATCTTCTTTCCGTCCTTTCTAAAAATCAGTTAGCTGGGTGGAAGATCACGGTTAACACTATACATAGTCAAAGGATCTCCTATCTCTTCCCTACTTGCTACTACTGTAAATAGCATAGAATTCTCTGTTGCTGTCTTAAACCATTTTGCCTTCCCCTTCCAACTGATGACAAAAAAGAATAGCTGGAGGTGGTGAACACCAGAATACCCACTGGAAAAGGAAACCCAACAACAAAGGAACCACTAACAGATAACAACAGAAGAAGGTGAAGGAGGGAGTAGTAACCACACAAACCTCAATCCAGGACCTGTCTGGAAATACAACTAAACAGTAGAGACAGTACCCAGTACAAACAACAGAACAAGAATTCTTTAAACCTTATACACACGGAAGAACCAGCTTCAACACAACCTGCTCTCACCAGCACAACAAAATACAGGAGGTGGCGGACAGAGTGACCCTCATTTAAGCAGCTGGTGGGAAGGAACCACCAAAGAAAGACTCAACAACAATCAAAACCCAAAGGCAAACATAAAGCCAACTTAAAAAACAGCCCAAGACCAGTAAGCTTGGGAGATCAAGGAAGCAGCACCACTGAAACTCACTGCTATTCTACTAAAGAAGTTCACAACATAATCCCAGGGAGCCATAACAGATCAATGTAAGAAGCCGAGGCTAACAAGAAGAGTCTCACAAACAAGGGGAAGAAAAAGAAACAATCCCCAAATGAAAGTAAAGGAGGAATCCTCAGAAAGAATGCTAAATGAAATAGAGGCAATTCAACTATGAGACACTGAGTTCAAAGCAATGTCAGGAAGCTCAATGAGCTCACAGTGAGCTACCAGAAACTACAGGGAAGCTACAATGAACTTACTGAAAACTACATCAGCATAAAAAAAGAAACAGAAACTCTCAACAAGGGCCAAGAGGAAATGAAGAATACAATTTCTGAACTGAAGAACACAGTAGAAGGAATGAAAAGCAGGACCAATGAAGCAGAAGATTGGGTCAGTGAGCTAGAGGACAAAGTAAAAGAAAACACCCAGAAAGAGCAAGAACAGGAAAAGAGGCTCAGAAAGAATGAAGAGGGATTAAGAGAAATGCAAGAAAATATGAAACATAATAATATCCGTATAATAGGGATACCAGAAGGACAAGAAGAAGAAAAACGGATAGAAAACCTATTTAAAAAAGTAATGATGGAAAACTTCCCTAATTTGATGAGAGAAAAAGTCACACAAATCCAGGAAACACAGAGTCCCAATCAAGAGGAACCCAAAGAGACCCACCTCAAGACACATCATAATTAAAATGGCAAAATTTCAAGACAAAGAGAGAATCTTAAAGGCAGTGAGGGAGAAACAGGAAGTAACATACAAGGGAGCCCTAATAAGGCTAACAGCTGACTTCTCAATGGAAACACTCCAAGCCAAAAGAGAATGGCAAGAAATAATCCAAGTAATGAGAACCAGAGGCCTGCAACCACAACTACTTTACCCAGCAAGGCTCTCAATCAAGATAGAAGGCCAAATAAGAAGCTTCTCAGACAAAAGAAGTCTAAAAGAATACACCTCCACTAAACCAGCTCTGCAAGACATGCTAAAGGGCCTGCTTTAAGGAAAGAAAGGAAAAGAGAGAGTGAGAGAGGAACACACGTACATAAAAGGCAATGAATAAGTACCTATCAATAATAACCTTAAATGTAAATGGATTAAATGCTCCAATCAAAAGACATAGAATAGCTGAATGGATAAGAAAACATGACGCACACATATGCTGCCTACAAGAGACCCACCTCAGGATAAAAGACCAGCACAGGCTGAAAGTGAAGGGCTGAAAACAAATTTTTCAAGCAAATGGACAGGAAAAAAAAGCCAGGGTAGCAATACTCATATCAGACAAAATAGACTTCCAAAAAAGGACCATAAAGAGAGACCCTGAAGGTCATTTCATAATACTCAAGGGAAGAATCCACTAAGACATAAATATTATAAATATATATGCACCCAACATAGGAGCACCCAAATACATAAAGAAAATCTTAGAGGACCTCAACAAAGATACTGACAGCAACACAATTATTGTGGGGGATTTTAACACCCCGCTATCAAAAATAAACAGATCTTCAAACAAAATATCAACAAAGATATTGTGGCATTGAACAATACCCTAGATGAAATGGGCTTTACTGATATATACAGAATCCTCTATCCCAATGAAGCTAAATGCACATTCTTGTCAAATGTACATGGAATATTTTCAAAGATTGACCACATGATAGGACACAAAACAAGCCTCAACAATTTCCAGGAATTTGAAATCATACCAAGCATTTTCTCAGATCACAAGGGACTGAAGGTAGAAACCAACCCCAAGGAAAAAAACCTCAAACACTCAAAATCATGGAGATTAAATAGCATGCTATTAAACAATGAATGGGTCGAGAATGATATTAGGGAAGAAATCAAAAGGTTTTTGGAAACAAATGAAAACGAACTCACAAAAACACAAAACTTATGGGACACAGCCAAGGCAGTACTGAGAGGGAAGTTCATAGCGATACAGGCCCACCTAAAAACATTAGAAACATTCCAAACAAACAACCTAACGCTACATCTACAAGAACTCGAGGAACAGCAACAAAGACAGCCCAGAGCAAGCAGAAGGAAGGAAATAACCAAGATCAGAGAAGAATTAAATGACATAGACACTAAAAGCACAATTCTAAAGACCAATGAATCCAAGAGCTGGTTCTTTGAAAAGATAAACAAAATCAACAAGCCTTTAAGCAGACTCATCAAGAAAAAAAGAGAGAAAACCCAAATAAACACAATCAGAAATGAAAGAGGAGAGATTACAACAGATACCACAGAAATACAAAGGATTGTAAGAAATTACTACAAAGAACTGTATACCAAGAAATTTGAAAACCTAGATGAAATGGACAAATTTCTAGAAAAATATAATCTTCCAAAACTCAATGGAAAAGAAGCAGAAACCCTGAACAAACCAATAACAGCAAAAGAAATTGAAGCAGTCATCAAAAAACTCCCAACACACAAAAGCCCTGGACCAGATGGTTTCACAGGAGAATTCTACAAAGCATTTAAGGAAGAGCTAACCCCTATCCTTCACAGACTATTTCAAAAAATCCAAAAATATGGAAGACTCCCAAACTCTTTTTATGAGGCCAACATCATCCTAATTCCAAAACCAGATAAAGACACAACAAAGAAAGAAAACTTCAGGCCAATATTGCTGAAGGAACATTGATGCTAAAATCCTCAACAAGATACTAGCAAACCGCATCCAACAGTACATTAAGAAGATCATACACCATGACCAAGTGGGATTCATTCCAGGTATGCAAGGATGGTACAATATTCGCAAGTCAGTAAATGTAACACATCACATAAACAAAAGCAAACACAAAAACCACATGATCATATCAATAGATGCAGAAAAAGCATTTGATAAGGTACAGCACCCATTTATGATAAAAACACTCAGCAAAGTGGGAATAGAGGGAGCATTCCTTAACATAATAAAGGCCATATATGAGAGACCTACAGCCAACATCATACTCAATGGGCAATAATTAAAATCTTTTCCACGAAGACCAGGAACAAGACAAGGCTGTCCACTTTCACCACTTCTATTCAATATAGTACTGGAAGTTTTAGCCACAGCGATCAGACAAGAAAAAGAAATAAAAGGCATCCAAATCGGAAAGGAGGAAACAAAACTGTCACTGTTTTCAGATGACATGTTCGTGTACATAAAAAATCCTATAGACTCCACCAAAAAACTGCTTGACCTAATAAATGAATTTGGCAAAACAGCAGGATACAAAGTCAATATCCAGAAATCAAAGGCATTTCTGTACACCAACAATGAATCAATAGAAGCAGAAATCAAGAAAAATATCCCATTTGAAATAGCAAAAAGAAAAATAAAATACCTAGGAATAAACCTAACCAAAGAGGTAAAAGACCTATATAGAAAACTACATAACACTGAGGAAAGAAATCAAGGAAGACACAAACAAATGGAAACATACACCATGTTCATGGATTGGAAGAATTAATATCATCAAAATGTCCATACTACCCAAAGCAATTTACACATTCAATGCAATACCTATTAAAGTACCAATGGCTTATTTCACAGACATAGAACAAACACTTCAAAAATGTATATGGAACCATAAACGACCCCAAACAGCTGCTGCAATTTTGAGAAAGAAGAGTAAAGTAGGAGGGATCACAATACCTGACAGTAAACTATACTACAAGGCCACTGTAATCAAAACAGCCTGGTACTGGCATAAAAACAGACACATGGACCAATGGAACAGAACAGAGAGCCCAGAAATAAACCCAAGTCTCTATGGTCAATTAATATTTGACAAAGGAGGCAGCAACATAAAATCGAGTAAAAATATCCTCTTCAACAAATGGTGTTGGGAGAACTGGACAGCTACGTGCAAAAAAATGAAACTCGAGCACCAACTCACACCTTATACAAAAATAAATTCAAGGTGGATAAAAGACTTAAATATAAACCGTGACACCATTAAAGTCCCAGAAGAGAACGTAGGCAGGAAAATCTCAGACATTTCACGCAGAAACTTTTTTACTGACTTGTCTCCTAGAGCAAGGGACATAAAGGGAAGAATAAACAAATGGGATCTCATCGAAATAAAAAGCTTTTGCACAGCTAAAGAAAACAGTATCAAAATAAAAAGAGAACCAACTGTATGGGAAAACATATTTGCCAATGATAACTCAGACAAGGGTTTAATCTCCAAAATTTAAAAAGAACTTACATGACTCCACTCTAAGAAGACAAGCAACCCAGTTAAAAAAATGGTCAAAAGACTTGAACAGACACTTCTCCAAGGAGGACATACAGAAAATCCAAAGACACATGAAACAATGTTCAATATCGCTAGCTATCAGAGAGATGCAGATTAAAACCACAATGAGATACCACTTCACACCAGTCAGAATGGCCATCATAAACAAAGCAACAAACAACAAGTGTTGGAGAGGTTGTGGAGAAAAGGGGACCCTAGTGCACTGTGGGTGGGACTGCAGACTGGTACAACCACTATGGAAAGCAGTATGGAACTTCCTCAGAAAACTAAAAATGGACCTGCCTTTTGACCCTGCAATTCCACTGCTGGGACTATATCCTAATAACACTAAAACACCAATACAAAAGAACCTTTGCACCCCGATGTTCATAGCAGCACAATTTACAATAGCTAGGTGCTGGAAGCAACCTAGATGCCCATCAGTAAATGAATGGATCAAAAAACTATGGTACATTTACACAATGGAATTCTATGCGGCAGAAAGAAAGAAGGAGCTCCTACCCTTTGTAACAGCATGGATGGAGCTGGAAAGCATTATGCTAAGTGAAATAAGCCAGACGGTGAAAGACAAATACCATATGATCTCACCTTTAACAGGAACCTAAACAACAAAACAAAGATACAAGCAAAATATAACCAAAGACACTGAAATAGGGGACAGACTGACAGTGACCAGAGGGGAGAGAAGAGGGAATTTCAGCGGGGAATGGGTAGGGTTTACAGGAACAAATTTAAAGGACACATGGTCAAAAACTAGAGGTGGGGGATAATGGGAGCAAAGTAGGGAGGGTTGGGTGGGTGGGCTGGAATGGGAGTAAATGGGAGAAAACTGTACTTAATCAATGATTAAAATAAAATTAAAACAAATAAAGTCTGTCCTATCTTTTGCCCTCCCTCCTCTCACCACACCTCCTCTCATCCACAGTTTATCATCTCATCATCTCTTTTATCTCGATTTCTTGTACATTCTTCTATGTTAGCATGCTAAATAATGGTAGACCCGAAATTCTACCCAAAAGATGAAGAAGACCTCTCTTTGGAAACCAAACAAATCTTTGGAAACTTGAATTCACAATGCCACAGCATCAAATAATGCTTTCTAAAAAAAGTGTTTATCTAAGAAGGAGACGTAACATAAGCCATATGGGTATTCTGATAGTGAACAGCCATCTAAGCTCACAGACTACTTCCTATGAAAGCCTTGCAACATGGGTAATTTAAATGCATGTCTAGGCAAAAATATTATTTACTGTACTATTGTAACTACTCTGTGTTCACTTCTGAATAGTTGAAACTGAGAAGTAAAATTTATAAATACCAAGGATCAATAGCATGGCATTTACTTGTTCATACATTTGCTATCCCATCTAAATCTAAACTCCATGAGAGGAGGAACTGCTATCTATTTATCTTTGTGTAACAACTAGTAGATGTTCAAAAAATGTTTAATGAATGAACATGCTAGATACCTGAGGTCCAATTTTAATATTTAAACAATCACAAATACTATCCCTTTCCCCCCTGCTTTTGAGAATGAGAATATGACATCTTCCTATGTATAAAAAGTATGATTGTTAGAGGCAAAGATTTACTTCATTCAATATTAATGTAGTTCATTCACTCATTCACACACCAAATATTTATTAAGTTCTTAATATATCCTACACATTTTCCTATGTGTTGAGGATACATAAATAAATACAGTAGATGAAGTTTCCACTTTTATGGTGTTTACATTCAAACAGAGACACACAATAAGCAAATAAGTAAAAAATCCCATGCTCGCACAAATTCATTGAAGCATCTCTTTTTTGAACCTGAGAAGGAGTTAGATGTGGGGCCTGCAGGTAGGAGGGAAGCACTGGTGAGTTCTGCTCTCTGTTGCTGCCAATACACAATACCAACTCTGAGCTCTGCAATTTCAGATTTTAGTGATTTTTCAAACCCTTGTATTATTCCTGACCTGTTTGTGTAAAAATCATTACCAACTGAATGACTAAGATAATTTTTCATTTATGTGGGCTGAGTATGTAACTTTGCAAATGAGAAACTTTGCCAACAAATCGAAAGGTATATTTTGAAAAGTCTTACTTTTGTCACAGAGGCCAGGTCTTAGTTGAGAAAACAAAAGGGAAAAATATATACAGCCATTTACCAGAAGCTTCTCTTTAGGAGTTTAGTAAAAAGAAAGTAGAGGCCATTTTCTGCAATGACACAAGCCAACATATTATTGTAAAATCAACAGATGACTATACACACACACACACACACACGTATATATGTGTGTGTGTATATATATTTATATTTATATTTATAAATTTAGAAGGTGTTATACCTTTCCAGAGTCATCACAATTAACTATGACAGGCTAGGGAGAGTAATAATAACTCGAGACTCTCTCACAACTATTCTTTGAAAAAATTTCCCCTGTACATGTCCTTCAAGATCCCACTTAGGAAACAATGTTTTATGAGCTTTTTTTGAACCCTTCTCTCAAGACATTTAGGGTTTTTTTTCTTCCTCTGTAGCACTGTCCTGTACATATACTTCAATTCATTCATTGATCATATTGTACTTTATTTTTAATAAACCTTCCTATTCTACTGGGTTGGTAAAAAAATTTCATTTAGTTTTTTCTATATGATGGCTCTAGTAGTGTTTAGTTGTCTTTCACTTCATTCAAAAAAATTTTGTTACATTGTATTGTAACAGCTGTCATATCAATGTGCATTTTTTTTAAAAAACATCAAAATTGGTAAATCTTTGTACAGCCATTTTAGCAATGAAGTTGGAAGAAAATACAAAACATTTTTCACATATTATGCTTTAGCATTTCAATAAGGTAAAAATACAACTGAAACACACACAAAAAAGATGTGCAGTGTATGGAGAAGGTGCTGTTATTGATCAAACATGTCAAAAGTTGTTTGTGAAGTTTCTTGGTACTATTGACCTGTTGACTAAATAATTCTTTGCTGTGGGGCTGTCTTATGCATTGAATGATGTTCAGCAGCATCCCTGGCCTCTACCCACTAGAAGCCAATAGCAGGAGACAGCAGACATACTCAAAATACCCAAGTCAATAAAGTTATTGGTGAAAATGAAAAATGTGTCTTTTCTTTCATAGAAAAAACTAAATGGACTTTTTAGCCAACCCAATAGATTGTAATCTTCTTGTGCCCATGTGTATCTCTAATCCCCAGAAGTTATCACTTTTGATTGGATAGAATGAATGAAAAATTATATTCTATTTTCTATATTAGTATAATCAAGTATATTATTCTAAAATGATATGAAAAAGAACTTGTTAAATGGCTAAATAACTTTCTTTAATTAAGATGGTATATTTCCATATTCACATTTTTCCAGTTTGTGTACATAAAGTTAGTTTTGAAACACATTATTCACATTCATTGAATTTGTTCACTATGATAAAATAGAATAGTTAATGAATATTTAACCTATTATAAGGTGTTTAAATATCAAATATTATGGTTGCTTTTCATACAGCAAACAATATATTTAGGTGATGAGCAAGGAGAAGGAAGAGGAGGAGGGAAAGGGGAATGGGGAGGAGGAGCAGAAACAGCAGCATTATTTCCTTGATGGAAAAGAAAAAAATGTTGTTTCTAATAATGAAATAATTAATAGGCTTAGACTTAGTGAAAAACAAATATTGAGAACAGGAAATTCTTTTTTTAAGATTTTATTTATTTACTTTTAGAGAGGGTAAGGGAGGGGGAAAGAGAGAGAGAGAAACATCAATGTGTGGTTGCCTCTCATGTGGCCCCCAATGGGGACCTGGCCCGCAGCCCAGGCATGTACCCTGACTGGGAATCGAACCTGTGATGCTTTGGTTCACAGCCCATGCTCAATCCACTGAGCTACACCAGCCAGGGCTGAGAGCAGGAAATTCTTCAAGCTCTGTCTCTAAGATGGACAATTTGTCTCACTCCAGAAAGAAAGAATGAGAGAGAACTGACTCATTTGGACAATGGATATAGAAATCATTTCTTAACCAAAGCTAGGTGATAAGGAAGCCCAATACAAGATAAAAAGATAGAAACAAGACTGGAAGAAAATATAGACTAGATTTTATAAAAACAAAGTAATTACTTTCCCTTTCTCATTTATCTGCTACAAAAGCATGGGTAAAAATGTAGTCTCTGAGACAAAAATAAGATGAATGAAAAATTCAAATTTGGATTAATTACAGACAATTATAACTAAGATTACTTTTTAAACTTTCTTTTAATGCCTTCTGAAATACTTACTTCCTAGCAAATTAACTTAAGGCTACCAAATATATTTCTGATAAGCTTGCCAAAAGTACCTGTTTTCTAAATCAGTGCTTTTAAACTGCTGGTTGCAATCTTTCAATGATTTGTAAGGTTGAGTGTTGTTTTATTAATCTGTTTTAATTGGGTGTACCTTACACACACATAAACATATATGTGTACTCTGGGTCAGCACATAAGATGTATTTAATACGAGTTGTTGTGGAAAAAAGTTTGAAAGCCATCATTTTAAGGAACATGAATCAGTTAACTGTATTTAACAGAAATGTTTAAAGATGCTTAGGCAAGATTAACTCAAGGTGTTAATGAACTAACTGAATGTGCTATAGCAATATTTCCTCAGGAAGTTAACTCCCCAGTTACCGGCTAAGGCACTCTTTCTACTGTGCTTTAAAGTCTCACCATTACTACTTTTCCTCCAGTTTTATTAAGATATAATTGCCACATAACATTGTGTAAACTAAAGATGTACAACATGTTGATTTGACACATTTATACATTACAAAATGACTGTCACAATACTACGCTACTACCTCCATTCCATCACGTAGTTACCATTTCTTTTTTTTATCATGAGAACATTTAAGATCTAATCTCTTAGCAACTTCCAAGTATATGATGCAGTATTATATGATGTAGCTATAATCACCATGCCATACACTAGGTCCTCAAACTTCCTCATCTTAGAACTGAAAGTTTTGTCTTTGAGTAATATTCCCCCATTTCCATTAATAATTAACACTCAAAGAGAGACAAGTTTTGAAGTCTAGTTTATGACATTAGCTACTTACTTAGTAGAGTGAAGCTACAGAAAGGCTGGTTCTGAGGGAACAGGAAATACAGAGCATTCATAATGAAAGAGGCAATTGAATGGTGGCACACTAGCAAGGGGAACTAATTGGGAAAGGAGGAGGACCTTGGACAGCCATAAGAAGGAGTGAGTATGCTGAGCCAGGATAAGCAAGCTTGGCAATGGGATGCCCAGACTTGATTAGAGGAGGGAGAATGTATTCACTGACTCCTCCTAGAGGAATAATCCTCTACCTCTCAGAGAATAAAATATTTGGCCATATGTAGACTGAAGACTATATCTGTTCATAGCGTATAACTATGGGTATGAACAGATAATAATACATTAACATCCCTTTGCTTTATTTCCCATAAACAAATCTGAGTTCTTTTTTTATAAGTAGAACAAGAAAAAGGACCATTCAAGATTTTATAGAACATCTCAAATTTGCTTTTTAATTAACCACCTTCTGAAGAACAAAAAGCAGGTATATTATTATCCTAAGAGAAAACTCAGAGGTGATATGACCTGCAAAAGTTCACAAACCCAGCAATTACTGGAGCAAGAACTAAAACCTGAATCTCTACCCTCCAAATCTTTGCCCTCTGATTACAATGACCTGCTTTTCCATTTGAGAGAGAACAAAAGGATCCAATATTAAAGATACACTTTGATTACCTCATGGCCTGCATGGCTTTAGGACACACTAAGAATATCCTGTAAACCTGATGGGCTTTTTCATTTGTTTATTAATTCTTTTTCAAACTAGGTTGAAAAATACTGTATTTTGTAGAGCCCCAGGGTCCATAAATTCCAAGACGCATGAAAGAGAAAAAAAGAACATAAGCAATTAAACTATAACATAATGCTTTCATATGTCTTAGAATTTCCTTTCATTAATATTTAGTAATTAATATTTAATTACTACAATTTCTTTATACTTATTTAGATATAGATTTTTAACATATTTAGTCTGTACACCCAGAAAAAGAAAAATATGAGCCTGTCACTACGTTGCTTGTTAGTTCAGTTTGTTGGTTACACAGAGAGTAGACTTACAGCTGTGGAGAGGTGGGATGGGTGGGAAATTGAGTAAAAAAGAAGAAAAACCCTCATGGACATGGGAAAAATGTTTGTCTTTTCTCTTAAAAAAGAAAACAAAAATACAGGCAAAATAATTAAGTGAAGTTATTCCTAAAAGTTCCTCATTTTCAAACTCTAGCTCTTCTGAAACATTTTTCAAGTTGAAGTCATTGCTGTCCCTGTTTCCCATCTCTGCCATCCTCTGTAACATCTTAAGAGGTTCCACTCTTCATTCAGCAAGTTTTGAGATTGAAACTTCTCAATTTTAACAGAAGACGAGCAAAAGAATGTTGCAAACAATCACTAAGACTCATAGTCTTTCTTCAAATAATCCTTAAATAGTTTTTAGAATGAAACACCCAGGGTTGCAACTGTGTACATTCACCACCAAAAATAACTTTATATATGCACAGACGATAACTACCTCAGCCTGACAGATTTTTGTATGACACCATCAACTGTGAGATGTATCCTAGGTTCACTAATGTTAAATAGGACAAAAATGTGTATCAATTTTCCTTAATAAAATATTCTCCTTATATTGTCTTTTTACTTTCCTTTTAAAAACAATAGGTGAGAGATTCAGTTTAAGATGCTTAACCAGTCCAATTCCTTCCAGGGAATTAGCCAAAAGAAGATAAATATTCAAAATTAGTCAACCAAGAGTGATCAAATATAATAGCTAATATTTACTGAATATTACAAGGTGTTAGACAGTATAATTCAGATTATTTCTAATTCTTACAACTCTGCATAGAAGGCTTTGTTATATATTTTTGTTACATATTTTTACAGATAAGGTAACTGAAACTCAGGGAGGGATACTAAGCAACTTGCCCAAAACTAAAAATCTACATATATCAGAGCCTTATCTCAAATGCTCATATGACACTTCACTGCTGAATGTATAACTCACTTCTCTCTTACTTTCCTTATGTGCTTACCTCTATTTGTAAAACATTTATTTTGACCCTGGCCAAGTGGCTCAGTTGATTGGAGTGTCATCGCATACACCAAAAGGTTGCAGTTTTTAGTTTCTGGTTAGGGCACATATCTAGGTTTCAAGTTCCATCCCAGGTCCAGGTACATACCTACCTGGTATGGTAGTGGTTTGGATGCCCACATACAGGGCACATATGAGAGGCAACCAATCAATGTTTCTCATTCACAGTGATGTTTCTCCTCTCTCTCTCTCTCTCTCTCTCTCTCTCTCTCTCTCTCTCTCTCTCTCTCTCTCTCTCTCTCTCCCCCTCTCTCTCTCCCTCTCTCCCTCTCTCTCTCTCTCTCTCTCTCTCTCTCTCTCTCTCTCTCTCTCTCTCTCTCTCCCTCTCTCCCTCTCTCTCTCTCTCTCTCTCTCTCTCTCTCTCTCTCTCTCTCTCTCTCTCTCTCTCCCCTCTCTCATTGATAAACTTATCCTTGGGTAAGAATTAGAAACAAAACATTTCTTTTGGAAACTAACTCATCTCCCTAGTCCACTTCCTTCATTCCTATCCTCTTTTTTGTCCACTTTTTACTACTCATCAAACACTTTAGGGTAAACAAAAAGATATCCTAATTCTCAGAAGACATACTATTTGAATTCCACTCTTTTCTTTTTATCTCCTGTTGTTACCCCTGGGAGTCAAAGGAGCTATATCTTATTGTTTCATTTCAGTAGCCACAGCCAAAGGCTACTCCTCAATGTTCCCTGTCAGCATGACTGAAGGAGCATCTATTCTGTCATTAAGCAGCACTCCCTCTACATCCCTCCTCACTGAGAGGGGCCTTCTTTGCTGGAAGCAGACATGGATGCTGTTGAGAACTGGTAAGGTACTTGCAATATTTTCCTGACAGATTTTTAGTTTCTAAGGATGGCCATAGGGAAAGTGATGTTATTAAATAATATCTGAGGAGACTCAGCAGCCTTTCTTCTCATCAGGTCTTTACATATGTTTTTCTGTACTTGAAATGTTAATGCTCCTGTCATCATCCTCTGATGATGGTCTCATATCTTTCATGAGTCCTGCCTCAGAAGCTCTGTCAGAAATGATTTCTCACTCTTCTCTTCACACCCTTCTGTGGATCTTATCATATTATGATGTTACAGTTACTTAGGTCACTACAGAACATAGGTCACAAAAATGTAAGGTATATTGAAATGTAAAATTTTCTAAGTGCCTTATTACCCTAACCCTAACCCTAGGAACAGGTGACATCACCCTGGCTGGGTAGGTCAGTTGGCTGGAATATCTTCTCATACACCAATAGGTTGTCATTCAATTCCCAATCAGGGCACATACCTAGGTTGTGGGTCAAATCCCCTGTTGGGATGCATACAGGTGGCAACTGATCAATCTCTCTCTCTCTCCTCTCTTTCCCTTCCTCTCCCTATCCCTTCATTGCTCACTCAACAAATCAATGAACACATCCTCCTATGAGGATTTTTTTAAAAAACAGGTGATATTAATTTAATAACATTTTATTTAACCTAATATATCCAAAATATTACTTCAAACTGTAATTAAGTTGAAAATTATTGAGACTTTTATATGCCCTTTTTCATAGAATGTGTTTGAAATCTGATGTGTAAGTTCCCTGTTTATAGTGCATTTGAATCTGGACTGGCCATATGTGACGTGTCCACTAGCCACAGTGGCTCGGGGCTGCCGTATCAGACAGGGCAGCTCAGAGCTTCACATTGAAGCTCAACATGAGGAGGGAAATCTCACATTTTTACTAAGTGAAAAATGTGAGTACAATGAAAAGATCAGCAAAGTGCAATGCCATTGTATATCATGAAGGAAGAAAGAAGAAAAGGAAAATAATCACAGAAACTGAGCTTCAAAGACTCAAATATGGTGTTCCATTAGAAGAATAATTGGAAACAGCAGTTTTGGAAGACTAAAATAAAAGGTGATTGTTTGGTAGCAATGTCAAATTACTCTAAAGGGAAGAAATGTAATGCTTTTAACCAAACTGTGGTACTTCTTCTACCACCACCCACATAGAGATATTTAGAAAAAATGTATGATAGTGATAATGATGAGAAAACAAATACATCTAACCTGTCTCCATTTTGCAGACAGTAGCAATTACCATGAATGTGATAGATTTTACTTTTAAATAAAATGTCATAGTCAAGGGCACTGATTTTTTTTAAGTTTTTAATCTAGATAATTACTTCATGAATTGCATTAATATTCATTCCCACTAGTGCATATAGCTAAACAGACAAAGCTGAATGAAGTTATGACATTTGAATATATAACAAGGCTGCTCATTTTTTTCACTCAGACTAATTTACCCTTTGATGAAAAGAAATGCCCCAACTACAGGTACTTAGAATAACTTACTTAGCAATTAATATCTTTTCACTGAGTGTCATTTCAGTTATTTTATCACAGTTCATGTTGTTATGAAATATATTCAATAAAATCAAATAATAAGTAGAGAAAAAAACTGGCTCATGAAATTTCAAAATGGACTTCTCAATAAGTAAAGAAATATTTAAGATGGTCTGAACTTCAGATGAGCTCTATTCTTGAAGATCCAACTGCAGTTTTGTTTGGTATTTGTTGATCTAAGAGTTTTCTTTATGTTTCAATAATAAGGAAAAGTAAATAAAAGTGTAAATACATTTTTTAATCTTTGACAGGTTCCTGTTAATGTCATAATATCTCACCACTAAATTGCTACCACCCAAGCTAGGATCCTGGGAGTCTTTTGTATCTTCCTGTGCCTCATCTAATCAATAATAACATCTGTCAACACAGATTCATACGTGTTTTTGAATGCCTCTACCTCTCCTCTAATGCTGCTGCCTTAGTTCAGGCTTGCACCATCTCTTACAGGACTCCTACAATGATCTCCTAACTGATTTTCTGTTTCCAAGCTTGTCCCTTCAAATTCATAAGCCACAAAACAGAGTAATGCTTTCCCTGCTTGATAAAAGTTCCTTAACCTGATTACAGAGCCTTCTGTAAATACAATTTCTACCTCAAACTTCTCACTTCAGGTCCCTGATTGCCCTCCATTTACTTGTGTCAGTACTGCACTGGTGCTTTTTATGACTACAGGCTGGGGTTGGGTCCTTCTTGATCCTTCATATATATTAATTCTTCATTTACATATAATCATGTATTTACATGTCTGTCTCTCCTACTAATTTGTGAGTTCACTGAGGTCAAGGGAAGTCATTAATTTTTTTAAAAATCTTTACTTCCTCACATAATATGGAATATGCCAGGATTTTAAACAGAGAACCTAAATTCTAGAATAGTGTCACAAATTTTAGAGGCACTCAGCAAATGTTTATCAAAGAAAATTAAATCTATGCATATGCCCCGAGTTAGGTAAAAAGTTCCAGAGTTTAATATAATATTCAGAAAACTCAATATTACCTTTTTTGTAAGTCCCTACTTTAGGAATCCACCCCAATCTTAGATGAATCATGCTCTAAATTAGAAATTAGGTCAGAAATGAACTGCCAAGATAACCATGGATGTACAATATACATCATTATTAGATTATGATTATGCCCAGCTGCCATCAATTACTGCATTAATGAAGAAAATACAGTTTTCTATCACTCAGAATTCAAAAGGGTTCTGAAAACAAAGACATGAGGAATGTGTGAAAGCCTTTGGAAACTTCCACTTAGCAGAAATATTCCTATGTGCTCAAGATGAATGTTTTTTGAATTATCAGAACTTTTAACTTCCTGAAGAATGTAACTTTCTTCTTAAAGGAACTCAAATTCTGGAATTTAAATTCTTCTTGAAGAATTTATCTTGTACGCCCTCATCCTTTTGGCCTTACATTTTCATAGACAATTTGGGAAGACATGCATGTGAAAGGCAATGGGTGGGAAGGCTTCCTTGTTGGGTCATATAATGAGCTTGTTTTATGAGCTGTTTGAAGAGCAGTTGTGAACCCATATTACTGCATGAAAACAGAGCCTTCTGGGACTTCCCTAACATTCAAAAATTGCTATTTGTCACCCTAGAATGGTCAGTTGGGGGATAAGGGAGGAACTCACTTTATAGTCCAGGGAAAAGCAGCTCATTATATACTTCATCAAAAAAACATATTTTAGTGGATACTTATATTGTCAAAAGTGAATAATCATTCACTTCTCTTTGTCCTTAAACTGCCATTTTAAAATTATGTTTCCACTTTGATATTCCAAAAATGTTGTCTAAACAAGTATTTTGTTGTATTTTAAGCTTCCAGTGTAAACTGCCTTGTATAAATTATTTAAAATGCTGAAACGTTGTTCATCGTGAAGGAAAAGAATACATTTTATTAGATTTAGGAGTGAGAAAAACAAGAAAGGCAAGAAAATATTGACCTATTTTGCATAGATTTACCCCTTCTAAATAGCACAGTAAGTATGACTATAGTTACTAGAATACAATATTCAGATTGAAAATTAGTTAGCTCTTGCATTTTTATTTAATGGCATCTGTACTTAAAAGAGTATCACTAAACCCCACAATGATTCTTGGGAAATGAACAGTGATATGTGTACACACACACAATTAAAAAATAATTGAGAAAAGTTTTTTAAATTGATTTTTGCTGTCTTCAAAATATGATGTTATTTATTAGCCATTTTATCATGTATATTACATCCCTCATTAAATTGCATCCCACTTTTTTAAAAGATTGATTATTTATTTATTTATTTATTTATTTATAGACAGGGGGGACAGGAGGGAAGAAGAGGAGAGAAACATCAATGTGTGGTTGCCTCTTGCACACACCTACTGGGGACCTGCCCCGCAACCCAGGCATGTGCCCTGACTGGGAATTGAACTGGTGATCCTTTGGTTCATAGACCAGAGCTCAATCTGCTGAGCCACACCAGCCAGGACACATTTTTAGACAATAAAATTCTATCACATATTTATTTTAATTACTATTTGTTGCTACATATCAGCATTTCATTGGATTGATATTTTAATAATCAAATGCTTGTTATGGCATGACATGAACATTAGTCAGTGCTTATTCCATAGCAACAAGCACTAATGGATACTTCCTTTCTATCTACTCTCACATCTGTACACAATAGATATCCCACAAGAAATGACTAACCACATGTAATAACTGCCCTAACATGCAACACAGCTACTCACAGAGTAAACTATATTTGCAATGTTGGCCTCTCATGGTTATTGTGATGTCTTGCATTGGGATAATATATTGTCTCTTGCAATAAGTTCTTTAAGCATTCCTTAACCCCTACCATGGTTCAGCACTAATGACAGCCATAGGGATATATTATGAACCCAGAAAATATGTTTTATTATATAACATAACTTCACTTTATATCCTTTTTCTTAGGTTTTTGTTTTCAAGTTTATACATTTTCAATTATTGTGATAGTGTATCAATATCTGTTAGAGAAACACACGGTGAGTTTCTATCTTTACCTTCACTGATAATGTCAAAAATAACAGTATTTTCTCTTTGGCTGAAGGCTCAGGCACAGGTTTAGTAAAGCAGAAGTCTTGAGGGAAAACCACCAAAATCTGGGAGCACATCAGTGCTTAGCACCTAAGAGATGATCAATATTAGGGAGAAGCTGGTTATGGGGGATGCTGTGTGCTAAAATGACCTACGTTTAAGTTTTTGGCTCTACCATACATTATCATGTGACTAGGATAATTCACTTCACTGACCTGAGCCTACTGTATTTGTAAAAAGGGGAAAGCAAAGCATGCTTTATAGGGTTGCTATGAGGAATAAAAAATTTACAGTAAATATTCTCTAACATAGTGTTTGGACTGAAATAGACAAAGGAAACTACTAGTATTCCTACTAAAAATAGTAATGATGTATATCTTTTTTCAGATTACTGTTTTTATTGAATTTTTTCAATTACCATTTAGTACCCTTAAACCTCCCTGCCCCACACAATCACCCCACTGTTGTCCATGTCTATGAGTCCTTTTTCTTTTTTTGCTCAATTCCTCCATCCCCTAAGCTCCCCCACCTCCCATTCACTGTCATCCTGTTCTCCATCTATGAGTCTGTCTCCATTTTCCTTGTTAGTTCAGTTTGTTCATTAGATTCTACATATGAAAAAAAAATCATATGGTATTTATCTTTCTCTGACTGGTTTATTTCACTTTAGCATAATGTTCTCCAGGTGCATCATTACTATCACAAAGGGTAAAACTTCCTTGTTTTTTGTGGCCAAGTAGAATTTCACTGTGTAAATGTCCCATGGTTGTTTTGTCCACTCATCTACTGATGGACACTTGGGCTACTTCCATATCTTGGAGCTTGTAAATAACACTGCAGTGAACACAGGGGTGCTTATATTCTTTCAAATTAATGTTTTAGGTTCCTCAGCATACATTGCCAGAAATGGGATTGCTGAATCAAAATGCAAATCCATTTTTTAAATGTACTTTTTTAGAGAGAGGGGAAGGGAGGGAGAAAGATAGGGAGAGAAACATCAGTGTGTAGTTGCCTCTCATGCACCCCCCTAGTGGTGCATGAAAGGCAACCAACAACACAGGTATGTGCCCTGACTGGGAATCCAATCAGGGTCCAATCAGAGACCCTTTGGTTCACAGGCTGATGCTCAATCAACTGAGCCATACCAGCTGGGGGATTTTTAATTTTTTGAGGTATCTCCATACTGCTTTCCACAGTGGTTGCACCAACCTGCATTCCCATCAACAGTGCAAAAGGGTTCCTCTTTCTCTACACCCTCAACAACACTTGTTGTTTGTTGATTTATTGATGATGGCCACTCTGACAGATACGAGATGGTATCTCATTTTGGTTTTAATTTTCATTTATCTGATGATTAGTTACATTGAGCATCTTTTCATGTCTGTTGGTAATCTGTATGTCCTCTTTGGAGAAATGTCTATTCAGGTCCTTTGCCCATTTTTTTAATTGGGCTGTTTGGTTTTTGGTGTTGAGTTTTGTAAGTTCTTTATAAATGTTGGGTATTAACCCCTTATCAGATGTATTAGCAAAGATCTCCCATTCTTGCATTGTCTTTTTATTTTGTTGATGGTTTCTTTTACTGTGCAAAAAATTTTTAGTTCAAAGAAGTCCCATTTGTTTGTTTTTTCTTTTGTATCCCTTCCCTGGGGAAATATATCCAATGAAACATTGCTATGAGCAAGAACCAAGAGTCTGCTACCTATGCTTTCTTCTAGAATTTTTATGGCTTTGGGTCTAATATTTAAGTCTTTGATCGCTTTTGTATTTATTTTTGTGTGTTGCAAGAAGGTAGTATAACTTCATTTTTAAATCTAGCACCTGTTTATGATAAAAAAAACTCTCAGTAATTTGGAACTAGATCAGATTTGGAACATATCAAAACCTAATAAAGCCCATATATGACAAACCCACTGGCAGCATCATACTCAATGGGCAAAAACTAGCCCAAAAAACAAGCCTTAAGATCATTCCCCTTAAGATCAGGAACAAGACAGGGAGTTGCATTCACCTCTTTGATTCAACATAGTAATGGAAGTCCTAGCCACAGCAATTAGACAAGAAGAAGAAATAAAAGGTATCCACATTGAAAGGAAGAAGTAAAACTGTGTTTATTTGCAAATGACATGATACTGTACAGAGAGAACCCCAAAGATTCCACCAAGAAACTACTAGAACTGATAAATGTATTCATCAAAGTAGCAGGATACAAAATTAATATCCAAAATTAATGGCATTTTTGTATGTAGATAATGAACTAACCAAAAGAGAAGTTAAGAAATCAATCCCATTCACAATTGTTTCAAAAAGAACAAAATACCTAGGAATAAACCTAACCAAGGATGTAAAAGACCTGTACTCAGAAAATACAAGACACTGAGGAAAGAAATTGAAGGAACAAATAAGTGGTAGCACATACCATGTTCATGGATAGGAAGAATTAACATCATTATAATATTCATACTACCCAAAGCAATCTATAGCTCCAATGCAATTCCTAAGGACATTCCAATGATGTATTTCACAGAACTAGAACAAATATTTCAAAAATATATATATAGAATCACAAAAAGCCCCACATAACAGTGATCCTGAGAAAGAAGAACATAGTTGGAGGAATCACACTACCTAATATGAAACTATACTATAAGGCCATAGTAATCAAAAAAGCATGGTACTGGCATAAATAGACACATGGATCAATGGAACAGAAAAGAGAGACCAGAAATAAACCTACACCTTTATAGTCAATTAATATTGAACAGAAGAAGCAAGCACATACGATGAGCTAAAGATACTTTATTCAACAAATGGTGTTGGGAAAACTGAATATGATGTTTGAATGACTGAATCAATGTTATACTCAGGGAAGCAAGGCAATAACCAAAATACATATCTATATCTATAGTTTCTGTTTTCCTTCTCCCTATAAGGGAAGCTCTTCCCCCTTTCAGTTTGCAATGACATTCAGCATTAACACTCAACCAAAAACTGCTGAATGAAGATGAGAAAGGAAAGAAGGTATTCACCAATCTGGAGCTTGAAAACTCACATTGATACACCAAGTGAATGAAAGTAAGAATTATGAATTGATATTGTAACATTTTTAATTTGCATATACAAATACCCATGATTGTGTGGCTTACAGTTAATATCACTGAAGTTGATGATGGTGATACAGTGAAGAAATTATCTAGGAGAGGAGAGTTTGTATCTAGGAGGAGAAGAGTTCACAAAGTTTTCCAAGAAACATTATTTTTAAAGCATCTTAGAAAAAGAAATGCTGAGGGCACCCGGGAAGAAACAAAAGGGCACTCTGGTGATAAGTCTATTTTCTTTACTAAGCTATGCAAATAACCACTGCCTTTTAAGACATTAAAAGATGTGTGATGAAACAATATATTTGAGAAATATTGGGTTAAAACAGTTAAACAAATTTCTTAATCTTGAGGCTTTTCAGAATCTTTAAATTACCAACGTGCTTTGTGGATCCTCCTATAGAAGGCAGCACTTCCCCAAGATACTTCATCATGAACCTTTCATTTCACATGACACTTATATAACATCACCTGAGACAGATTTACAGGGGCACTGGTGTGGGTGGCCTCCCAGGAGGGGCTATGTGCACCAGAAAAGGTGGTGCTCCTGTACATGAAGGACCTTGTGGAAAGGTTATGGCTGATGAGAGTTCCTACACCTTGCTCATTCACTTACCCTTTAGCTTTAAGAGCAGTGACTGTGGGTTCCTGTGGCAGTGACATCCTTAAATGTAACAGCCAACAGGAAGAGACAGCCAAAGCTCAGAAGAACTTGGTGAAATTTCTTCAATTCTTAAGTTCTCATTTACTCCAAAGAAAATGAAGAAATAAAAAAAGAACAAAGTGGCTTCTTTAAAAAAATTTTGAATTTGAGGGTAAGGTGGGTGGTTGAATTATTATGATACACCTTCAGTGCATAAAAATTACAGGTAATTTTCTCACTTCTAAAAGGTGATTAAGATAATAGAGCTCTGGTCTTAGGAGACTAACAGCTTTTTCTCTATGAGAGAAGAAAAGAAACTTAAAAATTACAACTACCACAACAATAAACCTGAAACAAATATAGAATGCAAAAGGATCCTGATATTGTACCAGCCAGTTCTGTTGGCAACATGCAATTGGCTTTGCATATCTTTGTGCACCTATGAAGAGTGTACACACTATGTCTCCGCACTGTACACACACAAATTGGGAAAAGACACAAAGCAGCTGAGGGGAAAAACAGGAGTCACAGCTTTTCATTATTCAGGCCTTCTGTGTTCCCACCCTGTTCGAACTCTTAGGGAGCTAGATGTGCTTCACCCATTTGCAGAATCTAAAATATTGACAGGTGAAATTCAGAACCATGGAACATGGTTCCTTAAGAATTCAGTCAACTTTATTTTAACTGATCTTGATAGTATGACCTTGATTTCTAAAAATTTCATTGTATATGACTTTAGGACATATGATTGTAATTATATTAATATGTTATCTCTCAACCTCTTAGTATCTTAGTTTAATTATCTTTTTAGCTAGTGTTTTTCCAAACTATGGTTTTTGAAATTAATTTAGGGAGTTATAAATAGCATTTTTAAATTAAAAAAGAATAGAACAGAATAACAGCACAATATAGAACAGAACATTTCAGATTGCTTTGTACATGGTAAGGGTAAATACTAGTTCACAAGTTTTTGTCTCTATAAATTTTTTTCCCTTACTTTTGTTCATAAAAAATTTGAAATCCATTCTTTTAGGTGATATTTGGGTGTCAAGTTTTCATTTGTGCTGTGGAATAAATCACATTCCACACATCATGCTTATCATTATCATCCTGGTGACCCACTTTGTAGCTTCTGGCTCCACCTCTGAGTTAAGCCAACATTGTTTTGGACAGTTCTAGAACCTCTTAGATTCATTCTGCATTGATAGTATCTTGCCTCAAGAACATCTGAGGGTTCTCTAATGTTGGAGAGTCAACTGGGATTAATGCAGCCTAGAAGTAAGAGAGTTAATGACCTTGGATATTACCCTCAACCAATATAGGCTAAAGTGTCTAAAAGGACCCATGTACAGTATTTATCAACTATTTGCTATACAGCTAAATTTTATAATAGTACTCTAGGAAACTGTACCTATAATTATCATTGATAAGTAGACATAAGAAATATAAAGGACACCTGAAGATTTGTTTATTTGCTTGCTTGTTTAGAAATATTTCCTTCAACCCATTTTTATAATTGCAGGAAAGTAAAGCTTGAGATATTGGAATTATGTAAGCAGTTACACTTATACATACGGCAGGGGGGAGAGTTCAGTATCTGATTTAATGAAATGTACTCCTCATTTCACCTGTAACTCTCAACAGAATCACCAAAGTACTGATCTTGAATAATTCCCAATATGCTTTTCTTTTAATTTTTATATAGAGTGACAGAAGGAGATAATCCTGCAGGTGGTAAGCTCACAATAGATTGTATTATAAAATTATACATCTGAAATTTATATGTTATTAACCAGGTACCCCAATAAATTTAATAATTTTAATTATAGATGGGTTGAGTGTCCATCATTTTTAGAGTGACATTAAATTCAAAATGGATTGAAAAATATCTACCAACCAAATAAAATTTCTAAAAGAAATTTATATGACATAAACATAAGAACTCCTCAAAATACATGTACAAAAATATTATGTAAGCTATATATGACTTTTTAAGGAATATGGTAAATATGGACAATAATAACTAGTGTTGGTGAGGATGTATAATTTTTCAACCCCTCAAACATTGCTGCTAAAAATGTAAAATGGTGAAGCTGCTTTGGAAAACAGTTTAGCAGTTCCTCAAAAAGTTAAATATGGAGTTACCATATGAGCCAGCAATCATATTCCCAGGTATGTACCCAAGAGAACTGACAATAAGTGTTCACTTAAAAGCTTGTACATGAATGTTCATAGCAGCAGTATTTATAGTAGCCAAAAATGGAAAATGAAAAATCAGTCAACTGATGGATAAACAAAATGTATTATATACTCATATGTGAAATATCATTCAGCTATAAAAATGAGTGGAGGGTTGATTCATGCTATAACATGGATGAACCTTGAAAAAAATTATGCTGAGTGAAACAGCCAGTCACAAAAAGCCACATTGTTGGGAACCATCCTGCCTGGTTTCAGAAGCTGTAACCTCACCGACAGGTGAAAAGGCCCCACAGCTAGAGGATCTTGGGACCATAAGCCACTAAGGAAACAAAACTTATCCTCCCAGAAGGGTCACTGCCACTGTCCCCTTTTACTTCACCCTGCCTGGCACCTGGAGGATGGCTGGATAGTCAATGACAGGTAAGATTCCTCAAGAAAGGTACAACATAAGACAGACACAGTTGTGAAGGGGCCATCAGGGAAAGACTTAGAGGATTGTGGAGAAGGAACAAAAACCCTTCACCCCTCAGCTTTATAATAGCCTGAGTCCTCATTTTGTCTGTAAACAGCCTCCTGATCTCTTGGCTGTCTCGCTTCCCCTGGCTGATTCAGGCCTGAAACAATGCCAAAGGGGGGTGCAGCCCTGTGCCAGAATGGGTGGTTCCTGGTGGGGGATGGGGAGTGCGATAAGTTCTAAGAAAGAAGGCATAAAGTCCTGTGAAACCTGCTTGGCTAAGAATGTCCTCAATTTAAAATGTTAAGGGTCCAAGCACAAAATAAGTTTGTTTCCCAAGGTTTTATAGCCATTAGCATCATCCTGTCTACCAGACCCTGACTCAAAAGGACCCTCATGATCCCAGAAGTGTTATCTGTAAACCATACCTCTTTGCTTTGATATGCATCCCTATGCAAGCTAAACTCAATAAAAACCCATTGAAAGAGAGGCTAAAGGCCTTTCTCCTCTGAGAGACTGGTCAGACTTTCCTCCCCAAGCAGATCATGTCTTGGTAGGTTTATTCTCATCCACAGCAGCCAGGAGAGCTCTGTGGGTGGAGTCTCCCCACACCACATAGTGTATGATTCCCCTTATATGAAATGTCCAGAATAGGCAAATCCATAGAGACAAAAAAAATGAGCAGTTGTCAGAAGCTAGGGAAAGGGGGGAGGGAGTGACTGCTGATGTGTACAGTTTTTCTTTTTGAAGTGATGAGCATGTTCTAGAATTAGATAATAGTTATGATTGAAAAACTTGAATGTGCTAACTAATTAAATATACTGAAAATCACTTAATTGTACATTTTAAAAAGGTAAATTTTATATGTTAATTAAATCTCATTTTAAAAAGTATGTCATTGAAGTTTCCCTCTGTCTTGCACCATAAAAGAAGGACGCAAGAGGGGTACAAGGCTGGAAGAAAAGGTAAAAGGATTAAGAAAAACATTATACACACAGACAACAGCATCACGATTACCAGAAGGAAGGGGGATGAGGATGGTAGAAGAGAGTATAGGGGACATAAATGGTGATGGAAGGAGATTTGTCTTGGGGGTGGTAAACACACAATATAATATACAAATGATGTGTTACAGAATTGTACACCTGAAACATATAATTTTATTAGCCAATGTCACCCCAATGCATTTTATTTTTTATAATTTTTATTGGTATTCTATTACAGTGTCCCAATTTTCCCCCTTTGCCTTCCTCCTTCCATCCCATCCCTCACTCCCGCAGTCAATTCCCACACTGTGTTGTCTATGTCCACGTTCATACATGTTCTTTGACTAGTCATTTCTCCTTCTTTCCACAATTATCCCCCACCTGTATGGTCACTGCCCATCTGTTCTATGTTTTCACACCTGGGGAGCTATTTTGCTTGTTAGTTTCTTTCATTCATTAGATTCCTCTTATAGGTGAGATCATACTGGACAATGTGAGGGGAATGGACAAATTTCTAGAAACACAAATCTTCCAAAACTGAATCCAAAAGTAGCAGAAAACTTGAGTAGACCAATAAAAACTGGTGAAATTGAAGCAGTAACCAAAACCTCCCAGCACACAAAAGCCCTGGGCCAGCTTAACCAGTGAATTTTACCAAACATTTAAGGAAAACCTAACTCCTATCTTTTTCAAAGTATTCCAAAAAATTCAAGAAGAGGGAAGACTCCCAAACTCTTTTACAGGCCATTATCATCCTAATTCCAAAACCAGATTAAGACACAAGAGAGAAAGAAAACTACAGGCCAATATCTCTGATGAACATAGATGACAAAATCTTCAACAAGATATTGGCAATCTGGACTCCTTAATACATCAAAAAGATCATACACCATGATCAAGTGGGATTCATCCCAGGGGTGGAAGGATGGCACAACATTCTCAAATCAGTAAATGTAATATACCACATAAACAAAATAAAGAACAATAATCACTTGATCACATCAACAGATGCTAAGAAAGCATTTTATAAGGTACAAGACCCATTTATGATAAACACATTCAGCAAAGAGGAAATAGAGAGAGCATTCCTCAACTTAATAAAACCCATATATGAGAAACCTACAGCCAACAAAACATTCAATGGGCAAAAACTAAAAGCTTTCCTCTTAAGATCAGGAACAAGACAAGGGTATCCACTTTCACCACTTTTATTCAACGTAGTGCTGGAAGTTCTAGCCACAGCAATCAGAGAAGGAAAAGAAATAAAAGACATCCAAACTGGAAAGGAGGAAGTAAAACTGTCATTATTCACAGATGACGTGACAGTGTACATAGAAAACCCTATAGTCTCTACCAAAAACTACTCAACTTAATAAGTGATTTGGCAAAATAGTGGGATACAAAGTCAATATGTAGAAATTGATGGCATTTTTGTATATCAGCAATGAAATATAAGAAAAAGAAATTAGGGGGAAATAAACTCTTATACCAACAAGAAAAATAAAGTACCTATGAATAAATTTAACCATGGAGGAAAAGGCCTGTACTCAGAAAACTATACAACACTGAAGAAAGAAATTAAACAGGGTAGAAATAAATGGAAGCATATACAGTGTTCATGAATTGGAAGTATTAACACCATTAAAACATCCATACTACCCAAAGCAAACTACAGATTTAACGTAAACCTTATTAAAATACCAATGGCATATTTCACAAATCTAGAACAATATTTCAAAAATTTATATGGCACCAAAAAAGTCCCCAAATAGCCTCAGTAACATTGAAAAAGAAGAACAAAGTAGGAGGGACCACAATACCTGATATCAAACTATACTACAAGGCCACTGTAATGGAAATGGTCTGGTACTGCCATAAGATCAATGGAACAGAATAGAGAACCCAGAAATAAACCCAAGCCTCTATAGTCAATTAATATCTGACAAAGGGGACAGAAGCATAAAATGGAGTAAAAATATCCTCTTCAACATGGTGTTGGGGAACTGGACTAGTACATGCAAAAAAATGAAACTAGACCAACTTACACCGTATACCCGAATAAACTCAAGATGGATAAAAGACAAATAAAAGTCACGACACTATAATAGTCCTAGAGAAAAACATAGGCAAGAATATTTCAGATATCCCAACGTATTTTTTTTAAAAGAAGGACATGAGACACTAAAATGCCACATGAAACATAGGCCCCAAAGCTGCAGTTCTTTAGAAATGCACCTCAGTCTCACTGTGAACTCGGGTGTTGAAAACCACATCATTGAAATGACTTAGATGATATCCAATATAGCATAGCCATATGTAAACCTCTAGCGCTATATACACCAATAATAACAACATAATAAAATATTAAATATTTCACTAAGCTATTACAAAGCTAAAATTCCAAATTCTTATACAGGAAGGACTAGCCCTTGCTGCAATAAAAAATATAGTATCAATTCAAATAGCATAAAAATACAAAATGGCACTACTAGAAATAAGATGAATTAGGCAACATTATAAATGGTGTCTAAATAAAAATATTTTATTTATACCAATCCCTTCACAAGCAAGGCCTTTTCCCAAAGTAGTAGTTTTAGTAGAAGTAGAAAAGTTTCTATATTTTATCTTAAATATATTCTCAATCATAAAGGCAGTTTCCTTTTTAATTTTTTCTCCATATATTTCTTTCTTTTCTTTTGGGAAATATTTTCAAGGTGTCCCTGAATTACAAGAATAGAAACATATTTGATAGGTTCTACTTGTCAATCACACTGACAGCTATAAAATAAAATTAGCTATTCCACTAACATTTAACTTTTAAGGATGAATTTTTAGCTCTAGAATTTAATCATGTGAGTGCTTCTTAAATAAAAAGATGATGATGCCTAGTTAACTATCTCTATATGCCACTGCATATTAATTCAAATGTCTCCTCCTCTCCTCCTCAAGGATACTATCCAAATAGGAAAATGTTGCTATGTAAAATATTTGAATAGCCCAGTAATTGATGCACTTTGTACTTTTCGCAGCAACGGTTTGGCAATGGTAATCCTAATGATAGTTAATGAGAGAAAAAGCTAATTATTTAATTTTTGTCAACTTCAATGAATTTTGCAAGTAGTCTTGAGATGCAGTTCATTAAAATGTACACATATCAAAGAAAAGAATATGCTCCATTTCTAGGATCTTGTTAGCTTAGGACAGTAGAATTGGGTATGATCTGTTTAATTTAACTGAGTTGCTGAAGACTCTCTTCTGAAGTTTTATTCTCCTTTGGCTAATGTCACTCATCTAGTCACTAGATTTTGTCACTTCTCTATTCCCTAAGAAATTCCCTTCCTGAGACTTGACACAGGACTTGGTTTTCAAAGTGCCTGCCTACTGACATGAATACTGCTATGTCACAACCCAAGGTCCTAAGCTATGGTTATTAATAGACCATATGCACACACCCACATGAATTTTCTGATTCACTTTAAAAAATACACTTTATCTTTTTAATTTAAAATATAAGGACAGTATTATACTCCTTAAGTGCTATCATAATGGATTATTTATAGAATAAAATTATATACTAAACTGCATTTTTTGGTACCTACTGAGTATTTGGTACCAAGCACATAGTAGTTCCTTGATAAATATTTTAGATGGAAAAGCAATGTATGATAAAATGAATAAATAATAAATAAACATATGTTAGGACATCACTTTCCCTATTTGTCAGAATGAATACTCTGTATCAGGGCATCAGTTTTAATTTAATTGAACAAATATTAATAAATTGTTTGCACTATAATATACAAAGGTGAACATGACATGGTCCTAGAGATGAAAATTCTCACAGTATAGTTCATAATACACAAAGTATATAAACAATTTATTTGCAGGACTGATATATTAATATCAACAGTTGGGTGTAACAAATGCTATACATTTTATATAGAAAAAGCAAATAATTACTATTAAAGAAAATGTGAGTATTGGAGATGACATAATGGGAGTTGAACTGGACAGAGAAAGATGAATAGAATAGAAAAACAAACAAACACACAATACAAATAAAACAAAACAAGAATACCATGGCAAAAGTAAAAATGCAGCAATACGCAGAATAGCAATTAGTCTAGTATGTTTAATGCCATAACATCATGGTGAGATGTTATGTATTTAATTGGGCTTAATTTGGAAAAGGTAGTTTGGGAACAAATTAGGTGAACTGATTAGGATTTAGTCCTTGTTTTATAGGCAACGGGGAGCTAACAGAGTGGCTATGTTATTATTTGGTCATAAACAGAGAAGCATAATATGGCATAGCTAGAAGGGAAAGCTTTAAAAGAAAATGACAATTATATGTTAATAATAAAAGAAATTTTCTTGACACATGGGGGCAAGTTGAGGAGGAGAGATAAAAGAGAGAATGAAAAAAACATTTGATAAAAAGACTATGTTAGAATGGGGTGTGGAAGAAAAGTTGAGATTGTTCATACTGATGTCTTCCATCATTTCATTTAATTAGGAAAGAAATTATCTGTTGAGAATAAAACTAGCAAGATTGAGAGACAACTTTAAAGACAGTAAAAAAAAAAATATTTGCCATAGTAACAGCTAGGGGATAGTAAAATAACATCCCTGAAAATTTAGGGACCAGCTGAGCTCAGAAGGTACGCATTTTTAACGGATATTTAATCACCAGGATTATGTCATTTTCTCCATTAATACTCATTAATTCCAGACCAAGAATTTTCTATTTAGGTAGTCTAGTAGGATGAAATATAAAGAAGAATAAAACTAGAGGGCTGTTAAGAAGAACGTCAAGTGAGGTGATACAATGGAATCCTGGCTAGATGCGGTATTATGGATTGGATGGTGTCTTCCCTCAGCCCAAATTCATATGCTGAAATCCTAATCTCCAGTACCTCAGAGAGGAACCATATTGGATCTAGTTTCATTGCAGATGAAATTGGGTAAGATGAGGGCATACTGGGGTAGGGTAAACCCCTAATTCAATATGACTGGTATTCCTATAAACAGAAGAAATTGGGAGACACGGATAGACATGCACAAAGGGAGAATGCAATGTGAACACTGGAGTTATGCTGCCAAAAGCCAAAAAATTACAAGAAGCTAGGAGAGACACCTAAAAGAGATCCTCTCTAGAGCCTTCAGGATTCATGACCCTGCCGATGCCTTGACCTCAGACTTCTGGTTCCAGAACTGTGAGACAATAAATTTCTGTTATCTTAAGCTGCTCAGTTTATTGTACCTTGTTACAGCAGCCATAGTAAATTAATACAGAAGACAAATATGGCCAAAAATAAATAATAGGTTTGGAAGTCAGTGATCAGGGGAAATGGTAGAATAGGATATGGCAAAAGAACAGGAGGTTGTGATTAGGGAAGGATATTAGGAGTTGAATTCTAGAATGGGAACAGATCTAAGCAATGATGGATAAGTTCTGAGGCATGGCTGTGTGAATTTCTGAATTGGGATGTAAGAAGATGCTAACATGGAACTATCATTTATAAAAGTTTCTGAGCATAGATTTATAATGGTCATAACCATCCCTTAGAAGACCTCCTTATTAAGTTAATAGTATCTATAACTTGAGATTTGGACAAAATGTAAAAATAATTACTGTTATTTCTTTAACATACTTGAAGATAGCAACAGATATGAAAAATAATAGAAAATATTCATACCTGAAAACCCATCAATACACATCAAAAAGAAATATGCTGTTAGAGATGAGATGAAAAAGCCATGGAGATAAGAAAGGCTACTTATTTACATATTGGTGTTTTTTCTTCCCAAGCTAACAACCCACACAGCTACAGAGAAGGAAATGCCGAAGGTTAGAAGAAGAAATCCACTTATTAACTTTGCCAGAATTCTAGTAAATAGTTGTCCCAAAATCATCATAAGAGGTTCCGGCAGAAGGAAGATTCAGGAACTGGGAGAAAACAATTAATGGTTTTTAAAAGAATTAAAATGAAACAGTAAAAATAGTAATACTTTGTTAATAGAGACATTACACCCCAGAGGTCAAAATAATCAGACATCTGTCACAGGTTTTGTGAAAAATTTTCTACTTTGTTTATATAGTAATCTCAAAAACACACTTCAAAATGAAAAAACAAAAACTTCAAAATTATTTCTCCTTCTGGTTGGCTTTTATAGTCTCCATTTAACTTCCTTGGTAAATTTCAAATATTGAGAGTCCATTGCTAACAAGTCACATAATTTTTTTATACCTCTTTTATTGAATGTGTTATGAGAGAGTTGTCCTTCAAATTTTCTTTTAAAATTTTAAAATTACCAATTGTTATTCATAACTAAATTTCCTAAGCTTCTATATAATTACCCTTTTGTTATTTATCTCTGGTTAGTTCTGACTGAAGTAGACTATAACAAGAAAATAAAGGCATTTTACCCTGTTGGGAACCGCCCTGACTGCTATCAGAAACTGAGACCCCCGCCTAGGCTAAGGCTAAGGGAACGCCCTTGGAACCGTGAGCCGGCAAGGAGACAAAAGCTTATCTCCCTGGCAGTAATGCTGTTTCTGCTGCCGAACCCCCAAAAAGCTTGGTCGGTTAGCCAAAGACGGGTAAGATTCCCCACGGGGGAACAACCCAAGCCAGGCACGATCACTTTGGGAGGCCCCCCAAAAGAAGGACTTGGGGGGCTGCAGCAAAAGGGGGTGATGGACCCTCATTCCTCGGCTTTGACAAAGTCTGAGTTCTCAGCGTCCAGAAGAAAATCTCCTTATCTCTCGGTGGCCTTAGTTCCCGCACTCCACCTAAGCCTGAAACAATGACGGGGAAGTACAGCTCGGTACTGGGAAGTGCGGATTTCCCGGGGTGATCAGGCCTAAGAAAGAACATGTAAATTACTGTGAAACCTTCTTTGTTCAAGAATGCTCTCAGTTGAATGAGGAGGGTCTTAGGAGGAAGCTAGTTTGTTCCTCAGCCTTACAGCTCTTTGACCCCCCAACTCAATAGACCGGCAGAGTTCTTTGTTTTATATATTCCTTACTTCCCCTAATGAGTATTGTACGTTACCTGAGTTATTATGCAAAATGAGCCTAATAAAAGCAGGTATGGACGGTGGATCAGGGCGCTCCCCACTAGGGGGGGTGGCCATTCTGTCCCTACTTCCCCACAGAAACTGGTTTGTCTCTGTGCATGTTGTTATTTCTCGCGTGTTTATTGTCGAGCCATCCACAGCGTTCCGTGGTCACTGCTGGCCGGTGACCCACGCGCAACATTACCCCAGTTCAGTAAAGCTGAAAGCTTAATTTAAAGTCATTATTGCTTTACCAGACAGCAGCAGCAAATCACAGAACATCAGGAGTCTTTATTTGGCTCTAGAATCTGGCCTTCACTGGCCATAAACAATGCTGTAAAGCTGGATAGAAACATGATTCCCTGACACAATGTTTTGAATCAAAATACCAATCTACCTGAACACACTAACAAAGTTTTCCAACTTAAAAGAAGTCATTTTGGAGCAAATACTTAAAGGCACAAACAATCCTTGAAGCACTAAACATAAAATGTAATCTTTGCCATAATGGTTTATGGCTGATGTATTATGCTTAGACTTCTGATAAAGTCTATATTTTTAAAATATAGTATGACTTTTGCTTCCCTGGGTATTACCTTTTAATATTAAGATGAGCATTTTCACAAATTAGACTTAAAAAAGAAAGTATGAGAAAAGAAAAATTGTAAAAACTAATGTTTGGATATAGCTTGCAATAACAACTAAATAGTGAAAAGTGGTTTTAATACAGCATAGAATGCTCCATTGCATAGAGTAAGACTTCACAATATATCATAACCTCATAATATACACTCTCATAATGAAGCAGCTCCAATTTATTTCATTATACTTTGCTAGCAAATTACTAATCTGTGTTTTGAATAGTAGTGAAATATGAGCATGGGATACATTTAGTATGTTTCAAAGTAACATGATTCTGAATATGAAAATTTAGAGAAAGAGGAACATGAAAAAATAAGATAAAAAGAATAGAGACTACTACAAATTATACAAATACCAAAAGTCAGTGTATCTACACCAGGTAAATTACATGGCAAAAACTTTGAAAATATAAAAGAATATTGACTTGTACATCAAAAGATCAGAGAAAAGAAACTATGTAATACAAAGATATAATAACTGTCTATGTCATAACAACTAAATAAAATTCTCTTCACTTGGTAAAATTTAATTCAATTTATTGAGCATACATGTCTAGAACAGCAAATAATTCCTGTGACCAATAAAACAGTTATAATTTGACATATTTGAGCCTCAGAAAAGGAACACAAATTTAAATGCAGAAATTTGCCAATGCTGAATAATTATCTTAAAGAAATTATTTCCTGGACTAAATGCCACCTAGTAAATTTAATTCCTTGATCTATTTTTTATATAACTAATTCTAATATTTTACATTTACAGGTGTGTTCCTCAGAAAATGTTTCATTGATAGATATGTATTTAGTGCCATTTTATTCTTAGACTATTTACCTCTGTTTATTTCTCTCTTACTCTTCTTAAGGCAAGCCCTTTCACATTTGTTGCAACACTGGTTTAGTTTTAACAAACAAATTCCTTTAGCTGTTTCTTACTTGGGAAGCTCCTTATTTCTCCTTCAATTCTAAATGATAGCCTCGCTGGGTGAAGTAGCCTAGGTTTTATTCCTTGCTTTCAATTACCTTAAGTATTTCACACCACTCTCTTCAGGACTGAAATGTTTCTGTTGAGAAATCAGTTAACAGTCTAACTGATGCTCACTTGTAGGCAACTACCTGCTTTTCTCTTGCAGCTTTTAGGATTCTCTCCTTGTCTTTAAGCCTTGCCATTTTAATTATAATATGTCTTGTTGTAGGCCTTTTTGGGTCCAATGTGTTTGGGGCTCTCTGAGGTTCTTGGAATTATGTGTCTTTTTCCTTCAGCAGATTAGAGAAGTTTGCAGTCATTATTTTTTTAAATAAGTTTTCAATCCCTTGCCTCCTTTCTTCTCCTTATGGATTTCCCACGACGCAGATGTTGTTATGCTTCATGTTGTCCCAAAGGTTTCTTAAGCTCCCTCATTTTTTAATTGTTTTTTCTTTTTGCCACTCTGATTGGGCATTTGTTTCTACCTTGTCTTCCAAATCACTGATTCGATCCTCTGCTTCATCTAACCTGTTTATTCCTTCCTGTGTATCATTTCAAATATTGCATTCTTTATTTCTGACTGATCCTTTTTTAAATGATTTCTATGTCTTTTCTCATGCTGTCCTTATAATCATTACTCTAAACTCTCTATCTGATAAATTGCTTGCTTCCATTTCATCTAGTTCTTCTTCTGGAAAGAACTCTCTTGTTCTTCCATTTGGGGTCTGTTTCTTTGTCTCCCCTTTGTGGCTGCCTTTTTTTTTTTTTTGTATTTGTTTCTATGTACTCCATAGATCTGCAAAGACTCTGTTTCAGTCCTTTGGCAAACACTGCCTATGACAGGCCCTGGGCAACCTGTTTGGAGCTATCAGCAATCTACAGCTTGCAATCCTTCTGCTGGGCCTGGGTGTGTGCAAAAATAAACAGACTATGCACCAAGGCCAGCTTTTACCAGCACCAAGCCCCAGGGGAGGATCAACTAAAGTCTCAGAGCATCTAGAGATTGGCCTCAGTTGTTAAACTAATCACTAATATAGCCTAAACTGTACTCAGCAGCCTGGCTTAAGTACCACAGGGTGGGGCAGAGTATTTACTGTGGGCAGGGCCACTGCTTCCACTCAGGCTGATGCTACTTTGAGATGAGTGCTCTACCTGAGGAAGATGGCTACTGCAGTATGGGCAATGACTCAGCACAGGGATCTTAATGGCTGTTCCTTCAGTTTTCTCCGAGAGCCACCAACCCCAGATTCTCCTCAAGAGTCTCTAGTCCACTATGCTATCCCTCTGCTGGAGCCCAGGGTAAATGAAATTGACCTTTAAGAGGCTCTCTGAACCTCTATCCATCTCTTCCTGGTGGACAGAAACCCTGCTGCTTTTCACAGCTATTATGTTACTTGGGTTCCTCTCCCAGTTCTGATGTTGTAGGCTGGGGAGCCCAGCTTGGGTTTAGGCTCCACACTTCTCTGGGGGAACCCCCTGACTACTGAAATATCCCTCTAGGACTTTAGCTGCCACATGTGCGAGTCCAGCCAACCCTCTCATTCCTCCTCTGCTCTTCATACCAGTTTTGTTGTAGTGCACTGGTTTCTTCTGTCTGTCCATGGTTATAAGGCTTCTCTCTAGCTAGTGTTTAGCTGTTGATTCCCAATGCTTTTTCTGTAATTTAGGTTTAATTCCAGATTGGTCCTAGGAGGATGCCTGTGCAGGTTCCATCTAATCCTCTGCCATCTTGGGTCCACCTCTTGCCAGGAAGTATGTTTAAAATCTGGAGAGTGGTAGGCTCACTTACTCTCCAGGGAAGGCTCTTACCCCCACCTCAGAGCTCTGTTTGGAGCATGCTGGGTGCTGCCATTTTGATAAGAAAGGAGACTTTGCCCCAGAAGCCCTTAGGCTAGTAGCCCTGAGCAGAGCTGGAGCATGAGGGAACCGCTGACCCATGGACTCTGTACCCTGATGCTTTGGTCCTTGTCTGTATTGAGCTTCCCCCACTCAGGGCCCACTGACTGAGCTGAAATCTTTTAATTCATATCAATTCCTTCCCACTTCACTTTTACAGTGACGATTTGTGAGTCATTAATCAGAAATTTGCTCACATTAATTTCTGCCAGTATAGTTTTCTTTCTGACCATTATTCTAGAAGCCCTAATTTTCCTGGCCAAGTGCTTGTCAGCACAATTGCGTTATATAGATTTGATGCTCCTGCCAATTTTCAGCTGAGAAAAATTTTTACCCTGTTCAGCTTTAGGCACTGTCTTCTCAGTATTCCTTATAAAGTATGTAGGAGAGCGCTTGTGCTTCCTTTACTTTTACACTATGTTTATGAGTTTTTAAAATTATAGACACCTATCAAAAGGAAAGAAAAATAGTCCTTGATGGCACTGTGTGTATAACTCCCATTGATACTAAAACTGAGTACATACAGTAGTAATTCATGCGCATAGGGAAAATTTAAGCAAATCTAAAACTTCAGGTTTAAAAGTACAAAAAGCTCTTCAGAATTATATACTATCAACAGTTTTACATGTGTTACTCATAACAATATTATTTGATTATTTGAGTAATTAATTCTTAGGTAGCCCATAGAAAAATGACAAGTACTTTTCTGCAACTGAGAGAGAAAAGAAACCTAAGGAAATTCTGAGGGTGAGGTAGGCTAGGAATGGGGGAAACACACTCAGAAAGGAAGGCAAACAGATTAGGAATAGGAGTCAGAGAACAACACACAAGTCTGTGGGAACAGTTGACTGAAGTCTTGTGAGAAACGCACCATTTGTTTTCTTTTGTTCATATCTGTACGTTTTCTTAGGTAAAATGTCAAGCATGCTGAAATGTCTAAACATAGGCTATTGACTATTTGGCATAGCTTTCAGATGAACTAACAATCAAGGGAAACAAGTTGAATGGAAACCTGGAGTCTGAAAATCTAGGTGGTTGATTGAATTTTTGACTGAATGGATTTAAGTGACCAGATGTTTTGGTATTGTGTAGAGAAAATTTTGACTTAATAAGAACCGAGAAAAAAAAGCAGATTAGTATTTGGCACTACTGCAGTTAGTCTGTGACTTAATTACATAGTTTTGCACATGAGAGGAATTCAGTAAATGCTTGCTGGCTGAGTGATCAAGCCATTTTCCTATATTTTTCACTTCCAATCAGTGCTTTGGTTACTATAAAAGTAATCCTGGATAACTTAATATGCAAAAGAATCAACTGATACCATCTGGAAAATTCTATGTCCTAAAGAGCAACATTTTTTTGATTCTCAGTTATAGTTTTAAATCTCTGTTTTCCTGGTTTTGAATTACTGCCACAAAGAGATCATATCTTCTTTGTTTTGTAAGAAGCTAATATTACAAAAGTTTATATTTCAACATTATTCCCAACTTATTTTTTTCTTTAGAAATGTTGAAATTTTTAAAATTACCAAGTTTTGGATCCTACTTTTAAATGCAGGCATAATTGTTCTCATTATTTCAACATCTCCATGTATAGTATAATCAATAGAGTTTGCCAAAGATTAGGATGCCTTCAAGTCATTGCCCTGCTATTACACTGAATATTCCTTTCTTAAAAAAGAGAGAAAAGCAGTAATTTTTTTCAAGGCAAATTAAAATTATTAACTTAGTCATAAGATTAGAAATTGTATGTTATAATCACATTGTAGGAGGCAGAGTAAGGTAGTGGTTAAGAGCATGGACTTGAAAGTAAGATTTGAATTCCTATTCTGAATCTACTCTTAGTCTTATTTACCTATTTACTCTTATTTTGACAATAAGTTCCCTAATCTTCTCAGTCTTGGCTTTATTATTTAAAAAAAAAAAAAAGAAGGATAACACCCCTGGCTAGTGTGGCTCAGTAGACTGAGCACCGAACTGTGAACCAAAGGGTTGTGGGTCCAATTCACAGTCAGGGCACATGCCTGGGTGGAGGGTCAGGTCCCCAGCAGGGGGCGTGTGAGAGGCAACCACACATCGATGTTTCTCTCTCTCCTTCTTCCTCCCTTCCCCTCTGTCTAAAACTGAATAGATAGATAGATAGATAGATAGATAAAATCTTAAAAGAAAAATAAGGATAACAACTGATTCATGATCCGTGATTATATTAAGGCTTACACAATAGCATGCAATACATACATTAGTCCCTGCCTCATCTGCAATTTCACTTTCCCAGTTTTCAGTTATCTGCTATCTCCTGAAAACACTAAGTGAAAAGTTCCCAAAATAAACAATTCATAACTTTTAAATTGTGAGCTGTTCTGACTAGCATAATGAAACCTTATGTTATACTACATCCCACCTGGGATGTGAATCACCTCTTTGTCCAGTGTATACACGTTGTACTTGCTACCCACCCTTTAGTCACGCAGTAGTCATTTTTGTTATCAGATCAGCTGTCACGGTATTGCAATGCTTGTGTTCAAGTAACACTTATTTTACTAGATAATGACCCCAGAGCATGAAAGTAGTGATATTAGTACTTCAGATATGCCAGAGAGAACCTGTAAGGGGCTTTCTTTAGGTAAAAAGGTAAAAGTTTTGGACTTAATAAGGAGGTTGTTAAGATCTATGGTAAGAACAAATTTTCTATCCATGAAATTGCCTAATTTATAAATTAAACTTGATCACAGGTATATATGTACAGAAAAACATAGTATCTATGAGGTATATACATATACCACAAATATTAAAATATGCTTAACACACATAAATGTAAGCAAATTAACTGTTTGTGTGTGTGTGTGTGTGTGTGTAGAAAGAGAGCAAGGAGGAGGGAGTGTGTGTACACATTCTAGCTTAGCATGATGCCTGGCACATAGTAAACACTTATGAGAAGCAACTCTTGTACAGTATTCAGGTAACAGTTTCACTCTGGTTATTCTGGTGAAGTATTGACTAGTTTGGTATATGGAAAGATCTCAGTCTTTTTTTCAAGCAGATATATCCATGTTCAAAATTAGTTCTGCAGTTGAATAGCTGGATAGTCTTGGTCAACTTATGTAAACTTCTGAATCTCAAATTGTTCAAATGCAATGTAAGATGAATAAAACTAACTTAGCAGGGTGTTGGGGGGCAACAGAGAAAAGAGATAAAGTATATAAAACAGCTGGCACAAAGCTGACATGTAGAAGATGTAAGATATATATTATTATTTTTCCATGATCTTACTTATATTCTTTAACCCACTGAGGTCTTGCTCCTTGAACTTTAAAGTATGTAAAAACTGCATTTGTGACCACGATAGGGTTGTGTAAATTAAATGAAATGATATATAAACTATCAAACCAACCACTGGCACAGAGTTGGTGGTTTTCAATGTCTTTCAACTTCACAAAGACATTTACAAAATGCCCTAGATATATACAAAGTCTACACACACCAAAATAATGTAGGTCTGAATATACAACATCTTAAATATTCTAAGAAGAATTTAAAGTCTCAGCCAAATGTTTCCAAAAACCTAACAAAATATGCCAATATTAAGAAAGAAACATTACTGAGAAAAATCCAAGTGTTTATTTCCACTTGCTAAACATGTCAGTCATTTATAGGTGCTAGTTCATTAGAATGTAATTTCTGGGAAGGTCAGGGCCATATTCCACTTGCTTTCTGTTACATCCCCAGTACCTAACCAATTGTCTAAAAGACAGAATGTATCCAAAAATATTTGTTGAACAAATGGGTAAAAGTCACTCCTAGCAAGGTTCCAGCCAGGGTCATGCAAATCAGGCTTCATCTGAATAGGAACAACAAACTACCTCTGAAGTAAAAGCCATTCATCCCCTGTAACATTCCATGCATAGTCTGGACCTATTTTCCTATCCATCAGCTAATTATGCAGTCATTTGACCATCAAAATAACTGTTACTTCAACTTCAACAGGTCTCCCACTAGGACCTATATGCAAGTATTTCAGATATTGTTGTTTAAATTGTCATATTTCCCCAAAGAGTAAGGTCTGAATTATTGAGGTCTTACTAACTTTATATTTTTATGGTTGGTTTAACCTTTGAACACACATTAACAGCAAGTGATAAAGCAGAAGACTTTCTTAGAATTGAATTTACATGTAAATTTGATCTTATGACATTTGCATACAAGATGACAGTTTCTGATGCAGTAGAAAGCATTACAAATGTGCAGAAATCAATTCAGCCATTAGGAAAAAGCAACAGTTGCTAGGAAACCACATTCCAAATAAAGAATATTATAGTAGTAACCCAGACAATTACTGTATGCCTGACATGACATCAACACAAAGCTTAGCAGATTTTTAAAAGCACTTGTGACATTGAATTGTTCATACCACATTTGCAACTCAGCTGATTAAAGAGTTTCTTTTCAATGATTCAAAAATTCAATTGTAGGGACAGGACAATACAAAATCAAAGTGAGTTAATAACAATGAAAGATGCTTCCTAGGCCTTACCAAGTCTCTCCTGCATACAGGATGCATGCATCTCTTTGGTACAAAGTGTCTCACAACTTCACTTAATTGAATGCAGTCCACTTAATATTTAAAAGGATCTACTTTTCAAATCAGCATATTCTATTTCTATATAATTTTATATTCAGAGAAAAAATCTTTTAAGAAAATACAAAAAGTGTATAGTGTGGTTATGGTTAGTTGGTAAGTTATAGGTGATTTTGACTATCTTTGAAATAATTTTAAAAATTTTGTTTGGAGCTAGGTATGAGATTTTGAGACAAAATTTCAAAGATGTAAATCTCAAAGACATAATGACAAGAGATGTAAAATCTAACAGTGTGGTTAGCATGCAAATACCATATTACTATCTTACAAATTAACCTATCTTGCTATTTTCCCATCACTTTTGGTATTGTCAGATTCAAGTTGCTAAAGTTAACTTGTGCATATGACTGTTAGCCACAAAAGAGATTAAGTTAAACTGGCAGTAAGAGATAATAGCTCTCTTGCTCAATAATGCCAGAAAAAGGGACCATATTCCAAAAGGGAATGGGCTAAACTACCCCTAAAATGGGTTGGTAGAATCCTATCTTCAAGTCTCCTTAGAAAGGAGTATTGGCAAAGCAGAGATTTTTATTTTTTACATAAAAGTCAGATAAATAAAAATGAGCTACCTAACTATCTGGAGGCTTCATACTTCTAAAGCACACCACACAAGATTCAAATAAAAAATAAATGCCTTTACTAATATAACTTTTAACCCTTTGTTAGGACATTGCACAAATATTCTTGGGAGGGGCAAGGGGAAGGGGATGCTCTCCAGAGACAGGCTACAATAAATAAAGTAGATTATAACATCTTTAGGAATATTTACTCCATGAAGATTTTATTTAACAGGGAAACTGTATAAAATATTTAAATCATGTCTCCACTAAAAATCCATTACTCCTCTGAAATGTGAAAGTGTGAAGACTGCCACACAAAATCAAACTGAGAGATTACATATTTTTACATGCCCAGTGTCATGCAAATCAATTAGCTTTTCCTTTCATTGCTGCTTTTCCTTTTCCTTTCACTAATGTATTATTGATATGTTTTTTCATGTAGCAAAAAAACACAAATACCTTCACAAAGAATTGTTTGGAAAATCTGACAAATATAACAAAACACTTCAGCAAGGCCAGCGCCTTTTTGAAATGTGTGCCTGATAAACTATTTTTTGATGGACTGAAAATATGATTAAAAGCCTGTGATGATATTAGAATTAGTCATGATAAAATATAAAAGCTAAAATAAATTAGTAATGGAATTCTAGCTCATCGACATAACTCATTATGTATATAATACTGTGCATTGAATCATTATGCTGACACCTTAAAGAGGAACTCTAATATAAGGCCTTAAAGGGTGCTCTGTCTATTAAAGCTCAGCTCTACAGTACCATGCTGAAAGAGTACTTCTATCACTAAAAGAAATGTTTTATTCAATACATAGGAGTAATTAACTAGAATATAAGATACAATCTTTAAATTCAAGGATTACCCTATGGAAAAAGACATAATATACCATTATGAAATATGTATCTTCTGCATTACAATCCACAATAAAAAATAAATAAATAAATGGGAAAATAATCAGAGAAAGAACAATGGGAAAAGATAGCTAATATGCCCCCAATGCAGTCCGGCTGGTGATCTTAACTGTCAAAATAGTGGTGGGATAGAACCCATTCCCTTCTCACACATGTAAATGAACTTATCTCGCTTAATTTCTAGTTTAAAAAATTAGCCCTGGTTCAGTGAATTGAATTTGCTTTGCATGCAAAGCAAAGGGTCACCGGTTCAATTCCCAGGCAGGGCACATGCCTGGGTTGTGGGCCTGGTCTCCAGTAGGGGGTGAATGAGAGGCAACCATACTTCCTTCCTCTCTTTCTTCTTCCCTTTCCCTCTCTCTAAAAATAGATAAGTAAAATCTTTAAAAAATTTTTAAAAATTAGTCACTTTGGGTGGAATATCTCTAAAATAAATTACTTCCATTCTCTTAAAGAGAATGTCTAATATTAATTTAAATATTCTTGAAGACTGTAGCCATGGAAGTCATGGAAGTCTAACTTTTTAGAATAATAAGTTACTAAAGGCAATAGGAAAACTTTGACATTATATAATTTATTTAGCATGCTTTTATTTAATAGGTCTGTACAGTGCAGCAATTAGGAGCTCTGGCTATTTTTTATATTTTTAGTCTTATTTTCTTCATTTGTAAAATGGAACTAATGGCAATAGTTCCCTCATAGGATTTTTGTGAGACTTAAGTGAGTAATTCCATGGAAAGAACTTGGAATAGTAACTGCCTGGAATACCTTTATGCGCTTCAATAGAAGTTATTTCTTATTTTTTGCAGTAGATAGTCTAAATACGTGTTTCTGTCTTTTCCATTTAAAGATAATTTCATCTGTGACTTGGGTTGAAAATAGACATAAATGTAGATTGGTAAGGATGACTCATTGTTAGTAAGATAAAGCACATAAAAATATACATCACGTTAAACAGCCATTTCCAGTAAAAGCAAATTACATAACTCAATCAACCCTCTGCAGGTCAACTCACAGAGCAATAAAAGATTTGCAGTTCCTGTGAAACACAGGAAAAGATAAACCTGGAAAGAGGGAAGCACTAATCTGAGTGTGCTTGTCCACTATTGGCATTGTCTGACTTCAGAAGGGACTGAGATGGAGAGAAAATGAGCAGTAATTTTTGACAATAATTACTTTGACAAATAATTTTAGCTCCTCACAGAACTACAGGAGCAAGGACTGCCAAGGGGGAGGCCTTGGGAAACCCTCTACACTTTGAGATGGGGCCCTGACAGGCAACACCCCAGGTATAAGGGCAATACCACCAACATAAGGAGAAGCAGAACTAAATTTCTCCTCATAGAGACTGAACCCAGTGTTGATGGCTAGAGCTCCCAGCAATTCAGGCCAGAAGCACATGTAAAATCTCCCTACAGAGGTGGTAACATCATTCTAGGTCTCAAATTATTTCTATAATTTTTAATGCATAATCCCCAACATTCAAAATAAAACATAGTTAGGCACCCAGGAGACAAGTAACATGACTAAAAATTAAGTGAAAGAATAAAAAATGTAATAAACCATATGTGCTCTAGAACAAGGGTCTCCAACTCTGTTGAGAACCTCTGCACAGCAGGAGGCGAGTGGCAGTCAAGCAAGAGAAGCTTCATCTGTGTTTACAGCCACTGGCCATGGCTCACATTACACAGCTCCGCCTCCTGTCAGAATAGTGGCAGCATCAGATTCTCATAGAAGGGCAATCCCTTCTGTGAATAGCACATGCCAGGGATATAGGATGCAGGCTCCTCATGAGAATCTTATGCCTGATGATCTGAGGCGGAGCTGAGGCAGTGATGCTAGCCCTGGGGAATGGGTGCAAATACAGATTATCAATAGCAGAGAGGTTTGACTGCACAGAGACCACAATAAATCAATCACTTGCAGACTCATATCAAAACTCTGTCAGTGAGTGTCAAGTGACAATTAAGCTGCATCTGGTGGCAGGCTATAAAGCCACCCCTGCCCACCACCCCATCTGAGGAAAACTTGTTTTCCACAAAACTGGTCCCTGGTGCCAAAAAGGTTGGGGACCGCTGCTCTAGAGAATGGTTTTATCAAGCAGAGTTTAACTACAGCTGATATAGTTAAATAAAAACAATATAAAAATTTGTCAGATAAATGAAAACTTAAAACACTATAAACTACTATAAGCGACATTAAGTACTAAATAGATGTGCTTAACAGATGATTTTCATGAATGATTGAGGGGAGTATTAGTGAGTTAGAAGACAGATCTGAAGAGAATATATAGACTTAAGTTCTGGTAATTAAACAGAAGCAAAATACAAAAGAATCTGTTGTCTCCTTAGCTACTGGTAAACTCTCACTGAAAAAATACTTAAATATATTATTTTTAAAAACAAACATATTTCTTGGATAAAGTAAATCCACTATTAGAGTAAATCAATTAGAAATATATTTTGCCATAAATTTTACCAGTAACATTATATAGTATCTTTGTATACTATTGCTGTATTGAAACAATGATTTACTAAAAATGCCACTATGTACATTATTTAGGAGATTAAAAGTAATTAACATGTTTATAGCATAAACATGAGAAGTAAGGATAACTAGGCTCTCAGTATGTTAACAGTGAGTTCATAGAATGTATTTGCATTTTTTTTCTGGTTATTTAGGTTTACCATCTTAGATATACATTCAAGAGTAGAACATTTCAAACAAAAATACACACTTCAGGGTAAAAAATACTAATTAGAATTTTGTAAATAAACAATTATCAGAGAATCACAGAGACTTAATCCAAATTATCAAACACTTTTATAAATACAATCTTGGGCTGTTCTCTGATGAGTTTAATTAAGCATTGCAATATTAGCAAATAGAAAATCCCTTCAAATATTAAAATAACATCAGATTTCCTTTATAAATAACAACTATTTTTAAATTAATTGGAACACATTTATTTCATAATCTCCAAAAATCCTGTAAACTCACTAAAAGACTTACTTGAGGCTTAAGGAGCTAGAATTTAATGTGTTACAGTACATATAAATTATACATTAATATTCTTGCCTTTGAACTAGGCAGTAAGAAGAAATTCATAGCATTTTCCTGATTTGCAATTGAGATTGCTAAACATGTTAGTATTACAATATGATCACATAGTGTTTTTTAAACTCTATTTCACAATCTCTGTAATTGCCTCATTATATAAAATCTACTGTTCTCTGAACTAATGAAGATAATTTGCTTTTATATGCTTATGTAATGAAATTCAGTGAAAATATTTTTAAAAATCTAAAACCTAGAAGTAAAACTTAGATATCTGGATACAGTAACTCAGGCTTCTTCAAAAGCTTTAAATCATGAAAATGTTACTTGTCTTTCTACTATGTGTTTAATGACATACTCTAGTCAGTCCTCAACTCAGATTCCTTTCCTTACTACTTAGTTTTTTATTTGTATTTATTGATTTTAGAGAGAGAGAGGAAGGGGGAGAGAGAGAGAGAAGGGGAGAGTGAGGGAGGGAACAAGGGAAGGAGAGAGTGACATTTGTTGTTCCACTTACCATATTTTGCCATGTATAATGCACATGTTTTGGGCCAAATTTTTGAGGGAAAAATAAGGGTGTGCGTTCTACATGGTATAATGATTATATACCATAGACATAATAATCCCATGAATAATGCTCATGAAAATGTAGGTGCATGTTATGCATGGGAGCACATTATAGATGGCAAAATGTGGTATTTCTGTATTCATTGGTTGATTCTTGTATGTGCCCTGACTAGAGATCAAACCCACAACCTTGGCAAATCGGGATGACACTCTAACTAATGGTATTATTTAGCCAGAGCCCTTCACTATTTTTTTTAAACACAAAAAGCACAAATAGTAACAAATGTTTTGTTATTTTAATCAAAGAGTAGTAAATTATTAGTAAAAGTTAGTCTTTCAGCACTAAAGACTCTATTTTAAAATACTGTGGTAAGATTAGGTTCCTAAGTTAATGAACAGCATGAAATTATATAATTTTCCAAGGAAATCACAATATAGATAGTTAAAACAAAGGAGAGAGCATCTGATTTTATTTTTTTTTCAGTTGTCTATTGTTTAAGATATAAGAAAATCAGATTTCTTCTGGAGAGGGGAAAGATGGGATAGGCTAATGCTAACATTTCCATATATTCAGCCAACAGAATAAACATCATATTGATAAAATACAAGAAGTTCTTAATTACTATTTTTAAAAGCAATTTTAACTAAAGTCACTTTGGGCTGAATTTTTAGAATTAATCATATAAATGGAGCATATTTGTGTATTATACTTTGTAAATACAGTCTAGACCTATCCTCTGAGTTTCATTAGAGTACTTATAGAAAAGTAGTTTGCTTGGTATTATGAACTGAAGAAATGAAATGCTATAGTTTCTATTTTTCTTTTTAATTAAAAAGTTAACCTAGTCAATTCTACAGTTAAGGGTTCAAGGACATTACCGATCATTTGCAAAGAACTATAAATGAAAATCCAGTTTCCAATTGCTCACCATGACAAGTGGAGAAATTTTATGTCACATACAAATTATCCATTTATTTTTCAAAATTTGAGAGGTTTGGGAAGTTTTGAGCAATTATTGTAACTCAAATGGCTTAAATTTTATATAGCTTAGAATTTGGACAGTTTTAAGAAAATAATAAACAGTTCACATACCAATTCTAATATAACACCCAAGCATTTTTAATGATTCCTTCAATAAATTTAGAGGTGTTCCCACAGCACCAAGTTAGAAGCCAACTGAAAACCAAATTAATATTAGCAAAAAATCCCAAACCATACAGATAATAGAAATTAATAAGAAACTAAAATTACTAAGGTGGTATAATTTTGAATTTTCTTTCTGCATTCTTCTTAAATCATTATGGACATCCCCCTTCTGATTTAATAAAACTATCTAATTCATAAGACAGAGGTAATTTTGTATCCCACAAATGGAAATACAGATGATATATTTACAGCATACTGTAAAACACATTTCCCTGGTTTTGTTATTTGGTAATTTAAGTTTGCTTTGACAATGATGAGTCAATACAAACATTGTATCTCCTATAAAATAAAATTCAACATAGAAAGACCATCCGAAATGATAACACTGCCCAGCTGGGAGTCTTGAAAATTTAAGAACAGAATTTATACATTCAATGTGGAATGTGTAGATTTTCACTTTGCAGCAGATCTGAGACACCTTCCTTTTACTTGTTTTTCCTGACAGTATTTGAAGTGTCGTTCATACACTTGACTAAGTAGATAATTATGTCCTGACTTAAACTAGACTTTTTTTAATGGTCCATGACTTTTTATTTTCACCACTGGTGGGAGTCTTTGTCTTTACACTTTAAAATTTTTTCAAATGTAAATATGTATGTGCACATTAAAGAATAGTAGTAAAATGAATAATTCTGCACTATGACCCCTACATCCACTTTCCCTATTGCATTTCCCCTGTTGCCATCATCTTTCTTTCATTTGGAGTTAAGCACCATCTTGAATTTTGTATTGATTATTCTTTTTCTTTCCTAACTTTTTCCATCACTGATGGAAAAATAGCATGTATTCTCAATTTTCCAAGTTTTTGAATTTAATTAAATGCAATAATACTACAGTATACCACTATGACTTGCTTTTTTTAAATCACTATTATGTTTTTGGCATTCATCCATGTTGATATCAATAGCTAAAGTCATTCATTTGCCCAACTGTATGGGATTCCAAGGCACAAATATATCATAGTTTATCCATTCTATTAAGTGGATATTTCAGTTATTTCTAATTTGAGAATATTATGAAAAGTATTGCTGTGAATAATCTTGTGTGTGACTTCTGCCACACATGCACAAGTATTTCCCTGAGGCAAACATCTAGGAGAGGGATCGCTGGGTTGTAAGAAAGGCACAAAGTAAAATGTACTAACTAGTTAATGCCAAGGACATTATACCATTTGTAATCCCACCAGCTGTGTATGAAATTTCCTATTGTTTCATATCCTCCCCAACAGTAATACTGCAAGACTTTCAAAACTGTGCCAAACTAGTAGGTGAGAGAGTATAGGATTATCAATAAATATTAATCTGATTACTGATAAGATTAGCCAAAGATACTTTTATTGGTTAAAGATGTTACAAAAAAATTCTCCTACATTGTGATTGTCTTTTTATTTTCTGTAGGTGTTCTCTGATAAGCAGGAGGGTTTTAATTTTAATGTAGTAAAATTTATAATATTTTCTTTTGTGTTTGAACATTTTTAACATAACTATTTGCAAAAAAAATAGTTCTCATGGACAAAATTTGGGGGGGTGGAAATAGGAGGGAGGTGGGGATGGCTGGGGGGGATGGGCTATGATGGGAGTAAAAGACAGAAAACTGTACTTGAACAACAAAGTAAAATTTAAAAGTCAAAAAATCTTAACTATAAATTTGTCATTTTATAGTATGATCTTTCACATTTAACCCATTATTTAGAATTACTATTACTGAGACTTGATTAATGTCTTTTAATAGTTCCAAAATATTTGCTTTTTGTATTCCCTCTAGTAACTCCATTTGAAACCCCAATTGAAAATATATTATATCCTCTCACTTTCTCCTCCATGATTCCTCCATATTTTACATTTTATATTCTCTGATTCATATTTTCCCACTTTTAATACTATGAACTTAATTTTGAGTAATTTCTTCAGTTCTAACTTTCAGTGTCCTAATTTTTGCTTCAGCTGTATCTAATCTGCTTTTAAACGCATCCACTGAGCTCCTTTTTTTCTAAGTATTATGCTGATTGCTTACAAGTTCTCTGGTTCTTTTTCAAATCTACTGTTTCTGCCTCACATTTTAAAATTTCTTTTTTATCACTTTAATTATACTAAGCATTGTCATTTTGATTCTGCCCAAAACTGTTGATAGATGATAACATTCTAGATCTGTTTTTCTCATCTACTGTTTCTATGGGCTCTTAGCTATAGTACTTGCTTTCCTGTGTGTGTTTTTTTCTTTGTTTGCTTGTTTTATGTTACTTTCCTTTGAGTATGAGCCACTGATTTTCCAGCGCACACTATGTGTGGAAATTTGTTGAAGATGAGATTGAAGTTGTCTTCCTCCAGGGAGGAAATAGTGTTTCCTAGTTTCCTACTATCACTGTTAATGACAGAGTGCTTAATTTAAATTCACCACTTAAATTTTCTTCGCTCTGTACCCAAAATGTGATTGTCACATTTCTTTTTTCTCTATAACTTGTTTTGTGCTTAACAGTCTTTAAAAAATTTTTACTTAACCCTGCATTTTAATAAATCAATCATTAGGGACACTCAGGGTTATCTAATTTTCCATAATGCCAGAACTAGAAATATACTCACATTTTAAGGCTTTATTTTCTGTAATTTTTAACATATAGTGTGTTGGTATAAAAGGTCTCCCTTAAATTCCAGGTTACTTCTCCAAATACAAGATTTCTGGTTTATAAGGATTCATAGCAACAACACATCTGGGACCTATCGGGTTACAGCAAAACTATAGCTATGTGACCAGGCAGACCCCAGACTGCAGACAGCCATCAGTACCAAAAAGAGGACAACACACCAGAGGTTACATTTTCCCCTTTGAAAGCTGCCTCAGTTATTGGGCTTCAACCTTCGAACTCTATCACAGAAAAATTGTGGAAGCCATCCTGAGGCCTGAGGCTTCATGAGGAAGACCTGTACACTACCCACAGGCAGTTGTTCAGGCCTTCCATTTCCTTGCTTCTTTGTTTCTCATTTTTTGGATTATTTCTCAGACTCTGATTCTTACCATCATTCTTACTTGGATTTGGTGACTTGGTTATTAAAAGCAAGTTCTTCTCCTTGGTCTAACCCTTTAGCTCCTTTTTTCTCCTCCATGGTAATTTGCCATCCACACACCTTTTCTTATTTTACATCATTTTTTCTTCTCCTGGATCTATGAGTCACCTCTAGCTGTTCCCCATCCTCCCCGTACACCCAACTTATCTAGATCTGTAAGTTACAGTATGTAGAATTCACAAGGGAATTTCTTGCTTCCTTCAGTAAAACATGCATTTCTACTCAAATTATATGTTGAGAGTGACCTGAATTGGTCTTCCATCAGGTGTCAGCACCTCTTCTGAAAGTTCCATCATCTTCAGAGCCATCAGAGCGATGGGTTTAGCATGGCAGAGGCTTTTCCTGTGGAGTCCTGCAGCAACACAGTATGCATCACCTATTGTTTCCACCTGCAGCAATCAGACAAATTAAATGCAAACATATGATAATGAGCCAGAATAGAAATGATTAATTTTCTGCAATCACAAACATTGCTGAAAAACATGTCAGCAAAACATCGATAAATTAAGCAATTAGACAACTGAGTGTAATCACAGCAGAGTTTGCAAACAGCCGCAGCCAAATACTGACATCTCACTCTGGGGCTGTTCATCAGCATTATCACCATGGATCATCATTGAAATACAGAACAACTGAGATATAAAAAAATTATCATCTGTGAAATTTACCTGGGAAATTTCTAAAAGATAGCCTTTTTCAAAGCCACCCTCTCATCTTCTTTAAATCTTCAGTATTAGTTATTCTTAAGAGATGAGAAATTGGTGTGCAAGAATCCATCCATAACCCTACAATTAAAAAGTTAGCAGGCACTGCCAGAGTCTTTATCTGATCATGTTCTAATTCTATGGTCAGCATCCATTCTGAATTGCCATTACTTTTATTCAATATTTTAAATATTTACCCCAGGTTAAAACCCGCAAATTCCCAAGTATAGAATATAGCATAAAAATTAAATACATCTTATTTTGAGAGGAAAGTTCACTTGTTATCCAAAGTAAATATAATGGTAAAATCCTCAAGCATTCTAATATTTTAATTAGAACAAAGTGATGAAATATTGTATAAAATGCTCAATTTCAATATCACTTTTTCTTTGAAGCCCTCCTTGGCCATCTATTAGTTCATAGTAGATCAAATCCTCATCCTTCTATTCTGTTTCAGCACTTTCCACATCCCTTTGCTATAGCTTTCATAATACATATTTCATAATCAATATGTATTAATGTATAATCAATATGTACTTCCAATTACAACGTGATCTCTTTAAAAACAAGACCATGTGTTTTCCATCTCTGTATTTATAGGGCTAAAATACAGATATTTAACAAACATCTACCAAATGAATAAATAAATTGCATTACATATAATGCAGTTTAATTACAATGAACTGCATAAGTCGTACTGCATTACATTCTGTGACCACTAATTGAGACAATATAATGAAAATACTTAAGAAGCTCATGGGACTAGGAATGCTAAAATTATCACTTGCTCATCAGAATCCTATAAGGAAATACACATAAAAAAATTATTCCAATAGCCTCAGACGTGTGGTGAAGTTCAAAACTTTCACTTCAAGACCTGTTTTCTGATGGGAAAAAAGGAAATAAAATCATACGGTAGGAATAATAGACAATGCAATGTGAGTTTGCAAAGGTTTATTCCAAAGACTAAAATATACCTCCCCCATAGAATTTCCACTGAGAAAGATACCCAGCAAATAACAAATGTCTAATGTGTGGTCATTTACCATCCTCTTCTAGAAATACAAAATCCTTTGCTAATTCTCACATTTATCTCATCCTTTTGTATTTCTACAAGATTTAAAAATCTATAACACTTTCAAACTGATTTTTGATTTTCAGATATTAGGACACATAAGCAGTCACTTATTTGTATAAACTGAATGGCTTCACAGTCACTCTGAACATTCATGTTCCTGGAGCATGATCTCTTTGAAATCCCTATTGTCAGCATTTTCCTCAGCAGCATTCTCTCCATTACCTTTTCAGCAAAAGTTTATTGAGTTCCACCAAATATGTATTTCTAGAAATTGTACCAAAAGAATAAAGCTTAGTTATGTGCTATGCTTTCTCTGTAGGAGTATGTAATATAATAGTGTAAGAAGATGGACCAGCATGTTATCAGTTGATATAACACATAAATCTAATGAAGTGCAAGATAAGTATGTGCACAATATAACAAATTCACATTAAATCCATATGATCACATAAGATTTTACAATATTTAGTTTGAAAATATTTGAAGTCAGGATAGCAATTGGAAAAAACAGAATCAAGCATCAAGAAATAGACATCAAAAAAATGAATGGCCCTTTCTTTCATATGTCTATGGGCCCTCTGTATGCCTTCCTTGGAGAAGTGTCTGTTCAGGTCCTTTGCCCATTGTTTAAGTATGGAATTTCCTCAAAAAACTAAAAATGGAACTGCCTTTTTACCCAGCAATTCCACTGCTGGGATTTTACCCTAAGAATCCTGAATCACCAATTCAAAAGAACATAGGCACCCCAATATTCATAGCAGCACAATGTACAATAGCCAAATGCTGAAAACAGTCTAAAGGCCCATCAGTAAATGAGTGGATCAAAAAACTGTGGTGCATTTACACAATGGAATTCCATGCAGCAGAAAGAAGGAATGCCTACCCTTTGCGACAATATGGATGGAACTGGAGAACATTATGCTGAGTGAAATAAGCCAGGTGGTGAAAGACATAAATACCATATGATCTCACCTATAAGTGGAACCTAATCAACAAAACAAACAAGCAAGCAAAATAGAACCAGAGACATGGAAATAGAGAACCAACTGACAGTAACCAGAGGGGAAAGGGGAGGAGGATAATGGGGGAAAGGGAAAGGTCAAGTCAAGGAACATGTATACAAAGGACCCACAGACAAGAACAATGTGGAGGAAATTGAATGGGAGCGGGTAGGTGGGGCAGGGAAAAGCACTGGGGAGGTGGAATTTGGACAACTATAATTGAACAACAAAAAATAAATATAAAAAAAGAAGGGCCCTAAGTAAGATATAACATTCTCACAATTATTTATGAACGCCCAAATACAAAAAAAAAAAATCTAAAAGATGTTGTTTCTACTGTTCTAGGTTAGATTATGCTGTAGTAACAATATGACCTCCAAATCGTAATGACCTAAAATAACAAGAGTTTATTTCTGATCCATGTGTACTACACATTCACATGGGTCAAAAGACTGGGGCAGAGGTGAGAGACACTGTGCCATGTCTCTTCACCCCAGGAACAAGGCTAGTAGAACCTCCTCACCTGGAGCTGGTTGTCAGGGCAGAGGAAAAGAGGTTCTGGCAAATCATATACTAGCTCTTAAAGCTTTTTCCCAGATGTGACATGAGTAGCTTCTCAAGTTTTATTCATTAAAGCAAGCCACGTGGCTATGCTAGTGTGTAAATGTGATGGGAAAATGCAACAAAACTTATGCCCATAGAAGAGCCAGAAATATTTGGTAAATAGAACTAGTGAGTAATGAATGGGTAACAGTTTAAATTTTTTCAAATACCCAGGTGTCTGTACAAAGTGTAGGCAATATATCTGTGTGAAGTTTTCTCTCCTTGCAGATATATTCAGTATCTTAACCTGAAAATCTTAACAGAAGTGTAAACACCTTAGTAACACAGCTTCCATTAAAGCTCCATTCTTTTCTCTTCTCAGGGCCACACATGTTCAGCAGAATTAAGTGTATGTGAAAATTTTGGTGGATTCCACTGAAAATAATCAGCTGACTTCACCTCATGGGGAACTGCAAAAGTGAAAGCATTATATATCAATTACAGTTGTTCTTGAGGATGTTTCCTTGAGTTAAAACCAAAGTAAAATAAATTGACACTGTAAACATATTACAAAAAACTGCCCTAAAAGAGGACTGTATTTTGAATTCCTTTATAATTACCTCAGTATTTTTAAATAAAAATTTAAATACAATTTAAATACTATCTAAAATAGTGCATTTCATTTCATTTTCAGTATCTCAAACCTTTCCTTCAAGAATTTTAAACAAGAACAACGATGGCTAAACTAGGCATGGAGATGGAAAAAACAGTACTTATGCAAATGTCTGAAAAACCTTATATTCTTTTCTGAACATAGAAGAGAAGACTTAAGTACTAACAATATTACATACAAATGTTGTCCCACATATTATTAGACCTGCTTTTGTTAAACTTTAAAGAATTTACCTGTCTCACTATATCTTCTTCTCAACACTTTATTGTCAAATTTCTCTCATTATTTCAGAAATAAACATGGTATAAATAAATTTCTTAGACCTATGCATTCATCATTTTCATTTACTTTTCATTTTACATTAGTCATATAAAAGAATTTACTTTATCACTTAATAGATTCTCATTCCCATAACATTTTTTCCCCTTTCTTCCAGGATAATGCTCAAGAAATATCTAGGATGTTTCTTGGAAATCTGGGCACAGTGGAGAGGGAGAAGTGTGTGTGTTGTAGGGGAGGTGACTGTGGTATTAGGGTTAGGATTATCCTAAAAGAACACTGCATACAACAGGGCAACTAATAATCTCTGTCCCAAAGGACTCATGCCACATCAGTCCTTCAGTCCCAGAGTCTTGAATCTCTCTTTCTTTGAACTTTGTAGGAATTATGAATGAGAACTTGGGGAGGGGTCATAAGAGCAGAGGGCCAGAAAACTCTGGCACTCTACCTTACTGGAAATTCTCTCTCTCTCTCTCTCTCTCTCTCTCTCTCTCTCTCTCTCTCTCTCTCTCTCTCTCTCTCTCTCTCTCTCTCTCTCTCTCTCTCTCTCTCTCTCTCTCTCCCTCCCCCTCTCTCTCTCTCTCTCCCTCCCTCCCTCCCTCTCTCTCTCTCAATATTACCTAGAGGAAAAGCAAATTAGAAAGTCTACCTTTCCACTTATTTTGCTTTCTGTTTCTGGTTTCTAGTGTCTTTAAAAACAGAAAGAGAGGGGCAGAAATAGAGAAAGAGAAATATATTGGAATAAGATGTAGGCAGATGATGCCTAAAGATGACAAAAGTATTCATTTATCTCCTACAATCTTACAGAGCACTTGGTCACCGGCCATGATCAGGTGAGTAAAAATGGGCTGGCAAATGCACCATATTCTTCATGGGTTCATTGGCTGTAGCTAAACACACGTAACTCTCAGAAGAGCTACCATATCCACCCTTGCTGAGATAATGGAGCCACATCTGCCAGCCCAATCACCTGTCTGATATTAGGTACCATTCCTGAGTGATATGAAAAGAGGGCTCATTTTTCCAATGGTTGCAGGGAGCCTGAGTCCACAAGCAGTCCTGCAGAAACCAGCCACTGGAGTTGATGGTGGTCTGGACACAGATAACTCAAAAGACTCAGCAGAAATGGTAAAGCATTTATGTAGGCCTTCATAAAGACTCATCAGTAGCAGAAGAGCAGGAAACAATTGACTTGGGTAGATTTAGAGGCCGCTTACTTTTTACCTTTCCCCTCACACAGGCTCACCACTGTTTATGTCTATTTTTCCTGTTACTCAGCAGGGTGGGTGCAATGGGCTCCTGGCCAAAGATGAAACTCCAGGTGGTAGTGGCCAAGCAGAGGTCTTAAGGCTATGGATAATCCACTGGACATATTTGAAGATGAGTAATTTGCCACAGACAGCAAGCATGAGCCTAGTTTGTCATTGTTCTTGAGGTTGCAGTTCTTGAAGATGTACTGATTGTCCTCCAATATGACTTACAAGCTCCTTTATCAAAAGCAGATAGGAAGGCCCTGGCTGGGTGACTCAGTTGTTTGGAGCATCATTGTCCCATACAACAAAAGGTTGCGGATTCAATTTCTGGTCAGGGCACACTCCTAGGTTGTGAGTTTGATCCCAGTAGGGGTGCAAACAGAAGGCAACTGATCAATGCTTCTCTCACATAGGTTCACATCAATATTTCTCCCCCCCCACCGCCTCTCTCTCTCAAATCAATAAACATATCCTCGGATGAAGATTAAAATAAAAAGAAACAGGTAGGAAAGCCCTGACACAGAGAAAAGTTCAAGCTATGTAGACAAAGACAGCATCGTCTTCAGCATCATTTTCTTGGCTTGAACCAAGTGGTAGCCATGGCCATGAAAGCTGCATGCTTGAAGTTGAGGGCACTGAAGGGCCAGAGGGGCCAAGGTGCAGAGAGGCCAGCACACACACATCACTGCTGGCTAAGCACAGGACCAACAGCTGATGGCAGGTAATCTGGTACAGGGACAATTTTCAAAGGTAGAGTTAATTAACCTAATACCTAAATAGGCTGAGTATCTTCAAAAGCTGCCCTGATGAAAGTAGTCTGATTTCCCTTCACATACCAGGTAGTATTGCAGGAGTTGGGCTACAGATTCCCTGTAATAATAGCAATATTGTCAGGTTCTGGAAGGCTGTAGTCTGAGGACCAGATGAAGAAGTTAGAGATGATGTCCTGCTCCTGCTAATGAAGGATTTGGGGCATATGTTCTGGTCCTATTTTTAGAGTGGCAAGAAATGCCATTCATATAAAACATCTGACACTGTATTCTTTAATGATTGACTTGTTTCTGTAGTAGGAGTTTGTTTAAAAGAAGACCTTGAACTTGTAGTCTGTCCTGAGATATCTAAACTCTTTCACTGCTAGTTGATAGGAACCTCAGGAAATCTGTACTGTAGTCCTTAAGCATGGCTATTAGGAGGCATTATTCTAAAAGTTCGTGTCCCAGAATGTGGGACTATTTTGGTTGATGAACCCCACACCTTCCCTCAGGTGCCTAAGCACTGGCCCAGACTTGAGCCCCGACAGGAGGAAGGCCCTGTCAGCCTAGGCACTCACTGTCTCTAATTCTAGACTGAAGAAAGTCCTTGAAGAGATCACCTTCAGTGGCTGTGGCCTTACCACCTCCTTCACCTCTGCCACCTCATTTGCTCTCTTAACCTCTACTGCTCTCCACATGGACATCACTGCATCATCTTCTCTTGTATCTCCTTCTGCTCCATTTTTTCTTCCTCCAGCTTTCTTGTCTCTCCACCTGCTTTTCATCTACCACTTCCATTACTGTCTTCATCTCTTCTGCTTCCTTTGAGAATATAGCACACTTCTCAGTCATCACCTTTTCAGCCAAACTCCCACACCAGGTACAGCCTGGGACCTCTGCCCCACTATCAATCAGATCTCTGTAGGGAACTCCTCCCAGCATTAACAGGATGTGGTGGGGGCCTCCTTCCTGCACACAGGTCACTCACAAGTACCAGATGTTCTGGAGAAAATTGAGGCACCATAGGTGACGACTGGCAGGATGGGGTAGCCTGAATTTTGCCACACTCTTGTCACCCAACTCTAAAAAAGGGGGCACAAAGTTAGAATGCTCAATGAGAATTTTATTGATAGTTTTAAATTACATCTGATTTCTACAAGTGTGGTCTGGAATTGTCCTCTAGGCAAGTTTTTCAAATGCAAAACTCAGGATCATCTGCATAAGAATCACCCAGTAGTACTTGTTAAAAATTAGATTCCCAGGTCCCACCTATATCTACTCAATCAAAATCTAGATATAAGGCCCAGCTGCATGCTTTTTCACATGTTCTTAGGTGTATTTTCTGATTCTCAAAGTTTGAAGACTTCTGGTGTATTATGTGAGTTAAAAATTTTATAATACTCATCCAAATATCCATCTTTTTTTAAAGAGACAAAGAGCTTTCAGAGAAAAGTACTTCTATCCTGAACCCCAGCCATTCCCATATATTCCTTCTCTTCTCTCTTCCACCCCCCAAAAAAGGACAATAAACTTCTCCAGACATTTTCTTATTTGTCAGAACTTTAAACTACAACTTCTAGCCCCTGCCCCACACACCCAAATGCTGAGAATCACCTAGCACAGTAGGTATTCAATGATCCAAGAAAGTTTGTTCAGTTTAATTAAATACACCAAAGTGAACTGCATAATGGTATGGCAATTGAAATGGGAACAACTTTAACTAAAAATTTACTACTAAAGCTTCAAAAAAATCACTTCATTCTTTTTAAATATCTATCTAATAAATCATTTTGGTTGATGCTTCTGACCCAAATACTACTTCTTTTAAGGATGTCTCTATAGTGCTCAGCTGATACAGCACTGAAAATGAGGTCATGTGTATAAATAGAACAGTGATTTGACCTGGGAACTATTCCCAAATGAGGGAAAATAGAATCCAAATGACTGCCTATCAAAGAAAGCTCTGATAAAACTCTCAGTAAATCTATCAAAGTAAATTCCAGCTCCTGCCCAGGAATCTCACTCATGTAGAAAATACAGTTGGTAGGCTCCAGGTTGTTTATCATAAAGACTGTTTAATACTGAAGCAGGCTAGCAAATAAAAATATATTAAAATATCCAGTCAAAATTTCTTTCTAAATTCTCAAGTTAGATGTGGGCAACTGAAAATTTCTTTCTGCTGTATAGTAAATTGTCTTCTAAGATCTTCAATAACACAACTTCAGTATTTCACTTTTATTTACCATTATCAGTATTAGTCCATGACCCAATCAAAATGAATAACTCAATGTTATTCCAAGTTATTGTTCTACTTGAACTTCATCCATTCACTCTTTATAAAAATAATTATTGAGTCTATTATATTTAAGAAACATTGTCCAGGGATTCCTGATTTACCAGAACTTTATAATTTTCAGTAAACATATAGAATTAATTTCTAAATAATGTTAGTTGATGTCACAACTGTGAATAGTTTCAAGACTTACTATACAGCTACAGTAATCAAGGCAGTGTAGTATTGCTGGAATAATAAACAAATAGGTCAGTGGAACAGAATAGAGCTTCCAGAAATAGACCCCCTAAAATATAGTCAACTGATCTTTGAAAAGGGTGAAAAGGTAATACATGTAGCAAAGATAGTCTCTTCAACAAACAATGCTGGGACAACCGGACATCACATGCCAAAACTAAGTATCTAGACACAGACCTTACACACTTCACAAAAATTAACTCAATATTTATCACAATCCTAAGTATAATATGGAAAATTATAAAACTCCTAGAAGATAACACAGAAGAAAACCTTGATCACTTTTACTGATCACTCAATATAAATGCCTTTTTAGATACAACAAACACACAATCTATAAAAGAAAGAACTAATAAAGTAAACTATCAAAATTAAAAACATCTGTGAAAGACAGTAGCAAGAAAATGAAAGGACAAGCCACAGACTGGGAGAAAATATTTGCAAAAGACACATCTGATAAAAGACTGTTATACAAATATTTAAGGAACTCCTAAAATTCAACAATAAAAAAACAACTGTGTTTTTAAAAAAACAGTCCAAAGACCTTAACAGATACCTCATCAAAGCAGATATACAGAAGGAAAAAATTCATATGAAAAGATCTTCATATCATATGTCATCAGGCAAATGCAAATTAAAACAACATAAGATACTATTACACATTTATTAAAATGGCCAAAATCCAGACACTGACAACAATTGCTGATGAGGATGTGAAGCAACAGAAATTCTCATTCATTACTTTTGAGAAGCACAATGGTAAAGCCTATTTGGAAGACATTTTAGTGGTTTCTTACAAAACTAAACATATCCTTACCATATGATCCAGTGATTGTGCTCCTGGGTATTTACCTAAAGAAGTTGAAAACTTATGCCCACTCAAACACCTACACACAGATGTTTATAGCAGCTTTATATAAAATCACTGAAACTTGGAAGCAACCAAGAGGTCCTTTAGTTGGTGAATGGATAAACTGTACATCCAGGCATAAATTAGTATTTGATACTGAGAAGAAATGACTGATCAAGCCATGACAAGACATGGAGACTTAAATACATATTACTAAGTGCAGGAAGCAAATCTGAAAAAGCCAATGATTCCAGCTATATGACATTCTGGAAAAATTAACACTGTAGAAACCATAAAAAGACCAGTTTTTGTGTGACTGAGGAGATAGGATAAACAGGCTGAATACAGATTATTTTTAGGGCAGTAACAATACTCTGTATATTATTATAATGATGGATACATGTCATTATGCACTTACCCAAGCCCATAGACTGTGAAATCAAGAGTGAACCCCAAGGTAAATTATGAGCTTGGCTGTTATTCTGTGTCAATGTAGGTTCATCCTTGGTAAAAATATACCATTCTGGTGAGTGATATTTATAATTCCAAAGATTATGGGGGCAGAAGATATATGGTAAAATCTCTGTACCTTTCTTTTAGTTTTATTGTAAATCTAAAACTGCTTTAAAAATAGTTTTTTCTTAAAGTAGATAGTACAGCCCAATTAGTAAATCAAGTAGAAATATTTTATTAAAAATTCATTTAAAAAAGAACATAATCTAACCTCCATTTCCAGGTTAAGTATAGTTTAGAAAGAAAGCCTTCCCCACCCCCTCCTCCATGAGTCAAACTTGTCATGTTTCTACATCCATTTTTCAAGCCGTATCTATTATGAAAGTAATCACCCCCAGTCCTTCAGTATGATACCATCTTTGCTTCTTTTGGAGTCCCAATACAACTTGACTTCTACATGTCTTATACTGCAGTCACTTGTGTTCATCCTTTCTCTACTACCTTCCTGTCTAGATGGCTAAGTCATTTAACTTTGAAGGCAAGTACAATATCTTAGTTACCTTTTTTAAGTCCTGCAGGAGCTAGCACAGGGCTGCTATAACAGACACCTAGAGGACTATGACTGAGTCCAAGTGTATTATAAACATCTCTATCAAGAGCTATAGATAATGTATAACATACCTTTCAAAATCAGTCATTGTTCAATGACTCCAAAATATGTCTCTTCTATCAAATCAGGTTAAGCCTGCATAATGCCAAAAGAAGAACATATTCCAGTGATCAGGTGATTTGCATAAACAATGCAATGGAAGTATTTCCATTAAGTAGACAAAATTGACTACTTCCTTCAGGATTCCAACGTTGACTCAAGCTTCTTGTATATATCTTGCCAGCCCTGGAAATGTATGTATTTAAATTATGACAAGAGTACTAACTACCTCCTAAAAGACATCTCAGAGTCCTCCCTGTCCTTTCTACCATGTAAGGAGACAGCAAGAGACAGTCATCTGTGAAGTAGGAAGTTGGCCCTCACTAGACACTCAACCTGCCAGCATCTTGAGCTTGACTTCCCAAACTCCAGAAAAGTGAAAAGTAAGTTTTTGTTGTCTAAAAGCCAACCACTATATGGTATTTTTGTTACAGCAGACTGAATGGACTAAGACAATCTCCTTCCCTCCCTTCATGGCAAATTCTCCAACATACTCTATCTAGCCTTCATCTGCTTTCATATGAATGATTCCAGATGTGTCACCTGTAACAAAAATGTGAGACCAAAAAGTTCCCATTTTATGGAAGTAGAAGCTTGGCACAGGTAGGTCATGTGACTTAATTTAAAAAGACAGAATTAAAAGTAGCTTTTCAGCCTTAATATCTTATACCCTTCCCCCTACACTTAACTGTCATTGACTGCACTATCATAAGTAACTTCAGCAGTCTTCATCTGGTCTCTTCCTAAAGGTCAAAGGACCTTCTTTTATCAGATGCCTGAAATATGCCTTATTTTTTATAAGGCAGTGACACTAGTAATAAGTGGAAAGGGGAGATGCACAAAGTTTTCTTTTTATGACAGCAGAAAAAAACCTGTATAATACTAAACTTTGAGTATCAAATAAAAAATGTTGAAAATACTGCTTTGGATTACCTCAATAACAGCATTAAGTTTTTACTGACATTTTTAATTATATTTTTCATTACCACTCATCTCCCTGATACCCTCTTCTACTTTCACCCAGTTCCCTACCCACTGCAATAACCACACTATTGTTCATGTCCATGAGTCCTTTTTTTTTGGCTCAATCCCTCCACCTCCTGAGCCCCCACCTTACAGCTGTCAGCTTGCACTCTATCTATGAGTCTGTCTCTATTTTATTTGTTAGTTTAGTTTGTTCATTAGATTCACATATGAGTGAAATCATGTGGTATTTGTCTTTCCCTGACTGGCTTATTTCACTTAGCACAATATTCTCCCAGTCCATCCAAAGAAGAGCATTATTTTATTAGGTAGCTTTCACAAATTCCAACACACAGGCATACATACACAAACACATACACACACAAAAGGAAAGCAGCAGTCTAATAAGAATTTTGCTTTAGTGATTTATTTATTTATTTTTATTGTTATTCTATTACAGTTGTCCCAATTTTCCCCCTTTGCCATCTTCCACCAAGACCACCTCCCCTCCTATAGTCAATATCCACACCAGTGTCCATGTCCATGGGCAATTCATACATGTGTTTTGATGAGTCCCTTCTCCTTCTTTCCACCATTTTCCTGCTTCCTCCTCCCCTCTGGCCACTCTCAATCTGTTCCATGTTTCCATGTCTCTGGTTCTATTTTGTCCATTAGTTTATTTTTTTCATTAGATTCCTCTTATAACTAAGATGACTTGATATTTGTCTTTCACCAACTGGCTTATTTCACTTAGCATAATAGTCTCCAGTTCCGCCTGTGCTCCCGCAAAAGGTAGGAGTTCTGTTTTTCTTTCTTCTGAGTAGTATTCCATTGTGTAAATGTACCACACTTTTTTCATTTATTCATCACTGATGGGCATTTATGCTGTTTCTAACACTTGCCTATTGTAAATAGCGCTGCTATGAACATTGGTGTGCATAAGCTCTTTTAAATTGATGTTTCAAGATTCTTAGGGTGTATTCACAGCAGTGGAATAGCTGGGTCAAAAGGCAGTTCCATTTTTAGTTTTTTGAGAAAACTCCATATTGTTTTCCACAGTGGCTGAACCAGTCTGCATCCCCACCAACAGTGCACCAGAATTCCCTTTTCCCCACATCCTAGTCAGCACTTGTTCTTTGTTGATTTATTGATAGATAGTTTGGTAGGTGTGAGGTGGTATCTCATTGTGGTTTTAATTTGCATTGATCTGATGGCTAATGATGTTGAACATGTTTTCATATGTCTCTGGGCCCTCTGCATGTCCTCTTTGGAGAACTATCCATTCAGGTCTTTTGCCCATTTTATTAATCAGATTATTTATCTTCCTTGTGTTGAGTCATATTAGTTCTTTATATATTTTGAAGATCAAGCCCTTGTTTGCTGTATCATTGGCAAATGTATCCTCCCATATGGTCAGTTCCCTTTTCATTTTGATATTTTCTTTAGCCCTACAAAAGCTTTTTAATTTGATATAGTCTTATTTGTTTATTTTTCCTTCATTTCCCTTGCCCTAGGAAATGTATTGGCAAAAATATTGCTACATGGGACATCTGAAATTTTCCTGCCTATGTTCTCCTCTAGGACTTTTATGGTGTCACAGCTTATATTTAAGTATTTTATCCATTTTGAGTTTACTCTGGTATATGGTACAAGGTGGTGGTTTAGTTTCATTTTCTTTTCACATGTACCAGCTCAGTTCCCCTAATACCATTTATTAAAGATGCTATTTTTTACTCCATTGTATGCTCATGCCCCCTTTGTCAGATATTAATTGACCATAGAGACATGGGTTTATTTCTGGGCTCTATTATTTTCCACTGATCTATGTTTCTATTCTCATGCCAGTACCAGACTGTTTTGATTATAGTGGCCTTGTAGTATAGTTTTATATCAGGTATTGTGATCCCTCCAACTTTGTTCTTCTTTCTCAAGATTGCTGAGGGTATTCAAGGTCTTTTTTGGTCCCATACATTTTTGAAATATTTGTTCTAGATCAGTGAAATGTGCCATTGGTATTTTAATAGGGATTGCTTTCATTCTATAGATTGTTTTGTTTGGTATGGCTCTTTTAATGATGTTAATTCTTCCAATCCATGAACACAGTATATGCTTCCATTTATTTGTATCTTCCTCAATTTCTTTCTCGAGTGTTCTATAGTTTTCTGAGCACAGGTCTTTTACCTGCTTGGTTAAATTTATTCCTATTTATTTTTCTTGTTGCTAGAGTAAATGAGATTTTTTCCTAGTTTCTCTTTTTGGTATTTCATTGCTAGTGTACAAAACTGCATCAATTTCTGAATATTGACTTTGTATCCCACTACTTCACTGCTTTAGTGATTTCTTACAATTTTCTAGCTTATTCAAAACCATGTTAATAATTTCAAAGCTTGAAAAATGCATTAAAATGTATAAACATTCATAACCAAATATTTGACTTTAAGATAAAATTAAATGATAATTTTTGTACTTTCAAAAACATTTACAAAAATAAACATATTCCCCAATCATTAATAGGAAGTCAGCAGGGTTGAATTGCACTTTGGAAACATTTTCCAAGCCAACTACACATAGTTCCAGCATTCAGTATTTATAATCTTAGAATCTCATAGAATAAAGTCACCTTTAGAGAATTTCTTTTGTTTGTTCCATCAAAAGACTGCAGCCTGTGTTTGAATGACCAGAGCATACAGTTGCCAATCTATTTCATTGTTGGGACACTGATGTTCATGAGGATCTTCCACTGGATTGAAATTACTTTCCTAACTGCTGCAGAGAAATCCCTTTTAGTCTTCTGGAGCTAAAAAAAAATGAATCTTACTATTAAGTCCACACATATAAAAGATGGAGATGTAGATACATACTTTGCCTCCTCACACACCCCAAAGAAGAACAACAACAAATTTAAAAACAAAAAATAACCACAACTGCCAGAAAATCAAATTATATGGAAGTCTGAGAACCAAGGAGTTAAAGAAGAAACATTAATCCAGACAGGTAGGATGGGTGGAGATGGGCAGCCAGGGTAGAGTGGATTTGTGGTGAGGTGGTGGCTCGAGGACTGGGATAGGCAAGGTAGTGGCTGGCAGACCAGGCAAGGCACTGGCAGGTAGAGTGGCTGATCCCACATTTGTGTGAGGATAAACTGGGAGGAACAATTGTGAAGCAAGACATACTGCACAACCCAGGGTTCCAGTGTGGGGAAATAAAGCCTTAAATCTCTGACTTAAAAAGCTTGTGGGGGTTGAGGCGGCAGCAGGAGAAACTCCCAGCCTCACAGGAGAGTTCGTTGGAGAGGCCCACAGGGTCCTAGAACATACACAAAAGCAACCACCTGGGGATCAGCACCAGAAGGTTCCAATTTGCTTGTGGGTAGTGGAGGAAGTGACAGAAAGCCAGCTGAGAGCTGAGCAAGTGGTGCTGAACTAAGCAAACAACTAGAACAGGAACAGATTCACAGAAATAGAGATCATATGGAGGGTTAGCAGGGATGGGGAGGGGCAAGAATAGGGGAAAGGTACTGGAAATACAAAGCATAAATGGTAGGTACAAAATAGACAGGGGCAGTTTAATAATAGTATGGGAAATGGAGAAGCCAAATAACTAAGATGTATGACCCATGGACATGAATTAAGGTGGGGGAATGCTGGTGGGAATTAAGGGTGGAGGGGAATAAAGTGAAGAAAAAGATGGGACTACTGTAATAGCATTCACTATTGGTTTTAATAGCTAATCAATAAAATATATCAAAAAGAAAAGTAGTGCAGATTTGTTGAGTGCCTTCAAAAAAGAGACTAATTATTATCTTAACTCTATGCTAAAATTCAAATTGCAATTTAAGAATTCAAACTCATCCCCCAACTATAATATCAAGGACCTCTTGTTCATTATAAAGGCCTTTTGCTATTAGCTTTTTTCAAAAGACTTTACATAGAGAAGGGAAGGTAGGGAGAAAGAAAGGGTGAGAAACATTGATTAGTTGCCTTTATGTCCCTAATCTGGAACCTGACCCAGAACCCAGGCATATGCTCTGACTGGGAATCAAACCAGTGCCATTTGGGTTCATGGGCCAGCACTGAATCCACTGAACCACACCAGCCAGTGTGCTATTACCTCTTTTTACCCTCTGAACAATCCTATGACATACCATTGTTCTCATTTTAAAAGTATAAAAGTTGCCTGGTGATTGTCAAAATTACTGGATACAGGATACCAATTAATGAGATAGACACACAAATGCTAGAACAATCTTTGGACCTAGGCCTACCTCTGACTAATTAAGAACAAGAGCTATCTGATTCATAAATTATTTCAACCATTGTTTTCTAAAATATAAACTTTTAGCTGAATCAGAACTAAATTCCAACAACATCTGTCATTTACTAAACCAATCTTCAAAAAGGACATAAGAGGACACATCCCAGAGGGTTCTTCTGGAAAAGAAGTAAGATATCACAATTAAGACAACTAGCATTGTGTCTAGAACACAATTTGTATTTAGTAAATGTGAATTCCATTTTGCTTTAAGGAATTTGCACTCTTTAAATCGCTGTTGTTAACTGGCAAACAGGGAGAATAATGTGCAGAACTTCTCCTACAGAACATCATTAATTAAAGGTTTGGTGAAAAGGTAATACAAGCTATCAAATTCAATCAGATTTTCAAATTGCCTTGAGGCTACCCTATCAGATAAGTGAGAAGTGTCTCATCTAGACCAATATTTATTTTAGTAAACTCATACAATATCTAGGAATTATAAAACTTGATGGGAATATAACTGACATATTCACACTCTGAAGCTTGTCTGAAATCCTCAGGTAAATGACCTCAGGGTAAAGTAAATGATCATTTAATGGCAGTAATTTTTGATAAAGAAAAGTTATGTTTTAAGTGAATTTTTTAAATAAACATATAGGAGTAAGTATTTAGGTAGCAAAACTTATAATAACAAAATGTACACTACCTAAAAGCTACTTCCTCATACTACACATAAAGGTGCTAGTTACAAGAGCAAAGACAGTTTAGTTCAGGACTTAACTTCTTTACAGCTTATGGATACACAAAAGTGAGATGTTCTGTAATGACATAAACTTTATAAGGCTAGTGAAAAATCTTTCACTTTCATCATGAGGTAACCTAGCAACATGGACCCAATACACTAAGAAAACTTGCTAGAGACTTCTATCATAAATTTCCAGACTGTTTTAGAATTGGTATGCATTTTTTGGCATATTGTTGTGTTCATGCTGCTATAACAAAATACCATACATTAGGAACTCAAAAACAGGACTTTCTTTCTCACAGTTTTGGAGGCTGAGAAATCCAAGATCAAGGTACTGGCCAATTTGGTTTGGTTCACTGGTGAGGGCTCCCTTCCTGGCTTGCAGATGGTCACCTGTGTCCTCACATGGCAGAGAGAGAATCCTGATTTCTTCTTATTATTATTAAGGACATGGATCTCATCATGAAGGCCCCTTGCATAATGTCACCTGAACCTAATTACCCTTCAAAGGTTTCCACCTCCAAATACCATCACATTGGGAGATGGGCTTCAAATGAATTTGAAGGAGGACACAAACATCCACTCCATAACTCTTGGTATTACAAAAATCAAAAAATCAATCACAGAGCAATTGCCAATACTCTTTAGAAAATTAAAAATCAACAGTGGGGCTCAGTTGATTGGGCATGATCCTGCAAAGCGAAATGTTGCGTGTTTGATTCCAAGTCAGGGCACATCCCTGGTTTGTGGCTTTGCCCACAGCTGGGCGCACATATGACAGGCAACTGATTGATATTTCTCTTCCTCTCTTCCTCCCTCTGTTCCCCTCAATCTAAACTTAAATAAATAAAATCTTTCAAGAAATCAACAGGGATAAAAACAACCACCCAAAAACACTTTGAGAAATTCAGCAAGACGCTATTAATTTTGATTTCTGCCTGGCAATCCAAATTATTTTAGCCTTATAACTGTTCCAGAATTTGCATGAGTACAAAAAAATGTTCTCTAAATAGAGAAAAAAATAATGATGGATGTCATATTAGAATATAAAAAATTAACATTTCAGGTCATAGACATTGTACAAGCCAATATTACTTGAAGAAACAGAATTACCTTCACAAATTTCATATTGTAGCTCAGGCTATATATATAAAACTAACACATGAAGATGAACTATGGGCCCATCTTCAAGAAAGAGGATCCATGAGGACTCAGTGAAGACAAGACAAATAATGTATTTCAGGGAGGTATTTCTTTTGCCCCCGACTCTTACCTCTCTCCCTAATGCTTCCTTCAGTCTTTCTCTGGCATACAATATAATTCTAATAATCTGAAAGAATGAACTTAAGCAAATAAGCATTTTATCTTTTTTTTCTGATAAGCACTGGCTATGCCATCTTTTTTCTTTTAAGATTTTATTTATTTTCAGAGAAAGACAAAGGGAAAGAGAAAGAGAGGGAGAAAAACATCAATGTGTGGTTGCCTCTCACGCACCCCATACTGGGGACCTGGCCCGCAACACAGGTTGTGCCCTGGCTGAGAATTGAACTGTGATGCTTTGGTTCACAGGCCTGTGCTCAATCCACTGAGCTACACTGGCCAGCGCTAGGCTATACCATCTTTATGTACATACAAACACATGCACATACAGATGTATGCATATAAAACACATACCCACTCCCCATATATACCCAGAAATACCTATGTGAGGAATGACAATTAACATTTACATTTACTGCCTTGGACCAGACACTGTAATAAGCATTTTATATATATTTCATTTAAAAGCTCATACAATATTACTATGTGGTAGGTAAAATTAGTCTATTTACAGATGGCAAAACTGAAGCACAGATGTTAAATAGTGGTTAAAGGTAGAAAGATGAAATTCCATGCAGTGTACTTAAGATAGCACTGGGATTCAGCAGCTTTAGCTGAATGCAATGAGAGCAACAGGGAAAAGGATCCATCCTGCCCCTTGTTTGTCCCTTATCTTCAGCCTAAGTGCTTGCCAAGGGGAAAAATATAAATGAAGCAAAACCCTTGTCAGGTAATTCTTAGGGCATTATGGTATTCTGAAATTGACAATGTAATCCCCCAAGTAGAAGAGCTGCCAGAGCAGAATACTTATCTTTGACTTTCACTTTAGCTTCTAAAGCACAGCAATTAGTTCTTTTCTACTCAGTAAAATTGTGTTAAATATATATACTAATTTCCATAACATTTTATAGGCTTATATGTTAATCATGCCCTGTTCTTGACTGATTCAAAAATGTTTATTAAGTGAATAAATGAATTGAATGTTTTTTACTTCAGAAACCCCTCTTTTCTAAACTTACTAGAAGATACTGTTACTTCCTTTCCACTAAAATAGCAGAAAAAGTAAATGGCATTGAGGTTGATGGAATTCACTAAAATGAACTGGTATAAATCTTTAGTAGCTTTTCATTTCAAAAGCAGAAAATATGTAAATCTTAGGGAAAAAATGAAATAGTCACTCTTTGCTAAATGGACCTGGCATTTGTGCTGGGAAATGGAGTAAAATATTATATACATATTTATAAAATTCCAAGAATAAACCAAGTACCTAAGTATTTAAAAGACATTATTATCATAAAACAAAACAAGGGAAAAAGGAAGCATTTCATTTTTTTCATATGCAAAATCCAATTCAACACTGGAGTGATATTAATATTCTGCTTTATTTTCTGAAGCCTAGCTGATGGTCCAGTGAACAGCCAGCTTTAGTAGCTCCATATTACCAAACGGCAAGACAAATCAAAATTCTTGAGGCATAGAGTTCTGTAGCCTTGTAACTTGATGTGAACAGACATTTCAGCTCTTACTCAGGAGGCTAAAGATGGGGATTCAAGTCTAATATAGCTCATTTTCCAATTTAAAAACTGCTAACACATCAGTGCAAAGCCTCAGCGGTCTGCACCAAGACATCTGAATCCCAAGGGCTCACCTGCCTTTCAGTTTCCCTGAGACAATAACATGCCCACTCAAAAGTGAATGCAGATTGTCTTATATATAAACCATTTTATCATGGATATCTATCCTGTTTACTTCTGCATTATGTATTTATTTTTAGAATGTACAGACTATTATTCTACCAAGTAGTTAAGGAGCTATTGTTAATAGGAATCTATAATTAATAGACTAAAGAGAGACCAAAGCAGGACAATATACATATGTAAATTAAATGAAATGTACATGATGTTAATAGGTTTTCTAGCCCTATTTTTATGGGTATTGTCACCTTGTGCTCAATCCCCAAATCTTGTGTCCCCTAACAGTGAGTTTGGGTTTTAATATGGGATTTCTCCCTACTCCACACCAACAGGGGGAAATATTTTACACTAACATTTTTCAGAGTTGCCTGTGATGATTTTATTGAAAAAAGATTCATTATTCAGTTTTTATTATCTTAAAATTATATCCCTATTGCCTGCACTTCAAATTATTGATCCCACTCTCTCTTCTTGGTACGCTGTTGCTATTTGTGCATAAAAAGAGTTAAGGGAGAAGATGCTAGCTGGTTTCTGACAAAAAGGGAGGATGGCAGACAGGAGAGAGTCCCCAACTTTAAAGATGCAGCTTCTCAAAACTCTGAACTTATGGTCATAGAGTTCTTCTCATCACTTGACAGTATAAGCGTAGTTATCGATCATGTAACTTATTTATTTATTTATTTGTTTAATCCTTACCTGAAGACATTTTTTCATTGCTTTTAGGGAGAGAAGAAAACATCAATGTGAGAGAGAAGCATCGCTTGGTTGCCTCCTGTACACGCCCAGAACAGGAATCAAACCAGCAACCTAGGTAAGTAGCCCAACTGTGAATCGAACTGCAATCTTTTAGTTACTGGATGATGCTCCAACCTACAGAGCCACACTGGCCAGGGAAGTGTAACCTAGTTTTGAAACAGTTTCTACTTTTTGTTTTTATGATTTCATCTTTGTCTGGAACACAACCTAGATTTGTGGAAATGCTGTAGGCTCTAGAGTCAGACAAGGCTTAGCTAAAATTCTGATTTATGAGCTATATTATCTGGATTATTTAACCTTCCTAAAACTCAGTTTCTCTATCTGAAAATGAAGATAATGTAACAACTCTACATATTAGTAATGGGAGATTAAATGAGATTATATTTTATTCTCTTCTAATAACTACCAGAGGACTATAGTTACGTATATGCAAAAAGATACAAAATATCACATCATACATACTCGAGTATGTCCAGATACAACTGTCTGAGAAATGATGGTAGCAGCTAAGGTAGACATTTACCACTAAATACAAGTGCTGCTGTAGAGTCTGGACCTTATAAGTAATAGAACTAGAGATAAGTAAAGAAAGTGCTTGAAGGTGAAAAGATGAGAACCTTAAGGAGCGTATTTAAGATAGCACTGGGATACCATAACCTTGTCTAAATGGAATGAGAGAAGCATGAAAATGGACTCATCTTTCTCCTTTTCTCTCCCTTGTTTGTCACTGAACAGCTTGCCAGAGGCAAAACATAAATCAAGACAAAACCCACATTAGGTTGCTTCAATATCTAATACCAAATGCTTCGGCAGCACATAACCAAAATTGGAATGATACAGAGATTAGCATGGCTCATGCACAAGGATGACATGCAAATTCGTGAAGCATTCCATATTTTAAGAAATATCTAATGCCATTATTATTATCTGCATGCCATTGATTTAAAAAGTTAGTGTTACTGGTTCTTTATTTTGTTAATTCTCTGTACCCTATAACACTTGAGGAGCAAAATATTATAGTGTACTATTTATGTTGACTTTTACTGAATATTTGCATTTTTAATTATAAGAAGGTCAAAATTATAATCTGTGCTTCCTTCAGTTTACCTAGCTCTTATTTACTATGTATACACCTGTAAGACCTTGGCAGCCAAACATTATAAAGGCTTTAATTTTCTCAGTGCTTGAAATATGAACAGTAAAATTTACAGCTTCTTCTTAAACCTCCTGCTTTATAGAAGGTTTTGATTATTTTTAGCAGAGCCTTTCTATTATAGCCCAATTTAGCTGAACTGCACCACCAGAATTATAATTCACCACTGCATCATCTCCCTAGTGACAGGAACCATGGAAAATAAGATGATCAAGAATGGAAGAACCACACATTTTGAAAATGGAGTCTTCAAATGTCCCCTGTGGGGCACTGTCTTTCACTCATTCTTTCTTGGCATTCAGCTTTACCTCATTTCCTTTTACATTCCTAACATAAAACAAAAGTGAGCTATAGTTTTCTCCATGGTATGATTATTTTACAAAAATTCTCACATACTTTAAACCTAGCAAAATTGTATAACATATTATAAAATCAGTGTATTTCTAGTTCTTAAAACATTGTATTGGCTTTGAGATTTTTCTTTTCAATACTAATTAAAACTTTACCAGATAGTTCATGGTAATAGCACCTTTTATATTTTCTACAAAATTACCTAGAATGATTATGATGATTAGAAATTTAAACTTTGGAGGTGGTGGGGAAGGGTAGTGGGAAAACACAGAAAACTGTGCTTGAACAACAATAAAAAAAGAAATTTAAAATTAAAAGGTCAGATACAAGATTTCTAATTTACATTCCTCCTCTTATGGTTCTCATAATATACTTTGTTCTATCCTATACCAAAATAATACTCTTCCCCCTACACTCTTAATTTTGTCTTTCCCTCTCTGGCCATACTATTATTATTCTGGCTTCAGCACACAGTCCAGTGTTCCCCAGCCTGATTCCTAAAACTCAACCCCCATAACCCTGAATAAACTTCAAAGCTGCCCTATATACCTGTCCAAGATACACATTGGCAACAAAGATATGTTAAGTACACCAGGCTCTAAAATCATATTACTTTACAATTTATTGCTAAAATTTCATAAGCAAAGTCTGTTTAAGAGAATTTGTAAACCATATTTTTTTTAAAATAATTATATATATATATTATATATTATATATATATATTATATATATATATTTTATATATATATATATATATATAATATATATATATTATATATATATATATATTTTAACTTTTAAGTGGATCAGACAAACAGCAGTTCCACTTTGTAATTTAAAACTTGATGGGGGATTCCCAGCCAAGATAAAAGTATAGGTAGACACACTGTGCCTCCTTGCACAACCAAAAGAAGGACAACAGTAAATTTAAAAACAAAAAATAACTAGAGCTGCCAGAAAATCAAACTATATGGAAGTCCAATAACCAAGGAGTTAAAGACGAAACGTTCATCCAGACCAGTAGGAGGGGCCAAGATAGGCAGCCAGTATAGAGTGGACTCAGGGCAAAGTGGTGGCTGGCAGAGTGTACTGTCCCACATTTGCATGCAGATAAACCAGGAGGAACAGCTAGGGAGCCAGACAGATCATGCAACCCAGGGTCTCAGCACAGGGAAATAAAGCCTTAAAACCCCTGAATGAAAAAACCTATGGGGTTGAGGCAGCAGGAGAAACTCCCAGCCACACAGGAGAGTTTGTTGGAGAGACCCATGGAGTCCTAGAACATATATAAACCTACCCACCAGGGAATCAGCACCAGAAGGGCCCAATTTGCTTGTGGGTAGTGGAGGAAGTGACTGAAAGCTGGCTGAGAACTAAGCAAGTGGCATTGTTCCCTCTCGGACTCCTCCCCTACATACAGCACCACAACACAGCTGTGTTGCCCCACTCTGGTGAATACCTAAGGCTCCACCCCTTACTACATAACATGCATTCTGAGACAAAAAAATATGGCCCAAATGAAAGAACACATCAAAGCTCCAAAAAAATCATGACTAAGCAATAAAGAGATAGTCAACCTATCAGATGCAGACTTCAAAACGTTGGTAATCAGGATGCTCACAGAAATGGTTGAGTATGGTTGCAAAATAAAGGAAAAAGTGAAGGCTATGAAAAGTTAAATAAAGGAAAATGTACAGGGAAACAACAGTAAACGGAAGGAAACCAGATGCAAATCAATGATTTGGAGCAGAAGAAAGAAATAAACATTCAAACAGAACAGAATGAAGAAACAAGATTTCAAAAAAATGAGGAGAGGCTTAGGAATCATAGGGGTGCCAGAAAGAGAAAAAGGAAGAGCCAGAAATTGAAAACTTATTTGAACAAATAATGAAGGACAACATCCCCAATCTGGCAAAGGAAATAGATTTCCAGGACATCCTGCAAGCCCAGAGAGTCCCAAAGATATGGGACCCAGGGAGGACCACACAGAGGCACATCATAATTACATTACTCAAGATTAAATATAAGGAGAGAGTCTTAAAAGCAGAAAGAGAAAAGGAGACAGTTACCTACAAAGGAGTTCCCATAAGACTGTTAGCTGATTTCTCTAAAGAAATCTGGCAGGCAAGAAGGGGCTGAAAAGAAATATTCGAAGTCTTGAAATTTAAGGACTTACATCCAAGATTACTTTATCCCACAAAGCTATCTTTTAGAATAAAAGAGTAGATAAAGTGCTTCCCAGATAATGCCAAGTTAAAGGAGTTCATCAGCAAGCCCTTATTATATGAAATGTTAAAGGGACTAATCTAAGAAAAAGAAGATATAAACAAACATACAAAGAGTAAAGTGACAACAAACTCACAACTATCAACAACTGGACCTAAAAAAAAAACAACAACAAAAAAATGAACTAAACAAACAACTAGAACAGGAACACATTCACAGAAGTAGAGATCATATGAAGGCTTATTGGGGGGATGGGGAGGGGGAAAATGGGAGAAAATGTACAGAAAATATGAAGCATAAATGGTAGGTACAAAATAGATGGGGAGTTTAAGAACAGTATGGGAAATGGAGAATCCAAAGAACATATATGTACAACCCATGGACATGAACTAAGGTGGGGGAATGCTGGTGGGAGGAGGGTACAGGTTGGAGGGGAATAAAAGGTAGAAAAATAGGACAACTGTTATAGCATAATCAGTAAAATATATTAAAAAATAAAACTTGCTGATAATTTTTATCACTATATGGAACTGTCCATGCTTTAATAACATATGAAAATTTGAGGGTTATACAGGATATTCCCACAGATTTTTTTTTCCCTGTGAGATGTCCTAGCTTATCACAACAGAAGCTATATTTGATGCTTAAAAATCTAACTAAACTTGTATTTTAAACCTTGAAATTGTTTTGGTACCCTCAGAAAACATCACATTTTTTCTTTTCTCAAAACCTAACTGATACTTATATTTAAATCAAAGATTTCCATATTTTTCCAAAGGAGAACCTATTTATGTTTGTCAGTCTCATTTAGGTATATGAACTTAGGACCACAATATGACTACTTCAGTTGGAGGAAGCTAACAAAGCAAATGAGTGGTTCAGAGGGAGGAGACTGGTGGTGGCAGAAACAGAGCACTAAGGCCCCAAGCCTGGAGGGAGAAAAGTGCTGGCAAACTCAGGCTGACCTGCTCTACCTCCTGGAAATGGCTGGGTATGACAATGACAGACTCATTGTAGTGTGTCTGTGGTTCAGGATCAGACATTTTGCTACTTCTACCATAAATTATATAACAATAAATTATAAGAAAGTTCAAAATAATTTATAAGAACTCTTATTTTGTATAACAAAGCAAATCCTTCATATACACTTCACACTGAATAGTTACCCTTCAAAAAAGACTCACTAAAATATTTAGCATCGGCCACCTATTACATATAATGCTTAAAGAACACCTTTCTCTAAAGGAGATACACTTTAATGAAAACAACATAAACAGCAGGTTCTTTCCAAATATGCTTATGTGAAGATCATACTATAAAAAGAAATAGTGGTTCAGATGGATTAATAAAGAAGAAAACAAAAACCTACAGTTCACTACTATTTATATATACTAAACATACTTTCTGTCCTTCATATAATAAAGCCATGCGTCCTGACATTGTGCACTCCTTGTGAAATTCTATGTAAACTTACAGAATTATTCACTAGGCAGATTTGGACCTGAATCATGCAATATAATGCTGTGATTTTAATAAGAAATTAATAAGGAATTCATCAAAGCAGACCAGCCAGTGGTGATTAGTACTCATTTTCAAAGCTTTTCCACTATTTAGTTTTGAAATTTAAGGTCCTTCCAGCAAAAGCCATTTGTCATTTGGGCAACAGCTAGAATACTTATATGTGTTCTTTCAGAATTAGAAGGACTCAATTGACATTGCAATGCAAAATACTGATTAACCATTATATAACTGAAAACACAATGTATATTTCAGCATAAATTACTGCTTCTTTTTAACTATCAACATAATTCTTAGCTCATATTGAAATCCCACTCTCTAAGAAAGACATTCTGTGGTTAAAAGTTGCCTAGTATTCAGCGAGTTTAATTTTTTAATAATGAATACTAGCTTTACAAATTTTTCCTTCCTGAGCAATATCATGATTCAGTTACCTATAGTATATCAATACTATAAATCAACTCATAATGAAAGTTTTCTAATAAAGCAGAAATCTGTACAGATTTCTAAATTAAATAGATAGCAATCATAAAAAACAAAATTATATCCTCACAATTTCATTAAGATCACAATTTGCTATTAAAAGTTACTAATAGATAAGTAACTAAACCCCTTTACCTTATAAATATCCAAAAATCCACACTGGTGATCAAATCTGGTATACAGTTCGTTCAGCATGCTGATCACCTGCATGGGGGTACACTGAGCACAGATGGCTGTGAAGCCCACAATGTCCGAGAAGAGCATGGTGACATCATCAAACTTTCTGGCCTGCACTTGCTGCCCTTGCCACAATTGCTGGGCTACGTCACCAGGGAAAATAGAATATAGGAGATCCACTGTTTTCTTTTTCTCTTCTTCAAGTGCCTGGTGAGTTCTTTCTAAAGTTGCCTTTAATTTATCCATCCTCTTCTTCAAGCCATCTTGGGCCTTTGCCTGCTCACCAACCAAAATGACATCTCGGGTGGCATCGTGGATAGGGATGTCTGAGAGATGCAGACCCCTGCCCATGAGTTCATCCAGCTTGTCCACACACGGAGAGCCCAAGAATAAAATGGAATTTGATTCTGGGACATGGATCATTTGTCCTTTGACTTCCATCACCTGCAAAATTAACATGGAATTTTGATCAGTGCTCTTCACATAAGAGATTCACAAAAATTTGTTATCTGATAAAGAGGAAGAACAAGAAATGTTTTATAAGCCACACTGACTTCCTGCATTCATACAAGCAAATTTATATATGATTTACAGAGACTGTAAAATTCATGGTTCTGAATAGAAACATTGTTAGTGTCTCCCACTTGTCCACTTTTGAAAGTCAATGCTGCAATGAACAGTGACATCAATGAGAAATAAAACAAGAAAACATGGAATGCACTCAATAAATTTATTTTTCTTTATTTTTCATAGCATGAAGTATTTAGGATAGTAGATGAAATGAGAAGCAAAGGGGAAATATGGGGTAAAACTATAAAGATTTAGATTTCAAAGTCTGCAACTACATTTTATTATGTTCCCCCTGCACAAATCACTAATATCTAATCTAAATAAGAAAATAAAATTGAAATCTTGCTTGATATTATAATTTTTTATAATTGAAATGCTCACTCTATGTAAAGTTTCTTCTAGTGTTTGGTCTTTCATCTTTTACACATGATACCCTCATTTATTCACTGAAGTAATTGCTGTTTTCTATTTACTAGCACAGCTCTGGATGATAAGCATAAAAAGATAAAATAAAGTTCTCTTTTCAAAGATATCACAGTATAGGGGTGAAGAGGGAGCCACACTTACATAACATAGAATAGTGTAAACAGGACACTTTCAATTCAATATGAATTCTCAAAAGACTGCTCACTATGGTTTGAATACAAAGAAAATAACCATACTGAAAACTACTTCCAGATTATTTTATATATGCTTAATTTGCTTTGCGGGGAAGGGGTGCTATTAATGATATATACTTTCCCATTGTTGGAATATTAAAGGCTTATGTAACAATCAACATTCACAAAATATACAACTTCATAGTAAAAAATTAGAATATTAATTTTTTCTTAACATTTAAGGTAAAAGCAGACCTCTGATGTTCCAAGATTTAGACTTCCATTTAGGGTCTGTCTCTTCCTCCTTCCTCATATTTCCGTCTAATCATTTTTTTCCTTCTCCATCTTGTTCTCTCCTTCCTTCTCTCTGTTCTTCTGATTTACACTTATTTCCAATAATCTCTCTTCATTTAGTCTCACCACTGGTTTTCCTTATTTTCCTCATTAGTTCTTCCTTTTTCTTTTTATCTCTCTTTTCTTCCTATGAGTCAACCTCCACATTTCCCATTACAAATGGACCTTCTGCTTTTTTGCTTTTGCCTATATCTCTATTATTTAAAATGTGGAATTATATGAGTATACGCATAAATAATATATATTATTTGCTATATGTAGCAAGTGTTGAACTTACAAAGAATTTAATATGTTATTATATATCTATCTCAAAAATATAAAACATCAATATAATCTTGATTTATATGTGGCTATTAGTTGTTGTTTTTTCAGAATCTCTGATTCAGCAGAGCCTGAGTGAAAAACTAGTTGCTTACCTCCCACACTACAGAAACATAACTCATGAAACAAAAGCTCCAATATGCATAGTACATAACTTACTATTTTTATATATTTTTCATCAGTGATTTTTTCCTTAGTAATTAGGTAAATTTAATTGGACCATTTATGTCTCTGTCATAAACACAGTTTTATTTTAATTAAAAAATAAAAAATTATTCTTCTTGAATTGTCTTTGTACATTATAAATATAAACTCAGAAGTTCACAGTGATCTGTATTCATTAATTTAGCAACTTGAAAAACTATTGTAGGAATTACTTTTTAATACAGCAGAAACAGTTGTATAAAGCTGCATTAAACTCTAAGTTTTTATTGTAGCCTAAGTTACATTAAACTTTTATTGAAATAACATAAGGCATAAGATAAATAAACTGTATTTAAATCTAGCAGATTTCAGAAACTGGTAAGTATAACAATGGGGACTATTTGGCTCTGGGCAAAAAAGACTGAAAGTCATTATATCACAAAGCTTGGTTTTCAGGTTCTGTTAAACGACCCGGTTATTTCTATTTTTATGCATGGATATCTCTATGAGAACATTGACCACTATAATAAAAAAATTAACTGAAAATTAAGAGTGTCTAGGTCATATGACTCTATACTATACATTCTTATATTATATAACCTGAACATGTAATGACCCATGTTCTCCTGGAGACTCAAGTTTCACAAGATAGTAATTTATAGCAGTATCATATAATGGTTAGAAAAGAAGGATTTGTGGGAAGTCAGACCTAAATTTGAATTCTAGCTTTCCTGACATTTTAAGTGAGCAAATGAACTTAGATTCAATTAGTTATCCATTCCAGGACTGTTTCTTTATCTATAAAATGGGGATAATGATGTTGATAAGGATTTTATCTAACTCAACACATCTATTGAGTACTTTCTATTGGCTAAGTACTAAGTTATTGAATCTTATTTTATGATAGCTATTACTATTCTCATTTTCAGATGAGATTTAGGGAGGTTAAAAAGACTTGCTAAGAATACACAGCTAATAAACAGCAGAATCAGCATTCAAACCCAAGCTGGATTAGCTTCATAGGACATACTTTAAACCAGTGAGGAAGTGTAATGGGTAGGGGGTTGGAGGAAGCAATAACAATTCTCAGCATGAATCAATGTGATGGCAAACACCCTATAAGATGTTCACAATAGACAATTTAAAAGAGAGAAGCTGTTGCTATCGATGTATTTAGCTAAAACAACTACTTGCATGCTATTTCATCGCTTCAATTCAGGTCAGTAAAAAGGTCACTTCTAGTTGTGATTTCAGATCTTTCAGATCTCTGGGATGTGATTTATGAAAAGCACAAACAGAATGATATGCCCTTGCTCTCCAGAAGGGCCTTTGTTCTCACAGAGTAACATCTACTTTTGAAGAATTGGCTCTAGCAAAAAAGAAAAATTATAGGAGACAAGTGCCCAGCTCAGAAACTTCTGTTCTCACAGTCCAGAGATTCTGCCCTCTCACAGCCCCCTCCTTGTGCTTCACATGGCTGGAGTCAGCAGCGAGAGGCATCCTACCACAGTAAGTGCCCAGCCATAAAGTACTCTTTATCTATTGAGACATTTGAGGAGCGGGGATCTCCTCCTTCACATAAAGGCACCAGGATACCTAGCATCAGGGAGCTTGGTTTGCCCCATCAAGCAGCATTAATAAGGACCAGTGAGAGCCCCCAAAGCATGGAGTAAACCAAGCAGATGAAAATAGCACCATATATACTCAGAAAATTACACTGTCATTGCAACTAGAGCCTACAAAAGTAAGCCAGGACCTGGGTGCCAGACATAAACAGGATATTTTTCTCTTAAAATAAAAAACTTAAATGTGATTTAATGTCTTCTAACATAATAGACTATCCAGGACATAAAAGAAAACCAAAAATCATAAGACTTAGGAAAATTGCATCTTGAATGAGAAAAGGCAATCAATTAATGCTAACACAAATGAATCAGATGTTGATATTATCTGTCAAGAACTTTAAAGACACCTCCATAAGCATTTCAATAAGCAATTACAAATTCTTTTGAAAATAATGAAAAATTACAGAAACCTTAGTAAAAGAACAGAAGATATTAAAATAACCAAATTGAATTTATAGAACTAAAAAATACAACCAAAATAGAAAACTTACTAAGTGGGCTCAAAAATAGAGTGGAAATGACACAGTGAATTTGAGGATAGTTCAATAGAATTTACTCAGCCTGAACAGAGATGATAAACTGGAAAACAAAATAAACAGCCTGAAAGACCTATAGGACGATAACAAAAAATACACCACTTTTCATCATAGGAGTCCTGGAAGGAAAGAAGAAAGAAGAGGGTTGAAAAAGCATTTGAAGAATTAATGGCTGCATATGTCCCAAATTTGATGAAAGATATAAATCCATAGACTCAACAAGCCATATGAACCTCAAATAGGATAAACTCAAAGAAATTCACTTCAGGCCACATCCTAGTTAAATCTCTAAAATCTAAATTCCAAAATATTTAAAAGGCAGCCAGAAGGAATTGACACATTGCCTATGGGAACTCTAAATTGAATGACAGTAGATTTTTCATCTGAAATTATGGAGTCCAGAAGAAAGATTTTTAATATCAATTTGTTGATATTAAAAAAGTTTTAATAAAAGTGTCAACTGCAAACTCTGTATCTGTGCAAACTATCTTTCAATAATAAAAGGGAATTAAAGACATTTGCAGACAAAGAAAACTAAATGTCTTTGTCCTAGCAGACATACCTTTACTCTCAATGGCCAAAGAAAGATCTTTAAACAGAAAAAAATAGTAAGACAAGGAAACTTACAGCATCAGGAAGGAAAAAGGAACAGGAAGACTCAAAATATAAGTAAACAAAACAGGTTGTTCTTGTCCTCTTGAGTTGTCTAAGTCATATGTGATGACTAAAACAAAAATTATATCATCTGATACCATAAATATAAGAAAAAAGCAGGGAGAAATTATGCACACACACATACACACAGAAGAAGATGTGAAGACAGACATTGGTTGAAGTGATGTAACCAAGAAATGCCAAGGTGTGTCAGTAGCCACCAGAAGCTAGAAAAGTCAGGGAACAGATTCTTCCCGGATCCTCCAAAGACAGCATGGCCCTATACACACTTTAATTTCAGATTCTAACCTCCAGGACTGTGAAAGAATACACGCCTGTTAAAATTTAACACTATCAAGTTTGTGGTCATTTTTTAGATTAGACACAAGAAACTCATAGAGAATGGAACAATAAAATAAACAAATAGGATCTAATTGACCTATATAGGGTGATCCATCCAACAATAGCAGAATACATGTTGTTTTCAAAAGCCTATGGAACATATACTAAAATAAACCATATTCTGGGCCGTAGAAAAACATCACAACAAATTTAAAAATTATACAGAATATGTTCTCTGACTACATAAAATAAAACTAGAAATCGATAACCATAAAATATAGTTATAATAGTAAAAAACTAAAAACAATCAAAATATATTTCAGTGGGTGAATGGTTAAGCCAAATGTGGAATCCTACTTAGCAATACAAAGAAATGTTCTATTGACATAGGCATAATTTTAATTGTATCTATAGGGAATTATGCTGAATGAAAAGTTACTCAGTAGAAGGATTTGTTTTTCTTTCTTACTGATTTACTTTTATCATTGAATCTTTTGTTTTCATTCTTAGAATATAATTATCAAAAAAAATAAGGTGCTTTGAAACAAAACCAATATTCTCCCAGAGGGCTATCAATATTTTAAAAATTTAACCTAATATCTACAAGTATAATAGCTAAAGTTAAAAAATCTGTAAAAAATGTTTTTTTCTCTGACAAGAATACTTCATTAAATATTTTTATATAAATTTAAAGTGGCAATATAAAAATGCCTTAAGTTGGGTACACTGAATATAATTTAAAATAAATTAAACTTTATTTATTAATCTATTTTACAAACATTTACAGTGGAACCTTGGTTCTTAATTTGTTCTGGAAAACTGCTCAAGAAGCGATTTGCTCGAAAACTGAATCTCCTTTGTTTGTCGCCTGAGAGACACATGACTGATCATACAGGTATCAGCATGAAAAGGCTGTCGGTTAGAGAATCAAGACCTGAAGTTCTGTTAGACAACCGAGACATTTTTTCAGTGAACAACTTGGTTGAGAACTGAATTGTCTGAGAACCAAGATGTTCGAGAACCAAGGTTTGACTGTGCTTAATACCTATGATCTGCCAGTACTGTGCTAAGCACTTTTAATATGCACATGTTTAAGCAGATCAGTTGTCTTTTTTACTGAATCAATCAGTTCAATAGTAAACTGCATATGAATCTGCAAGAATATTAACATCTGAAGCTAATTGAGCTATTATTTATTCTACAGATTGAAATATTGACCTTGTTGAGATGAGAAACAGTAAAATTCATATTGTTTATTGCTAAAATCAGCAAAGAAAATATAATCCTTCAGAGGTTTTATCTTTCTGTGCTTACTTTATTTCCCCCTGGGTTTATATTTAGTTTCATTGCTATACTTTAAATTTCAGAAATTCATCCTAAAATTATATTTGAATAGATAAGCCAGTAAACCCCAAAACCAAGTCAATTTAATGTTCCATGATTAGATGTCACTTTTTGTTTTAAATAACAGCAGGATCCATATAACATTTTTAAAGAAATAGGTTTATGCTTCATAGCTGAAAGAAGTGTATCAGAAAATGTTTTGACATTCTGTTGTGCAAAGAGGACCAAACATGAAATGCTTATGTTTTGCTTTTAGAGCTTTTATTCATTTTTACTTAACAAACATTAAATTTTACTCCGTGTAAGAAATAGTAAATTGATGTGTGATTTTTAATACACTGCATGTGCAACCTGCCTTGTTTCTTCAAAGGGTGAAAATGATGTTATTTTTCATCACATTCCCATAATCAGTAAGCCACACACATTTTAGGAACAGAGCTGAGTCGTCCTTGCTTTCACACCACAGCCAGCCTGCACCTCTGGGGGGCCTTTGTCACCACACTGTCACTCACACGTCCCACAGAACATTTGGGTTGTATTTCCATGTATCTATTTTATAAAGCTACACTTCAAAAGGTATAAGAAACTTCTGGAACCACCCCTGAAATACTCTGCAAAGGCAAGAAATTCTACATTCTCTTCAATGGAATATTACAAAAATGATTCCAAACAAAGCACCAACACATGGTTATAATAAGGTTGAACGAAGTCCCCTCACAGTAATAGGGAGCCATTTGGATGTGTAAGAATATCCGTCACTCTGAACCAGGCAACTGAACATGAGAATGTTTTTATAAGACCTTAAAAACAAACCAAAAATTACCTCCAAATATCCAATGATGTATTATTTATGTGTGTGTGTTGTGTGTATGTGCACTTATGTTGAAATAAATATCTGTTCTTCCCTACCTCATTTAATTCCTGCGAATCAGGGGTAGTAGGGCAGAAGATCGGGGTGGCTTTTTTATGTACTGCTTAATAATAAAAATAGTGCATTTGGACTCAATCACATTAAGAATGAAAAGAAACAACTAGAGTTTAAACCCAGATTGGCAAACCCCATTGCTGCACTGTGGGAACACAGGCTGTCGGATAAGCTGGGTTGAGGACATTAGGGGGCAGAAGAAATTTTCTTGTGACATAGTAAGGCAGTTGCTCAGTCCAGGGCATATACCCTTACTAAAGAAATGTGGAGAGCTACAAAATCTAGTTTTTATCTAGAGGGTTGAATTTTTGTACATAGGATTGCAACTGAATAGGTTTTTTTCTGTGATGATGAAAATTTTATTAGTGTGACTAAAAGACTAAATATTAATTTTTTATTTGATTTTCATTAATTTAAATTAAAATGAATATAGCCACATGTGGCTTCAGGCTGATAATGTATTGGACAGCATAGCTCTCCAAGTAAAATTTATGGTTCCAATATTCAATCCATCATTTGCATTAGGTATTATATTATACATTTGTTTATGGATAAGAAATAAAGTAATATTTGTGTCACACAAATTTTTCTTTTTGTTTTTAACAATATCACACAGAATGTTTGAGAAAACATTATGTTTGGAACTTTACTCAGTACTAAAGATAGAGTTGAGTCTGGGGCAGTCATGGTCTCTGACTCATTGGATATCATGTTCAAACAGAGGATATATGGATATATAATTTAAGGAGAATGGATAGGCTATGAAGAGTTGAGGGACCCTCCTGCTGAATAACAAATAGATCTGATTTTTAAAAAAACAACTTTTGAGGCATTGGTTATCTCTTAGGAGGTAGGAAAAGTTATAAAGGATGCCCCCTCATACACACACAAGAAAAAAGAAACAATCAAATCAAAACAAAGCAAAAAAAAATACACCAAAATGACACTTTATCTGGAGCCCTGGCAGGGCAGAGAGAAGCTAAGCTGCCTGGAGACCCATGAGGAGAGAACCCTGTCCTGGGGATTCTGAGCACGGGACATGCCTAAGGGTAAGGAGCCTCGTCAGAGATTCTTGAGCTGACACCACCCCTCAAATAAGGCTGGAGAGGTCCTTGGTTACTAGCATCTAAAACTTCCCCACCTTGGGCTCTCAAGACTTTCAATATGATTAAGATCAAGCAAAGAAATAATGAACACAATACTTAGATCTCCAAAAACTATAGACATTGTTTTAGAATTTGGAGCAGCTACATACAGTAGTGGGTAATAGTAGATTTACAGTTCTGAGTACATGAAATAGAGTTTATTATTTATTATTATCAATTAATTATTGTATTATTTCCCATACCAACAATTGTAAACTTACTTTTTTCCATCCTTACTTATAAAAATAAGAATACAATCATAAAGACAAGCACCAAGAGACTATAAGGAATGAGCAAGTATTAAAAACTTGAAGCCCTGGCTGGCGTAGCTCAGTGGATTAAGCGCGGGCTGCAAACCAAAGTATCACAGGTTCCAATCCTCAGCCAGGGCACATGCTTGGGTTGCAGGCCACGGCTCCCAGCAACCGCACATTGACGTTTCTCTCTCTCTCTCTTTCTCCCTCCCTTCCCTCTCTAAAAATAAATAAATAAATCTTTAAAAAAATAAAATTAGAATAAAAATAAAAACTTGGAATATATTATAGTAGTAATGGTAACAGTATTTACCTCAAACAGTTTTAATTATTTAAATATAAACAGCATACCATTTTGAGCACAATATTTGGCAAAAATTAGCCTTCAATAACTGTTAGCTAACCTCACTGTGGATTCTGAATCTACTTCAAACCTCCTGAATCAGAACCCCTGTTCTGGGGCTTAGAAATAAATGTTTTTAATAAGACTTATATGTGATTCTGAAAACTGGCTAGATTTGAGAAGTACTGTCTCTAATATCATTTTGTCCAATCCACCCATCTCATAAATGTAAATGTAGAAAATGAGGCATGAGGAAAAGAAACCATTTGCATGGGGTTGTAAGGTAAGTTGGTAAAAAGTAGGGACCTGAGCCAGATCTCTAGACATACACAGTCCCACCGCAGATGGTTCATTGTCAGAAACTAAGTTTTGAATAAAATAAAGGGCAGAATGTGAATGAAGTTCAGTGATGGCTCAGATCTAGGACATGAACAAGTCCATCAAATACATTAACTAAAGGTGAATCATTGGCACACTACTATACTTTATGAGAAGAATTATGTTTATTTTGTTATCCAATTAACAGGGTTGAATTTCTATGAGTGTCCTTAATGTTTTCCAGAGGTTTATTTAACAAATAAAACCTATGTGAGAACTAATAATATCTCTTAATTATCCTTTGGACTTGCTCAGCACATAGAATTTTCAAAATGTTGCCAGAAACATTTCTGCATTTTGTATTCCCAGCATTGTAAGGAGCAAACAATTAAGGTCACTGTAGTTGGGGAAGTTAGGACCAAGGAGAACTGAGTGGGTTGCCAGGAGTCACACAGTTCATAAGACAGGGAGGCCTCACTGGAGCCTAGGCTGCCTGACCCAGTGTTCTTTCCATACACAGTGTGAGCAGGAAGGATGAAAGGAGTGAGAGCTTCAAAACTAAAAATGATCTCAGTTTAAAGCCTAGTTCCAGCACTTGGCTGACTGAGTAACCCTGAACAGGTCACAAGGCCTCCTGAGGTGTTAACAACATCTCATCTGTAAAGTTAGGAAAATGATAGTTCTAACGAAAGAGCATTAAGATGAAGTTTAAATGAGATAATTCATACAAAAAGCCTAGGCTACTATCCACATATGCATGCATTTAACAATTACTATAAATTCTTATTGTTATTGTTTCTGTTAAGCATTATGACAATGATAAGAATGATCTAGCTGGTGCTAAAGAGATACTACAAATAAGAAATAATAATAATAATGTAATTATATTGAAATTATTATAATACACTTCATAAAGCTATAGTGAATAGGCATGAAATATGGGTTAAAAACACATCCTTAATTCACTGTAGCATTTTCAGAAATAGTGAAAAGCTAGAAAAAACTTAAATGTCTACATATAAACTTGTTTAAATGAAATAAGTTCCATCAATGTTATAAAAAGTTTCATAAACCATACAAAATGCTACAGTAATTAAAATATGATAAAAGATGATTTTGCATTGGCACACATCATCAAAATTTGTCCTTGTAAAAATTCCCATCAACATAAACAATGTGTAAGAACTGCTTGTCAAGAAAATAGCATTCAACTGAAAAAACATGCCTTGGAGGCTGTCCATAATAGTGAAGAGTAAAGGAGTTAATGGGCTATGGCAAGGGGCATGTTTCAAAATGAGTGAAGGAAAGTTCAAAGGCCCAAAGAGAAAAAAAGAGCATACCCCATTTAGGGCACTGAACAAGGTCCAGCCTGATCACTTCCAAGAGCAAAAGGGGATTAACCAGGGTCTAGTCAGGTCAAGGACTGAGTTCTGACCATTGAAATGTGAGCTCAGCCCATGTAATTCTCCAGTCCTTTTACTCTCTCCTCTGCAACCATGGAGGCCACATGTTAAAGAAGGAGACACCAGAAGTAGTCACCTAGTGTCTAAAGTCTCTCTTGCAACAGGGCTGCTCAGAACACACACCTAACATCCCTCAGACCTATGATGTGAGCAAGAGACAGATCTTTGCTACATTAAGGGAGTAGGATTTAAAGATCGTTTGTTACAGCAACCATCATTTTTTTACCTTGACTAAACACACCAGGTCTTGGTAAAAAAATCACTCTCCCCCATTTCCATCACACTCTTGAGAAGTGGTCTAAAACAATACCTCCTCTGTGCTAGAACTCTGGTGAAAAGAACTCATCACAATTCTTTTTCATCCAACCTGATTATATTCACTATCATTCTAATAACATTCCCATTTTAAGGTTCTATGTCATCAGTGAATTAAAGGGAAAGTACTGAGATTAATACATAGTTCAATTTCTAAGTCTGAATCTAAAAGTTCCCTTAGTGGATTGATGCACAATTAGTTTTATGCTTATCCAACATATCATCATGAATTATAACTTAATATCAATATTTATCACTTTGAAACTAGATTACATGCATATCTTTCATTCCAATAAGATGATGCCAAAATCTTTCAAGTATAGTGTAAATAATTTAAATGGTTTCTTTGATCTAAATGTTCACAAATAGTGTATAAATTAATACATTATTTGGGGGATACTGAAGAAATATCCTCTCTAAAAATGAAAACCCCCAGGGCAAACTATGGATTAGAGACTTTATTCCTTTTTGATGTTTATTTTTAAAGTTATCCTCTAACTTAATTTTACAGTATCCCAGTTAGTAGCAGCAAGTATAGGAATGGAAACTGAGACAAGTTAACTGAGGCATCCAACGTCTAATGGCTAAGGAACCATGGAGGAGGGACTAGACATCGGCATGGTCTCTTCCTGTATTTTTCACTATCACCAACAAAGGGACTTTTAAAAACTGTGTATGTGTACACATGTTATGGGAAACCCTCAGGAAAACCTCCTATATGAGGCCCAAGGATCTCTACACTGTCATGCAATGTTTATTTGACTGCTTTCCTTCTCTTAGAAAGTAGAAGCAGACAGCATGACCAAACTATGACTCCAAACCTTTGAAATGAGAATAATAAATGAACCTATATGTAGGATTGCTATTTAGATGCATAATGGTTGATATTTACAAAGTACTTAGAATAGTAACTAGTATTTAATGAATATTATATATTTGTTAAATAAAAACAGCCTGGTTTCCAGCAGGTTACAAGTAGTTGTAGAATACTTTAGCTCATCATCACCTATTGTTCTTACTACCTGTAAGCTGTAATTACAATAAATTTTGGCTATATCAGTTTGCTAGGGCTACCATAACAAAGTACCAAAAATTGAATGACTTGGACAACAGAAATGTATTGTCTCATACTTCTGGAAGCTTGAAGTCCAAGATCAAGGCATTAGTAGTTCCTCGGCATGTACAGAACAACGATAATCTTCATATGGTGTTCTCCCTTTGCACATGTCTGTTTCTGTGACAGTTTTTTTCCCTTTTGTTAATAAGGACACCAGTCATTTTGGAATAAGGACCGTAATGGCCTCATTTTAACTTAATTAGTTCTGTAAAGACCCTATCTCCAAATAAGGTCACATCCTAAAATACTGAAGACTAGAACTCCAAAATTCCTTTTTGGGGTGACACTATTAAACCCATAATACCAACTTACCTAAACAATATGTTCACCCATTTATGGCAGTGTTTTAGTTATCACATATTACCTCTGATCTTAAGGTTCATTTTTAAAATGCTCAGAAACAATATAGCTATCTACCCATCTAATACTATAACCCTCATCATACTTTATTCCTCTTCCGAGGTTCATTTTTGCACCTAGCACTACTGTACTATTTTATTACTTATCCTTATTTATGTCTGTATTGAAAATAGGATACAAGATCCATAAGTGCAGGGGTTTCTGTTTGCTTTTTGCTCTGTTTTCTTCCATGTGGAATATTACATACCATGTAGTTGGCACACTATAAATATTAATAAGATTATTAAATAAATCTAAATGAAATTATCCATGCACAAGTAGATAAAGATTATTAACTAAAGCATTGACAAATGGTATCTCTTGTCTTACTTTATTTTTAAGTATATTTTATTGATTATACTATTACAGTTGTCCCAATATTTTTTCCTTTGCCCCTTTCTACCCGGTACCCCCCATTCCCTCCAGCAATCCCCACTTTATTTCATGTCCATGGGTCATGCATATAAGTTCTTTGGCTTCTCCATTTTCTATACTATTCTTAACATCTCTCTGTCTATTTTATACCTACCAATTATGCTTCTCACTCCCTGTACCTTTTCCCCCATTCTCCCCCTTTCCCCTACCTGTTAATAATTCTCCATGTGGTCTCCATTTCTTTATTCTATTCCTATTCTAGTTGTTTGCTTAGTTTCCTTTTGTTTTTGGTTTTGTTTTTGCTTTTTTTACATTCAGTTGTTGATAGTTGTGAGTTTATTGTCATTTTACTGTTCATAGTTTTGATCTCTTACTTAGATAAGTCCCTCTAACATTTCATATAATAAGGGTTTGGTGATGATGAATTCCTTTAGCTTTACCTTGTCTGGGAAGCACTTTATGTACCCTTCATTTCTAAATGATAGCTTTTTCTAAATGATTTCTAAATGCTGCATACAGTAATCTTGGTTTCAGTTCCTTGCTTTTTAACACTTGGAATACTTCTTGCCAGTCCCTTCTGGCATGCAAAGTTTCTTTTGAGAAATCAGCTGATAGTCTTACAAGAATTCCTTTGTAGGTAACTCTCTCCTTTTGCTGCTTTTAAGATTCTCTCTTTATCTTTAACCTTTGGCATTTTAATTATGATGTGCCTCAGTGTGGTCCTTTTTGACTCCAACTTGTTTGGGACTCTCTATGCTTCCTGGACTTGTATATCTATTTCCTTTGCCAAATTAGGGAAGTTTTCTTTCATTATTTTTTAAAATAAGTTTTCAATTTCTTGCTCTTCCTCTTCTTCTGGCATTCCTATGATTCAGATGTTGGCACATTTGGATATGTCCCCGAGTCCTCTTATTCACTCTCCCTTT